>NC_133649.1:103051172-104323474 GCF_009905375.1 Apium graveolens | reverse complement strand
GTTTATAGTTAAACATTATTACATAATAGAGATAATATATATAGCAATCCTTTAGAGGCTGTCATCGCGAACATGTTCCTTCCCTTTACTCTGCCTTGGATAATCAGATGCTCTGTCCTCTTCGTTCTTCACTATTTTGGATGAATACAAGTATAGCAAGAGTGGGAAACTAGGTGCTAAACAAGTAGAAATGACTCAACAAAAATTTAAGTTGATGGTAACAATAAGTGCCAAGAGCAATATTTTAAAGCAAGAAGAGATATCAACACATCACGATATTATCAAGGAAGCTCTTATATGGCACAGTTCCATCGAATTTAAGATTAACTGGTCATTTTCCATCCTCGGTATATCAATGATGCGATCAACTATCACCGTGTACCGTCCTCCTGCGAATCTTACGCTCACCCGATCACGACTCATCGTAAGAA
Organism: Apium graveolens; assembly: GCF_009905375.1. Classification (NCBI taxonomy): domain Eukaryota; kingdom Viridiplantae; phylum Streptophyta; class Magnoliopsida; order Apiales; family Apiaceae; genus Apium; species Apium graveolens. The sequence continues at coordinate 104,323,043 of NC_133649.1, read as the reverse complement.
CGCCCAACATACACTTGCTAGCATAAAAGAATGGTTAACATCTTAACCCTCGGCTACATTCAATCCGAACAATATGTGCACACATTGGACTTGTTATTTTATAAATATCATGGTTATTAAATTCCACGTTGACCAGTATAGATGTACACACCCCGATTTAATCTTTACATCAACTACTTAGAATTTCATCACTTAGTCTGGTTTTGTTAGTGAACCAGTTTTCATGCTGATAATATTATAGTCACATCGATATGAATGATATATCGACGTCTGTTTAGGAAAAGGAAGAAAGGGTTATCTCGAATAATAAGAATAACTATGTCAAACGAAGTTCTCATCAAATGAATAATCCCAGGAAGTAGTACGCGAATAAAGAGAACAAATAATAATTGATTTGAAAATCACAAATTTGGGAAGGTTCAGTGAATTGATAAAAGAAGATTCAGATGTAAAGGAATTCAATTAATCAACCTGACTGACAAACCGATGCAGATTGAAAAAAGGTTTATATGGTTATAAAGTCTCTAGGTTTGTCTGATATAAAAAAAATTAACTGTTCTGAACGATAGAAACAGTCGGGAATCTAGGTAAGGAATTCGTCAATGGAATTAAAATTTATCGGCGAAAGAAAATAATCGTGAATGAGGTCATCAACGTTTAAATCCACAATATTCAATATTAATGAATAAGACATATAAGTCATAAATAGGAATGGAGCAGAGAAAACTTGTCTTATCTTCAATAATAGCAGTGAAAATTCACCTTTCTAGGTTAAACAATTCCACTTCAAGTATTTTCTAAAATAATAAATCACATCAAAATCATTTCAGTATAAATATTTTAAAAATATATTTTCTCATAATTCATAACTCACATTATTTATCTCGAGGAATTACTTAGGATTTGAAAATACTCAAATAAATTTTAATGGTGTACTCACTTCCAAATATATTGATTAAAGATTCTATTGCTTTTTGGTGAAAAATATCCTAGTTATTAAATAATAATCATTCATAAATTTGAAACTTGAGTTCCAAATGATACTACTTTAATTAGCGTTAAAGGGTAGGAGTATAATTATCTCCCCGTTGTAAATTCTACTTCGGTACCTATAATTACTCACACGTCAATTAGGCGATAATAACGAGATTTATTAATAAATATGTTCTCACGAATCGTTATTTACTACCAGTTGTTTATTACGTAGTGGTTTTCTCAAGTATCGATATTAACGCGACGATCCCGTTTTTAAATAAATTGTAAAGGAAATTTTTACTTTGTCAACATCATTTGACCCCTTTTCACTCCATTTTATTTCTCAATGGAATTATGGTCAAATCCTTTAGTTACGCCAATTTACTAAAATTCTAAAAATTAATTTTATTTCATACAAAAATAGAATCCACTAATGAATCCAAGGGGATTATTAAATCTTTTAATCCTCCATTAATTGTTCAATAATTCTCTTAACTAATAATCACACAATCTATTCTCTTTATTTGATTATCTAATAAATCATTTAATCACTACTTTTATTTTACTTTATTTTTATTTATTTATCTATTTATTTTTATCTGAAATAAATTAATTAATCAAGGATTGTTTTACTCCTGCCCCCTTCTTCCTCACTCATCCCTCATCACCAGCAACCATGGAGGTTGTCGGCGACGGTCACCGGCCGATGGTGGTCCGGCCAAAATCCGGCCACCTCCAAAAATAATTCTGATTACTGATTTCTATTACCCATTGCCCGATCTATCACTTCCCCAAGTCAGATTTTCCAATTTCTACTTCGAACCCGTTTTCCGGTCAACTCCGATAATGTTAGATATATTTGATAATGTCATGGCTAATATGTTTTATGTTTAGCTTTCAGATCTTACTGAACAGGATAAATCAGTACTTAACTGTTGATCAGTACTTATACTGGAAGTCAGGACTTAAGGATATCAGTACGAATGTTATCAGGAGATAATCATCAGAAGATAGATCAGAACTTAAGTGCTGAAGGATAATCAGATAAGGACAGTAGCTGATTAAAGGAAAGAAGATTGAGATAAACATAAGAAGAGATATGCATGAAGAAGGAATTCCGTAAAGAATGGAATACTTGGAAGAAAAGATATCTGATTGATATATTTTAGGAAGCAGAATTATATTCCATATCAATTAGCGATTATCTTGTAACTGTGTAGTATATAAACACAGACATAGGGTTTACACTATAAGTGTTATCATTATTAGAGAAGATTATTCATTGTAACCCTAGCAGCTCTCGTGATATTTGTTCATCACTGAGAGGTAACAGTTCCATACTGTAACAGAGTTTATTGTTTCAATAAACTTTGTTTTCTGTTACTTAAGTTCTTAAAGTTCGATTTGAGTGTACTATACACTGTATTCACCCCCTCTACAGTGTGTGTGTGACCTAACAATTGGTATCAGAGCTACTCTGTTAACACACATACAGTTAAAGATCCAAACACAATCATGTCGGACACAGAAACTCCAACTAAGCCTACCACAACTGAGGAACCACCAAAGACACAAATTCAGAGTCGGTATGAGACCATCAGAGTTCCCATACTGAGACCATATGAATATCCCATATGGAAGGTAAGGATGACCATGTTCCTGGAAGCAACAGATCCAGAATACCTTGATAGAATCAAGGAAGGCCCTCACAAACCAACCAAGCTCGCTGTTGCAGTTACAGGTGAAGCAGCAAAGATCGTACCAAAGGAGAAGAGTGATTATACTGCTGAAGACATAGCATCAATTGCTAAGGATGCTAAGGTACGACACTTACTGCATAGTGCCATTGATAATGTAATGTCAAACAGGGTAATCAACTGCAAGACTGCTAAGGAGATATGGGATGCTCTGGAAACAAGGTGTCAGGGAACTGACACAATTAAGAAGAACAGGAAGACAATACTCACTCAAGAGTATGAACACTTTGACTCAAAGGCTAATGAGTCAATGAATGATTTATATGATAGATTTGTCAAACTTTTGAATGATTTGTCATTGGTTGATAAAGAGTATGATCTTGAAGATTCAAACCTTAAGTTCCTGTTAGCTCTTCCTGAATGCTGGGATTTGAAGGCAATGACAATAAGAGACAACTACAATCTTGATGAAACAACTCTTGACAAAATCTACGGAATGCTCAAGACTCATGAGCTGGAGATGGAACAAAGAAGCAAGAGGAAAGGAGGAAAGTCAAGGACAGTTCATAAAGTCTGATACTGAGTCATCAAGTTCTGAGAGTAATGATGACTCAGATTCTGAAAGCTTGCCTGAGACTGATGCTGATGAGGAGATTATGAAGCTGTGTGCTCTTATGGTGAAAGGAATCACAAAGATTGCATACAGGAAGTTCAGGAAGGGAAAGAAGTTTTCCAGGAAAGGCATAAGTTCTGATAAGAAGAATTTCAGAAGATCTGAAGTAGAGGAGGAAAGTCTGACAGAGGAGATTACACCAATGTTAAATGCTATAACTGTGGTGAGAAAGGCCACATATCTCCTGACTGCAAGAATGTAAAGGGTGACAAAGGCAAGGCTCTTGTCTCAAATCAGAAAAGCTGGACAGACACCTCAGACTCTGAAAGTGAGGAGAACTATGCATTGATGGCAAATGCTGATAAAGAAAGTGCTGAGAGCAGTTCTGAAGCTGCTGAAACAAAGGTACCTCAGACTACTTATGCTTTTCATACTGATGATATTAATGAGTTGAGAAGATATCTTAAAACCATGTTAGTTAGCTATAGAGATCAAACTTTAACATGTGAAAGATTAACTTCTGAAAATCTTGCATTTAAGAAAAGGAATGATTTCTTAGAAAAAGAGTTAGTCATGTTCCATCAAACTCAGAAGGATAGAGATGATGCTTTTTATGTTAGGAATGAAGTGCTAAAATTAAATGAATCTCTAAAAAATGAGTTAGAAAAGGAAAGAGAGATTATCAGGACTTGGACTAACTCTGGCAAAATAACTCAAAATTTGCTAAGTAGTGGAAACTGGAAAGAGGGCTTAGGTTGTGGAGAAGATAAGAAAGATAAAGGAACTGAAGAAATTAAGTCTGTTGATAAGCAAAAGCCAAAGTTAAAACCTGTTAAGTTTGTAACTGTAAAGTCTGAAAATGAAAAATCAGAAGTTACAAAGGAATCAACTTCTGACAAACTAAAATAGGAAAAGACAGCTGAAGTGAACATAGGCTTAATGACGAAGAAGCAGCTTAAACATAAGCTGAAAGATGTTAAGAATGCAAACAAGGTAAAATCACCTAGGAAAAATAGGAATGGAAAGGAAGGTGTGAATAAAAGCAATGATTATAAACCTGTTCCTGATGCTCCTAGGAAAACATGTCATAACTGTGGAAGTTCTAACCATCTGGCTTCTTTTTGCAGGAAGAATAAGAATATTAACTCCTTACATTCAAAATCAGAAGTTAAGAGTCAGTCTGTTAGATACAAACCACAAAATCCTTATTTTCATTGTGGTAGTTTATGGCATTCCATTTATACTTATAAGGAATATCATAGTTTGTACTATGATTATTATCAAATAAAACCTTCTTTGAAGAAAGTTTCCATTGTTCCTTCTAGTGTAAATTCTGATTCAAAGTCTGATAGTGTAAGTTCTGATAAGAAAAATGTTAACATAAACTCTGATGCTAAATCCGCTGCAAATGTTAACAAACTTAATAAGGCCAAAGGATCCAAGCAAGTCTGGGTCCTTAAAACTAATAATTAGTGGTCTTTGTGATTGCAGGGCAACAGGAAAAATATTCTAGTTCTGGACAGTGGATGTTCAGGACATATGACTGGAAATAAGGCCCTGCTATCAGACTTTGTGGAGAAAGCTGGCCCAAGTGTTTCTTATGGAGATGGCAATATTAGAAAAACATTGAGATATGGCAATATCAATCTTGGAAATGTCATAATTAAACAAGTAGCTCTGGTCTCAGGACTTAAACACAACCTACTGAGTATAAGTCAAATCTGTGACAGAGGTTATCATGTTGATTTCTTTGAAGAACACTCTGAAATAGTGAGTAAATCTAAAGGCAAAGTTGTTCTGAAAGGATACAGGCGTGGTAACATTTATGAAGCTAAGCTTTCAACAAGTACTCATGGTTCTGCAATCTGTCTGATGAGTAGAGCATCAATTGAAGAAAGCTGGAATTGGCATAAGAAACTCTCTCATTTAAATTTCAATAATATAAATGAACTGGTCAAGAAAGATCTTGTGAGAGGATTGCCAAACACAGTATTTGCTCCTGATGGTCTTTGTGATTCATGTCAGAAAGTCAAACAAAGAAAATTTTCATTCAAGAGCAAGACTGAATCATCAATTCTTGAGCCTTATCATCTAATACATGTTGATCTATTTGGTCCAGTAAATGTCATGTCAATTGCAAAGAAGAAGTATGCGTTGGTCATAGTGGATGAGTTCACCAGATACACATGGGTATATTTCTTGCATACAAAAAGTGAAACTGCATCAACCTTGATTGATCATATCAAACATCTGGATAAAATGGTCAAAGATTCTGTGAAAATTTTAAGGAGTGATAATGGCACTGAGTTCAAGAATTTCATAATGGAAGAGTTCTGCAAAAGCCATGGAATAAAGCAGGAATTTTCTGCTCCTGGAACACCACAGCAAAATAGAGTTGTTGAAAGGAAGAATAGAACTCTCATTGAAGCTGCACGTACAATGCTTGAAGAAGCAAAGCTTCCAACCTATTTCTGGGCTGAAGTTGTGCAGACTGCTTGTTTTACTCAAAATGCAACACTCATTAACAAGCATGGAAAAACACCATATGAGATGGTGAAGAAAAAGAAGCCAAATCTGAAATATTTTCATGTATTTGGATGCAAGTGTTTTGTTCTCAAGACTCATCCTGAACAGCTATCAAAGTTTGATCTAAAAGCTGATGAAGGAATCTTTGTTGGATATCCACTTTCCACAAAAGCCTTCAGAGTCTATAATTTTAGAACAAAAGTGGTCATGGAATCTATCAATGTCTCTTTTGATGACAAGAAGATTACTGGTCTTGAAGATTTTATTGACCATGATCAGCTGAGATTTGAAAATGAAGACTCAAATTCTGATACTGAAAATCCTGACAGTCTAAGTCCTGATACTGTAAACTCTGATGGATTAAACTCTGATGTTATTGAAACTGTGGTGACTACGTCAAAGGAAGATGCACCTATGCAGGGGGAGCATACTCAAGATCCTACCACATCTTAAGAAACATCAGAACATGCATCTGGCTCTTCAAGTTCTGATTCGTCAAGTTCTGATAAGCCAAGTTCTGATAGTGCTAAAAATCTAAATACTGAAGAATCCAACTCAGAGAGCATAGTTTCAGGGGGAGCATCAGAAAATGAAAATGAAGATAGCATGGATCATGGGGGAGCATCCAGTTCTAGAGAAAACCTTCCATCTGCAAGGAAGTGGACAAAATCACATACACCTGATTTGATAATTGGAAATCCTGATGCAGGTGTCAGAACTAGAACAGGTACTTCAAATGAATGTCTTTACAATTCTTTTCTCTCTCAGACTAAGCCAAAGAAAGTGGAAGAAGCTCTTCAAGATGCTGATTGGGTGCAAGCAATGCAGGAAGAGTTGAATGAATTTGAAAGAAACAAAGTCTGGACCCTAGTGTCAAGACCAAAGAATAGATCTGTTGTTGGTACAAAGTGGGTATTCAGAAACAAAACTGACAGTGATGGCATAATTACAAGGAATAAGGCAAGGCTGGTTGCAAAAGGATATTCTCAACAGGAGGGAATTGATTATGATGAAACATTTGCACCAGTTGCTAGGTTAGAAGCCATAAGGATATTTTTGGCTTATGTTGCTCACAAAAAGTTTACTGTCTTTCAAATGGATGTGAAAAGTGCTTTTCTCAATGGAGAATTGGAAGAAGAGGTATATGTTGAACAACCTCCAGGTTTTGTAGATACCAAACATCCAGATTATGTCTATAGGCTTGATAAAGCACTTTATGGACTTAAGCAAGCTCCTAGAGCATGGTATGAGACTTTAGCTCAGTTTCTTCTGGAAAGTGGATTCAACAGAGGGACAATAGACAAAACACTGTTCTACCTCAACCATGGAAAGGACTTACTTCTGGTCCAGATTTATGTTGATAATATCATTTTTGGATCTACAAATGACAAACTTTGCAAGAAGTTTGCCAAACTAATGCAGTCAAGATATCAGATGAGTATGATGGGGGAACTTAGCTATTTTCTGGGCCTTCAAGTCAAGCAGAATGAGGAAGGCACTTTTATTTTTCAAACCAAGTACACCAGAAACTTGCTGAAGAAATTTGGAATGCAAGATTGTTTAAGTGCATCCACTCCAATGGCCACTGCTATAAAACTGGATAAGGATACCGGTAAATCAGTAGATATTACTGACTACAGAGGTATGATTGGCTCCCTACTCTATCTAACTGCTAGTAGACCTGATATCATGTATGTTACCTGTCTTTGTGCAAGATTTCAAGCAGATCCAAGAGAACCTCACTTAACAGCTGTAAAAAGAATCTTTAAGTATCTTGAAGGAACAACTGCTCTGGGATTATGGTATCCTAGAGAATCAGATTTTAAACTAATAGGTTACTCAGATGCAGATTTTGCAGGGTGCAAAATTGACAGGAAAAGCACAAGTGGAAGCTAGCCAATTTCTTGGAGGCAGATTGGTTTCTTGGTACAGCAAGAAACAAAAGTCAATTTCCACATCAACTGCAGAAGCAGAGTATATTGCTGCAGGAAGCTGTTGTGCACAGATTCTTTGGATGAAGAATCAGTTACTGGATTATGGGTTAACATATTTCAAAATCCCTATTTACTGTGATAATCAAAGTGCTATTGCTATGACAGGTAATCCAGTTCAACACTCTATGACAAAGCACATCAGCATCAGGTACCACTTCATCAGGGAACATGTGGATGAAGGTACAGTGGAATTGCATTTTGTTCCCACAGATCAACAACTGGCAGATATCTTCACAAAACCACTAGTGTGAAGCTACTTTTACAAGATTGGTAAATGAACTTGGAATGGTTTCAGGTTCTTTCTCTAAATCTGCTTAGACTTGTTACAGTGTTATCAGACTTTATGCTCAGTATTTACAGAATTAATCTCATTATATATTCTGTGCTTAATTGATAAATGTCTTTAAGTACTGACTGTTGTCTGATATATGTTTCTAAACTCTGATAAGTGATATGTCTGTTCTAGTACATATTCAATCCTATGAGGATAACTGTGCTAGATACTGACCTAGTAGTCTTCAATAAACAAATGATTCCATATAAGAAGTAATTATTTCAGTGGAAATCCTATGACACTATCAAATTCTGATAATTGAGCTTAGTTAAGTTTACTTTGTATATCTTATTACTAAGTCACAAATTAGAATAATGCTACTCATCTGTTAAGTTCTTATACTAGTAAAACTGCTGAATGTACTAAGTGCTGATAAACCTCACTTATCAAAAGAAAAAGCAAAAAGATCAAAGAATAAAATCAGGTACTCCTTTGAGATCTAGAGTAAAAATGTGGAAGGGACGACCCAAGTGCATTGCTGGTATTAAGTAAATATGCATTAGAAAAGCAAAATATTTTCTTGGTGACTTTTCACACTCTATGATTACTGGAGAAATACTCTGATAATAGCATAAATTCTGATAAACAGTCGTGACTCACTTACACTGAGAAGCCACTATAAAATAGAATTGCAAAAGATGCATAAAATTAGCACAAAACAGTTGAGGTGGACTCAAGCATAAACTCATTCATCAGTAGGTTTCAGGACAATGACAGCTCCTTAGCAAAATTTTAGTTATGCCTTATTTCTAAGATGTACTGAAGTGAATCATACTTTCCTCTTTGTCTGTTATTTAGCTTAATGCACACACTAATCACTCCATCTGAATGATGAAAATTTCTGTGGTGGTCTATGTTATTTTAGATAAACAGTCATTGTGTCACATTGCACTAATTCTGAGGACAAGTTCTAGTTACATGTTCTAATGATTAAGTTCTGAAGTCTATAACTCAGAACTTGTATGAGTATTTACTAAGATGGGCATTCCTTTTTCGAGTTAAGAAATTATGTTCTGATGACTGTTAAGTTCTGATATAAGTCTAAGTTCTGATATTACAGTCTAATGTTTTACTTGACTTATCTGTGAATAAAATTTAATAACAGTCTCAGTTAATAATTGAATATGTTGAAGTGGAAGATTAATAGTCACTATGATTAGGATTAATGGTATTCGTACTTGAACAGTCCACTGTTTCTTGTGTCTTGTGCGGTTTAAACCATGATTCCTCTTTCCAATGAATGTTATTCTTTTTCAAAGTCTAGGGAGACGAGGTAGAATTAATTCTACCTGTCAGCATTCAATTTCTTTGCGTCTCCTGGCATTCTCTTGTCTATATAAGCAACCACTTCACATCAGTCTTTCCATCACATTCTTCTCACACACTTATTCTCCTTTTTCTTTCAAAAACACAATGGTCAGATACAACATGTTTTTGAACTACCAAACCTTCAATATGGAGCTAAGTTGTGCCGAATGGCAGCAGGAATGGCATGTCACAGCCATTCCTGAGGAGATATGGGACTCTGTCCCACAGGAGGTACTGACACGCCTCCTGTTCTTCTATATGGACTACCATCGCCATCTGGAGCGATTGGAGGAGGAAAGGCTGGAAGCTCTCCGCCAACAAGAGCGAATCATCAGACTTGCCATTCTGTTTGTCGAGAGTAGGAAGAAGAAGATGACTTAATCTCGTCTTCTTCCTATTTTTCTTCATCATCAGCTTTGTCAGGCTTCTTAGCTAGGACTAAGGCTGTTGATGTTAGGATTAGAAGCTTAGGGAAAATCTTGTATAAGTATTGATGTAATTTCCATTTCATAAATGTATTGTCTTGATATATTAATGAAAGTTGTTTTTACTTCAAGATTTTGTCTCTGAGTTATTTTGTCTTGTGTTGATAAATCCTGATTGATATTCTGATGACCATATAAATTTTGTTTTATATTAAGTTCTGATTCATTTTCAGCACTTACTTATCTAATTTATCTTGGTCATTCTCATGTGATGTATTTTCAGAATTTCAATGATGCAGTGAAAAATAATTCAATCAGTGCTAACGGTTTAAATTTTGAATTAAAACTGTTTCTCTTGATAAATGGAACGGTTTTTTCCTTGAAACTAGGCAACTGGGTAAGTAATGATTCATGTTTTCTCGAGCCCAGTAACTGTCCGTTATTACGCATGTCTGACAGGTGTCCAACGGTAACATTTTTGTTCAGAGTATAAGTACAACAGAGAGAAGATTTCTTTAATCTTTTATTTTCTTTATACTTTATCTCTCTCCTTACTTTTACTCTCCTTCTACTTCTTTCTCACGTTGGTTTTTCATACAGACATTATCTCAAACACCTAACAGGCATACTTGAATTTCAATATTTTTTCACATGGCACCAAAGGATTTAATCATTGATGGAGCTAAGTTTATTCCAAACAACTATTCTGCAATTCTTGATCATGCTGAAGCTCCATCTGAATTGCATTTTGTGCAAGATCTTCTTGCACACAGTGAGATTGGGTACGCATTAACACAGCCTGAAGTCTTTTCGAGTCAACAAGTTCTGACATTTTGGCGGACTGGGCACTTTGATGATGGTGGTAAACATGGCACTCCCAGTATTGTTTTTGAAGTGGGTGATTCATCTTATGTAGTCACTCGTGGTATAATACGCAAAGCTCTACATCTCCCAGAAAATTGTACTTTTTCAACTCTAGAGGAATCAGCACTTCAGGAGTTAATGGCTGATTTGGGATATGAAAAGAGTTTGGCAAAGCTTGGGCAGTTAAAAAGGGCTAATATCAAAAGAGAATGGAGTTTCTTCTTTGACTGCATCACCAAAGCTTTTGGGAACAAATGTTCGAATTTTGATGCTATCCCAATTCTGAGTCAGCACATAGGGTATGCTATTATTCATCAAACTTATTTTGATTTTGCAACTGGAATAATTGGTTTAATTGGGGATAGGATGACAGATAATAGAAATATTGTCTATTTTGCTAGATTCTGTCAACTTCTATATACTTTTTGTACTGATGAACCTCAATTAGTCAGTTCCTCAACCCCACCTTTTAGAGTTGCAAAACGATATTTTAATGATCTGGTAAATGCTGATACTAAGAAAAAAGTGGTTAGACCATTACAGATTCCTCAGTCTGTAAAACAGATCCTAGTAAATGCTGATCCTGATACTTATAGATCTGTTTACTTTGATTTCCAACCAACCACAAACACCCAAAAACCATCATCCTCAGCACCTACCACTCATTCTACTCAACCTATCCTCAGGAATTATCTCAAATCCTATCTCTCTACTTCACAGACTGTTCAACCCTCATCCTCCAAGCCAAAGAGGACAAAAACTATTCCTCAAACATCTCAAAAGAGAAGGAGGATTGTATTGAGAGATAAATCTGATTCTGAGGAACAGGTTTCTTCTCGAGAACCTGTTGTTTCTGAAGCTGAGAAAGAGGTTTCTCAGAAGGATTCTGAAATTGGGGGTTCTAGGCTTCTCAAGAGGCTTAGACGAATGATAGTTCCTGAAACTCCCAAGGAATCCAAATCAACAAGGAAGTACAAGAAACAGAGGGCACAAAGGCCAGTTTCAGATGATGAAGAGGAAGCAGCTAAGGAAGGGGATCAGGAATCTCTGCTCTCACAAGACAAGGAATTTGCTCCAGCCACTTCTTCTCCATTAACTCCATCTCAGGAAGCTGTATCTGACAAGGCTAACTCACCATCTGTGTCTCTTGTTGATCCAGGCACAAGTGCTGATATTGAGGTTCAACACTTGGTTGTGTCTGAAGTATTTCTTTTAGAAGCTCCAACAGCAAATAATCCTTCCACAACACCTGTTACTGATGCTGTTCAAACTCCAGAGTTATCAACAACACCTTCTCTGCATCAAGATGCTGATGATCAGACTTTAGGTGAGCATCTGGATATGGCTGTTGATCAGAACTTAGTATCAGATCAGCAATTAGAGGATGCTGAAGCCTCCATTGCTACTCATACTGTTGTCTTATCAGAAGATACTGATTCTTTAAGTTCTGATGCTGCAAATGCTGGAGATACTGGTGAAGCTGCTCCAACTGTAGATGCTGATGAAGCAGGTCCTTCAGGATATACTCCTCAACCGACTCTTCCTAAGTCTGAACTGGTAAAGGAGTTTGTTATCAGGGATGCACCAGTACCTTGGAGTGAAACTCCTGCAGGTCAGGAGTGGACTAAGGAATGGAACTCAGTTTCATGTGTTCCAACTGCAATACATCTTGCTGAGCACTTGACTAAAGCTGATGAAATGTTAAATTCTGATGATTTAAAAACCCAGCTTAGAGTCACTGCATTGAGTATTAAACATCTACAAGGTCTTCATTCAACTACTCATGCAGAGCTATACAAGATTTAGGAGAACTTTATCAAACAAGAACAAGTTTGGAAAATTGATAAGAAAAAGTTCTTTCAACCTACCATTGACAGGATTGCTTATATTGAGAAAACTCAAGAGAAACAACAAGCTCAGATTGATGCCATTCTGACAAATCAAGCTTCTCAGCAATCGCAACTTACTGAAATCCAATCCTCAGTGGAATTACGTATCTCTCTTTTACTACCTGCTGATGCCAAAAAGGGGGAGAAGGTAATTAAGTCCAAATGCAAAACTAACAAGACACTGCAAGGAAAGGATGATGGAAATGATGATCAAGGATACTCTGGAATGGGTAGCGGTCATAGTCAAGGTAGAAGGTTTACATCAAGACAAGCTAGTCACAGGACAAGTTCTGATACTGAGAAAAGAATAAGTTCTGCTGCTGGTAAAAGGATAAGTTCTGATGAACTTCTAGATCTTGATGAGGAAATATCAAGACAGTTATTTTTCAAGAAAATCCAGGAATGGACTTGGAAAGTTTAAAGGAAGAAGAAGCCAGACTTAAATCAGAGAAAGTCACATCTAAATCTGAAGCTTCTGGTAATAAGTCACTTCCAAAACTCAAAGGCATTGTGATCAAAGAAAGGACACATACTGAAGCAACGTTGGCTAGATCACAACCACAGATAGATCCAAGATCCAAGGGTAAAGAAAAGGTTGGTGAACCTATCAAGGCTTATGTACCTCCTGAGGAAGAAGAAATTACTGATAAAAAGGATGATCTTGCTCTGACTTCAAGAAAAGTTCTTAAAACAACCTCTGACATGGCTCAAGTTGTTCAGAGTCAAGAAATTTAAGTTCTGATATTCAGAAGAAGCAAGTAACCTCTGACAGAGCTCAAGTTAACTTGATATCAGAAAATAGATCAAAGACACTCCTACCAGGATTCACTAAAGCAAAACAGACTTAATCTTTGAAGACTACTGCAAGTGGTTTTGAAGCAAGAGTAGTTACTGGAAAGGAAGCTAGAGATAAAACTGGATTGGGAAGTGCTGATGAAAGAAGAGTACACAACACTACCAATGATCCAACTTCCTTGAGTGAACCAGGTATTGGAGCAACTCCTGAGAGATTGAATCAACTGGAATCTGTACAGATGGTTTACCATACCTACTTGAAAGAATATATCATGTTGTATTTCATGACAGATGGTAGGGTTTATCATATAAGACAAAATGCCATTCCATTGAAGTATTTTGAAGAATTGGAGCATGTACTTTTCTTACTTCAAGTGGATGACAGAATAACAGAGACTGCTGCAAACTACTTAAAAGAACAGATTCAGAGACAGAAAAGGCTTTATTCTGTTAAGTCTGACAGCATATATGTTCCAAAGTACAGAGATCACAATGGTGATATTGTTGATATGAAGCCTAATACTGCACAGATCAGAACGTATCTTGGTATTAAGGGACTTGAATTCAATCTAGAGTCTGACAAAGCTTATGTCATAAGACTAGATCAGGAGTTGAGAAAAGCAAAGATCAATGATCTCAGAGCTGCAATCTTTCAAACTGGTGAAGATACTGCAGAGCTTAAAGATGTTAAAAGGAGAATGATTGATGAACTAAGATATGTTGAGAAATGTTTGTTGAAGAACTATCTCAGAACAACTCCTGACATCAGAGAGATCAGAAAATGATGAAGCCAAGTCGAAGATCTACAACTGCTTAAATTCTGATATTTATACAGACTGAAGTTGTTATCAGAAGTTGAAATTGGTAAAAACTTTAAGGACTGTAAGTTGTAGTTATCTAGTCTAATTCTCATGCATTTGTACTTAATGTTTTTGACATCATCAAATATCTGTTAAACTTGTATATTATGTTAATTTACAAGTTGGGGGAGATTGTTAGATATATTTGATAATGTCATGGCTAATATGTTTTATGTTTAGCTTTCAGATCTTACTGAACAGGATAAATCAGTACTTAACTGTTGATCAGTACTTATACTGGAAGTCAGGACTTAAGGATATCAGTACGTATGTTATCAGGAGATAATCATCAGAAGATAGATATCAGAACTTAAGTGCTGAAGGACAATCAGATAAGGACAATAGCTGATTAAAGGAAAGAAGATCAAGATAAACATAAGAAGAGATATGCATGAAGAAGGAATTCTGTAAAGAATAGAATACTTGGAAGAAAAGATATCTGATTGATATATTTTAGGAAGCAGAATTATATTCCATATCAATTAGCGATTATCTTGTAACTGTGTAGTATATAAACACAGACATAGGGTTTACACTATAAGTGTTATCATTATTAGAAAAGATTATTCATTGTAACCCTAGCAGCTCTCATGATATTTGTTCATCACTGAGAGGTAACAGTTCCATACTGTAACATAGTTTATTGTTTCAATAAAGTTTGTTTTCTGTTACTTAAGTTCTTAAAGTTCGATTTGAGTGTACTATACACTGTATTCACCCCCTCTACAGTGTGTGTGTGACCTATCAAGTACAAACATATTGCATAATAAGGTGTACCCACCATTCATGAAAACCCAACATTAAAAGAATAGACCTCAAATAATCTCATTTGATTCTATCATCGGCTTTACTCATGTCTAACTTTAACGTCATAAATCCTTATTTACCTCTTTTCTTCCTTTTAAATAATTCATATCCTCATAGCTTATGAGAATATTATCCGAGATCAGTCTTCCAGGAATAAATGCACTTTAATTTTCAGAAATGATATCCTTAAGAAACTCTTTCATACGATTCGCCATTACCTTCGTGATTATCTTGACTAAGACATTGCAGAGAGAAATAGGCCGTAAATTACCAATTTCAGAAGGGATTTTTTTCTTCGGAATAAGCACCACATTAGTTGCATTGAGATCCACAGGTAAAACACCATATCTGAAAAAACCTCGATCTATCGTAATTATGTCTTCCCCTACAATTGACCAATTTTTTTAAAAAAAGGTCGGTGTCATTCCGTCAGGACCCGGTGATTTATCGGGGTGCATTTGAAAAAGAGCATCCTCGACTTCTTAATCTGTAACAGTCTTTAATAAATTTAAATTTTGCTCCCCTGTGATAGAACTTGACACACTTTCTAAAACCTCAGCTCCATCTATTTGAGTCGCACTGAAAAGCTCTGTGTAATACTCCACAATCATTTCTTCCATACCATCATTTCACACCTTCCACTCCCCACTAGAGTCTTTCAATTTAGTGATTCTATTCGTTCTTCTCCTCGTACTTGCAGAAGCATGGAAAAAATTTTTGTTTTTATCTCCTGACTGCAACCATAATTGTTTCGAGCGTTGTCTCCAAAAGATTTCGTGCTGATCAAGAATTAAATGAAGCCTTTTTTGCTTCATACTCTATGACAGACTGTGAATCAATTTTATGACGAAGTCATTTGAGCTCAGCTTTACACGTTTTAATATTACTACCGAAATTCCCAGTGATTTCCTTACCCCATACTTCTAGATCCTCGCTGCAAGCCTTCACTCTTGCCTGAATACCACTAAGATCCCTTCTCTGCCAGATATTTTCAATCAGCAGTTGACACATTGGCTCAAGCAACCATGCATTTTTAAAGCATAATTTTTTGACTCCTCTAATCCCTTCACCTCTCTTTGGGATTAAAAGGATAGGACTGTGATCAGAGTTTGATCCCTCCATATTATATAATTTTTCCACTGGGAACATGTTCAACCAACCTTGTGTAGTAAGCACTCTGTCCAGTCGAACCTTCATCCAATCTGGTTTCCCTCTCCTTCTTTCCCATGTGAATTGATGTCCAATTAAATCCATATCAAATAGCTCAATTTCATTCAAAACTTCGTTGAAACCATCAACAAGCCAGGTTGGATAAGGATCACCACCCTGCTTATCATTCTGAGACACTACACTATTCATATCACCATCAAACACCATGGTAGATTATCTCTAGCAAGATTACGAAGAAGGTTCCAGATGTTATATCTTCTCGATCTATCCGGCTCACCGTAGATACCTGTTAACCTCCATTGGCCTAAACTTTCCACAGAAATTTCTACATCAATATGATTGCTTGACATACTGAGAAGTCTAGCTTGATCTTGATCTCTCCATAATAAAGCTACTCCCCCACTTCTACCTTGAGACTCGACCATAATCATCCATTCAAACCCTTATTTATTACGAAACCAGTTCATCTTTTTTTTTTCTACATATAGTTTCACACAAAAATAAAAATGTGGGTTTTTCCTAATTATCAAGGTCTGATAGGAACAGAATTTTCCAAGGGAGCTCAATATCCTGGAAGTTCCAACTCAAGGTACTCATAATATGAGGTGGTCCTGCACCGTAGAGCCCGTCAAAAGTACATTTTTTTGGTTCCGTGAGTCTAACATATCCTCATCTCCCAGGCCCTGTTCATTATTCGTAACAATTTCATTGAACTGCTTAGTACGACGTCTCTTGGAGTCCAAAATAAAAAGCCCATCTGGCTCTATATTATCTCTCACATCCTTCCGCCTTTCTTTCCCATTTTCAAAAATCAAATTAGATATCGTTGTCATCTTATCAGTAACACCTTAATTCACGGTTTCAGTTATAAATTGTTGAATATATTTGAGATGTCATGTCTAATATATTTCATGTTTAGTTCTCAGATCTTAACTAATAGGATATATCAGTACTTACTACAATCAGGACTTACTGGAAGTCAGAACTTAAGGATATCAGAACTTAGATTATCAGAAGATAATATCAGAAGATGGATATCAAAACTTAAGTACTGGAGGACTTACAGTTAAGGAAAGAAGCTGATTTACAGGAAAGAAGATCGAGACTAATACAAGAAAAGATATGCATGAAAAAGGTTCGAGGACTAGAAGAATTATAAGATATCTGGTTGATATATTTTAGGAGACAAAATTATATTCCATATCAACTAGAAGTTATCTTGTAACTGTGTGTCTATATAAACACAGACATAGGTTTACTCTAAAAGAGTTACGATCATCGAGAAGATCATATAATTGTAACCTAGCAGCTCTCGTGATATTTGTTCATCACTGAGAGAGAACAATTCCATTGTAACAGAGTTTGTTATATCGAATACATCTGTTTTCTATTACTTGTGCTTTAAATCGATTTGATTGTATTCTACACTGTATTCAACCCCCTTCTACAGTGTTGTGTGACCTAACAAGTGGTATCAGAGCCTATCTGTTAATACACATACAGTAAAGATCCAAAACAATCATGTCTGAAGAAGCAGAAAATCCAACCAAGCCCGCTAAAACTGAAGAAATTCCAAAGACTCAAACCCATAGTCGATATGAGACTATCAGGGTTCCCATGCTGAGACCGTCTGAATATCCCATATGGAAAGTGAAGACGGCTATGTTTCTGGAAGCTACATATCCAGAATACCTTGACAGAATTAATGAAGGACCACATAAGCCAACCAAGCTCTCTCTTGTTGCAGATAAGCCAGCAAAGACCATACCAAAGGATAAAAGTGAATACACAGCTGAAGATATCTCGTCTATTGCCAAGGATGCAAAGGTAAGGCATTTGCTGCATAGTGCCATTGATAATGTCATGTCAAATAGGGTAATACAATACAAGACTGCAAAGCATATATGGGATGCTTTGGAGACAAGGTGTCAGGGAACTGATGCAATCAAGAAAAACAGGAGGACTATACTCACTCAAGAGTATGAGCACTTTGACTCAAAAAGTGATGAGTCATTAACTGACTTATATGACAGGTTTGTCAAACTCTTGAATGATCTGTCACTGGTGGACAAGGAATATGACATTGAAGATTCAAATCTAAAATTCCTTTTAACTCTTCCTGAAAGTTGGGATTTGAAAGCTACTATTATAAGAGATAACTATGCTCTTGATGAAACTACTCTTGATGAAATTTATGGAATGCTCAAGACTTATGAACTTGAGATGGATCAAAGAAACAAGAGACATGGGAGAAAGTCAAGAACAGTTGCTCTTAATGCTAAGGAGGAATCCCCCAAAGTGGTTGTCTCAAAGAAAGGAAAAGGAAAAGCTCTCATCATAAAGTCTGATTCAGAATCATCAAGTTCTGATGATGATGATTCAGAAACTGAAAGTCTACCTGAAGTAGATATTGATGAAGAGATGATGAAGCTGTGTGCTCTTATGGTGAAGGGTATCACAAAGATAGCATACAGGAAATTCAGAAGAGGAAGGAAGTTTTCCAGGAAAGGTAGAAGTTCAGATAAGAAGGTCTTCAGAAAATCTAAAGGCAAAGGAGGAAAGTCTGACAGAGGAGATTACTCAAATATCAAATGCTACAACTGTGGTGAGAAAGGCCACATATCTCTTGAATGCAAGAAAGGAAAGAGTCACAAAGGCAAGGCACTTATTACAAAGAAGAAAAGCTGGACAGACACCTCAGATTCTGAAGATGAGGAGAACTATGCCTTGATGGCAAATGTTGATAGCAGTTCTGATAATGCTGAGTTAAAGGTACCTCAAACTACTTATGCCTTTCATACTGATGATATTACTGAGTTGAGATTATATCTTAAAACCATGTTTATTAGCTATAGAGATCAAACTTTAACATGTGAAAGATTAACTTCTGAAAATCTTGCTTTTAAAAAGAGGAGTGATTATTTAGAAAAAGAGTTAGTTATGTTCCATCAAACTCAGATAGAGATGATGCTTTCGATGTGAGAGATGAAGTGCTAAAAATGAATAAATCTCTAAAAACTGAGTTAGAAAAGGAAAGAGAGATTATCAGGACTTGGACTAACTCTGGCAGAGCAACTCATGTTATACTCAGTAGTGGAAACTGGAAAGAGGGCTTAGGTTATGGAGATGAGAAAAGTGAAAAAGGAACTGAACAAGTTAAGTCAATTATTGTTAAACAGACTACTAAGCCAAAGGTAAATCCTTCTAAATTTGTAGCTAAAACTGTAAAGTCTGATTCTGAAAAGATGAATGATATTGAGACAGAAGTTAAGGCAGAGTCAACTTCTGACAAATTAGAACAGGATAAACCAACTGAAGTTAACATAGGCTTAATGACAAAGAAGCAGCTTAAACATAAGCTGAAAGAGATTACCAGTGTAAACAAGATAAAGGCAGCTAGGAAAAATAGGAATGGAAAGGAAGGAGTGAATAAAAGTAACAGTAATATGCATGTTCATAATGCTTCTAGAAAGAAATACTATAACTGTGGAAACTCTAACCATCTGGCTTTTTTTGCAGGAAGAATAAGAATATAAACTCCTTACCTTCAAAGTCAGGATTAAGAGTCAGTCTGTTAGGTTTAAGCCACAAAATCCTTGTTTTCATTGTGGTAGGATATGGCATTCCATTTATACTTGTAAGGAATATCGTAGTTTGTACTATGATTATTATCAAATAAAACTTTCTTTGAAGAAAGTTACTTTAATTCCTTCTAGTGTAAAGCATGATGCAAAGTCTGACACTGTAAAATCTGATAAGAAAAATGTTAGCATAAACTCTGATATTAAATCCGCTGCAAATGTTAATAAACTTAAAAAGGCCAAAGGATCCAAGCAAGTCTAGGTCTTTAAAACTAACCTTTAGTGGTCTTTGTGATTGCAGGGCAACATGAAGAACATCCTAGTCCTGGACAGTGGATGTTCAGGACATATGACTGGAAATAAAGCCCTACTATCAGACTTTGTGGAGAAAGCTGGCTCAGGTGTTTCTTATGGAGATGGCAACATAGGGAAAACTCTGGGATATGGCAAGGTCAATATTGGGAATGTCATCATTGAAACAATAGCTCTAGTCTCAGGACTTAAACACAATATATTGAGTATAATTCAAATCTGTGATAGAGGTTATCATGTTGATTTCTTTGAAGAACACTGTGAAGTTATAAGTATTTCTACAGGCAAAGTGGTTCTGAAAGGATACAGGCATGGTAACCTTTATGAAGCCAGACTTTCAACAAGTACTGATGGTTCTGCAATCTGTCTGTTGAGTAGAGCATCAATTGAAGAAAGCTGAAATTGGCACAAGAAACTCTCTCATTTAAATTTCAACAATATAAATGAGCTTTTAAAGAAAGATCTTGTGAGAGGACTGGCAAAAATAGTATTTTCTCCTGATGGCCTTTGTGATTCATGTCAGAAGGCAAAACAAAGAAAATCTTCTTTCAAGAGCAAAACTGAGTCATCAATTCTTGAGCCTTATCACCTACTACATTTTGATCTATTTGGTCCAGTCAATGTCATGTCTATTGCAAAGAAGAAATATGTTATGGTTATAGTGGATGAGTTCACAAGGTACACATGGGTGTACTTCTTGCACAAGAAGACTGAAACTGCATCTACTCTAACTGATCATGTCAGACAGCTGGATAAGATGGTCAAAGATTCTGTTCAAATAATAAGGAGTGATAATGGCACTGAGTTCAAGAATTCAATCATGGAAGAGTTCTGCAAAGATCGTGGAATCAAACAGGAGTTTTCTGCACCTGGAACTCCACAGCAAAATGGAGTTGTAGAAAGAAAGAACAGGACTCTCATTGAAGCTGCATGAACAATGCTTGATGAAGCAAAGCTACCAACCTATTTTTGGGCTGAAGCTGTGCTGACTGCTTGTTTTACATAAAATGCTACACTCATAAACAAGCATGGAAAAACACCATATGAAATGGTGAAGAAGAAGCCAAATCTGAAATACTTTCATATATTTTGTTGCAAATGTTTTGTTCTTAAGACTCATCCTGAGCAGCTGTCAAAATTCGATCTAAAAGCTGATGAAGGAATTTTTGTTGGATATCCACTTTCCACAAAAGCCTTCAGAGTCTACAATTTAAGAACAAGAGTTGTCATGGAATCTATCAATGTCTCTTTTGATGATAAGAAGATTACTGGACTTGAAGATTTTGATGATCATGATCAGCTGAGATTTGAGAATGAAGATTTAAATTCTGCTCCTGAAAATTCTGATCTTGTAAGTTCCGATAGATTAAGTTCTGATGTCATTGAAACTGTGATAACAACTCCAAAGGAAAATGCACCTGTCCAGGGGGAGCAAGCTGAAGATCCTACCACATCTCAAGTCTCTCGAGAAGCATCAGAACCTATTACTGGCTCTTCAAGTTCTGATTCATCTAGTTCTGATGAGCCAAATTCTGAGAATTCTGGAAGCTTTGATTCTTCAACTCCTGAAAAATCAAATTCAAATTTTGAAGTCTCAGAGAGCATAACTACATAGGGAGCATTAGAAAATGTTGATGGAGACAGCATGGATCATGGGGGGGATCCAGTTCTAGAGATCAACTTCCATCTGCAAGGAAGTGGACTAAAGCACATACACCTGATTTAATCATTGGGGATCCTGAAGTAGGTGTCAGAACTAGAACTGCAACTTTAAATGAATGTCTCTATCATTCTTTTCTATCTCAGACTGAACCAAAGAAAGTGGAATAAGCTCTTCAAGATGCTGATTGGGTGCAAGCAATGCAGGAAGAGTTAAATAAATTTGAAAGAAATAAAGTCTGGACCCTAGTACCAAGTCCAAAGAACAGATCAGTTGTAGGTACAAAATGGGTTTTTAGAAACAAAACTGACAGTGATGGCATAATACAAGGAATAAAGCAAGACTAGTTGCTAAAGGATACTTTCAACAAGAGGGTATTGATTATGATGAAACATTTGCACTAGTTGCTAGATTAGAAGCCATAAGGATCTTTTTGGCTTATGCTGCTTACAAGAAGTTTAAAGTCTTTCAAATGGATGTGAAAAGTGCTTTTCTCAATGGAGAATTGGAAGAAGAGGTATATGTTGAACAAACTCCAGGCTTTGTAGATCCTAAATTTCCCAATCATGTCTACAGGCTTGACAAAGCACTTTATAGCCTTAAGCAAGCTCTAAGAGCATGGTATGAGACTTTAGCTCAATTCCTTCTGGAAAGTGGATTTCACAGAGGCATAATTGACAAGACTTTATTCTACCTCAACCATGGAAATGACTTAATTTTGGTACAGATATATGTTGATGATATCATATTTGGTTCTACTAATTCCAAACTGTGTGAGAAGTTTGCAAGACTGATGCAATCAAGATACCAAATGAGTATGATGGGAGAACTCAGCTATTTTCTGGGCCTTCAGTCAAGCAATCTGAAAAAGGCACTTTTATCTGTCAATTCAACCAAGTTAGATAAGGATACTGATAAATCATTAGATATTACTAACTACAGAGGTATGATTGGCTCTTTACTCTATCTAACTGCTAGTAGACCTCATATCATGTATGCTACCTGTCTTTGTGCAAGATTTCAGGCTGATCCAAGAGAACCTCACTTAATAGCTGTAAAAAGAATTTTCAAGTACCTTTAGGGTACAACTAATCTAGGATTGTGGTATCCTAGGGAATCAGATTTTAAGCTAATTAGTTACTCAGATGCAGATTTTGCAGGATGCAAATTTGACAGGAAAAGCACTAGTGGAAGCTGCCAATTTCTTGGAGGAAGATTGGTTTCTTGGTTTAGCAAGAAATAAAAGTCAATTTCTACATCAACTGCAGAAGCGGAATATATTGTTGCAGGAAGCTGTTGTGCACAGATTCTTTGGATGAAGAATCAGTTACTGGATTATGGGTTAGAATTTTCTAATATCCCTATTTACTGTGATAATCAAAGTGTTATTGCTATAACAGGTAATTCAGTTCAACACTCAATGACAAATTACATCAATATAAGGTACCATTTCATAAGGGAACATGTGGATGAAGGTACAGTGGAATTGCATTTTGTTCCAACAGATCAACAACTAGCAGATATCTTCACAAAACCACTATGTGAAGCTACTTTTATAAGATTGGTAAATGAACTTGGAATGGTTTCAGGTTCTTTCTCTAAATCTGCTTAGTTTTTATTCTCATGCATCAGACTTTATGATCAGTATTTACAGATTGTATTATCTCTATGTAATTTGTGCTTAATTTGAATTTCATTAAATGTTGATTGTTATCTGATGTGGATTTATATACTCTGATAAGTGTTTTAAATGTTCTATGACTATTCAATTGAATAAGGATAATTGTGCTAGATGTTGACCTAGTAGTTTTAACATACTAGAAATCCCATGTTTGAATTAGTTGTTTATGTGGAAACTCATTAACACAAGCAGATTCTGATATTGAGCTTAGTCAAGTTTACTTTATGTATCCTATTACTAAGTCACAAACTAAATTCTTGTTTCTTATCTGTCAAATTCTGATGTCAGTAAATCTTAAGAATGAACTATGTGCTGATAAGCCTCACTTATCAAAAGAAAAGAAAAGAATAAAAGTCAGGTACTCCTTTGAGATCTAGAGTAAAATTGTGGAAGGGAAGACCCAAGTGCATTGCTGGTATTAAGTAATATTCATTAGAAAAGTAGACATTTTCTTGGTGACTTTTCAAACTCTATGATTACTGGAGAAATACTCTGATAACAACATAAATTCTGATAAGCAGTCGTGACTCACTTACACTGAGAAGCCACTGTAAAAAGGAATTTCAAAAGATGCATAAAATGAGCACAAAAATTGAGGTGGACTCTTGCATAAATTTGTTCTATATTAGACTTCATGACTGATGACAGATTTTAAGCACTTTTCTGAGTTATGCCTTATTTATAAGATATACTGAAGTTTATCAGACTTTAATCTTTATCTGATATCTTGCTGAATGCACACACTTTCACTTCATATGAATGATGAAAATTATTGTGGTGATTAAGTTGTTTTTGACAAACAAGTCAGTATTTGTATGACGAATCACAGAAAAAGATATTCACTTGTTGAGTATAGAAGCCATATTCTGATGATTGTTAAAATCTGGTATAAGTTAAGTTCTGATATTAAATTTTGATGGAATCTTTGATGATTACGTGGTATTTTTCTTTACTTGACTTATTTGTGATAAAATCTGAAACAATCATATTTAAATCGGAATAATTTGGGTGAAATAAAACAGTCATAATCATTATGGGTTAGTGGTTAACATTTATGTCTTGAAAACCTACATGTGCACAGTAATTTTTAATTATTTCCCGTGCCCATTAGCTCTGGCTTTAGATCTTTTACTGACTGTTATTATTACACATTGGTCTAGGGAGATGAGGTATCATTATTTTCACTTGTAATTGTTAAATACTCCTCGCATCCCTTGGTATTCTATTGGCTATTTAAACCAACTATTCATTCCAGCCAATACATCTTCCATTTTCTCACAAACTCACTCTTTTTACATACTCATCAAAAACATGGTTCGTTTCAACTTGTTCCTGAACTATGATACTTTCAATATCGAGTTGAGTTGTGATGATTGGCGACAGGAGTGGCATGTAACTGTCATTCCTGAAGAGATTTGGAACTCAGTTCCACAAGAGGTTCACACAGACCTCTTGTTCTTTTATATGGACTATCATTTCCATTGTGATCGTCTGGAAGAGGAAAGGAGAGAAGCTCTCCGTCAGCAAGAACGGATCATCCGTCTTGCAGTGCTCTTCGTCAGCAGCAGAAGAAGCTAGTCGTTAGGTCTTCTTAGACTAGGACTAAGGCTGTTGATGTTAAGAATCTTAGAATAGGACTATCTTGTAATTTTTGCATGTAATTGATAAATTTCATGAAATGTACTCATCTGATATATTAATGAAATTTCCTTTAATTGCAAGATTTGGCCTTTGTTTCTCAAATTATGTGACTTTGTATGTTTTAATTGCAATTTGTTAATCTTTACTTCATCGATTTTTAACTTTATCCTATGATGAATGTTTTGATTTAATAATGGTCAATAATAAATTTTGAATTGAGGACTCAATTAAAGCACGAGTTCATGCATCTGAACATGTGATAAATGAAGCTGAGAATGTTACTTCTCAGAAAGTAAAAGCTAGGGCTGAGCAAAACCGAACCGAAACCGAAAAACCGAACCGAACCGTGCTAATTCGGTTCGATTCGGTCCTAAATTTTTCAGAAATTCGGTGTATTCGGTCTGGACCGAATAGACCGAAATAAAATTCGGTTCGGTTCGGTTCTTTTCACAAGTATTTCGGTCCGGACCGAATAGACCGAATAGACCAAATTATAAATACTATAATTTTGTATTATATATATATTACATATATCTTAAAAATTATAATAAAAAATTTTAATTTGTAATTATATTTATGGAGTATTAGAACTCTACATATCACATTACTTTAATTATATTTTAAAATTTATAATTTGTGATTTAATTTTTAATGCAATTTTATTTTTGAAAAAAAATTCGGTCTATTCGGTCCAAAACCGGACCGAACCGAATTATTTCGGTTCGGTTCGGTCTGGTCCATAATATAACTTCGGTCCGGTTTGGTCCAAGAAAAAATGACTATTCGGTTTTTCGGTCTATTCGGTTCGGTCTGGTTTTGGACCGAACCGACCGAATGCTCAGCCCTAGTAAAAGCAGCTCAAAGTTCTGATACTTTGAAAAGGAAATCTGTACATTCTGATGCTGCTGAAGCAACTCCTTCATTGGCAAGGAGATTAAAGAAAATGAAGGTAAGGAGGTATTTGGCTAAGGCTATATCAGAAGATACTGAAGAAGCTGAGGAAGGGGATCAGGAATCTCTGATCTCACAGGAACCAATTATCATTGAAGCCCTTCCACCTCAAGCCAAAGACACTGCTAATGACACAGTTCTTATCCCTCTTGTCTCTCCAATTAAAGCTACAGATGATGCTAAAGAACAGACTGATAATTCTGAAATAGATATTCATAATTTGAATATACCTGAAGTTCTTTATCTTGAAGCTCCATCTACATCAAAGACACCAGCTCTGGAGATAAATTCCGCTGATCAGAATTTAGATGATGTTATTCCTGAATCTCCAGTTGCTTCACACACTGTTGAGCTATCAGAACACAATGAGTCTTCCTCAAGTTCTGATGATAGTGTTTCTGCTGAGACTCCAGTACCTATTCTGGGCAAGGAAGAATTGGTGAAGAAATTTGTTGAAAAGAAAGCACCTATTTCTTGGGAGGATACTCACAGAGGTGTTGAGTGGACCAAGAAGTGGAATCAATCAGATTTTATTCCATGTTCTAAAATTCTGACAGAGCATATTGCAAAAGCTGATGAGTTGCTTATAAATGCTGATTTCAAGACACAACTCAAGATCACAGCTCTGTCTACAAAACATCTTCAAGGTCTACATATTGCTACTCATGAAAATGTTGATACACTCAGAGAACAAGCTGATAAGCTAGATCAAGTACTCAAGCTTGACAAACACAGGTATATCAGACCTATTTCTGAAAAAGTTGCAGCCATTGAGAAAACTCAAGAGAAGCAACAGGCCCAAATTGCTGAGGTTCTGGCTAATCAAGTTTCTCAGAAAGCTCAATTGGATGAAATCCAATCTTCAGTTGAACTTCTTCTTTCTCTCTTACTTCCTGATGATGCCAAAAAGGGGGAGAAGGTAGTTAAGTCCAAATCTGTCCAAATGATCACCTACTCAAGAACTGAAGAAAAGGGATGATTAAAGTGATGACCAGGGAAACTCTGAAAAGAGCATAGGTCAAAGAAAAGTTTAAGGAAAATATTCTATTCAAAACAAGTCAAGTTCTGATGTCGTGAATGCTCAAAGACTGAAGTCAAGTGGTGATAAACAAAGTCTGATGTCAAGTTCTGATATTCTTATTCAGTCAGGATCTGAAGACTCTCAGAGATTTTTGCAAACTCTGAAGTTAAAGGGGAAGCATACTACTGTTTATTATAAAGATCCTGAAATCCAGACACTTGATGAGGAGATAGCAAGAAGATTATTTCTGAAACACAATCCAGGAATGGATTTAGAAACTCTCAAGGAGGAAGAAGCTAGATTTGCTGCTGAGAAGACAAATCCTAAGTCTAAAGCTTCTGATGCAAAGAAACCTCCAAGGCCTAAGGAGAAAGGCATTGTGATCAAGGAGAAATCAATCACTGAGGCATCTAAAGCCAAAACAAGATCACAAATTGAAATTGATTCTAAATCAAAAGGAAAAGAAAAGGTTGGTGAACCTTTAAGGAAAAAGAAAAATTCTTCCATTACAGTCTATCAAACTACATTGCATGATGATGATTTGATAGAAGATGAAACTGTTCAAATTCTGAAAAGAAGAAATATAAGTGAAGATTCTAAAATAACCTCTAACACTGCTCAAGTTGTTGTTCAGAATAAAGGACAACAAGCTACAGAAGAAATAACAAATTCTGATCAAGTTGATTTGGATAAAATGATAATTGCTGATAAGAAGAAGCTGTTATGGAAGAAAGCTACTCCAGTTGAACCAAAATCCAATCTCATGATGAGTCAACTTGCTACATTTGGGTTAAAATCCAAGCAACCTAGAGATACAGTTGTATTAGGTTCTAACGAAGAGAAGATTCAAACAGGAGTAGAGGTTACTCTAAAAGATCCTTTCATATTGACAGACAAGCCATATGAACAAATCAAACAAAGATACCTTGACAAGGTGTTATCTTCTCAAGTTGTGATAGATGCTCATGATAAGGAGAATCTAAAAGAGAAATTGATCTTATTTCTCAATGATGGAAGGACTTATAGATTAGCTGATTCTGATGTATTAAAGAAGTCTATCAGAGAGCTTCAACATATTCATTATCTTCTGGAAGTAAAATCTGATGTTACAAGAAGATGGTCTGAATATATTTTGAAGGCTATAAGAGATCTATTCAGAATCTCTGGTACAAAACTTCTCATTACAGTCCAATGATTACTGAAGGTGATGGAAGAGAAATTCCTATGCTGAAGAATTCTTCTAAGGTGGAAGTTATTCTGAAAGAAAGATATTTATGTTATAATGAAAACTCTTCACATCCTAAGGTTATCAGACTTGGAGATGGACTTGAAAGAACATCCATTCAAGCTCTCAGAACAACCATTTATCAAATTGGTGATAGTAAAGAAGAAGAACTGATGCAGTAGGTCAAAGCACAGTTAGCTGAAGTTCTGAAGAAAGCTGAAGATAATCTGATAAGAGATTTTGTTAAGAATCATTATGGATTCAGATTGATTCAGTGATGCTGGTAAAGTTGGATGTTTTGTAAGTTGTAATTATTTGTTTAGTCAAACTCTTATTGCATTTGAACTTAAATGTTTTTGACATCATCAAATTTATTAACTTGTACATTCTTGCATAATTTACAAGTTGGGGGAGATTGTTGAATATATTAGAGATGTCATGTCGAATATGTTTCATGTTTAGTTCTTAGATCTTAACTAACAGGAAATATCAGTACTTACTGGAATCAGGACTTACTGGAAGTCAGAACTTAAGGATATCAGAACTTAGATTATCAGAAGATAATATCAGAAGATAAATATCAGAACTTAAGTATTGGAGGACTTACAGTTAAGGAAGGAAGCTGATTTACAGGAAAGAAGATCGAGACTAATACAAGAAGAAAATATGCAAGGAAAGAGTTTGAGGACTAGAAGAATTATAAGATATCTGGTTGATATATTTTAGGAGACAGAATTATATTCCATATCAACTAGAAGTTATCTTGTAACTGTGTGTCTACATAAACACATACATAGGTTTACTCTAAAAGAGTTACGATCATCGAGAAGATCATATAATTGTAACCGAGCAGCTCTCGTGATATTTGTTCATCACTGAGAGAGAACAGTTCCATTGTAACAGAGTTTGTTATATTGAATACATCTCTTTTCTGTTACTTGTGCTTTAAATCATTTTGATTGTATTCTATACTGTATTCAACCCCCTTCTACAGTGTTGTGTGACCTAACATAAATTTTCCAGCTGCACTTTCTCCTAAACCATTGCCGAAATTTTCGGTAACTTGATCCTTCCCCGCAGATTTTTCGACAACTGAATCATCCATATTCTGTGGCTACTCCACCGTCCTGACTACTACCTTAGTTATTTTTCCTTGCCTTAACCACTTCGATCCTTCTGTATAATTTCTGCGACGCGGCTCCGCCCTCATCCAGATACCATGAGGTTTCTCAATCTGATCAACTGGAGTATCAAACAGCTTTTCACAGTATTTTTTATTATGACCAATCAAGCCACACATAAAGCAAAAAGTGGGAACTCCCTCATATCTAAAATTTGCCCAGCACCACTGTGCCTCACTACGAAGAAGCTTCATACATCTTTTTAAAGGCTTTTCTTTAGATACCAGCACTCTCACTCGTAAATACTCATGCAAAACACCTAGAAAATTATTTGTATTAGCCTCCACAAATTTACCAATATAATTGCCAATGTCCTGCACAACTCTCTGTAACATAAAACCAGGATTCATCCCATTTATTTGGACCCATAACAAGATGTTGTTCAGACTTACAGGCCGAGAATTGTCCCATTCCTTCAAGCATTCCAAAACCAAATGGAATCTCCCAAATATCCATGGACTCCCATCTAGCAACCCCTTGATATCAACTTCATGATAAAACTGGAAAATATTTCAATTTGGTTGTAACTCCTTAACACAAATACGTCTCCCTAGCCTCCAAAGTGCTGTGTTGGTGAGACTGCGTAGCTGTATGAATAGTTACATGATAACTCAACACGAGAACAACACTAGAACATGATAGGTTAATAATACTTCGTCTACACAAGAAATCAGAAGAAATGAAGACAAGGCAAATACAAAGAATCAGAAGATTAGAAAAAGGCTTGAAGTCTATTTACATGTCACTAAAAGAAGCTCATTAATATGTTCATGCCTCAGTGATGAATAAAGTGAAAGAAATATGTCCTAAGTCCAATCATGTATAAGGATTTAGGAATAACTTTTATGTAATCTGTTTTGATTTCATTGATATTAATAAAAGACTTGTTTTGTTTTTATTACGGGCTCTATCTATTTAAGTGTTTAAATAAGATATACCATAGTTTAGAGTAAAGCTTTTTATGGATTATGATGAGATCATAATAGTGAGACCTAAAAAGATGATAACTCTAAACTTAAATAGTTCCTGGTCATAGGATTACTGACTGGTAATTAATAATCCGCAAAGATCGGTACATACTATGTTTGCTTCATTATGAAGGATGTCTGTTCTCATAGACATTTGTGTGGTGACACTATAGCTAGTATGTAGGTGCTTATTATAGAATAAGTTCACTGAACATGACTCGCACAGCTGAACAACTGATGGAGTTCACTCACGTGTCAGCAGTTGTTCACATAGTGATAGTTGTACAAGTATCCTTAGACTTGAGGTCATCATAGTTATCTTGTGTACACATAACTATGCTTTGGTTTAGTTCTTAGTCTCCAGGGACAATTATTAGGGCTCTTCTGGGTATAGGAATTTGTACACGAAGATAGTGTATGATCAATAAAGGATCTACCCCTTCCAGTGAAGGAAGCGAATGTTCAAGGCTGATCCACTTATGCTAGTTCAGGAATCTCTGGCCAGAGTGAATGAAATTAGAAAGGAGTTTCTAATTTACATAGAACTACGCATAGTAAATGGTAAGCAAGTGATTGAATTAGATAGGCTTGACACGAGATCCATGCCTTGTATTTAATCGGAATATTGTAGGGTAGAAGGAGTTTATTGTACGGTAACTATTCACTGAATAGGTTCTTGGTATTCTAAGCAGTGAATTCATATTATCCGGATAGTCGCGATATGCTGAGAAGTATCCCTCACGATGTAGAATAAATGTGATTAATTAATTAATCATATTTAATAAATTAGAGAATTTATATAAATAATGATAAAATAGTTTTATTATTATTTATTTCTACTACCGGCTTAATATTGAACCTACAGGGTCACACCATAAAAAGAGAATGATTTTATGGTGGAGGAATTAATTAATAATGGCTAATAATTATTTATTTGTGAAATAAATAATTAATTGGCAAATTTAATAATTGATTAAATGAGATTTAATTGATTATAAATTAATTAAGAAAAGTTCTTAATATTATTAATTAAGGATTTAATTTTTGGAAATTAAATCAAGAGAGAGAATTATTTCTAAAGTGTTTAGAAAAAGGATTAATAATTAAAAGGTGTTTTAATTATTAATGACAATAATAAATGGGATAATAATAATAATATTTATGGGAAAATTTCAGCTGAAAATTTTGCCTATAAATACACTATTATAGACCCTATTTTTATGCGAACCCGAAAACCCAAAAAGTTTGGAAAACCCAATTCTCGCCACCTCCTTCCTCCTCATTAACATCGTTTTCTTGGTGGATACCGGTGGAGTGCTTCACACTTGAGGAGCAACTGCTAAGGATCTCTGATCGTTGTCTCCGAATTATTTTTAAAGGTTAGATTCGATCCCTCGAATTTTTATTCATGATCTGTATGCTTTTATTTGGATTTTATATGTGTAAAAGTGTTTTGCCATGCCCCCGCTGCGTTAAAAATCTAACATAAAGGTTAAGGACTTTCAGAATTGATGAAGATTCAATGTATAAGTGCTACTAGAATATTTCAGTGTATTAGCATTGATTGAAGATAGACAGTATGCGAAGCATAGGAATCTGAAGAATTGAAGACATGGTATAGACAGAGGTTAAAGAAGACAGTTGCAGTCTTGAAGTTATACTCACTGACATGATTTCATTTATATGTTCAAGCGCCAGTGAAGAACAGTGAATGAAGTATTCCAGATTGTAGTAGCAATGAAGACGTTGTCTAAAGTACCAGAAAGGATTCCAGTG
Organism: Apium graveolens; assembly: GCF_009905375.1. Classification (NCBI taxonomy): domain Eukaryota; kingdom Viridiplantae; phylum Streptophyta; class Magnoliopsida; order Apiales; family Apiaceae; genus Apium; species Apium graveolens. The sequence continues at coordinate 104,290,789 of NC_133649.1, read as the reverse complement.
AAAGTACAGTTATTTATTGACAGTCAGTTTTTGAAGCGATAAAGTTGTTGCAAGCTTAACAATGTAATTAAAGTTGTAATACGAAGATCTGAATTGGGTTTAGTCGTCTGTGAAAGACCAGTTGCACTAGGCATCAATAGCTCGTGAATGGAATATGGGTATTATTTTTAGAAGAATTGTTAAGTTGAGGAACGTACTTGGATTGAACGTTTATCTGTTAAAGTACGAGAAGAGGTGCGCAGGGTATACAGCTAAACAACAAGAGGGATTGACCTAGTTCAAAGTTTAATTGTTAAATTAAATAAATTTTTTTAATGGACTTTAATATAATTTATTTAATAAACTTCGAATGATTTATTTTATAAACTTTATATAAGTTTATTTTATAAATCTAAATTAGTTTATTTATATAATTTATATTTAAGTTTATTTTATAAACTAATTTAGTAACAATTTAAACTTAAATAAAAAGAAGAAGAAAAAAAAAGGAAAAAGAAAAAAAAGAAAAAGAAAAAAAAGGAAAGGAAAAAGAAAACAAGAAAACAAGAAAACAAAACAAAAGAAAAAGAAAACAAAAAAGAAAAAGAAAAAGCCAACAAAATGGTCGCCAATTAGTAAATCAAAAGAAAAGGAAACAAGGAAGTTGTTATGGTTAAATAGGTCGCAGGTTACATGTACAACATTAGTCGCAGGTTGGCTAATACTAGTCACAGGTTAGCTTTTTGTGAAATAAAAACTAAGTGCTCAACCCTCCTGGTCGCCAGTTGATGTGCCAAAAATCCTTAGTCGCAGGTTAGTAGGGCCAAGCTCCTCAGCCACAAGTTTACTGATACAATCAATTAATTTGTGTGGTTCAATTTCAGCCACACATTTTATTTGATATAAGTCTACACAGCAGCAGAAACATTTCAGAGATTGTATAGTTTTGTTCAGGTGCAGATCAACAACTTGTTGACAATGATTCAGATATTACCTGATGAGTCACAAGGAAATATCTTCACAGACATTAGAAGGAAACTATAATTTTTATGCTAAATTCTTTGGATCATTATTTACCTTCCCAGAGTTCAAAACTGGAACCCTAAAAGGTAAACTAGCAACTTGTAGATTATGACTCAGATTCATCTGATGAGTTTAACAAGGATGGGGATTTGTGAACTCCCATTGCACCACCTGTGACCTCCTTAAGCATGGCTAAGGTATTTTTTCTTGCAGGTACAGCTGGAATTTGGAGCTATGAGAGGAGTGATACACTTGTGAGAATGAGTGTAAACACCAGGGGAGAGAAGAGTGAAACACCTGTGAGAAACACGAAGGAGAATCACACACTCACGGTGAGGAAAAAACAGAAACATCATATCCTATTCCATATCCCTAAACACTAGTTCTTGTTACTTCGGGTCTCGAATCTGTTTATGATTGGAACCTAACTCTTAGGGACCTAACATTTACAGATTGGATTAGAATACTTCGGGAACTAACAAGTTAGGATCTAATAATTGGTAACAATTAGTGATCTCACATTTGGGAGGTATAAGGAGTTGGTAAGATTGGTGAACATGATAATCAATAGTGAAGTCATTCTGGCAGCATTTAAAGGGACATAGTCGATCAGACTCTGAATTTTTATTTCTTTTCCAACCAAGTGAAATATGAGAACTCCTTCAGACAACGACATACATTCCTTCTCTAAGGGGGAGATAAAAGCTTAATTAATAGTTCAGAGGATTCCTTAACTAAGGGGGGAAATAGCAGGCATGAGGAAAATGTTAAGGAATATAACCATAACACCATTGTTGTTTGTAACTACGAATCCTATTGTACGGGAGAGGTGGTAAACACGAAGGTGATTTTCTAGTGATCAGAAGAGGTGGTTTGGTTCATCACACGTTCTTCATAAGGGGAGAAGCTGTTTTTCAAAAGGGGAGTACCATTGGGTTTTATCCGCGGATCTTATTGTACGGAAAAGTGAAAGGAATATGTCCTAAGTCCAATCGTGTATTAGGATTTATGAATAACTTTTATGTAATCTGTTTTGATTTCATTGATATTAATAAAAGACTTGTTTTGTTTTTATTACGGGCTCTATCTATTTAAGTGTTTAAATAAGATATACCATAGTTTAGAGTAAAGCTTTTTATGGATTATGATGAGATCATAATAGTGAGACCTAAAAAGATGATAACTCTAAACTTAAATAGTTCCTGGTCATAGGATTACTAACTGGTAATTAATAATCCGCAAAGATCGGTACATACTATGCTTGCTTCATTATGAAGGATGTCTGTTCTCATAGATATTTGTGTGGTGACACTATAGCTAGTATGTAGGTGCTTATTATAGAATAAGTTCACTGAACATGACACGCACAGCTGAACAACTGATGGAGTTCACTCACGTGTCAGCAGTTGTTCACCTAGTGATAGTTGTACAAGTATCCTTAGACTTGAGGTCATCATAGTCATCTTGTGTACACTGAACTATGCTTTGGTTTAGTTCTTAGTCTCCAGGGATAATTATTAGGGCTCTTCTGGGTATAGGAATTTGTACACGAAGATAGTGTATGATCAATAAAGGATCTACCCCTTCCAGTGAAGGAAGCGAATGTTCAAGACTGATCCACTTATGCTAGTTCAGGAATCTCTGGCCAGAGTGAATGAAATTAGAAAGGAGTTTCTAATTTGCATAGAACTACGCATAGTAAATGGTAAGCAAGTGATTGAATTAGATAGGCTTGACACGAGATCCATGCCTTGTATTTAATCGGAACATTGTTGGGTAGAAGGAGTTTATTATACGGTAACTATTCACTGAATAGGTTCTTGGTATTCTAAGCAGTGAATTCATATTATCCGGATAGTCGCGATATACTGAGAAGTATCCCCACGATTTCGAATAAATGTGATTAATTAATTAATCATATTTAATAAATTAGAAAATTTATATAAATAATGATAAAATAGTTTTATTATTATTTATTTCTACTACCGGCTTAATATTGAACCTACAGGGTCACACCATAAAAAGAGAATGATTTAATGGTGGAGGAATTAATTAATAATGGCTAATAATTATTTATTTATGAAATAAATAATTAATTGGAAAATTTAATAATTGATTAAATGAGATTTAATTGATTATAAATTAATTAAAAAAAGTTCTTAATATTATTAATTAAGGATCTAATTTTTGGAAATTAAATCAAGAGAGAGAATTATTTCTAAAGTGTTTAGAAAAAGGAGTAATGATTAAAAGGTGTTTTAATTATTAATGAGAATAATAAATGGGATAATAATAATAATATTTATGGGAAAATTTCAGCTGAAATTTTGCCTATAAATACACTATTATAGACATTAATTTTATTCCAACATCAAACCCGAAAACCCAAAAAGTTTGCAAAACCCAATTCTCTCCACCTCCTTCCTCCTCCTTAACATCGTTTTCTTGGTGGATACCGGTGGAGTGCTTCACACTTGAGGAGCAACTGCTAAGGATCTCTGATCGTTGTCTCCGAATTATTTTAAAAGGTTATATTCGATCCCTCAAATTTTTATTCATGATCTGTATGCTTTTATTTGGATTTTGTATGTGTAAAAGTGTTTTGCCATGCCCCCGTTGCGTTAAAAATCCAACAAAAAGGTGGTAAACGAAGGTGATCTCCTTTAAGCAGTTGATTCTCATAGGGAGAGAAGCAAGAGAGATATGCGTTTCTCAACGGGAAATGTGGTTGTACAAAAGAAGCTGTTGATGATTACTTCAAGTCTGAGAAGTGTTATCGGGAAGAGATTTGAAAAACCAAGGAAATAAAGATGAAACTACTTGAAGATCAGTTCAGTGCTAGAGGAACAAGCATCTTTCATTTTAGTTACTCAAGAAATCTGGAAATACAAAATTTGATCCAGAAAACCAGTATCATTATATACAAGTCTTGGTACTTTACTTTTCCTAGTTGTTAGTTGAGTTATCCTCTCTATTTAATTTGTTTGTTAGGTTTAACAATCAAATAAGGGGGGATTGTTGGTGAGACTGCGTAACTGTATGAATAGTTACGTAATAACTCAACACGAGAACAACACTAGAACATGACAAGTAAATAATACTACGTCTACACAAGAAATCAGAAGAAATGAAGACAATACAAATATAAAAAATCAGAAGATTAGAAGAAGGCTTGAAGTCTGTTTACAAGGCACTGAAATAAGCTCATTAATATGTTCATGCATGAGTGAAGAATAAAGGTTAAAGACTTTCAGGGTTTCAGAAATAATGAAGATTCAGTAAATAAGTGCTACTAGAAGATTTCAGTGTATTAGCATTGATTGAAGATATACAGTGTTCGAAGCATAGGAATCTGAATAATTGAAGACATGGTATAGACAGAGGTGAAAAAAGACAGCTGCAGTCTTGAAGTTATACTCACTGACAGGGTTTCATTTATATGTCCAAGTGTCAGTGAAGAATAGTGAATGAAGTATTCAAGATTGTAGTAGCAATGAAGACGTTATCTAAAGTACCAGAAAGGATTCCAGTAAAAGTACAGTTATTTATTGACAGTCAGTGTTTGAAGCGATAAAGTTGTTGCAAGCTTAACAATATAATTAAAGCTATAATACGAAGACCTGAATCGGGGTTAGTCGTTTATGAACCAGACCAGTTGCACTAGGCGTCAACAACTCGTGAAAGGAATCTGAGTATTATTTTTAGAAGAATTGTTAAGTTGAGGAACGTACTTGGATTAAACGTTTATATGTCAAAGTACGCGAAAAGGTGCGCAGGGTATACAGCTAAACAGCAAGAGGGATTGACCTAGTTCAAAGTTTAATTGTTAAATTAAATAAATTTATTTAATGGACTTTAATATAATTTATTTAAATAAACTTAAAATGATTTATTTTATAAATTTAAATAAGTTTATTTTATAAATCTAAATTAGTTTATTTATATAAGTTATATTTGAGTTTATTTTATAAATTAATTTAGTTACAATTTAAACTTAAATAAAAAGAAAAAAAAAGAAGGAAAAAGAAAAGAAAAAAAAAAGGAAAAAGAAAACAAGAAAAGAAAAAGAAAAAAAGAAAAAAAAGAAAAAAGAAAAGAAAAAGGCAACCAAATGGTCGCCAGTTAGTAAATCAAAAGAAAAGGAAACAATGAAGTTGTTCTTGTCTAATAGGTCGCAGGTTACCTGTACAACATTAGTCGCAGGTTGGCTAATACTAGTCGCATGTCAGCTTTTTGTGAAATAAAAACTAAGTGCTCAACCCTTCTGGTTTCCAGTTGATGTGCCAAAAATCCTTAGTCGCAGGTTAGCAGGTCCAAGCTCCTCAGCCACAAATTTATTGATACAATCAATTAGTTTGTGTGGTTCAATTTCAGCCACACATTTTAATTGATATAAGTCTATACAGCGGCAGAAGTATGTCAGAGATTGTATAGTTATGTTCATCTTCTCTCCCAAGAGAGCTGAAGAATTGAAGCAAAGAGAGACATGGGAGATATACACCCAAATATATATCCGTTAATCTTCTCACCGGAATAACGTTATAATGCCTGGTTTAACTCTTGTATATTCATATGGGCATTATAATCGTTACCCGGTAATTAAATCATTAGACAAAAAAAGCTAGAACATTGTATAGGATTTAATTTGTTGATCTTTGTAGAAGTTAGGAACTTTGTTGTTCTTAGATTGTAGCCGGTTAATTTATTTACCGGAGTGTAGCAACACCCCTCATGGATTTATATATGAATATATATTTTCCCGAATATCTTGTGTTCCTCGTTTTACTGTTCCAAACACTATTCACCTCAAGAATACGGAACCACTAACCGAACACTAAATTTTACATCCGCAAAATATTCGAAAGAATTTTTTAATTTAGCGAGTATCGTAGTCAACCCCCTCTTCTACGATACTTCGGGACCTAACATGCTGACATTTTGTGTTCTATCGCCTGAAAATCAATTGTTGAATCCGTAAAAAAATGCCCTACCAGACACCATCTGACATCAATCTCTGCTTGTGGCTCGTCCTCTACCTCATATAGTAGTCCTCCGTCTTCATCGTCTTCAATACTGATCATAGCAAAACCTTCTTCCATTTCCTTCATTGGGTTTTGATTCTCTGCCATTACTACGCGATGAATTCGACCAGTGGAACTAAAAAATTCTCTGCCATTTCCTTGACTGCACAAAATACTAACAATAAAACATGCCAAAAGGCAAGACTTACTCAACCATGCCAATAGGCAAGACAAATAATTGATTGCTCGGAATCAGAATATTTGATTAAGCAAAAATTTTAAACAGAACCCGCTACAAGTTCAAAGTATCTTCTCTCGTCGACTAGTGCTCAGTGGTACAAACAAAACTAAATGGTAAACATAAATTATGAAAACTTACCGATAAGATCTGCACCGAAAGTGATGACTTTCAGATCCTGTTAAACCCTATTTTTAATTTGCATAAACTGGATCAATTGGGATTTTGAGTGGGATTGATACTAATTTTGTATAGGAATTTAATACAAACTTTGAAAGCTCAGTCCTATATCCTAGTTTATTCCAGTGATATATTATTGCAAGGTAGGGCTTCATTCGGTTCGAGCATGTCAAATTTTGAGTTAGGCATAATTCGAGTTAAGATTAATTTAATAAAGTTAAACCAATTTATTAATTATATAAGTTTAAATTTATATTCAAACTCAATATGTTTAATTTTACGAGTCAAGAAGTGAGTTAATTTTAACAAATTGGACGAGTCGACTCGTTTAAAATTTTAAGTACTACCAGTGCCACAAAGTTTGATATATTAGAGCAAGTTCAACTGATACCCTAGATGATGCCCTAAATTATAAGTTATAATATAAGACATTTGATAAAAAAAAATTGATCTAACAATTTTCTTGTGATGCCTTATATCACTGGGACAACTTTTTTTATCCTTATTTTTAACACACACATTTTCTTGTCCTAACTTATAATTTATATTTATAATAATTTTTTATGAAGACTCTTTTTATTATATATTGTATTTTACTGATGAAAGAAATCTTTAATAATATAAAATTGGACATAAAGTCTTGATAAAGCACATTGTTGTAAATAAATATACTTAAATTTGTCCTAAATTACTATGACAAAATATTTTATATTATATTTAAGGCTTAAACTAGGATATTGTTAAACTTGCTCCTAAACCCATATTTAATTAGAAATATTGGAGACCGTTTTCCAAAATTACATAAAAATATAATAAATCATATTATTGCAATAGTCAATTTTTCAAAATGTTATAAAAAGTATTATTTTATTAAAAAAATTTGAAAATACTACATAGTTGCAATTAGAATATTACAAAATTTAATATTATATAAAATATGTCAACATGCATAATAATTTAAATGATTTCTTACATTATTAAGAAAATATTGATATATATATATATAATACACTACACAAAATAGTAAATATGGTAATATAGTTGACTGCAGAACATATATGATCTCCAAGATGATAAAATAATTGTCATTATAGAACTATATAATTTATCTTTTCACTGAACACTAAATATCAACAAAATTCGAAATGATATACTTTTTAAATAAATAAATTTCCAAAAACTATATATTTTCCCGGCCTAGACTTGGACTAATTTTTAAAAAATAATAAAATTATAATTATTAGAAAATTCATGTATAGATATATGACCACAAATATAATTATCACAATTTCGTAAAATAATATTTTCACACCTCCACCCCTACTTGCTCATTCGCAATGACTACCACAAGAAACGAGTCGAATATCTGAACTTTATATGAAATAAATTTAGATTTTTACGAAAATATTTAAAGGCGAAATTTATTTTATTTTATGCAAAAATATGATCCATTTTAAAGTATTTAATAAAAGTATAATTCTTACAAAAATTATAAAAATATCATGTGTTTCTTTTGTGAGAATATAATTTGCAACTTTGAAATTAAGTCAAATTAACTAAAATCAAACTACAAATTCAACTTAAGAATTTAGTGATTATAATAATTTTTGGTCGTATAATATATTGTTTAACAAGTTGTACCTAAGAGTGTAATCGAGCCGATTTGAATATTGACAGTCTCGACTCGAACTCGATTAAAATACTTCGGACTCGAACTCGACCGAGACTTTAATTTCAAGTTTGAACCCTGATTCACAAAAAATTTGGCAGAATCGAGTTCAGCTCGAAAACTCGTATTAATTTCACTAAATATTACCAAAAATTCGAAATATGACCGGTTCAGCTCTAGTTCGATTCAACAATAAATAAATAATATATAAAAATTATTAATATATATGATAAAAAAATTAAAAATAACAGAGGCTTGATAAGGCTCGTGAATCTTACGAGACGAGTAATTTGAATCTCGAGCTCGACCGTTAAGAATTTGAAAAGCTCTAGCTCGAGCTCGGCTCGATTATTTCTGAGTCGAATTCAAATTTTTTTATGAGTCGAGCTCGAGTAGCTCACAAACAGTTTGATTTATTGACACCCCTAGTTGTACCGGTAAAATAAAATGCCCTTAAATGAAATAAAATACAATTTCAATTACTTTTCATAAAATATAAAAATTAAACTGCAAGCCCTATTTTCTGGTTAAAATAAAATAATAAATTTATTTTTTTAATAATTCATCATAAATTTGTGAGTACATTTTAAATTGTTTTGAAAAGTTAATATTCCTATTAATCACCCGATCACCAGGTATGCTAATGGTAAGGTTCATATCAAATCGAGTTAATTCTATATGGATATTGTTCTATTTTATGGGATTCGAATCAAATTTGAACTGAAAATTTTTACGGGCCGATCAATAGGATCTCAGATTTTCGATCATATATTCGTTACATTTAATATTTTTTTCAAAATTAAATTAAATTAAAGGCTATTTTATATATCACAATTTTACAGTACCTTGAAATGAAAAATGAGTAAACAAAATATTTAAAATTTAAATATATAATCTCTAATATAATATTAGAAAATTATGCACAAATAAATAATAAAGTTTTTTAGAAAAAAATGAATGATACTTCGGAAGTCACGCGATATTACAATGATAATATAATGACTCTGGAATGAGAAAAATGAAATCACGCACCATGACCAAGTAATGCCGAAAAAATTCACAAATAAAATTAGTAAATAAAAGTTAAATATAATTATATAAAGATATCATAGAATAAAATTATATATATATATATATATATTAAATTAGTGAATAACCCCTTTCTAGCGGTTCAGATAACAATCTGAGTTGTAAAACGAAGTCTAAATCTCGATTTGGTGCAATTTTAAAATTGGACAAATGTAAAATTATTATGTCGAAAATTATAAATTTTCTATAACCATACATATTCTGGTTTAGTGGTAATAAAATAAATTTTAGCTGCAGGAGTCCACGTTGGATTTCCCGAACTACTTAATGCAATCGTACACGTATATCATTACTAATGATAGTGTTGTTATTTGTTTTTTTTTTTTGAATCAAAGTGTTGTTTTTTTTTGACTAATTTTGGCTTATAGCCTTACAAATGAGTATCTGTTCTCAACAATTCTCGGGGTGAGCCAGGATCGAACCAGGATCTGGGACGACAGAGGATAAGCCCTTTACCACTTGAGCTATCCAACCGTGCTCGAATCAAAGTGTTGTTATTTGTTAATCATCACACCTTAAAGTAGTTAGTCAAGTCATCTCTTTTTTTTTTGGGTTTAGTCAAGTCATCTCAGAGTAACGTAAATGTCAGGCGTAGGTTCCTCAATCACGTGACTTTGCAATGCATCTGCTTGGAAATTGCACCTTACAAATTCCTAAATTAACTCCTCTCTTGGTTTCAAATTAGTTATTTAATTTATATTTACACATAATTTAAGATATTATTTGTCAATTATTTTTAAAATTTTTATTTTATGAATAAAATTTTAAATTTTAAATTTTTATTCACAATTTTTTAAAAAGAATAATAAAAAAAGTTATACAGTCAAGACAAATTAAAATACACGTAAAAATCAAACGAGACAATTAATTTGAAATGAAATAAATATTATTATATGAATTTCTTAGTCAATAATGACCAAACTCTCCTCAACTTATCTCTGTTTGGACAAGAATAATTATATGTAGCGTACTATACTACATCTAATGGAGGGAGTTACTATATATTAGAAGTAAAGTATTATATGCTAATATAAAACTGGTTATGAGACACTATATATCATGAAAATTGTAAAGATGTTAAATTTATTGTAGGGAGGCAAAGGAGAGTGTTCAAAATGAATTTTGTGATTATATGAACTTATCTGCAATCAGGATGCGTATTTATTAGCGTATTTATCAAGAAACATGTTTTATTTGATTTTATGCACGTTTCAAGGTATTTTATGTGTTTTCGGGATTTTCTGGTAATTTAGGGATCATTTTCGTTTTTCAAAAATCAACGGACCGGGACCCCACCGGGACGACAAACCCCACAAAATCCGTGTTTTTATTTTTATAAAATTATTCGTACTTCAAATACCCTTTATTTTTGTATTTTCGAATTATTCAAAATTTTTGAGAAATTTTGATATTAATGTTGTATTTTATCGTTTTTAAAATTACTCCCCGTAATTATTATTTTGGGACTTAATTATTTTAATTATGAGAATAAAAAACACCCTAAGTTGATTTTGGGATATTATTTTCTGTATATATAAATAGCACCTTTATTTATTTTTATTTCATTTTATTTTCAGAAAATTTCCAAAAATATTATAAAAATTCAGAAAATAGGAATTTGGGGGCTAGGGTTTGTTCATCAGAAATTGAACCGATTGATCCCTTGTTTCTACTTTGTTGGTGACGATTTTGATACAGAATCATAGAGCTTGTCAAGGCCAATCTTTTGATACCAATTTCGTCGTTTCAGAATCAAGTAGCAAGGAGTGCAGTCAAGTGTTAGACGGAGATAGTAGCCAGCAGCTATAAGCAGAGTTATAGTAAGAGGTTATCGAGCATACCAGGCAAGTACCCCTAACTTTACTTATTATTCAAGTGACGGTTATTTCGAATCATATTACGCAAGTACCTATATCTTCATTTATCATTCAATTGATATTGACTCTGAACTTTATTCTTTCAATTTCCATACTATTCTAAGTTCAGAATAGTTAAACGTTTTATATTTCGCTATAAATTACTCTATACAGTGAAACATTGAATTGAGATTAGCGAATAACTAATTGTTCTAGTTGTTTCGCATCGATTGTTGAGATAACTCTGGACCATGAGAAATGGGGAGTTATATGGTTAAGGATGTCCTTTGATTCGGCTCCTTTGATCAAAATGTTTTATGGATTGGATGAATGCGTAAGTGACCGGGACGGACGGTCCAGCGGAGGGTTATTTCTATGTATTATATGAAATATTATGACACCATTTTTGCCACAGGTAGGTATATTGCCTTTTTAATTGAGTACTCGTGTTTTGGGAACATGTTTCTAGGAATCATGACCTTGTGCTATTACACAGACTGATCAGCATGTGATAGTACGTCCGTCGGAGTTAGATTCCAATCTAAAAATTATCGTTTATTGTTGATAGCTTATGAAGCTTTTATTATTGATCAAATATTACTGATTTTATCCTGTTGTTCAATTATTATCAGAATGTGGTTTATCATTTCAAGCACATTTTATACTGCTTGCTGAGCATTTCTTTCGCTCATAATTGTTTATTAATCTAATCTTTCAGCTAAGCCATAGCAGGCTTGAGATCCAGGTTTGATCAGAAGTCAAGTGCTTGTAGATAGTTGGGTGTGTTTTTCAGGTAGACTGTTTTGGGACGCTTGAATAAGTCTAGAGGTTTGTAACAAAATTTGAATAATTTGTAAAACTAATTAGACTTATGGTTTGTAATAACACTTGGTTTGTATTAGTGCCTGTTCCATACTATAACCTGTGATCGATCCAGTGCAGGTAAAGGGGTCATATTTATTATATTATTCCGCTGTAATTATTTTATTTTAGTTTAGTGGCTAGTGACCCCCAAATCTAGACCCCGGGTTTGGAGGGCGTCACAGGTTGGTATCAGAGCTACAGGTTATGGTCACTGAAACAGGCTTAGGATTGTCATAGATTAGTTATAAGAAGATCACATAAGATAGGTGCGTGTAGTTTAGCTTTTATAGGATTAAATTTAGGTTATTGGGCTGGGTTGTAGTTAAGTTGTTTAGGTTCCCTGTTTTGCGTTTAGCCTTAGGCCTTGTGTCATTGCCTTGCTATTTTGTTGGTTTAGTTGAGATTTCAAGCAAAGATTTAAAAAGGTTTGGATAATTCTGAGTAAATTTTGTTTGTGTTATTATTCTCAAGATAATAAGCAGGATTATGTGATAATCATGTCGCTTGTGTTAATATGATAGCAAGTTTATGATATTTTGAGAAGAGATAATGTTTGCGAATTTTGAGATGTTAAGGAATTGCTACATATTTGACACAATGCTTGACAGATTATTATATATGTTGCTTGTTTCTTACCAGAATAATGGCACCGAAGAGAAGGAATAATTCAGGAGAGGATCGTATTGAGAGTCGGATGGATCCAGCGATTGTCCAGATGTTGGGACTGATGCAGCAACAGATGTTACATCTTACGCAGCAACAACAACAGCAGCAACAGCAAGCAGCAACACCACCTGCAGTGACTTTTAAGCAATTTCAAGCTGTGAAGCCACCTGAGTTCAAGGGAAGTGCTGATCCCGTGGAAGCCAATGCATGGCTCAAGGAGATGGAGAAGGCTTTTGAATTAGTCGGAGCAGGAACTGAACAGAAGACCAAGTTTGCAAGCTACTTTCTGAAGGGTGAGGCGAACTATTGGTGAGAATCCACACGAGCATTGGAAGGAGGTGAGTTTATAACTTGGGAGAGATTCACAGAGTTGTTCCTGGAGAAGTATTTCCCAAGGTATATGAAGAATTAAATGGAGATTAAGTTCTTGAACCTGACCCAGGGTGATCTTACCGTGGCTGAGTACGAGGCTAAGTTTACTGAGTTAGCAAGGTTCGTGCCAGACCAGGTTGATACAGATGAAAAGAAAGCAAGAAGATTCGAACAGGGATTGAAATTTTGGATTCAGAACAGAGTGGCCATGTTTGAGTTGACTTCATATGTGGCAGTGGTTCAGAAAGCAATGGTGATCGAAAGTAAGTGTAACGCCCCCAAATCCGGGGTCAGAGGATTTGGTCGTCACTATAAAACTTCAATCCAAATTAACCTGTTAAATCAATAAATAAATGCCAGCGGAAGATAATTATCATAAATGACCCCAAACTAGTCCAAGATCTTTTAAGGTTACAGTTCTAGAAACAAGATATCCAAATTCCACAAATAAATTTTTCTCACTTTCTTTTAAAACTCTTTTCAATAAATTCCAACTCACAATTAAACCCACTAGTATAACTTCGAAATGAAGTATACTAGGCCCAAATAAAATATACAACTATAATATAATCTAATATAAATAACTTTACACAATAAAACTTACACTAGTCCGCAAACCCTGGACCAACCACCTTCCAAAAGCTTCTTCTTTGCTTTCTCGAATTTCGCAGCTAAGTAGCGCAAGCTAATCCTCACTGGAGGTTAAATTTAAAAACAGGCAAGTATGAGCGGAAGAAATGCTCAGCAAGATCATTATAGCATATATAGGGTCTTTTGATATAAAACCGATATCTGCATTAGAGCAGAACATTTAAAATCATAATTGCTGAATCATAAAATTTTAGTTGAGGAACCCCAGAATTGATTCCTTAATTATATTCAAAACCATTTTGATATTTTTTTAGCGAAATGCTTCAGCCATACTTTGAATCTTGACGAGAATAAAACTCGTAAAACAGTGTTTACGGAAATATCGTAAACAATAACAACAAGAAGCAATGATTATGGGATGAATCATAAACTTTACTCAAAACTGAACTCTTCAAATTAATACTTATTTTGCTGTCATATCAAATTAGATATCAATACGAACTTTGATGCTCACAACACCCATACTGAAGTCAACATCAATCATCTATACTAATACCACCTTTGATATTTAACAACAACGTAAGTATCCACAAAATCAAAAACTGAATCAAAGCCACAATTCACTTTTAATCCAACAACAGAATCAGTACTTTTAATCCAAAACAGAATCAGTTGATAAATCATTTAGTCTATGAATATCAAAACAATATCATAATTTAGATTGGAATCCTCGAACGACGGTGTGTTGCCGCCGGTGATCAGCCGCGGAGCAACACCGGTATGCCGAAGCATATCCAACTAAACAAAGGGGTACCCAAGGCACATATCGGCCTAGCAAGGTGTTATATCCTGTATAACACATAGCTCACACTGGACCGCCGCCACGGCCTCTTACGCAACCATCCAATCTTAAAAACATTTTATTGAGAGGGGTCATAATACTCGACACCCTTATAAATTTTATTCGCCCATTCACTTGGGCAGAAAACCAAAACAACGTCATCTTTCTCAAAATCCACAACATTTATAAATCCGATAATTGGATAAGTAAAATCACTTAGTTATTCTGAACATAGAATAGCGGAAGAATACTTGCATAAACAGAATTATTTAATTCAGCGATATGTAAAACATTTATCGATTCTAAACTGAGAATAGGGAAAGCAATACTTGCATCAAAAGATTTAAAATAAACGTTACTTGAACGATAAGTGAAGTCAGGGATACTTGCATAATATGAATCAAAATAAATGTCACTTGAATGATAAGTGAGGTTAGGGTGCTTGCCTTTGGGTTTTAAGCAGTTAGTCACACTCGCAAAACCACATCTATTCTGACATTCTGTCTCAAAATATCACCGTCTTTATTTTCAACACTTTACTGATATGCTGCTCCTGCGATTACTAGAAGTCAGCTACCCAATACCATTCCATCTCATTCTTTATCCAACGTCTTGTCCTGATCAACTCGAATGATCCGCATCTATAATTAAAATATAGAACTTTAATCGTCTAAACGATAATCACTCGACGAACTGCGCGTCAAAAGCCTATCGTCTACCCATACGATAGCCTACACATAAATATAACAGACAAACACAGGACTCTTGATCCACATACACCTAATTCACATAACACATAAGCACATAACTCATATATCACATAATTCATATCACATATGACTCGGTTCATCAAAAGGGTCGACTCGATACGTTTAAAACGGAAATCGGGTCAAAATATGATTTTTCGATCAATAATCGGCTTGGAATGATTCGTAAAACAAACGACCTTTCGAAACAAAAGGATTTGGGTCTCGAAAGTATTTTTAATGAAAGCGGAATATTTTTCTGAGTCTGTACGCGTTCGTTTCGTATTAAACAGACGAACGGTTGATTTATTATGAATTTTTGAACATTTTTCGGAATAAAAACAATCTCTGAATCATTTAATAATAAAATAATAGGGTTCGAACACCCTAAAATAATTTTATAAGAATCATCGAGCTTGGAAAATAATTTAAAATAATATTTTAAAGCTCGAAACTATTTTTCAGAATTTTTAATCAAAAATAAATAATTAAATCTAATTAAATAATCAATTAAAATTAATTAATAACTAATTAAATTAATTAATCAATTAATATTTAAATTAATTGACTAATTAAATAATTAATTATCAACTAAAACTAATTAACTAAATAATTTGGATTTATTTTTGAATTAAAATAAATTTTCAGAAATAAAATAATGATTTTCAAAATAAAAAAAATGAATTTTCAGAAATTAAAAATAGGATTTTTTTTTTTTGAATTATTTGTAAAAAGGAAAATCCAGAAACACACTCTTGGTTTTGAAATAGCAGAAAACAGAATCAAAACCGGGTAAACTTCGGGTCAGAAAACGGGTCAGGAACGGGTCGGGTTTAACGAAGAACACCACCGGTGTTCCCCAGTTTCCGGTGACCGCCATTAAAGCCGGCAAGGCCGAGCTTTTCCGGCCAACCACGAATTCCACAGTTTCTTAACCATCTTCGACGTTCTATACGTCAAAATGATCCTTACAACTCGTACAATCTATTCACAACATCAGGATATACAGACAATCATTAATAAATCCAGAAAATTAAAACAAAAAAATGGCAGGAACCGAAAATTCGGTCTATACTATTCTGAACTGAAACAACCATGATTTATACACAAAACGCTTCTAATAATCACGAAGAACATGATCATATCATCAAAAACAGTCAACAGTCATTCAATCAAAAACACCCAAAATTCGTATATAAACCCTAAAAATCGATTTTGTAAATTACCAATCCTCTAATAATTTTGATGATCAAATAAGAAAGAGGATGTTGAGAGCTTCAAAACGGATATTCATACTTGTGATTTGGTGTTCAATAACACCTTCAAAATTGGCTTTGATTTTCAGAATTCTCCAAGAACACCAAGAACACATATTCAAGAAATTTTCAGAAATTAAAACCTTAATTACTACATGATATTGAACTCTATTTTTGACATATAATATACCAAATTGACCAGAAAAACATGCTCTACAACATGGAAGCATCAAATCACATCAACAACATCAAGAACAAATTTTCATAATTTAATTATCAAATAATTCGAATATAAATAAATAAATAAGAAAAATACTGTGATTTCTGGAAGGAAACTGATGATTGATTCAGATAGAAGATTTCGAGAGCTTCGTTTTGATATGCTACACGCCCGAATCGGAGTTCGATAACGCCTTCGTTCGTGTGTTTGATTCTCGGGAACGTATCGGTTTTCTCGGGTTTTTCTCTGTATTTACGGTGTTTTAACTGGTTGCAAATGAATAAACGGAATAAACGAAATAAGAAATAGGCTATTTATATTTATGGAATATTGGATCGTTCTGGATCGTTTTGGATCGTTTTGGATCATTAAATTAGTTGCTTAGCCGCTAAGTAACTGCAATAACGATCCGATTCAATACCAAAATTGGATAATTATCAAAACCGAGCTTTTTATAAAACATTATATACGGGAATAATATAAAAATATCCCGTCTCTCGAAAATACGGGTTTTATTGATTACCGAAATAACTATCGTATCGAAAATATTGCGCCGGGCCGCGCACGGGTTAAACCGTAATCCGGATTGAAAAAGTCAAAACACAGAAAATGTCCGGAATTACCAGATTAGGTTAGGAAGGAGTTTTCGGAAGAGTTTCGGGTTGTAAAAACGTAAAAACGGTTGAAGTCGGACGATTCCCGGCTTTATAAAATAATTTTGGTAATTATTCAGAAAATAATTAATAATTCATAAATCATTATAAAATCATCTAACAGTCCAAAAATTATCAGAAAAATATCACAATTATCTATATTTTATTCTGGACATATAAAAATTCAAATATTCAAATAATATCACATATAAACACCCAAACATCAATTCCACTTATCAGATAATTCACCAAAATTCACCTAAAATCACATAAATAATTCCAAATAATTATAATAATAATATTTGAAAATATGGGATATTACAATCTACCCACCTTATAAGGATTCCGTCCTCGGAATCAGCAGAAGAAAGTACTAAGGGTTTTCTAACCAACTTTCCGTCACACCGCCTTACTTTGACTTGACCAGGATACTCAACTTAACTTGATTGGCATACCTTCGAATATTTGAAATGATAAAATCATAGAAAAGAAAAGAATTTCATATCATAGCAGGATAGAATCTGAATTGGAGAAAAATATTGTTAAGATAAAAGAATAACTGAGAGATCAATATGATCAAACGAACTTGGTATTGCGTGTCTAAATTAAGACACTACTAAAGGTTGTTAACCTTCATGTATTCACAATACACACAAGTGATGGCGTCCCATCCAACTCCTATCACACAGACAGGGATACCTTGTGTCCCCTATAGTTAGGGTTGTTCATCTCAGTCAGAATGAAAGAATATCAACAGAATCCAAAATCAAATGAATAAAACTGAAAAGATTTCAAAGATGATAATTCTGAAGGAAATGAAATCCAGAGAACAAAATTCTGGCACGAAATGAATAAACTGGTGTTAGGGAATATATCCTCTAACAGATACCTCTTTTGAGAGAGGTCAAAAGAAATTATAGAAAGAAAAGGTATTGCCAAAGTCTTAATATTTATCTTCAATTTGAACTCTCCAGTTGACTCGCCATCTGATTCTAGACGCTTCTTCATGTTCCAAGGATATCGATAATCTTCATCGTCGTCAAAACGTAGTAGCCTCGAAAGATTCCACCATATAAGTTTCCAGTTTCCCGGAGTTCCATCCAGCTCAACACAACCATCTCAAACGAATACGCCTTATCTTAACTTATTCGTTGGTACTATATCCAATAGTCCAACAGGAACTCGATATGAGCTCAAGCGTCCTCACATAGCTATACACACTCCTACACACTCTCGTTTCTAGTTTACTATAACCTCAGCTCTGATACCAACCTGTAACGCCCCCAAATCCGGGGACAGAGGATTTGGTCGTCACTATAAAACTTCAATCCAAATTAACCTGTTAAATCAATAAATAAATGCCAGCGGAAGATAATTATCATAAATGACCCCAAACTAGTCCAAGATCTTTTAAGGTTACAGTTCTAGAAACAAGATATCCAAATTCCACAAATAAATTTTTCTCACTTTCTTTTAAAACTCTTTTCAATAAATTCCAACTCACAATTAAACCCACTAGTATAACTTCGAAATGAAGTATACTAGGCCCAAATAAAATATACAACTATAATATAATCTAATATAAATAACTTTACACAATAAAACTTACACTAGTCCGCAAACCCTGGAC
The DNA here is from genome assembly GCF_009905375.1 of Apium graveolens. Lineage (NCBI taxonomy): Eukaryota > Viridiplantae > Streptophyta > Magnoliopsida > Apiales > Apiaceae > Apium > Apium graveolens. The sequence continues at coordinate 104,271,895 of NC_133649.1, read as the reverse complement.
CAACCACCTTCCAAAAGCTTCTTCTTTGCTTTCTCGAATTTCGCAGCTAAGTAGCGCAAGCTAATCCTCACTGGAGGTTAAATTTAAAAACAGGCAAGTATGAGCGGAAGAAATGCTCAGCAAGATCATTATAGCATATATAGGGTCTTTTGATATAAAACCGATATCTGCATTAGAGCAGAACATTTAAAATCATAATTGCTGAATCATAAAATTTTAGTTGAGGAACCCCAGAATTGATTCCTTAATTATATTCAAAACCATTTTGATATTTTTTTAGCGAAATGCTTCAGCCATACTTTGAATCTTGACGAGAATAAAACTCGTAAAACAGTGTTTACGGAAATATCGTAAACAATAACAACAAGAAGCAATGATTATGGGATGAATCATAAACTTTACTCAAAACTGAACTCTTCAAATTAATACTTATTTTGCTGTCATATCAAATTAGATATCAATACGAACTTTGATGCTCACAACACCCATACTGAAGTCAACATCAATCATCTATACTAATACCACCTTTGATATTTAACAACAACGTAAGTATCCACAAAATCAAAAACTGAATCAAAGCCACAATTCACTTTTAATCCAACAACAGAATCAGTACTTTTAATCCAAAACAGAATCAGTTGATAAATCATTTAGTCTATGAATATCAAAACAATATCATAATTTAGATTGGAATCCTCGAACGACGGTGTGTTGCCGCCGGTGATCAGCCGCGGAGCAACACCGGTATGCCGAAGCATATCCAACTAAACAAAGGGGTACCCAAGGCACATATCGGCCTAGCAAGGTGTTATATCCTGTATAACACATAGCTCACACTGGACCGCCGCCACGGCCTCTTACGCAACCATCCAATCTTAAAAACATTTTATTGAGAGGGGTCATAATACTCGACACCCTTATAAATTTTATTCGCCCATTCACTTGGGCAGAAAACCAAAACAACGTCATCTTTCTCAAAATCCACAACATTTATAAATCCGATAATTGGATAAGTAAAATCACTTAGTTATTCTGAACATAGAATAGCGGAAGAATACTTGCATAAACAGAATTATTTAATTCAGCGATATGTAAAACATTTATCGATTCTAAACTGAGAATAGGGAAAGCAATACTTGCATCAAAAGATTTAAAATAAACGTTACTTGAACGATAAGTGAAGTCAGGGATACTTGCATAATATGAATCAAAATAAATGTCACTTGAATGATAAGTGAGGTTAGGGTGCTTGCCTTTGGGTTTTAAGCAGTTAGTCACACTCGCAAAACCACATCTATTCTGACATTCTGTCTCAAAATATCACCGTCTTTATTTTCAACACTTTACTGATATGCTGCTCCTGCGATTACTAGAAGTCAGCTACCCAATACCATTCCATCTCATTCTTTATCCAACGTCTTGTCCTGATCAACTCGAATGATCCGCATCTATAATTAAAATATAGAACTTTAATCGTCTAAACGATAATCACTCGACGAACTGCGCGTCAAAAGCCTATCGTCTACCCATACGATAGCCTACACATAAATATAACAGACAAACACAGGACTCTTGATCCACATACACCTAATTCACATAACACATAAGCACATAACTCATATATCACATAATTCATATCACATATGACTCGGTTCATCAAAAGGGTCGACTCGATACGTTTAAAACGGAAATCGGGTCAAAATATGATTTTTCGATCAATAATCGGCTTGGAATGATTCGTAAAACAAACGACCTTTCGAAACAAAAGGATTTGGGTCTCGAAAGTATTTTTAATGAAAGCGGAATATTTTTCTGAGTCTGTACGCGTTCGTTTCGTATTAAACAGACGAACGGTTGATTTATTATGAATTTTTGAACATTTTTCGGAATAAAAACAATCTCTGAATCATTTAATAATAAAATAATAGGGTTCGAACACCCTAAAATAATTTTATAAGAATCATCGAGCTTGGAAAATAATTTAAAATAATATTTTAAAGCTCGAAACTATTTTTCAGAATTTTTAATCAAAAATAAATAATTAAATCTAATTAAATAATCAATTAAAATTAATTAATAACTAATTAAATTAATTAATCAATTAATATTTAAATTAATTGACTAATTAAATAATTAATTATCAACTAAAACTAATTAACTAAATAATTTGGATTTATTTTTGAATTAAAATAAATTTTCAGAAATAAAATAATGATTTTCAAAATAAAAAAAATGAATTTTCAGAAATTAAAAATAGGATTTTTTTTTTTTTGAATTATTTGTAAAAAGGAAAATCCAGAAACACACTCTTGGTTTTGAAATAGCAGAAAACAGAATCAAAACCGGGTAAACTTCGGGTCAGAAAACGGGTCAGGAACGGGTCGGGTTTAACGAAGAACACCACCGGTGTTCCCCAGTTTCCGGTGACCGCCATTAAAGCCGGCAAGGCCGAGCTTTTCCGGCCAACCACGAATTCCACAGTTTCTTAACCATCTTCGACGTTCTATACGTCAAAATGATCCTTACAACTCGTACAATCTATTCACAACATCAGGATATACAGACAATCATTAATAAATCCAGAAAATTAAAACAAAAAAATGGCAGGAACCGAAAATTCGGTCTATACTATTCTGAACTGAAACAACCATGATTTATACACAAAACGCTTCTAATAATCACGAAGAACATGATCATATCATCAAAAACAGTCAACAGTCATTCAATCAAAAACACCCAAAATTCGTATATAAACCCTAAAAATCGATTTTGTAAATTACCAATCCTCTAATAATTTTGATGATCAAATAAGAAAGAGGATGTTGAGAGCTTCAAAACGGATATTCATACTTGTGATTTGGTGTTCAATAACACCTTCAAAATTGGCTTTGATTTTCAGAATTCTCCAAGAACACCAAGAACACATATTCAAGAAATTTTCAGAAATTAAAACCTTAATTACTACATGATATTGAACTCTATTTTTGACATATAATATACCAAATTGACCAGAAAAACATGCTCTACAACATGGAAGCATCAAATCACATCAACAACATCAAGAACAAATTTTCATAATTTAATTATCAAATAATTCGAATATAAATAAATAAATAAGAAAAATACTGTGATTTCTGGAAGGAAACTGATGATTGATTCAGATAGAAGATTTCGAGAGCTTCGTTTTGATATGCTACACGCCCGAATCGGAGTTCGATAACGCCTTCGTTCGTGTGTTTGATTCTCGGGAACGTATCGGTTTTCTCGGGTTTTTCTCTGTATTTACGGTGTTTTAACTGGTTGCAAATGAATAAACGGAATAAACGAAATAAGAAATAGGCTATTTATATTTATGGAATATTGGATCGTTCTGGATCGTTTTGGATCGTTTTGGATCATTAAATTAGTTGCTTAGCCGCTAAGTAACTGCAATAACGATCCGATTCAATACCAAAATTGGATAATTATCAAAACCGAGCTTTTTATAAAACATTATATACGGGAATAATATAAAAATATCCCGTCTCTCGAAAATACGGGTTTTATTGATTACCGAAATAACTATCGTATCGAAAATATTGCGCCGGGCCGCGCACGGGTTAAACCGTAATCCGGATTGAAAAAGTCAAAACACAGAAAATGTCCGGAATTACCAGATTAGGTTAGGAAGGAGTTTTCGGAAGAGTTTCGGGTTGTAAAAACGTAAAAACGGTTGAAGTCGGACGATTCCCGGCTTTATAAAATAATTTTGGTAATTATTCAGAAAATAATTAATAATTCATAAATCATTATAAAATCATCTAACAGTCCAAAAATTATCAGAAAAATATCACAATTATCTATATTTTATTCTGGACATATAAAAATTCAAATATTCAAATAATATCACATATAAACACCCAAACATCAATTCCACTTATCAGATAATTCACCAAAATTCACCTAAAATCACATAAATAATTCCAAATAATTATAATAATAATATTTGAAAATATGGGATATTACAGTAAGAGTGACATGTCTCAGAAAGGAAAAGATGGGAAGAAAAGGAAGATAGAAACCTCAGAAGGAGGTCAGCAGCAAGGTAATTTTCAGGGCCGTTTCAACAAAAAGCCAGAATTTCAGGGTAATAGGAATGTGGGATTCAGAAGACCACAATCAGGAAATGGAAGACAAGGCAACCATTTTCAGAATTCAAACCAGCAGAGGCCCAATCGTCCACCAGTACCAGATTGTCAGTTTTATGGTAGGAAGCACTTTGGTAATTGTAATGCTAATGTGACGTGTTTCAAGTGCGGTAGGAAGGGACACTTTGCTAATGTGTGTCAGAATCCGACTCAAGGTCAGAATGTGGGAACTGGGTGTTATAAGTGCGGAAAGCCAGGACATATCGCCCGAAATTACCCAGCACAAGGTACAACGAGCAACACCCCAAGGCTTACAGGTGCTCCATCTCAGAATGTGCCAAGAATTGAAGGACCACCAGCAAAAGACCAGCCCAAGGCCAGGACATTCAATATGACTATGAAGGATGCTGTTCAGAGTTCAGACGTGGTTGCAGGTACGCTTCCAGTCAACTCCGTAGATGCTAAAGTTTTATTTGATTCTGGAGCTACAAGATCATTTATTTCTCAAGATTTTGTCAATAAACTGTATTGTGGAGTTAAGTTGTTAGAACAAGCGTTAATGATAGAATTAGCTAATAAGGATCAAGTTTCCGTCGACCGAGTGTGCCCGAGGTGTGATATTGAGGTAGGAGGACATCATTTCTATGCCAACTTAATACCTTTTAAGTTGGGAGAATTTGATGTTATTTTAGGAATGGATTGGTTTTCTGAAAATAACGCTCAGATTGATTGTAAGAATAGGAAAGTAAGACTTCAGACCTTGGATAGTAAGAAGAAGGTGATATTTCGAGGAAATAAGCAAGAAAAGAAGTTCTTAACGATAGCTCAAGTGAAGAAGTTATTGCGTCAGAATTGCGAGGCATATTTGGCCCATGTGGTAGACACCAGTAAGGAAGTTCCAGCCCTAGAAGCGATTCCAGTTGTCAACGAATTTCCAGATATTTTTCCAGACGATCTACCAGGATTACCTCCCGACAGAGAAATTGAGTTTGCGATTGATCTAGCACCCGGAACAGAACCAGTTTCTAAAGCTCCATATCGGATGGCACCAGTGGAGATGTAAGTCATATGTCATAGCCTATTTGTATATTCGAGGATTCAACTCAACTCAAATAAGAATGTAATAAGTAAATAGTGGATCTACCGTCAAAAGAGATCTCACAGAGTAATATCTGTCAAAGGATTCAGAAACAAGGTTCATCTACAGACTTGAGAAATTAATTCACTGGAAGAAGTTCAAGAAATTGATCATGCCTCAGTGATATAAATCAAGAGTGTGGATTTAATCAAGTGACAGAGATCTCGTCAGAGTATTATTAATTACAAGGATTTAATCTGAAGAAAATCAAAGTGTCAAAGTCAAGACATGAAGAAACGTCACGGAAGTTAGTCACTCATGAACCAGACAGTACATCGAGTGTCAACATTGAAGTGGTGGAATTGATTCATATATTTCAGTGATTTTCAGAAGATCTTCAGAAGAATGGTTGCTGCTCAAGATTAGTATTAATTCTCTATTAATTAATTAAGTCATATAATTTAATTAAGAAAATAAATTATATCTGTAAAGATTAATTTATTGATTAATTGAATTAATTGATTAATTAATTCTGAATTAATATTAAGGTTTTTCAGAATTTTAATTGGATTAAAATCTGCATAAAATCAGCAAGACAATTGAAAATGAACTAGCATGACAATCAGGATTGTCATACCGATTGTCATGCTAGGCCATTTTCAATAGTCTCACCGAATGTCCTAGCAGCTAAGAGGATTGTCTTGCTAGTTCATTCTGATAGTCTTGCTAGTTCATTTGATTGTCATACCGAAAGTCTTGCTGAGCTCAGGATTGTCATTCCAGTTCAATTCAATTCTGTTGAATGAATTAAAAAGAAAAAGAAGCAGCAGAAAGCACATATCATCCAATACACAAGTCAAAAACAAGAACACAGCAGCCGCAACAAATATTTCATTTTCATCTGCTTTATTCAAGATCAATTTCTAGATTGTAAAGTTAAATCCAATCAACTAGAAATCTTTATCTTGTTCTTGTGTAACAATCTAGCGGATCAAAATCCCTAGAACTTAATCTCAAATTGCGTTTAGCATTTGAATCTTTTTATTACAAAAATAGAAAAAGTTCATGTCGAATTTATTCTAGATTTGTGATAATTAATTTAAGATTAATTCCTTGTAATCGATACAGTTGTTGTAACACCTTTCAAGTTTAATAATATTTTTATTTAACTTGAATTTTGTTTCACATTTTTTATTCCGCATTTAATTCGATTATTCGGTACTGTTTGTATTCAACCCCCCTTCTACAAACACATTGGGACCTAACAATTGGTATCAGAGCCTTCTGATTAACGAACAAATCAAGATCTTAGACTTTTGTGATTTTTCAACTCCTTGAATTTTTATTCATTCAAAATTTCATAATGACTTCACAAAAAGTTGGAACCGTTAAAATTCCACAATTTGATAAAGAGAATTATATTATGTGTAAGAAGAAGATGCTCTTATTTTTACAAGTGGCAAATCCCAAATATTCAAACTTGTTAAAGAAGGGGATAAGAACTCCGATAGTTATTGAACCGGAGGTGATAATAGATGATGTTGTGATCACCAAAGCCAGAACCTATCCTAAAGATCCTGAGGATTTTTCTCCTGCTGAAAAAGATGAAGCCTCCTTGGATGCCAGCCTTCAGTTAATTTTAATTGATTCCCTTGATCCCTTGATGAACAGACATGTGATGAACTGTAAAAATTCCAAACACATGTAGGAAACTATTGAGGTGATCAATGAAGGCACAGAGGAAGTTAGGGAGAACAAGTTGGAGATCCTAACCTCTGAGTATGAATATTTTAAATCAAATCCAGGAGAAGGAATTACTGAAGTGTTTGAGAGGTACAATGCGTTGATCAACAACCTGAACATAAATGGGAAATATTATTCAATCAGGGAGGTCAACAAAAAGTTCCTTTTAACACTGCCAACTCATCTTGAACATAGAATCACTGCCATTAGAGAAGCTAGAGATCTGAGTGAGATTTCTTTGGATAGACTCTATGGTGTGTTGAAAACCTATGAGTTGGAGCAGATTCAGCAAAAGGAAGTCTACGGGAAAGATAGAATGGTTAGCACATCTACTGCACTTGTAGCTGAAGGTCAACAACAACAGCAATCTCAACAATTGGAGAGAATGGTACAGTGTTCCAAGGCTGAGGAAAATAGGTTAGTAGCAGAATATGATCCTCCTACTACAAATCAATCAAGTGATGATTTTTATTCCTTGGAAGAGCTGGAGCAATTGGAAGATGAGTCAATGGCCCAAATTGTCAAGAGATTCTCCCATGTCAGATTCAAGAGGAATCCCAAGCTTAAGTACAAGTCTAACTACAACAAATTCCAGAAAGGTGGATCTTCATCCTCTAACACCAGCAGTGGTGGATACAAAACAGGGATGGTTGATCGGAGCACCATTAGATGCTATAACTGCAATAAGTTGGGACACTTTGCCACAGAATGTAGGAAGCCAAAGCAAGTAAGAAAGAACTCTGAAAGGGCTTATCTGGCAAAGGGAAGAAGCTGGGATGATACTGACAGTGAAGATGAAGATGAAGGAAATCTTGATCTTATGGCTATTGATGGAAAAGCTTCATCGTCAAGAATAGAGGTAAAACTTTCTGATGCTGAAATGGTTTATCATCTAAGAGGTAACTTAGATTGTACACGTCGTGATAATGAACTGTTAAGTTTACAGATCACAGACCTTGAGAAAGAGGTCAATGAATTAAAACTTGTGCACATTAATCAAGACAAATTAAAAGAACAAGTATCTTTTCTAGAGAATAGAGTTGACTGTTATAAAAACTCGAAACTATTCTCAAAGACAAGATCACCGGTCTTGAGACTAAGGTTAGAGCCTACTTCAATTCTTGTTCGAAGGCTAAAGAGTTCTACAGTAAGCAATCTGTTAATCAAACATCTGGAATAGGTTATGATTACAATGTTGCTATTGGAGAATTAGGCATAAACTCCCCTCCTCGTGTCTGTGCTAAAGGGAGGGAAGTACCACATGTGCTTAAGGGTGTTGATGAACCCCTCTATAAACCATCAATTGCTGAACTATTTGATGCGACCTGTTCTGTTATTCAGGAAAAAATACGTGATGAAGATCAAGCTAATGAGAAGGTTGTTTCCAAGTCAAGTGTGTCGAAAGTTCCAGTCAAAGTTGTGAAAGCAACCGAGACTAACTCAGACACACATGAGTTGGATAACAAAAATGCCATGTCTGTCATGCATAAATTGCCTACTATTAATCACTCTCATAAAGCATGTGGTGTTTCTAATTGTATGTCTTGTGCTTTTAATATGATGTATGCTTATTTTAATGGTAAGCATGTTTCTAATGATAAGACTACTCCTCGTCAGCATGTGAATAACAAGAAGCATGATAGGTCTAAGACTGCTAGTCCTTCTAAGGCTAGAAAGGAGACATTTGTGCCTAGGCTTAAACATAAATTTGTTAAGGCTGTTTACAAGGTCAAATGTTCAGTCATTGAGAAAGTTGAGACAATTAAGATTAAAAATGTTGTTTTTCCTGACAAAGGACAGTTCTACAAGTATGCCGGGCCCAACCAAGTTTGGGTTCCGAAGAAGGGTTAATCCATTTGTGTTGCAGGGCATTAAAACAGGTGAAACCGGAAGTGTGGATTCTTGACAGTGGATCATCAAGACATATGACCGGAGATAGAGCCCTGCTATCAAATGTGGATTGAGAAAGCTGGCCCCCTGGTTACCTTTGGAGATAACAGCAAAGGTTTATCCGAGGGATATGGCTGTTTGCAAGCTGGTAATGTTATCTTGAACTTGTAAATAGTTTCTATATTTTTGCTATATTTATATAAGTTTTTATTTGTATTTTTTATATAATTGTAAATATTGTATGATATATGAAATTGAATGCTGATATCTTGTTGATAGATATTTGGTATTTAATTCATTGATATTTGTTTTTATTATTATTATTTGTATTTTATTATTTTTTATTTTTATTATTTTATTTTTATTTTATTTTAAATATTATGCAACATAACAATTAGTATCTAAAGTACTTGACAAGTATCGGTCAATGATATGTTGTTAACATTATGTTGCAGATATTTGTAAGCTTTTGACATGAATGAGAATTACTTAGAATTTACCCTAAGTTATCAATGTTTTATCAAAAACTCATTCATATTAAAAAAAACAAAATTAAACTTCTTTCTACATTAGTGATTTCTTATTTCATGTAAAATCTTTTGAAATTACTATTGTACATCATTACTCTCAAAAGATTAAATGTATAATTTTCATCCATTATAAATCTTAAATACATTTTATCTCTATAATGCCATATATTCTGTGTTACAGGTTCAGTTTCCAATGACTTTCTTTCATTGACAGTCATGAGGTTGAAAACCCACAACGTCTATCCCAGACTGTAAAGACAAACACAAAAACAGATCCAACCAACACTCTCTTACCACTAAATGTAGTATGAATAAGCGTGAGGGAGATAGTGCCTTAGTGCACCACATAAGGAAGGTTCTGTAGTCAACCCAGTAGCTCTGTCTCCTACAAAGATGAGTAGTATTTAAACCGAGACAACTGCTAACCCCCATACATCTTCTCAAAAAGATGTAATGGTTGAAAAGGCACAAAAACAGTTACTAGATTCATTCTCTCAACAGGGTGCGTCTATTGAAATTTGCCTGTCGGCCAAGGTATCCTATGTAGTGTCACCACCTCAAATATAAACAATTATTAATGCACAAGGAAAGGTTACACACACAAAGGATGAGTTGACGGAAACAAGAGTTTCGACCATTTTAAGGTCAGATTCGATTGTTCAAGGTTCGTTAATGGACCAATTGCCTTTATAAGTGTTAGGAGAGGATACTGATCCAAAAGCCATATGTCAGTGGTCAGTGTCTACCTCCCCAGGCTTAAATCCCCTGGATGCATCTGTGGATAGTGGATCTGACATAGGCGCAGATCGGCAACTTGTTGACAATGATTCAGATATAACCTGATGAGTCACAAGGAAATGTCTTCACAAACATTAGAAGGGAACTTTGATCTTTATGCTAAATTCGTTGGATCATTGTTTACCTTCCCAGAATTCAAATCTGGAACCCTAAAAGGGAAAATAGCAACTTGTAGATTATGACTCAGATTCATCTGACGAGTTTAACAAGGATGGGGATTTGCAAACTCCCATTGCACCACCTGTGACCTCCTTAAGGATGGCTAAGGTGATTTTCCTTGCAGGTACAGCTGGAATATGGAGCTATGAGAGGAGTGATACACTTGTGAGAAAGAGTGTAAACACGAGTGGAGAGAACAGTGAAACACATGTGAGGTACACTAAACAAAATCACACACTCACAGTGAGGAAGAAAGAGAAACTACTTGTTATTTCTTTTCCAACCAAGTGAAATATGAGAACTCCTTCAGACGACGGCATACGTTCCTTCTTTAAGGGGGAGATAAAAGCTTAAGTAATAGTTTGGAGGATTCCTCAACTAAGGGGGAGAAATAGCAGGGAGTAAGAAAAAGATCCTACATATATACACTACACCACACCATTGTTGTTTGTAACTACGGATCCTATTGTACGGGAGAGGTGGTAAACACAAGGTGATTTTCTAGTAAGGGAAGAAGCTATTTTCAAAAGGGGAGTACCATTGGTTTTTATCTGCGGATCCTATTGTACGGGAGAGGTGGTAAACGAAGGTGATCTTCTTTAATCAGTTGATTCTCATAGGGGGAGAAGCAAGAGAGATATGGGCTTCTCAACAGGAAATATGGTTGTACAAATGAAGATGGAACTACTTGAAGATATGCTCAGTCTAGAGGAATATCTACTTGGAATCTGGAAAATGTTAAATCTAGTCCAGAACTTTTCTGTTATTTACTTTGCATTTCTGTTTATATCTTTTTCTTATTTTTTAGTTGAGTTATCCTCTAGGTATTTGTGTGTTATTGTCTAACAAACAAATAGGGGGAGATTGTAAGTCATATGTCATAGCCTATTTGTATATTCGAGGATTCAACTCAACTCAAATAAGAATGTAATAAGTAAATAGTGGATCTACCGTCAAAAGAGATCTCACAGAGTAATATCTGTCAAAGGATTCAGAAACAAGGTTCATCTACAGACTTGAGGAATTAATTCACTGGAAGAAGTTCAAGAAATTGATCATGCCTCAGTGATATAAATCAAGAGTGTGGATTTAATCAAGTGACAGAGATCTCGTCAGAGTATCATTAATTACAAGGATTTAATCTGAAGAAAATCAAAGTGTCAAAGTCAAGACATGAAGAAACGTCACGGAAGTTAGTCACTCATGAACCAGACAGTACATCAAGTGTCAACATTGAAGTGGTGGAATTGATTCATATATTTCAGTGATTTTCAGAAGATCTTCAGAAGAATGGTTGCTGCTCAAGATTAGTATTAATTCTCTATTAATTAATTAAGTCATATAATTTAATTAAGAAAATAAATTATATCTGTAAAGATTAATTTATTGATTAATTGAATTAATTGAATTAATTGATTAATTAATTCTGAATTAATATTAAGGTTTTTCATAATTTTAATTGGATTAAAATCTGCATTAAATCAGCAAGACAATTGAAAATGAACTAGCATGACAATCAGGATTGTCATACCGATTGTCATGCTAGGCCATTTTCAATATTCTCACCGAATGTCCTAGCAGCTAAGAGGATTGTCTTGCTAGTTCATTCTGATAGTCTTGCTAGTTCATTTGATTGTCATACCGAAAGTCTTGCTGAGCTCAAGATTGTCATTCCAGTTCAATTCAATTATGTTGAATGAATTAAAAAGAAAAAGAAGCAGCAGAAAGCACATATCATCCAATACACAAGTCAAAAACAAGAACACAGCAGCCGCAACAAATATTTCATTTTCATATGCTTTATTCAAGATCAATTTCTAGATTGTAAAGTTAAATCCAATCAACTAGAAATCTTTATCTTGTTCTTGTGTAACAATCTAGCGGATCAAAATCCCTAGAACTTAATCTCAAATTGCGTTTAGCATTTGAATCTTTTTATTACAAAAATAGAAAAAGTTCATGTCGAATTTATTCTAGATTTGTGATAATTAATTTGAGATTAATTCCTTGTAATCGATACAGTTGTTGTAACACCTTTCAAGTTTAATAATATTTTTATTTAACTTGAATTTTGTTTCACATTTTTTATTCCGCATTTAATTCGATTATTCGGTACTGTTTGTATTCAACCCCCCTTCTACAAACACATTGGGACCTAACAGGAGATGAAAAAATTGGAAACTCAGCTGCAAGATCTTTTGGAGAAAGGAGTTATAAGACCCAGTGTATCCCCATGGGGCGCACCAGTACTGTTTGTCAAGAAAAAGGACGGGAGTATGCGACTGTGTATTGACTATCGAGAACTGAATAAGCTAACCATTAAGAACAAGTACCCGTTGCCGAGGATCGATGATTTGTTTGACCAATTGAGAGGCGCTGTATGATTTTCTAAAATAGATTTAAGATCCGGATATCATCAACTGAAGATCAAGCCTGAAGACATTCCGAAGACCGCATTCAGAACCAGATATGGGCATTATGAGTTTCTAGTAATGGCATTTGGATTAACCAACGCACCAACAACTTTCATGGATCTGATGAATCGAGTATTCAAGAAGTATTTGGATAAATTCATGATCGTGTTCATATACGACATCTTGATCTATTCCAAAACAGAAGAGGAGCACGTAGAGCATTTGAGAATAGTGTTGGAGATACTGCGACAGGAGAAATTATACGCAAAATTTTCCAAGTGTGAATTTTGGTTAAAAGAAGTACGATTTCTTGGGCACGTGATTAGCAATAAAGGAGTGGAAGTGGATCTAGCAAAGATTGAAGCCATAATCAACTGGGAGAGGCCTAAAACACCAACAAAAGTACGAAGTTTCATGGGACTGGCAGGTTACTATAGAAGATTAATACAAGATTTTGCGAAGATAGCTACGCCATTGACAAAGCTCACCCGGAAGAACCAGAAGTTTGAATGGGACGATAAGTGCGATGAAAGTTTCCAAGAATTAAAGAATAGATTTGTATCTTCTCCTGTACTAGTCTTGCCAGATGAACAAGGAAATTTTGTGATCTACAGTGACGCGTCGTACAAAGGATTGGGATGTGTTTTGATGCAGCATGACAATATGATAACCTATGCTTCAAGACAGTTGAAACCACATGAAGAAAAGTATCCAACTCATGATCTGGAATTGGCAGCTATAGTGTTTGCATTGAAGATATGGAGACATTATCTGCGAGATCTATACGGACCACAAGAGTTTAAAGTATATCTTCACCCAGAAGGAATTGAACATGAGGCAGAGAAGATGGCCAGAACTAATCAAGGACTACGACTGTACTATCAACTATCATCCAGGCAAAGCAAATGTGGTGGCCGACGCTCTGAGCCGAAAAGAAAGGTTGAATATGATAACTTCATCCGAGGAATTGATCAAGGAATTTGAAAAGCTGGAAATAGAGGTCAGTATCCCAAGTATGTCTACAGAGGTATTGTGTGCAATGTCTTTTCAACCAGAATTATTAGAGAAAATAAGAAGATGTCAGGAAGAAGTAATGAGCCATGAACGAGATAGTTTGACAGGAGAAGAGATAGGGAGTCAAAAGGATGATAAAGGAATATTAAGATTTTCTTCCAGAATATGGATACCCAATGTAACCGAGCTGAAAGATGAAATTCTTCGAGACGCTCACAACTCGAGATATTCAATTCATCCCGGAAGTACGAAGATGTACAGAGACTTAAGAGAAAACTTTTGGTGGCCAAGCATGAAGAAGGAAACTGCAGAATGGGTAAGTAAGTGCTACACTTGCCAGCGAGTCAAAGCGGAACATCAAAGGCCAAGTGGACTAATACAACCATTGGACATTCCGGAATGGAAGTGGGAGCATATTGCAATGGATTCCGTAGTTGGATTACCGAGGACCAGGGCAAATCATGATGCTATTTGGGTTATTATCGACAGATTAACAAAGTCAGCGCATTTTCTTCCTATCAACGAAAGATTCTCAATGGATAAATTGGTACGGTTATATTTTAAGGAAATTGTGACCCGACATGGAGTTCCAGTATCCATAGTTTCAGATAGAGATCCTCGATTTAATTCAAGATTTTGGAGAAGTTTTCAAGATTGTCTCGGAACAAAGCTGAACATGAGTACCGCGTATCATCCGCAGACAGACGGTCAAAGCGAAAGGACGATTCAGACTATAGAAGATATGCTAAGGGTATATGCGCTAGATTTTGAAGGAAGTTGGGACGAACATTTGCCATTAGTTGAATTCTCCTACAACAACAGTTATCATGCCAGTATTGGGATGCCGCCTTACGAAGCTTTGTACGGGAGAAGATGCAGATCTCCAATCTATTGGGAAGAAGTTGGTGAGAGAAAGATTTTTGGTCCAGAATTAATCCAGCAGACGAAAGAGAAAATAGAACTCATTCAGAAATGATTAGTAGCAGCTCAAGATCGTCAACGCAAATATGTTGATCCTGCTAGAAAGGATATGGAATTTGAAGTTGGTGAAACAGTGCTATTAAAGGTTTCACCTTGGAAAGGTTTATCAAGATTTGGAAAGAAAGGAAAGCTGAGTCCGCGTTATGTTGGCCCTTTTAAGATTTTGAAGCGTGTGGGAAAGGTTGCTTACGAGTTAGCGTTACCACCTCACATGCAGCATATCCACAACGTGTTCCATGTGTCGATATTGAAGCGCTATTTTCCTGATTCAAACCATGTGATAGAATATGAGCCAATCGAGATTCAGCCAGACTTATCTTTTATAGAGCAACCAGTGCAGATCTTAGATAAGAAAGAAAGAGTGCTTAGGAATAAGTCCGTGTCTTTAGTGCGAGTCTTGTGGAGGAATTCCAAGGTTGAAGAGTTGACTTGGGAATTGGAAAGCGAAATGCGATCCAAGTATCCTCATTTGTTTTCTTAGGCTGATTCTGAGGACAGAATCCTGTTAAGGGGGAAGGATGTAATAACCGGGAAAATTATGTGAATATTATATGTTAAATAAATAAATATTATGTGTTTAAAGTAATTGTTGCCATGATATGAGATGTTATAACTGTTATGCGTGTCTCTGTGCGGGTCAGAAAAAACTTCTCGATTGATTAAAATAGGTTTAAACTGCAATTATATGAACTGATCTGCAATCGGGATGCGTATTTATTAGCGTCTTTATCAAGATACATGTTTTATTTGATTTTATGCACGTTTGAATGTATTTTATGTGTTTTCGGGATTTTCTGGTAATTTAGGGATCATTTTCGTTTTTCAAAAATCAACGGACCGGGACCCCACCGGGATGACAAACCCCACAAAATCCGTGTTTTTATTTTTATAAAATTATTCGTACTTCAAATACCCTTTATTTTTGTATTTTCGAATTATTCGAAATTTTTGGGAAACTTTGATATTAATGTTGTATTTTTTATCGTTTTTAAAATTACTCCCCGTAATTATTATTTTGGGGCTAAATTATTTTAATTATGGGAATAAAAAACACCCTAAGTTGATTTTGGGATATTATTTTCTGTATATATAAATAGCACCTTTATTTATTTTTATTTCATTTTATTTTCAGAAAATTTCCAAAAATATTATAAAAATTCACAAAATAGGAATTTGGGGGCTAGGGTTTGTTCATCAGAAATTGAACCGATTGATCCCTTGTTTCTACTCTGTTGGTGATGATTTTGATACAGAATCATAGAGCTTGTCAAGGCCAATCTTTTGATACCAATTTTTTTCATTTCAGAATCAAGTAGCAAGGAGTGCAGTCAAGTGTTAGACGGATATAGTAGCCAGCAGCTATAAGCAGAGTTATAGTAAGAGGTTATCGAGCATACCATGCAAGTACCCCTAACTTCACTTATTATTCAAGTGACGGTTATTTCGAGTCATATTATGCAAGTACCTATATCTTCATTTATCATTCAATTGATATTGACTCTGAACTTTATTCTTTCAATTTCCATACTATTCTAAGTTCAGAATAGTTAAACATTTTATATTTCGCTATAAATTACTCTATACAGTGAAACATTGAATTGAGATTAGCGAATTACTAATTGTTCTAGTTATTTCGCCATCGATTGTTGAGATAACTCCAGACCATGAGAAATGGGGAGTTATATGGTTAATGATGTCCTTTGATTCGGCTCCTTTGATCAAAATGTTTTATGGATTGGATGAATACGTAAGTGACCGGGACGGACGGTCCAGTGGAGGGCTATTTCTATGTGTTATATGAAATATTATGACACCATTTTTGCCACATGCAGGTATATTGCCTTTTTAATTGAGTACTCATGTTTTGGGGACATGTTTCTAGGAATCATGACCTTGTGCTATCACACGGGCTGATCAGCATGTGATAGTACATCCGTCGGAGTTAGATTCCAATCTAAAAATTATCGTTTATTGTTGATAGCTTATGAAGCTTTTATTATTGATCAAATATTACTGATTTTATCCTGTTGTTCAATTATTATCAGAATGTGGTTTATCATTTCAAGCACATTTTATACTGTTTGCTGAGCATTTCTTTCGCTCATACTTGTTTATCAATCTAATCTTTCAGCTAAGCCAGAGCAGGCTTGAGATCCAGGTTTGATCAGAAGTCAAGTGCTTGTAGATAGTTGGGTATGGTTTCCAGGTAGACTGTTTTGGGACGCTTGAATAAGTCTAGAGGTTTGTAATAAAATTTGAATAATTTGTAAAACTAATTAGACTTATGGTTTGTAATAACACTTGGTTTGTATTAGTGCCTGTTCCATACTATAACCTGTGATCGATCCAGTGCAGGTAAAGGGGTCATATTTATTATATTATTCCGCTGTAATTATTTTATTTTAGTTTAGTGGCTAGTGACCCCCAAATCTAGACCCCGGGTTTGGAGGGCGTCACATTCTAATTAACTGAAATTGGTCCATCTTATTGACATTACCAAATACTTACTTAAGAATCAATCAAAATAAGTAATTAGTTCTTGATTTGGTGAATTAAATTGTTATTATACTTTTATAGAAAACCAGAATTTTTTTTTGATGAACAATGTTATGAAATGTAGTTTTAAATCATGTCTAATAAAATCATTCGTCTATTTCATTCTAAACCAATTACTAACGAGTTTTAAAAAGAAAAGAAATTAAGTGAAATATAAGTAAAGTAGTTTTACTCCCACTCGTAATTGTGCTCTCGGGTTTAAAAGGAACGAAAGCGATGGTAAATACAAATTTGAAATATTTTCGCTTACTTCTTTCACTTTTGAAAGACTTAATTGCACTTGGTGGTTGAAACGTTTCATTTTTTGCACTCTAGTGGCTAATTTGTTGGTCTCCACAAATAATTTACTGAAAAAATAATATTTTAGCAGATGAGGGGCTTCGCACTTGGGCCGTTAAAAAAACCAAACGGCGTTAGTATAATACATAGATACATGTATTATACGATAGCCCCCCTCCCAAAAACCGCGCCCAAATTAACCCCCTTCTTAAATCATTCCCTCCAAAAACTAACTCATCCTTTCCTCCTTTCCTAATCTGCGCTCAAACCCTAGAAAGATTAGTGTGATTTCTGCAATCGAGCCCTAAAAGATGAGTTGGTTCATACGGTTGAAGGAAGATGCGAATGTGTACTCACCTCGGGAGTGCCCTGATTATTCAGGTTTGTTTTCGGGTTTTTGAAAATCAATCATTCCTTACTTGTGTAATTGAGTATAGTTGTTTAATGATGTATACTTTTGTTCACTTGTTTAATAACTGCTTTGGGTTATTATATTAAGTTAGGGCACAAAGTATCTGTTTATACATTAGTTGTTTAATTATGATTCCTTTTGTTGTTTATGTTTCCTATTATAGTATTACCATATGTTGTTTCTGAATAAAAATGTTTAAATTTGCAGCCATTAAGTACTTTACTTTAAAACTGTATCATGGTGGATAACTTACTGGTAATCCCAAGGCCTATGTTGGTGGATATGTTGATTACATAGACTTTTGCAGTTCTAATCATATTAGTTTAATTGAGATACTTTGTATAATTAGAAATGTTGGTATAAACTACCCAATACTACTATGGATAGAGGTTTGTTTAAGCTTGATTCTGATGATGAGGTTATGCTAATGTGTACTTTGATGCCTGTTGAAAGATATGTTGAGGTGTATTTTGACACACCTTTAGTACAATCAGGGAATGAGGAGTTCACCACCTTTAATGTAGAAACATCATCACCTAGAGAAATAATAGGAAATAGTGAGTTCACAGAGGCTTCCTCCTAAGTCCAAGAATACAAAATCCCCTGCAAAGAGATCAATAGACATGAAGTGTACTCCTAGGAAGCCAAACCAAAGCTAGGCACAACAAAGCACCAAGACAGCCTACACCACCAAGAGAAGCCATACCAGATGAATATGAATATGACAGTCAATTTCCATTTAGCACACAGTGTGAAGAAGACATTTAGCAAGATATTAGGGATTTAGAGGGCTACTATAAATCTTTCTCTGACCCTGATGATTCTGACTTTGTTTTAGAGATGAAGATAATAGTGATGAGAGATGGTATTCAGATGCTTCTTGTTGTGCAAGACATGCCTGCACAATAACAAGATTAAGTTAATATGACAACCCTAAGTAAGTTATATAATAATCTATGTTTGCATTATGTATTGTAATTCTTAAGTCTGTAAAAATGTTCAAGGGAAGACTAGAGCCTTTTTTTGTAAACAGTATCAAGCCTAAGAATTCTATTTGGAAGAAGATCAAGAAGATCATGCCTCAGAAGAATTGTAAAGAAACTTGGAGTTGAATAAATCTGTTTTGGGAAAAATATTCTAAGTCAAGATCTCTACAAATCACAGATTAAGTATTATAGAGAAGTCATTCGAGAACTCCAGAATGACTTATCGACAAGTCAGTAAAAGCTACTAGAGAACTCATAGATATCGACAAGCCAAATTGAAGACATGAAGATTGGAGATATCGACAGGCCATTTCTTCACTAGAGAACTCTGAGATATCGATAAGTCTATTTATCACTAGAGAACTCAGAGTTATCGATAAGTCAAAGTGAAGACATGAAGATGTGAGATCTCGATAAGCCAAATTCTCTTATAGAGAACTCAGAGACTTCGATAAGTCAAAACATCTATAGAGTGATTAGAGATCTCGATAAGCCAATATACTTATCGAGATATCAAGTTCTCTATATGCCAAACTGGAGTTCTCGAGGTACAACTCAAAGTATAAAGTGCAGACCAGTTCAATATCCAGGATTATCAATCAACAAACAGTTTAATAAGTTGGATTGACAAGTCTACAAAAGCAGCTTGAAGAGTATAATATCAAAGGTCAAGATTGAAGGGTTTTTAGCACATAAACGCAGCGAAAACGTAAATTTAAATCTTAAAAAAAACCAAAACCCTCCGCAGGATCCATGCGAAAAATAATATTTAATTCGTAGTTTAGTATGTTTATCTTAAGAAGCTTTACGTTACTGGAAAGATGGAGGTCTTTAATGGCGATCCAAAAATGATGAACGGAGATCCTTAGCAGCTGCTCCTCAAGTGTGAAGCACTCCACCAGTATCCACTAAGAAAATGATGTAATGAAGGAGGAGGAGATGGAGAGAATTAGGGTTTTGTAAATCTTTTTTTGGTTGAGGCAAAAATTGGGTCTATAATAGTATATTTATAGGCAAAATTTTCAGCTGAAAATTTTCCCATAAAATATTATTATTATTAACCCTTTATTATTCTCACTAATAATTAAAATACCTTTTAATTATTAATCATTTTTCTAAACTCTTTAGAAATAATTCTCTCACTTGATTTAATTTCCAAAAAATAAATTCTTAATTAATAATATTAAGAACCTTTTCTTTATTAATTTATAATCAATTAAATCTCATTTAATCAATTATTAAATTTGCCAATTATTTATTTATTTCATAAATAAATAATTATCAGCCATTATTAAGTAATTCCTCCACCATTAAATCATTCTCTTTTATGGTGTGACCCTGTAGGTTCAATATTAAGTCGGTAGAAGAAATAAATAATAATAAAACTATTTTATCATTATTTATATTAATTCTCTAATTCATTAAATATGATTAATTAATTAATCATATTTATTCTATATCGTGAGGGATACTTCTCAGCATATCACGACTATCCGGATAATACGAATTCACTACTTAGAATACCAAGAACCTATTCAGTGAGTAGTTACCGTACAATTAATTTCTTCTACCCTGCAATGTCACGATTAAATACAAGGCATGGAACTTGTGTCAAGCCTATCTTATTTAATCACTTGCTTTCCCATTCACTATTCTTAGTTCTATTTAATGTAAATTAGAAACTCCTTTCTAATTTCATTCACTCTGGCCAGAGATTCCTGAACTAGCATAAGTGGATCAACATTGAACATTCTCTAACTTCACTGGAAGGGGTAGATCCTTTATTGATCATACACTATCTTCGTGTACAAATTCCTATACCCAGTAGAGCCCTTATAATTGTCCCTTGAGACTAAGAACTAAACCAAAGCATAGTTCAGTGTACACAAGATGACTATGATGACCTCAAGTCTAAAGATACTTGTACAACTATCACTATGTGAACAACTGCTGACAAGTGAGTGAACTCCAACAGTTGTTCAACAGTGTGAGTCATGTTCAGTGAACTTATTCTATAATAAGCACCTACATACTAGCTATAGTGTCACCACACAAATGTCTATGAGAACATACATCCTTCATAATGAAGCAGGCATAGTATGTACCGATCTTTGCGGATTATTAATTACCAGTTAGTAATTCTACGACCAGGAACTATTTAAGTTTAGAGTTATCATCTTTTAGGTCTCATTATTATGATCTCATCACAATCCATAAAAAGCTTTACTCCAAACTGTGGTATATCTTATTTAAACATTTAAATAAATAGAGCCCGTAATAAAAACAAAACAAGTCTTTTATTAATATCAATGAAATCAAAATAGATTACATAAAAATTATTCCTAAATCCTCATACATGATTGGACTTAGGACATATCTCTTTCAATCTCCCACTTGTACTAAAGCCAATCACTCTGGTATCTAATACCGATCTTGTCTTTATGACGATCAAAGTGACTATGAGAAAGTGGCTTTGTGAGTGGGTCTGCTACGTTGTTATGTGTGTCAACTCTCTCGACGTTGACATCTCCTCTATTTTCAACTCAGATTCACCACCAAAAACAAGAAAAATATCCTGAGTCCTTCACAAGTACTTAAGGATATTTTTCACTGCTTTCTAGTGGTCTTCACCTGGATTGGACTGATATCTGCTCGTCACACTAATTGAATAAGTAACATCAGGCCTTGTACACAACATCGCATACATGATAGATCCTATCACTGAAGCATAAGGAATCTTACTCATACGCTCTCTTTCCTCAAGTGTCTTAGGAGACATTTTTTCGGAAAGGGACACTCCATGGCTCATCGGTATGAGACCTCTTTTGGAGTTTTCCATGCTAAACCTTTTAAACACTTTTTGGATGTATGTACCCTGGTTAAGACCTATCATTCTTCTAGATCTATCTCTATAGATCTTCATACCGAGAATGTAGGATTCTTCTCCCAAGTCCTTCATGGTGAAGTTCTTTGATAGCCATACTTTGACTGATTGTAGCATCGGTATATCATTTCCTATAAGAAGTATGTCATCCACATACAATACAAGAAATGTTACCGCGCTCCCACTAACCTTCTTGTAGACACATGGTTCATCTATGTTTTTTATAAAAACAAACTCTTTGATTGTCTCATCAAAACGGATGTTCCATCTACGAGAAGCTTGCCTTAAACCATATATGGTTCGCAGCAGCTTACACACTAGGTGTTCATTTTCCTTGGAAAGAAAACCCTCTGGCTATGTCATATACACTTCCTCCTCAAGTTCCCTATTGAGGAAGGCCGTTTTCACGTCCATTTGCCAGATCTCATAGTCGTAGTAAGCAGCAATCGCAATCAAAATCCGAATTGATTTTAACAGGGCTACAGGCGAAAAAGTTTCATCAAAGTTAATCCCTTGCCTTTGTTTGAATCCTTTTGCCATGGGCCTGGCCTTATAGGTCTCCACCTGGCCATCTGCTCCAATCTTTCTTTTGTATACCCACTTGCACCCAATAGGCTTAACACCTTTAGGCGCCTCAACCAGAGTCCATACTTGGTTGGTATACATAGATTCCATTTCGGATTTCATGGCACTATGCCATTTCTCTGAGTCAACACTACTCATAGCCTCATTATAGGTCACAGGGTCGTCATCATCAATGATTGACAACTCATTGTCATTCTCAATGACAAGGCCATAATACCTCTCAGGTTGGCGAGACACTCTCCCTATCCTACAAATGGGCTGTTCCACAGAAGGTTGTTCAGTCTGAACAGGTATTTCCACTTGATCCGTAGTAGTTTGTGCTTCTTGAACTTCATCAAGTTCAATTTTGCTCCCACTGTTTCCTTCAAGGATAAACTCCTTTTGCAAGATGGTAGCATGTCTGGAGACAAACACCCGATGATCGGTATAAAAGTAATACCCCAAAGTCTCTTTAGGATATCCCACAAAATTAAATTTTACGGATCGAGATTCCAGCTTATCTGGGTCAACTTTCTTGACATAAGCTGGACATCCCCAAATCTTAACGTGTTTAAGACTCGGTTTCCTTTCTTTCCATATCTCATATGGTGTTTGAGGAACAGATTTGGAAGGCACCTTATTCAGTAAATATGCTGAGGTTTCCAATGCATAACCCCATAGGAATACTGAAAGATTCGCATAGCTCATCATGGACCGAACCATGTCTAACAAAGTTCGATTTCTCCTTTCAGATACCCCATTTAACTGTGGAGTATATGGAGGAGTCCACTGGGAGACTATACCATTTTCTTTGAGATAATCTAGAAACTCTCCATTCAAGTATTCACCACCTCGATCTGATCGTAGAGTTATAATACTGTGTTTGGTTTGTTTCTCCACTTCATATTTATATTCTTTAAACTTTTTAAAGGCTTCAGACTTGTGTTTCATCAAATACACATATCCGAATCTAGATCTATCATCTATGAAAGTAATGAAGTACGAAAATCCACCCATGGCTTGCGTAGACATTGGTCCACATACATCTGTGTGTACCAATCCTAGCAAATCTACAGCCCTCTCTCCATGTCCACTAAATGGAGATTTGGTCATTTTACCCAATAGACAAGACTCGCATGTAGGATATGATTCAAAATCAAAGGGGTCAAGTAACCCTTCCTTATGCAATGTCCGCAGTCTATTTTCACAAATATGACCTAGCCTACAGTGCCATAAATAGGTCAGATTTTCATCATCTCGTTTTCTTTTATTAGTTTGTTCAATCTGAAGTAAATCATGCTCTACGTCACATACATACAGACCATTATTTAAAATGCCACGTCCTTAAAGAACATTATCTCTAAGATAGAACATTCATTATTCTTAATAATAAATGAAAAACCATACACATCCAACATAGGAATAGAAACAATATTCCTCACAATAGAGGGAATGTAATAATAATTATTCAAAATAATAGTCTTGCCCGTAGGCATATGTAAACTAAATGATCCTACAGATATGGCCTCAACCCTTGCTCCATTTCCCATACGTAGAATCACCTCATCTTTTTCAAGAGTCCTACTTCCCTTTAGTCCTTGCAACGAATTGCAAATATGAGAACCACAGGCGGTATCTAATACCCAAGTAGAAATTTGACCTAGTGACATATTAAATTCGATCATGAACATGCCTGAATCAGAAACGGTAGTCTCACTACCCTTCTTCTTCAATTCTGCAAGGTAATCCTTGCAGTTCCTCTTCCAGTGCCCCAACTTGTTACAGTGAAAACAAACAGCTAAATTAGGACCAGTCAACTTGTGAGCATCTAGTATGCTCCGGAGTGATAGTGCAGAAGACATGACGAATATAGTAAATCTGTAAATGATAAACACATAACAACACTTAGCAAATATTCAATTTCATTTCAAAACACTATATGAATCGGGTCTTTATTCATAAGTGTCTCCCACTAGTTTATCTAATTTTTTCAACCCCCTAAGTGAAAATTAAGCATTCATAATGCTAGTGGGAATATGGATCCTACATTCCATCACACAACCTCGGCTGTGGCTCGAAACATCATGTGATGTTCAATAGGAAGATAACTCTTGTCAATTACATCTTATGTTATTCCCTAATATAAGTTTAGCCTCTTGAATAATTGAGTCACGGCTGTGGCACGACAAACTCAATATTCTAAGTCAAGTCTAACCCAATATTTCATACAATTGAATCAGTCTCCAACGGCCCACGGCTGTAGCACGTACCGACCTTTAGATTCTAATTCAATGTACACATCTCTATGTAATAGACAAGTATTTTCTTATTTCGAAATCAAAGCCCTCAGCTGTAGCACAAAACGACAATGATTTAAAAATAAGAACCACTTTCTACCATGTTGGAAGGCTATGACCGACACAAGCCCGTTATGTCATTGGCCAATTACTACTTAATATTATTTAATTTTAGAGGAATTATATTACGTTACAATCATAATCATATTATAAAGAGATTCTTCCTTTTAAATTAAATATTTCAAATCAATAATCGATAATCAGATGATTCCCAGATCGGGTGGAGCATTGTCAAGAGGCGTCACTTAATAACCCTTTCTTACAGATAGAAATCTGTTGTTGACAGAATCATCCTTTCTCTCAATATTGAAAATTCATATTCAATTACGTGTTTCATAAACACAAGAATCTCATGATCTTATTCATAATATTTATTGTTAAGGCAAGAAACGATTCCTATTCTAGATTTTCTAGAGCACGCCTTATATTGATTTAAGTTCACCTAAATCTATCATCACATGGTAAACATAAGCATATATCTCATATATAAAATTAAATAAACAAGTAAATGTAAAGTGCAATAAAGTAAATGTGTTTGGTTATGGCCCCATCCTATGTGATCTTTATCAAGCTCATGATAAAGATCAAGGTCAATCTAATATGGTGATGGAAATAAATATAACTACTTATTACATAAGTCTTCTTCTATGTTTAGACTTCTTGTATGTCTCGTCTTCTTCTTTGTATCATCTCCATTGGATAACCTTCTTGAGTCTTCAATTACATTACATGATTGAAAGTAAAACTAATCTAATGAACTTACAAGAATAACTCGAGTTACATTCGAGATTTATGATTACAAATATTGACAACATGCAAGTCGTATTTAAAACCAAAACCAAAACCATTACACTAAGGTCGAAAGGCCATAACCATCCAACATGCTCATACAACACATAAAAGCATGTTAAAACACATAATCTGATCTTAACATATCATATTATCCATGATCTAATCATAAAAAGAAAATATGACAAAAATCAGAAAAATCAGAATCAAATCAGAAAAACAAGAATCACTGTTTACGGGCAGTAAACGACGTGAAACGCCTTATAGACGAGTCGTTGATAGCTTATGCTATCAGTTTTGTTCAGACGCTCGTTTACCTATGGAATAGTGTATTCATTTGCGTAAATCAGACACCGGACCCAGATTTCAGCAAATCTGCAGCAGCCAATTCAGAATCCGTATCTAATATGATTCTCATAATTAGAACAAACATAAATCATGTATATATCAGTATATATACAGATTACATAATCATCTTATGATTATACAACTCACATGAATATCATATATTCAAAATCATACATATATAAGCATATTATATCAACATCAAATCATGGCGAATCACGTACATGCTCATATATCGAAAACAGTTAAACACATAAACGAATTAAAAACTTTTCGTAAGTAGCTCTGATGCCATTGAAGGGTTTTTAGCACATAAACGCAGCGAAAACGTAAATTTAAATCTTAAAAAAAAAAACGAAACCCTCCGCAGGATCCATGCGAAAAATAATATTTAATTCGTAGTTCAGTATGTTTACCTTAAGAAGCTTTACGTTAATGGAAAGATGGAGGTCTTTAATGGCGATTCAAAAATGATGAACGGAGATCCTCAGCAGCTGCTCCTCAAGTGTGAAGCACTCCACCGGTATCCACCAAGAAAACGATGTAATGAAGGAGGAGGAGATGGAGAGAATTAGGGTTTTGTAAATCTTTTTTTGGTTGAGGCAAAAATAGGGTCTATAATAGTATATTTATAGGCAAAATTTTCAGCTGAAAATTTTCCCATAAAATATTATTATTATTAACCCTTTATTATTCTCACTAATAATTAAAATACCTTTTAATTATTAATTCTTTTTCTAAACTCTTTAGAAATAATTCTCTCACTTGATTTAATTTCCAAAAAATTAAATTCTTAATTAATAATATTAAGAACCTTTTCTTAATTAATTTATAATCAATTAAATCTCATTTAATCAATTATTAAATTTGCCAATTAAATATTTATTTCATAAATAAATAATTATCATCCATTATTAATTAATTCCTCCACCATTAAATCATTCTCTTTTATGGTGTGACCCTGTAGGTTCAATATTAAGCCGGTAGTAGAAATAAATAATAAAAAAACTATTTTATCATTATTTATATAAATTCTCTAATTCATTGAATATGATTAATTAATTAATCATATTTATTCTACATCGTGAGGGATACTTCTCAGCATATCGCGACTATCCGGATAATACGAATTCACTGTTTAGAATACCAAGAACCTATTCAGTGAGTAGTTACCGTACAATTAATTCCTTCTACCCTGCAATATCACGATTAAATACAAGGAATGGAACTTGTGTCAAGCCTATCTTATTTAATCACTTGCTTTCCCATTCACTATGCTTAGTTCTATTTAATGTAAATTAGAAACTCCTTTCTAATTTCATTCACTCTGGCCAGAGATTCCTGAACTAACATAAGTGGATCAATATTGAACATTCTCTTCCTTTACTGGAAGGGGTAGATCCTTTATTGATCATACACTATCTTCGTGTACAAATTCCTATACCCAGTAGAGCCCTTATAATTGTCCCTTGAGACTAAGAACTAAATCAAAGCATAGTTCAGTGTACACAAGATGACTATGATGACCTCAAGTCTAAGGATACTTGTACAACTATCACTATGTGAACAACTGCTGACACGTGAGTGAACTCCATCAGCTGTTCAGCTGTGTGAGTCATGTTCAGTGAACTTATTCTATAATAAGCACCTACATACTAGCTATAGTGTCACCACACAAATGTCTATGAGAACAGACATCCTTCATAATGAAGCAAGCATAGTATGTACCGATCTTTGCGGATTATTAATTACCAGTTAGTAATCCTACGACCAGGAACTATTTAAGTTTAGAGTTATCATCTTTTAGGTCTCATTATTCTGATCTCATCACAATCCATAAAAAGCTTTACTCTAAACTGTGGTATATCTTATTTAAACATTTAAATAGATAGAGCCCGCAATAAAAACAAAATAAGTCTTTTATTAATATCAATGAAATCAAAACAGATTACATAAAAGTTATTCCTAAATCCTCATACATGATTGGACTTAGGACATATCTCTTTCAAAGATTAACTGGCAAAGTAAAGTCACAGGCATGCAAGATTAGCAAAGATATACTAAGCCAGAATTAGAAAGATTTGATTATCTAAAAATAGGGTTTAGTACATGCTGTTGCATGCTGTGTAATAACCAGTGTTTACTATTCTATAAAGTAAATACTGGATGCTTTGTTTAGATGTAACAATTCAGATAAGAAAGATCTTCTATTCTCTCAAGATAGCAGCTAAGCTCTTTATCAACAAAGAGCCTAGAAATTTTGTAGCAAAACATTCTTAATTTTTAATATACAATTAAGTGAGTTTTGAAAGATCTGGGTCCACTGTTCTTACTTGCTTAATGTCAATATTAACACATTTCACTACAAGATTTAATTTACTTTGTTCACTACCTTAAACAATTCAAGAAAAACAGAAAAAACACTAAAACATATTCACCCCCTGTGTTTGATTCATTATCTAACAAGTGGTATCAAAGCAAAATCTGAAAGTAAACAGATTCAAGATCTTGGAAGAACGAATACACAGAAAATCAGTAGCATCAAAATTCCTACTTTTGATAAGACTAACTACACTCTATGGAAGAAGGTACTGTTGCTGTTTATCAGGATGACCAATCCATTATATATTCAGATTCTCAAGAATGGGCCTTCCACTCCTATGGTAAGAGTTGAGGAATCTACAAATAGAGATATGGTCATTCCAGCTCATTATGCTCCTAAAGACCCTTCAGAGTACACTAAGCCTGAGAAAAAAAAGTCTCCCTGGACAGTGGCTTGCAGTTGATCCTAATAGAGTCACTTGAAAGATATGTTGAGGTGTATTTTGACACACCTTTAGTACAATCAGGGAATGAGGAGTTCACCACCATTAATGTAGAAACATCATCACGTAGAAAAATAATAGAAAATGATGAGTTCACAGAGGCTTCCTCCTAAGTCCAAGAATACAAAATCCCCTGCAAAGAAATCAATAGACATGAAGTGTACTCCTAGGAAGCCAAACCAAAGCTAGACACAACAAGGCACCAAGACAGCCTACACCACCAAGAGAAGCCACACCAGATGAATATGAACATGACAGTCAATTTCCATTTAGCACACAGTGTGAAGAAGACATTGAACAAGATATTAGGGATTTAGAGGGCCAATATAAATCTTTTTCTGACCCTGATGATTCTGACTTTGTTTTAGAGATGACGATAATAGTGATGAGAGATGGTATTCGAATGCTTCTTGTTGTGCAAGACATGCCTGTACAATAACAAAACTAAGTTAATATGACAACCCTAAGTAAGTTGTATAATAATCTATATTTTTATTATGTATTGTAATTCTTAAGTCTGTAAAAATGTTCAAGGGCAGACTAGAGCCTTTTTCTGTAAACAGTATCAAGCCTAAGAATTCTATTTGGAAGAAGATCAAGAAGATCATGCCTCGGAAGAATTGTGAAGAAGCCTGGAGTTGAATAAATCTGTTTTGGGAAAAATATTCTAAGTCAAGATCTCTACAAATCAGAGATTAAGTATTATAGAGAAGTCATTCGAGAACTCCAGAATGACTTATCGACAAGTCAGGAAAAGCTACTAGAGAACTCAGAGATATCGACAAGCCAAATTGAAGACATGAAGATTGGAGATATCGACAGGCCATTTCTTCACTAGAGAACTCTGAGATATCGATAAGTCTATTTGTCACTAGAGAACTCAGAGTTATCGATAAGTCAAAGTGAAGACTTGAAGATGTGAGATCTCGATAAGCCAAATTCTCTTATAGAGAACTCAGAAAGTTTGATAAGTCAAAATATCTATAGAGAACTCAGAAAATATCTAGCCAAATTCTCTTATAGAGAACCCAGAAAATGATGAAGACACCAGTCAACAAACCCATACCAGAAAATGGGATAGAAGTCACAATCAAAATGCAATAATTGGTGATCCTAATGCTGGTGTAAGGACTAGAAGTATAAATGCTAATGAGTTCCTACATGCATGCTTTCTATCTCAAGTAAAGCCCAAGAAAATTGAAGAATCTCTTATGGATCCTGATTGGATATCTGCCATGCAAGAAGAACTTAATCAGTTTAAAAGAAACAAAGTTTGGGAGTTAGTTCCTGCACCTAAGAACAGAAGTGTAATTGGAACAAAATAGGTGTTCAGGAACAAGATGGATGAAAATGGTATAGTTACCAGAAACAAGGCAAGGTTGGTTGCAAGACTACTCACGGGAATAAGGAATTGATTATGATAAAATTGTCTAGCTGTTAATTTACATCATTAATATGTAAAATTAACACAAGGCAGAATCAAAATGATCAAAAGTATATAGAGAATTGAGTTCTCGATAAGTCTAACTGACTTATCGACAAGTCATTTTAAGACTTCTCGAGTGAGTTCTCGATAAGTCAATTTACTGACTTCTCGAGTGACTTCTCGATAAGCTTTATTATGACTTATCGACAAGTCATTGTAGAGTTCTCTACAAGTAATAACTTACAGAGTTCTCTACAAGTATTATTTTAGATTTATAGATAACTCATAACTAAAATAATTTAATTTAATAAATTATTTTGGTAAAATACTTTTGACAAATTTATTCTGATTTTATTTTGATTTATTCAAATAAAAATTGGAAACAATTCAGTCCATTTTGGACAAACTGGTTATTTATTTGACATCTCGATAAGTTAAATTTTTAGTTCTCTACAAGATTAAATAAAATGACTTATCGATATGTTTTTTATATTTCAAAATAACTTCTCCATAAGTATACTCCAAACGTCTATTTTTTACTTCTCGACAAGTCATTTGCTTTTACTATAAATACCTAGACATCTCGATACATACACATACTTACGCCTTCGAGAACTCTAAGTGAGCTAGCTTTTTCAATCCAAAACTGATTTCTCACTCGTTTCAACTCCTTTCTCACTAATTTTTCTTACCCATTCACTATCACTTAACAACAATGGCACTCAATATTGTTAGAGCTACTATCCCATAGAAAGGAACCCATTACCTAGTTTTTACTGATGCTAACCAAGCCCCTGATAGTTTCAAGGGGTTTGTGAAATCCTTATCTGAATCTTACCTTGCAGGAGCTTTAACTGCTAACCCAGTCTTGTACTTGGATATTCTGCATGAGTTTTGGACAACAACTGTGGTGAGAACTGTTATGAATGACAACTCTGTATCTTTGGTTGTAACTTGCACAATAAGAGGCCAACATATAGAATTCAATGAGCAAGATGTGAATGCAGCTTTGGGTCTTCCAACTGCAAATCTAGTGGAGATGCCAACACAAAATGAGCTTGCTGAGTTCATGGACTTCATCAACTATGGTGGAAGAATCAAAGTCAAGATTGAATAGAACAAACCTTATGAAGGAATGGTCATTTGTGTTTGATTCTATAGTAAGGGCCTTCACATGCAGGAAGACAGGGTATGACAATATTTCAAGTATGGTGCAGAAGCTGCTGTTCTCAATAGCCCACAACAGACACTTGAAAGTTGGTCTATTGATCCTGGAAGAACTTGCAACCAGGCTAACAATGCCCCAATCTGCTAGAGGTAAGGAAATTTTCTTCCCTATATTCATTATGTCTACTTTAAATCATAAAGTAACAGACATACATTTGTTGAATGGCATAGATGGCACTAAAATAGGCAATTATAAGCAAGTGTCCAAAATAATATTTGGTTCACTTACTACAAAGAACAAGGTAAATGTAAGTCTGAAAATCACCCCATTCATGATGGAGAGGTTTAGGACTTACCCTTAGCCAATGCCTAATATGAGATCAAATGTACAATCTAGTACAACTATGGTCCCTGAACCTGTAAAAGTACAAATACAGGAAAACCAACAGGGGCCTTCCCAAGCTGAGACCATTTCTTCAAACCAAGTAGCAGCTAGGAAACCAACCACTTCATCCTCTCAAAAGGGTGAAGTGAGTAAAAAGAAGAGAAATGAGATCATCCTTACTGTTATGAATGAGAGTGGTGAGGAATATACAGAACCTCAGTCACCATTAGTCAAAAGGACAAAGAAGGCTAAGAAATCTGAGCTGGCCACTCAAACCACCTCTGTATCCTCCCAACAGGATGCAGTTGTACAAATGGGGCCAAAACAGATTCTAGAGACATCCTCTCAACATGATCTTTCTATTAAAAAGAGCATTGTCCCAAATATATTCTGTCAAGAGTTTGCACAGCCAACACTTGAACAAATCCAAGTGTATGGTAGAAGAAATAAAATGGCACACACAATGAGAGCACATCCTTTGAAGCTCCCTCATCCATTCAGGGGGAGCTGCCAACACTCAATCCTGAGCTTCAAAATTTTATTTCTAACATTTATTCATCCTACACTGAAACACTTGAATCAAGTCCTCAAGTGTTGCCCTAATCAAGTGACTTGGTTCAAGAAACCTTGCTCACCACCCAGACACTAAATTCAGATGGTGAGAGGCTACTAGCTGGGGTAGACCTTGATGACACCATCAAAACCATGGAGGATTCATCAGTTTTTACTGAAGACCCCATGGATGTTATTAATGCACCTTCATATGCACATCAGCCTTCACATGCTGTTAGGTTTGGGGGTAGTACTCCTGAGGGGGAGCTATCTAAATTCTCTCCAATTCAATTGGAGGTTCCTGTTTCAGGAACAACTCCCCTCAAAACCCTAGCAGAGATTGCATTAACAATTGATGCTAGGAGTACAATTGCCAATGATCATGTCATACAGGAGGCAAGTATAACACATTTAAGTGATAGTGTGGTGCAAGACACAAGGGTTTGAGACTGGTGCACATGATAGTAACCCGGTCAAATCCCCTCCAATTCAATTGGAGGTTCCCACCATAAGTGGAGAACAACAACTTGTCATAACCATAGTGCCTACTGTGAGTCAAACTGTGACTTCTGTCACAGGTGGTTCTGATACTATATCACCTTCTCACCCAACAAACCAACCATCAACCTCCCAACCTCACATAATCTCCCAGTGGCTCCAAGAAACTGCAGATCAACCTTCAACCATTGAAGATCTTATAGTTGATCAGCTTGGAGGCCTTGCATAAAAATCACAATAGCTGCTCACATCCAACATGTCAAACCAGGACTACCAAGCCATCATGCTCACCTACCAGGCTGATGTTGAAGAAAATCAAGCTAAAATTGTTGATGAAGCTGATCAGGATGCAAACTGTGATGCTTGGATGGATAAAGAATTCTCTATTGAAATGGATGCTGTGTTAGCCAAATTCAGGGAGGAGTATATCACTATTATGGGAAGTAATGCTAGATCCCTAACTCCTCAGGAAGTATATGATGCCATCAATGATGTGTACAAAGCTCAAATTAAGGCTTTCCATAACTTTGGAAAAGCACTTCAAATCTTATTGACTGGACATCAAGAAAAAGTAATGAAGATGGCGAGATAAAAGATGGATCAAATCAATCCTTCTCAAACTGAAATCAAAAACAAATTCATAAATTTTGCTGACCAAATGTCAAGATATGATCTCAGTGGAATGGAAACTCAAATTAAGAACCTCAAGACTTCATTTGTGGCTCTGAATGAACAAGTCCAAAATCACATCATTCACTCTAATGACACAAGACTGAATCTCGATCAAATGCATTCAAACAGATACACTCCTTCAGCCTTGCTCATGGATGAAATAAAGAAGGCTGTTCATGACACTTTTGGAGTTTCTACCTATTCTACATCTCAATCCTCATCCACACTACAAGTTTAAGAACTGTAACACCAAGTCTCTTCTCTCAAATCATCAAATGACTCACTAAGTGCACATGTTCAAGATCTTACATTCTTGGTGCAGAGTCAACATACAGATATCAAAACCCTGGTGGACTCTCACAAGTATCTTCAAATGTAGAATATTGTTGATTTGGGAGCCATCATGGGGAAACACAACATTACACTTCCCTCACTACCTGAAGAAATAAGACCTGAAATTCCAACTCCCCTATACATGCCTGTCACCAAGACTAAGGGGGAGATTGAGGCTAGGATACAATAATCTAGGGATGCTAAAGCTAAGTCTAAAGGGCCTATTCAGGTTGGTCAAATCTCTTCAAGTGCTCAAGTTGATGTTGGAAAAAGAGACTTCTAAAGGCTGCAGAAGTACCCAATTAAGACCAGGAATTCAGTGAACTTCTTGCAGTACTAAGAATGTCTCTTCAAAACAATTATATGACCTACAAGAAAGCTTTGGCCAAAAACATCAACTTCATCAGGGCAGTGGTTATGAGAATTGATAACTTCTTGAAAAAGAGAATTATTGTGATTATCAATGATGGTGGTGTGGACATGTGTCTTCAGGTGTCTCTTCCAAATCTTAAAATCCTAAGAGCATCTAAACTGGATATAATGATTGACAAAGTAAATCCAGTTATTCAAGAAGACACCCAACTTGGGGTGGTGTACATCTGTCCAACAACCAAACAATACAAACATCTCCTTATTCCTAAACACTGTGTCAGATCAAATATGAGGTTGATCATGACTTTGCAGTCTGATCTAAAGTACAAAAGGAGCAAGAAGCATGAGGATGAGTAGATGATACAAATCTTAGACAGATATCTTGTAAATGCTGACATCATGTTGCCAAATACTCAATACAACTTAAGAAATGACAAGGATGATGATGAGCAGAAGGATGATAAAAAACCTTCTGGTTCAAATCCTAATCAATCATCAAAAGTAACTAGCAGCAAGGATAAGAAGCAAAAGGAGAAGAAGGTTGATGAAAAGAAGAAAGGGGATGAGAGAAGAAGGAAGAAAAAGGAAGATGGCTCAAGACCACAATAACAAACCCTAAAAAGCCAAATTAACCAAGCTCAACTCTCTGTGCCAACAAACTCAAACATCAAACCACCTCAAACCTCTAAGCCCAAATTCCTATACAAACAAACTGCTAACACCTTTCTGAATATACCAATCACCACAAGCCAAACATTTTTCAAGAAAGTCACAAACCTACCTTCTGTCAAACCATCACTCAAACTCACTTCAAATCTGTTGGGAGGAAACCTAAGAAAGCCAAGCATACTGAAAAAGTACAAGTTATTGAGAGGGCCATCTGGAATTGTTTCAAGCAAAGTGATTTTCTACCTCTAAACTGGTGCAGCTCAGATGAAGACTACTTTCAACAACTAGCTGAGGAGATAGTCAGAGTTTGGGTTATAACACTAAGGGAAGTAAAAATCTACTATGAAGATGGGTCTTTCACATTTCTTAGCTACAGCTTAATGGACTCTCTCTCTCCCACAGAAATAAAAAGAGTGATAAGTTTACAGAAGGATAAGGATACTGCTATAAGAGCATGGAGATTTGTTTTGGCTGAGTGGTTGATTATAAGGGAGGAAATAAGAGCAAGGAATGAAGTTGAATATAAGGAGATAATAAGGAAGTATGATGAGGAGAATGAATTGTATATTAAAAGATCAGAAGAACTCAAGGCAAAAGAAATGCGCAGAATTTCTAAGAATGGAAAATTTCTAAATGTAAAAGCTGGAAAATTCACAAAATTTAGGATTGATTTGCTAAATGGTTATCCAAAGCCAAACAGATTCAAACTTGTGGAAGCTCTAGAAAGGACACCAATAATAAAAGAACTTGAAATTCTTGTTTACTTAAAGGACCTTATTAGAGAAGAAACAGAAGCAAAAACAGTCTTCACCTAATGAATAAATATTGTAATTGTGTCAATTTTTATGTATTAGTCTTATTTTCCATTGTAGCTTGGGGTTAGTCTTGTTAACAGGCATAAATTTGTGTTAAGCAATCTTCTCACAAATTGGGGGAGATTATTATGCAAGACATGCCTGTACAATCACAAGACTAAGTTAATATGACAACCCTAAGTAAGTTGTATGATAATCTATATTTGCATTATGTATTGTAATTATTAAGTCTGTAAAAATGTTCAAGGGCATACTGGAGTCTTTTTCTGTAAACGGTATCAATCCTAAGAATTCTATCTGGAAGAAGATCAAGAAGATCATGCCTCAGAAGAATTATGAAGAAGCTTGGAGTTGAATAAATATATTTTGGGAAAAATATTCTAAGTCAAGATCTTTACAAGTCACAGATTAAGTAGTATAGAAAAGTCATTCGAGAACTCCAGAATGACTTATCAACAAGTCAGGAAAAGCTACTAGAGAACTCAGAGATATCGACAAGCCAAATTGAAGACATGAAGATTGGAGATATCGACAGGTCATTTCTTCACTTGAGAACTCTGAGATATCGATAAGTCTATTTGTCACTAGAGAACTCAGAGTTATCGATAAGTCAAAGTGAAGACATGAAAATGTGAGATCTCAACAAGCCAAATTCTCTTATAGAGAACTCAGAGACTTTGATAAGTCACAACATCTATAGAGTGATTAAAGATCTCGATAAGCCAATATACTTATGAAGATGTCAATTTCTCTATATGTCAAACTGGAGATCTCGAGGTAAAACTCAAAGTACGAAGTGCAGACCAGTTCAATATCCAAGATTATCAATCAACAAACAATCTAATCAGTTGGATTGACAAGTCTACAAAAGCATCTTGAAGAGTACAAGATCAAAGACCAAGATTAACTGGCAAAGTAAAGTCACAGGCGTGCAAGATTAGCAAAGATACACTAAGCCATAAATAGAAAGATTTGATTATCTAAAAATAGGGATTAGTACATGTTGTTGCATGCTGTGTAATAACTAGTATTTACTGTTCTATAAAGTAAACACTAGATGCCTTGTTTAGATGTAACAATTCAGATTAGAAAGATCTTGTATTCTCTCAAGATATCAACTAAGCTCTTTATCAACAAAAAGCCTAGAAATTTTGTAGCAAAATATTCTTAATTTTTAATATAAAATTAAGTGAGTTTTGAAAGATCCGTGTCCACTGTTCTTACTTGCTTAATTTCAGTATTAACACATTTCACTACAAGATTTAATTTACTTTGTTCACCACCTTAAACAATTCAAGAAAAGCATAAAAACACCAAAACACATTCCCCCCCTCTGTGTGTGATTCATTATCTAACACTTCTAAAAAGAATGAATCTGATGATGCTTTGATATTTAAGCTAAATGTTGATGACTTGGGATATGAGGAGAAAGATGGTGAACAAAATAATGCTGCCCCATCTGTGTATGCTGGTTCTGATGATGAGAGGATGGTGGTCAACTCAAGTGATGAAGATTCCCTTAGTTACCCTATTTTCAATGAGAAGGTGGACATGATAAGGCCCACATTCAAATGGGGCCTTTTATTTAGAGATTAAATAATTGAAAGAAGGCCCATAAGTAATGTGAAGGGCTTTGGGAAGAAAGTGAAGTATGTTTGCCAACCACCCTGTCAGTGGAAGGTCTATGATTCTTCATACCAATGGACCCCTACTTTTCAGATAAAGACACTTTACAATAAACACACCTTCTTGCCTACCTTCAAACAAAAGCAAATCAATTCCAAGTGGATTGCAGATTACTATGAGACATAGATAAGGATGAATCCTAGTTGGCCTGTGGCTGCCTTCGAGAAAAAAATTGTCAATGACCTAAAATGAGATGTCAACAAGCAATGTGTTTATAAAGCAAAAAAGAGAGCTCTAATCAAGATTGCTGGTACACATAAGGAGCAGTATAGTATGGTTTGGGGGTATGCACATAAATTGAAGAAGGTGCTTCCACAATCAACAGTCAAGGTGCTTACTGAGAACCCAGATGCAGGTGCATAGAGGGGTAGATTTCTGAGATTTTATGTGTGCTTGCAACCACTAAAAAATGCTTTTATAAAGAATTGTAGGAAGCTTGTAGGTTTAGATGGCTGTCACTTAAAAGGACCTCATGGAGGTCAACTTCATTAGGACATATCAAAAGATTTAGGGCAAATGCATCTTTCATTCATTCACAAACATCACAAATACATTATAGCATCTTCAACACATTTGCTTTCATTACATACCTAATTACCTATAAACACAATCATAAATACCTAAAAAACACAACACAAACTACATCCAAGCCAACAAAAGCTAGGCCAACAGAGAATATCACTCTCATTTGCTCTCTTCCTTCCTACCAGAGCTGAACCAAATGTGGTAGATGGACAAAAACAAGAAAATACATAGTGCTTTCCATTTCCAAATTTTATTCTTTAGCTGCTTTATCTCCTCAGTATATTCCTTTCTCTGGGGGGGTAAATCTCAAAGTGGTCATTGCAGTAAAGTGCATGTATCAAAAAATTGATTCCAGTTATCAGAGACTCATTTGTACCACTTTAGTTGCAAGTAATGACAACTCCGTTAAATGAGCTTGAAAGGCATATG
Source organism: Apium graveolens (assembly GCF_009905375.1). Taxonomy (NCBI): domain Eukaryota; kingdom Viridiplantae; phylum Streptophyta; class Magnoliopsida; order Apiales; family Apiaceae; genus Apium; species Apium graveolens. The sequence continues at coordinate 104,233,635 of NC_133649.1, read as the reverse complement.
TCATAGCCTATTTGTATATTCGAGGATTTAACTCAACTCAAATAAGAATGTAATAAGTAAATAGTGGATCTATCTTCAAAGAGATCTCGCAAAGTAATATTTGTCAAAGGATTCAGAAACAAGGTTCATCTACAGACTTGAGGAATTAATTCACTGGAAGAAGTTCAAGAAATTGTTCAAGCCTCAGTGATATAAATCAAGATTGTGGATTTAATCAAGTGACAGAGATCTCGTCAGGGTATCAATTAATTACAGGGATTTAATCTGAAATCAAAGTCAAGACATGAAGAAATATCACGGAAGTTAGTCACTCATAAACCAGACAGTACATCGACTGTCAACAGTGAAGTGGTGGAATTGATTCATAATTGACTGTGATTATCAGAAGATTTTCAGAAGAATGGTTGCTGCTCAAGATTAGTATTAATTCTCTATTAATTAATTAAGTCATATAATTTAATTAAGAAAATAAATTATATCTGCAAAGATTAATTTATTGATTAATTGATTAATTAATTCAGAATTAATATTAAGAATTTTCAGAAGTTTAATTGGATTAAAAACAGTCTTAAATCAACAAGACAATTGAAAATGAACTATCATGACAATCTGGATTGTCATGCCGATTGTCATGCCAAGTCATTTCAATAGTCATACCGAAAGTTCTACTGGGAAGGAGATTGTCTTGCTAGTTCAACTGATTGTCATACCGAAAGTCATTGTAGTTCAATCAGATTGTCTTGCTAGTTCAATCCATTGTCCTACCGAAAGTCTTGCCAGCTATGGGATTGTCATTCCAGTTCATTCCATTTTGTTGATTGATTAAAAAGACAGAAGCAGCCATTCAACAAAAAAAACACACAGAACACAAGTAAAAAAACAAGAACACAGCAGCCGCAGCAAATATATCATCTCTTCTCTGCTAAATTCAAGATCACATTTCTAGTTTGTAAAGTTAAATCCAATCAACTGGAAATCGTTCTCTTGTTCTTGTGTAACTATCTAGCGGATCAAAATCCCTAGAACTTAATCTCAAATCGCGTTTAGCATTTGAATCTTTTTATTACAAAAATAGAAAAAGTTCATGTCGAATTTATTCTAGATTTGTGATAATTAATTTGAGATTAATTCCTTGTAATCGATACAGTTGTTGTAACACCTTTCAAGTTTAATAATATTCTTATTTAACTTGAATTTTGTTTCACATTTTTATTCCGCATTTAATTTAATTATTTGGTATTGTTTGTATTCAACCCCCCTTCTACAAACACATTGGGACCTAACAGAGCTTCTTGACTTAACGGAAGAATGAAAGTGGCATTGTTGACTTGGCCAGGCTGGACGAGGTGGATAGGGTTGCCACAGATCTAATATTTTAAAGTATAAAATGCATGTATATCAATTAGGGTTCATGCGGATAAAAATCACTCCCTTTCAAAATCTAGTGAGAAATAGTTTAATTCGTTTCATATATTGGCTCTTAACTTCATGACATCTTAAAGCTCTGTAGCCACGACAAAGTTCTCAGTGTTCTTCTGATGCATTGTGTACTTTAGACGCCTGCAAGATGTTAGTCCCTAACAATGCAACAAGAATTACAGAAGGGGGGTTGAATGAAATTTTTGAAACTTTTTCTTGGTTTAAAAGTGTTCAAACTTAAAATATATATGTGTGAATTGATTTGCAAAGTGCGGAATAATAACTTGGAATGAATCAAAGCACAAGTAATTAAAAACACAAGTCTTTAAAAACTTTCTGGTGGATTTGAATGTATCCACCAGAGATATATATTATATCAAGAGAACTCTGTGTAGCAAGATTTGCTCACAGTTGCTTACAAATGTGAACAACTAAGTTTACAGAGAAATGCTAAAAATACATCTTACAAATATTTCTCTCAGAATATTTTGCTTAGTGTTCTTGTTGTTCTTGAAAGGAATATGTCCTAAGTCCAATCATGTATTAGGATTTAGGAATAACTTTTATGTAATCTGTTTTGATTTCATTTATATTAATAAAAGACTTATTTTGTTTTTATTACGGGCTCTATCTATTTAAGTGTTTAAATAAGATATACCATAGTTTAGAGTAAAGCTTTTTATGGATTATGATGAGATCATAATAGTGAGACCTAAAAAGATGATAACTCTAAACTTAAATAGTTCCTGGTCATAGGATTACTAACTGGTAATTAATAATCCGCAAAGATCGGTACATACTATGCTTGCTTCATTATGAAGGATGTCTGTTCTCATAGACATTTGTGTGGTGACACTATAGCTAGTATGTAGGTGCTTATTATAGAATAAGTTCACTGAACATGACTCGCACAGCTGAACAACTGATGGAGTTCACTCACGTGTCAGCAGTTGTTCACATAGTGATAGTTGTACAAGTATCCTTAGACTTGAGGTCATCATAGTCATCTTGTGCACACTGAACTATGCTTTGGTTTAGTTCTTAGTCTCCAGGGACAATTATTAGGGCTCTTCTGGGTATAGGAATTTGTACACGAAGATAGTGTATGATCAATAAAGGATCTACCCCTTCCAGTGAAGGAAGCGAATGTTCAAGACTGATCCACTTATGCTAGTTCAGGAATCTCTGGCCAGAGTGAATGAAATTAGAAAGGAGTTTCTAATTTGCATAGAACTATGCATAGTAAATGGTAAGCAAGTGATTGAATTAGATAGGCTTGACACGAGATCCATGCCTTGTATTTTATCGGGACATTGTAGGGTAGAAGAAGTTTATTGTACGGTAACTATTCACTGACAGGTTCTTGGTATTCTAAGCAGTGAATTCATATTATCCGGATAGTCGTGATATGTTGAGAAGCATCACTCACGATGTAGAATAAATGTGATTAATTAATTAATCATATTTAATAAATTAGAGAATTTATATAAATAATGATAAAATAGTTTTATTATTATTTATTTCTACTACTGGCTTAATATTGAACCTATAGGGTCACACCATAAAAAGAGAATAATTTTATGGTGGAGGAATTAATTAATAATGGCTAATAATTATTTATTTATGAAATAAATAATTAATTGGCAAATTTAATAATTGATTAAATGAGATTTAATTGATTATAAATTAATTAAGAAAAATACTTAATATTATTAATTAAGGATTTAATTTTTGGAAATTAAATCAAGAGAGAGAATTATTTCTAAAGTGTTTAGAAAAAGGATTAATAATTAAAAGGTGTTTTAATTATTAATGAGAATAATAAATGGGATAATAATAATAATATTTATGGGAAAATTTCAGCTGAAAATTTTGCCTATAAATACACTATTATAGACCCTATTTTTATTCTAACCCAAGAAATCCAAAAGTTTTATAAAACCAAATTCTCTCCACCTCCTCCTCCTCCTAAAAGTCGTTTTCTTGGTGGATACCGGTAGAGTGCTTCACACTTGAGGAGCAACTGCTAAGGATCTCTGATCGTTGTCTCCGAATTATTTTTAAAAGTTAGATTCGATCCCTCGAATTTTTATTCACGATTTATATGCTTTTATTTGGATTTTGTGTGTGTAAAAGTGTTTTTTCACGCCCCGCTGCGTTTAAAAATCCAACAATGGTATCAGAGCATAGGTTGTATGCATATAGATCTGTGGTAAAAATTTCAGAATTTTATGTGCTTGTATGAATTAATTATGATTTTTACAAGTTATATTATGGATTAATTTTGCCTGATGAGAAATCGTTTCTCATAATAATTTTGAATGTTGATCTAGGTTCTTTAAGTGTTGTAGATCGTCTGGGTATTTTTTTCATAATTTTATGATGTATAGATTTTTTATTATGAATTTTTGAAGTTGTATCAATTAAATTTGTAATTAAATAAAGTTATATATATATATATGAATTGTTTGTATGTATATATCTGTTCTGCTGTATTCTGCATCTGTTGTCTGTCTACTGCTGTAAAGAGAAGGTCAGATGTCAGGCGGTGCGGATTCCAAGAAACCAGGCGGCGGCTGAGAAAAAAAAAATAGGGGTGTAACGCATTCCGGGAATGCGTTACACACCTGTAACACATTCAGGGAATGCGTTACACCTTTTAAATGGCTTAAAAGGCTGTAACGCATCACCGGAATGCGTTACAGGGCTTGTAACGCGTTCCTGTGATATGTTACAGCCCAACTGTTTACATTAAAATTGATTTTCTGGGAGTTTCGTAACTCCGTTTTGGGCGTGCAATATACCGTTGGATTCGTTTTTCCGAGACAGATCTAATGGAGTGATTAATTTTAGTTTATATAAAATTTTTTAACTGTTTATATTTCCATGAAGTGTTTTAAAGTTGTTTTTGACTGTTTTAATTGCTTTTAAATGCTTCATGTGATACATAGAGATGTATAATGCTTAGATTAATGTGCTAGATGATATAACATGCCTACCTTGATGTTTATTCATGTTTATATATGTGATATATACTTAGTTTATCATGCGATGATAGATTTAGGTGAACTTAAATGAACATAAGGCGTTTGTTAGACAACCTAGTATAGTGAAATTGTTTCATAACCTTAATAATAATATTATGAATACAATTATGAGATTCTTGTGTTTATGAAACACGTAATTGAATATGAATTTTCGATATGAGAGAAAGGATGATTCTGTCAACAACAGATTTCTATCTGTAAGAAAGGGTTATTAAGTGACGCCTCTTGACAATGCTCCACCCGATCTGAGAATCATCTGATTATTGATTATTGATTTGAAATATTTAATTTAAAAGGAAGAATCTCTTTATAATATGATTATGATGGTAACGTAATATAATCCCTCTAAAATTAAATAATATCAAGTAGTAATTGGCCAATGATACAACGGGCTTGTGTCGGTCATAGCCTTCCAACATGGTAGAAAGTAGTTCTTATTTTTGAATCATTGTCGTTTCGTGCCACAGCCGAGGGCTTTGATTTCGAAATAAGAAATACTTGTCTATTACATAGAGATGTGTACATTGAATAAGAATCTAAAGGTCGTTATGTGCCACAGCCGTTGGCCTTTGGGGACTGATTCAATTGTACGGAATGTTGGGTTAGACTTGACTTAGAATATTGAGTTTGTCGTGCCACAGCCGTGACTCAATTATTCAAGAGGCTAAAGTTTGATTAGGGAATAACATGAGATGTAATTGACAAGAGTTGTCTGCCTATTGAACATTACATGGCGGTTCGTGCTACAGCCGGGGTCGTGTAATGAAATGTAGGATCCCTATTCCCACTAGCATTATGAATGCTTAATTTTTCACGTAGGGGGTTGAATAAATTAGGAAAACTAGTGGGAGCCACTTATGAATAAAGACCCGATTCATATAGTGTTTTAAAATGAAATCGAATATTTGCTGAGTGTTGTTATGTGTTTATCATTTACAGATTTACTATATTATGTCTTCTGCACTATCACTCAGGAGCATACTAGATGCTCACAAGTTGACTGATCCTAATTTTGCTGTATGCTTTCACTGTAACAAGTTAGGGCACTGGAAGAGTAACTGCAAGGTTTACCTTGCAGAATTGAAGAAGAGGAAGGGTAGTAAGACTACCGCTTCTGATTCAGGCATGTTCATGATCGAAGTTAATATGTCACTAGGTCAAATTTCTACTTGGGTATTAGATACCGCCTGTGGTTCTCATATTTGCAATTCGTTGCGAGGACTAAAGGGAAGTAGGAATCTTGAAAAAGATGAGGTGATTCTACGTATGGGCAATGGAGCAAGGGTTGCGGCCATAGCTATAGGATCATTTAGTTTACATATGCCTACGGGCAAGACTATTATTTTGAATAATTGTTATTACGTTCCCTTTATTGTGAGGAATATTGTTTCTATCCCTATGTTGGGTTTGGATGGTTTTTCATTTATTATTAAGAATAATGAATGTTCTATCCTTAGAGATAATGTTCTTTATGGACGTGGAATTTTAAATAATGGTCTGTATGTATGTGACGTAGAGCATGATTTACTTCAGATTGAACAAACTAATAAAAGAAAACGAGATGATGAAAATCTGACCTATTTATGGCACTGTAGGCTAGTTCATATAAGTGAAAATAGACTTCGGACATTGCATAAGGAAGGGTTACTAGACCCCTTTGATTTTGAATCATATCCTACATGCGAGTCTTGTCTATTGGGTAAATGACCAAATCTCCATTTAGTGGACATGGAGAGAGGGCTACAGATTTGCTAGGATTGGTACACACAGATGTATGTGGACCAATGTCTACGCAAGCCATGGGAGGATTTTCGTACTTCATTACTTTCATAGATGATAGATCTAGATTCGGATATGTGTATTTGATGAAACACAAGTCTGAAGCCTTTGAAAAGTTCAAGGAATATAAACATGAAGTGGAGAAACAAACCAAACACAGTATTATAACTCTTCGATCAAATCGAGGTGGTGAATACTTGAATGGAGAGTTTCTAGATTATCTCAAAGAAAATGGTATAGTCTCCCAGTGGACTCCTCCATATACTCCACAGTTGAATGGGGTATCTGCAAGGAGAAATCGAAGTCTGTTAGACATGGTTCGATCCATGATGAGCTATGCAAATCTTCCAGTATTCCTATGGGGTTACGCATTGGAAACCTCAGCATATTTATTGAATAAGGTACCTTCCAAATCTGTTCCTCAAACTCCGTATGAGATATGGAAAGAAAGGAAACCGAGTCTTAAATACGTTAAGATTTGGGGATGTCCAGCTTATGTCAAGAAAGTTGACCCAGATAAGCTGGAATCTCGATCCGTAAAAAAAAGTTTTGTGGGATATCCCAAAGAGACTTTAGGGTATTACTTTTACACCGATCATCGGGTGTTTGTCTCCAGACATGCTACCTTCTTGGAAAAGCAGTTTATCCTTGAAGGAAACAGTGGGAGCAAAATTGAACTTGATGAAGTTCGTGAAGCACAAACTACTACGGTTCAAGTGGAAACACCTGTTCAGACTGAACAACCTTCTGTGGAACAGCCCATTCGTAGGTCAGAGAGAGTGTCTCACCAACCTGAGAGGTATTATGGCCTTGTCATTGAGAATGACAATGAGTTGTCAATCATTGATGAAGACGACCCTAAGACCTATAATGAGGCTATGAGTAGTGTTGACTCAGAGAAATGGCATAGTGCCATGAAATCCGAAATGGAATCTATGTATACCAACCAAGTATGGACTCTGGTTGAAGCGCCTGAAGGTGTTAAGCCTATTGGGTGCAAGTGGGTATATAAGAGAAAGATTGGAGCAGATGGCCAGGTGGAGACCTATAAGGCTAGGCTAGTGGCAAAAGGATTTAATCAAAGACAAGGGATTGACTTTGATGAAATCTATTCGCCTGTAGCCCTGTTAAAATCAATTCAGATTTTGCTTGCGATTGCTGCTTACTACGACTATGAGATCTGGCAAATGGACGTGAAAACGGCCTTCCTCAATGGGGAACTTGAGGAGGAAGTGTATATGACACAGCCGGAAGGTTTTCTTTCCGAGGGAAATGAACACCTAGTGTGTAAGCTGCTGCGAACCATATATGGTTTAAGGCAAGTTTCTCGTAGATGGAACACCCGTTTTGATGAGACAATCAAAGAGTTTGATTTTATCAAAAACATGGATGAACCATGTGTCTACAAGAAGGTTAGTGGGAGCGCGGTAACATTTCTTGTATTATATGTGGATGACATACTTCTTATAGGAAATGATATACCGATGCTGCAATCAGTCAAAGTATGGCTATCAAAGAACTTCACCATGAAGGACTTGGGAGAAGCATCCTACATTCTCGGTATGAAGATCTATAGAGATAGATCTAGAAGAATGATAGGTCTTACCCAGGGTACATACATCCAGAAAGTGCTTAAAAGGTTTAGCATGGAAAACTCCAAAAGAGGTCTCATACCGATGAGTCATGGAGTGTCCCTTTCTGAAAAAATGTCTCCTAAGACACCTGAGGAAAGAGAGCGTATGAGTAAGATTCCTTATGCTTCAGCAATAGGATCTATCATGTACGCGATGTTGTGTACAAGGCCTGATGTTGCTTATTCAATTACTGTGACGAGCAGATATCAGTCCAATCCAGGTGAAGACCACTGGAAAGCAGTGAAAAACATCCTTAAGTACTTGCGAAGGACTCGTGACATTTTTCTTGTTTTTGGCGGTGAATCTGAGTTGAAAATAGAGGGTTATACTGACTCTAGTTTTCAATCAGAGAGTGATAGCAAATCCATGTCAGGGTACGTGTTTACTCTAAACGGTGGTGCGATAAGTTGGAAAAGTTCCAAACAGTCGACAACGGCTGACTCCACAGCAGAAGCAGAATATATAGCTGCAAGTGAAGCTGCAAAAGAAGCTGTTTGGATGAGGAAATTTGTTTCTGAGTTGGGAGTTATTCCTAGCGTCGAAGAGCCTATTGTGTTGTATTGTGATAACAACGCAGCAATAGCACAAGCCAAGGAACCTAGGTCTCATAAAAATTCCAAACATGTCCTGCGGCGCTTTCATCTGATTAGGGAGATTGTTGAAAGAGGAGATGTCAACGTCGAGAGAGTTGACACACATAACAATATAGCAGACCCACTCACAAAGCCACTTTCTCAGAGTCACTTTGATCGTCATAAAGACAAGATGGGTATTAGATACCAGAGTGATTGGCTTTAGTACAAGTGGGAGATTGAAAGGAATATGTCCTAAGTCCAATCATGTATTATGATTTAGGAATAACTTTTATGTAATCTGTTTTGATTTCATTTATATTAATAAAAGACTTATTTTGTTTTTATTACGGGCTCTATCTATTTAAGTGTTTAAATAAGATATACCATAGTTTAGAGTAAAGCTTTTTATGGATTATGATGAGATCATAATAGTGAGACCTAAAAAGATGATAACTCTAAACTTAAATAGTTCCTGGTCATAGGATTACTAACTGGTAATTAATAATCCGCAAAGATCGGTACATACTATGCTTGCTTCATTATGAAGGATGTCTGTTCTCATAGACATTTGTGTGGTGACACTATAGCTAGTATGTAGGTGCTTATTATAGAATAAGTTCACTGAACATGACTCGCACAGCTGAACAACTGATGGAGTTCACTCACGTGTCAGCAGTTGTTCACATAGTGATAGTTGTACAAGTATCCTTAGACTTGAGGTCATCATAGTCATCTTGTGCACACTGAACTATGCTTTGGTTTAGTTCTTAGTCTCCAGGGACAATTATTAGGGCTCTTCTGGGTATAGGAATTTGTACACGAAGATAGTGTATGATCAATAAAGGATCTACCCCTTCCAGTGAAGGAAGCGAATGTTCAAGGCTGATCCACTTATGCTAGTTCAGGAATCTCTGGCCAGAGTGAATGAAATTAGAAAGGAGTTTCTAATTTGCATAGAACTATGCATAGTAAATGGTAAACAAGTGATTGAATTAGATAGGCTTGACACGAGATCCATGTCTTGTGTTTAATCGGGACATTGTAGGGTAGAATGAGTTTATTATACGGTAACTATTCACTGACAGGTTCTTGGTATTCTAAGCAGTGAATTCATATTATCCGGATAGTCGCGATATGTTGAGAAGCATCACTCACGATGTAGAATAAATGTGATTAATTAATTAATCATATTTAATAAATTAGAGAATTTATATAAATAATGATAAAATAGTTTTATTATTATTTATTTCTACTACCGGCTTAATATTGAACCTACAGGGTCACACCATAAAAAGAGAATGATTTTATGGTGGAGGAATTAATTAATAATGGCTAATAATTATTTATTTGTGAAATAAATAATTAATTGGCAAATTTAATAATTGATTAAATGAGATTTAATTGATTATAAATTAATTAAGAAAAGTTCTTAATATTATTAATTAAGGATTTAATTTTTGGAAATTAAATCAAGAGAGAGAATTATTTCTAAAGTATTTAGAAAAAGGATTAATAATTAAAAGGTGTTTTAATTATTAATGAGAATAATAAATGGGATAATAATAATAATATTTATGGGAAAATTTCAGCTGAAAATTTTGCCTATAAATACACTATTATAGACCCTATTTTTATTCTAACCCAAGAAACCCAAAAGTTTTAGAAAACCAAATTCTCTCCACCTCCTCCTCCTCCTAAAAGTCGTTTTCTTGGTGGATATCGGTGGAGTGCTTCACACTTGAGGAGCAACTGCTAAGGATCTCTGATCGTTGTCTCCGAATTATTTTTAAAGGTTAGATTCGATCCCTCGAATTTTTATTCACGATTTATATGCTTTTATTTGGATTTTGTGTGTGTAAAAGTGTTTTTCCACGCCCCGCTGCGTTTAAAAATCCAACAGTTCTATTGCTCTTTCTTGGTTTATATATCACCAATATTACAAAGTAATAAGACAAGATAATAAAACAAAACCTATCAAGTCTAATAATATGCTGCTTCATTACTCTATTCCAGCATCTTTGAATATCTTCATAATAGCATGGAAATGGCAATGCATCTTTGTTCTCTAAAACCCAGTTGAATAGGCTTCCACATTCCTTTTGCATACACTCGACGCATGTGACTGTGTTGTCACTGTCAACTGATATTTGAATTGATTATCCGTCGGGTACATGATCATCCATCGGGTTACTTTATTGATCATCCGTCGAGTGCCATTGTTGATTATCCGTCGGGTAGCTAACTGGCACTTTGACTTCATTTCATTTATGCAGAATTACAAGACATCATCTATGTACAATTAATCAACTTATTCTGCATATCTAATTAAAGTCAACATGACTTGAGTGCTACTATAGAAACTAAACAAGGTGTATGCAGAAATGTGCTACAGACTCATTATCACACAAGCTACTCACTCGATGGATAATTGATCATCATCCGTCGGGACTATATTGAGTCATCCGTCGGGACTATATTATTTATCCGTCGAGTACTACATTTTTCACTAAGTAAAATCTAATAAGGTGTTTTGTTAATGAAATCATGAAGCTCACAACATATCCACGACACAAGATCTTTATGTTTGGGTGATCCCTGGTATATACACCTTCAGGAGTCCAGTGATATAAAAACCTACTGTTGAACTTCAACTATGAATTATTAAGCAAAGCTAAACTGGTGTGCATCATGATTGTAAATAAAAACCTCAGCATTAAAATTAATGTCAAGCATATTTTATTTATAACATGTAACTCATTTCTATATTTATAAAATTCATGATCACGACGAGTTTATATTTTCTTTAATATTTGTGAAATTACTAATAATATCCCTTCATTAAAAAATGGTCATTTCACTTATATGAAGTGTCAGTAATATAAAATTTGATTTATAAATTATTAAAAAATGAAAACTTTTATTTTCAGTTTCTATATTGTGTTACTTTAATTAAATTGTACTTTTTTAATTTTATATTTAGAACACTACATAAAGTTTACATTTAAAAACTAAAAAAAATTATATAAAAAAAGAAGAAAAACTCATTAATTTTTTTAATAAAAATTACATGTACTAGTTTAAATTCCGTGCCATGCACAGGTTCCCGGGAATATTCAATTTTTTTTTATTTTGTCATATTATAATTTTAAAATATTTATATAAATATATAATAATTATACATTTATAATTAAATTTATAAGATAACATGTGGTCGTAGATAAGTAGACTATGTATAGTAGTTTAACAATTTAGTAATTTAGCGGATATATAACATCATTTATTTATTTTTTAATAATAAGATAAATTATGATCGTAGTTTCGTAGAATAAGTGAACTATGTCTAGTATTTTAACAATTTAGTAATTTAACGGATATATAACACTATTTATTTATTATTTTAGTAACCAAAATTAAGGAATAACCGTTGAACCAAATTATAACTCATTCTGATTATTATAGTATAGTATAGATTATTAAAAGAAATGAGGGGGTTGTTCATGTATGTATATAATTTTCTTTTATTTTATTTTTAAACTTAGTAGTGCAGTTCAAACTGGAAGAGGTTCACCGGTCTATATTTTGGCGGCACTAGCTCTACAAAAGAAGGTAATGGTTTGCATCAAAAAAAATTAATTAACAAAGGATGGTACTGATAATGCATGGACACTTCACTGAGGGCAGATAACATAAAATCAAAGCAACATTATGTTAATATTCATAAAGGATGTGGATGTGACTTGTGAGAGGTACATGACGTACATAAGGCTGGATGGTGATAGCACCAAGGTGGACTGAGAAAGCAGGTGGTTATATTCCATCCTTAAAGATCATGTAGAGCAACTGGTAGCACTTGATATTAATCGAGAACGTATAATGGATGTTTAAATGGGTTATATATGCTGGATTATTTATCTGCTGGGTTATATATGTATTATATGTGATTATATGGCTTGTTTTGTACATTAGACATGCTTAGTTGGACTCCAGCTGTTACTTTGTTAATTCAAAACATTTTTCGTTAAGTCAACCACATTGACTAACGGCGCTATCATTATTAGCAATTAAAGTGGTACAAATGAGTTCCCGATAAGTAAAATCATTTTTTTGATACATGCCCTTCACTGCAATAACCACTTTAAGATTTAACCCTTTCTCTGGCCAACCAACTCCAGTATAATTTCATCATCCTTCCTACCCATTCGATGTTTCAACCCGTTGATCACAGCCTTGCTTTTAACATCAAATTCAGGTTCTGACCACTTGAAGAAGTCACAAGATTGAGTAGCACAAGTCAGAAACTTACGACCCGGATTATAATCCGTCCATAAAGTATTCCGAACAACCCAATTCTTGCAGTAACACTTCTCATTCATTGTTCTGAGACAGAGTCTTGCAAATTCGGTTTTAGGTTTAGTTTGGTTAGAAAATGGAGAAGAGAAGAGGAAAGTATTGTATACGGCTGAGAGAGGTAATTGTACGTATATATAACCCAAATAGAGCCGTTTAGTTATATTTTGACGTTTTTACCCCAGCTCCGTTAACGTCATTAACGGCCTAAGTGTGGAGCCCTTCATCTGCTAAAATATTATTTGTTCAGTAAATCATTTGTTGAGACCAATAAATTAGCCACTAGAGTGCAAAAAGTGAAATGTTTCAGACACCCAAGTGCAATTTAAGTCCTTTTAAAAGCTCAGGCCCGAAAATGTAACAGTAACAAGAACATCTTCAATAAATTTTTCGTCTAGGCTTTTAAATTGAAAAATAAAAACTGATGCTTAAATTCTAATTAAGAGACTCTTAAAATCTGTTTAAAAACTTAAAAACCTCCTATCTCTTCTAAATTCTAAGAATCTCTACCTAGTTTTTAAGTAATATTTTATTATAAATTAGTACGATACGCTCTCTTTTTTCACTTTATTTTGTATTTTTAATACTTAAAGTTAATTTTAATAATATAAAACTGAACGAGGAGTGTATAAATATTATTGAAGATGAATATACTCTAAATTGCTAAAAATTAATAATTTAGATTATATTTAAGAGTGATCTAAAATTCTGCATTAAGGAGGTGCATGAATAATTTGCTATATAATTTGATGGACAGCAAGACAAACAACTTTTGAGGATAACAAGAGGCGGCCCCAAAACTCAGAAACTGCATTCATCTTTAGCAGCTTTTCACAAGTTCCCCTGTTGCTTCCGGGGAACCCCTGCACCCGATGAGATAAATTTTACTATTACTTTTGTGACCGAGTAAACATGATACTGAATAATTCGGGGCTGAAATTTAAAGGACACAAATTGATAATAATTATAGGACTCGATTTGATTATTTTTTTATGACATTTCCAGTTCTCGAATCCGAGCTTCAACCTAAGTTAGCCCCTCCATGCTCACTCAAGTGCTTGCTTTTGTGTAGTCATAACAATTGTTTGTGTACTCAAGTCTTTAACTAGTAAATCTCTTATTCTCTTTGTTGTCATGTTTTTACAAGAATTTTCCTTTCTCCCTCAACACCACAAAAAACACAACACATACACAGAAAGAGATTTAGATAGTTACCCTACAAATATGGGGCATGTCGATGTTTTGATCTTGGACTACATTTAGCGCCTGTCCCAAATGGAAAGGGAATCTCAAAGACTTGTTTCAAATAATCAACATAATTAATAAAAGCCACATATGTTTATGTTATGTTTGTATCACAATGTTAAACAGGAACACTTGGGTACCATATGGGGAGGTTTTGGATCACAAAGAAGGGGGACATTATTGAGGATGTTACTTCACAAACCATCCAAATCAAAAGGTTAAATATAGTGTTATAGATCTGAGGAACCAACCAAAGACAACAAACCATTCTCCTCAAGCTGGCAATGATAAAGACAACACACTTGAAACTGATTAATTAATCGTGTTAATGTTTAATACATTTTATCAACATGAATTTGTGATGTACTTTGTTAGAAATAATTTGAAGTAATACAAATTTGGTTGTAATTGTACAAGATATGGTAAACATGACAAACTTGATCCAATCAAGAATTTACAAATTGATTAAATGATGTATTTGACTAGATCTCATTCAAAGATGGTAGATTGTGAGCAGCAGAAAGGATTAAACTATCTACAAATTACAATAACACAATAGAAGATAAGAATCATTACTAATAAACAAAATGAAGTTGTTGATTTTTCTTGAGATTATATGCCAAGGAATCTTGCTTATGCCAATTTCCTTCTGACAAGGCCTTTGAACAAGTCAAAACTGTAGCAAATTTGTAAACATACTACATCACATTCATACAAAGAGCTGATGTTTAATCCACTTCTTTCGAGCAAGACTGGTAAGAAAAGTCAAGCTTGTAGATTCATCGAAGATGTTTGGAGTTGGCTTTCTAACACGATAGCCACTAGCCAGAATCATAACTGCTAGATGATAGTAATTAGTAGTTTTTAAGACAGGACAATAATAGAATGCTACAGATTTACTGGAAAAATATATATCATGGAAGAAGAAGAAGAAGAAGAAGCTATAGAAGGAACACTGAAATAGATAAATTTACATGTACACTACGTTAATGAACAAATATAACAATTAATCTGGACGCTATTCTCGTGCTGTAGTTTTTTATTGTTTCCCGGTAAATGTGTACAGAAGCAAATTGTGTTGAAATACCAATGATAGAGCTAAATATGTACAGCACTGATCACGAAGCACAAAGACGACAGTATGCAGCAGGAAGAACAGAGATGAGATGACAAGCTAAGGGTGGCGAGAGCACCAGTAAGGGGGTTATTGAACATGTCAAACTGTTAATGATATTAAGAGCTTAATACCCTATTTAAGCAGACAAGAAAAATGCATTAATCAATCATGGATCATATGGAAACTTTAGAAACCAGATGGTTGGCCAGAATTTTGAGGAGGTCAGGCAGTTACGCTGCCTAGGGTTAATTATAGTGGTTTACATCAGTCTAGATAGAAAAAAATGCATCGCCAACTCGTGTAAGAAGGACACTTGTCCATGAGGTTGGTTAAAACTTGAGTGACCAAAGAGTTGCATTACAAGCAGTAGTGATTGTTAAAGGATACACAAGCTTCTTTGAAAGAACGTTTATAGCTCTATGTAAATTAAATATGTGGGTATTCACTTGGCATAAAAAATAAATAAAATGTGTTTAGATAATGAAGGTCTATTCATCCTCCTTTTAACAATGAGAGCGAGTAATAAATAATTGTTAATATTTAACCAGTTAAGTTTAATTTATTACTAATGAATCACGTACTAGAAGGTACGATGTTACTTGTTACTGCACATCAGTAGTGATACAGCACTAAACAGCTGCCACACAGGCCAAGACATATACAGGGGAAATTAGAAGAGCAACAGAGAAGCATAAAACAAAATTTACAGAAGAAAGGCTGAGGATGGAAGAAAGGTGGGTGAATTAATCTCTACATATTGCACCGCACAAGGCATAATGAGGGTATCTTCCCTACTATTCTTCCTACCTGGTCGGTCCATATAAGGCGATCATTGTTAATGTCGAATAGACAGCATTGATATATTACCAACAGACCAGAACAGCAATTTTGCAAATCATGTCTCTAAAAGAAATTAAGTTACCTGTTGCCATCTTGGTGAAGTTTATAGGTTTATTTATAATCACCAGCAGGCAACACTGTTACGTACCCTGATGATATCAGACCTTGAAACACATAGAATCGGTTAGATTCTTATCACCCTACTCCATGTTCTAACTCCTAAGTATCAAATCGGTTAGATTCTTATAACCCTACTTCATGTTCCAACACATGTATATGTCAAGGAACCAGTTACTCTAAAACCTTTAGAGCGGCCCTTTCCAGGATCTTATATTCTAACAGAAATTGAAAGGAAACATGGTTAAACTGTGTGCACTTCCATTTGCCGTCAGAGTAATCTCATCAAGGAAAAAACACTCACAACTTACAGAACTCAAATTCTGATTATGCTCAACTTTATGATACATATATGTTTGTAAAAAGATAAAGCATCAACTGAAAAATTAACCATGAAGCCACAAGTTCAGATTGCACTTCCTACTTGGAAGTAACATTTCTCTGTGTCAGCAAAAGAACGTAATACTCACAATGCTACTGTTTTCTAAGTATATTTGCAAATAATCTACGATTTAGTGTAACTAACTTCCTGAACAGTAACTACGCCCTGGACCTAATCGTCTTTAACTTCTTTTCCTCAGTAATGACAATCTGTCTATTGCATTCATCACCCAAAATATTATTATTATGAACCTACACTAAAAATCTGAAAACTAATTCTTAGCATTTATCTCTTATTATTATTATTATTATTAATTCCTGTAAGCTGCCTGATTAGTTTTTCACAACAACTTAAATATATGTAGTATTGTAATACTCTTGGGACAAGAAAAAATATTCATTTATAAGACCCTAAGCTCTTTTTGCAAATTGCAACATGTTTTGGATTTTCCGGTTAAGAAGACCCTAGCTCTAATCTGATGAGTATGAGTAACATCACATTAACCTGAACATTCTTTGCCTTTGGTAGACTTTTCACCAAGTAGGAGATTATCTTTAGTTGTTTTCGGATCACTTAGAGTGGAGAGACGCTGATCCACTAAACAGTTAAGTTACCTAACTTCCAACTACTTGCTAGCAGTGGAGCTTGAGGTCTTGGATGCAACTGGTAACTGATCAGCCAGCTTCAATGGACAATGTGATGAAGGCGACTTATCTGTTTGGGTGACATGCTTAGCATTCACATCCACCCTTTCTGTTAAAGACCCCACATACAAATGGTAACTTTTCTTTTGTTGAGGATCCAAACAGCAAGTAGTAGGATTATGGAAAGGAGCCTAAGCTGCTAAATTCTACCAACGTTGTCGTAGGGCATGATGACCCTCTCCCAACAGCTGAAGATAGCTAGGGTCATATTTTGGTTCAATTAACCTCTCAGAAAGTTTGATGCAGTTGATCCTAACTCCTCCTTTGCTAACATTTACAAAACCTCAACACCGGACCTCTTATTAATTGAAGATTCCATCCGGTTGCTTGTATCGATCTCATTCTATTCTTATCAAAGCATCTGGTCACCGGCTCCTGATAGAAACTCGCAACCAGTGCTACAGACTGTAAATCTAAATCAAGTTGCATAATGTATTACTTGCATATTCACACCTTAATGAATTGCATTTAAATTACTAGATTTGTGACATCGAAATCACCACACTCTGTAAATTTTTGGTTGAAGATCATTAATATCCAATGTTGATATGTGTTTTACATATTTAGTCAACTCAGACATACCGTATTCAAACTTCTGCCAATAGTAATTAAGTTGAAGCGCAACTCGAGTTTAAAATCAAGTCGAATTTGAAGTTGATTGCGCCTAGACTCGATGAACACCCAAGCTTCAAAGAGCAGTGTCAACTCAACAACCATGCTACATTGCTACCAACTGATACTCCTCATAAAATTTGAATTTCTCAACTTTTTTCTATTGGCTCATTTGGGTGGAGAAATTCGACCATCACCCACCAAATTCATGTGCAAGTCCCTGCAACCATTCATCAAACACTCAGTCTCAGCTCACACCCATCCAGCACAATACAATTTTTTTTTCTGGTCAAGTACATAGCCTTTCTTGTGCCCGAGCTTGACTCAAAGTCGTAAAGTTCAGGCAGACTACTTTAATGATCACCTTCTTTAATTCTACCTAATTATATACATACAATTAGTAGAAAACAGAAACAATCTCAAACGAAAATACAAGCTACAAAAGTATATATTTACATCACTGTTCTTATATTGTACATAGGTTACACATACCTCGAACGAATCATCATCAAGGTGGTTCCAATAACTAAATTTACAATACAGCTACACTTCAACTAAGATAAAAACCAAACAAAAACAAAAGAGCCAATAAAACTTAAGCCAGCCAAAAGGATCTCCAAACACAAAGATGAAACCAAAATCAACCAACTTACGATGAACTCCATACCCCAATACTTTCAGCAATAAGCAACTTATCAACACTAATTTTTTCTCCAAACCTGAAGGAAAACTTGAGCAATCCTTGTGAATTTACGCAACCTTTCTGAACCGGATAATTGACTATAGCACTGCCTCC
The DNA here is from genome assembly GCF_009905375.1 of Apium graveolens. Lineage (NCBI taxonomy): Eukaryota > Viridiplantae > Streptophyta > Magnoliopsida > Apiales > Apiaceae > Apium > Apium graveolens. The sequence goes on along the minus strand of NC_133649.1, from coordinate 104,215,021 downwards.
TAATGGATATGCATACTCATAAAGCTCCTTCATAGACAAGTGCACTTCACCGATATATCTGTCTCCAAGCTTTCTTTTGCAGTACAACTTTATAACAAGCATACTACTGTGATGTTCCACTACACACTCACTTATGGTATAGTTCATTGTAAAGTTCCATGCAGGATTTGTCTTACTATGCCTATCCACCGGAGTTCTCTTCTCCGAATTAGGCTGATTTCCAATCGAAACTCTTGCGTAGACTTTCATCTTGCATATTCTTCGAACATTTTCGAGATCGATTGCTGAGATTATATTTATCTCAAACTTTCTGCACTCCATAATGTATGTGCCTGAATTAGACGGCACAGCTTGAATTTACTTATAAATACCAAGTATGAAGATGTTAAGTGTGAGAAAATTATACTAAAAAAAACGTTGACCATAACAATAGTTATCTTCCTGCAAGGAAGCTTTCTGGTAGTTTCTCCATTGGATAACTTGTATTAAAATTGACAAGTGCTAGTATAGGACTTTTCAAAAATACAAGTTGTAATACAATAAAAAAAAAATGTAACTGTTGAGAAAGTTAAATAATGATCATATCTGTGTTGGAATCAAATGCATGCATGTAGAATTTAAAGTAGTACAAATTGGGTGGAGGCCCAAAATGAGGAATGCAAGAAGAGTGCGACTTGTATGATTATGTAAATGACGATGCAGATGACGAATGCTTGGAGACAGAAATTAATCAGTTCATTAACCCAGCCCAACCCAACCATCTCGAAATGAATATTTGGATACAAAAATTAATGAATTCTTTATCCCAACCGCCAACCATCATGTAATTAAAAATATGTTTTCTGAAAAGGATACGAACAAGAATGTTACTGCTATAAATTTAGAATAATGGGTCAGTACATTAAAGACAAAAGAAGTTGACTGACAAATAGGAGTAAACTAGGGTTCATGGATGCATCTAAAACATCCAATTAAGACTTCAATAATTTTTTACAAGCTACCACTTGACTCATCTCTCCGGACCAACAAAACTGAAAAGACTAAGCAAGAGATCGGATTTGTTGGATTTTTTTCTTTTTGTTGTATATACGAATATACGCCCCGTTATCCAAATTGTCTAAACACATAGTTGACATGTATCTTGGAGAAAAATTAATATGCTTGGAGATCATAAATATTCCATTTACAACAATTATGTGTTTGATTTTTTGTTTCCCAGAACTTTATTCTAAAATATTTTTATATTATACTTTAAACCATTGACCTATATATATATATATATATATTGTAACTGTATTTCTGGTAGTATGTCTTCTTGCAACTTTAGCCTTTCAATTTCATGAAAAAAGAAGAAAGATATGTAGTTTGACAATATTTACGATAGCATAGCTTTACATGGGATCTCAATTGATGAGCATGTGTTATTTGGGATTTGTCTACATGTACTTGTTAATGTACTTGTGTGATGTTTAATTGGATAACACCCAAACATATAATATGAAATTTACTTAAACAACTAGGAATATAAAATATAAAATATGAAATTTACTTTATATTTCATGTACATAAAATATAAATTATTAGATAACAAGGAATAAAGATGACAAATACCTGATTATTATATAATTATTAATTAAAATTTTATTTTAAAAGATTTTTCTTATTTTAATCACTTAAAATTTTATTTTTCTATTTAAATTTGGTTTTTGTTCTTTTTTTAATTGGAACTAATTTCTAATTTTATTTGCGGGATGAAAACAGATATCGGGTAATATTAATTTTTTCTTGAATTTCTGTTGAATTTAAGTTAATAAATATCCATCTTATGTAAGACATATATAATTATAAATAATATAAAACTTTTGTTTTGAGATAAATTATGAGTAATTTCTTTTCTCTAAACTTTAAATACTGGATTGTTTTGAAAATTATATTCAAATTACTTAACTTCTAGATTAATTTAAGCACTTTGAAATTCAAAGTTTATGTTTTCTTTTAAAATACCCACGGTAAAAAGAAATATAAGAGTTCTCAAATCGTTGCTCAAACTGTTCCCAATTTGTCAATTAATGATTGGTCATTCTCTTGTAAATTAACTAAACCGTGCTTGTAGTAGGACGAACTCTACCAATTAAAACATATCAAGTATAATCCAAAACTAATTTGTTATTTATTTTGAGACCCCTGATGCTCTTCCCATGAAAGCACTAACTACTCATAGATATGGGATAATATGAATCTAAACCATAAATAAATATATGCATGTAAGAGCAGACTAGACACAAAATTGTGCCTGAGTATTTAGATTTTTCAATTGATCATTCCGAAAAATAAAAATTGAACGCACCCAAAAAGAATTTCTGGCCTATAAATAACATAAGATGAACCACCCTTGAAACTATACAAAACTTTCTCTGTCTCGACCAAAACTCTTTCTGGCCTATCTTTTTTTTTTTTTGCTAAATAAAAGCCCATTACTTCTATCATACAAACAAGAGCATCTTTGAACAGATGCAGTCAAAAGTCAAAGAGAAGCTAAGGCAACTGTGTGTTACAAGACCCTACACTTTCTAAATATTCACTCTTTAATCGGGACTAAATCACAAGAATACGGAGAAGAAGAAAGAATAATGATGAATGAAAACTGAAATATTAAGCTAGAAACAAGAGTTGCAGCTTCATGTAATCCACTTGTCCTATTCATGCACCACGTGAAACACATATATCTTGATAAAGAGCCGCAAATATTTGTTCCCCGAGAATGACGTGTTTGACATCTGACTGATATCATAACTGAAGAGAACCTGACTATTCCAGTGCCTTATAATGCTGAACAAGAAAACCTTTACCTCATTTATACAATTTTGTATCTAGCTTCCATGGTAGTTGCAGCGGTAAGCAGCAACTAAGAAAAATCAACAAAGCTTCTGGAAAATATATAACTTGGCGACTGCACAAGCGAGAGGATCAACTGCAGAGTGAGCAACATTCTTGCAAATGCTATAAATTAGTGATCTTGTATAAGAACATTATGAGTCAATTTAAGGGTTGAATTTTGGGCTTCCCAGAGACACCGACACTCTGGCAAAGGGTTTGAATATAGAGAATTCCTTCTATTACTCTTTCGGGGTCTAGGTACCATTATACCCTTGCGGTCACTTTCTGCTAGCATTAACTTCATTTCATCCTTGAAAGTGCTCCAACTGCAATCAGATAGTAGATTCTTAATTGTATAAATGATCACGCCAGCAGTCTCCAAATTGATTGGAACATGAATGAACAATACTTGTGATCTTCTCAAACATCAAAGTGTTTCTTAAACAGATCAATATAACTTTAATTTCAAACTAGTATCATAACTTTTTCTACAGAATATTTTCTTTATAACTGTCTCTGGATGTTACATGTGCAAAAAGTTCCGCAAAACTTGAAAAGTACACAAGCGTCATGGAACTGATCCCGGCACAAGGTAAAGCAAAGTTTCTTTCATCTAGTGTGTCAAATTTAGAAAGTAGCAAGCAGCAACAATAGAGCTTATTCTTCAACCCTTTTATTTGAAATGATATAGGAGTATTATACAACCTAATACATATTGCATTGCCCTAGAGCAAATATGTCGAAAAAAGTTGATGACTGCATACATTTTTACCATATATATTTTTCCACCGTTTTAAATGCTTCTAGCAGAGATTTAGATGACTCCTATGTGATTAATTAAATTTCATGTTCTATCTATATAGTTCTGCAGTGCACACACATATTTAAAATTTATCTGACACGTCTTTAAACAAGTGGTAGACACATCCAGAAAAGGAGAAAACTAATATTGAGTTCAGAATTGAGAAGTGAAAATATTTTGACACTAACTTTATGTGCAAGGACTATAATCCGAAAATTATGTACAATTTACACTCAGGTCAGCTACTTCATTCCTTAAAACAATACTATGGATTGTTTGCCCATCACCTTCTGGTCATTCCTGTGAACGATATAAACCCACCATCTCCCTAGATAATATAATTCCCCAATAAATCAAGTAAAAGTGATCAGAATTTAGTCCTATAGGATAGAAGGTCGGTACGTAGTCTGGGGATTGTTAATCCCAAAAACATACATAGCCTTGGTGCTTTCTTAAGGTTGAGTTTACAAGGCCAAGCCCTCTATATTTTCCTCAGAACACTAGGCTCTTGGCAATTGTATATCATTATATCTTATCCTAAGTGTTATAATATATATTAATTACCAGGCAATTATATATCATAAACAAGAAAACCACAAATATGCCTTAGCCAAAAAGCACCAAAAGACTTAAATACCTGATGCTAGTATTATGCAGTAAAACTGCAAGCTTGGTTTTATCTGGCTTAATGGTCTTAGCATGACCATTATACAAAAATCGCCGATGACCCATCAAAAAATGTGGAAAATTTCCACCTTGAGTGGTAACAAATACTTCACTAAACATGCAGACCATGTAGTCCAGAGCTGCCAACCTCGAAGCATATCCCTAAGCAAATCAAAGAGAGAGACTACGGTGTCAGTTAAAAACATAATAATAATAATAATAATAATAATAATAATAATAATAATAATAATAATAATAATAATAATAATAATAATAATAATAATAAAATTACTGTATCACAAGCTGGTAATTAAATTTTGTAATTACAATGAGATTACTCAATAATGCCCAGATCCAATCAACATTGAATCGGGTTGACTGAAATTTCACAGAGGACAACGGTTGACTTGGAAAAAATGGTACCATCTCCATTTACACACGGAACAGTGATGCAGTTGCTGACCAATTCTAAGTAATACTAAATCACATAACATTACAGTAAGTAGTCAAGCCAACTAAAGCATGATGGTTCATGGTGGGAGAAAGCATACATGCAAATATGGATTTTTTGGTTCTATCTATTTCCTCCCAAGAAAGTGTGATGTATTCAAGCTACATGGCATGCTATGAAGAATACTATCTTGCTGATTTGAAGGCACAAGCAATCAATCATAGATTCTTATTTTATTGCTGCTACAACAGCTGATTTTTTTTTTAATTGTATGGTCAATAACACTACACACATTGCTTTCTAATCAAGAACTAACGATACGTAAAACCATCAATGTAAATTATCAAAAAAAATCCATCACTGTACATGAATAATTTTTTTTACCTGAAACGAAGCAAGCTCATCTGGTTTTGCAAGTGATTCTTTGGTCTCTAAAAGAGGAAACATCTTCCTCAGAGGTGCTAAGTTTCTTTCAGCCTGGTAAAGTTTCCCAGATGCCAAATAAATTGGGGTGTTGTTTGTAAATCCCATACCCCTTAGCATCATTCCGACCTATGCTGACAAAGAAAAGATATACAATGGAGATTTATTATCTTCTTAACAATAGATTGTGCTAGAATTTAGAATGTACTTATATGTATTCAAATACCTGAATCAAGCGATGAAACTAACACTAACAAGATGACTCACATAGAAGGCAACAAATTTATCTGTAAAGACTAATATCCAAAATATGCTTCACCCGGATTTTTCTTTTTTTGGATAATGATAATTAATCTCTTGTTTTTCAGTTACCCGAAGGAGAGACTGAAATATATCCTGCTATAGTGCTATGAATGTTCTTTTCGATGCACATGATTTATAGATAGTGTACACACAACTTCATACTAAAAAACTTTTCAGGACAATAATGAAGAAAAGAACATGAAAGATGGATGATGAATTTTTATATGAATAGTTGAAACCAATCCACTGATGTTAAAGTTAAGGTTATACATTGTTAGGCAACTTATAGTTTCAAGTATGATTCACTAATTCCAATGTTTCCCGAACCTTGGTGCGGCTTATTAATTGATAAAAATTACTGTCCTCTATTTTCTTCTCATTAGCAACTTCTATAATACTGGGCCTTGTTCCACATTAATCTAGTCAGAGAGTTTTCTTTTTGAAGTGCCAGTATAAGCAATTACAGATCGAAATTTACCTAAAAATGGAGGTGCACCGGCGTTGTTTAACAAGATATTACAATTTTTATTTCTTATTTACATATAAATTACTATTACAATAATATTTGAGGAGCTTATTTATCAATTCCCTATATATAGAGCAAGTACCCCCAACATCAGAAAAGGTGAGAACGAAGAAACATAGCTCAGAAGTAATCTAGTAGATTGCATCGGCAATACACATATTTGCCATTACATTTGTGAAACAGTTGGAAATAGATACACATAGGAACAAAGTATGAAGCTTAAACATGTGATATGACAACTTTTTCATAAAGAAATGAGTAGGGCTGAGCAAAACCGAACCGAAACCGAAAAACCGAACCGTGCTAATTCGGTTCGGTTCGGTCCTAAATTTTTCAGAAATTCGGTATATTCGGTCTGGACGGAATAGACCGAAATAAAATTCGGTTCGGTTCGGTTCTTTTCACAAATATTTCGGTCCGGACCGAATAGACCGGATAGACCAAATTATAAATACTATAATTTTGTATTATATATATTTTACATATATCTTAAAAATTATAATCAAAATTTTTAATTTGTAATTATATTTATGGAGTATTAGAACTCTACATATCACATTACTTTAATTATATTTTAAAATTTATAATTTGTAATTTAATTTTTAATGCAATTTTATTTTTGAAAAAAATTTCGGTCTATTCTGTCCAAAACCGGACCGAACCGAATCGGTTCCGTCCGGTCCATAATATAACTTCGGTCCGGTCCGGTTGTCCGGTCCATAATATAACTTCGGTCCGGTCCGGTTCAAGAAAAAATGACTATTCGGTTTTTCGGTCTATTCGGTTCGGTCCGGTTTTGGACCGAACCGACCGAATGCTCAGCCCTAGAAAAGAGGCAAAGGGATGAGAAAAAAATTAGGGAAATGATGCCAAAAAACTAACCTCCAAAGGGGTCATAGGACACTTTCCATTAATTCGATTCAGACCAGGTTCAATCACACGATCTTTACGTTTGAACTTATCTCCCCAACCCTTTTCACGTATTGAGTCCATCTTTAATCTTTCGGCTACTCCTCCATCGTACACACAACATGAGAAGGCCACCATGTCCTAAAGTAGAAATGTAAAATTAAAGATATTACACCAAGTTAAAATTACATCAAACATGCAATAAAGCCCATTATAAATACATCAGATGTTGAATTCTACCTCCTCGAAACGAAGGTGAACTGAAACGAAATTACCATCAGAGATGGAGCTATTTTCTGTCATTCGACTGACCAATTGTTTTGCGAGTTCTAAGATTGGAACTGAGAATCTCAATGCTTCATAGTTCGCCAAGCATCTTAGAGTTTGAATTTGCGGCGGAAGATTCATTGCCAGTCTGTTCGCGAATGGAGCAATACGGATAACCCTATATAATCAAGTAAATGTTTGAACAAAATTTAGTTCTAAACCTGTTCTAAAATAAGAAATATGATCAAAGAATATTTTAGACATCAGGTCAACAGGTCCACAAGAGTAAAATTGTTGAGTTACTAGTTAATTTACAATGGGTTAGATAAACCAAAACTCTTCCATTTGAAATCATATTGAAGCAGTAAAACTCTTAACCCAACTGTCCAGCATGCAAGTGTTTCTTTCTTAAATTTTTACCCATGCACCAGTATGCTGATTATACCAAAAGATGGATAATATTTGGGAACTCCATTATCAATTTTACACGGATCTTCCAAAATTGATTTTAAATGCTCTAATTCAGTTGCGTTTTCTCCTTGACTCAAAGGACACAAACATCGTGTCCTCCAGTAGCTAGCATAAACCAACACTTAAATTTTCGTTATTGGAAACATCTTTTGTTTACAGAAAACATCTGTTGTTTATATTAGAGGTTCATACAGCACACTGTCTGTCTTTGATAGCAATCTTTAAAACAAAACTTAAGTGCCCGATTGAGGTTTGCATTTCATATGCACACTCAGCATGCACATCCCCTTAGAGCAAGTCCAAAAGATGCCTTATATGATGTCCTAAGTTATAATTTAGAGCATTTGACAAGAAAAATTATTATAAACACTCTCTTTCTCTCTCTACTATATATTGTCCTTAAATGATGAAAGGAAACTAACAAATTATTAAATATACAGCGGGGATAAGGCACATTGTTGGAGCTGAAGTAAGTTAAATATGTCCTAAATTACTAGGACATAATTCTTTATATTTTATTTAAGGTTGAACTAGGACATTATAGGACTTGCTCTTATGTTATATTAAGTACTTACTACTAGACAAGTCAGCAACTCGCTTTCAGTTTAATCAAATATGAATTTAATGGAAGTGTTCTGCCATACACTAGTACATGAAACAGATTGTGAGTAATCATGAATCACGTACCTGTGCATTTCTAGGACAGGCTGCACTTCCTCCAAGTAATAATTAGCAGAAGCCCAAGCTGGAACTTTTAGGAATGTTATATTGCTGATGTTATCATACTTTTCCATCAACTCCTCTGGGAGCTCTCTTATAACTTTCACATGTCCTTTAAGGGTGTTTACAAAATGTTCCTCATCATAGATATCCGAAAATCCACTGTAAAGCATCAAACCAGCAAACCATAAAGTGTTATATTAATATATGAGGAAAAGGATGGCTATATAATGGATACTCATTGTGGTTAAAGAAACTATGTCTATGAATTTTAGATTGACATGTTACATTTCAATTCTATGGTACTTCAGTAAGAACAGAACTGAGCACTGATATTGCAGGGACCACTAATGTCAAATCTGAGTTCAAACATGTAAAACCTTATTATCACATTATGCCTAGGTGTCCAAGCAATTGACTGATGATAGGCTTCCTCTGACAATATCTATGTTCCTTTTAGTTGCTACATGGCTCCTATTGCCCGTTCGAGTAACCGTTCCTCTCGTGTCTAAAATCTTTCCCTACATTTTTTCAAATTCTAGTAATAAAATAAGTAGAAACTTCTTTCATAGCCATTTCTTGTGTTTCAAATATTTTCCTTCTTATTTTTGAATTCTAGTAATGATTAATAAGATATGTAGAAACTTGTTTAACTAGCCATAGACAGAGGAGAGGACCCATGGTTGAATGGACCTAAAGAAGATCAATTTCTTTTAACTTTCTAAAGAGGCGGGCTTTTATGCTTAAGCCAATTGTGTTACAAAATTTTGTAGAAGCACTGCATTATGCTTTTACCTTTTGGATTCAGAAATGATAGTTTTGACAGTTGGATAGGGACAAATCATTTACCAAATTTTGTTTGCTATCAATTAAGTTCATAGGAAAGAAACAAGGGTAGAAATTTCCTAGAGAAAAAAGTACAGATTACAGAACAGGGTACTTAGGTTACTTACCTCGGATCCCTCCAAACATTGTGAAGTTCGAATCTGGGAATAATTAATGTAGCACCCAGTAGTCCAGCAACAGCCACTGCATTGCAAATCTGTGGAAAGAGTTGCAATTTAGAATAGTCTTCAATTTTAGGTAAAAATGTCAAGTTGGTTATCTACATTATTTTACATGTAAGTATGCAACTACAGGATTAATAAGACATTAAAACGACACAGGATCTTCCACACAGTGACACAAAATGAGGATAAACCAAATCTTTTATTATCCTAACAATTTAGGCTTTTTGAAATCTTAGACCCTGAAGTTTACACAAATGCACACATAAACTTCAGTGTTCATTACATTGAACCTCGATGTATAACAATATTGTAGCAGACAAACCTTCTTCTAAGAATATTGGCTGGAATGAAAATTGTTTGGTGTTTAACAATACTATTATCGTATATGGTGGTAAAATATCTATCATTATAAGATGCTTAATCCATTACAAGTCATATTGATTGCTACTGTTTATAATCTACATCAGCAAAGAGTTGGGGATTAAGCAGAGTACACTGTGCAGGATTACCATATCAATGAACTAGTGAATCAAAATAACTAATCTAAACTAAAGTGAACAATTTTTTTGTGAAGTAATTGAATTTTTGGTTATATGTTAGCCAACATACCGATGATCGCTGTTGATTAAGGCCACCGTTGGCATCGACAATCAAGTAGCGATCTAGCTCAAGCATTCCTGGAAAGTATAACATATGAACGTAACACATTAGAAGAAAAAGATATTACCTCACAATAAACATTCTCTAGTACTACTGATATACAGAATCAGATAACCTAACATTATAAGGCTACAATTTCACTCTTACATTACAGGGCTTACAGCCAACATCACATAGTTACATAGTATCTCTTCATGGAACTGCAGGAAAAAAAAAGGAAATAATAAACAGAAATAAGGCATGTACCAAGCTGGCGACGAGCAGTTGTATTCAGACAGCGTTTCTGCTCCTTTAGCTTCCGTTTGTATTTCCACACGGCAGACAACTACATTGTAAAAAAATTATGAATAAAAGTAAATAAAAAAACCTCAAAAATCTTTATAACTAGTTACGTAATTCTACGTGTTTCGTGGCCAAGATTGAAAGGCACCCTCTACAATAGGAAAACCCTGTTTCACTCATTCTGATAAAAGTCAAAAGGTTTGCTTGCCGTTTTCCTTAAAAACTCAGACCCGGGAGAATCTAATTTACACAGAAATTCACTGATACTCTGGGACACTCTGGATACCCACTATTCTAATAGAAGCATTCCAGGTTCTCCTTAATGATCTTAAGATCATGTTGCTTAACACTTGAATTTGACTTTCTAAAGTCAACTTAATTACTATCTAACTCCAACTTGTAATTTTTATTATTTTTTGCCAATTTAGTAATCTACAATTACAGCCTAATAATATCAATATACCAATTATAGTAACTTGTTTTACAAAACCTAATGGGATACACATGTTTAATTCAAAATTACTGTAAAAGCACAAACCCAACTAAACCATCAAAATCAAGTTTTATTATCTCATAAAGAAAGCATTAGGAAATTTTTTTGGTCATAAATAGCTAAAATAAGTTAGAAAATGAGATGACTTAAGTTACATTACATGGGTCCTAAATTAATTACCCCAAATAATATTAGGTACACTAGCAAAACACACCAAATGAAAAGCCCAAATAATCCAAGTCCAAAGATTCAATAACACTATACACAATTTTAGCAATGCCCTTTTACATTACTTTACATTTCTGTTCAAATAAAAAAACAATTTAAGCAAAAAAACAACAAAATTATAAGTAATTTTTTTGAATTTTTTTTAAAGAAAGAGAAAAGCAACCCCCATTAATGATCAAGCAAAACACCACCAATAAAAAAATGCAACTTTCCCAAAAACAAAAAAAAAAATTATCTAAACAAACCAATACAACATTTAATACATGAACACAAACAGAGAGTGTAATAAAAAAAAGACCTGAATAGCAGAAGAATTATCATCCTGAATCTCATTAAACAGTTTATCAAAGATCTGATGACTCTTGTAAACTGAACCAGGCAAAGTGGGTGTCCTAAAAAACGCAGAGATGGGACCCACACAAGTGATCAAACCAGAGATATACAGCAAAGGAAACAACAACAAGTAGCGTACTAGGTTTCTCCTGCCACGTAAAAGCTGCTCGGCGAAACTACCACGGCGGCGGAGCTTACGACGGCAATGAAAAGAAGAAGAAGAAGAAGTGTCGGTAGTGATGGAGTTGGCATTGCAGTTGGGTTTGGGTGTCATTATAGTTGGCTTGTTGTTAAGAGCCATGAGAGAGAGTGTTTGTGTTTGTGTTTTTATTTTTGTGTGGGAGACATAAATAAGACAGGAAGCTTGTGGAGTCTTTGGGGCTTTGCAAATATCATGTGTACATATATGTGTGTGTATGTACATGTGATGTGAGATAGATGCTACTACTATCTGTAGTATGTAGATGTTCTGTAATTCTGTACTAAAGGTTGTGGGGTAAACCTGGATCATTTCTTTCGATTAGATTTTGTAGGATTTTTTCGTGCCCAACTTCGGGTTTTGTCCGTATTTTAAATTCATTTTTGTTATCTTCATTTTTTGGTAACTATTATTTAGTCTTTTATTTTCGTTATTTTGGTCGATTCTTGCCCATAACTCGAAATAGGTGACATAACGACCGTTCATGGTTGGTTGTAATCGTAAAAGAATTAATTCAAGTCAATCTTTGTCTGGGACTTTTTTTGGTATTACTATTTCAGACAGTTATAACAGGTTTTTGCTGAAATCTATCGGAAAGGTGTTTGCTAAATTCTAAAAACTGATGTCTGGAAAAGCGCTTTTGGACTAAAAACTGCTGTTAGCAAAAGTATGTCCCTCATACTTTTGAAAAAAGTTGTTTTCAGTTTTTGCAGTAAGTAGCTATCAGTTTCACCATCAAACCTTCTAAAAAATATTTTTTTTATATTACATCTCAAAGTATACATAAATTTAAAAAAATTATCAAACATTCATCTAATTTTCCTGACAACACTTCTTCCACCAGCATCTTTTCTCACGGTACATCAGTTTTCAACAGCACTCCCAAGCGGAGCCTAAATAGAGTTAAATAATATATGACACAAACATGGGATTCTAACTTCATTAAGTACTTCATTCAATAGCCTTTTCGTTCTTAACCTTAGCATGTAACGGTGATGACACTAATCAGATAACACGAAACTGATAAACGCCAACTTTCGTTGTACGAATACCATACTACCAGACATCCACAAAAGAGATAGAAGCTCAATAGACACCAATTATATTGAGACCCTATATGTCTATAGAATTTGATAACATAACGGTTTAATGCACAAGTTATCTATCGTGATTACATAGGGCAAGTAAGATGGTTAAAATTACCTACGAATCATGCATAACAAATACACATGAACCTATGCTAGCATGGCAAATTCTAAATCCTTAAATTCACCGTCGCTTCATTAAGAATTAACACGCTATCTTATAAGTTCGCAACGCTCATAAGACGAATAAGAACAATCAATACTAGGTTATCATACAATCACCACACACTAAGGCATCGAAACAAATCAACTAAAGAAATCCATAAATAAATCCGCTAGAACCCCACGATAACGATTAACCCATAATCGGACTCATCATCAACGTGGGTTCCGATGAAAACATGGTATAATAAACGTAGTATTTATACTAAATAAATAACAAAACAAAGTACGACACAAGAGTATAGGTTCAAGAATAAGAAAACTAGCATCCAACGTTACAACTTAAATAAAGAATCACAAGTTAAAACTAGATCTTCTTCACCTTGATTGAATTTGTGCTCTTCGGTCTTCTTACGCCTTTTCCTCTTGCTCCGGTACGTCTCCTTGTGAAAAACGTCTTTTATTTATGTATATATAGCAGCCCATGCAAAGTAGAAGTCCTCCAATCAGAAGTCAAGCGTGCGGCCGCGCGCTTGATTAGCACGGCCGCGCTGTGTCTCTGAAGTTTTGGCACGGCCGCGCGCTATGACAGCGTGGGTGCGCTGGCCTCCTGGATAAAATTCTGTTTTCTTTCTTTTCTTGCTGCAATTAGTTGGTTTCCTGAGCTTTATTCCTTAGACACCATCCTAACACCATATTAGCATCAAATAATGCTAATTCACAAGAATCCCGGATTAATGCCTGAAATGCAAAAAAACTAGAAAACACATTAAAACACCAATAACTTGAGTACAAATACACCAATTCAAAGTTTAATGGAGCGTTATAAAGTGCCATAAATACCACTCAACACACCCCCAAACTTGAATCGATGTTTGTCCTCAAGAATAAACAGACTCAAAGAACAAGAAATAAAAATGCATGAATGCAACTAAATGAATGCAACGATCCCCATAGAATAACTAAACCAACCAACAAGCAACATCTCAACAAATGCAGTTATTCGCATAAAGATCAATCAAACCTTACAAATCAACTTATAAACCAGAGACGTGCGTGTGTGCAATTGCTTACAGATATACCATCGCAACTAGATCAATAATCATGACTCACTACTCATCAAAGCAATCGCAAGGTTATAAATAAAATAAAATCTAGACTCAAAATAACTTATAACACTTCAATTCTTATTTTGGAGTTTTATATGGATTCATGCTTTTATTCACAACACATAAATAACACAAATATGCTTATTTAACTGTGCAATGAGTGGGGTCCACAAAAGACTTATAAAATAGTACCCATGTAAAGAGCGTTAGGTTAGCGGATCCCAGACTGAAAAAGCCTTAGGTCACTAGGCACAAAATCCCCTAAGAACTTAATAACTCGAGTACTAAAGAGCCCACTCGTGATCAATTATACATGACACTTATTTTTTTCTTTATTTTTTTCTTTTTTTCACAAATTTATGAACGAGTGAGTTTCGCTCCATCTCGCTCAATCCTAGACTACTCATATAAATATGAGCCGGCTACTAACCATTTGACACCTAGCCACATCAACTAGCAATGAAATCTAATTTCTCCAATTTTTTAAAAATCCATGTTATTCTATCATTAAGAGAATATCCTCAATTCTAAATATAAACAAGCGATTAAACCTCGACAACAAACAAACCATGATCATGATCTAGCACTCAAGCAACCTATAAGACTTAGTGAGATACAATTGTCTCTAGTATGCAAATTCGACAATACTTAACATCACTAAATACGACATCACTACACTAGCATCAATATCACAAGTAAATCGAAAAAATCATCCAAAGGATCATGTTATAATGCAAATACATGAACCATATGAATAAACCATCATAAAAACTACAAAAATAAATAAAAAACTACATGGCAAAATATGCAACTATATGCACTAAACTATCATGAATATGCAACTATATGCGACTCACACAAAACACATTCCTTCAACTACTACCCCCAAACTTAAAATTTTCACTGTCCTCAGTGAAGGTAATAGTAAGGAAGCAGGTATACCTACTCAGAATCAGGATCCTCACCCCCAACGGGTGGACTGTCAGGCGTGTCTGGAGGTGGATACACAGAGTCCTCACCAAATACTGGTCACTGGATGTCAACACATGTGGCTCTGAATGCAGTCCCTAGTGCCTGGATGAGATCACGTGCAAACCGACTATGGATGTCATGCATCACATTCATCCTCCTCGCTAGATGCCTATATTGTGTTGTACTCAAACCAGCTCCAACATCTGCTCCTGCGGCGATGGACCAGCCTCCTCACCTAGCTGAGATCTCCAAGCAGTCCTGCTCGACTGAGCTACCCCAACAGCTGGCCTCCCACCAGGAAGATGGTCAAAAGAATAACCAAGTCCCTTCAAATCAGGCTTGCCACCATCCCACTCTTGCATCATCGCCAAAGTGGTGTTGTCAATCGGAGCACTCAGAATCTGGAGCTGCTCGTGTGCTGGCCAATGAACACCAACTGCCACACACAGCTTCATCACAACAGACGTATAGGGTATAGAACCCGTAGTAATCCCTCGCAAAAATCTCAGAATACCCTGGTAGATAACCATCCGAAGGTCTACATAGTCACCCTGAAGAATCCCCCACAACAGTCGTGCACGCTCCACAGTCACATCATGAACATGAGAAGATGGCATGATGTTAGCACAGATAAACGTATTTCATACACGAGCAAACCTGTTTATGCTCGAAGCAGGGAACGTGGAATAATCAGTCGTGCCCCTCTTGAACTTCCAATGAGTCTCAGACACACACAGAGTAGTAACTATCTAATCTAAATCAAAGTCCTCCGGAGTTTTATCGTTTCAGGTATCTTGACCGGGCTTCCTCACGGGCTGCTCAATCACCCTCCTTATCGCATCCGCACTGTACTCCACCGTCATCCCCCCAACCACAATGAAACCGTTCTTCTCCGCCTTAGCATTAGCATATGTAACATCCCAAAATCCGGGGTCGGGGATCCGGGTTGTCACGAGTTCCATTTCCCTTAATAACACCCAATCTTAATAAACAATCAACTACTCCGTACTGTGACCCCACAATAAACACACACACCACAAGTTATAGTCTCAGAGATGAATATCCAAAAATAATATAAGTCATTTTATTCCACAATTATAAGCCATTACACCTCAAAAGGTTTTCTGAATAATTTACATATTCTTTGCCATTATTACAATTCATATAGATACATAAGTCTGGTACATCAGAAGTTGAAAGCCTAGCCTATTGGTAATTTCTACCTCAGCTACAGCAGCATCAACGCTTCCAGAAAACTGCGGAACGTTTCCTAACCGCTTGCGAATTGGAAGTTTGGTCATGTTCATCTTTTTTATCTGTTGTTGTGTGATGAAAGAAGAAAGCAAGGGTGAGCAACAAGTCCACCAAAATAATATGTATAATAATTAACAATATATGAGCATTCTCATAGTACTCATGAAAGTCTTGGTCAAGAAGAAATGAGCCAAGCTGATATCTTAACGCGACCAAGTCGTAAAATATTCAGTATATATATACATATATACTTTTCACAATCTTTGAAATCCTCTGACATGTATAATATACACAGAGTTCCCGTTTATAACTGTATAAAATATCGTTGCAAGGTGATCTCATATATCTAACCTTGTCTCAACGTTTTTCCGAAAATCTTTGACATGCACAAGATAATCATTTACTAGATATAAGTTTAAAAGATGAAGTTACAAGATACTCCAATATACTTATATCTTTCCGAATACTACTTGAACCACCACCGTTCAAGGTATAATCACTTTCAAAAGTTCATCACCCAGATGAGACTACAAGATAAGACTTGAATAGATTCAATCTTTGAAATATTATTGAATGAAATGAAGTTACGAGATACTTCATTAAGTCCCGATATATATCCATATATATCTCTCATACATTTCCTGAAAACCTCTGTCATGTAAGGTATGGACAGAGTTGCAATATCCAATGAATTTGGAAAGAAAAGAATTTTGGCATAAACCCGATATCTTGCTGATCAGGCAAAGATACCAATAAGTAACCTTTTCTACTGTAGATGGATGAATTCCTCGCCGGTCATCACCCAGGCCGCATTAGGACCTCGCGCTAGACCGTTACCCGGCCACTCACGCGTGGATGGACTGTCACCCAGCCTCTTACACCTTCATAGACCGTACCCCGGCCTGTCGCTTATGCCGACTCAATTAGATGGACTTACTTCCCGAACATTGGGCAAATAATCAAATTGTTTTCTCAAAACAACAACCTCGTTGCGAATATAAAATACACCACAGAGCCGAATCCCTAAGATTTTGAGCGAGTATTTAAATCCCTTTCGAAGGGAAGATCTTAAATATAAAAATGAGTTTTGGGGATCCGCTCTAACTTTTAAAATTCATTTTGAAGACTCGAAAACATTTTTAAGAATGTTTGGAGTAATGCTGATTTAATGAAATAAATCAGTCCCAATATATTAGAAAATCTCTGAATATTATTATTTAAATAATATTCCCATAAGGATATTCCTTATAAAAATAATTGAAGTAAAAGTTTTAAAACTTATACTTGAAATGAATAATAAATAACCAAAGATATACTTATACGAAAGTATGATCTTTATTTGAATAATCGAAAATAGGTTTGATTATCGAAATATTATTCTTTAATACAATAAAGAATATTATTTAATAAATGAGCGAAGTCATAAGTCCTCAAATGAATATTCAAAATAATATTCATTAATTAAAATAAACGGAGTCATAAGTCCTCGAATGAATATTCAACTAATATTCATTAATTAAAATAAACGGAGTCATAAGTCCTCGAATGAATATTCAACTAATATTCATTAAATAAAATAAAGTTATCGAATAAAACTTATTCGATTAATAGTTTTGAAAACTATATCAATATATATATATATATATTATACTCGGGAACATCGACTCTCGGTTTAGAAAAATGTTCACCTTTGGGTCCCCTATACTAAGGGTATACGCAACTACTGCTTATCTCTAGCATATGTATTATGCAACTTATAAGCAATTGAATCAACAATTAGATATCAAGATTACGAAACATGCATGCATATAAATATCATATCACATGCTCCAATATATCGCAAGACTTTGCTAATAACAATTATGCATTTATCACAAGATAATGCATATACATATACATCACAACAACAGTATAACGGGTAGAAAACTTGCCTGAGTGTTCCGGGGTAGACTTAAGCTTAGAGTGGGTCCGATAACCTATGAACAACATAAGTCGGAATTAAACCCCGGTCGCTTAAGAAACTAGACTTTAACCAATTGAACCCTAACGTTCACTTATGGTAACTTATACGCTTAACGAATCACATAAGTCATTCGAGTACCCTCGGCTCCATCATTTTTAATAAATTAACCATTAAGAGTGTTAAGGCGATTCTTTCGCGAGCACCTTACCAACTGCCTAATCCACTTTACATAAATGTTTCATACTCCAATTAGTCATTTAAGGGCCTTAACCAAGGTTTCAAAGTAAGGCGAGGGGAAATGGTTCGTTCGCGAAACGCCGTTACTTAAAACGGTCATTTCTCCTAAACCGTACATCGGATTCAAGCGTACCACATATCAAAATGAAGCTTGTAATATGAACTATCTAAACATGGCAATGGTCAAAACCTAACAGTGAGTTAAAGGGTTCTGATGTTAAGAACAAAAACAGTCTACGGTAAATCGGGCATTACGACGGCTATGTTTACGCGATTACCCAAATTTATACCACTCCAAATCAACCCACAATCAACCACAATCAACATCACAACCAAACTCCATTCGTACTTCACCATAACAGCCCCAACAACTCAATATTATCAACTTATACTACTTCCCAATCATGAACTAAAAGCTTACTTAAGTTCTTTAACTAATTATCAAGATTTGCAACTCCAAACACATCATAACACCAACCCATCTCTAAATACACAATAACCAAGCATCTTATGAACCATACAAAACAAAAAACTCTAAATATACAAAAGTAGGGCTAGGGTATGAGGTTATACCTTCCTTGGTGAGTAAAAGTAACTAAGGAGCTTGGAATCACCCTTGAATGTCCTTACCAAAGCTTAATCTAAACAAAAACTTAAGAACAAAATTTTAAGTTCTTGAAAAACACTATTCACCCTCTTCTTCCATGATTTTTAGGAAGAGATTGTGAATGAAATTGAAGCTTAGATTCATGGGATAGCTATATCTATGTATAAGGAACCTTGGATAATTACCTCATGATTTAACAATGCTTGGATCTTGGATTTTGATTTTTTTCTCCTTGAAAATGAAGAAAAGCCGAGAGCTTCTTGTTGGATAATGAAGGTCAACTTTGTGTTTTGTATTTTTGATTTGTTTTGCTTGGTTGACATCCTTTTGTTTGTTTAATTAACTTTTTACCATGGTAAAGAATGAATGGTTCACAATCAACCAACTAATCCCTCCTTTTGTGTCATGCTTAAGTCATCCCCTTATGTCATCATCCCAAACTTGTCCTCTTCTTGTTGGTGAGATGACATCACCCTCCACTAACTCTTTGATTAACTCCTAATCACTTGGCTAATGACCGTTGATCTGTTATACGGTTCGCTTAACTTTCGTTCTCGTTTATTGTTTGAGGGATCATACCCGTGATCTTATTACTTGGGTTCCCTTAACCTTTCTCAATTCATTAAATTCCTTTTTATGATCCTCTCTTATAATCTTTGAATTTAAATCCTTTTTATCATGTTACCTTATACTCAATTCTTTCTGTATCTGGTGGATTTTCGGGAAAAATCAAAGTGTTCGAATTTGGATTCTGACGATCTTTATATACACTTATATACCACATAGAGTACTAATAATATCTCAGAAGATCAATAAAAGAACCCCTACATAGTGTGGTATGAAAAGTTTTCTTATTCAGCATAATCAGCAAAACACTATTCATAAGAGTTTCAAAAATTCCAAAAATTGGGGTTATTACAGTCTCCCCTCCTTAAAAGGATTCCGTCCCGGAATCAGATAGGAAATGAATAGGGATACTTTCTTAGCATTGCACTTTCTAACTCTCAAGTAAATTTTCCCACATTGTGGTTCTTCCATCAAACTCTGAATAGTTTGATAACCCTTCTCCTAAGCACTTGTTCCTTTTTCAATCTATAACCCTTCCTGGTTGCTCCATATAGGTTACGTCTGGTTGGATGTCTATGCGCTCATATGCCCCTATTTGTCTGGCATCCGAATTACACTTCCTTAACATTGATATGTGGAACACGTTATGAACTTGCTACATGTTCGGGGGTAGGGCTAGCTCATATGCTAACTTCCCAATATGTCTTAATATATCCAAGGGTCCAACAAATTGTAGACTTAGCTTTCCTTTCTTTCCAAACCTCATCAATCCTTTCCAAGGGATACCTATAACATTACTAGGTCCCCTATTTCATACTCTTTGTCCTTTCGAGTCAAATTAACATACCTCTTATGTCCATCTTGGGTTACTACCAGCCGTCCTCTGATTAGATCTATTATATCCCTGGTCTTTTGGACTACTGCGGGTCCGAGCATCTTGTGCTCTACAACTTCATCCTAACATAAGGGAGATCGACATTGTCTTCCCTCAAGGATCTCATAAGGCGATATCTCAATACTGACATATGATTCATTGTCGTAAGAAAACTCAATCCGTGTTAAGTGACCATTTCAAATTCTTTCAAGTCTATTGCACAGACTCTCATCATAGCTTCTAGCATTATAGCTTTTGCTTCTCAATACCCATTCTTTTCCAGTTCGTAGTCATTACTATCTTCCGTACATAATACTATACTGGTTATACTTTTGCTCGTTAGCGTTCTATAACCTTTTAATAACTACGTCAACCTTAGTATCACGAATGTGTTAGATTCGGAATACCACTGTACTGATACTACTCCTTTCTAGCTGCTTCTATCTTTGAAAGCTTGATCCATCATATAGAAGTAAAAGAATTCATTGAGAGATCACTATGATCATGAACACTTGTTACATTGCACAGTTAGTACAGAAGGTGGCCAGCCTTTAGTACTTGACAAGCAATTAAACAATAGATGGTATCCTACTAGGCTTCTATCACACAGATAGATAGTCATTCGGCAATACCTCCCCTTCTGGAAGGGTTGTTCTTCTCAGCTTACATGAAATGAAAAGGAGAGAAAAGAACGAATTGAAGAGAATTGTATATATATTAATATATACTGCCACAAAATATCTGACTTGGAATCTACCTCTGAACTATAGAGGTTTGTCATAGGAGAACAAAACATATATGTATATATATCAACATCAAGTACTATAGCATCGCATTACACGTCCCTAAATATCTACCATTCCATCCATCGCTCTATGGACCCCTGCTCTTGCTCGAGCTTATACACAATCACCTTTGAAACTCCCTCGACATCGAAAATCGAATCTGGGATTTTATTCTAGACATCATCGTTACTAGAATTCTATGCTTGCACTGCAACCTTCCTCGTATAGTAATACGACTCTCTATTGATAAGAAGGAATAAGTATTCAATAGGTAGATAATCGACTTAATTAGTCTATCAATGATAGCTTATACATCACCACAACCCGATTAGTGGTACTTAATCTCAACATCCATTCCAATACAACTCTCACGGTTGTAATTAATCGGCTCATTACCCGCAGAATCATTCCTGCACTACTAGGGTCCACCGTTGACCTACTGTAGTCATTCATTTTCCATGAAATCTTAATATCTAACCATACGAAGTCCATACCTGTCGTATCAAATTCTTCTAAGGAGTTAACATAATTACCATTCATAATTCATGAAGAACACTCCAGATCCTGAAGTACTTTCATGACATGAAGCAGATAAAATTGCAGAAGAGTTTCAATCAAAGCAACGATAGCAGGTTAATACCATTCTTAATCATATGCCTTCAATAGAAGACTTAACTCAAAGGTTCGTTTAGTCCCTTTTGAAACATGGTCCTGGATTATTCTCAAGATAGGATCTTCTAAGATAGATAGCCCGCTCACGGTGATTACATGAATTAAATCTTTACCAAACTACTATTATGGTTGGGTATTGCACAGTCATCAGAAGGAATGTATATCTTCCAAACCATAATACAACCTTCACGGCTTGTATTCCTCTGGCACGAGCGCCTATAATTATCCTCTTACATTTAAAGTGTCGGCCACCTCTTTGGCCTTTCCTGATAGTAAAATTTCCTTACAATCAATGTCTTTTTAACCACCTCCAACTAAATTTTCCACCTCACTTCAATCACTGCTTATGTGAAAATGCTTCTCTTAAGTCCTGGTGAGAAAAAAAAATCACCATTTTTCCATAAGTCATTGCCTTAGTCTTTAGATGTGAACATTGCCATGACTGACTCTCGATCATACTTAGGACGTCTCTTATCTTGGGTCATTCTTGTTTTCACCAATCTCGACCCTCATTGGATCGATCTACACTTTCTTATGGTTCAACACGTGCCCCACCTGGCATTATTATAATTACGTCATGTTTCCTTCATCAAAATTTCTATTCTTGAGAACTTTGAATATTACCTTTCTTCTTGTAAAACCTCTAAGGTTATCCTTAAATCCTTCATCAGGTACACCCTAGGCACATGGCATATCAAGATACCACTTACTAATACCAGAATCATTGTCTATATACTTTTAAAAAATTTCTCCACTGATCCTTAAAGGTTCTTGTTACCTTAATCCTTTCCAATTCATACTGTCAAAACTCATGCTGTCCCTATTAAGGGTGAAATGCCAACCTTTATGCATTCCCTTAGGATTCATTTCAAGTTATCGGGGTTTTATCCTTAATTCCACCTTTAAAAGATACTGACACTCTTCCATGGATAAATCAAGTCAAATATACTTGATAGATTACCTTATTCAATCATTCTCACTTCGATAGTCTATACTTAATTTCACAATAGCATCCTTATTCAAACTGAGGTCAATCCACATGGCCTCCAAAAGATAACAACGGTTATCCGCTTTTCTTGCCTAATTTGGTAACGATAACAAGGATGTTCTGGAAGATATTGGTCGTGTTCAACGTGAACTTCTTCTTAATAATCCCTTATTTACTTTTGTTGTTTATCTCAACAGTCATCTCAATGTTGGGATATCTTTCATACCTGGCGTCCTTCTTTCTGGGTATCAAGCCACCGGTCTTACACTTCACATTCTTGAAGGTCACTTCCTTCATCCAATTTTCCTAATTTTTTACTTTCTTGACTCCTCAGTCCATCCGCGTTTCCTTATTAATCAATCGATCTATCTCAAAGTTTCATCGAATACTGTCAATTTCAAGGGAATTAACTATACGTATCGCTTACGCCTTCAAACCTTGAATTTATCTCATGATCAGTCACCATCGCGCTGATGATGACACACTTCTCTATATTTATTGCAAGGGTTTCTTAGGTTTTCCCATACCTAACTCCCTTATCACTTCTCAACTCTATTTCCTTTATATCCCTTTATACTCCTACCCTTTTCAGTCTTTTATTTTCGTTTCCATTACAACCATTACATGAACCAACACAACATAAGCATTGATTTCAAACATCCCATCATTCTAGATTCGTGTCCTCAGAATGAATCTTAACATCTTTTACAACTTAAATTCATAATTCATCATACTTGTCCGCTTTTGTTCTGGCTCTAAAGTTTTTATACTACCTTCATAACATTGGGAGTTACTTTCCCGAAAACAATTGACTGAACTTTAATCAGTTTATTCTAACATCTGGCTCTGTACCTTTCTTGGTCTTTCACCAGCGGGTGGCCTCTCTCTTAGGAGGGTAAGTGACAAAAATAGTCTTTTGTGATTCGTCAATCATTTAGAATCTCAAATGATTCCTATATTTCCTTTAGCCAGGCTCTTGCCTCGACTGGGTTCGCTTGTTCCTTGGAACTCTGAGAGCTTAGTAACTTAAAGGTCCTGAAAGAATTTCCCACTGCACTATCTCCTCAGGGTGGTGGTTGGGGATAATAGTCTAAGTTCTCTTTAGACAGGTCCATGAATTGCCGTATAGGAGTACTGTCTCAGGTCTCCTTTCCTTACTCGACTTTCTGTTTCCTTAGTATGAAATGTTTCATCCTTCTCCCATACTTGGGGTTATCTTATACGTTAAAATCCTTGTTTTCCACTTCATTATGTTATGGGCTCCTTCTTTCTTAATGGCAACCTCCCTGACTATCATATTCGGGGTTTGCCCTAAATCTTATTCCTCGAGCTATGGATTTCATCTAAGATCCAGTCCTTATGCTCTTAAACGTTTGGAACCCAAATTCTGTAGGAATACCTCATTATTCCCTTATCATCTTTCTCGGTATTAATCTTTTATCTAATTGTTGGCTCTCTGTCTTCATTCATCACTTTTTCTGGCACAATATGTTCTTTTCCGATAATTCGGACTGTATTGCAATCTCAAACAGCTTTTCGGTACCGGCTCCGGTTACCTTCACTTCTATTTCCATTTTCTCAAAATCTCTTATAAACTCTCCAAAAACATTTTCATCTTGAGTCTCTCCTTTATACTAAGGGCATTAGCCACCATTTTGGCTTTCCCTGGATGATAAAGAATCTTATAATCGTAATCCTTGATTAGCTCTAACCACCTCCTCTGGCGCATATTGAGCTCTTTCTGCGTGAAAATGCACTAGAGCACTTATGGCTTGTGTAAATCTCGCACTTCTCTCCATACAAGTAGTGCCTCCAATCTTTAGGGCAAAACTATTGCCACGAGCCCAAGCTCATCGGCGGGGATATCGAATTTTATATTCCCTTAATTGTCTTGACGCGGACGCGATTATCTTGCTGTGCTGTATAAGAAGCACCCTAATTCCTTATGCGAAGCGTCACTACAAATCACAAAATCTCCTTTTTCCAACCGGCAAGGCCAACATAGGGGGCGTCACCAACCTTTGCTTCAGTTCTTAAAACCTGTTCTCGCATTTCTCTGTCTATTCGAACTTCTTAGTCTTATGAGTAAGCCGCGTTAAAGGGGCTACTATCTTTACAAACTTGAACGAACCTCCGGCAGTGACCGACCAATCCTACCTCTGGTAGTCGCTCTAACCATGGTTATCAATTCCACAGTGGTCCTTTATTCATTCTTGTCAGGATCCTCCACGGGATCCTCCTCAGCAACAATCCCTTCTAAGACAACATCCTCAACCGCTACATCCTCAATATGAACATCATCTGGTCCTGCGTTAGGACGCTCTATCAGATCCACAATCCGATCTCCAATTAGTAATAAAACATCATCGCGCTGTCGCTTCTCAACCTCAGGGTTCGGAGTCCCGCTACCATATACGATAATGAACTACGCTTCTATCACGATATTTATAAGGGTTCCCATAAGGGTTTTGTTAGATATATTTGATAATGTCATGGCTAATATGATTTATGTTTAGATTTCAGATCTTACTTAACAGGACAAGTCAGTACTTAACCATTAATCAGTACTTATATTGGAAGTCAGGAGTTAAGGATATCAGTACTTATATTATCAGGAGATAATCATCAGAAGTTAGATATCAGAACTTAAGTGCTGAAGGACGTTCAGATAAGGACAGTAGCTGATTAAAGGAAAGAAGATCGAGATAAACATAAGAAGAGATATGCATGAAGAAGGATTTCCGTGAAGAATGGAATACTTGGAAGAAAAGATATCTGATTGATATATTTTAGGAAGTAGAATTATATTCCATATCAATTAGCGATTATCTTGTAACTGTATAGTATATAAACACAGACATAGGGTTTACACTATAAGTGTTATATTCAAGAAGATTATTCATTGTAACCCTAGCAGCTCTCGTGATATTTGTTCATCACTGAGAGGTAACAGTTCCATACTGTAACAGAGTTTATTGTTTCAATAAAGTTTGTTTTCTGTTACTTAATATATTAAAGTTCGATTTGATTGTATTATACACTGTATTCACCCCCCTCTACAGTGTGTGTGACCTAACAAGTGGTATCAGAGCTAATCTGTTAACACACATACAGTTAAAGATCCAAACACAATCATATCTGACACAGAAACTCCAACTAAGCCTACAAAAACTGAAGAACCTCCAAAGACACAAATCCAAAGTCGGTATGAGACTATCAGAGTTCCCATACTGAGACCATCTGAATATCCCATATGGAAGGTAAGGATGACCATGTTCCTGGAAGCAACAGATCCAGAATACCTTGATAGAATCAAGGAAGGGCCTCACAAACCAACCAAGCTCGCGGTTATAGTTGCAGGTGAAGCAGCAAAGACCGTACCAAAGGAGAAGAGTGATTATACTGCTGAAGATATAACATCAATTGCTAAGGATGCTAAGGTACGACACTTACTGTATAGTGCCATTGATAATGTAATGTCAAACAGGGTAATCAACTGCAAGACTGCTAAGGAGATATGGGATGCTCTGGAAACAAGGTGTCAGGGAACTGACACAATTAAGAAGAACAGGAAGACAATACTCACTCAAGAGTATGAACATTTTGACTCAAAGACTAATGAGTCATTGAATGATTTATATGATAGATTTGTCAAACTTTTGAATGATTTGTCATTGGTTGATAAAGAGTATGATCTTGAAGATTCAAACCTTAAATTCCTGTTAGCTCTTCCTGAATGCTGGGATTTGAAGGCAACGACAATAAGAGACAACTACAATCTTGATGAAACAACTCTTGATGAAATCTATGGAATGCTCAAGACTCATGAACTTGAGATGGAACAAAGAAGCAAGAGGAAAGGAGGAAAGTCAAGGACAGTTGCTCTTAAGGCTGAAGAAGAATCCCCCAAAGCAGCTTCCTCAAGGAAAGACAAGGGTAAAGCTCTTTTCATAAAGTCTGAAACTGAGTCATCAAGTTCTGAAAGTGATGATGACTCAGATTCTGAAAGCTTGCCTGAGACTGATGCTGATGAGGAGATGATGAAGCTGTGTGCTCTTATGGTGAAAGGAATCACAAAGATTGCATACAGGAAGTTCAGGAAGGGAAAGAAGTTTTCTAGGAAAGGCATAAGTTCTGATAAGAAGAATTTCAGAAGGTCTGAAGGCAGAGGAGGAAAGTCTGACAAAGGAGATTATACCAATGTTAAATGCTATAACTGTGGTGAGAAAGGCCACATATCTCCTGATTGCAAGAAGGTAAAGGGTGACAAAGGCAAGGCTCTTGTCACAAAGCAGAAAAGCTGGACAGACACCTCAGACTCTGAAAGTGAGGAGAACTATGCATTGATGGCAAATGCTGATAAAGAAAGTGTTGAGAGCAGTTCTGAAGCTGCTGAAACAAAGGTACCTCAGACTACTTATGCTTTTTATACTGATGATATTAATGAGTTGAGAAGATATCTTAAAACCATGTTTGTTAGTTATAGAGATCAAACTTTAACATGTGAAATATTAACTTCTGAAAATCTTGCTTTTAAGAAAAGAAATAATTTCTTAGAAAAAGAGTTAGTCATGTTCCATCAAACTCAGAAGGATAGAGATGATGCTTTTTATGTTAGGGATGAAGTGCTAAAAATGAATGAATCTCTAAAAACTGAGTTAGAAAAGGAAAGAGAGATTATCAGGACTTGGACTAACTCTGGCAAAACAACTCAAAATTTGATAAGTAGTGGAAACTGGAAAGAGGGCTTAGGTTATGGAGAGGATAAGAATGATAAAGGAACTGAAGAAATTAAGCCTGTTGTTAAGCAAAAGCTAAAGTTAAAACCTGTTAAGTTTGTAACTGTAAAGTCTGAAAATGAGAAATCAGAAGTTAAAGAGGAATTAACTTCTGACAAACTAAAACAGGAAAAGACAGCTGAAGTAAACATAGGCCTAATGAACAAAGAAGCAGCTTAAGCATAAGCTGAAAGATGTTAAGAATGCAAACAAGGTAAAATCACCTAAGAAAAATAGGAATGGAAAGGAAGGTGTGATAAAAGCAATGATTATAAACCTGTTCCTGATGCTCCTAGGAAAACATGTCATAACTGTGGAAGTTCTAACCATATGGCTTCTTTTTGCAGGAAGAATAAGAATATTAACTCCTTACCTTCAAAATCAGGAGTTAAGAGTCAGTCTGTTAGATACAAACCACAAAATCCTTGTTTTCATTGTGGTAGTTTATGGCATTCCATTTATACTTGTAAGGAATATCATAGTTTGTACTATGATTATTATCAAATAAAACCTTCTTTGAAGAAATTTCCATTGTTCCTTCTAGTGTAAATTCTGATTCAAAGTCTGATAGTGTAAGTTCTGATAAGAAAAATGTTAACATAAAATCTGATGCTAAATCCACTGCAAATGTTAACAAACTTAATAAGACCAAAGGATCCAAGTAAGTCTGGGTCCTTAAAACTAATCATTAGTGGTCTTTGTGATTACAGGGCAACAGGAAAAATATTCTAGTTCTGGACAGTGGATGCTCAGGACATATGACTGGAAATAAAGCCCTGCTATCAGACTTTGTGGAGAAAGCTGGCCCAAGTGTTTCTTATGGAGATGGCAACATTGGAAAAACATTGGGATATGGCAATATCAATCTTGGGAATGTCATAATTAAAGAAGTAGCTCTGGTCTCAGGATTTAAACACAATCTGCTGAGTATAAGTCAAATCTGTGACAGAGGTTATCATGTTGATTTCTTTGAAGAACACTGTGAAATTGTGAGTAAATCTAAAGGCAAAGTTGTTCTGAAAGGATACAGGCGTGGTAACATTTATGAAGCTAAGCTTTCAACAAGTACTGATGGTTCTATAATTTGTCTGATGAGTAGAGCATCAATTGAAGAAAGCTGGAATTGGCACAAGAGACTCTCTCATTTAAATTTCAACAATATAAATGAACTAGTCAAGAAAGATCTTGTGAGAGGACTGCCAAAGTCAGTATTTGCTCCTGATGGCCTTTGTGATTCCTGTCAGAAAGCCAAATAAAGAAAATCTTCATTTAAGAGCAAGACCGAATTATCAATTCTTGAGCCTTATCATCTACTACATGTTGATCTATTTGGTCCAGTGAATGTCATGTCTATTGCAAAGAAGAAATATGCGTTGGTCATAGTGGATGAGTTCACCAGATACACATGGGTGTATTTCTTGCACACAAAAAGTGAAACTACATCTATCTTGATTGATCATGTCAAACATCTGGATAAATTGGTGAAAGATTCTGTGAAAATCTTAAGGAGTGATAATGGCACCGAGTTCATGAATTTGATAATGGAAGAGTTCTGCAAAAACTATGGAATAAAGCAGGAATTTTCTGCTCCTGGAACTCCACAGCAAAATGGAGTTGTTGAAAGGAAGAATAGAACTCTCATTGAAGCTGCACGTACAATGCTTGAAGAAGCAAAGCTTCCAACCTATTTCTGGGCTGAAGCTGTGCAGACTGCTTGTTTTACTCAAAATGCAACACTCATTAACAAGCATGGAAAAACACCATATGAGATGGTGAAGAAAAAGAAGCCAAATCTGAAGTACTTTCATGTATTTGGATGCAAGTGTTTTGTTCTCAAGGCTCATCCTGAACAGCTATCCAAGTTTGATCTAAAAGCTGATGAAGGAATCTTTGTTGGATATCCACTTTCCACAAAAGCCTTCAGAGTCTATAATTTGAGAACAAAAGTGGTCATGGAATCTATCAATGTCTCTTTTGATGACAAGAAGATTACTGGTCTTGAAGATTTCATTGACCATGATCAGCTGAGATTTGAAAATGAAGACTCAAATACTGATACTGAAAATCCTGACAGTCTAAGTCCTAATACTGTAAACTCTGATGGATTAAACTCTGATGTTATTGAAACTGTGGTGACTACGTCAAAGGAAGATGCACCTATGCAAGGGGAGCATACTCAAGATCTTACCACATCTCAAGAAACATCAGAACATACATCTGGCTCTTCAAGTTCTGATTCGTCAAGTTCTGATAAGCCAAGTTCTGCTAGTGCTGAAAATCTAAATTCTGAAGAATCCAACTCAGAGAGCATAGTTTCAGGGGGAGCATCAGAAAATGAAATTGAAGACAACATGGATCATGGGGGAGCATCCAGTTCTAGAGAAAACCTTCCATCTGCAAGGAAGTGGACAAAATCACATATACCTGATTTGATAATTGGAAATCCTGATGCAGGTGTTAGAACTAGAACAGGTACTTCAAATGAATGTCTTTACAATTCTTTTCTCTCTTAGACTGAGCCAAAGAAAGTGGAAGAAGCTCTTCAAGATGCTGATTAGGTGCAAGCAATGCAGGAAGAGTTGAATGAATTTGAAAGAAATAAAGTCTGGACCCTAGTGACAAGACCAAATAATAGATTTGTTGTTGGTACAAAGTGGGTATTCAGAAACAAAACTGATAGTGATGGCATAATTACAAGGAATAAGGCAAGGCTGGTTGCAAAAGGATATTCTCAACAGGAGGGAATTGATTATGATGAAACATTTGCACCAGTTGCTAGGTTAGAAGCCATAAGGATATTTTTGGCTTATGCTGCTCACAAAAAGTTTACTGTCTTTCAAATGGATGTGAAAAGTGCTTTTCTCAATGGAGAATTGGAGGAGGAAGTATATGTTGAACAACCTCCAGGATTTGTAGATTCTAAACATCCAGATTATGTCTACAGGCTTGATAAAGCACTTTATGGACTTAAGCAAGCTCCTAGAGCATGGTATGAGACTTTAGCTCAGTTTCTTCTGGAAAGTGGATTCAACAGAGGAACAATAGACAAAACACTGTTCTACCTCAACCATGGAAAGGACTTACTTCTGGTCCAGATTTATGTTGATGATATCATTTTTGGGTCTACAAATGACAGACTTTGCAAGAAGTTTGCCAAACTGATGCAGTCAAGATATCAGATGAGTATGATGGGGGAACTTAGATATTTTCTCGGCCTTCAAGTCAAGCAGAATGAAGAAGGCACTTTTATTTGTCAAACTAAGTACACCAGAAACTTGCTGAAGAAATTTGGAATGCAAGATTGTTCAAGTGCATCCACTCCCATGGCCACTGCAACAAAACTGGACAAGGATACCGGTAAATCAGTAGATATTACTGATTACAGAGGTATGATTGGCTCTCTACTCTATCTAACTGCTAGTAGACCTGATATCATGTATGCTACCTGTCTTTGTGCAAGATTTCAAGCAGATCCAAGAGAACCTCACTTAACAGCTGTGAAAAGAATTTTTAAGTATCTTAAAGGAACAGCTGATCTGGGATTGTGGTATCCTAGAGAATCAAATTTTAAACTAATAAGGTTACTCAGATGCAGATTTTGCAGGTTGCAAAATTGACAGGAAAAGCACAAGTGGAAGCTGCCAATTCCTTGGAGGCAGATTGGTTTCTTGGTTCAGCAAGAAACAAAAGTCAATTTTCACATCAATTGCAGAAGCAGAGTATATTGCTGTAGGAAGCTGTTGTGCACAGATTCTTTGGATGAAGAATCAGTTACTGGATTATGGGTTAACATATTTCAAAATCCCTATTTACTGTGATAATCAAAGTGCTATTGCTATGACAGGTAATCCAGTTCAACACTCTATGACAAAGCACATCAGCATCAGGTACCACTTCATAAGGGAACATGTGGATGAAGGTACATTGGAATTGCACTTTGTTCCAACAGATCAACAACTAGCAGATATCTTCACAAAACCACTGTGTGAAGCCACTTTTACAAGATTGGTAAATGAACTTGGAATGGTTTCAGGTTTTTTTTCTAAATCTGCCTAGTTTTGTTCTGATGCATCAGACTTTATGATCAGTATTTACAGAATGTAATCTCTTTGTGTATTCTGTGATTAATTGAAATATGTGTTTAAGTACTGATTGTTGTCTGATATATGTTTCTAAACTCTGATACGTGATATGTATGTTTAAGTAAATATTCAATCCTATGAGGATAACTGTGCTAGATACTGACCTAGTAGTCTTCAATAAACAAATGATCCCATGTACGAAGTAATTATTTCTGTGGAAATTTTATGACACAAGCAAAATCTGATAATTGAGCTTAGTTGAGTTTACTTTGTTTATCTTATTACTAAGTCACAAATTAGAATAATGTTACTCATCTGTTAAGTTCTGATACTAGTAAAACTGCTGAATGTACTAAGTGCTGATAAACCTCACTTATCAAAAGAAAAACCAAAAGGATCAAAGAATAAAATCATGTACTCCTTTGAGATCTAGAGTAAAAATGTGGAAGGGACGACCCAAGTACATTGCTGGTATTAAGTAAATATGTATTAGAAAAGCAAAATATTTTCTTGGTGACTTTTCACACTCTATGATTACTGGAGAAATACTCTGATAATAGCATAAATTCTGATAAGCAGTCGTGACTCACTTACACTGAGAAGCCACTGTAAAATAGAATTTAAAAAGGTGCATAAAATTAGCACAAAACAGTTGAGGTGGACTCAAGCATGAACTCATTCATCAGTAGGTTTCAGGATAATGACAGCTCTTTAGCAAAATTTTAGTTATGCCTTATTTCTAAGATGTACTGAAGTGAATCAGACTTTACTCTTTGTCTGCTATTTAGCTTGATGCACACACTAATCACTCCATCTGAATGATGAAAATTACTGTGGTGGTCTATGTTGTTTTAGATAAACAGTCATTGTGTCACCTTGCACTAATTCTGAGGACAAGTTTTGGTTACATATTCTGAAGATTAAGTTCTGAAGAGTATAACTCAGAACTTGTATGAGGATTTACTCAGATAAGCATTCCTTTTTCGAGTTAAGAAATTATGTTCTGATGACTGTTAAGTTCTGATATAAGTCTAAGTTCTGATATTACAGTCTAAATTCTTTACTTGACTTATCTGTGGTTAAAATTTGATAACAGTCTCGGTTCAAACTAGAATATATTGAAGTGGAAGATTAATAGTCACTATGGTTAGGGTTAATGGTATTCGTACTTGAACAGTCTACTTTTACTTGTTACTTGTGCGCATTAAACCATGTTTTCTCTTTCCAATACATGTTATTCTTTTTCCAAGTCTGGGGAGACGAAGTAGAATTAATTCTACATGTCAGCATTAAATTCCTTTGCGTCTCCTGGCATTCACTTGCCTATATAAGCAACCACTTCACATCAGCCTTCTCATCAAATTCTTTCTCACAAACTTACCTTCATACTTTTTCTTTCAAAAACACAATGGTCAGATACAACATGTTTTTGAATTACCAAACATTTAATATGGAGCTAAGCTGTGCTGATTGGCAGCAGGAATGGCACGTCACGACCATTCCTGAGGAGATATGGGATTCTGTCCCACAGGAGGTACTAACCCACCTCATGTTCTTCTATATGGATTACCATCGCCATCTGGAGCGATTGGAGGAGGAAAGGCTGGAAGCTCTCCGCCAGCAAGAGCGAATCATCCGACTCGCCATTCTGTTTGTCGAGAGTAGGAAGAAGAA
Organism: Apium graveolens; assembly: GCF_009905375.1. Taxonomy (NCBI): domain Eukaryota; kingdom Viridiplantae; phylum Streptophyta; class Magnoliopsida; order Apiales; family Apiaceae; genus Apium; species Apium graveolens. The sequence continues at coordinate 104,181,592 of NC_133649.1, read as the reverse complement.
ATGATTTATTTTCTTCTTCCTATTTTTCTTTATCATCAGCCTTGCCCTGCTTCTTGAGCTAGGACTAAGGCTGTTGATGTTAGGTTTAGTAGCTTAGGGAAATCTTGTATAAGTACTGATGTAATTTCAATTTCATGAATGTATTCTCTTGATATATTAATGAAATTTGTTTTTGTTTCAAGATTTTATCTCTAAGTCATTTTATAATACATTGATAAATCCTGATAATTATTCATATTCTGATGACCATATAAATTCTGTTTTAATTTAAGTTCTGATTTTTCTTTATCAGCACTTACTCATCTGATTTATCTTGGTCATCTTCACTTGATTTATTTTCAGAATATTAATGATGCAGTGAAAAATAATTAAATCAGTGGGAACGGTTTCAATTTTGAATTAAAACTGTTTCACCTTGATTAATGGAATATCTGGGTAAGTGGAACGGTTTTTCCTTGAAAACAGGCAAGTGGGCAAGTAATGATTACTGTTTTCTCGCGCCCAGTAACTATCTGTTATTACTGCATGTCTGACAGGTGTCCAACGGTAACATTTTTTTTCAGAGTATAAGTACGACAGAGAGAGGATTTCTTTAATCTTTTATTTCCTTCATACTTTTTCTCTCTACTTGCTTTTACTCTCTCTTTCTCTCTTCTTCTCACGTTGGTTTTTCATACAGACATTTTATCAAACACCTAACAGGCACTTTTAAATCTCAATTTTTCACATGGCACCTAAGGATTTAATCATTGATGGAGCTAAGTTTGTTCCAAACAACTATGCTGCAATTCTTGATCATGCTGAAGCTCCATCTGAATTGCATTTTGTGCAAGATCTTCTTGCATACAGTGAGATTGGGTATGCATTAACCCAGCCTTCAGTCTTCTCGAGCCAACAAGTTCTGACGTTTTGGCAGACTGGGTACTTTGATGATGGTGGTAGACATGGCACTCCTAGTATTATTTTTGAAGTGGGTGATTCTTCTTATGTAGTCACTCCTGGTACAATACGCAAGGCTCTACATCTCCCAGAAGGTTTTACCTTTTCAAATTCCAGAAGAATCAGCTCTTCAGGAGTTAATGGCAAATTTGGGGTATGAAAAGAGTTTGGCAAAACTTGGGCAGTTGAAACGGGCTCATACCAGAAGAGAATGGAGCTTCTTCTTCGACTGCATCACTAAAGATTTTGGGAACAAATGTTCGAATTTTGATGCTATCCCAATTCTGAGTCAGCACATCGGGTATGCTATTATAAATCAAACTCATTTTGATTTTGCAACTGGTATAATTGGTTTTATTGGGGATAGGATGACAGAGGATAGGAATGTTGTCTATTTTGCTAGATTCTGTCAACTTATTTATACTTTTTGTACTGATGAACCTCAATTAGTCAGTTCCTCAACCCCACCTTTTAAAGTTGCAAAACGCTACTTTAATGACCTGGTAAATGCTGACACTAAGAAATCAATGGTTAGACCATTACAGATTCCTCAGTCTGTAAAACAGATCCTAGTAAATGCTGATCCTGATACTTATAGATCTGTTTACTCTGATGTCCAACCAACAACAAACACTCAAAAACCATCATCCTCAGCACCTACCGCTCATTCTACTCAACCTACCCTCAGGAAATATCTCAAATCCTATCTCTCCACTTCACAGACTGTTTAACCCTCATCCTCAGCAACTACTGTGAAGCCTTCATCCTCCAAGTTAAAGAGGACAAAGACTGTTCCTCAAACACCTCAAAAGAGAAGACGGATTGCCTTGAGAGATGAATCTGATACTGAGGACCAGGTTCCTTCTTCAGAACCTGTTGTAGGTGAAGCTGAGAAAGAGACTTCTCAGAAGGATTCTAGAATTGGGGGATCTAGGCTTCTCAAAAGGCTTAGAAGAATGACAGTTCCTGAAACTCCCAAGGAATCCAAATCAACAAAGAGATACAAGAAACAGAGGGCAAAAAGGCCAGTTTCAGATGATGAAGAGGAAGCAGCTAAGGAAGGGGATCAGGAATCTCTGATCTCACAAGACAAGGAATTTGCTACAGTCATTTCTTCTCCATCAACTCCATCTAAGGAAGCTGTTTCTGAAAAGGCTAACACACCATCTGTGTCTCCTGTTGATCCAGGCACAAGTGCTGATATTGATGTTCAAACCTTGGTTGTGCCTGAAGTAATTCTCTTAGAAGCTCCAACAACAACTAATCCTTCAACAACACCTTTTACTGATGCTGTTCAAACTCCAGAGTTATCTACAACACCTTCTCTGCATCATGATGCTGATGATCAGACTTTAGGTGAGCATCAGGATATGGCTGTTGATCAGAAGTTAGAACCAGATCAGCAATTAGAGGATGTTGAAGCCTCCATTGCTACACACACTATTGTCTTATCAGAAGATACTGATTCTTTAAGTTCTGATGCTGCAAATGCTGGAGATACTGGTGATGCTGCTCCAACTGCAGATGCTGATGCAGCAGGTCCTTCAGGACATGCTCCTCAACAAACTATTCTTAAGTCTGAACATATTAAGAAGTTTGTTACCCGAGAAGCACCAGTACCTTGGAGTGAAACTCCTGCAGGACAGGAGTGGACTAAGGAATGGAACTCAGTTTCATGTGTTCCAAATGATATTCATCTTTCTGAGCACTTGACTAAAGCTGATGCAATGTTAAATTCTGATGATTTCAAAACCCAGCTTAGGGTCACTGCATTGAGTACTAAACATCTACAAGGTCTTCACTCCACTACTCATGCAGAGCTACACAAGATTCAGGAAAACTTTATCAAACAAGAACAAGTTTGGAAAATTGATAAGAAAAAGTTCTTCCAACCTACCATTGACAGGATTGCTTATATTGAGAAGACTCAAGATCATCAACAAGCTCAGATTGATGATATTCTGAAAAATCAAGCTTCTCAGCAATCACAACTGACTGAAATCCAATCCTCAGTGGAATTGCTTATCTCTCTTCTACTACCCGCGGATGCCAAAAAGGGGGAGAAAGTAATTAAGTCCAAATGCAAGACTAACAAGACACTGACAGGAAAGGATGATGAAAAAGATGATCAAGGAAACCCTGGAATGGGTAGAGGTCATAGTCAAGGTAGAGGATTCACATCAAGATAAGCTAGTCACAAGACAAGTTCTGATACTGGGAAAAGAATAAGTTCTGCTACTGGTAAAAGGATAAGTTCTGATGAACTTTTAGATCTTGATGAGGAAATGTCAAGACAGTTATTTCTTCAGGAAAATCCAGGAATGGACTTGGAGAGTTTAATGGAAGAAGAAGCCAGACTTAAATCAGAGAAAGTTGCATCTAAATCTGAAGCTTCTGGTAAAAAGCCTATTACAAAACTCAAAGGCATTGTGATCAAAGAAAGGACACATACTGAAGCAACATTGGCTAAATCACAACCGCAGATAGATCCAAGATCCAAGGGTAAAGAAAAGGTTGGTGAACCTATCAAGGTTTATGTACCTCCTGAGAATGGAGAAATTACTGATGAAAAGGATGATCTTGCTCTGACTTCAAGAAAAGTTCTTAAAACAACCTCTGACATGGCTCAAGTTGTTCAGAGTCAAGAAGCTGTAAGTTCTGATATTTTGAAGAAGCAAGTAACCTCTGACGCAGCTCAAGTTAACTTGATATCAGAAGTTAGACCAAAGACACTCCTACCAGGATTCACTAAAGCAAAACAGACTCAATCTTTAAAGACTGCTGCAAGTGGTTTTGAAGCAAGAGTAGTTACTGGAAAGGAAGCAAGAGATAAAACTGGATTGAGAAGTGCTGATGAAAGAAGAATACAGAACACTACCAATGATCCAACTTCCTTGAGTGAACCAGGTATTGGAGCAACTCCTGAGAGATTGAATCAACTGGAATCTGTACAAATGGTTTACCATACCTACTTGAAAGAATACATCTTGTTGTATTTCATGATAGATGGTATGGTTTATCATATAAGACAAAATGCCATTTCGTTGAAGTATTTTGAAGAATTGGAGCATGTACTATTCTTACTTCAAGTGGATGACAGATTGACAGGGACTGCTACAAACTATTTGAAGGATCAGATTCAGAGATAGAAAAGGCTTTATTCTGTTAAGTTTGACAGCATATATGTTCCAAAGTACAGAGATCACAAGGGTGATATAGTTGAAATGAAGCCCAATTCTGCTCAAATTGTAACTACCTTTCTAGGGTACAGGGCTGTGGAATTCAATCTTGAGTCTGATAAAGCTTATTTGATCAGACTGGATCAGGATATAAGAAAAGCAAAGATCAATGATCTCAGAGCTGCAATCTTTCAAATTGGTGAAGCTACTGCAGAGCTTAAAGATGCCAAAAGGAGAATGATTGATGAACTTAGATATGCTGAAAGATGTTTGTTGAAGAACTATCTCAGAACAACTCCTGACATCAGAGAGATCAGATAATGAAGCCAAGTCAAAGATCTACAACTGCTTAAATTCTGATATTTGAACAGACTGAAGTTGTTATCAGAAGTTAAATATTGGTAAAGCTTTAAGGACTGTAAGTTGTAGTTATCTAGTCTAATTCTCATGCATTTGTACTTAATGTTTTTGACATCATCAAATATCTGTTAAACTTGTATATTATGCTAATTTACAAGTGGGGGAGATTGTTAGATATATTTGATAATGTCATGGCTAATATGATTTATGTTTAGATTTCAGATCTTACTTAACAGGACAAGTCAGTACTTAACCATTAATCAGTACTTATACTGGAAGTCAGGACTTAAGGATATCAGTACTTATATTATCAGGAGATAATCATCAGAAGTTAGATATCAGAACTTAAGTGCTGAAGGACGTTCAGATAAGGACAGTAGATGATTAAAAGAAAGAAGATCGAGATAAACATAAGAAGAGATATGCATGAAGAAGGAGTTCCGTGAAGAATGGAATACTTGGAAGAAAAGATATCTGATTGATATTTTAGGAAGTAGAATTATATTCCATATCAATTAGCGATTATCTTGTAACTGTGTAGTATATAAACACAGACATAGGGTTTACACTATAAGTGTTATATTCAAGAAGATTATTTATTGTAACCCTAGCAGCTCTCGTGATATTTGTTCATCACTGAGAGGTAACAGTTCCATACTGTAACAGAGTTTATTGTTTCAATAAAGTTTGTTTTCTGTTACTTAATATATTAAAGTTCGATTTGATTGTATTATACACTGTATTCACCCCCCTCTACAGTGTGTGTGACCTAACAGGTTTTAACTGTCAGTACTACGTTAGGTAGTCCGACTATGAACTTGGCAAGAGTTCTTATTTTCTTAGTGAACTTATTATCTTAACGTCACATCATCTCTGAGGTTTATAACGCTTAGCTCTGATACCATTTCTGTAACACCCCCAAATCCGGGGTCGGGGATCCGGGTTGTCACGAGTTCCATTTCCCTTAATAACACCCAATCTTAATAAACAATCAACTACTCCGTACTGTGACCCCACAATAAACACACACACCACAAGTTATAGTCTCAGAGATGAATATCCAAAAATAACACAAGTCATTTTATTCCACAATTATAAGCCATTACACCTCAAAAGGTTTTCTGAATAATTTATATATTCTTTGCCATTATTACAATTCATATAGATACATAAGTCTGGTACATCAGAAGTTGAAAGCCTAGCCTATTGGTAATTTCTACCTCAGCTACAGCAGCATCAACGCTTCCAGAAAACTGCGGAACGTTTCCTAACCGCTTGCGAATTGGAAGTTTGGTCATGTTCATCTTTTTTATCTGTTGTTGTGTGATGAAAGAAGAAAGCAAGGGTGAGCAACAAGTCCACCAAAATAATATGTATAATAATTAACAATATATGAGCATTCTCATAGTACTCATGAAAGTCTTGGTCAAGAAGAAATGAACCAAGCTGATATCTTAACGCGACCAAGTCGCAAAATATTCAGTATATATATACATATATACTTTTCACAATCTTTGAAATCCTTTGACATGTATAATATACACAGAGTTCCTGTTTATAACTGTATAAAATATCGTTGCAAGGTGATCTCATATATCTAACCTTGTCTCAACGTTTTTCCGAAAATCTTTGACATGCACAAGATAATCATTTACTAGATATAAGTTTAAAAGATGAAGTTACAAGATACTCCAATATACTTATATCTTTCCGAATACTACTTGAACCACCACCGTTCAAGGTATAATCACTTTCAAAAGTTCATCACCCAGATGAGACTACAAGATAAGACTTGAATAGATTCAATCTTTGAAATATTATTGAATGAAATGAAGTTACGAGATACTTCATTAAGTTCCGATATATATCCATATATATCTCTCATACATTTACTGAAAACCTCTGTCATGTAAGGTATGAACAGAGTTGCAATATCCAATGAATTTGGAAAGAAAAGAATTTTGGCATAAACCCGATATCTTGCTGATCAGGCAAAGATACCAATAAGTAACCTTTTCTACTGTAGATGGATGAATTCCTCGCCGGTCATCACCCAGGCCGCATTAGGACCTCGCGCTAGACCGTTACCCGGCCACACACGCGTGGATGGACTGTCACCCAGCCTCTTACACCTTCATAGACCGTACCCCGGCCTGTCGCTTATGCCGACTCAATTAGATGGACTTACTTCCCGAACATTGGGCAAGTAATCAAATTGTTTTCTCAAAACAACAACCTCGTTGCGAATATAAAATACACCACAGAGCCGAATCCCTAAGATTTTGAGCGAGTATTTAAATCCCTTTCGAAGGGAAGATCTTAAATATAAAAATGAGTTTTGGGGATCCGCTCTAACTTTTAAAATTCATTTTGAAGACTCGAAAATATTTTTAAGAATGTTTGGAGTAATGCTGATTTAATGAAATAAATCAGTCCCAATATATTAGAAAATATCTGAATATTATTATTTAAATAATATTCCCATAAGGATATTTCTTATAAAAATAATTGAAGTAAAAGTTTTAAAACTTATACTTGAAATGAATAATAAATAACCAAAGATATACTTATACGAAAGTATGATCTTTATTTGAATAATCGAAAATAGGTTTGATTATCGAAATATTATTCTTTAATACAATAAAGAATATTATTTAATAAATAAGCGGAGTCATAAGTCCTCAAATGAATATTCAAAATAATATTCATTAATTAAAATAAACGGAGTCATAAGTCCTCGAATGAATATTCAACTAATATTCATTAATTAAAATAAACGGAGTCATAAGTCCTCGAATGAATATTCAACTAATATTCATTAAATAAAATAAAGTTATCGAATAAAACTTATTCAATTAATAGTTTTGAAAACTATATCAATATATATATATATATATATATATATATATATTATACTCGGGAACATCGACTCCCGGTTTTGAAAAATGTTCACCTTTGGGTCCCCTATACTAAGGGTATACGCAACTACTGCTTATCTCTAGCATATGTATTATGCAACTTATAAGCAATTGAATCAACAATTAGATATCAAGATTACGAAAATGCATGCATATAAATATCATATCACATGCTCCAATATATCGCAAGACTTTGCTAATAACAATTATGCATTTGTCTCTTGGGTGCCATTGGGATTGAATAAGAGAGAATAAAAGATAAGTATTTGAGTGAGAATTGTGTTTGAGAATTTGAGAAGTGGTGGAGAAGTTTGTGTATAAGTGTATGTATATAGAGGAGGTGAGAAGAGAATTAGATTTGGAATAGAAGTGGGAATTGATTATGGGAATAGTGGGAATAATGGGTTTGATTTGGGGAGGAAAATTTGGGATGTGGAAGAGTAAAATTCGGGTAGAAATTGATTTTTTTAAAAGAAGTCCCCGATTTTCTCTTCACAACTGCCTTTTATATTTTTTTCTGAATCGGGACCTCAGCGCGGCCGTGCGCTAGACCAGCACGGGCACGCTCACCTTCTGCCAAATCGGCGCGGCCGCGCGCTAGATTAGTGTGGGCGCGCTTGGTTTCTGGAATTCCAGCGCGGGCGCGCTCAGCTTCTGAAGTTGGCCCTGAAATTTTTTGCTTTTCTGCTTTTTTATGTTTTTCTCTTTTCTTCTTGCTTCTTCTACCTACTAATGTACAACAAACTTGGGTTGCCTCCCAAGAAACGCTTGTTTTACGTCGTTAGCTCGACGTAGAAATGGAGATCAAACAAACAATAAAACGACACTAACCACCTCACGGTTTGCCGTGTCACCATAGTAATGCTTCAACCTCTGACCATTTACCTTGAATGCTTGGCCCGGATCATTCTCAAAAATATCCACCGCTCCATGTGGAAACACATTTTTGACAACAAACGGCCCTAACCACCTTGACTTCAACTTTCCAGGAAAAAGACGGAGATGAGAGTTAAACAAAAGAACTTGTTGCCCTGACACAAATGATTTGAGCACTAGACCCCTATCGTGCCACCTCTTGACTTTCTCCTTATACATTTTATTATTTTCATATGCTTGAAGTCGAAACTCATCGAGTTCATTCAATTAAAGCATTCTTTTTTTTCCAGCTGCATCTAAGTCCAGATTCAACTTCTTCTAAGCCCAATACGCTTTATATTATAGCTGCACCGGTAAATGACACCCCTTACCATAAACCAACTGAAACGGCGACAGTCCCAGTGGAGTCTTGTATGTTGTTCTATACGCCCAAACAACTTTATCTAGCTTCAAAGACCAATATTTTCTCGATGGACACACAACCTTCTCTAAAATGCGCTTGATCTCTCTGTTAGATACCTCAGCTTGACCATTCGTCTGAGGATGATAAGCCGTAGCAATGCGATGATTCACATTATACCTTTGCATCATAGTAGTGAACTTGTGATTGCAAAAATGCGACCCCTCATCACTGATTATGACTCTTGGAGTTCCAAATCTTGTGAATATCTGCTTGTGAAGAAAACTAAGCACTACTTTCACATCATTTTTTGGCAATGCCTTAACTTCAATCCATTTTGACATATAATCAACTGCCAACAAGATATACTAATTGTTACAAGATGAGACAAATGGCCCCATGAAGTCAATTCCCCAAATATCGAAGACTTCAACCTCGAGAAGCACATTAAGAGGCATCTCATCCCTCTTGGACATATTACCCACACGTTGACATCGATCATATTTCAAAATGAACTGATGAGCATCTTTAAACAAAGTCATCCAAAAGAAACCTGCTTGAAGAATACGAGCTGCTGTCTTTTCTCCACCATAATGTCCTCCACAAGCCGTTGAGTGGCAATCTCGCAAGATCCCCCTGTTTCGCTATAAGGAATATATCTCCTGATGATTTGGTCAGGTCATTGTCAAAAAAAATGGCGTATCCCACATATACCACTTCACTTCATGCAGAAACTTCTTCCTTTGAGCGTATGACAAGTCGGGAGGCATGATATTACTCACAAGGTAGTTCACAATGTCTGCAAACCACGGTTCTTCCTCTTGCACTCCAAACAGTTGTTCATCGGGAATGACTCATTTATTAATATCTTATCCAGTGAAGTTGCAATTGGATCCTCTAAACGCGAGAAATGATCAGCGACTTGATTTTCAGTCCCTTTTCTGTCCTTGATCTCTAACTCAAATTCCTGGAGTAAAAGAACCCATTTGATCAACCTAGGCTTCGAGTCCTTCATTGAGATGAGATATCGAATTGCAATGTGATCAGTGAAAACTGTCACCTTCGTCCCAAGCAGATAAGATCGAAATTTCTCAAAACCATAGACGATAGCCAAAAGTTCCTTCTCCATAGTCGTGTAGTTCAGTTGAGCACCATTAAGAGTTTTACTAGCATAGTAGACTACATGAAATACGTTGTTCTTTCTCTGCCCAAGAACTGCTTCAAATGCATAGTCACTTGCATCGCACATCATCTCAAAAGGTTCACTCCAATCGGGTGCAGTTATGACAAGTGTCATGATTAAACTCTTCTTTAAGAACTCAAAAGAAGCCACACACTCGTCATCAAACTTAAACGGGACATCCTTCTCCAGAAGATTGCGCAAAGGTTTAGAAATTTTTGAGATGTCCTTGATGAACCGCCTGTGGAAGCCTGCATGACCAAGAAAACTGCAAACTCCCTTAACATAAATTGGTGGGGGAAGATTTTTGATGACCCCCACTTTGGATTTGTCCATCTCAAGACCCTTACTGGAGACCTTGTGCCCAAGAATAATACCCTATCGCACTATAAAATGACATTTCTCTCAATTGAGAACCAAATTGGTCTCAACACACCTCTTGAGAACGTCGCCTAGATTGTGCAAGCACTCATCAAATGAATCACCAAACACAGAGAAATCACATCAGAGAAGATAGCCATCATGCATCTCTGAAATATGGTCGGTGCTCCACATAGCCCAAAAGAAACTCTCCGGAATGTAAAAGTACCAAAAGGACATGTGAATGTAGTCTTTTCTTGATCTTCTGGAGCGATACAAATCTGATATATCCCGAATAGCCATCCATAATATAATAGTAATCATGCCTTGCAAATCTATCAAACATCTGATCAATGAAAGGAAGAGGAAAGTGATCCTTCCTTGCAGCCTTATTTAGCTTTCTGTAATCCATGCAAACTCTCCACCCCGTGACTGTTCGTGTAGGAATAAGCTCATTCTTCTCATTAGAGACCACAGTGATACCTCCTTTCTTTGGCACACACAGAATTGGGCTCACCCATGAACTGTTATAAATAGGATAGATGATCCCTGCGTCCAGCCACTTAAGGATTTCCTTCTTCACAACTTCTTTCATGATCATATTTAGCCTTCTATGTTGTCCCACAGTAGGCTTGCTTCCTAGCTCTAGAAGAATTTTATGCATGCAATACGAAGGGTTGATTCCCTTAATATCTGCAATAGTCCAACCAATTGCCGATTTGAATTCTCTAAGAATTCTCAAAAGCTTCTCCTCGTCGCTACCTGAAAGGTCAGATGAAATAATAACAGGCAAAGTAGATGTATCACCTAAAAATGCATACCTCAAATGTTCAGGTAAAGGCTCAAGCTCAAGAGTAGGATCTTCCTCAATAGATGGCTTGAGGTGCTTAGGAGCTTTGTTCAGCTCCTCCACTCCATAAGATTCAAAAGGCATATCCATCTTTAGCTTCCAGGGGGAAGCATTCAAATATTGCAAGTGCTCTTCACCTTCATCATCTTCACTATCGGAATTCCCCAACATGGCTTTTTCTAAGGCATCGGACCTTATCAATTGATCGAGTTCAAAATTGACTATAGAATCGACAATCTCCACCTTAAAACACTCCTACGGAACTTCATGGCATTGAACACATTAAAAGTTACATCCTGATCCATCACTCGCATGGTGAGCTCACCTTTATGCACATATATCAAGGTCCGGCTAGTAGCCAAGAAAGGTCTTCCCAAGATTATGGGAATCTTCTTATCCTCCTCGATATCAAGAATTACAAAATCAGCAGGGAAGATGAGTTTATCCACCTTGACCAAGATATCCTCCACAATACCTCGCGGATATGTAATAGAATGATCGACCAACTGCAAGTCATATAAGTAGGCTTTGGATCAGGCAAGTACAACTTCTTGAAGATTGACAAAGGCATCAGATTGATGCTAGCTCCCAAGTCACATAGGCACTTGTCAAATGAAACATTTCCAATGGTGCATGGAATAGTGAAGCTTCCAGGATCTTTAAGCTTCGGAGGCAACTTCTGTTGCAGCACAGCACTGCATTCCTCCGTGTGAGCAATGGTCTCTAAGTCATCAAGCTTCACCTTTCTAGAGAGAATACCTTTCATAAACTTCGTATAACTAGGCATTTGTTCAAGAGCTTCAGTGAAAGGTACGTTGATGTGAAATTTCTTAAACACCTCCAGAAACTTCTCAAACTGCTTATTCGGCTTTTTCTTCTACAGCCTCTTAGGAAAAGGAAATGGAGGATAGATATGTTTCTCCCCTGTATTACCCTCAGAGGAGTGTACTTAACAGTAGTCTTCCTTGGTTCCACTTCTACTTCCTTCTGCACTTCTTCTTCAGCCTCGACTTCAGATTCCGGAGTCTTAGCTTTTTTAGGAATTGTAACCTTATCAGATCTCAATGTAATTGCCTTAACATGATTCTTAGCTTCCTTCTTTCCTGGCACTTCAGTATCGCTTGGAATCGTTCCAGGTTGATGATTCAGTAATGCATTAGCAATTTGCCCAATCTGGTTCTCCAAGGTCTTGATAGACACAACTTGGCTCTTGCACATGAGCCTCAACTCCTCTAATTCAGATTTTTCATTAGCTTGCGGTAGCTGCTGAAGTTGAAGTTGTTTCCTAGGGGTATATTGCAGTTGCTGAAAACTAGGAGGGTTATACTGTTTTGATGTGTATGGCTGATAAGATTGTTGTACCGTATTCTGATTGTTACTCCAGCTGAAGTTAGGATGATTGCGGTTATTTGGATGATAAGTGGCTGGAGCTTGTTGTTGTGATCTCTGAAAGTTGCTCACAAATTGAGCTGATTCGCTAGAAATAGCGCACTGCTCAGTTTCATGCGCCCCCGCACAAAGCTCAGAAACACTACTGATTTGATTAACTCCATAATTAGCCAAAGTATCCACCTTCATCGTCAAAGCCTTAAGTTGGGCAGCTATAACAGTTGCTGCATCCAACTCCAAAATTCCAGCTACTTTATCCTGAGTTAGCCTCTGAGAAGGATTCTGGTATTCATTAGCAGCCATCAGTTTGATCAATTTATAAGCTTCATTGTAGCTCTTAGCCCACAAGGCTCCTCCTGATGCTGCATCGAGCATGGGTCTAGAAGTAGCACCCAATCCATTGTAGAAACAGTTTATAATCATCCAATCAGGCATGCCATGGTGTGGGCACTTCCTTAATATCGCTTTATATCTATCCCAAGCCTCACAAAGAGCTTCTCCAGTTTGCTGTATAAACTGAGTAAGAGCATTCCTGATTGCAGCAGTCTTCGCCGTAGGAAAGAATTTAGTGAGAAAATTTTGAGCAAGATCCTCCCATATGGTGATAGACCCTGGTGGTAGAGAATGTAACCAGCACTTTGCCTTATACCTCAGAGAAAATGGGAAGAGTCGCAGCTTGATAGCATCTTCAGTCACCCCATTGAACTTGAAATTTTGCAGATCTCGATGAAATCCCTGATGTGCATATTAGGGTCTTCTGTAGGAGAACCCCCAAACTGTACTGAGTTATGTATCATCTGAATCGTGCTCGACTTGATCTCAAAGGTGTTAGATCAGATGGCTGGTCTGATGATGCTTGATTGAATATCATTGAACTTAGGCTGAGAATAGTCCATCAGAGCCTTAGGATTTTATGCTTGATCTCCCATCACTACTAAATCTGGTTCCTCGACTTTCTCTTCTTCTTCTTCTTCTTCTTCTTTTTCTTCTTCTTTTACTTTCTCCTCGTCCTAAAAAACTTTCCTTCGAATCACTACAAGCTTCTTCCTCGGCTCGATCCAGAGTTCTCTTACGATCCCGCGAACGCGTATGCATACACGCTCGCTAGAGTACCTGAAACACGACAAGGAAAACAGTAGGTAAGTAACAATGTCCGAGTCAATGAACTTTAACGATCACTAATGATAAACACATAAACTAAAAGTTAACACCGAGTCCCCGGCAGCGGCGCCAAAAACTTGTTAGTCGCTAAACACACACTAATAATATACGCAAGAATATGCGATCGTAAGTAATTTAGAATTATTTCTAGTTCGTTCCCACAGAGACTGGTTTAGGTTAACTTTGTGATTTATGCACTTATGCAACAATGATATGGCTATTATTCAATGTTAAGACAAATAACAAATTGGGTTTTAATTATACTATGATTAACTATTGAGAATTATACTAGAGAACATTAACTAAAGAGATTAAATAGAGTTGAATAATATATGACACAAACATGGGATTCTAACTTCATTAAGTACTTCATTCAATAGCCTTTTCATTCTTAACCATAGCATGTAATGGTGATGACACTAATCAGATAACATGAAACTGATAAACGCCAACTTTTGTTTTACGAATACCATACTACCAGACATTCACAAAAGAGATAGAAGCTGAATAGACACCAATTATAGTGAGACCCTATATATCTATAGAATTTGACAACATAACAGTTTAATGCACAAGTTATCTATCGTGATTATATAGGGTAAATAAGATGGTTAAAATTACCTGTGAATCATGCATAACAAATACACATGAACCTATGCTAGCATGAAAAGTTCTAAATCCTTAAATTCATTATCACTTTTTTAAGAATTAACACGCTATCTTATAAGTTCGCGACGCTCATAAGACGAATACGCACAACCAATACTAGGTTATCATACAATCACCACACACTAAGGCATCAAAACAAATCAACTAAAGAAATCCATAAATAAATCCACTAGAATCCCACGATAACGATTAGCCCATAATCGGACTCATCATCAACGGGGGTTCCGATGAAAGCATGGTATAATAAACGTAGTATTTATACTGAATAAATAAAAAAACCAAGTACGACACAAGAGTATAGGTTCAAGAATTAGAAAACTAGCATCCAATGTTACAACTTAAATAAAGAATCACAAGTTAAAATTAAATCTTCTTCGCCTTGATTGAATTTGTGCTCTTCGGTCTTCTTACGCCTTCTCCTCTTGCTCTAGTACGTCTCCTTATGAAAAAAATCTTTTATTTAGGTATATATAGCAGCCCATGCAAAGTAGAAGTCCTTCAATCAGAAGCCAAGTAGAATCAGGATTTTAATATCCCGAACCGGCGCAGGCGCGCGCTTGATCAGTGCGGGCGCACTGTGTCTCTGAAGTTTGGGCACGACCGCGCGCTATGCCAGCGCGGGCGCGCTGGCCTCCTGGATAAAATTCTGCTTTCTTTCTTTTCTTGCTGCAGTAAGTTGATTTCCCGAGCTTTATTCCTTAGACACCATCCTAACACCATATCAGCATCAAATCAATGTTAATTCACTTGAATCCCGGATTAATGCCTGAAATACAAAAAACACTAGAAAACAGATAAAAACACCAATAACTTGAGTACAAATACACCAATTCAAAGCTTAATGGAGCGTTATAAAGTGTCATAAATGAAGGGTTTTTAGCACATAAATGCAACAAAAACGTAAATTTAATTCTTAAAAAAAACGAAACCCTCCGCAGGATCCATGCGAAAAATAATATTTAATTCGTAGTTCAGTATGTTTACCTTAAGAAGCTTTACGTTAATGGAAAGATGGAGGTCTTTAATAGCGATCCAAGAACGATGAACGGAAATCCCTAGCAGCTGCTCCTCAAGTGTGAAGCACTCCACCGGTATCCACCAAGAGTATAATGTGATGGAGGAGGAAGAGGTTGAGAGAATTAGTTGCCTCCCTCTTGTTCTACTTTAGAATTAGGGTTAATTATTTGGGTTGAGGCAAATAGGATTTATAATAGTATATTTATAGCAATGTTTTCAGCTGAAAATTTTCCATAAAATATTATTATTATTAACCCTTTAATTGATTATTCTTATTAACCAATTAACTAATAATTAAAATACATTTTAATCATTAATCCCTTTTCTAAACACTTTATTAATAATATTAAGAATTAATTAGATCTTATTTAATCAATTATTAAATCTGCTAATTAATTATTTATTTTACAAATAAATAATTACCAGCCATTATTAATTAATTCCTCCACCGTTAAATCATTCTCTTTTATGGTGTGACCCTGTAGGTTCAATATTAAGCCGGTAGTAGAAATAAATAATAATAAAACTATTTTATCATTATTTATATAAATTCTCTAATTCATTAAATATGATTAATTAATAAATTAATCATATTTATTCTACATCGTGAGAGATACTTCTCAACATATCGCGACTATCCGGATAATACAAATTCACTGCTTAGAATACCAAGAACCTATTCAGTGAGTAGTTACCATACAATCAATTCCTTCTACCCTGCAATGTCACGATTAAATACAAGGCATGGAACTTGTGTCAAGCCTATCTTATTTAATTATTTGCTTTCCCATTCACTATGCTTAGTTCTATTTAATGTAAATTAGAAACTCCTTCCTAATTTCATCCACTCTGGCCAGAGATTCCTGAACTAGCATAAGTGGATCAGCATTGAACATTCTCTTCCTTCACTAGAAGGGGTAGATCCTTTATTGATCATACACTCTCTTCGTGTACAAATTCCTATACCCAGTAGAGCCCTTATAATTGTCCCTGGAGACTAAGAACTAAGCCAAAGCATAGTTCAGTGTACACAAGATGACTATGATGACCTCAAGTCTAAGGATACTTGTACAACTATCACTATATGAACAATTGCTGACACATGAGTGAACTCCATCAGTTGTTCAGCTGTGTGAGTCATGTTCAGTGAACTTATTCTATAATAAGCACCTACATACTAGCTATAGTGTCACCACACAAATGTCTATGAGAACAGACATCCTTCATAATGAAGCAAGCATAGTATGTACCGATCTTTGTGGATTACTAATTACCAGTTAGTAATCCTACGACCAGGAAATATTTAAGTTTAGAGTTATCATCTTTTAGGTCTCATTATTATGATCTCACCATAATCCATAAAAAGCTTTACTCTAAATTATGGTATATCTTATTTAAACACTTAAATAGATAAAGCCCGTAATAAAACCAAAACAAGTCTTTTATTAATATCAATGAAATTAAAACAGATTAGATAAAAGTTATTCCTAAATCATCATACATGATTGGACTTAGGACACATCTCTTTCAATAAATGCCACTCAACATCTTTTCCTTTCGAACCTTACCCTGCAAACACAGATTTATTAAGAAGACTTTGGTAACCAAGTTTTCTTGGGTCTGGAAGGTTTAGGGGTAGAAACAAGATCAACAAATGAAAACTTAATAGGGTTAGCTTTCATCTTGACCGACTCCTTCTCAGTGCTAGTCTCAACATAGTTGTCAGACTTAGAGACATGAGGTACTACAGTCTTCGCCTTTGTGTGCTCATTACTCATGCTTGTCTTAGTGTCAGTGCAAGTGCTAGCAGTTGCATGAAAAGCTATAAAATACTCAGATATGGTAACAAATGCACATGGCATACAATCAACTATGCCACAAGGCTCATGAAAACTAGGCATGTTAGGCATGACAGTCACACTAGAAGATGTAACCGATTTTACTTTAGCTTTTGTGCATGCATGTGTAAGGTGTGTAACAGAATTATAATTATTACTTAACTTTCTAGATGCAGATGAGGAAGATGCAAAATCAGATTTCTTTTTTATACATACCTTACCATTCCCGTTCTTCTTAACCTTAACCTTAACACTCTTACCGGTCTTAAGGTCATTTATAGTGTCTGGTTTCTTAAGTGTGTTAGGTTCTTTCTTATCCACCTTATTACCTAGGTCGGCTTTGGGTTTAGCCTTACTAGCTGGATCCTTAGGAGTCTTAGGGGATTCCTCTACCTTCTCGCTCTCTCTCTGTCCTAAGCAATCAATTCCTCATCGATTAGCAAACTTACTTTATCCAAAGGTTCTGAAACAGACTCAGTGAACAATGGAGATACAACATCCTTAATAACATATGGTACTTTTTCTGAGACAAACATGTTTATCTCTAATGCACCATTATGTTTCTTACTGGTTAGCTTTGAATAGTCAAGTCCTATTAAAGTCTTATATTTAAATTTTTGACTATCTATTATCTCCTTCCGAGTCAAAGTTGCATTCTTAAATACCTGTAACTTCTTTTCTAAATCAGTAATTTGGGTTTTAAGAATGGCTTTTATGTCTGCGTTGCACTTAACCTTATTCATTAAGTATTCATTCTTTTGCTTAAGATCTTCTAAGCCAACTACAAGCAATTATAGTTCTTCATTTCTAGAGGTCAAACTCTCATTTCTAAGAACTAACTTATCATTTTCAAGTTTATATGAAGTATGCTTGTATGAACATTATATAATTCTAAAGTATGTTCATGCACAATAGATTTGTATTTAGATACAGACATATCAATAGTGGTAAGTTCAGGAACCTGAGATGACTGTGGTGATTCCTCTACAGAGTCTGCCATAAAAGCTAGATTAACATACTCTTCCTCTTCATTCGAATCAGTATCATCCCGGCTTTTTCCTGCAGCAATGTACGCTCTCCCCTTTTCCTTAACCATATAAGCATTCAACTTTTATTTCAGCTTCTCATTCTGCCTCTTCAGATCTTCATAAATTTCCTTCTTTTTTTAGGAATCGTTTTCTTTTGCTGCCTTGGTCTTTTTGTAATCAGATGCAAAATGCCCCAACTCATTGCAGTTGTAACATCATGTTTTGCTCTTGTCTACCCAGCTTGACTTGTAGCCTCATCCGGAGCTTGGCCCCGATGAGTAGCTTCCTTTCTGAAATCTCCCAGATGAACCCCTTGATTTGTAGTTGGGGTTTCTTCTGAATCTAAAATGACTAAATTTTGCAGCCATATATGCCATTGATTTATCCTCCAGATGTTCAAGTTCTTCTTGAGTGTAAAACTCACTTTTATCCACTAGCTCACCATGAGCAATTTCAGCTACAACAATTTCCGTGATTGTTGAAGAGGGTGCAACATTGACTTCTTGAGTTTCAGGTTCATGAGCTACAAGTGCAATGGTTTTTTAAAGTGTCGTACTCTTATTGTCAACAGAACCAGGGCCATAGATAATATCTCTCTGCTCTTGTTCCAATTCATGGGTTCTCAGCTTTCCATAAATCACATCCAGGGACATGGTAATAAAATCAGCTTTTTCCCTGATTGATGTGTTCTTTTGTTCCAAGTGAACTGGCAGAGTCAGCATAAACTTTCTGTTAGACTCTCTGTTAGGTCCCAATTTGTTTGTAGAAGGGGGGGTTGAATGCAAACAATACCGTTTAGTCGAATAAAATGCGGAATAAAATTGTGAAACAAAATTCAAGTTAAATAAAACTTTTATTAAACTTGAAAGGTGTTACAACTACGGTATCGGTTACAAGGGATTAATCTCAAATCAATTATTACAAATCTAGAATAAATTCGACATGAACTTTTTCTATTTTTGTAATTAAAAGATCAAATGCTAAATGCGATTTGAGATTAAGTTCTAGGGATTTTAATCCGCTAGATTGATACACAAGAACAAGAGAGTGATTTCTAGTTGATTGGATTTAACTTTACAAGCTAGAAATTGTAATCTTGAATTAGCAGATAAGATGAAATATTTGGCTGCTTGTTCTCTGTTTTGTTCTTGGCTTCTGTTTGATTGCTCTCTGTATGTGTGTAAGTTAATTGGATGCTTCTGCTGCTTTTTAATCAACACAGCCGAGATTAATGAACTGGTATGACAATCCTTTGTCCAATAATACTTTCGGTGTGACAATCTTTTAGAGCTAGCAAGACAATTAAAATGAACTAGCAAGACTTTCGGTATGACTATTGATTGTCATACCGATTGTCATATTAGTTCAAATGAAATTGTTTTACTGAATTAATAAGTGATTTTAATCTAAATAATAATTCTATCAAGACAATCAACTGAATTAGCATGACTTTCGGTATGACTATCAATTGTCATACCGATTGTCATACTAGTACAATCAGTTGTCTTTTTAGAATTAAAACAGATTTTAACCAATTAAAATTCTGAAAAACCTTAATATTAATTCAGAATTAATTAATCAATTAATTTAATTAATCAAATAAATTAATCTTTGCAGATATAAATTATTTTCATAATTAAAATTATATGACTTAATTAATTAATAGAGAATTAATACTAACCCTGAGCAGCATCCATTCTTCTGACAATCTTCTGAAAGTCACTGAGACTTATGAATCAATTCCGCCACTTCAATGCTGACACTCGATGTACTGTCTGGTTCATGAGTGACTAACTTTCGTGACGTTTCTTCATGTCTTGACTTTGTTGTTCTGATTGAATCCTTGTAATAAATGATACCCTGACGAGATCTCTGTCACTTGATTAAATCCACGATCTTGATTTATATCACTGAGGCATGATCAAATTCTTGAACTTCTTCCAGTGAATCACCAAGTCTGCAGATGAATAATGTTTCTTTATTCTTTGACAGATGTTACTTTATGAGATCTCTCTGATGATTGATCCACTATTTACTTATTACATTCTTATTTGAGTTGAGTTAAATACTCGAATAAACGAGTAGGCTATGACATATGCCTTTCAATCTCCCCCTATTTGCTTGTTAGACAATAACAACAAATACCTAGAGGATAACTCAACTAACAAATAAGAAAAAGATATAAACAGTAATGTAAAGTAAATAGCAGAAAAGTTCTGGATTATATTTAACATTTTCCAGATTCCAAATGAAATTTACAAGTGAATACAAGATAGATGTTCCTCTAGCCTGAACATATAACTACATTAGACTATCTTGATTCATAAAGCTCTAATCATATTACATTGAGTTTTGAGCTAATTGACTTCAGTTGTCTTCTCTTCTGACTTCACCTTCTTCTAAATCTTGAAGCAATTCTTTGTCAAAGACACGATCCTTTTCTGAAGTGAAGCTTGCTGGTCTGACTGGTTGAACTCCAACTGACTTCAGCTTATTCTTGAGTTGATTGTACCTTTTAACATTCTTTTCACAATAAGCTTGAATCAAGTCAGCAGCTTGAGTCTTCAACATGGATGAATATCCAGCAGTTCTCAAATGATGTTCCATCCAGACCAGATGCTTAGCTGAGTAGTCTTTAAGAGATTGTACATCTAGCTAACAGATTTGAAGACAATCAGACTTAAAGAATCTCACCTGATGAGGATTGTTGACCACTTGAGGACTTGCCCTGCTGGCAAACTCTTTAAGCCTTTCTCGAAGAACTTCATTCAATTCTGAGCTTCTTTTGACTTTGTTTAAAAGAACCCAAATCTCTGACAAAGAACGATTCTCAAATAGATGAAGTGACACCTTGAATGATCCTTCACTCTGACAATATACAAAAATGCTCATCTCATTTAGGGATCTATCAAAAGCAGCTGTGATCCTTGAGACTTCAGTCTTGATAGCATTCATGTACATGTCATTGTTAGGATTTGAGATTTCCAGCTTGTCAAGAAGATGTAAGAACTGCCTATCATTGTTAGTGCTCAGCTGAGGCATATCAAGTACTCTCCTAGCTTCATCCCATTTTTCACCAATCTTTAGTCTGACATCTCTTCTCCTTTCTTGAGCCTTAATGTCATGAAGACGTTGCTTTTGAAGAGTTTCTGTTCTTTGTATGTCTTTCCTCCTGTC
Organism: Apium graveolens; assembly: GCF_009905375.1. Classification (NCBI taxonomy): domain Eukaryota; kingdom Viridiplantae; phylum Streptophyta; class Magnoliopsida; order Apiales; family Apiaceae; genus Apium; species Apium graveolens. Next base: position 104,160,251 of record NC_133649.1, on the reverse strand, counting down.
AATGATCTGAGAGACCTTCTTGAGTTCAGCTTCTTTTCTTAGCATCTCTGACTGCTCTTTCTGAAATTCTTTCTCAAACCTAGGATCCACTGTATCTTCCTCTTCCCAATCTTCAAAATCACTTTCCTCTTCAGCTTCAAATAACCCATCTTTATCTTCCTGAACTGGTTCAGTGGGAATGTCAAAAATGTCAAAGTCATCCGGTTCTCCACTGTAGTAGACATCATCAGCCTTTCCTTTGTTTCCAGCAGAGGTATCTTTTTCCTTTCCTTTGGCACTACTCCCTTTCTTCTCCCCCTTAGTTGAGGGATCCTCTACTGACTTTCCTTTGGAACTTCCATCACCTCCAGAGCCTGATCCTCCACCAGACGGTCCTTCAAAATAAGCTCTTTGTTCTTCATTAGGGCAATGAGAATTCTTGATCATGTAATATAGGTGCTTCATCCCTTCATTGAGATGTTCCATGCCCGTCTCTATCTTTAGAAATCTTGAGGAGTCCAGTGAATGATTCATCTCAACGAGGTCTTCAAGAGAAGTCATTCTTGTATGTAGAGAGCAGAAGTTGGATATGTCATCAGCTGATAAATTTGGAGTGTCCTGAATAGAATTGAGCTTTGGTATTACAGTGGTCTTTAGATCTGAGATGTCATTCCTTATGATTGCAAGCTGATTGTTGACAGAGGTGGAAGAAGAAGACCGTTCAACCACTTGTGCTTTGAATGCTTGAGCTTCAGCTTGGCTTTTAGCAAGTTCTTCTTTTAGGGCAGCAATCTGAGCTAACAGGTTTACAGTATCAGTGTCTGTGTGTGCTCTCACCTGAATTTCACTCGTGTTTGGTTCACTCATCTCACGTGCATGTGTTTCTCTCAATATAATTGCTCGTGAGGAGTCTTCCAGTTGCTGTTCTTCTGTACCTGCATTAAAAATCACCCTAGCCTCTTCAAGAGAGGTCAGTGGTGGTGCAATGGGAATTCGCGAGTCCCGATCCTCAATCAAACCTATCAAATCTTTTGGAATAGATGTCTGAATTGCTTCAGGGATAGATTGACCGAGTTGCCCTCCACTTTCTCTAGATAAATCCGCGAGTGGAGAATCCCATAAGGGAGCCAAAGGTGTTGGATCTGGGAGGGGAGAAAATGACTCTATTAAAGATGGCGGAGAGTCAGATTTTCCCTCTGAAGCATGTGACTGCTCTTCTGCCGTAACTATGGCAGGCACTGTAACCGACTCTACGTGCACTCCTCGCTGTGTGTCCTGAGTATGATCTGGGGAAGTGTATGGTTCCATTGTGAGTAATGGAATTGTGCTTGACTCAGTACAAGATGCCATGGCCCTATGGCGAATTTCAATAGATGCATCCTGTTGAGAGAATGCCTCTAGTAACTGTTCATTGGCCATTTCAAAGTCCATGTCCTGTTGAGAGGACAAGGATGGGCTTTCAGATGCCTCAGAATATGTTCTTCTTTTCTTAGGAGGAGGCAGAGCTGAGGGTTCACTCATATTTAACAATGTACTACTTCCTAGTAATCTCCTGGGTAATATTTTAGACAGTGGGGGAGAGGTTGAGATAGTATGAGACTCTGTGTTTGGCTCTATGACCTGGGATTGAAGCTGTAGTTCTACAACTTCATGGTCAGCCCTATCAACCACTGGGGGTCTTTCAACAGAAGTAGGAAGAGAGTGAGAGTGAGGAATTACTACCTGTAATGGAAGAGCCTGGGTGGCTTGTACCACTGGAGGTTGAGGTTGCTGTTCATGGCCGGGAAGATTGAAAATAGGTAAGGGAATATAATTGGCCATGAAAGCAGATACAAGTACTGGAACTTGCATAAATTTGAAGGTTGTGTCTTGGCGAGTGTAAATCTTTTTGCTAACTAGAGGGGGTTCGGTTACCGCAGAGTTAGCAAAAAGGGCTTTGTGTTCAGGGGTGAGTAGATGATCTGCTATAAGCATGAGAAAACGAGCATAGTAACATGATACCCTACGATTTGTAGAATGATCACGTAAAGCAGAAGTTAGACGTCTCAAGAGAATGGGAAAAAGTAGTTTGCCAAAATTGATCCTTTGATTGAAAACAACCGCAAGACCAATATACTGCAGAGTGGAAGTGATGTTATGAAAATTGGATTTTGTGCAGTTGGCAAACACTTTGGAAAGTGTATCGAAGAAAATATCCCATTCAGACACCAAATTTGATTTAGAAAGTTTGGTTAAATTGATCATCCCCTGATAGTGAATAGCATTGAAAAAATTTGTGATATCATTTTCAGAGGGTAAATTACAGAAATTGTCTAGTGGAAAATTTAACGCACGATTGACGACTGTTTCATCAACTACATACTGTGTGTTTGCGACGGTGAATGAAAAAGATTTTGAATCATCGGCCACAGTAGAAGTTGTGCAAATCAGTCTAAGTAGATCGACGTTTAAAATCACATTTGATTTAATAGCAGAGCTAACAATCGAATGGTCATTTAAAAATCTAATCCATGGCTTAAATTTTTCAACATCACATTTTTCCGGATTAAAATAACCAACCTGATTATGCGCGACAATTTGGAAATTGAGAGCCATTTAAAATAATAATAAGACACACGCTTTTCAGAATTTTAAGAATAATATTAAGAAAATTCGAATTAATTAAATTAATTTAATAATTCGAATTAAATTAATTATAATCGAAAAATTTAGACAGAAATGTATCTCGTTAAAATTCCTAACTCACAAACACAGTTTTGACAAACCAAAAGACACAAATCAGAAATTGAAAATAAAAATAAAAAGTTCAAAATCAACAAACACAAATTGAATTTGAAGGGGCAAACTGATTTTTATTTGTTTTTGTTTTTATTTAAGAAAAATCCAACAGCACCTCTGTATATATATACTTGTATGTATATATCACAAAGTGATGAATTAGTTTGCTGAGTAAAAACTCGAGCAAGGAAGGAATCAGATTGATGGTTTTAGTTCGAAGAGAGAGAAGAGAGAAAACGAGGAAGAAACTGTTCGAAATTTTTTAGAAGTGATTAACTGTTGAAATGGTTTAAAACAATACACACACACGCTTTTATATTACAGCTGGTATGACAATCCGGAATTGTCATACCGATTGTCATACCAGGCAAAAAGAAAGAAAAACAATAGAATAAGTATTAAAATTATAACTGGTATGACAATCTGATAGTCATACCGATTGTCATACCAGTATAATAATAAAATGAAATATATATATAATGTTTATAACTGGCAAGACAATCGATAGTCATACCGATTGTCTTGCCAGTATAAACTATACCGACATATTCAAACATATACAAACATATACTGAAATGACTTTCAGAAAGACAATTCAATTGTCTTGCCGATTGTCATTGCAGTAGAAAATAAAATAAAAGGAACAGACTACTATATATGTACTGAAACTATATTACAAAATAGTAAAACTGAAATAAAAACTTATAATTTTTACAGAAACAAAGACAATATATCAGAATTTATTATTTTTATTCCAAAAATAGATTTCTATTGAATTTTAGCAAATAAAATTCATAGAAAAATATTTTTAGAGGAAATAAAATATTCTGAGGTATTTTAAATTAACAAGTAGGGAAAATAAAAATAGATAAGATAATATATATTACATAGAAATAAGCAAGAAATATGATAAAATGATAAAATAAATTTGCAAATGAATTTTTCATTTATGAAAAATTCATTTGTAAATTCATTCAAGAACAGATCCCAGATATTAACTAAATTAATCACTAAAACTATTCAACATGCCCAATTTACCAACTAATCTGGTAAATGTGGATTCGTCAAGTGGTTTAGTGAAAATATCTGCTATTTGTTCTTCTGTTGGAACAAAAAATAGTTCAACAGTACCATTCATGACGTGCTCTCTAATAAAATGATACCTGATGTCAATGTGCTTTGTCCTCGAGTGCTGCACAGGGTTGTTGGTGATGGCTATTGCACTTATGTTGTCACATAAAATAGGAATCTTGTTCAATACAGAGCCATAGTCTCGTAGTTGGTTCCTAATCCACAAGATCTGAGCACAGCAGCTTCCAGCAGCAATATATTCAGCCTCGGCCGTTGAGTTGGAAACTATTTGCTGTTTCTTGCTGTACCATGAGACTAGCCTGCTTCCTAGGAATTGACAACTTCCTGAGGTGCTTTTCCTATCAACAACACTTCCTGCATAATCTGAATCTGTATATCCGACAAGGTTAAAACCAGATTCTTTAGGGTACCAAATACCTAGATTTGGTGTTCCCTTAAGATATCTTAAGATTCGTTTAACAGCAACGAGATGAATATCTCTAGGATCCGCTTGGAACCTTGCACATAAACATGTAGCATACATAATATCTGGTCTACTTGCAGTAAGATAGAGTAACGAGCCAATCATACCTCTGTAGCTTGTGACATCTACCTTAATGGAGTTTTCACATGGTCCAAGCTTGACAGCTGTAGTTGATGGAGTCCTTGCTGATGCAGAATCCTCTAGATTGTACTTTTTGAGGAGTTCCTTGAGATACTTGGATTGACAAATAAATGTTCCATCTAACCTTTGATTTACTTGTAATCCAAGAAAGAACTTCAGCTCTCCCATCATGCTCATTTCAAACTTGCTGTGCATTAACTTAGCAAATCTCTTACAGAGATTATCATTAGTAGACCCAAATATTATATCATCCACATAGACTTGGACTAATATAGTATCATTCTTATGTTTTTTAGAAAAGAGAGTTTTGTCTATGACACCTCTAATAAAGCTATTTTCAATAAGAAATTCAGAGAGAGTGTCATACCATTTTCTTGGAGACTGTTTTAGCCCATAGATAGCCTTGAAAAGAAAGAAGACAAAATCCAAATGATCTGGATCTTCAAAACCAGGAGGTTGCTCTACATATACCTCTTCATCCAGCTTTCCATTCAGAAAGGCGCTCTTGACATCCATTTGATAAACTTTAAAGTTTGAAAATGCTGCGAATGCCAGAAATATCCAGATGGCCTCAAGTCTAGCCACTGGAGCATAGGTTTCATCATAATCAATACCTTCAGCTTGAGAATACCCTTTAGCTACCAGTCTTGCCTTGTTTCTTGTAACCACACCATCTTCATCTAGTTTATTCCTGAATACCCACCTAGTACCAACAGCTTTCTTGTGTACAGGCCTAGGTACCAGTTTCCAGACTTGTTGACTTTCAAACTGATTGAGTTCATCTTGCATAGCAATCACCCAATCTGGATCAGACAGTGCTTCTTCAATTTTCTTAGGTTCCATCTCAGAAAGAAATCCTGAGAACAGACACTCATTTTGAGTAGCACGTCTAGTTCTGACTCCAACATCTGGATCACCAATAATCAACTCAAAAGGGTGAGCTTTATTCCAGACAATCTGTCTTGGAAGATGTGATCTTGATGATTCGCCTTGAAATTCATTGTGATGTTGTGTCCTACTAGATGATCCTTCAGCATCTCCCCCTGAGTTGTTGCCATGTTGGCTTGAAGATTCTCCGTCAGTAGCAGTGGTATCTCCATTGTTGCCAAAGTTTCCATCACTATTACCTTGAGTATCATTAGGATTAACAGGTTCTTCACCAGCAACAACCTCAGGTTCTTGACCATGTTCTGATTCTGAATCTGACGTATCATCAAACTTCAGTTTCTCAGAAGGATCTTCAGTTTGGATACTAGGGAGTTTAGTGTCATCAAATGTAACATTGACACTTTCAGTTACTTTGTGTTGATCAATGATATACACTCTATATGATCTTCTTCCATATCCAACAAAAATACCCTCATATGCCTTTGCCTCGAACTTACCACGACGATCATCTCCATCCTTGAGCACGAAGCATCTGGCACCAAATACATGAAAGTATTTGATAGAAGGTTTACGTTCATTCAAAATCTCATAAGGAGTTTTCATGAAGTCTTTGTTGATTAGAGTTCGATTCTGAGTATAACATGCAGTATTGACAGCTTCAGCCCAAAAGTACATTGGAAGACCTGATTCATTTAACATCGTTCTTGCAGCTTCAATCAATGTACGATTCTTCCTTTCTACCACTCCATTTTGCTGAGGGGTTCTAGGAGCTGAAAATTGTCTGGTAATCCCTTTGTCTGTACAGAATCCATTGAGAAGTATATTCTTGAATTCTGTCCCATTATCTGACCTTATTGCTCTAACAGGGACGTTAGAATCTAACTCAATCATCTTGATATGATCAATCACAACTTGTGGTGTTTCATCCTTAGAGTGAAGAAATAAAACCCACGTATACTTGGAATAGTCATCAACTATCACAAGACAGTAACACTTCTTTGACATAGAAAGGATATTAACTGGACCAAATAAATCCATGTGCAATAATTGCAGAACACCAGTTATGGAAGATGTGTCAGTGCCTTTGTGACTTGCTTTCTTTGACTTTCCTTTCTGGCAAGCCTCACATAGTCCTTCTGGAGAGAATTCCAGCTGAGGCAGACCTCTTACCAATTCTCTTTTGACAAGAGAATTCATTGTTTTGAAATTGAGATGGGAAAGTCTCTTGTGCCATAGCCAACTCTCATCTGACGATGCCTTTGCATAGAAACAATTGACTTCAAGATTGCTTCCAGAGTTCATGTCAGCTACGAACAGATTTCCTTTCCGGATTCCCATTAAGGAGGGTTTTTCACTTTTCTTGTGCAGAATCTGACACTTCAGCTTGTCGAATAAAACATTGTAGCCGTTGTCACAGAACTGACTAATGCTAAGCAGATTGTGTTCAAGTCCTTGCACAACATATATATTTTCAATGATAACATTTCCAGCTTGCAAACAGCCATATCCCTCCGTTAAACCTTTGCTGTTATCTCCAAAGGTAACCACTGGGCCAGCTTTCTCAACCACATTTGATAGCAGGGCTCTATCTCCGGTCATATGTCTTGACGATCCACTGTCAAGAATCCACACTACCGGTTGTACCTGTTTAATGCCCTCTTTTCTTGACGATGAGGTGCTTGCATTACTAGCCATGAGAGCAAGATTCCCAACTTCTTCATCTTCACTGTCAGTATCATCCCAGCTTCTTCCCTTTGCCAGGTACGCCCTTTCAGATTTACTCTTCTGATTAGAATCGTAAGAGTTCTTCCTAGCTTGTTTTGGCGTCCTGCATTCTGTGGCAAAGTGTCCCAACTCATTACAGTTGAAGCATCGAATGGTGCTTCGATCAACCATCCCTGTTTTATACCCACCACTGCTGGTGTTAGAGGATGAAGATCCACCTTTCTGGAATCTGTTATAGTTGGACTTGTACTTGAACTTGGGATTCCTTTTGAATCTGACATTTGAGAATCTCTTGACAATCAGGGCCATTGACTCATCCTCCAATTGCTCCAGTTCTTCCAAGGAATAATAATCATCTCCTGATTGATTTGTAGTAGGAGAATCAAATTCTGCTACTATCACATTATCTTCAACCTTGGAAGACTGTACCATTCTATCTTACTGTTGAGATTGTTGTTGATATTGTGGTTGTTGTTGTTGTTCATCAGCTACTAGAGCAGTAGACGTGCTGACCACTCTTCCTTTCCCGTAAACTTCCTTCTGCTGAATCTGCTCCAACTCATAAGTCTTCAACACACCATAGAGCCTTTCCAAAGAAATCTCACTCAGATCTCTTGCTTCTCTTATGGCAGTGATTCTATGTTCGAGATGAGTTGGCAGTGTTAAAAGGAACTTTTTGTTGACCTCCCTGATGGAATAGTATTTACCATTAATATTCAGGTTGTTGATCAATGCATTGTACCTCTCAAACACTTCAGTGATTCCTTCCCCTGGATTTGATTTGAAATATTCATATTCAGAGGTTAGGATTTCTAGTTTGTTCTCCCTAACTTCCTCTGTGCCTTCATTAATAATCTCAATAGTTTCCCAGATATGTTTGGAATCTTTACAATTCATCACATGTCTATTCATCAGGGGATTAAGGGAATCTACTAAGATTAATTGAAGGCTAGCATCCAGGGAAGCTTCTTCTATTTCAGCAGGAGAGAAGTCCTCAGGATCCTTCACATAAGTTCTCGCTTTGGTGATCACCACATCATTTTCTATTACCTCTGGTTCCATAACCATAGGAATTTTTGGACCCTTCTTCAACACTTGCAAATATTTGGGATTAGCAACCTGTAAAAACAGTAGCATCTTCTTCTTCCACATAACATAATTTTCTTTATCGAAAAGTGGAATTTTAACGGTTCCAACTTTTTGTGTAGTCATTATGAATTTTTTGAGTGAATAAAAAATTCAAGAAGTGAAAGAAACACAAAAGTCTAGGATCTAGATTTGTACGTTAATCAGAAGGCTCTGATACCAATTGTTAGGTCCCTAATTTGTTTGTAGAAGGGGGGGTTGAATGCAAACAATACCGTTTAGTCGAATAAAATGCGGAATAAAATTGTGAAACAAAATTCAAGTTAAATAAAACTTTTATTAAACTTGAAAGGTGTTACAACTACGGTATCGGTTACAAGGGATTAATCTCAAATCAATTATTACAAATCTAGAATAAATTCGACATGAACTTTTTCTATTTTTGTAATTAAAAGATCAAATGCTAAATGCGATTTGAGATTAAGTTCTAGGGATTTTAATCCGCTAGATTGATACACAAGAACAAGAGAGTGATTTCTAGTTGATTGGATTTAACTTTACAAGCTAGAAATTGTAATCTTGAATTAGCAGATAAGATGAAATATTTGGCTGCTTGTTCTCTGTTTTGTTCTTGGCTTCTGTTTGATTGCTCTCTGTATGTGTGTAAGTTAATTGGATGCTTCTGCTGCTTTTTAATCAACACAGCCGAGATTAATGAACTGGTATGACAATCCTTTGTCCAATAATACTTTCGGTGTGACAATCTTTTAGAGCTAGCAAGACAATTAAAATGAACTAGCAAGACTTTCGGTATGACTATTGATTGTCATACCGATTGTCATATTAGTTCAAATGAAATTGTTTTACTGAATTAATAAGTGATTTTAATCTAAATAATAATTCTATCAAGACAATCAACTGAATTAGCATGACTTTCGATATGACTATCAATTGTCATACCGATTGTCATACTAGTACAATCAGTTGTCTTTTTAGAATTAAAACAGATTTTAACCAATTAAAATTCTGAAAAACCTTAATATTAATTCAGAATTAATTAATCAATTAATTTAATTAATCAAATAAATTAATCTTTGCAGATATAAATTATTTTCATAATTAAAATTATATGACTTAATTAATTAATAGAGAATTAATACTAACCCTGAGCAGCATCCATTCTTCTGACAATCTTCTAAAAGTCACTGAGACTTATGAATCAATTCCGCCACTTCAATGCTGACACTCGATGTACTGTCTGGTTCATGAGTGACTAACTTTCGTGACGTTTCTTCATGTCTTGACTTTGTTGTTCTGATTGAATCCTTGTAATAAATGATACCCTGACGAGATCTCTGTCACTTGATTAAATCCACGATCTTGATTTATATCACTGAGGCATGATCAAATTCTTGAACTTCTTCCAGTGAATCACCAAGTCTGCAGATGAACAATGTTTCTTTATTCTTTGACAGATGTTACTTTGTGAGATCTCTCTGATGATTGATCCACTATTTACTTATTACATTCTTATTTGAGTTGAGTTAAATACTCGAATAAACGAGTAGGCTATGACATATGCCTTTCACTCTCATATCGGATAAACTTTCCCTTGTAGCTTTAGTTCGCTCAACAATCTTATATATCTCTCAAAGAATGAAGACACTGTTTCTCCGGGTTGAAGTTTAAACGCTTCATACTGAGTCGTCAGAATATCCATCCTGTTTTCTTTGACTTCTTTTGTACCTTCCATCAACAGCTCAATGGTTTCCCATATATCTTTTATACTATTACTTCCCAGAAGTTGATGACTCATATCATTATCGGTTGATTCCACTATTATGAGTTGAAGGCTTGTGTCCAGATTTATCAACTCTTTGTCAGTCTCTGTATATTTAGACGGATCCCTGGGAGTGGATGAGGAAGGAATTCTTACACCAGTTGCAGTAGTGGATTCAACAACTATTTTCATCAGAACATAAGGGTCATTCAGTAATATCCTAATATATAGTGGATTCGAAGCTTTCACAAACAACATCATCTTTTTCTTCCTAAGGTTGTAATTTTCTTTGTCGAATGGGGGAACCTTGATACTTCCAATTCTTTGGTTGTTCATTATCTTGGCGGAATTAAAATTATTTAATATTCAAAAATTTCAAGAAATGAGAATTTTTAAAAATTAAAAAATTTTAATAATTTTTTTAAGAACTTGTTTCTTTCTCAGGATCATGATTTGTATTTCAATCAACAAGCTCTGATACCAATTGTTAGTCCCAAAGTATCGTAGAGGGGGGGGTTGAATACGATACCTATAATATTTTTCGATTCGTTTCAAGTTCTTCGTTATATATACGGAATCAAAATAGACAGGAAACAATTCAAGGAATATATCATTTTATTAATATAAACCTTGAGGTTGCTACAATCTAATCAAACAAATGATTAGCTACAATAAATTTGATAGCACAACTTTGTGTTTACAAGATTTATAAATGAAGTCCTTAATGGAGCTCTCGTAAAAACACTTCTGTTGCGGAGGAAGATAACCAAATGGAAATAAATTCATTTGTTGCTTTTATAGTCTTTAATTTATATTGGACATGTGGCATCATTTTATCCACGCAAAATCATTTCAATTACTGCATGTTTGTTCAATGAAAAACATCCAAGTTATTACTAGCGACCAGAGGGAAAACAAGGCCTTTTCCTTTTACCTTTTTTTACTTGCGACCATAAGATAACAATGGTGCATCTTACTTGTGACCATAAGATAATAGTACTTCCTTGGTACTATCTTCTATCTTGTTACTGGCGACCACTAGTAGAAGGAAATGACTTAGAATATTTTTTGATATGTTGATGCTTGGTGCACTGTTCCGGTTCACAAACAACTAACATGAATTGATTTAATTCAATTTCTTTTGCAACACTGGGTTGATACATCTTAATTGATTATTCATTGTTTCAATCACTGAACCCCTGACCTTTAATACTTCAAATCAAATCATTTCACTGACACTAGAAGTCCTTTGACATCTTATTCTTCATGGAGATTTGAACATATTAATGAACTTCTTCCCATGGCCTGGTTACAGACTTAGAGCATTAATTCCATCTTTTGATTATTTGTATTTATTCAGTCTTCATTTTCAGGGTTTCTGTGCTTCACAGTTTAATGTTATTTATCTGTTTATGTTCCATGTTGAGTTATAATTCCTCGATTACATATTACGTTACATTATGCTTTACACTTACTATTTTAATAATTTTAAATATTTAATATCTTTTTAATCTTTCAAAAAATTTAAATAAAGCATAGGTGTTTGATAGGATTATATATATATTTATTGTTTTAAATTACACTCAATTTGAATATTTAAGAATTAAGATACCATTTATATAATGCGCTTATAAGTCAATTACTTCAAGATGTATTATTTCATAATCTTAATTCATATTACATTTTTGTAATACCATCACCAACATGGTTAATAAAATATAACAAATTATACACACACACAGAGACACAATAATTTGTCAAATATGGTCCATTATAAAATATTTTTCTATAATATTAAAGTATGATATATAGGTGGTCACAAATGCTAACACCTTGTACTCATTCTTTCTTTAATATTTTATTATTTTAAGATATAAAATTTTATAATTGCCGAAGGTTTTGTCTATATGACATGGTTTGAATAGTCAATTTTCATTGTGAGTTAGTCAGTTCAATTTGTCAATTCTCTCTGTCAAACAACATTATGGCGTCGTTGATTAACCTATTTAATGCTATGAACAATATCACTTTGGAGGACGAAGAGGAAGGAGATTTAGCGATATAAGCAGCAGAAGAACTCTCAAAAAGCACGCCCTTCCTGGAAACAACGCAAAATTGTGTATCATTGCCAGATTTATAACAGAGGGACATGCGTATTTCACAGCAATGCAACATACTCTCGCTTCACTTTGGAAACCGGGAAAAGGTGTGTACATGAAAGAACTAGAAGTCAACTTATTTTTATTTCAGTTTTATCACGAGTTAGATGTAAAAAGAGTACATGAAGGAAACCCTTGGTTTTTCAACATATGTGCGTTGGTGATGTCTCGTACGAATGAAGGTGATAATTCCATATTTGATTACACTCGATTAATTGGTACAAATACACGATCTCAGGCCAGGATTTATGTCAGAAAATATTGTTAAGTAAGTGGGCAATTACATTGGAAAATTTATTGAGCCGTGTTCATCTAATTTTGTAGGCGTTTGGAGAGATTATATGCCTCTTCGTGTCACAGTAAATTTAGCAAATTTATTAAAACGCCGAATCAAAATTAAAAAATCAGAGGATAACTGGTTCTGGATAACTTTCAAATATGAGAATGTGCCCATATTTTGTTTCATATGTGATTTGATTGGACATTCTGAGAAATTTCGTAGCCGTTAATTCGATGTCTAAGGACATGAAATTGTCAAACCTTACGGTGCATGGATGCGTGCACCATTTAAAAGGCAAGTTAAGCCTATTCGTGCTAAATGGCTTCAAAATGGTGGCTAGGGTGATTATCAGAATCCAGTTTTCGGTGAAGATGGGAGGAGGACTGAGGTGAAGCAACACCATCAAGATCCGATTTTTTCCCCAAAATACGCAAGTTGATATGCATAGTGCAACTTAGGGGGATTAGAATTTCAAAATGATGTAAGGAGCATGATGATAGGAATAAGTAGCATTAACATCACAGACACACCAATTAAGGAGTACAACATATTGAAAGAAGTAGTTATAGTCGATTCCAAAAAAAAAACTGATAGTGGGTTGTGCCTTAATAATATGGGCCTAAATATAGAAATGGTGATGGAATCAGATGAGAATGATATTATGAGTATGGAAACAGCGAGCCCAAAAATATATACGAGTTCAAAAAATATGCCAGAGGCGAGCACAGTACTCACATATCAAAATGAGTGTTATAAGCTGAAATTGCTACAGACTTTGGACCCCGTGGGCTTTAGAATTTTGCAAAAAGATAATAATCCAAAATAAACCCAATTTCATTTTTTTAAGCGAAATTTTATGTAAGAAAAATAAGATGGAAGCAATAAGAAAAATGATCAACTTTGAGGGTACTATAATAGTTGAGACACAAGGCCACAGTGGTGGCATTTCCCTCCTCTGGAGAAATAAACAAAAAGTACAACTAAGATCGTTACTAAAAATCAGATTGACATTGATGTTAAAACAAAAGAAGGTGACCAGTTTTGACTAACAAGTTTATACGATGAGCCTAACATAGAAAAACGAAGGGAGACATGGGAGCTAATTCGGAAGTTAACCACTAAAAATAGTAAATCTTGGTGTTTAATTGGAGATATGAACAATATTCTATCTCACGAGGATAAAAAAAGGGGATAGATCATACCCACAATAGTTACCGCAAGGTTTTACGGAGGTTCTAAATGATTGTGCATTGAATGACATGAGCTTGATAGACTATCCTCTTATTAAAAAAAAGGATATGGTACTGAAAATTGGATCGAGGTTTGCCTTGATGGAGCTCTAGTTACTGAAAGCATTACTGATTTATTTAAGGATGCCAATCTTATCAGTCTTGAAGTCATGACCTCCGGTCATTGTCTAATAATTCTAGAGCCTAACAAATATGTGCACATTCAAGCAACCAAAAAGTTTCAGTTCAAAAATGCATGATTGAGGTAATCTTTGTGTCGTCAAATTGTTGAAGATGTATGGAGTAGCAATTCACAACAGTCATTTTATGATAAAATTGTTAGATATTTTGACATTTTATCAGAATGGGGAAAATAATTGACAAGAAACTTTATAACTCGGACCTCTCAAAGCAAGCACGTGCTGAAAAGCTAAAAGGCAAAAGAGACGTAAATTCTATCAAATTGGTTCGAGCAGAAAAGCAAAGCTCTCGAAAACCTATGCATAACAAGAAATCTTTTGGCATCAAAGGGGAAAACAATTGCGGCTCCGTGAGGGGGATTAAAATACCAATTATTTTTGTGCAGCTGCAAAAATTAGACGAAAGGTGAACCAGATTAGTTTTTTGATTGACAATACAGGAAAAAAGTAAAATGAGAAGCAGGCTTAGAAGAAGTGAAGACAAGTTATTTCACGAACCTTTTTCAGCTTCTGATACAGATTGGAATGGTGTTACTACTTGTATTCAAAAAAAATCTCTCAGCACCAAAATGACTTACTGCTGACTCCAGTTGAAGATGATGAAGTCAAAAAAAGCCCTATTTCATATGCACGCGGACAAGTCTCCTGGAGCAGATGACATGACACAAGGGTTCTATCAAAAATTCGGAAGTATTGTAAGTTGTGATATCGTGCATATTGTTAAGAATTTTTTTGCTAATGGTACAATAGATAGTCAGTTAATTAGTACTAATATAACACTTTTTCTGAAAAAGAATGATCCCCATGACCGATCTTCGCCCTATCTCCTTGTGCAACATGGTGTATAACAGAATTTCTAAAGTGCTTGCTAACGGGCTTAAACAGGTACTTGATTCAGTATTCTCATATACACAAAGTGCATTTGTACCATGGAGTTTAATATCAGATAACATTATGGTGGCATATGAAGTCATGCACTTTATGAAAATGAAAACAAAGGGAAAAGATAGTTGGATGGCTTTAAAGCTCGATAAGAGCAAAGCCTACGACCGTATTGAGTGGAATTTCCTTGAGGCTATTTTACATAACACGGGCTTTGATTATAAACTGATTAATCTTTTCATGGCATGGGTCTCAACAGTAAGATATCACATCTCTCATTTATGCAAAAATTTTGGGTCGATTACTTCTAGCAGAGGGCTTCAAGGCGATCCATTGTCCTCGTATCTGTTTATCATATGTATGAAAGGCTTTACAATCTTAATACACTGTTACAAGATAAAGCAGTTGTTAAATGGTATTAAAGTAGCTCGTACAACACCTCTAATCAGCCACATGTTATTTGCTGATGACAACTACATTTTCTTCTAAGCAATAATGAATAACGTGGATCATGTTCTTAAGCTGCTCAAGATGTTCGATTAGGCCCCAGGCCAACAAATTAATGTGGATAAGTCATCAGTAATCTTTAGCAAAAATATCAATACTTCATCAAAGATGCTCTATACCGGAGATTAAAGTTTATAAAAAGCTAATGATGGGTGCATTTATCTTGGTCTCCCAATTCTAGTAGGACGAAAGAAGACTGTAGTGTTTGGGTTTTTGAAGAACAAGCTGCAAGATAGAGTCCAGGGTTCGGATAAAAAGACAATCTCAAAAGGTGGAAAAGAAGTGCTATTAAAAACAGTTGCCCAATCGTTATCTAATTATGCCATGAGTGTCTTTCTGCTACCAGTTAAAATCTGCAGAGATTCAGAAAAGCCGATGTCTCAATTTTGGTGGAGATCTAACTTTGATAAGCAAAGTTTATTCATTGGAAAAACTGGAAAAATATGTGTAGAAATAAAGCATCAGGTGGCTTAGGATTTCGAAATCCGTGATTTTAATGTAACATTTATGGTAAAATAAATTTGCAAACTGCTTACTTTCCCAAAAAAATTAGTTACAAAGGTATTTAAAGCAAGATATTTCCCCAATAATTCTGTTTTGAATGCCAAGGTTGGTGAAAATCCAAGCTACATTTAACGTAACATTATGGAGGCGCAAGAGTTGGTAAAGAATTGAGTGGTTTATCGAGTGTGCAGAACGATCCATGGTCGCGTAATATCAGCGACCCATATATTCATATGCACAGTGAATCACTGATAAGTGCAAATATTTTGTCCATGATGATTCCTGGTGCAATCAATGTGATGTGGACTTAGTTTCAGATTTTTTTTTAAATGCGATAAGAACTTAATACTCACAATTCCTCTTGATATTACAGATCATGACATATGGTATCAGGGAAGCGATAAATTAGTCTTTTCCTCAATTAAATATGCATATTTTCTTATACAATAAGGTAACGAGACAACTAATTCTGCAAACAACTCAAGATTTTGAAGGAAGATGTGGAATTTGAAGATGCCACCTAAAGTTAAACACTTTACGCGGAGAGCAATAACATGATGCCTACTAACGAAGGACAATCTTAGGTACAGTGAGATCGAAGTTAACATATTGTGTCATATCTGCAATATGGAAGATAAAACAACATTGCACACTTTGGTTAATTGTTCATGTGCAAAAGCCTGCTGGAAGCTTACAATAATGATAAAAGATATTTGTAATTAGTCTTCTTTTACTGAGTGGTTGTTCGATGTTTTTCAGTAGCTCAATAACTCTAAAATATGTTTAATAATCATGATTTGTTGGATGTTGTGGAAAAATAGAAATGACATAATATGGGATCAACACAGCTTAAAACCATCAAATATAATGGAGTCGACAAAAATACCCTTAACCAATGGTAGAATTTTTAACATAGCTCGTTTGATAACTCCTTGGGATATATTTCTCAAGGCGATGGACTTGAACACTGCAAACCACCCACGTTGAATAAAGTTAAGGTAAATACTGACGCAATTATATTTGAGAATTCAGCTTGTTATAGCCATGGTTTTTGTAAGTCATATGTCATAGCCTATTTGTATATTCGAGGATTCAACTCAACTCAAATAAGAATGTAATAAGTAAATAGTGGATCTACCGTCAGAGAGATCTCGCAAAGTAATATCTGTCAAAGGATTCAGAAACAAGGTTCATCTACAGACTTGAGGAGTTAATTCACTGGAAGAAGTTCAAGAAGTTGATCATGCCTCAGTGATATAAATCAAGATCGTGGATTTAATCAAGTGACAGAGATCTCGTCAGGGTATCAATTAATTACAAGGATTTAATCTGAAGAAAATCAAAGTATCAAAGTCAAGACATGAAGAAACGTCACGGAAGTTAGTCACTCATGAACCAGACAGTACATCGAGTGTCAACATTGAAGTGGTGGAATTGATTCATAATTGACTGTGATTATCAGAAGATTTTCAGAAGAATGGTTGCTGCTCAAGATTAGTATTAATTCTCTATTAATTAATTAAGTCATATAATTTAATTAAGAAAATAAATTATATCTGCAAAGATTAATTTATTTATTAATTGAATTAATTGATTAATTAATTCTGAATTAATATTAAGATTTTTCAGAATTGTTTTTTGAATTTAAATCAGTTTAAATCAGCAAGACAATTGAAAATGAACTAGCATGACAATCTGGATTGTCATACCGATTGTCATGCCAAGTCATTTCAATTGTCATACCGAAAGTTACACTGGGAGGAGGATTGTCTTGCCAGTTCATTCTGATTGTCTTGCTAGTTCAATCAATAGTCTCACCGAAAGTCTTGCTAGCTCAATGGATTGTCTTGCTAGCTCAATGGATTGTCTTGCTGAGCTAAAAGGATTGTCTTGCCAACAAATCAGGTTGTTGTTTTATTATTTAAACAACAGAAGCAACAGAAGTCAATCATCCATCCGAAAACAGTTCAAGAACAAAGAAAAGCAGAAGCTGAAAAATATATCATCTCTTCTCTGCTAAAATCAAGATCACAATTTCTAGCTAGTAAAGTTAAATCCAAACCACTAGAAATCATTATCTTGTTCTTGTGTAACAATCTAGCGGATCAAAATCCCTAGAACTTAATCTCAAATCGCGTTTAGCATTTGATTCTAATTATTGCAAAAATAGAAAAAGTTCATGTCGAATTTATTCTAAATTTGTGATAATTAATTTGAGATTAATTCCTTGTAATCGATATAGTTGTTGCAACACCTTTCAAGTTTAATAATATTTTTATTTAACTTGAATTTTGTTTCACATTTTTTATTCTGCATTTAATTCGATTATTCGGTACTGTTTGTATTCAACCCCCCCTTCTACAAACACATTGGGACCTAACAATTGGTATCAGAGCCTTCTGATTAACGAACAAATCAAGATCCTAGACTTTTGTGATTTTTCAACTCCTTGAATTTTTTATTTATTCAAAAATTCATAATGACTTCACAAAAAGTTGGAACCGTTAAAATTCCACTATTTGATAAAGAAAATTATATCATGTGGAAGAAGAAGATGCTATTATTTTTACAAGTTACAAATCCCAAATATCTGAACTTGTTAAAGAAGGGTCTAAAAACTCCGATGGTTATTGAACCAGAGGTGATAGTAGATGATGTTGTGATTACCATAGCTAGAACCTATCCAAAAGAGCCTGAAGATATTACTCCTGCTGAGAAGGAAGAAGCCTCCTTGGATGCCAGCCTTCAATTAATATTAATTGATTCCCTTGATCCCTTGATGAACAGACATGTGATGAACTGTAAAAATTCCAAACACATGTGGGAAACTATTGAGGTGATTAATGAAGGCACAGAGGAAGTTAGGGAGAACAAGTTGGAGATCCTAACCTCTGAGTATGAATATTTTAAATCAAATCCAGGAGAAGGAATTACTGAAGTGTTTGAGAGGTACAATGCGTTGATCAACAACCTGAACATAAATGGGAAATATTATTCAATCAGGGAGGTCAACAAAAAGTTCCTTTTAACACTGCCAACTCATCTTGAACATAGAATCACTGCCATTAGAGAAGCTAGAGATCTGAGTGAGATTTCTTTGGACAGGCTCTATGGAGTGTTAAAAACCTATGAGTTGGAGCAGATTCAACAGAAGGAAGTCTACGGGAAGGATAGAATGGTCAGCACATCTACTACACTTGTAGCTGAAGGTCAACAACAACAGCAATCTCAACAATTGGAGAGAATGGTACAGTGTTCCAAGGTTGAGGAAAATATGTTAGTAGCAGAATATGATCCTCCTACTACAAATCAATCAAGTGATGATTTTTATTCCTTGAAAGAGCTGGAGCAATTGGAAGACGAGTCAATGGCCCAAATTGTCAAGAGATTCTCCCATGTCAGATTCAAGAGGAATCCCAAGCTTAAGTACAAGTCCAACTACAACAAATTCCAGAAAGGTGGATCTTCATCCTCTAACACCAGCAGTGGTGGGTACAAAACAGGGATGGTTGATCGAAGCACCATTAGATGCTATAACTGCAATGAGTTGGGACACTTTGCCACAGAATGTAGAAAGCCTAAGCAAGTAAGAAAGAACTCTGAAAGGGCTTATCTGGAAAAGGGAAGAAGCTGGGATGATACTGACAGTGAAGATGAAGAAGAAGGAAATCTTGCTCTTATGGCTATTGATGGAAAAGCTTCATCGTCAAGAATAGAGGTAAAACTTTCTGATGCTGAAATGGTTTATCATCTAAGAGGTAACTTAGATTGTGCATGTCGTGATAATGAACTGTTAAGTTTACAGATCACAGACCTTGAGAAAGAGGTTAATGAATTAAGACTTGTGCACATTAATCAAGACAAATTAAAAGAACAGGTATCTTTTCTAGAGAATAGAGTTGACTGTTATAGAAAACTCGAAACTATTCTCAAAGACAAGATCACCGGTCTTGAGACTAAGGTTAGAGCCTACTTCAATTCTTGTTCGAAGGCTAAAGAGTTCTACAGTAAGCAAGCTGTTAATCAAACATCTGGAATAGGTTATGATTACAATGCTGCTATTGGAGAATTGGGCATAAACTCCCCTCCTCATGTCTGTGCTAAAGGGAGGGAAGTACCACATATGCTTAAGGGTGTTGATGAACCCCTCTATAAAGCATCAATTGCTGAACCATTTGATGCGACCTCTTCTGTTATTCAAGAAGAAATACGTGCTGAGGATCATGCTTATGAGAAGATTGTTTCCAAGTCAAGTGAGTCAAAAGTTCCAGTCAAAGTTGTGAAAGCAACTGAGACTAACTCAGACACACATGAGTTGGATAACAATAATGCCATGTCTACCATGCATAAATTACCTGATGTTAATCACTCTCATAAAGCATGTGGTGTTGCTAATTGTATGTCTTGTGCTTTTAATATGATGTATGCTTATTTTAATGGTAAGCATGTGTCTAATGATAAGACTACTCCTCGTCAGCATGTGAATAACAAGAAGCATGATAGGTCTAAGACTGCTAGTCCTTCTAAGGCTAGAAAGGAGACATTTGTGCCTAAGCTTAAACAGAAATTTGTTAAGGCTGTTTACAAGGTCAAATGTTCAGTCATTGAGAAAGTTGAGACCATTAAAATTAAAAATGTTGTTTTGACTGACAAAGGACAATTCTACAAGTGTGCCGGGCCCAACCAAGTTTGGGTTCCGAAGAAGGTCTAATCCATTTGTAGTGCAGGGCATTAAACAGGTGTAACCGGTAGTGTGGATTCTTGACAGTGGATCATCAAGACATATGACCGGAGATAGAGCCTTGCTATCAAATGTGGTTGAGAAAGCTGGCCCCTGGTTACCTTTGGAGATAACAGTAAAGGTTTATCTGAGGGATATGGCTGTTTGCAAGCTAGGAATGTTATCATTGTAATTTTGTATATTGTGCTAGGTTATTATCAGGAAGCAGTATCTAACATATAGCACCAGTGATGAGACTTGAGAATATTATGACATATCAGGCACCTGCTGCACATTACACTTGGAATTGTACTCTAGTAAGATGTGTACAAGTGTACTCCTGATTGGTGAGTTAAAAGAGGAAGTCAGTGCACCACAGTTCATGGACTTTGCAGCTGCAGATCTATTGGACTATGCAATCTCTTCTTCACAATCTCACTTCAGGTTGGTATGAACTAGTATACTGCTCAAGCAATCGTCAAGGACATGGTATGGCACTCTAACTGCAGTCACAGTTTTATATGAATAAGTAGAGTCGTCATATTTATAACTATCTTATCACTAGGCACAATCATATTGTTTTATATGTGCAGTGGTATATTATTTATGCAACATAACAATTAGTATCTAAAGTACTTGACAAGTATCGGTCAATGATATGTTGTTAACATTATGTTGCAGATATTTGTAAGCTTTTGACATGAATGAGAATTACTTAGAATTTACCCTAAGTGATCAATATTTTATCAAAAACTCATTCATATTAAAAAAAAAACAAAATCAAACTTCTTTCTACATTAGTGATTTCTTATTTCATGTAAAATCCTTTGAAATCACTATTGTACATCATTACTCTCAAAAGATTAAATGTATAATTTTCATTCATTATAAATCTTAAATACATTTTATCTCTATAGTGCCATATATTCTGTGTTACAGGTTCAGTCTCCAATGACTTTCTTTCATTGACAGTCATGAGGTTGAAAACCCACAACGTCTATCCCAGACTGTAAAGACAAACACAAAAACAGAACCAACCAACACTCTCTTACCACTAAATGTAGTATGAATAAGCGTGAGGGAGATAGTGCCTTAGTGCACCACATAAGGAAGGTTCTGTAGTCAACCCAGTAGCTCTGTCTCCTACAAAGATGAGTAGTATTTAAACCGAGACAACTGCTAACCCCCATACATCTTCTCAAAAAGATGTAATGGTTGAAAAGGCACAAAAACAGTTACTAGATTCATTCTCTCAACAGGGTGCGTCTATTGAAATTTGCCTGTCGGCCAAGGTATCCTATGTAGTGTCACCACCTCAAATATAAACAATTCTTAATGCACAAGGAAAGGTTACACACACAAAGGATGAGTTGACGGAAACAAGAGTCTCGACCATTTTAAGGTCAGATTCGATTGTTTAAGGTTCATTAATGGACCAATTGCCTTTACAGGTGTTAGGAGAGGATACTGATCCAAAAGCCATATGTCAGTGGTCAGTGTCTACCTCCCCAGGCTTAAATCCCCTGGATGCATCTGCAGATAGTGGATCTGACATAGGCGCAGATCGGCAACTTGTTGACAATGATTCAGATATTACCTGATGAGTCACAAGGAAATGTCTTCACAGGCATTAGAAGGGAACTTTGATCTTTATGCTAAATTCGTTGGATCATTGTTTACCTTCCCAGAATTCAAATCTGGAACCCTAAAAGGGAAACTAGCAACTTGTAGATTATGACTCAGATTCATCTGACGAGTTTAACAAGGATGGGAATTTGCGAACTCCCATTGCACCACCTGTGACCTCCTTAAGGATGGCTAAGGTGATTTTCCTTGCAGGTACAGCTGGATTATGGAGCTATGAGAGAAGAGTGATACACTTGTGAGAATGAGTGTAAACACCAGTGGAGAGAAGAGTGAAACACATGTGAGGTACACTAAAACACAATCACACACTCACAGTGAGGAAGAAAGAGAAACTACTTGTTATTTCTTTTCCAACCAAGTGAAATATGAGAACTCCTTCAGACGACGGCATACATTCCTTCTTTAAGGGGGAGATAAAAGCTTAAGTAATAGTTTGGAGGATTCCTCAACTAAGGGGGAGAAATAGCAGGGAGGAAGAAAAAGATCCTACATGTACACTACACCACACCATTGTTGTTTGTAACTACGGATCCTATTGTACGGGAGAGGTGGTAAACACAAGGTGATTTTCTAGTAAGGGAAGAAGCTGTTTTCAAAAGGAGAGTACCATTGGTTTTTATCTGCGGATCCTATTATACGGGAGAGGTGGTAAAACGAAGGTGATCTTCTTTAATCAGTTGATTCTCATAGGGGGAGAAGCAAGAGATATGGGCTTCTCAACAGGAAATGTGGTTGTACAAATGAAGATGGAACTACTTGAAGATATGTTCAGTCTAGAGGAACATCTACTTGGAATCTGGAAAATGTTAAATCTCATCCAGAACTTTTCTGCTATTTACTTTGCATGTATGTTTATATCTTTCTCTTATTTGTTAGTTGAGTTATCCTCTAGGTATTTGTGTGTTATTGTCTAACAAACAAATAGGGGGAGATTGTAAGTCATATGTCATAGCCTATTTGTATATTCGAGGATTCAACTCAACTCAAATAAGAATGTAATAAGTAAATAGTGGATCTACCGTCAGAGAGTCTCGCAAAGTAATATCTGTCAAAGGATTCAGAAACAAGGTTCATTTACAGACTTGAGGAGTTAATTCACTGGAAGAAGTTCAAGAAGTTGATCATGCCTCAGTGATATAAATCAAGATCGTGGATTTAATCAAGTGACAGAGATCTCGTCAGGGTATCAATTAATTACAAGGATTTAATCTGAAGAAAATCAAAGTATCAAAGTCAAGACATGAAGAAACGTCACGGAAGTTAGTCACTCATGAACCAGACAGTACATCAAGTGTCAACATTGAAGTGGTGGAATTGATTCATAATTGACTGTGATTATCAGAAGATTTTCAGAAGAATGGTTGCTGCTCAAGATTAGTATTAATTCTCTATTAATTAATTAAGTCATATAATTTAATTAAGAAAATAAATTATATCTGCAAAGATTAATTTATTTATTAATTGAATTAATTGATTAATTAATTCTGAATTAATATTAAGATTTTTCAGAATTGTTTTTTGAATTAAAATCAGTTTAAATCAGCAAGACAATTGAAAATGAACTAGCAGGACAATCTGGATTGTCATACCGATTGTCATGCCAAGTCATTTCAATTGTCATACCGAAAGTTACACTGGGAGGAGGATTGTCTTGCCAGTTCATTCTGATTGTCTTGCTAGTTCAATCAATAGTCTCACCGAAAGTCTTGCTAGCTCAATAGATTGTCTTGCTAGCTCAATGGATTGTCTTGCTGAGCTAAAAGGATTGTCTTGCCAACAAATCAGGTGGTTGTTTTATTATTTAAACAACAGAAGCAACAGAAGTCAATCATCCATCCGAAAACAGTTCAAGAACAAAGAAAAGCAGAAGCTGAAAAATATATCATCTCTTCTCTGCTAAAATCAAGATCACGATTTCTAGCTAGTAAAGTTAAATCCAAACCACTAGAAATCATTATCTTGTTCTTGTGTAACAATCTAGCGGATCAAAATCCCTAGAACTTAATCTCAAATCGCGTTTAGCATTTGATTCTAATTATTGCAAAAATAGAAAAAGTTCATGTCGAATTTATTCTAAATTTGTGATAATTAATTTGAGATTAATTCCTTGTAATCGATACAGTTGTTGTAACACCTTTCAAGTTTAATAATATTTTTATTTAACTTGAATTTTGTTTCACATTTTTTATTCCGCATTTAATTCGATTATTCGGTACTGTTTGTATTCAACCCCCCTTCTACAAACATACTGGAACCTAACAGTTTTGTTGTCCTTAACCATAATGGAGAGTTTGCTAAAGTAATAACGCATTGTAAGCATGGAGTTATTTCACCAGAAATAGTTGAAGCGATAGGAATCAGGGAGGCACTTAGTTGGGAGAAAAAAAACAAACTTCTCGAGATTATTGTAAAAACTGATTGCCTGTAAGTCGTCCAAGCCATTCGAATCACGCTAGCTCCCATGTATTGAAAAGAATTGTATAGGATTGCAGAAGCTTATTAATATAATTAAAATCTCAGAATGTCTTGATTAGATTTGTAAAATGGTCTGCTAATAGAGTATTTCATTACTTTGTAAGTTATTCCTGTTCAATAAGTGATCGTATTCATGTTCAAATCCCTCCAACTACATTCTAAATTAGACAATCAAATTTAAATCTCATCAACTATATTCATTTTAACATACGCAAAATATAAAAAAGTTAAATGCAGAAAAGTTATATTACTAATTGAAACATACGGTCTTATTGATAGTTTTATGTGTGTTTACGAAAGATAATTAATTTTTAATTTAAAGGTAAGTTTTTACCCGATGAATAAGTGAGAAAGATAAAGGTTATCATATTTTATTATAAAATTATAATGCGAGAGATTCTTTAAAAGAGATGAATATTACTTAAAAATAAGGTTATTGTAAAATGATGTCATTAGTAATTTAAAGAATTATAAAGCAAGTTTTGAAAAGCTATTTAGTGATTTAAGTAATTATTAAGAATTAATCTATAATAAAATAATATTATTAATTATTTTAAAAACTACTAAATAGTTAAATAATGCTATTAATTAAATACTATTTTTAATATCAGTTCTTAAAGTTCAATTTAAAATCACCAAAAGAAGGTTGGGCTTTCATTTTGATCTCGTTGCCAGCTTACTTAAATTCAACTTTAAGAACATAAATAGTTAGTGAATTGAACTTGCTTCTAACAGCTTAAAATTATATTTAACTTATTTTATCAATTAAAATTTTTGATTGCTCCGTATTTTCTTTATCTACTTTGACATAATTTTAATTTAAATTATTGTGAAAGCTAGTTAGATTATAATAAAGTAAAATTAAAAATCTAATTATCTATCTATCTATACTATATATTAGAAGTAAAATAATAATAAAAATGATTGGTAGTCGGTTTGATCACCATAATTATGGTAATATTTAAAATAAAATACTCTAATAAATAAAGTAGTATTCACAATAAAATTATATTAATATTAATAGAATTAAAATATGTATAACAGTTTTGGTATAAACAAAATAATATATAATAAAAGTAAACTATATATAGTTAGTTTGATTTGAAGTCTTGGATTAAAAGAAAATAATAAAGATTACTCATCTCGCTAAAAACATTAATAGTATTAGATCGGGCTAAAATAATATAAAAATTTAAAAGAAAATTCGTTTGGACGATATAATGTCATCACGATAAAATAAAATAATATATTATCCGTTCGATCTAAAATAAAATAATATTCATCCGGGTTAAAATAAAATTAACAAAAAAACTAAATCTAACTAGCTTTATTTGGTTGATATAACGGGTCTGGCGCTAAAACAAAGATTGGTTGCCTCATGCCAAGATAAATAAATTAATACTATAGATCTGACAAAAATATATATTATTGAACCGGACTAACACAAAATTAGAATATTCATACTATTTTAATAAAATAAAAATAGAGAAGTATAATAGGGTCAGGCTAAAATAAAATAATATATTTTATTTATTCGAGTTAAAAAAAGTATACAATTGATTCATGATAAATTAAAAAAAAAATAATTAGACCAGTTAAAATAAAATTAATAAATATTTTTATCTAAGTTAACATAATTTTTTTACCTGCCAATACATAAATTTTTTACTAAAAGAAGGAACAAACCCGAAAAGGGATAGAAAAATTCAATTAATGGATAGAAACACTCTTATCGAGGAGAAATATTATTAAACAAGAGTAAAATTTAAAAAATAAATAGTGGATAGGGGGCTTACCCTGAATCAAATGACCGATGATAGTCATAAATCGATGAATAATACTGGTAGTTAAAATTTCATGGGGAAAAGGAAGAGAGTTAACGAATGACTGATTTAACAATCTATTCAGACAGTTGGACACATTTTGTTAGAAATATAATTTTTAAATTCTTTTATGAACTAATATATAAATTGTCTATTTTATTTAGAAAAATAAATTTACAAACCATAATTCAAACTAGCCAATTAAAATACATGTCAAAATTAAAGCGATAAATTAAAAAAAAATAAAGAAAATATACGTGCAGTATACAACATTATATTAGAAAACAGCTCTAGAAGAAAATTTGTTTGGACGACCGTAAACACAGTTTAAAAATATGAACGCAGAGAGTGTTTTAGCTTGCTTAGATTGTGGAGTATCAAAATTGAAGGAAGGAGAATGTGTTTTAACTATATTAAATTACAAATTGTTTTTTTCGGGTGTTTTAAGCATAACTGCTGGAATTCATGTTCTCTTTGAGATTTGGAGTGCAATTGGATAATACTTATATCCGTGGCTCTTTTATCTTCTCTCCTCTGATTAGCAACCTTATTTATGCATTGTGGTTCTGGACAATGTATATATATGCATGTGTTCGACTCAATTGCATTTCACGCTCAAGGTTGACTTTAATATCCATGTATTTACTTGACCGACTTTGCAAGGGGATCGTAAACAAATTATATTGGTATTTTACTTCTACTTCTTATAAATTGGACGCAAGTAGTAACATATTTGTATTTACATAAACCGACTCAACTACCCTTAAGCTTAACATGATAACGCAATTACTATTTAGAAAAACATAATTATTTTATAAAAAATAAATACCCGATAGTAAACATAATTATTTTTTTAATTTTTTTTGTGAATTTTGATACAAATTTAATATTTTTATTTAGAAAAAAGAAAATATTTAATATCTTTTATTATACGGTCAAAACACCGTGCACAAAACGTAAAATATAAAAAATAGAGGGAACATTTCTTATACTTGTTCGTTGTCATTTTTATTAAGGGGAAAAAGAAGCACATAAATGCAGGGGAAATGACCCTTTTTTAATAAGATAAAATGAAGAAATATTGATATTTCATATTCTATTTAATTATGAATATCATATTACACTAAATGATTTGGATGCTGTCTTAAAATATTCATTTTTATTAAAAATGTTCAAAATATATTGTGGTGAGGAATTCAGTCAAAAATACAAACAAAATATATAATTAAAAGATGCATATTCACATTTTCAAAATTTAACGATGAACTCGCATACTCTATATGCAGGTTCTTTTTTGGATTTTTGTTCACTTTTGGATTTTTATAAATACACATATTCATTTTTTATCAAAAGTTGAATACGCATTTTTCTAATTTGTATTTTGTAAATATTTCGAACGAAACTCTGCGTATTTAGTTATTTTGGGCAGTTGAACCTATAAAATGAGTTATTTTAATCATTTTTCAAATAATTTTGTAGCTCACTAATTATAAGCCACTAAACCTATGTTGTTATCATTTCTTATTTATTTTCTTATTTTCAATTGTACATATCTATTTATTTATATATTTTATGTTCTCATATGCAACATATTAATGAAAAAAATCAATAATGTGTTATATTATTATTTAAAACCAATTTAATCATGCCTATAATTTTGTGTGATCTACAATAATTTTACATTAAACAACTTGAGTTATTGATTTAGAATTAATCGAAAATCTATAAATATTCAAATTTAAATGAATATATAATTTTAATTTTTAATAAATTATTACAAGTACTCCAATAAAGAAAAAATTATAACAATTAACTAAATTTGAAAAATGTAATCAGCACTTTGTTGAGGAGAGGCTTTTTAGAAAGCTACAGCCTACAAGTATAATGGTACCATAACAATACCGTGTAGGTCGGTTCCAGCGCCCACGTCCATCGGTCGTTTTCCCTTCCATCTCCACGACCAAATTATGTTAGTGGAATGGAATAATTTCTTCTCACGAATGCAATTTAACAAAAAGAACTTTTGTTCAACAATATTTTGTGGCCACATAATTGATATTTGTATGTTTGGATACCCCAAGCACCAAACTCCAACATTTGTCTGAATGGATTAATCATCTATAGAATAATACATGTCGCTCACTTACAACTTATAATATATAACAATATTGTCTTAGTTTGATAACCCTCTAACTAGATTTAGGTTTGTAGCAGTAAGGTTTGGCAAGATAAAAGTTGATTGGAGTTCATTTTTTATGTGGAGACCCATTTATAGGATTAGATGGGAAGAAATGGAGGTTACATGTGTATAAAATAAAATCTAAAATTAACGGCCAGTATTTTACACACATCAAATCAAATAGTTTTTTCTTCCTTATTTCACAATTTTTTTTATCTATAAAAACTTTTTATTTATGTATAAATTTTTTTTTGTCATTTGCTCTATATTAAATATATTACATTATAAATTTTATTAGGCTAAGTTATGTATTAGAATTCTATTTTTGAATGTAATATTCACAAATTATTTGTTTATTTAAAATTATACTTTTTTATTTAGATTTTAAAGTACTACACTTTATTTGTAAAAGATCTACAATACGTTATACACTCTATTTTTTAAATATGTTTGATAGGGTATAAGAGACCCGGCTAGGATTCAACCTGGACCTAAAGAATACCAGGCTCGATCGATGGACCGAGACCCCCCTATGGCAGAACGATCAAAT
The DNA here is from genome assembly GCF_009905375.1 of Apium graveolens. Lineage (NCBI taxonomy): Eukaryota > Viridiplantae > Streptophyta > Magnoliopsida > Apiales > Apiaceae > Apium > Apium graveolens. The sequence goes on along the minus strand of NC_133649.1, from coordinate 104,131,164 downwards.
GGAGAGACCAGGCCCGGGTCCATCCCATGACCCGGATCCGGATTCAACCCTGGACCTGGGCCATCTGCCTACCTGGACCCGGATCAGGGTCGAGACCACCATGAGGGGGGGTCCCAACAAACACATGCACATCCCGCAACCCGCTAATGAAGGGTACGTGGGCACGTGACTGTGACAGCTATCAACAACCAATACACCAGACAAGCACGGCGCGCGTCAGAAGGCCGTTAGGACACCCTGGAGGTGGTCCTCCCCTGGACATGTGTGAGCAATCCACCCAAGCCAGGCGTCCTCTGCTCCCAAGATCTAACGGCCCCGATTTAGAGGTAACAACCCCTAAACCCTACCTTTGGGCTATATATACCCCCAAGGCTGAAGGGTTTAGGGGTTAGAAAATATTCACATTCTTGCATACTCACTCTCTCTCTCATATCCATACACACACAACAACCTTTCTATTACATACATACATCTTCATCTTCTCCAAAATCCCGTTCTTATTCTTACACCGGAGGCGCCGTGAGAGCCAAACCCCCCTTCCGGTGTTGTTTTGCAGGCGCCTAACCAGCAGCTACACCTCATTCATACCCAGAAGGTCCAGGAACGGCGTCGGACGGAGCCGCCCGCTCACCGGAGTTATCATTTTGCGCTAGAAGGAGGGGGCTCCATCCTTAGGTCTCGGTGCCCCTGGATTCACCTTCATCAACAAACTCTTGAGAGAGTCCACATCTTAAACCTGTAAGAACAAAAGCAACCATACTCTTCCTTGAATATGAATGTTCATTTTAGCCACGCTTGTGTGAGCTCATTGCATTAGGCCACGTTTGTGTGAGCCCGCTCTTGTTTGTTAATTTTGATTGTTAGGGTTTGATAATCTTGATAGTCTTGAAGCCTGGGGTTTTATAGTCTTGATAGTTTTAAAACCCAGAACTGCTTTAGCTTGCATATTTTCTTTGTGTTCTAGAGCCTGCTGCTCTTGTTTAGTATTATTGTTAGCAAAGCCCAGAAAGTTTGTTTGCTGTTATTTTGGAAATTTTTTGTAATCTTCAAACAAGCAACCTTTGATCCACATCTTTAGCCTCAAATCTTGGTCAGTTGTTTGTACAATTTTGTTAATGGCAAGACCAGGAAAAAGTACAGTTGGTAGGCCCTCCTCCAGTACCCAGGTCCAGGATCAGGACCACTCTCAGGCTCATGAACCTGGGGGAGATCGAGAGACCCTTCAGGAGCAACCATTGACACAACACACCCCGGTCTTGGAAAGGCTAGTAACACCCCGGGATGCCAGAAATGTCATAGAGCTCAATCAGTATAAGTACACCAATGTTCCAGTTGCAGAGGAGCATATGGCGAACTTAACAAGCAATGAACTTGCTGAAGCAATCAGGCTCTACAGAGACGAACAAGCCCGGGCTCAGATAGAATATGAACAAGATGATGAGCTAGAAGAGTCCGGGGATTCTCAGCAATCCAGGAGATCTGTCTTCGACCGAATCGGAACTAAGGCAAAAAAGAATCAAAAAGAGCCCAGTAAGAAGGAGACAGAAGCAACCAGAAAGAAAAAGTTGGAAGAAATGAGAGAATAAATAAGAAGGGAAGAAGAGGCAAAGCTTGAGCAAAAAATTCAGAAAAGAATGCAGTTGGAAGATGAGAGGCTCCTGGATAAAACCAAAGGCAAAAGAACTCGGAGGGACCCTACCCCCGAGCTCATTTCTGACGACGAAGAGGAGGGGCAGAAGGATCTTAAAGACATGATTTATGAGCTCCAGCGAAAAATGGAAAAAGATTCCGGGTTGGAAATTGGGGAGACCCTCACGCCCTTCAGTCACTCCCTAGAAGCCATCCCTCGACAGAAAAATCTCAAGCACTACAACTTTGACTCTTTCGATGGATTGGGGGATCCGGAAGAGCACCTCAATTACTTCGAACAGATAGCTCAGATATATTACTACAACGACCTAACCAAATCCAGATTCTTCGCCTCGACCCTCGAAGGGGAGGCTCAAAGATGGTTCAGCAGGATCCCATCAAGAAGCATTCACTCCTAGAAAGAATTCAGAGGAGCCTTCCTTAGAAGATTCAGAGCCAATATGACACATGAAATGCACATGTGTCACCTGGAAACAATCCGCCAATATGATAATGAAGTGCTCTCAACTTATATGCGGAGATTTCAGGAAGCCATCAACAAAGTCTCGAATCTTGATGAGAGGGAGGCTCTAAGCATATTTCAAAGGAACCTGGATCCAGAGCATAATGAGAGGTACATTGTAGAGTTGATAAATAAAGAGCCACAAAGTCTGGCCACTGCCTACTCTATGGCAGCCCGGTTCATAAAAGAAACAGACGTTCTCCAGGTGATGAGAATGACACGGAATAGAGGGACCAGGAACAAAACTTCCGATAACCAACCGAAAGGGGGTTACCATCAGGAGAAGAAGTTCAAACAAAGCAACCAAAACCAGCAGACAAATGTTGTACAAAATACTCCAATATTTCAAAGACTGGGTCCTAAGACAAAATCCAAAAGCGATCCCGGCCCACCTAGGAAAGCAAGAGAGCCTAGGCAAGAGCCAGAATGGACACCACTAAACAGGACCCGGGAATAAATACTGAAGGAAATCAAGGGAAAGCCATTCTATTATCCTTCAAAGCCAATGCAGACTCCCCCGGAGAGCAGGCCTTACAACAGGCAGTGCGACTATCATGAAACCCATGGACACAAAACTGAAAATTGTCTCTCTCTCAAATACTTCATTGAAGATCAAGTTAAGAAAGGCAACCTGAATCAGTACATCTCCTGGGAGACAAATCAGAGAGAAGAATGGCAAAGAAAAGGTAAGAACGTAGTAAATGTGGTCCTAGGAGGGTCACACTCTCCCCCTAGGAGCCCGGGCTCAGGAGATGAAGTGTTCTCCGTCCAATCCTACCCGAAGATGATGGTCTTGTTCAGCAACAAGGATTATGAAGGGGTCAACCCGGATCACAATGAAGCCTTGGTGGTAACACTTGATATTTTTGACAACGAAGTAAGAAAGATGTTGATAGATAATGGATCTTCAGTAAACATACTGTTCAAGCATACTGTGGACCGGATGAAGCTTGGGAGCGTACGCTCCAATGAATGCCAAGAGGACCCTCTGTATGGGTTCGGAAACAACTTGGTCCTGATCCAGGGAAACTTATACTTTCCAGTGATATTTGTATCGGCACCGAACCAAGTTACCCACGTGATAAAGTTCTACGTGATTAACACTCCCTCATCCTACAATGACATAATCGGGTGATCAGCACTGACCAGGATCCAAGCAATCATCTCCATATCACACTTGAAAATCAAATTCCCAACACCAACCGGGGTAGGAGAAATCAAGGGAGACTATGAGGTAGCTGAAAGATGTTATAGCCAGGCTCTGGTAATGGCTGAAACTCATCAGGACAACAAGAGAAAGGCCGTGGTACTTCGGAAACAACAAAGTATTAAGAAACATCGCCCCCACTCAAGGGACGATGCGAGAAAAGAAGTTCAGATCATAGAGACCCTCCCAGATTCAAAAGCAACCAAACCAAGCTCAGAAGAGCAAAAAAGTAACCAAGTCACAAAAGAGATCGCATTAAGCCTAGGCCTCAGCCAGGCCAACCCTACTGTACAAGCAACCAACCCTGAACCAATTAAAGTAGGGGAAAGCAACCAAAAAGAGATGACATCCCAGGGTCAGATCTATATGAAGAAGAATTCAGAGGCCCGAATCCAGCAATTGGTGTCAAATATGGATCAATCCAAGATAGAAGCCGCTGTAAAAACGGAAACAATTCTGATCAATGCAAGCGATCCTTCTAAGAAGATAAAGATAGGATCCGGGCTCGAGGCTAATTTTAGAAAAGACCTGGTATCACTATTCCATGGGCACTCTGATATATTTGCTTGGACCTCAAGAGACATGCCCGGGTTGGATGAATCCATAACAATGCACAGCTTGGACGTCAACCCAGAGAGGAAACCAGTTAAGCAAAAGAGAAGAAATTTTTCCCCAGAGAGGCAGAAAACAATAGATGAAGAAATTGAGAAACTACTCGAAGCTGGAATAATATGCGAAGTCAAGTACCCAGAATGGCTGGAAAATGTTATGATGGTGAAAAAAGCAAACGGGAAATGGAGAATGTGTATCGATTACACAGACTTGAACAGTGCATGCCCCAAAGACCCCTACCCCTTGCCAAATATTGATCAATTGATCGACGCAACGTCCGAGCACGTAATGCTGAGTTTCATGGATGCCTACTCGGGGTACAACCAGATCAATATGAATTCCAAGGATATCCTAAAGACAGCCTTCATCACCCACAGGGCGGTCTATGTCTATGTGATGCTGTCTTTCGGATTGACTAATGTGGGAACAACCTACCAAAGAGCAATGAATAAAATATTCAAAGACCAGATTAGAAGGAACTTGGAATCATATGTCGATGACATGATTTCAAAGTCCACAAGCATCCCCGGGCACATAGGAGACCTGAGAGAATGCTTCGACAACTTGAGAAAATACTCACTCAGGCTCAATCCAGAAAAGTGCACATTCGGAGTAGGGGCAGGAAAATTTCTTGGATTCTTGATAAGCAACCTGGGAATTGAAGTCAACCCAGAAAAGATAAAAGCAATCCAAGAGATAACGCCTCCCAGAACACAAAAATATGTGCAGAAGCTAGCAGGGTCACTGGCTGCACTCAGATGATTCATCTCAAAGTTAGCAGAGAGATGCCTAACCTTCTTTGACCTGTTAAAAGGAGCAACCAACAAGAGAGAAGTTAATTGGAGCCCAGAATGCCAAAGCGCATTTAAAGAAATCAAAAGGTACCTTTCTCAACCCCCCGTGCTCACCAAAGCCCAGCCCGGGGAGCCCCTATCCCTTTACCTATCAACAGGGGTCCTGACAGTTGGAGCAGCCTTGATCAGGGAAGAAAACGGCAAACAACAACCAGTTTATTATGTGAGCCAAGTGCTAAAAGATGCGGAGACCCGATACCCGAGGCTAGAAAAGTTTGTTTTTGCCTTGGTCACAGCATCCAGGAAGCTCAGACACTACTTCCAGGGAAGGGAGATACGGGTGGTAACTAACCAACCCTTAAGGAAGATAATACACAAGCCAGATATCTCAGGAAGATAAGTAAATTGGGCAGTGGAGCTGAGTCAGTTCAACTTGAGTTTCATTCCAAAAACAACAATCAAAGCCCATGCTCTAGCTGATTTCATCATAGAATGTAATTTCCCGAAAGAGGAGCCTGTACCCATGAGCATTGACCCTGAGAGAAATACTGATCAAGACATAGAAGCCTGGGCCCTCAAAGTTGATGGTTTTTCAAAAAATGAAAGATTAGGAGCCGAGCTCATCCTAAAGAGCCCCGAAGGATTCACAATCCAAACAACCATCTCCTTTAGCTTGTCAGCAACAAACAACCAGGCAGAGTACGAGGCCTTGATTGCAGGGTTGAAGCTAGCAAAAACCCTCAGGATCCAGGATCTCAAAATCAACAGCGACTCCCAGATCATGGTAAAGCAAACAAACGGCGAGTATATAGCCAAGAATTCAGTTCTAGCCAAGTACCAGGCCCTGGTCCAAAGCTACCTCGCCTTGATACCAAAAACTCAAATCATCCAAATCCGCAGAGAGGAAAATTCAGAGACCGATACACTATCTAAACTTGTTCAAATTTCATCAGACCTGGATTGCTCCGTCTACTTCGAAGAATTACAGAAACCAAGTATAGAATCTGAAGAGATCATGGAAATAGACAACAACTCGAATTGGATGACCCCATTTATTAACTACCTGGAGAAGGGAGAGCTCCCGGAGGATAAAGGGAAGGCTCAAAGGTTAAAAGCAAAAGCTGCAAAATTCTTCATCGAAGAGGGTATACTCTACCGCCAGACCTTCTCCTCCCCAATCCTGAAGTGCATAGGCCCAGAGGAGGCACAATATTGTCTTATGGAGGTTCATGAAGGAATATGCGGGGATCATATGTCCGCAAAGGCCCTAGCTCACAAAATCATAAGACAAGGGTACTACTGGCCTACTATCCACCAGGATGCAATAAAATTCGTGAAAAAATGCAAGGAATGCCAGATTTTCAGCAATGTTACCCGGATGAGCCCAGTTCTACCTTCTTCAGTCTTGTCGCCAATCCCATTTGCTATATGGGGAATCGATATCATGGGACCCTTCCCCAGAGCCAAAGGAGACCTCAGGTACTTACTAGTCTCAATCGATTATATGACAAAATGGGTAAAGGCAAAGGCCATGAGAACAATAAACCAGCAAGATTGCATCAAGTTTATGGATAACATCTTGATGAGGTTCGGGATCCCGAGAGTACTCATCTCGGATAACGGGCCACAGTTTGTTGGTTCATAATTTGAATCCTACCTTCAAGAGCGGGGTATCCGGCACAAGAAATCATCTGTAGCCTACCCTCAAGGGAATGGCCAAGTTGAAGTAACCAATCGAATACTTCTCCGGGGGATAGAAAAGAGGCTCAGGGAAAGCAAAACCAAATGGCTAGAAGAATTGCCTAATGTACTCTGGGCATACAGAACAAGCCCCCGAACAAGCACAGGAGAAACCCCCTTCAAGCTGGCTTATGGAACTGAAGTTATGCTACCAATTGAAGTAGGATCCCCCTCCCATCGAGCAATTAATTTTGACGAGATAGCGAATGAGGAGGGGCTCAGAAAAAATATTGAGCTAATTGATGAAGTCCGAGACCAGGCGGTGGCAAGAATGGAAAAGTATAAAAAGAAAACCAAAGAGCACTTCAGCAAGAAGTCCCGGGTCAAAAACTTTCAAGTTGGAGACTTGGTCCCTCGAGACACGGAAGCTTCAGATCCAACCAACACTGGGAAGCTAATGCCAAGGTGGGAAGGCCCATATAAAGTCAAGGAAGTTCTAAGGCCAGGAACATACAAGCTCATGAACATGGATGAGTCTGAGATACCAAATACATGGCATGGACTCAGGCTCAGAAAATTTTACCAGTAGAGGGAGCAACCAAAAGCAGCCAAAACTTGTAGCCTATGGCAAGCAACCAATCTATAATCCTATATTTTGTATGAAGAAAATTTCAAATCAATGAAAAGAATTTCCCTTTCTTAAAAAGTCATTACTTTTAAATTACTAGTAAATAAAGCAAAAAACAATCCGGATATAGTCTAATATCCAGATTCAAAGCAAAAAACAAAAGCAACCACTATTTGCTTAGAAAATTTCTAAGTAAATAGAGCAATCATCAACCCGGGTGGGTATCATGCCCGGATTGAGAGCAAATTCAAAAGCAAACATCAACTCGGATAAGCATTCGAATCCAGATTAAAACAACCATTATGTACTCATATTTTCTAAGATCATAAAGCAAACATCAACCCGGGTGGGTATCATGCCCGGATTGAGAGCAAATTCAAAAGCAAACATCAACCCGGATAAGCATTCAAATCCGGGTTAAAACAACCATTATGTACTCATATTTTCTAAGTACATAAAGCAAACAAGCAAATATCAACCCGAGTGGGTATCATACCCGAATTGAGAGCAAATTTGAAAGCAAAAATCAACCCGGATAAGCATTCGAATCCGGGTTGAAAACAACCAAAACATAAGGCAAATAAGAAAACATCAATCCAGGTTGGAATCAAACCCGGATTAAAACGAAAATACAAAAGCAAAAATCAACCGGTATAAGCATTCGAATCCGGATTGATATACTATAGAAAAAGCAAAGTCAACCCGGATAAGGCTTCATACCCGGAGCAACCCGGATATAAAACTAACCCGGCTTGGGGGCCTTAGACACAACCCGGATCAAGAGCATTTGTGCAAGAATCCGGATTGCTCATAAAAACAAAAACTACAGATTGAAGAAAAGCAAATATTTTTTTAAATTGAAGAAAAGGTCAAGGCAACGATAGTAAAATTAAAAGCAGAATCCGGATTGCCATCAATCCGGAACAAGTTCAAACATTACAAGCAACCCAAGTTCAAGTACGAAAATCACAAATCCTAGTAAAAGAAAAACTACAGGGCTGGGCCCGAGAAGCTTATCAAGGCTGGTCCAGATCTAAAGGAAGCTGGGGGTGGGGCCGTCGTAGGGTTCCGGTTCCCCCTGACCCTGCTCAACCGTAACCTTCGTGGAAAGGAACTCCTGGATGAAGCTCTCCCAGGATGCCAAGGGGTCGGTCTTGATGCGACGTTCGGAAACAACCCAGGATCTACGGACCTCGGGCACCCCAACCTGGGCAACCTCGAAGTCATAAACATCACTGGACTTAAATTCGGCAATTATAGCCTCCTTGTTCAAGTTTTCCTTGGCAGTAAGTTCAGCTTTGAGCCTCTCTACTTCTTTGGCAAGCCCCTCAGCCCGGTCCTCAGACTCCTTCAGTTTCTTATTTAATCCGGATACCACCACCCGGAAGCTCTCCCGGGCTTCCTCCAGCTCTCCCTTCAAAGTATCAGCCCTTATCTTCTCGATGTTAGTCCGGTTGTTGGCCTCCGGGATCTCAGTAAAAGCAACATCTGAGCAGATAGATATGGCGCTCCCGAGTTGATAAAAGATAAAAAATAAACTGAGTACAAAAAAAATGGGAGGCACAACCCGGAACCAAGAGCATGGAAATTTTAATACCTGCCCCTACTGGCCGGTCACCCTCTTCAAGGAAGCAGCCATGTTATACCCTTCAACTTCCTCCCAGTCTTCCTCGGAGGGAATGCTAGACATAAACCCGGCCAGGTCAACCAGGGTCTTTGTCCCTATCTTGATAGGGCCCCCATCCGGGCCCTTCCCATCTGAATCACAGACGACCCGGTCGGTGACAACGGCTTTACCGCGGGGAGGCTTACCCGGGGCAGACTTCCTCTTCTTCGAAGGAGGGCCCTCCTCAGAAATCTCCTGGACATCCGGATCCTCGTTCAAAGGCACGTTGCCCGGACTGGCCACGTTCCGGGGGGGCAGAAGACTCGGCACCACCCTCGGCGTCCGCAGATCCGGATCCATCCCTGGAGCCCCCTTTGTTGTCTTATAAGCCAGGCCCAGAGAGTTGAAAGCTGTTGCATAAGCTGAAGAAAACATTATCGCCCTGAATGAAGGATTATAATGCGGCAAACCTGCAATGGAGGAAAAGAGAACTGTCAGAACGGATGGCAAATATACTGGACCAAACAACCAAAATCGGAAAGAAAATACTACAGTAAACCCGGGTTAAGGGACAACAAAGCAAAATGGACTATGATCCGGATCATGGGAAAACATTTTATGCAAGCAGGTTACAAGTTAAAAAGCAAACTAGACATGGATCCGGATCGATAGGTCAAGCAAGAGACCCGGATCATATGAAAACATCTTGAAAGTAAATTACAAGTAAAAAAGCAAAACTAGATTTAAAGCAACAAAAGGACTTTGATCCGGATCTGCAAACAGAGAAAGAGAGGATCAAAGGCAATCATTATATCTAAGAGAGTTAAAGCAAATCAGAAAAGACCAGAATTCGTGACGACATGGGAGCGAAGACCCGGATCAGTAGGGAACTTACATCCAAGTTAAAAGAGAAGTTTGTGATTCATAAAAGTATCCCGGGTTAGATGGAACCCGAGGCTATCACAGAATTTCCTCATTTGATCAACAGCCTCCCCCTCTAAGATTTTCGGATTGAACTTTGTATTAACTTCCCCAGTTGTAAAATAAGGGAGAAATTATAAGTCGAAGCCTTTCAACATAAGGATCTCCCCATTCCAGTATTTCAAAGAGGTCTGGTGCATGACCGGTTTAGACCTACCCGGACCAAAGCAGCATTCTGCTGCCCGGAACCTAAGCTCTTAAAATGGTTTCTGGCTTGATCGGGAAAGATAGAAAATATGATGAAACAACTTGAAAGTGGGCAGGAGCCCGGCCTTGTTGCAGCAAGCTATGAACCAGGTCATAGATTTGATGCCGTTTGGGGTTATTTGCATTGGGGATATCGTGAAGACGTATTTGCATAAATGCTTGATAAACATATGGCAGCGAGGACTCCACCCGAATCTTAAGTGCTCCAGCCAAACCGGAACGAAGCCATCTGAAGGGCGATGGAAAATCCTCTCATGAGGTTCGGGCCACCTCCACGCGATATCAGGAGTTAACTGGAATGTGGCCCGGATTGCCTTTTCCATATCATCCGGGTCAGCTTCCGCATAGAAATCCTTCAACTGGTAATGATCCCGGCTAATCCCAAATGAAGCAAAAGCCTCTTCCAAAGCACCTTGGTTATACACTCCTGGGTGGCCATCCTCGTGCCTCTCGTATCTAATCCGAGCATAGTAAATGCTATCTTCAAACCCAGGTGGTTTCCTGACAAAATGGTATTTAATTTCGGACCAACGGCCTTCCAGCGTAAAGATAACCGAGTTCTCGGGAAGCCGCTTAAACCGGAAGCTAGATCAGGTACGTTATGTTAATTTTACCATAACCTAATGATCCGGACCACCAATACAAGTCCAACCCGGAAAAACATCAACAATCCAGATCGTATTAACTATAAGCCAAAAATCATGGACCCGGATCCCGGTGGCAAGCACCCCGATCCGGATCCAAAACAACCAAAAATAGCTTTAAAAACCCAAGTCATATAATTCTACCAAAACACTTCCCTCAGATCCGGATCCTATACCCCCTACCCGGGTCCAGATCAAAACCCTCAACCCACAAACAGTCAACTTGAAAATCAAAAAGCCAAATACACAAACAGGCATATACATACACGCATTCAAACGAAGAACAGCCCCAAAAGACCCAGAAAAATCGAACCCAAAACCCAAATTTTCGTGCGAAAATGAAACAAAAACACCCAAAAAACAACAGATCTAAACACAAATCAGCCAAAAACAAACACATCCACCAAAAAACAAACCGCAACACAAAGAATAAACAACAAAATCGAAGTATCTAAAAGCTCAGAGAAAAGTGCGAGAACTCGAAAGGAAAAATCAAAAAAACAAGAGACGAAGGCTTACAAATCACAAGCAAAAGAGGGGAGAACAAGGAGAACAACGATCAAGGCAACAGCAATCAAGAGCTTCAAATCACCGGCGAGACTTCGGGTACTTTGGGAGAGAACAAGATAGAAGTGACTGTTGGGTGGTTCTTTGATGAGAAAATAAAAAATGAGAGAAGAGGGGAGACAACCTTTTATAGGCCCAAGGTAAGGAACATCCCCTGCTACGTGGCAGGGTGTGGTTGGCTAGAAAACAGTTACAAAAAAAAACCCCTTGATATACATATTAAACCATATTTAAAACCCATAATGATTATGGGCCGAGTTTTTAGAAAATAACTGCCCAAAAATTCAAATTCGTGGTAGGGAATAAACTGAAAGACGTTATAACTCCTCGACTTTTCAAATTCCACGGCCCACTACCCGGACCAAGAGCACTAATCCGGGTCATGGTCAACCGGATACAGATTTGGAATTAAAACTTACCCAAGGTCAATCCGGGTATTTCTCTACTACACCAGATCCAGATTAGGGGCAACCAGGAGCAGAAATTTTTCTAAAGCATCTACTCTACCTTAATCCGGATTGGCATCTACTACACCAGATCCGGATTAGGGGGCAACCAGGAGCAAAGATTTTTCTAAAGCATCTACTCTACCTTAATTCGGATTGGCATCTACTACACCAGATCCGGATTGGGGGGCAACCAGGAGCAAAAATTTTTCTAAAGCATCTTCTCTATCTTAATCCGGATTGGAATCTACTACACCAGATCCGGATTAGGGGCAACCAGGAGCAGAATATTTTTTAAAGTATCTACTCTACCTTAATCCGGACTGACATCTACTACACCAGATCCAGATTAGGGGGCAACCAGGAGCAGGAATTTTTCTAAAGCATCTACTCTACCTTAATCCGGATTGGCATCAACTACACCAGATCCGGATTAGGGGGCAACTAGGAGCAAAAAAAATTTCTAAAACATCTACTCTACCTTAATCCGGATTGGAATATAATACACCAAATCCGGATTGGGGGGGCAACCAGGAGCAGAAATTTTTCTCCTAAGGTAACTATGTAATTCTACTCTACTCCCTCATACAGAAAATCTGCATAAGGGAGTGGGGGGCAAATGATAGGGTATAAGAGACCCGACTAGGATTCAACCTGGACCTAAAGAATACCAGGCTCGATCGATGGACCGAGACCCCCCTCTCCCAGAACGATCAAATGGAGAGACCAGGCCCGGGTCCATCCCATGACCCGGATCCGGATTCAACCCGGGACCTGGGCCATCTGCCTACCTGGACCCAGATCAGGGCCGAGACCACCATGAGGGGGGTCCCAGCAAACACATGCACATTCCGCAACCCGCCAAGGAAGAGTACGTGGGCACGTGACTGTGACAGCTATCAACAACCAACACACCAGACAAGCACGACGCGTGTCAGAAGGCCGTTAGGACACCCTGGAGGTGGTCCTCCCCTGGACACGTGTGAGCAATCCACCCAAGCCAGGCGTCCTCTGCTCCCAAGATCCAACGGCCCCGATTTAGAGGTAACAACCCCTAAACCCTACCTTTGGGCTATATATACCCCAAGGCTGAAGGGTTTAGGGGTTATAAAATATTCACATTCTTGCATACTCACTCTCTCTCTCATATCCATACACATACAACAACCTTTCTATTACATACATACATCTTCATATTCTCCAAAACCCTGTTCTTATTCTTACACCGGAGGCGCCGTGGGAGCCAAACCCCCCTTCCGGTGTTGTTTTGCAGGCGCCCAACCAGCAGCTACACCTCATTCATACCCAGAAGGTCCATGAACGGCGTCGGACGGAGCCGCCCGCTCATCGGAGTTATCATTTGGCGCTAGAAGGAGGGGGCTCCATCCTTGGGTCTCGGTGCCCCTGGATTCACCTTCATCAGCAAACTCTTAAGAGAGTCCACATCTTAAACCTGTAAGAACAAACCATGTTCTACAGGATTGTCTTAAGCCATATATAGATTTGTGAAGCCTAGAAACATGATATGGAAATGCCTTGTCTAGAAAACCAGGAGGTTGCTTCATATAAATAGTATCACCATGCACACCTATTGAGTGGCATTTATATCACTTATTTATACTCTAATAAGCTTTGAATTGGTGTATTTGTACTCAAGTTATTTGTGTTTTAACGTGGTTTCAAGTATTTTTGCATTTCAGGCATTAATTTGTGAATCAGATGAATTATCATTGTTTTGATGCTAATATGGTGTCTAGGAAGTGTTGGAATAAAAGCTCGTTGAAGCCGGCTCGAAGCTGCAAGAATAAAGAGAAAGAAAAGAAGTGTTTTTGGCAGAAGTTTAGCGTGCCCGCGCTGATGAAGCGCGCGGCCGCGCCGGGGTACAGGAAGTCAGCGCGCCCGCACTGGTGAAGCGCGCGCCCGCGCCGGGTCGGGATAAACAAAATCCTGATTATATTACAATTCTATTTTCTGGACTCCTGGGATGATTGAACTGCTATATATTGATAACTTAAAGTCGTTTTTTTAATAAGGAGACTTACCAGAGCACAAGGAGAAGACGGCAAGTGACCTAGAGCATAGTTCAACAAAGGCGAAGACGGTCTAGTTTATTCTTATGAATCTTTATTTTGAGTTGTAATCTTGGATGCCTGTTTCTTGTTTTGTTGAACCTATACTCTTGTTTGTACTTGGTTTTATTTATTCGTATGAAGACTACGTTTGCTATATCATGTTTTCATCGGAACCCACGTTGATGATGAGTCCGATTATGGGCTAATCATTATCGTGGGGTTCTAACGGATTTATTTTTGTATTTCTTTAGTTAAATTATTTGATGCCTTAGTATGTGGTGATTGTATGATATCCTAGTATCGGTTGTGCGTATTCGTCTTATGAGCGTCGCGAACTTATAAGATAGTGTGTTAATTCTTAATAAAACAAAAGTGAATTTAAGGATTTAGAACTTGCCATGCTAGCATAGGTTCATGTATTTGTTATGCATAATTTGTAGGTAATTTTAACCATCTTACTTTCCCTATGTAATCAAGATAGATAACTTGTGCTTAAATTGTTATGTTGTCAAATTCTATAGACATATAGGCTCTCAATATAATTGGTGCCTATTCAGCTTCTATCTCTTTTGTGGATGTCTGGTAGAATGATACTCGTGCAACGAAAGTTGGCGTTTATCAGTTTCGTGTTGTCTGATTAGTATCATCACCATTGCATGCTAAGGTTAAGGACAATAAGACTATTGAATGAAGTATTTAATGAAGTTAAAATCTCATGTTTGTCATACATATTAATTCAGTCAATCTTATTCTCGTAGTTATAATTGTTAGCGTAATTCTTAGTTATAAACAATCTCAATTTGTTATCGTCTTAGCATTGAATAATAACCATACATTATTGCTTAGGTGCGTGAATTACTTAGTTAACCAATACAGTCTCTGTGGGAACGAAACTGATTTATATCTTATACTACTTGCGAACGCGTATACTTGCGTGTATCATTAGCGCGTGTTTAGCGACTAACAAGTTTTTGGCGCCGCTGCCGGGGACTGCAGTGCTAATTATTAGTTTATGTGCTTTCCATCAGTGGTCGTTAAAGTTCATTGACTCAGACATTGTTACTTAATTGTTTCGTTATCTTATTTCAGGTGATCTAGCGAGGGTGTACGCATACGTGTTCGCGTACTCGCAAGAGAACACTGGATAAAGCCGAGGAAGAACTTGTGGTGGTTCGTAGGGAAGTTTTTGAGGATAAAAAGAAGTTAGAGGAAGAAGAGAAAGTTAAAGAGCCAATTGTAGTAGCTATAGGTGTTCAAGAAGAAAATCTGAAGGCTTTGATGGACTATTCTAAGCCTAAGATTAATGACATTCAGTCTAGCATCATCAGACCACCCATCAGGGCTAACACTTTTGAGATCAAGTCAAGCACGATCCAGATGATACAGAACTCAGTTCAGTTTGGGGGTTCTCCTACTGAAGGCCCCAACATGCACATCAGGGATTTCATCGAGATCTGTGACACTTTCTACCAGCAGGGTCTATCACCACTTGGGAAGACCTTGCTCAAAAGTTTCTCACTAAATTCTTCCCCATGGCGAAGACTGCCGCAATCAGGAATGCTCTTACTCAGTTTGTTCAACAAATTGGAGAATCTCTGTGTGAGGCTTGGGATCGATATAAGGAGATGCTAAGGAAGTGCCCACACCATGACATGCCTGATTGGATGATTATCAACTGTTTCTATAATGGATTGGGTCCTACTTCTAGACCCATGCTTGATGCAGTATCAGGAGGAGCCTTGTGGGCTAAGAGCTATAATGAAGCTTATGAACTTATTGAACTGAAGGCTGCTAATGAGTACCAGAATCCTTCTCAGAGACTGACTCAGGGAAAAGTAGTAGGAATTCTGGAGTTGGACGCAGCAACTGCTATCGCTGCCCAACTAAAGGCTTTGACGATGAAGGTGGACACCTTGGCGAATTATGGAGTTAATCAAATCACTAGTGTCTGCGAGCTATGTGCTGGAGCCCACGAGACTGATCAATGCATAATTTCTATTGAATCAACTCAGTTTGTGAGCAACTTCCAACGATCGCAGCAACCTGTGCCAACCACCTATCATCCTAACAACCGCAATCACCCGAATTTCAGTTGGAGCAACGCTCAGAATGCGGTTCAACAACTTTATCAGCAATATCCAGCTAAGCAGTACAACCCCCTGGTTTTCAGCAACCGCAGTATGCACCAAGACAACAACTCCAGCTACAACAAGCTAATGAAAAATCCGAATTGGAGGAGTTAAAGCTTATGTGCAAGAGTCAAGCTGTTTCTCTCAGGACCTTGGAAAATCAAATTGGACAAATTGCCAATGCCTTGCTAAATCGGCAGCCTGGTACATTGTCTAGTGATACTGAAGTGCCAGGAAAGAGGGAAGCTAAGGAGTAGGTAAAGGCAATTACTTTTAGGTGTGGGAAGGTTACGAATCCCGAACAAATTCAGGAGTTAACTGAAGAATTTGGGGCTGAGAAAGAAGTAGTGCAGCAAGATGGAGAAGTGGAACCAAGGAAGACTTCTATTGAGCACACTCCGCCTGAGGGTAATACAGGGGAGAAACAAATCTATCCTCCACCACCTTTTCCTAAGCGGTGATAAGTGGCATTTTATACCACTTAGAACGTCTTAGAATGGCTTAAATTGGTGTCTTGAAATCAAGTATTTTTGTGTATTTGATGCATTTTTCTAGTGTTCATGCATTTCAGGGTATTAGTTGCATTTCGGGGGAGGAATCATCAAGAATAAGCCTTGGCATGTGTTCACCATTGCGAGAGGAAAGGAACGGGCAGATTACGGCGAAGAAACGGAGCAAACTTGGATTTTTTCTAGTAGAGGCCTGCGCGCCCGCGCAGCTATGCTGAGCGGCCCCGCAGGGTCGGGAATTTTGCTGAATTATTTTAGACTTCTACTTCTGTTTGGCTTCCAACTTCTATGTAATCTGAGTTTTATGGGACTATTATATAAGTAGATTTGAGACGTTTTTAGAGGGAGAATTAAGAAGAAGAAGATTGTGTTTTACGCAAGAAGCGAAGGGGATACCAAGGAGAAGACCTAGAAGCACAGAACAACTCTGAAAAAGAAGATCTTGTTTTCAACTTGTGATTCTTTGAATTAGTTGTAACTTTGGATGCTCGTTTTCATTCTTGTTGAACCTAGATCTCGTTTATTCGTACTTTGATTATTATTTAGTTTATTGAGACCTTGTTTATACCATGCTTTCATTGGAACCCATGGTGATGATGAGTTCGATTATGGGCTAATCGTTGTCATGGGATTCTAGCGGATTTACTTATGGATTTCAATAGTTAATTGTTTCGATATCTTGGTGTGTGGTGATTGTATGATATCCTAGTATTGGTTGTGCTTATTCATCTTATGTGCGTAGCTAACATATAAGATAGCGTGTTAATCTCTATTGAAGCGACAGTGAATATAGAGGTTTAGAACTTGCCATGCTAGTATAGGTTCATGTATGTGTATGCATGATTCGTAGGTAACTCTAACCGTTTTACTTGCCCTATGTAATCAAGATAGATAACTTGTGCTTAAACCGTTATGTTGTCAAATTCTATAGACATATAGGGTCTCAATATAATTGGTGCCTATTCAGCTTCTATCTCTTTTGTGGATGTCTGGTAGAATGGTACTCGTGCAACGAAAGTTGGCGTTTATCAGTTTCGTGTTATCTGATTAGTGTCCTCACCATCACATGCTAAGGTTAAGAACAATAAGGCTATTGAATGAAGTATTTAATGAAGTTAGGATCCCATGTTTATCATATATATTAATTTAACCTCAATTCTCTTAGTTAATGTTATTTAGTATAATCTCTTAGTTTAATAAAAACCCAATTTGTTATTTGTCTTAGCATTGAGCGATAACCATACATTGTTGCATTGGTGCATAAATTGAACTTAACCTAAACCAGTCTCTGTGGGAACGAATCTGATTTATATCTTATACTACTTGTGAACGCGTATACTTGCGTGAATATTAGCGCGTGTTTTCGCCTTAACAAGTTTTTGGCGCCGCTGCCGGGGACTCGGTGTTAATTTTTAGTTTATGTGCTTATCATCAGTGGTCGTTAAAGTTCACTGACTCGGATTCTTTTACTTTCACGGTTTATTTGTTTGTGTTTCAGGTACTCATTACAATGGGAGATCCAGCAGCACGAACGAAAGCCTTGATGGATTTTTCTCAACCCAAAATCAATGACATTCAATCTAGCATTGTCCGACCAGCTATCACAGCTAATACCTTTGAGATCAAGCCTGGCATAATTCAATGGGTACAGACTTCAGTCCAGTTTGGGGGTTCTCCAACGGAAGATCCCAATACACACATTAGGGATTTCATTGAAATATGCGACACCTTCAAGTTCAACGGTGTTTCCGCAGATGCTGTGAAGCTGAGACTATTCCCATTCTCTTTGAGGGACAAGGCTAAGAGCTGGTTACACTCTCTACCAGCTGGTTCGATTACTACTTGGGAAGATCTTGCTCAGAATTTTCTTACTAAATTCTTCCCTATGGCGAAGACAGCTGCAATGAGGAACGCTATTACTCAATTTGCGCAGCAAACGGGAGAATCGCTAAGTGAAGCTTGGGAGCGCTACAAGGAGATACTTAGGAAGTGTCCTCATCATGGAATTCCTGATTGGATGATCATCACTTGTTTTTACAATGGGTTGGGAGCACAGTCCAGACCCATGCTTGATGCAGCATCAGGCGGAGCAATATGTGCAAAGAGCTATGAGGAAGCTTATGATCTAATTGAACTGATGGCTGCTAATGAATATCAGTATCCAACCCAGAGATATCCACAGGGCAAGGTAGCAGGAGTTCTTGAAGTGGATACAGCTACAGCTATCACTGCTCAACTAAAGGCATTGTCTATGAAGATCGATTCTCTGGCTAACTATGGTGTTAAGCAGATAATTAGTGTTTGTGAGCTGTGTGCAGGTCCGCATGCGACAGAGCAATGCGCTATATCTAGCGACTCAGCTCAGTTTGTGAGCAACTTTCAGAGATCGCAACAACCAGTTCCAGACACTTATCATCCTGACAACTGGAATCATCCTAACTTCAGCTGGAGCAACAATCAGAATGTGATGCAACAGCCGTTCCAGCCGTTTGGAAATAAGCTGTTCAACTCTCTTAGTTTTCAGCAACAACTCCAACTTCAACAACAAACTCATGATGCAGGTCTATCTTCGAATGAAAAATCTGAATTAGAGGAGTTAAGGCTTATGTGCAAAAACCAGGCTCTTATATGCCAAAGCCAAGCTGTTTCTATCAAGACTCTGGAGAACCAATTAGGGCAAATTGCTAATGCCTTATTGAATCGACCACCGGGAACGCTTCCTAGTGATACAGAAGCCAATCCAGGAAAGAGGGAAGTTGAGGAACATGTGAACGCCATCACCTTAAGGTCTGGAAAGGTCGCAAGCCCCCAAATTCAGCAAGACGAAGAGCCTGAAAAATCTCAAGATTCAGAAAATACAGTTGTGGCTGAAGAAGATGTGCAGAAGGAAGTAGAGGTGGAACCAAGGAAGACTACTGTGGAACACACTCCTCCTGAGGGTAATACAGGGGAGAAACAAATCTATCCTCCACCTCCTTTTCCTAAAAGGCTGCAGAAGAAAAAGCTGGATAAGCAGTTTGAGAAGTTTCTGGAGGTGTTCAAGAAACTTCATATCAACATACCTTTCGCTGAAGCTCTTGAACAGATGCCTAGCTATGCGAGGTTTATGAAAGGTATTCTCTCTCGGAAAGTGAAGCTCGATGACTTAGAGACCGTTGCTCTAACGGAGGAATGCAGTGATGTGCTGTAACAGAAGTTGCCTCCGAAGCTTAAAGATCCTGGAAGCTTCACTATTCCTTGCACCATCGGAAACTTGTCGTTCGACAAGTGTTTATGTGATTTAGGAGCTAGCATCAATCTGATGCCCTTATCTATCTTCAAGAAGCTTGGTCTGCCTGAGCCGAAACCAACATACATGTCATTGCAACTAGCTGACCGTTCCATCGCTTATCCACGAGGTATAGTGGATGATGTCTTGGTCAAGGTGGATAAACTCTTCTTCCCTGCTGACTTTGTAATTCTTGATTTCGAGGAAGATAAGAAGATTCCCATTATCTTGGGAAGACCATTCTTGGCTACAGGCCGAACTATGATCGATGTGCAAAAAGGAGAGCTTACGATGAAGGTTCATGATCAGAAGGTCACTTTCAATGTGTTCAAGGAAATAAAATTACCCATAGCTAAAGAGGAGTGCTTTAAAGTAGAGCAAATTCAGGTTTTGAATGCACATCTGTGGAAGAGGAAGTTGGATGTGCCATTCGATTCTCTTGGGTTAGCAGAGCTGAAAATTTCTCAGGAGCGTCTCGAGCCGTCTATTGAAGATGCTCCCACACTTGAGCTCAACCCACTACCAGATTACTTGAGTTATTCATTGTTAGGTGCACCCCCTGACAAGGGGTTGGAATATATCTTTGATGATGTAGAGGCTAGCCGAACGGATCCTCCAGTGCCTATAAAGGGTTCTTCTCATATGCAGCAGATAGTTGATAGGACTGGTGTTGGTGATGAGCAGTACAGGCGAGTAACTAGGCGTATGGAGGCCATGCACGATATTCACCGTCATTTTGCTGCAGATTTGATACATGCTTTCGGTACTGTTGTTCGAGACACTGATGGCGAGGTTGATTGGCCACCTGATCCTCCACCCGACGAGGGTGAATCTCCCGCTAATTAGGTATGCCTGAAATCCTTATTATTGCCTTCAATGAGGACATTGAAAATTTTAAGTATGGGGGTGGTAGTTAAGGAATATTGTGTGTGTGTCATTTAGTTGCATATTCATGATAGTTTAGTTCATATAGTTGCATAATTTATGCCATATAGTTTTTTTTTATGAATGTCATGTAGCTCATGCATTTACCATGATCCCTTTTGCAATGATTTATCGACTGAATTGTGATATTGATGCGAGTGTAGTGATAGCATTAAAGTGATATTAAGTTGTGTAGGTTGATATGCATGCTAGAAACAATTGTAAGTCCACTAAGTCTTAGAGAATGCGAAAGGGCTAGATTGTGTTATGATTTGGTTGTTTTCAAGGTCAATCTACTTATTATGCTTAGAATTCGATTATAGGTTCTTAGTGATAAAGACATGAAAAAGAAAAATTTTGGAGAAAAAAATATGGAAGTTATTGCTAGTTGTGGCTAGGCGTCAATTGGCTAGTAGCCTGCTCGCGTATGTTGCGAGTAGTCTAGGGTTGAGTAAGATGGAGCGAAACGCACTTGCTCAGAAATTAAAAAAATTAAAAAAAAAAAAATTTGGCATAATTGATCAAGAGTGGGCTCTTTGGTATTCGAGTTATTAAGTTCTTAGGGGACTATGTGCCTAGCGACCTAAGGCTTTTAGAGTCTGGGATCCGCTAACCTAACGCTCGTTACATGGATATCATTGTATAAGTCTTTTGTGGACCTCACTCATTGCACGGTCAAATAAGCATTTGAGTTGTAAATAAAAAGCACGATTCCGTAGTAAGCTCCAGAGTTCTTGTAGTGTTGTATATCACTTTGTGCCTGGAATTTTTATTCTTTGTATAATCGTAGGATTGCCTTGAGGATAGTCTAGTCATAGTAATTGGTCTAGTTCCGAAGCATATCTGTTAAGCATTTGCACACACCACGTTTCTGGTTTGCATGAGTTTATTGATCTTTAGTTGTCTAACTGCATTCGTTGAGATGTGGCAATTTGGTTGATTAATTGTAGTAAGGGGGATCGCTGCATTTTCATATAGATTGTATTCATTCATATTTTTATTTGTTTTTGAGTCTGTGACGCTTGAGGGCAAACATCAATTTAAGTTTGGGGGTGTGATAAGTGGCATTTTATACCACTTAGAACGTCTTAAAATGGCTTAAATTGGTGTCTTGAAATCAAGTATTTTTGTGTATTTGATGCGTTTTTCTAGTGTTCATGCATTTCAGGGTATTAGTTGCATTTCGGGGGAGGAATCATCAAGAATAAGCCTTGGCATGTGTTCACCATTGCGAGAGGAAAGGAACGGGCAGATTACGGCGAAGAAACGGAGCAAACTTGGATTTTTTCCAGTAGAGGCCTGCGCGCCCGCGCAGCTATGCTGAGCGGCCGCGCAGCAACCTGCGCGCCCGCGCAGCTATGCTGAGCGGCCGCGCAGGGTCGGGAATTTTGCTGAATTATTTTAGACTTCTACTTCTGTTTGGCTTCCAACTTCTATGTAATCTGAGTTTTATGGGACTATTATATAAGTAGATTTGAGACGTTTTCAGAGGGAGAATTAAGAAGAAGAAGATTGTGTTTTACGCAAGAAGCGAAGGGGATACCAAGGAGAAGACCTAGAAGCACAGAACAACTCCGAAAAAGAAGATCTTGTTTTCAACTTGTGATTCTTTGAATTAGTTGTAACTTTGGATGCTCGTTTTCGTTCTTGTTGAACCTAGATCTCGTTTATTCGTACTTTGATTATTATTTAGTTTATTGAGACCTTGTTTATACCATGCTTTCATTGGAACCCATGGTGACGATGAGTTCGATTATGGGCTAATCGTTGTCATGGGATTCTAGCGGATTTACTTATGGATTTCAATAGTTAATTGTTTCGATATCTTGGTGTGTGGTGATTGTATGATATCCTAGTATTGGTTGTGCTTATTTGTCTTATGTGCGTAGCTAACATATAAGATAGCGTGTTAATCTCTATTGAAGCGACAGTGAATATAGAGGTTTAGAACTTGCCATGCTAGTATAGGTTCATGTATGTGTATGCATGATTCGTAGGTAACTCTAACCGTTTTACTTGCCCTATGTAATCAAGATAGATAACTTGTGCTTAAACCGTTATGTTGTCAAATTCTATAGACATATAGGGTCTCAATATAATTGGTGCCTATTCAGCTTCTATCTCTTTTGTGGATGTCTGGTAGAATGGTACTCGTGCAACAAAAGTTGGCGTTTATCAGTTTCGTGTTATCTGATTAGTGTCCTCACCATCACATGCTAAGGTTAAGAACAATAAGGCTATTGAATGAAGTATTTAATGAAGTTAGGATCCCATGTTTATCATATATATTAATTTAACCTCAATTCTCTTAGTTAATGTTATTTAGTATACCAATTTGTTATTTGTCTTAGCATTGAGCGATAACCATACATTGTTGCATTGGTTCATAAATTGAACTTAACCTAAACCAGTCTCTGTGGGAACGAATCTGATTTATATCTTATACTACTTGTGAACGCGTATACTTGCGTGAATATTAGCGCGTGTTTTCGCCCTAACAAGCGGCTGCAGAAGAAAAAGTTGGACAAACAATTTGAGAAGTTTCTGGAGGTGTTCAAGAAACTGCATATCAACATACCTGTTGCTGAGGCTCTCGAGTAGATGCCTAGTTATGCGAAGTTTATGAAAGGTATTCTCTCTTGGAAAGTGAAGCTAGATAATTTAGAGATTGTCACTCTCACGGAGGAATGCAGTATTGTGCTGTAACAGAAGTTACCTCCGAAGCTTAAAGATCCAGGAAGCTTCACCATTCCATGTACTACTGGAAAAGTGTTTTGACAGATGCTTATTTGATTTGGGAGATAGCATCAATCTGATGCCTTTGTCAATTTTCAAGAAACTGGATTTACCTGATCTCAAACCAACTTATATGACCTTGCAGTTGGCTGACATTTTTATTGCATATCCGTGAGGTATTGTGGAGGATGTATTGGTCAAGGTTGATAAACTCATCTTTCCTGCTGATTTTGTAATTCTTGATTTCGAGGAGGATAAGAAGATTCCCATAATCTTGGGAAGACCTTTCTTGGCGACTAGCCGAACCTTGATAGATGTGCAGAAGGGTGAGCTCACCATACGAGTTCTGGATCAGGATGTTACTTTTAATGTGTTCAATGCTATAAAAATTCCTACTGATAATGATGAGTGCTTAAAAGTGGAGTTGGTCGATTCGATGGTCACATCGGAACTTGATCAATTGCTAAGGTCTGATGCCTTAGAAAAAGCCTTGTTGGGGAATTCGGATAGTGAAGATGACGAAGGTGAAGAACAATTGAAATATTTAAATGTTTCTCCCTGAAAAAGGAAAATTGATATGCCTTTTGAATCTCTTGGAATGGAAGAATTGGATAAAGCTCCTAAACGCCTCAAGCCTTCTATTGAGGAAGCTCCCACTCTCGAGCTTAAGCCTTTACCTGAACATTTGAGGTATGCATTTTTAGGTGATGAATCTACTCTTCAAGCTATTATTGCATCTGACCTTTCAAGTAGTGATAAGGAAAAGCTTTTGAGGATTCTGAGAGAGTTCAAGTCGGCAATCGGATGGACTATAGCAGATATCAAGGGAATCATCCCTTCTTACTGTATGCATAAAATTCTGCTAGAAGAGGGTAGAAAACCGACGGTCGAGCTACAAAGAAGACTTAATCCTATCATGAAGGAGGTAGTGAAGAAGGAAATTCTTAAGTGGCTAGATGCAGGGATCATCTACCCTATCTCTGACAGTTCATGGGTAAGCCCGGTTCAATGTGTACCAAAGATAGGTGGAATTACTGTGGTAGCGAATGAGAAGAATGAGTTTATTCCTACAAGGACAGTTACGGGGTGGGGAGATTACATGGACTACAGGAAGCTAAACAAAGCCACTAGGAAGGATCACTTCCCTTTGCCCTTCATTGATCAGATGCTTGACAGGTTGGCCGGTCATGAGTACTATTGTCTTTTGGATGGCTATTCGGGTTACAATCAGATTTGTATCGCTCCAGAAGATCAGGAAAAAACTACCTTCACTTGTCCATTTGGTACTTTCGCCTTCAGAAGAGTTTCTTTTGGTCTGTGTGGTGTGTTAGTCGCTAAACACGCGCTAATAATACACGCAAGTATACGAGTTCGCAAGTAATATAGAATCTTTTCTAGTTCGTTCCCACAGAGACTGTATTGGTTAACTATCTAATTTATGCACCTAAGCAACAATGTATGGTTATTATCCAATGCTAAGACGATAACAATTTGAGATTGTTTATAACTAAGAATTACACTAACAATTATAACTACGAGAATAAGATTAACTGAATTGATATATATGACAAACATGGGATTCTAACTTTATTAAATACTTCATTCAATAGCCTTATTATTCTTAACCTTAGCATGCAATGGTGATGACACTAATCAGATAACACCAAACAGATAAACGCCAACTTTCATTACACGAGTACCATTCTACCAGAAATCCATAAAAGAGATAGAAGCTGAATAGGCACCAATTATATTGAGACCCTTTATGTCTATAAAATTTGACAACATAACGGTTTAAGCACAAGTTATCTATCTTGATTATATAGGGCAAGTAAGATGGTTAAAATTGCCTACGAATCATGCATGACTCATACATGAATCTATGCTAGCATGGCAAGTTCTAAATCCTTAAATTCACTTTCGCTTCATTAAGAATTAACACACTATCTTATAAGTTCGCGACGCTCATAAGACAAATACGCACAACCAATACTAGGATATCATACAATCACCACATACTAAGGCATCAAACAATTTAACTAAAAAAATCCATAATAAATCCGCTAGAACCCCACGATAACGATTAGCCCATAATCGGACTCATCATCAATGTGGATTTCGATGAAAACATGATATAACAATGTAGTCTTTATACGAATAAATAAAACCAAGTACAAACAAGAGTATAGGTTCAGCAAAACAAGAAATAAGCATCCAAATGACAACTCAAAACAAAGATTCACAAGAATAAACTAGATCGTCGCTGCGCGCTATCACAGCGCTGGCGCGCTGCATTTTTGGAACCCCGGGCCGGCCGCGCGCTATCACAGCGCAGGCGCGCCGTCCTTCTGGAAAAAACTCAGATTTCTTCTTAAAATTTGCTACTTAGAGCCGGATTTTCCAACACCACCGGGACACCAAATTAGCACCAAAACAATCAATATTCACCTGAATACCTGAATAGTGCCTGAAATGCAAAAACACTAGAAAACACATTAAAACACATAATAACTTGAGTACAAATATACCAATTCAAAGTTTATTAGAGCATAATAAAGTGTCATAAATGCCACTCAACATACCCCAAACTAAAATTCATGAATGCAACTATATGAATGCAACAATCCCCGATAGAATAACTCAACCAACCAACAAGCAGCATATCAACAAATGCAGTTATTCGCATTAAGATTAATCAAATCATACAAATCAACTTACAAATTAGAGACGGGCGTGTGTGAAGATGCTTACAGATATACTATCACAACTAAATCAATAACCATGACTCACTACTTATCAATGCAATCGTAAGGTTATAAATAAAATAAAAAATTAGACTCAAAATAACTTATAACACTTCAATTCTTATATTGAAGTTTTATACGGATTCATGCTTTTATTCACAAAAAAATAACACAAGTATGCTTATTTGATCATGCAATGAGTGTGATCCACAAAAGACTTATACAATAGCACCCATGTAGCGAGTGTTAGGTTAGCGGATCCCAGACAATAAAAGCATTAGGTCACTAGGCACAAAGTCCCCTAAGAACTTAATAACTCGAGTACTAACCTCGTGATCAATTATACATAACACTTATTCTTTTTTTTTTCATTTTTCATTTTTTTTTCTTTTCTTTTTTTTCACAATTTCTAAATGAGTGTGTTTCGCTCCATCTCATTTAACCCTAGACTACTCATAAAAATATGAGCTGGCTACTAGCCATTTGACACCTAGCCACACAACTAGCAATGAAATCCAATTTCTCCAATTTTTAAATATCCATGTCTTTTATTATTAAGAGAATACCCTAAATTCTAAATATAAACAAGCGATTAAACCTCGACGAAACAAATAAACCATGATCAGGATCTAGCACTCTAGCAACCTATAAGACTTAGTGAAATACAAGTGTCTCTAGCATGCAAATCAATCCAATAAGACTCTACATCACTAAATATGACATCACTACACTAGCATCAATATCGCAAGTCAATCGGAAAAATTATCTAAGGGATCATGTTATATTGCAAATGCATAAAACTACATGAACAAAATATCATGTAAACTACCAAAAAAAAAACTACATGGCAAAATATGCAAACTATATAAACTAAACTATCATGAACATGCAAACTATATGAGACTCACACAAACATATTCCTTCAACTACTATCCCCAAACTTAAAATATTCACTGTCCTCAATGAAGGTAATAGTAAGGAATCAGGCATACCTATTCTGAATCAGAATCCTCACCTTCAAGGGGTGGAGTGTCAGGTATGTCAGGAGGCGGATACACAGAATCCTCACCAAATATTGGCCACTGAATGTCAACTCCAGTGGCTCTAAATGCAGTCCCAAGTGCCTGGGTGAGATCCTGTGCAAAACGACTATGAATATCGTGCATCACATCCATCCTCCTTGCAAGACGCCTATACTGCGTCGAACTCAAACCATCTCCCATATCCGCTCCTATTGCCTCCTGCTGCTGCTGTGATGGTCCTCCTTTATCTCCTAACTGAGATCTCCATGCAGTCCTACTCGCCTGACCAACAGCTGGCCTCCCACCAGGAATGTGGTCAAAAGAATACCCAAACCCCTTCAGATTGGGCTTGCCTCCATCCCATTCCTGCATCATAGCCAAAGTAGTGCTATCGATCAGAGCACTCGGAATCTGCAACCGCTTATGTGTAGGCCAATGCACACCAACTGTCACACACAACTTTGTCACCATTGACGCATACAGATTGATCCCGTAGTGCTCCCCCTCAAGAACCTCAGAATCCCCTGGTATATCACCATCCCCAAATCTACATAATCACCCTGCAGAATGCCCCATAGCAGTCGTGCACGCTCCATAGTAACCTCATGCACATGCGAAGATGGATTGCCCCTCTTGATCTTCCAATGTGTGTCGGGCCAGCACAGAGTAGCAACAATAAGATCCAGATCAAAGTCCTCTGGAGTCTTATCATTCCAGGTATCCTGCCCCACCTTCCTCGCGGGCTGCTCAATCACGATCCTGATAGCCTCTGCACTATACTCCACCATCCTCCCTCGCACCACAGTGAAGCCATTCTTCTCGGCCTTGGCGTTCGCATAGAACTCACGAACCACACTCATAGGCACAGCAGCTGGTGCCTCACAGAAATGAACCCAGCCCATCTCCAAGATCATCTCCAAAAGCTTACCATTATTCCCAGATGGAAGGAAACCGCTCTCCTTAGCAATAGGCTTCGCGAGAAGCCTCGTGTACTCCTCCTCAGCCTCGGGAGTAGAAAACCTGGGCCTCAAACCACTCGAAGTTGAAGAATCGGTGGCGCTGCTATCGACTTGAATTTTTTGTCTCTTGGGTGCCATGGAAATTGATTAGAGAGAATAAGAATTATGTTCAAGAGAGAATTTGTGTTTTAGAGTTTGTAAATTGGTGAAGAAGTTTGTGTATGGGGTGTATGTATATATAGGTGGTGAAAAGAGAATTAAATATGGAATAGAAGTGGGATTTGATTATGGGAATAATGGGAGTAATGGGTTTGACTTGGAGAGGGAATTATGGGATGTGGGGGAGTAAAATTTGGTTAGGAATTGATTTTGGGACAAAATTTCCGTTCCCCCCCTTAAACTGCCTTTTATTTTTTTCCAATTTCGGGACACGGCGCGGGCGCCGATACTTCTTCCAAACCGGCGCGGTCACGCGCTCTAACAACGTGGGAGCGCGGTGTTTCTATGAAAATGGCGTGGCCGCACCCTGAGCCAGCGCGGGCGCGCCAGGCTTCTGTAGTCAGACCTGAATTTTTCCTTTTTTTTGATTTTTTGTGATTTTCTCTTTTCTTCTTGCTTCCTCTACTTAATAATGTACAACAAACTTGGGTTGCCTCCCAAAAAACGCTTCTTTTATGTCGCTAGCTCAGCGTAGAATCTGGAGATCAAGTGGACAATAAACGGTATTAACCACCTCGCGGTTTGCCGTATCACCATAATAGTGCTTCAACCGTTGACCATTTACCTTGAATGCTTGGCCCAGATCATTCTAAAAAATTTCCACCGCTCCATGTGGAAACACAATTTTGATTATGAAGGGCCCTGACCATCTTGACTTCAACTTTCCAGGAAAAAGATGGAGACGAGAGTTGAATAAAAGAACTTGTTGCCCTGGCACAAATTTCTTGAGCACTAGACCCCGATTGTGCCACCTCTTGACTTTCTCCTTATACATCTTGTTGTTTTCATAAGCTTGAAGTCAAAACTCGTCAAGTTCATTTAACTGAAGCATCCTCTTCTTTCCAGCTGCATCCAAGTCCAGATTTAATTTCTTCAAAGCCCAATATGCTTTATGCTCGAGCTCCACAAGCAAATGACACCCCTTACCATACATCAACTGAAACGGAGACATTCCCAATGGAGTCTTATATGATGTTCTATACGCCCAAACAGCTTCATCAAGCTTCAAAGACCAATCCGTCCTTGATGGACAAACCACTTTCTCCAAAATATGCTTGATCTCTCTGTTAGATACCTCAGCCTGACCTTTCGTCTGAGGATGATAAGTCGTAGCGATGCGATGATTCATAATATACCTTTTCGTCATAGCAGTGAACTTGCGATTGCAAAAATGCGACCCCTCATCACTGATTATGACTCTTGGAGTTCCAAACCTGGTGAATATTTGCTTGTGAAGAAAATTAAGCACCACTTTTGCATCATTTGTTGGCAATGCCTTAACTTCAACCCATTTCGACACATAATCAATTGCTACAAGATATACTGATTGTTACAAGACAAGACAAATGGCCCCATGAAGTAAATTCCTGAAACATCGAAGACCTCAACCTGGAGAAGCACATTAAGAGGCATCTCATCCTTTTTAGACATATTACCCACTCGTTAACATCGATCACATTTCAAAACAAACTGATGAGCATCTTTAAACAATATTGGCCAAAAGAAACCTGCTTGAAGAACACGAGTTGCTGTCTTTTCTCCATCATAATGTCCTCCATAAGCCGTTGAGTGGAAATCTAGCAAGATCCCCCCCCCCCGTTTCTCTATAAGGAATACATCTTCTGATGATTTGGTCAGCTCCTTTGCAAAAAAAATGGCTCATCCCACATATACCACTTCACCTCATGAATAAACTTCTTCCTTTGAGCATAAGATAAGTCAGGAGGCATGATTATACTCACAAGATAGTTCACAATATCTGCAAACCACGGTTCTTCTTCTTGCACTCCAAACAGCTGCTCATCGGGAAAAGACTCATTTATCAATATCTTATCCAATGAAGTAGCGTTAGGATTCTCTAAACGCGAGAGATGATCAACAACTTGATTTCTAGTTCCTTTTTCTGTCCTTGATATCTAGTTCAAATTCTTGTAGCAAAAGAACCCATCGAATTAATCTAGGCTTCGAGTCCTTCTTTGAGATGAGATATCGAATGGCGGCGTGATCAATGAAAACTTTCACCTTAGTCCCCAGTAGATAAGATCGAAATTTTTCAAAACCGTAGACAATAGGCAAAAGTTATTTCTCCATAGTAGTGTAATTCAGTTGAGCACCATTTAGAGTCTTACTAGCGTAGTAGACTACATGAAATATATTGTTCTTTCTCTTCCCAAGAACTGCTCCAACTGCATAGTCATTTGCATCACACATCATATCAAAAGGCTCATTCCAATCAGGTGCAGTTATGACAGGTGCCGTGATTAAACTCTTCTTCAATGTCTCGAAAGCTGCAAGGCACTCGTTATCGAATTTAAAAGGAACATCTTTCTCTAAGAGACTGCATAAAGGCTTTGAAATTTTCGAGAAGTCCTTGATGAAATGCCTGTAGAAACCCGCATGACCAAGAAAAATGTGAATCCCCTTGACAGAAATAGGTGGAGGAAGATTCTCAATGACCCCACCTTGGTCTTGTCCACCTCTAGACCCTTATTAGAAACCTTGTGCCTGAAAATAATGCCTTGACGCACTATAAAATGACATTTCTCCCAATTGAGAACCAGATTGGTCTCAACACACCTCTTGATAACGTGTCCCAGATTCTGAAACCATTCATCAGAAGAATCACCAAAGACTGAGAAGTTGTCCATGAACACCTCCACATTCTTGCCAATCATGTCAGAAAAGATGGCCATTATACATATCTGAAATATGGCTGGTGTACCACACAGACCAAAAGAAACTCTTCTGAAGGCGAAAGTACCACATGGACAAGTGAAGGTAGTCTTTTCCTGATCTTCTGGAGCGATACAAATATGATTGTAACCCGAATAGCCATCCTGAAGACAGTAATACTCATGACCGGCCAACCTGTCAAATATATGATCAGTCTCATGAGCACCAGCACAGAGTTCACAGACACTAGTGATTTGATTAAATCCATAATTAGCCAAAATGTCCACCTTCATTGTCAAAGCCTTAAGTTGGGCAGCGATAGCAGTTGTTGTGTCCAACTCTAAAATTCCTGCTACTTTTTCCTGAGTCAGTCTCTGGGAAGGATTCTGGTACTCATTATCAGCCATCAGTTCAATAAGTTCATAGGCTTCATTGTAGCTCTTAGCCCACAAGGCTCCTCCTGATGTTGCATCAAGCATGGGCCTAGAAGTAGGACCTAATCCATTATAGAAGCAGTTAATAATCATCCAATCAGGCATGCCATGGTGTGGGCACTTCCTTAACATCTCCTTATATCGATCCCAAGTCTCATACAGAGATTTTTCAGTTTGTTGCGCGAACTGGGTAAGAGCATTCATGATTGCTGCAGTCTTCGCCATGGGGAAGAATTTTGTGAGAAACTTTTGAGCAAGATCTTCCCAAGTTGTGATAGACCCTACTGGTAGAGAGTGTAACCAACACTTAGCTTTGTCTCTCAGAGAGAATGGGAAGAGTCGTAGCTTGATAGCATCTTCAGTCACATCATTAAATTTGAAAGTGTCGCAGATCTCGATGAAATCCCTGATGTGTATGTTGAGGTCTTCAGTAGGAGAACCCCCAAACTGAACTGAGTTTTATATCATCTGGTTTGTACTCGACTTGATCTCAAAAGTATTAGCCCTGATGGCTGGTCTGATGATGCTAGACTGAATGTTATTAATCTCAGGCTTAGAATAGTCCATCAAAGTCTTCAGATTTTCTGCTTGATCACCCATAGCTACTACAATTGGCTCTTCAACTTTCTCTTCTTCTTCTTCTTTCTTCTTTTCTTCCTCAAAAACTTCCCTACGAACTACCATAAGTTCTTCCTCGTCTTTATTTAATGTTCACTTACAAGTATGCGAACGCGTATGCATACACCCTCGCTAGAGTACCTGAAACCATACAAGGAACAAATGAGTAACAATGTCTGAGTCAATGAACTTTAACGCCCACTGATGGAAAGCACATAAACTATAAATTAAAACTGCAGTCCACGGCAACAGCGCCAAAAACTTGTTAGTCGCTAAACACACGCTAATAATACACGCAAGTATACGAGTTCACAAGTAGTATAGAATATTTTCTAGTTCGTTCCCACAGAGACTGTATTGGTTAACTATCTAATTTATGTACCTAAGCAACAATGTTTGGTTATTATCCAATGCTAAGACGATAAGAATTTGAAATTGTTTATAAGTAAGAATTACACTAACAATTATAACTACGAGGATAAGATTAACTGAATTGATATATATATGACAAACATGAGATTCTAACTTCATTAAATACTTCATTAAATAGCCTTATTATTCTTAACCCTAGCATGCAATGGTGATGACACTAATCAGATAACATGAAACTGATAAACGCCAACTTTCGTTGCACGAGTACCATTCTACCAGACATCCACAAAAGAGATAGAAGCTGAATAAACACCAATTATATTGAGACTCTATATGTTTATAGAATTTGACAACATAACGGTTTAAGCACAAGTTATCTATCTTGATTACATAGGGCAAGTAAGATGGTTAAAGTTATCTACGAATCATGCATGACTTATACATGAACCTATGTTAGTATGGCAAGTTCTAAATCCTTAAATTCACTTTCGCTTCATTAAGAATTAACACACTATCTTATAAGTCCGCGATGCTTATAAGACGAATACGCACAACCAATACTAGGATATCATACAATCACCACATACTAAGGCATCAAACAATTTAACTAAAGAAATCCGTAATAAATCCGCTAGAACCCCATGATAACGATTAGCCCATAATCGGACTCATCATCAACGTGGGTTCCGATGAAAACATGATATAACAACGTTGTCTTCATATGAATAAATAAAACCAAGTACAAACAAGAGTATAGGTTCAGCAAAACAAGAAACAAGCATCCAAATTACAACTCAAAACAAAGATTCACAAGAATAGACTCGATCATCTTCGCCTTTGTTGAATTATGCTAAAGGTCTCTTGCCGTTTTCTCCTTGCGCTCTGGTCCATCTCTGACTTGATATCTATTAGAAATGACCTAATATTAATATATATAGCTGCCCTCAACAATATGAAAGCCTTCCCTTTTAGAATTGTAGTAGAAACAGGATTCTGAAATTCGGCCTCAGCGCGCGCGGCCGCGCTGCATTTCTGGAACCCCGGCGCAGCCGCGCGCTATCACACCGCGGACACGCCATCCTTCTGAAAAAACTCAGATTTCTTCTTAAAACTTGCTGCTTTGAGCCAGCTTTCCACGAGCATTTAATTCCAACACCACCGGGACACCAAATTAGCACCAAAATAATGCTAATTCACCTGAATACCTGAATGATGTCTGAAATGCCTAGAAAATACATAACAACTTAAGTACAAATACACCAATTCAAAGCTTATTAGAGCATAATAAAGTGTCATAAATGCCACTCAACATGGTGCGCCAGCCACATTTCAGCGATGTATGATGGCCATTTTTTCTGACATGATTGGCCATAACGTGGAAGTGTTCATGGATGACTTCTCAGTCTTTGGCGATTCTTTTGATAAATGCTTGCAAAATCTTGGACATGTTCTCAAGAGGTGTGTTGAGACCAATCTGGTTCTCAATTGGGAAAAATATCACTTTTTGGTGCGACATGACATCATTCTCGGGCATAAGGTTTCTAGTAAGGGTCTTGAGGTGGATAAGGCCAAGGTAGGGGTTATTGAGAAACTTCCTCCACCCATTTCGGTTAAAGGAATTCGCAGTTTTCTTGGTCATGCGAGTTTCTACAGGCGTTTCATCAAAGATTTCTCAAAAATTTTAAAGCCTTTGTGCAGTTTGTTAGAGAAAGATGTTCCTTTCAAGTTCGATGACGAATGCCTTGAACCTTTTGAGATATTGAAGAAGAGTCTAATTACGGCACCTGTCATAACTGCACCTGATTGGAATGAGCCTTTTGAGATGATGTGCGATGCAAGCGACTATACAGTTGGAGCAGTTCTTGGGCAGTGGAAGAACAACATATTTCATATGGTCTACTATAATAGTAAGACTCTAAATGATGCTCAACTGAATTACACTACTACGGAGAAAGAACTTTTGGCTATTGTCTATGGTTTTGAGAAATTTCGATCTTATCTACTTGGGACTAAGGTGACAGTTTTCACTGATCACGCTGCAATTTGATATCTCGTCTCAAAGAAGGACTCGAAGCCTATATTGATTCGATCTCCAAGAATTTGAACTAGAGATCAAGGACATGAAATAAACTGAAAATCAAGTTGCTGATCATCTCTCGCGTTTAGAAAATCATAATGCTACTTCATTGGATAAGACATTGATAAATGAGTCTTTCCCCGATGAGCAGCTGTTTGGAGTGCAAGAAGAAGAACCGTGGTTTGCAGACATTGTGAACTACCTTGTGAGTAATATCATGCCTCCCGACTTATCTTATGCTCAAAAGAAGAAGTTTCTTCATGAAGTGAAGTGGTATATGTGGGATGAGCCATTTCTTTTTCGCCAAGGAGCTGACCAAATCATCAGGAGATGTATTCCTTATAGCGAAATGGGGGGGATCTTGCGATATTGCCACTCAACGGCTTATGGAGGACATTATGGTGGAGAAAAGACAGTAGCTCGTGTTCTTCAAGCTGGTTTCTTTTGACCGACATTGTTTAAAGATGCTCATCAGTTCGTTTTGAAATGTGATCGATGTCAATGTGTGGGTAATATGTCTAAGAGGGATGAGATGCCTCTTAATATGTTTTTCAAGGTTGAGGTCTTCGATCTTTGGGGAATTGACTTCATGGGGCCATTTGTCTCATCTTGTAACAATCAGTATATCTTGTTGGCGGTTGATTACGTGTTAAAATGGGTTGAAGTTAAGGCATTGCCAATGAATGATGCGAAATTGGTGCTTAATTTTCTTCACAAGCAGATATTCACAAGGTTTGGAACTCCAAGAGTCATAATCAGTGATGAGGCTCGCATTTTTGCAATCGCAAGTTTACTGCTATGATGAAAAGGTATAATGTGAATCATCGCATTGCTACGGCTTTTCATCCTCAGACAAATGGTCAAGTTGAGGTATCTAACAGAGAGATCAAGCGCATTTTGGAGAAAGTGGTTTGTCCATCAAAGAAGGATTGGTCTTTGAAGCTTGATGAAGCTGTTTGGGCGTATAGAACATCATATAAGACTCCATTGGGAATGTCTCCGTTTCAGTTGGTTTATGGTAAGGGGTGTCATTTGTTTGTGGAGCTCGAGCATAAAGCATATTAGGCTTTGAAGAAGTTAAATCTGGATTTGGATGCGGCTGGAAAGAAGAAGATGCTTCAATCGAATGAACTTGACGAGTTTCGACTTCAAGCTTATGAGAACAATAAAATGTATAAGGAGAAAGTCAAGAGGTGATATGATAGTGGTCTAGTGCTCAAGTCATTTGTTCTGGGGCAACAAGTTCTTTTATTCAACTCTCGTCTCCGTTTTTTCCTGGAAAGTTGAAGTCAAGATGGTTAGGGCCGTTTATTGTCAAAACTGTGTTTCCATATGGAGCGGTGGAAATTTTTGAGAATGATCCGGGCCAAGCATTCAAGGTAAATGGTCAACGGTTGAAGCATTATTACGGTGACACGGCAACCCGCGAGGTGGTTAGTGCTGTTTTATTGTCCATTTGATCTCAAGATTCTACATTAAGCTATCGACGTAAAAGAAGCGCTTCTTGGGAGGCAACCCAAGTATGTTGTACAGTAGTAGGTAGAGGAAGCAAGAAGAAAAGAGAAAAACATAAAAAAAATCAGTAAAAGGAAAAAATTCAGGGCCAAGTACAGAATGTGATATCCCGTATTTCCAGAATTATTATTAATAATATTTGAATATGTTTATGTGATTTTCTGATTTAGAAGGAATAAAATGGTGGATATTTTATTCCTATTTGACGAGTTTGTGTTATTAAATGGTAATATGCTAATTGTTGAGTGTTATATCTATCCTTGTTAATATCTGAAAATATTTTCTTAAATGTATTATTTTCAAAAGTTTATTTGAAAACCGATCATTTATTGATATCGGTAAATTGGGTTCGTTTAGTAATATTAGGGATTTGATGGATATACTGTCTGCTATGTGTTGTATGTAATATTAATTGTGTGGGACTCAGTTGTGTTTGAGAATTATTTGTATTATTAATTACTGAGTCGTATCTTTTTGTTTTTGTCTTTAAAAAGTGATTTTATTGAAAATTTAATTTCATAAATATTTAAATTATCTTTAAAATTATTTTTATGACTTTATAATTACAATAAATATTTTTGGGATTTTTTAAAATTTAGAAATCAATATTTCATCAATTATTTAGCCCTATATGATTTTTAGATTTCATTTATTTGTAAAATCCGTATTTAATTCCAAAATTCTTCAAAAATTACGAAACTCATATTTATTTAAGTTTGGAATATTCTGAGAATTTTAAAATTATTTTGGGAATTTTTAGGATTAATTTTACCCGCGCGTTGAATCGTTTAATTGCTAAAAGCGGGTATAAATTGCGTTTCAAAAATTATTTTAAAATTACGAAATTTATGTTTTTATAAACTTCGGGATATTTGTAATATTTTAAGACTATTTTCGTGATTTTATGAATTTATTTCAAGTGCAGCTCGGTTCGTTAAATCGTGTAATGCGGGTATAGCGAGTCAAAAATGCTTTAAAAATTATGAATATTTTATTTTATCAGTTTTTTTAAAATATTCCGAGAATTTTAGAAATATTTCAGTTTCATAAAAATTATTGGACCGGGCCCTTATCGAGACATCAAACCCCACAAAAATCAGAAGTTTATTTTTATAAAATCATGGGATTTTCAAATATATTAAATTTTTATATTTTTGAAATATTCATAATTTTTAGGAAATTTTGGTATAAATTTCATATTTATTTGATTAAATATTATTTCCCGCTAAATATTAATTTTGGGCTAATTGATTTGAATTGATTTTAGATAAAAGGAAAAGAAAAAAAAAATCCTACAAACTACCCACGTACCCCCACCCCCTTATCCGCGTGTCAACCGCCCCCCCCCCCCCAATTTCTTTACCCAGCCAGCCTCCTTCTCCCTCTCTCTGTCTCTCCACCGTCTCGTATATTTATATATTTTTTTAACTTTCAAAAATTCATATCTTACTAACCGTTCATCCAAATTTCAATTATTATATATATAAACGATCAACACTTCGATACCTACACATAGGTATATATATATTGCGAGGTTCTGAAAAGAAAATTTGCGGTGCATATTTTCCGTTTTAATTTATTTTCGGGGCATAGAAAAAGAGTTTGGAGGCGGTGATTACTCCATATGGCATCTCAGCGTGTATATGTCTATGGCTATTAATTTCGAATTTTCTGGAGATATTTTCCGGACATCAGATATTCTCTTCGGGGTGATCAAAATTTATTTTGGATAACGATTCCGAAATTCCGCCTTCGTACTTGTGTATATTATGGCATGTTAGTGTTTATATATTTATTTCATAATTTTTAAAAATTGTTGGAGAAGTCACTTTTGGTCCGAGTTTTGGTTCAGGTGGCCGTGTTATTCATTTCTGGAGTGTTTATACACGTAAATATAAATTATTGCGTTGATTGTTGTTGGTTGTGTCGATATGATATCGACTGGAAGCCCGAGAAATAGAGGAGGTGCTGTCCAATTTCCAAGAAAATATTATTTTTTAGTTCTGAAGATTATTATTTTTATTATTATTCGAAAATAAATCCAAATTATTTAGTTAATGAATTTTAATTGATTATTTAATTCAAGTTAATTATTTCTTATGATTTAAAAATTCCGAAAAATAGTTTCGAGCTTTAAAATATTATTTTAAATAAATTTCCAGGCTCGATAATTCTTATAAAATTATTTTCGGGTGTTCGAGCACTATTATTTAGTTATAAAATGATTCGGAGACCTGTTTTAATTCCGAAAAATGTTTAAAAATTTATATTAAATAAACCGTTCGTCCGTTTAATACGAAACGAACGCGTACAGACTCAGAAAAATATTCCGCTTTCAATAAAAATACTTTCGAGACCTGAATTCTTTTGTTTTGAAAGGTCTCTTATTTTACGAATCATTCTTAGTCGATTTTTGATCGATAAATCATATTTTTTACCCGATTTCCGTTTTAAACGTACCGAGTCGACCCTTCTGATGAACCGAGTCTTGTGTGATATGAATTATGTGATATATGAGTTATGTGCTTATGTGCTATGTGAATTATGTGCATATGTGGATCAAGAGTCCTGTATTTGTCTGTTATATTTATGTGTAGGCTATCGTATGGGTAGACGATAGGCTTTTGACGCGTAGTTCATCGAGTGGTTATCGATTAGATAATTAAAGTTCTATATTTTAATTATAGATGCGGATCATTCGAGTTGATCAAGACAAGATGTTGGATAAAGAGTGAGATGGAATGGAATTGGATAACTGGCTTCTAGCAATCGTAGGAGCAGCATATCAGTCAAGTGTTGAAAAGAAGGACGGTGATATTTTAAGACAGAATGTCAGAATAGATGCGTCTTTACGAGTGTGACTAACTGCTAAAACCCAAAGGCAAGTATCCCTATCATCACTTATTGTTCAAGTGATATTTATTTTAAATTTTATCATGCAAGTATTGCTTTCCCTATTCTCAATTTAGAATCGATAAATATTTTACATATCGCTGAATTAAATAATTCTGTTTATGCAAGTATTCTTCCACTATTTTATGTTCAGAGTAGCTAAGTGATTTTACTTATCCAATTATCAGATTTAGAAATATTGTGGATTTTGAGAAAGATGACGTTGTTTTGGTTTTCCAAGTGAATGGGCGAATAAAATTTATAAGGGTGTCGAGTATTATGACCTCTTTCAATAAAAATGTTTTAAGATTGGATGGTTGCGTAAGAGGCCGTGGCGGCGGTCCAGCATGAGCTATGTGTTATACAGGATATAACACCTTGCTAGGCCGATATGTGCCTTGGGTATCCCTTTGTTTAGTTGGATATGCTTCGGCATACCGGTGTTGTGAAAGAGATATGTCCTAAGTACAATCATGTATGACGATTTAGGAATAACATTTATGTAATCTGTTTTGATTTCATTGATATTAATAACAGATTTATTTTGTTTTTATTGCGGGCTCTATCTATTTAAATGT
Organism: Apium graveolens; assembly: GCF_009905375.1. NCBI lineage: Eukaryota > Viridiplantae > Streptophyta > Magnoliopsida > Apiales > Apiaceae > Apium > Apium graveolens. The sequence continues at coordinate 104,091,899 of NC_133649.1, read as the reverse complement.
TTAAATAAGATATACCACAGTTTAGAGTAAAGCTTTTTATGAATTGTGATGAGATCATAAAAATGAGACCTAAAAGATGATAACTCTAAACTTAAATAGTTCCTGGTCGTAGGATTACTAACTGGTAATTAATAATCCGCAAAGATCGGTACATAGTATGATTGCTTCATTATGAAGGATGTCTGTTCTCATAGACATTTGTGTGATGACACTATAGCTAGTATGTAGGTGCTTATTATAGAATAAGTTCACTGAACATGACTCACACAGTTGAACAACTGATGGAGTTCACTCACGTGTCAGCAGTTGTTCACATAGTGGAAGTTGTACAAGTATCCTTAGACTTGAGGTCATCATAGTCATCTTGTGTACACTGAACTATGCTTTGGTTTAGTTCTTAGTCTCAAGAGACAATTATAAGGGCTCTACTGGGTATAGGAATTTGTACACGAAGATAGTGTATGATCAATAAAGGATCTACCCCTTCCAGTGTAGAAAGAGAATGTTCATTGTTGATCCACTTATGTTAGTTCAGGAATCTCTGGCCAGAGTGAATTAAATTAGAAAGGAGTTTCTAATTTACATTAAATAGAACTAAGTATAGTGAATGGGAAAGCAAGTGATTAAATAAGATAGGCTTGACACAAGTTCCATGCCTTGTATTTAATCGTGACATTGTAGGGTAGAAGGAATTAATTGTACGGTAACTACTCACTGAATATGTTCTTGGTATTCTAAGCAGTAAATTCGTATTATCCAGATAGTCGCGATATGCTGAGAAGTATCCCTCACGATGTAGAATAAATATGATTAATTAATTAATCATATTTAATGAATTAGAGAATTTATATAAATAATGATAAAATAGTTTTATTATTATTTATTTCTACTACCGGATTAATATTGAACCTACAGGGTCACACCATAAAAGAGAATGATTTAATGGTGGAGGAATTAATTAATAATGGCTGATAATTATTTATTTATGAAATAAATAATTAATTGGTAAATTTAATAATTGATTAAATGAGATTTAATTGATTATAAACTAATTAAGAAAAGGTTCTAAATATTATTAATTAAGAATTTAATTTTTAGAAATTAAATCAAGTGAGAGAATTATTTCTAAAGAGTTTAGAAAAAAGAGTTAATAATTAAAAGGTGTTTTAATTATTAGTGAGAATAATAAAGGGTTAATAATAATAATAATATTTTATGGGAAAAATTTCAGCTGAAAATTTTGCCTATAAATATACTATTATAAACCCTATTTTTGCCTCAACCAAAAAGATTTACAAAACTCTAATTCTCTCCATCTCCTCCTCCTTCATTACATCGTTTTCTTGGTGATACCGGTGGAATGCTTCACACTTGAGGAGCAGTTGCTAAGGATCTCCGTTCATCGTTCTTGGATCGCTATTAAAGACCTCCATCTTTCCATTAACGTAAAGCTTCTTAAGGTAAACATACTGAACTACGAATTAAATATTATTTTTTGCATGGATCCTGCGGAGGGTTTCGGTTTTTTTTTTAAGATTTAAGTTTACGTTTTCGCTGCGTTTATGTGCTAAAAACCCTTCAATGGCATCAGAGCTACTTGCGAAAAGTTTTTAATTCGTTTATGTGTTTAACTGTTTTCGATATATGAGCATGTACGTGATTCGCCATGATTTGATGTTGATATAATATGCTTATATATGTATGATTTTGAATATATGATGTTCATGTGAGTTGTATAATCATAAGATGATTATGTAATCTATATATATACTGATATATACATGATTTATGTTTGTTCTAATTATGAGAATCATATTAGATACGGATTCTGAATTGGCTGCTGCAGATTTGCTGAAATCTGGGCCTGGTGTCCGATTTACGCAAACGAATACCCTATTCCATAGGTAAACGAGCTTATGAACAAAACTGATAGCTAAAGCTATCAACGACTCGTCTGTAAGGCGTTTGACGTCGTTTACTTCCCGTAAACAGTGATTCTTGTTTTTCTGATTTGATTCTGATTTTTCTGATTTTTGTCATATTTTCTTTTTATGATTAGATCATGGATAATATGATATGTTAAGATCTGATTATGTGTTTTAACATGCTTTTATGTGTTGTATGAGCATGGTGGATGATTATGGCCTTTCGACCTTAGTGTAATGGTTTTGGTTTTGGTTTTAAATACGACTTGCATGTCGTCAATCTTTGTAATCATAAATCTCGAATGTAACTCGAGTTATTCTTGTAAGTTCATTAGATTAGTTTTACTTTCAATCATGTAATGTAATTGAAGACTCAAGAAGGCTATCCAATGAAGGTGATACAAAGAAGAAGACGAGGCATACAAGAAGTCTAAACAAAGAAGAAGACTTATGTAATAAGTAGTTATATTTATATCCATCACCATATTAGATTGACCTTGATCTTTATCATGAGCTTGATAAAGATCACAGAGGATGGGGCCATAACCAAACACATTTACTTTATTGCACTTTACACTTACTTATTTATTTAATTTTATATATGAGATATATGCCTATGTTTACCATGCGATGATAGATTTAGGTGAACTTAAATCAATATAAGGCGTGCTCTAGAAAATCTAGAATAAGAATCGTTTCTTGCCTTAACAATAAATATTATGAATACGATCATGAGATTCTTGTGTTTATGAAACACGTAATTGAATATCAATTTTCAATATTGAGAGAAAGGATGATTCAGTCAATAACAGATTTCTATTTGTAAGAAAGGGTTATTAAGTGACACCTCTTGACAATGCTCCACCCAATCTGGGAATCATCTGATTATCGATTATTGATTTGAAATATTTAATTTAAAAGGAAGAATCTCTTTATAATATGATTATGATTGTAATGTAATATAATTCCTCTAAAATTAAATAATATCAAGTAGTAATTGGCCAATGACACAACGGGCTTGTGTCGGTCAAAGCCTTCCAACATGGTAGAAAGTAGTTCTTATTTTTGAATCATTGTCATTTCGTGCTACAGCCGAGAGCTTTGATTTCAAAATAAGAAATACTTGTCTATTACATAGAGATGTGTACATTGAATAAAAATATAATGGTCGGTACGTGCCACAGCCGTGGGCCGTTGGAGACTGATTTAATTGTACAAAATATTGGGTTAGACTTGACTTAGAATATTGAGTTTGTCGTGCCACAGCGGTGACTCAATTATTCAAGAGGCTAAACTTATATTAGGGAATAACATAAGATGTAATTGACAAGAGTTGTCTGCCTATTGAACATCACATGACGTTTCGTGCCACAGCCGAGGTTGTGTGATGGAATGTAGGATCCCTATTCCCACTAGCATTATGAATGCTTAATTTTCACTTAGGGGGTTGAAAAAATTAGATAAACTAGTGGGAGACACCTATGAATAAAGACCCAATTCATATAGTGTTTTAAAATGAAATTGAATATTTGCTAAGTGTTGTTATGTGTTTATCATTTACAGATTTACTATATTCGTCATGTCTTCTGCACTATCACTCCGGAGCATACTAGATGCTCACAAGTTGACTGGTCCTAATTTAGCTGTTTGTTTTCACAGTAACAAGTTAGGACACTGGAAGAGGAACTGCAAGGTTTACCTTGCAGAATTGAAGAAGAAGAAGGGTAGTAAGACTACCGCTTCTGATTCAGGCATGTTCATGATCGAAGTTAATATGTCACTAGGTCAAATTTCTACTTGGGTATTAGATACCACATGTGGTTCTCATATTTGCAATTCGTTGCAAGGACTAAAGGGAAGTAGGACTCTTGAAAAAGATGAGGTGATTCTACGTATGGGCAATGGAGCAAGGGTTGCGGCCATATCTGTAGGATCATTTAGTTTACATATGCCTACGAGCAAGACTATTATTTTGAATAATTGTTATTACGTTCCTTCTATTGTGAGGAATATTGTTTCTATTCCTATGTTGGATGTGGATGGTTTTTCATTTATTATTAAGAATAATGAATGTTCTATCATTAGAGATAATGTTCTTTTTGGACGTGGCATTTTAAATAATGGTCTGTATGTATGTGACGTAGAGCATGATTTACTTCAGATTGAACAAACTAATAAAAGAAAACGAGATGATGAAAATATGACCTATTTATGGCACTGTAGGCTAGGTCATATTAGTGAAAATAGACTGCGGACATTGCATAAGGAAGGGTTACTTGACCCCTTTGATTTTGAATCATATCCTACATGCGAGTCTTATCTATTGGGTAAAATGACCAAATCTCCATTTAGTGGACATGGAGAGAGGGCTGCACATTTGCTAGGATTGGTACACACAGATGTATGTGGACCAATGTCTACGCAAGCCATGGGTGGATTTTCATACTTCATTACTTTCATAGATGATAGATCTAGATTCAGATATGTGTATTTGATGAAACACAAGTCTGAAGCCTTTGAAAAGTTCAAAGAATATAAACATGAAGTGGAGAAATAAACCAAACACAATATTATAACTCTTCGATCAAATCGAGGTGGTGAATACTTGAATGGATAGTTTCTAGATTATCTCAAAGAAAATGGTATAGTCTCCCAGTGAACTCCTCCATATACTCCACAGTTAAATGGGGTATCTGAAAGGAAAAATTGAACTTTGTTAGACATGGTTCGATCCATGATGAGCTATGCGAATCTTCCAGTATTCCTATGGGGTTATGCATTGGAAACCTCAGCATATTTACTGAATAAGGTGCCTTCCAAATCTGTTCCTCAAACACCATATGAGATATGGAAAGAAAGGAAACCGAGTCTTAAGCACGTTAAGATTTGGGGATGTCCAACTTATGTCAAGAAAGTTAACCCAGATAAGCTGGAATCTCGATCCGTAAAATGTAATTTTGTGGGATATCCTAAAGAGACTTTAGGGTATTACTTTTACACCGATCATCGGGTGTTTGTCTCCAGACATGCTACCTTCTTGAAAAAGGAGTTTATCCTTGAAGGAAATAGTGGGAGAAAAATTGAACTTGATGAAGTTCAAGAAGCTCAAACTACTATGGGTCAAGTGAAAACACATGTTCAGACTGAACAACCTTCTGTGGAACAGCCCATTCGTAGGACAGGGAGAGTGTCTCGCCAACCTGAGAGGTATTATGGCCTTGTCATTAAGAATGATAATGAGTTGTCAATCATTGATGATGACGACCCTGTGACCTATAATGAGGCTATGAGTAGTGTTGACTCAGAGAAATGGTATAGTGCCATGAAATACGAAATGGAATCTATGTATACCAACCAAGTATGGACTCTGGTTGAGGCGCCTGAAGGTGTTAAGCCTATTGGGTGCAAGTGGGTATACAAAATAAAGATTGGAGCAGATGGCCAGGTGGAGACCTATAAGGCCAGGCTCGTGGCAAAAGGATTCAAACAAAGGCAAGGGATTGACTTTGATGAAACTTTTTTCGCCTGTAGCCCTGTTAAAATCAATTCGGATTTTGCTTGCGATTGGTGCTTACTACGACTATGAGATCTGGCAAATGGACGTGAAAACGGCCTTCCTTAATGGGGAACTTGAGGAGGAAGTGTATATGACACAGCCAGAGGGTTTTCTTTCCAAGGGAAATGAACACCTAGTGTGTAAGCTGCTGCGAACCATATATGGTTTAAGACAAGCTTCTCGTAAATGGAACATCCGTTTTGATGAGACAATCAAAGAGTTTGGTTTTATCAAAAACATAGATGAACCATGTGTCTACAAGAAGGTTAGTGGGAGCGCGGTAACATTTCTTATATTGTATGTTGATGACATACTTCTTATGGGAAATGATATACCGATGCTACAATCAGTCAAAGTATGGCTATCAAAGAACTTCACCATGAAGGACTTGGGAGAAGCATCTTACATTCTCGGTATGAAGATCTATAGAGATAGATCTAGAAGAATGATAGGTCTTACCCAGGGTACATACATCCAGAAAGTGCTTAAAAGGTTTAGCATGGAAAACTCCAAAAGAGGTCTCATACCGATGAGCCATGGAGTGTCCCTTTCCGAAAAAATGTCTCCTAAGACACCTGTGGAAAGAGAGCGTATGAGTAAGATTCCTTATGCTTCAGCAATAGGATTTATCATGTACGCGATGTTGTGTACAAGGCCTGATGTTGCTTATTCAATTAGTGTGACGAGCAGATATCAGTCCAATCCAGTGAAGACCACTGGAAAGCAGTGAAAAACATCCTTAAGTACTTACGAAGGACTCAGGATATTTTTCTTGTTTTTGGTGGTGAATCTGAGTTGAAAATAGAGGGTTATACTGACTCTAGTTTTCAATCAGAAAGTGATAGCAAATCCATGTCAGGGTACGTGTTTACTCTGAATGGTGGTGCAATTCAGATTGTTGAAAGAGGAGATGTCAACATCGTGAGAGTTGACACACATAACAACATAGCAGACCCACTCACAAAGCCACTTTCTCATAGTCACTTTGATCGTCATAAAGACAAGATGGGTATTAGATACTAGAGTGATTGTCTTTAGTATAAGTGGGAGATTGAAAGAGATATGTCCTAAGTCCAATCATGTATGAGGATTTAGGAATAACTTTTATGTAATCTGTTTTGATTTCATTGATATTAATAAAAGACTTGTTTTGTTTTTATTATGGGTTCTATCTATTTAAATGTTTAAATAAGATATACCACAGTTTAGAGTAAAGATTGTTATGGATTGTGATGAGATCATAATAATGAGACCTAAAAGATGATAACTCTAAACTTAAATAGTTTCTGGTCGTACGATTACTAACTGGTAATTAATAATCCGCAAAGATCGGTACATACTATGCTTGCTTCATTATGAAGGATGTCTGTTCTCATAGACATGTGTGTGGTGACACTATACTAGTATGTAGGTGCTTATTATAGAATAAGTTCACTGAACATGACTCACACAGCTGAACAACTGATGGAGTTAACTCACGTGTCAGCAGTTGTTCACATAGTGATAGTTGTACAAGTATCCTTAGACTTGAGGTCATCATAGTCATCTTGTGTACACTGAACTATGCTTTGATTTAGTTCTTAGTCTCAAGGGACAGTTATAAGGGCTCTACTGGGTATAGGAATTTTTACACGAAGATAGTGTATGATCAATAAAGGATCTACCCCTTCCAGTGTAGGAAGAGAATGTTCAATGTTGATCCACTTATGTTAGTTCAGGAATCTCTGGCCAGAGTGAATGAAATTAGAAAGGAGTTTCTAATTTACATTAAATAGAACTAAGCATAGTGAATGGGAAAGCAAATGATTAAATAAGATAGGCTTGACACAAGTTCCATGCCTTGTATTTAATCGTGACATTGCAGGGTAGAAGGAATTAATTGTATGGTAACTACTCACTGAATAGGTTCTTGGTATTCTAAGCAGTGAATTCGTATTATCCAGATAGTCGCGATATGCTGAGAAGTATCCCTCACGATGTAGAATAAATATGATTAATTAATTAATCATATTAAATGAATTAGAGAATTTATATAAATAATGATAAAACAGTTTTATTATTATTTATTTCTACTACCGGCTTAATATTGAACCTACAGGGTCACACCATAAAAGAGAAGGATTTAATGGTGGAGGAATTAATTAATAATGGCTGATAATTATTTATTTATGAAATAAATAATTAATTAGAAAATTTAATAATTGATTAAATGAGATTTAATTGATTATAAATTAATTAAGAAAACTTTCTTAATAATATTAATTAAGAATTTAATTTTTGGAAATTAAATCAAGTGAGAGAATTATTTCTAAAGAGTTTAGAAAAAGGATTAATAATTAAAAGGTGTTTTAATTATTAGTGAGAATAATAAAGGGTTAATAATAATAATATTTGATGAGAAAATTTTCAGCTGAAAATTTTGCCTATAAATATACTATTATATTATAAACCCTATTTTTGCCTCAACCAAAAAGATTTACAAAACCCTAATTCTCTCCATCTCCTCCTCCTTTATTACATCGTTTTCTTGGTGGATACCGGTGGAGTGCTTCACACTTGAGGAGCAGCTGCTAAGGATCTCCGTTCATCATTCTTGGATCGCTATTAAAGACCTCCATCTTTCCATTAACATAAAGTTTCTTAAGGTAAACATACTGAACTACGAATTAAATATTATTTTTCGCATGGATCCTGCGGAGGGTTTCGTTTTTTTTTTAAGATTTAAGTTTACGTTTTCGCTGCGTTTATGTGCTAAAAACCCTTCATGTTGCTCCGCGGCTGATTACCGATGGCAACACACCGTCGTTCGAGGATTCCAATCTAAATTATTATATTGCTTTTGACATCTTACAAGGAATGATTTATTAAGTATTTTGTTTTCGGATAAAAGATGAAATGTGGTTTAGATTCAGTTTCTTATTTTGAGAATACTTAGTTTGTTGTTAAATATCAAAGGTGGTATTAGTACAGATGATTGGTGTTAACTTCAGTATGGGATGTTGTGAGCATCAAATTTCGTAGTGATATCTAATTTGATATGATAACAAAATAAGTATTAATTTCAAGAGTTCAGTTTTGAGTAAAGTTTACGATTCAATCCAGAATCATTATTTCATGTTAGAATTGTTTACGATATTTCCGTAAACACTGTTTTACGAGTTTTATTCTCGTCAAGATTCAAAGTATTGCTGAAGCATTTTGCTCAAAAATATCAAAATGGTTTTGAATATAATTAAGGAATTAAATCTGGGATTCCTCAACTAAAATTTTATGATTCAGCAACTATGATTTTAAAAATGTTCTGCTCTAATGCAGATGTCAATTTTATATCAAAATGACCATATATATGCTATAATGATCTTGCTGAGCATTTCTTCCGCTCATACTTGCCTGTTTTTAAATTTAACCTCCAGTGAGGATTAGCTTGCGCTAGTTAGCTGCGTAATTCGAGGAAGCAAAGAAGAAGACTTTGAAAGGTGGTTGGTCCAGGGTTGCGGAGTAGTGTAAGTTTTATTGTGTAAAGTTGTTTATATTATATTATATTATATTATAGTTGTATATTTTATTTGGGCCTAGTATACTTCATTTCGAAGTTATACTAGTGGGTTTAGTTTTGAGTTGGAATTTATTGAAAAGAGTTTCAAAAGAAAGTGAAAAATTTATTTGTGGAATTTGGATATCTTGTTTCTAGAACTGTAACCTTAAAAGATCTTGAATTAGTTTGGGGTCATTTATGATAAATATCTTCCGCTGGCATTTAATTATTGATTAAACAGGTTGATTTGGATTGAGGTTTCATAGTGACGACCAAATCCCTTGACCCCGGATTTGGGGGCGTTACACAGAAGTTGGGCTCAGCCGCGCTGGCCAAGCACGCGACTGGGCCGTTTTTCCAGTAACCAAGCGCGCCCGCGCTGATCCAGTGTGCGGCTGCGCCGGTTTTCCAGAGAGTGAGCGCGCCCGCGCTGTCCTAGCGCCCGCGCTGTCCTAGCGCGGGCGGGTTCCAGTCGAAAAAAATAAAAAAGGCAGTTTTAAGAGAAAATCGGGATTTTTAACCAAAAATCAATTCCAACCCGATTTTTACTCTTCCATATCCCATAATTCCCTCTCCTAATCAATTCCATTATTCTCACAATTCCCATAATCAATTCCCACTTCTATTCCTTATAAAATTCATACCCCTCCACCTATAAATACATACACTTGCATATAACTTTTCCACCAATTCACAAACTCTCAAACACAAATTCTCTCTAAACACTTAAGCTTTTATTCTCTCTATTTCAATCCCGATGGCACCCAAGAGACGAATAACATAAGTTGGAAGCAGCGCCACCGATTCCGCAACTGCGAGTGGTGTGAGGCCAAGGTTTTCTACCCCCGAGGCTGAGGATGAGTACACGAGGCTTCTCTCGAAGCCCATTGCTAAGGAGTGAGGTTTTCTGTCATCAGGGAATGATGGTAAGCTTTTGGAGATGATTTTTGAGATAGGTTGGGTTCCTTTTTGTGAGGCTCCCGCTGCTGTGCCCATGAGTGTTGTGAGGGAGTTCTATGCCAATGTTAAGGCGGAGAAGAATGGTTTCATGGTGGTGAGGAGGCTGCGAGGCTGTCAGGACAGTGATTGAGCAGCCTGCGAGGAAGGTGGGCCAGAACACTTGGAACGATAAGACTCATGAGGACTTTGATTTGGATTTCATCGTTGGTTCTCTCTGTGTGCCTAAGACTCATTGGAAGTTCAAGAGGGGTACTACTGATTACTCCACGTTTCCTGCGTCGTGCATGAACAGGTATGCACGGGCTTGGAACTCGTTTATTTGTGCTAACATCTGTTAGTGTATACTGAAAATATTTATTTGAAGTATGTACATTTATTTCTGGCCAGTTTATTTGAGAATCATTTTAATGTTTACATGTTGTCTAATATTATATATTGTGAAAAATCTAGTATCAAATGGGATACAAAATATTAGATTGTTAAATACGGTTATATAATATAATAAGGTTCACAGCACAGGTGGTGTTGGACAATCCACTGGTATGGCTGTAGTATTATTTAGATTAGTTTATATTGACTAATAAATAATACTAGTATACTTTGTGTATATTGAACATGATCAAATTTAGAATTGTTCCCTTAATATTGATTAAGAAGGAGAACTAAGATTCTATGTTATTATTAATGCTTAGGTTCTTAATCCGGAAATAGTAATTGACACGTGTATATTATTTACATGCTTTGATTTATATATGAAATAATTCTTTTGAATTACATCATTATATTTTGGGTGATGGAATTATATACGTGGTGGATATTATTTATTGAAGGAATCCATGTCCTGATAATATTCGGGTCAATGATGTCCCCTTGAAAGCTCAAAAAGATTTAATTATGTGAAACCCTGCAGGTGGAATTTATTCTGGCATAATTAAATAAAGGTTGAGTGGATGATCAAGGATAAAAGATATTAATTAAATAAATTATCAGTAATTTATTTAATTAATGGACATATGATATTTTAAACATGGGGAATTTAACAAGCAAATAATATTGGAACCGAATTAATTAAATTACGGTATTAGGAAAGGTAGTGCAAATATTAATTCTTTAGTGGATTCAATTAATATTTAATTACATTGGGCTAGGCTCAAGATATAATTAGAAGGCCCAACCTAATTATCCATGGTCCCTATTGTAGCCTATATATATTCTTATTCTCTTCTTGATTGGCAATTGTGTGAAAACATATTGTAGCCACCAAGGAGCAAGAAGAGAGGATAACTTGAGAAGACGGAGGCCACACTTCGCTCAAGGGAATTTGGGAATACAATAGAAGAGCGTGGAATCAACCATTAACAAGGTAATCCTCTTTTCGTAATCTTTATCGTAAAACATAGTAACACCCTAAGTCCGTGGTTCCCAACAAGTGGTATCAGAGCTTCAGGTTGAGACGGTCCATAACAATCTCACGTGGGCTCCAGAAGTGACCTAGGAAGAGGCAGATGGGCTTGCCCCGGAATGGGCTCAAGGAAAAGGCAGACGGGCATTCCAGTATGGGCCTAGGGGAGCAGATAGCCAGATGGACTTTCAGTATGGGTCGAGGGGGAGCCTGGTCACACTGAAGGAGGCAGAATCGATAGGTGTCGGGCCCGATGTGTGAAGGGGGAGATTGTTAGGAGTTGTCCCACATCGTTTGTGGGAGGGGCAGTTTGCTAGAATATAAGCAGCCAAACAACTCCAATTAGTATGAGGCCTTTTGGGAGGTGCCCAAAAACAAATCCGTGCGGGCTCGGCCCAGAGCGGACAATATCATACTAATGTGGAGTTAGGCCTGCTCAGCAAGCCCAACAATTGGTATCAAGAGCCTGGTAATGGGTTCTACGTTTTATGATATAATGTCCATGTCGTAATTATATATGCGTGTATATAGTGTTTTGCTTGTATTGGTTTTGATGCAGGTTGTTAATTCCACTATTATGGCCATCTATATTTTAATTATATGTTTGGATCCCACGTGGTTTAATCGTGGTTAATTTTTGTTTTGGTTTCCACGTGATTTGATCGTGGTTGTAATTTACACGAGGGTTGATCGTGTTAGAATAGATTTTACAAAATTAGTTTTGTATTAGATCTATTTTTTTTGTAATTGTTCCGGGTATTTTGTAATAGTTATGTGCGATCGGAAATCAATTCCGGTAGTTTTTTGTTCCGCTGTGCGATTACAAGGGGCTGCTGTTGATGTTTGGATCGAACAAAATCAAAACAAAACTCACAGAAAAGCAACAGGCGCGCGCGCGCTGCGGCCGCTGCGGCAGCTGGGACTGCTGGGGCTGCTGGGGCTGCTGGGGGTGTCGGGGCGCGCTTGGGGCAGATTTTTTTTGAGAGCTGGATTTTTTTTTCAAGGGCCATAATAGTGGAAAATTTATTTTAATTTTTTCCATTAAATTTTAATTATTGCTTTAATTTATTGATTATGTGTGTCGTTAATTATGTGTGTAATTCTTTTAAAATTGCATGTTTAACTTAATTAGGACGACATGGACATAAATTTTATTTATTGCTTTAATTAAATGTTATATGTTGCTAAAATTATGTGTGTATTTTGAATGCATGATTAGACATAATTATAACAACATAGGGCCCCATTTAATTTTAAAATTCCTCAATTTTAATAAAAAAATTCTAAGTGGGAGAGGGAATTAATATGAAATTAAATCCCATGGTCTCCATTATTGGTTGTAGGTAATTTAACATAAAGACGAATATAAATTATATATACGTCACCCATCGTGGCATGTAATTTATGGTGTCTAGAATGTTATAGAAATTACTAGAACAAACTTCTTAAATTAATAAATTTTGAAAGGAATAAATACGGATTTTCTTTATTTCTGATTTGGGGCGATTTTGTCAAAAACGGGTTCATCGAACTTGTAAGGCTGTGGGTTTTAAGCGAGACCGATGTGACTCCTCCACTACCTGGAAATCAAACCATTGATGAATATTGAATTGAAGTATTCTATTCAAGGCAAAATTACGAATAATTGGAAGGTATACATGCCACCCATCGTGGCGTACCAAGTTCCATAGATTTCAAATAATTTAAGATTTGATGATGGTATACACTTAGCTATGAAAAATAATATAGTCCACCCCAACGTGGCATATTGTTTAGTAATAGGACCGAAGTAACATTTAAACAAAATTAGGTGGTATACATGTCACACATCGTGGCGTACTAGAAGCTTATGGTGTTTATATGTTAGTGCATTAAATTTTAATAATTGTTAGAGGAATCAATAGATCTTAATAATTAATGCACCCTTATTTATGTGATGTTTTTATGCATAATTCTCAGGATAAAATGGGTTTTAATCCACTATTCACCATACTTAAGGATAACAAACTTACCGAACCTAACTATATTGAATGGAAATGAAATTTGGACATTGTGTTGACTGCTGAGGAGTACAAGTTTTGCACTTATGAACCCAAGACTGAACAGCCTGCTGTTGATGCTCCTGAAGATGAGAAAGAGTATTATAAACGGTGGATTAAGGCTGATGAAATGTCGCGATGTTACATTCTGGCAGCAATGTCGGGTGTTTTGCAGCATCATCATCAGTCTATGGCCACTGCTTCGGATATGCTCTTTAATCTCAAGGAACTTTTTGGAGATCAGAATAGGGCTGCTAGGCAAGTAGCCATGAAGGCTTTAATGAACACTCAGATGGCTGAAGGCACACCTGTAAGGGATCATATTCTCAAGATGATGTCTCATCTGAATGAGATAGAGATCCTTGGTGCTGAACTTGACGGGGAAACCCAGATTGACATTATCCTTATGAGCTTGTCCAAGAGTTTTGAGCAGTTCCGCTTGAATTACAACATGAACAAGAGGCAGTATAGTCTCGCGGAACTGCTGACAGAACTTCAGGCAGCTGAAGGATTATTTCGGCAGAGTGTTCAAGTGAATGTGGCTGAGAAAGGTTCTTCCTCTAAGCCGAAAGGTATTAAGAAGAAGAAAAAGGCTCAGACACAGAAAGCTGTGAAGGCAGTGGGAGTTCAGGGTGGTGTGAAAAAACCTAAGGGAAAGTGCTTCAGATGCAAACAGTCAGGTCACTGGAAACAGGATTGTCCTCTTCCTAAGAAGACAAACAATACTGGTATGTTTCTTTCTCTAGTTACAGAAACATTTATAGCGGCTATATCTACGAGCACTTGGTGTGTAGATACAGGAGCCACTGATCATGTTTGTAATTCTATGTAGGGGTTCCAACTATCCAGAATGCTTAGAGATGGTGAGATATACGTGTTCATGGGAGATGCTACAAAAGTAGCAGTAGTTGCAGTAGGAGTTATTCATTTATCTTTTGGTTCTGATAGGATTTTGGTTTTGAACAATTGTCTTTATGTACCTTCTTTTAGAAGGAATTTAATTTCGATTTCTAAACTTGCTTTGGATGGTTATAATGTTTGTTTGGATCGTAATGTTTCTATTATGATGAATAAATGAATTATATGTTCTGGTACATTGCAAGACAATTTGTATATAATACATCCTAGTCAACCTGCACTGCAACTGCAATTTAGGGAATTGAACAACACATCTTCTAACTCTACTAAAAGAAAGGAACCTTCTAGTTTGAACCAAACATATCTTTGGCACTTGAGATTAGGTCATATTAACTTGAAGAGGATTCAAAGACTGGTAGTAGACGGGCCTTTAAGCTCATTGGCAGTGGAGCCATTTCCAGTTTGTGAATCCTGCTTGGAAGGTAAAATGACTAATAGGCCTTTCAAGCCAAAAGGGAATAGAGCCAAACAACTGTTAGAATTGGTTCACTCTGATTTATGTGGACCCATGAATATCCAAGCAAGAGGTGGTTATGAATATTTCATCACTTTCATTGATGATTATTCTAGATATGGGTACGTTTATTTGTTGCACCGTAAGTCTGAGTGCTTTGATAAGTTCAAAGAGTACAAAGCTAAAACGGAGAAGCGACTTAATAAAAGTATCAAGTCACTATGATCAGATCGTGGTGGCGAATACTTGCTTGGAGAATTTAGGGAATATTTATCAGAAAATGGGATAGAATCCCAGTTAACTGCACCAGGCACACCCCAGCAGAACGGTGTAGCAGAGAGAAGGAGCCGGACTCTTTTAGAGAGTGTTAGATCGATGATGAGTTATTCGGATTTACCCAAGTCGTTTTGGGGACATGCCTTAGAGACAGCAGCTTATCTTCTGAACTTAGTACCTTCTAAGTCGGTTCCTAAAACCCCCTTAGAATTGTGGACCGGGGATAAACTGAGTTTAAGACATATTCGAATATGGGGTTGTCCAGCACATGTGCTGAACAAGAACGCGACTAAGTTAGAATCTCGTACAGAAGTAAGGTTGTTTGTAGGCTACCCCATGGGAACGAAAGGATATTTATTTTATAGTCCGAAGAATCGGGATGTCATTGTTAGCACCAATGCAAGATTCTTGGAGGAGGACTATATAATGAATCACAAACCCATGAGTAGTGTCGTTTTAGAGGAACTAGTGGGAGGGACAAATAATACCCATGAAGCTGTAGTACAAGTAGAACAACCACAACATAATGTATAACCTGTCACTAATACCGCACCAGTGCCTCGTCGTAGTGGGAGGGTTGTTCAACAGCCTGATAGATTCATGTTTTTGGGAGAGTCTTCAGACTTGGTCCCTGATGAACATGATGATGATCCCCGTACATACGAAGAGGCAGAACAAGACAAAGATGTATATCTTTGGCAAAAGGCGATGGAATCTGAGATAGAATCAATGTATTCTAATCAGGTCTGGGAGCTCGTGGAACCACCCAAAGGTATAAAACCTATTGGATGTAAGTGGATCTACAAGAAAAAGAGGGGATTAGATAAAAAGGTGAAAGCCTGGAAAGCAAGACTTGTTGCGAAAGGGTATACTCAGAAAGAAGGTATCGATTATGAGGAAACCTTTTCACCGGTAGTCATGCTTAAGTCAATCCGTATTCTTTTATCTATAGCAGCTCAACTCGATTATGAGATTTGGCAAATGGATGTCAAGACAGCTTTTCTTAATGGAAGTCTTGAAGAAACCATCTATATGCAGCAACCAAAAGGATTCATTAAGGAAGGCCAAGAGCATCTGGTATGTAAGCTTAAGAGGTCTATTTATGGACTTAAACAAGCTTCTAGAGACTGGAATATTCATTTTGATCAGGCAGTCTAGTCATATGGATTTGATCAAAGTCCAAGCGAATCGTGCGTGTATAAGAGAAGTGAAGGTAATGCAGTGGTTTTTCTAGTACTATATGTAGATGATATTTTACTCATTGGAAACAATGTTGAGATGTTGTCATCAGTAAAGGCATGGTTGTTCAAATAATTTGACATGAAGGACTTAGGTGAAGCGACATACATCCTTGGGATCAAAGTTATAAGGGATCGCAAGAAAAGGATGTTGGCTTTATCTCAAGAGCCCTACATTGATGAAGTATTAGCTCGTTTTAACATGCAGAACTCCAAGAAAGGTTTTTTACATTTTAAGCATGGAGTTGCTCTATCTAAGAAGCAGTGTCCTTCGACACGTAAGGATATAGAGAGCATAAAAGCAGTTCCTTATGCTTCAGCATGTGGAAGCTTAATGTATGTTATGTTATGTACGAGGCCTGACATCTGCTTTGCTGTAGGCATGGTTAGTAGATATCAGTCGAACCCAGGTCAGGAACATTGGAGTGCAGTAAAAACTATACTCAAGTACCTGAGAAGGACTAAGGAGTATATGTTAATTTACAAGGCCTCAGATCTATTTCCTTTGGGATATACTGATTCAGATTTCCAATCAGATAGGGATAAGAGGAAATCAACCTCGGGATATGTTTTTACTTTGGGAGGTGGAGCCGTTATATGGAGGAGTGTAAAGCAGAAATGCATTGCAGGCTCCACCATGGAGGCCGAGTACGTGGCGGCCTCTGAGGCTGCCAAGGAGGCTGTATGGTTCAGGAACTTCCTTTTGGACTTAGATGTGGTACCTAATTTTCCTAGGAGCTTGACGGTGTATTGTGATAACACTGGTGCTGTGGCAAATTCAAAGGAACCGCGAGACCACAAAGCAGCTAAACATATTGAACGTAAGTATCATCTCATACGAGGAATCATAAAGCGAGGGGATATAGTTGTGGCTCACATATCATCAGAAGACAACTGAGCAGATCCTTTCACAAAGAGCTTGCCAACCAAGGTTTTTGACAAGCATGTGGAAGCGATAGGAGTCAGATGGATGGACACATAGATTTTTATGTAATAGTGGATTAAATAAACACTGATGTACACATAGAATATTTTGAGTATAAGTGGGAGATTGTTAGTGTATACTGAAAATATTTATTTGAAGTATGTACATTTATTTCTGGCCAGTTTATTTGAGAATCATTTGAATGTTTACATGTTGTCTAATATTATATATTATGAACAATCTAGTATCAAATGGAATACAGAATATTAGATTATTAAATACGTTTATATAATATAATAAGGTTCACAACACAGGTGGTGTTGGACAATCCACTGGTATGGCTGTAGTATTATTTAGATTAGTTTATATTGACTAATAAATAATACTAGTATACTTTGTGTATATTGAACAGGATCAAATTTAGAATTGTTCCCTTAATACTGATTAAGAAGGAGAACTAAGATTCTATGTTATTATTAATGCTTAGGTTCTTAATCCGGAAATAGTAATTGACACGTGTATATTATTTACATGCTTTAATTTATATATGAAATAATTCTTTTGAATTATATCATTATATTTTGGGTGATGGAATTATATACATGGTGGATATTATTTATTGAAGGAATCCATGTCCTGATAATATTCGGGTTAATGATATCCCCTTGAAAGCTCAAAAAGATTTAATTATGTGAAATCCTGCAGGTGGAATTTATTCTGGCATAATTAAATAAAGGTTGAGTGGATGATCAAGGATAAAAGATATTAATTAAATAAATTATCAGTAATTTATTTAATTAATGGACATATGATATTTTAAACATGGGGAATTTAATAAGCAAATAATATTGGAACCGAATTAATTAAATTACGGTATTAGGAAAGGTAGTGTAAATATTAATTCTTTAGTGGATTGAATTAATATTTAATTACATTGGGCTAGGCTCAAGATGTAATTAGAAGGCCCAACCTAATTATCCATGGTCCCTATTGTAGCCTATATATATTCTTATTTTCTTCTTGCTTGGCAATTGTGTGAAAATATATTGTAGCCACCAAGGAGCAAGAAGAGAGGATAACTTGAGAAGACGGAGGCCACACTTCGCTCAAGGGAATTTGGGAAAACAATAGAAGAGCGTGGAATCAACCATTAACAAGGTAATCCTCTTTTCGTAATCTTTATCGTAAAACGTAGTAACACCCTAATTCCGTGGTTCCCAACAAGTGGTATCAGAGCTTCAGGTTGAGACGGTCCATAACAATCTCACGTGGGCTCCAGAAGTGACCTAGGAAGAGGCAGATGGGCTTGCCCCAGAATGGGCTCAAGGAAAAGGCAGACGGGCATTCCAGTATGGGCCTAGGGGAGCAGAGTGGGCTCTTTAGTACTCGAGTTATTAAGTTCTTAGGGGACTTTGTGCCTAGTGACCTAAGGCTTTAATAGTCTGGGATTCGCTAACCTAACGCTCGCTATATGGGTGCTATTGTATAAGTCTTTTGTGGACCTCACTCATTGCACAATTAAATAAGCATACTTATATTGTTTTGTTGTGAATAAAAGCATGAATCCAAAAAAAAACTCCGATATAAGAATTGAAGTGTTATAAGTTATTTTGAGTATAGCTTTTATTCTATTTATAAACTTGCGACTGTTTTGATAAGTAGTGAGTCATAATTGTCGATCTAGTTGCACACACGTACGTCTCTGGTGTGTAAGTTGGTTTGTGATATTTGGTGGATCTTTATGCGAATAATTGCATTTGCTGAGGTGTTACTGGTTAATTGGTTTAGTTATTCTTTGGGGATTGATGCATTCATATTAGTTGCATTCATGCATTTTTGTTTCTTGTTCTTTGAGTCTGTTTATGCTTGAGGACACGCATCGATTCAAGTTTGGGGGTATGTTGAGTGGAATTTATGACACTTATTTATACTCTAATAAGCTTTAAATTGGTGTATTTGTACTCAAGTTATTTGTGAATCAGATGAATTAGCATTATTTTGATGCTAATATGGTGCTAGGTGGTGTTGGAATAAAAGCTCGTTGAATCCGGCTCGAAGCTGCAAGAATAAAGAGAAAGAAAAGAAGTGTTTTTGGCAGAAGTCCAGCGCGCCCGCTGATGAAGCCCGCGGCTGCGCCGGGGTACAGGAAGTCAGCGCGCCCGCACTGGTGAAGCGCGCGGCCGTACCGGGTCGGGATAAACAAAATCCTGATTCTATTACAATTCTATTTTCTGGACTCCTGGGATGATTGAACTGCTATATATTGATAACTTAAAGTCATTTTTTAATAAGGAGACTTACTAGAGCACAAGGAGAAGACGACAAGAGACCTAGAGCACAGTTCAATAAAGGCGAAGACGATCTAGTTTATTCTTGTGAATCTTTATTTTGAGTTGTAATCTTGGATGCTTGTTTCTTGTTTTGTTGAACCTATACTCTTGTTTGTACTTGGTTTTATTTATTCGTATAAAGATTACGTTTGCTATATCATATTTTCTTCGGAACCCACATTGATGATGAGTCCGATTATGGGCGAATCATTATCGTGGGGTTCTAACGGATTTTTTTATGGATTTCTTTAGTTAAATTGTTTGATGCCTTAGTATATGGTGATTGTATGATATCCTAGTATTGGTTGTACGTATTCGTCTTATGAGCATCGCGAACTTATAAGATAGTGTGTTAATTCTTAATGAAGCGAAAGTGAATTTAAGGATTTAGAAATTGTCATGCTAGCATAGGTCCATATATTTGCTATGCATGATTTGTAGGTAAATTTAACCATCTTACTTGCCCTATGTAAACAAGATTAGATCACTTGTGCTTAAACTGTTATGTTGTCAAATTCTATAGACATATAGGGTCTCAATATAATTGGTGCCTATTCAGCTTCTATCTCTTTTGTGGATGTCTGGTAGAATGGTACTCGTGCAATGAAAGTTGGCGTTTATCAGTTTTATGTTGTCTGATTAGTATCATTACCATTGCATGCTAAGGTTAAGAACAATAAGACTATTGAATGAAGTATTTAATAAAGTTAGAATCCCATGTTTGTCATATATATTAATTCAGTCAATCTTATTCTCGTAGTTATAATTGTTAGAGTAATTCTTAGTTATAAACAATTTTCAATTTGTTATCGTCTAGCATTGAATAATAACCATATAATGTTGCTTAGGTGCGTGAATTACTTAGTTAACCAATACAGTTGTTATTCCCAGTGGACTAACAATGAGATTTACAGAAGGGGGGTTGAATGTAAATCTTAAAACTTTTTCAAGTTTTGAGTAGTTTCTAAGGCTAAGTGTTTAAGTGAACAAGTGTGTGTGAATTGCTTGAAGCTGATACAGACAGATATATATTCAAACACAAATGTAAAGAACACAAAGAACTTAAAAAATTTTCTGGTGGATTTGTTGTTCCATCAGAGATGTGTTATTTCAGAAAATATGTGATTCAAAGAATTAAATCACAGCTGCTTCCTAGTACAAACTAGATGATTTTCTCTCTGGATATTTCTAAACAGCTCAGGAAAATTCTTATCTAATTACTAGCTGCTACTTGGTTTATATATCACCAAGTTTACAAGTGAAGACAAAACTGTAAAATACAATTGAAAAGATTCTTCACATGTTTCTTCTTCATTTCTCTATCCAATGCAATCTAGGATAATCTGTGAATCTTTGAATACTTCCTTGTTTGCATCAGAATGGAAATGCTGCATTTTCTTGATTCCTCCTAGAGGCTTCCACATTCCAGGTTTTCTCTGTCAACCCATGTGCCTCTGTCAGCTTGTGAATTGTCACTATCAACTGCTAATGAACTAAGCATCCGTTGAAGCTTTCATCCGTTGATGCCTTATCCGTTGAGGCTTTATCCGTTGAAGCTTTATCTGTTGATGCATTATCAGCTGAAGTCTTTATCCGTTGAAGCACTTATCCATTGATGAATATTATCTGTTGAAGCATTAGAGACATCCGTTGAAGCTTTGTTTCTTATCCGTTGAAGGTCTTCAATATCCGTTGATACTTCTTCACTTATACAAAATTACAAGGCATGAAATATTTACAATTAGCACTCCTATTTGTATATCCATTAGTAGTCAACATGACTGATAATTTCCTACAACATCTAAGAATTACAACTTGAAACCAGAGAATGAAATGTGCTACAATACTAAACTTATTGCTAAGTAAAGCTACTCCTTCAACGGATAGCCAAGATGGTCTTATCCGTTGAGGCTACAAACACTAGATTTCTACTTAAGTGTTTTGTTTAACTTATCATCAAACTAATACACATATTCCTAACAATCTCCCCCTATTTATGTCTACTAGAACTGTAGGCATAAATTTGGGTTTAGCTTGATGATAACAAAACACTTGACAAATATATAAACTGTAATAAAGCATAAATTCAAAAGTGCTACAAAAATGTATATGCTGAGATGGAATTGAAGAATTACATTGTTTCCGAGGGTGCTCCTTTAGCCTGAGCAGATTAGTTTCTTTTCCTTTGATTCCTTGTTTTCTTTCCTAGCCTCCTGTCATTCTCCTCTATTTGAAGTTGAAGTTGTCTGTAGAATTCAGCTTCATCTTCTTCATTGATGTCTAACTTAGATTGCATATCCTTGAGAGTTTCATTACTGGCAATCTTGAGCTGATCTTCAATTCTGAAAAATCTTCTGACTCCTTTGTTGTCTCTGAACTCCATCAACCAATGAGGTGATTTGTGAATTGTAATTCCTCTTTCTTGAATGAGTAATGTTCTAGGCAAAGCATTGGGCTCCCTCCAAGTTTTCCTTATGTTGGCAATCTTGTTGAGAATCTCAGTCTTGGCAGTCCTGGTAAAGCCAGAATCCCTTTGTATGGCTGAGTAGACTCTAATCAAGGTAGAGTAGCCTTCATTCAGAATTCTGTAAAGAGGCCAGGTTTTTTCCCCACTTTCTTTGCATTTGAACACTAGTCTTTCTGGTAGCTGTCTGTAGGCAGCTATTCCCTTTACTTCCTCCAGCTCATCCAGATAGAGTTCAATGTCTGAAAATTCTTTTATGTCACAGATGTGAACATAATCATCCTTAGAGGCTTGAGGCTTAGGCTTAGGCTTCTGTGTGAATTTGATTGAGGGTTTAGAGGGTGTTGATTTGATTCTTCTTTTCTGCTTCTTTGATGGTGGAGAAGAGGTTAAGAAGGTGGGCAATTTGATGGTGTCCCAATCAATTGGTTCCTCCTTGGGAATGATTGTTTCACTATGAATGTTCATGAAGGGGTCAGGCACAATGGGTTCAGGAATAGAGGGTAGTGGTTTGGATATTGATTTTTCTTCAGTCTCATCTACCATCTTTCTCTTTGTATTGACCTTCTTTCTGTTCCCTTTCTGCCATTCTTCTCTTCCCTTACTTCTTTCCTCCATATCAGTGTCAACCATGTCCCCCATAGCTTCATCTTCACTTTTGTCTTCAATTTCTTTCTGTTCTACAGCCTGACTTGACTTTAGCTATTTTTCAAGCTTTGCTTGTGCTCTTTTGTCAGTCTTTAGCTGTTTGGCTTCTTCCTTCAACCTTCTGGTTTCTTCCCTCTTGGCTATTGAGAATTTGGGATGTCCTTGCAACACACATATGCTCTTTCCCTCTCTGAAGATAATAGCCATGTTCCTCCTTACAGCCACATCCATGGTCTCTTTGAGCTTTGTGATACTTCTACCCAAAAGCTTGTCCTCATCAGCCTTTGGAAGAGGAAAATCCACTTCTTTCAGAGGATTCTTTGTAGAGTCCTTATTGGATCTGTTGTTGGGCTTGAGAACCATAGGTTTCAGATCTTTGGAAGAAGTCTCTATAACCTTATTCCTCCCTACTGGCTTGAGCTCCATAATAATTGATTCCACTTTTGTTCTATGCTTCACTGATTGTGATTGAGAAGTTATAGAACCAAAAATTTATTTCATCTTTTCATCATTCTTCTTCCTTTGCTCTTTGAATTGCAATTCAGCTGCTGCTATCTGGATTAGATCAATTCCATCAAGCTTTCCTTTGATTTGAACAATTGGAGAAGTGGTGATGGCAGGAACTAGCACTTGAGAAATTTGAACTATTGTTGATGGCTCTCCTTCCCCTTCCCTTTTATTCTCCCCCTTTTTGTTATCATCAAGGGTAGGGGTCAAGCCTTGTGCATGGGCCAGCTGCATGAGTAGATTTGTTTGAGTTTGTTGATTCTAAAGAATGGTGACCATAGATTCTTCAATGATCTGAACTCTGGTTTCCAACCTGGCCAGTCTCTTGTCAGCATCAGATTCTTTCCTCAGTCTCCCCAACAAATCTTGCAGAGTACCATAAGGTAGGACTGAATCCAACTTCTCAGCATTGTAGGATTTCAGATCAGCAATGTCCTGTTTGAGCTCATCCACACTTAGATTCTGTTTGAAATGCTGCAACTGCAAGAGATGCAGAGATTCCAGATGAGCTTGAAGAATTGCCTTGGTACCAGCATATGTAGTCTCCTGAAGGGCCTTCTGAATTGTCATGACTTGTCTAACCAAAGTGACACCAAACTTTCCTGGTGTTGAGGCTTTTGCCCATGCCCATTCAGGAAGATCAGGAACAGAACTTGGGCCTACTACTCCCCCTAAGTTCATGCTCTCATCCAAAGAATCAGACTCATCATCATTAGATATTACTCCAAATTCTTCAGATGGCTCACCAGCTTGAGAAGGCAGCTTGTTAACAGCAGCTTTGTCTCTAAGAAGAGATTCTGAAGTGTGTACAATGTTTAATGTCTATTCTGCCTCCACATTGCCCTGAGCAGCCAATAATTGATAGGCTGAGACAGGATGAGTAAAAGTGTCAGCATTCAAGGAAATGTTATCAATTACAGCTTTGTAATATTGCTGAAATTGTCTTTCCTTTTCTGCATCATCCACTTTCATTGACTCACCAGCAATGGTTGGATCCACCCTTATAGCTTATGTACCTGCCTTTCTCTCTTTTTCTCTATTTTCTTGCATCAGGGGCTCCCCCTGGCTCACACACACCCTCACACCCTCACCCTCACCTTCTAAGGTGGCACTCCCCTCACTCACTTTTGCCATGCTGGAAGAAATAGCATGCATATGGTGACTCTCAACCTCTTCTTTTGCCTGGGAGCAACCCAGCCTCTCACTCAAAAGATCACTCCCTTCCCTCAAACCTAAAAGTGATTGTACAGTAGCCATGTCCTCTACAGTTGGAATTGTTTCTGTTATGTGTGTAGAGACCATCAACGGATAGGGAGTATCCGTTGAAGTGGAAACTGATGGTATCAACGGATAACTGCTGTTAAGCTTATCCGTTGAAGAACAACCACTTGTCAACGGATGAGAGATATCCGTTGAAGAAGGCAAAGATGTAGATATAGAAAGTGACATAATTGTTGAATCTGTGTGAATTAATTTTAAGTGAGGTAACACAGATTCTTCAACTACATCTGAAAGAATTGGCTGATGATCCAACAAATCATCTAAAAGATGATGATCATCAGGTTTTGAGTGGGGCTCCTCCCTGAGTTTTAATGAGGGAGAATCAGGAATTGATGTGAATATCATATCCACATCCAGAGAGGGTGATGGAGAGTTTGATGATTGGTGTGTTTCTATTATGAGAGAATGGGGCTGTGACTCCACATTTGCTGGAATCACATCAAGCTGAATTTGTGAAGGCACAGATACAGGTAGATGTATCTGTGCTGTGTGTGCCCCTTGTGTGGAAACTAGGGTCTTGGCCTTCTTCTTCCTTGAAAAGGCTTTAATTGGTGAATTTGTGGCTTCAGTGTCCCTCCCTCTTTTGTTCTGTGTCCCTGGTTGGGGACTATTTTCAATAGTTACATCCTTTTGGGAGGATGCAACTAGGGATGTGTTAGACTCCTTTTGAACCACCACATTCTTTTGAGAGACTATGGCTTGGTTGGCTTGGGTACCACTCACCTCTCCCACCTTATCCTGGGGGGTTTCTTGATGTTCAACCCTCCCCTCACCACTCACACCCTGTTCACTCCCTTCAGGGTTTTTGGTAGTTGTTACAACTGTTGTCTTTTGAGAAACAACAGAGGTAGTTTTCTTTGACTTGAGTTTTGAAGCTTTAGTTTTGGTGGCTTTGGTAGGAACCTGTTTGGACAAAGACACAGATTCCATGGCCACACTAGAAGGCAAAGAAACATTGGGGTTGGAAATAGTAGGAGTTATAGAAGTGTTTACCTCACTTACCTGTGGTGCATTCATGATTGGCAAATATACCAATGGCACCTGACTGTTGAGGTTCATTCTCACAAGTTCTGCAAGGACCCTTTTCTCTTGTGCCCAGCATTTGAGTTTATTATTCTCATTTGATATGACCAATCCTTCAGCAACATGGTTAGCCAATAACATAAAGAATCTAGCATAGTAGATGTTATGTGGTCTATTAGCTTTGTTACCTAATCTGGAACCTAATTCTAGCATGACACAGTTGCTAAAATTAAAGTACCTATCAGAAACTAGCATGTAGAGCATATTAACAAGAGATGAAGTTATGGCATCAAAATTGCTAATCTTCCCAGAGAAAACCTTAATAAAGGCATCTCCAAGAAAACTCCATTCTTTCCTAAGGCCTTTCCTTCTAATGTTACCTAAACTAGCAGAATCAAAAGCATAGCCTATGGAATCTAACATAGAAGATACATCTTTATCAGTGTGTGGTGTTATGGCATTATTCTCAGGCAACTTAAAGCACGACTGTATATCATCACAGTTAATGCAATAATCCTTACATTTGAGAGAGAAGACAATAGTCATATCTGTGGAGTTGAACTCTGCAGTTGTCCAAATCTCCTCAATCACCTCACAGTAGATGGTTGGGGCTTCCAGCATTGCATAGCTCAGTTTGCAGTTTTTGATGAAGTTCATCATCTTGTGATAATCAGAATGGGCTTCATTCTTTTCAACCAAGGCTACGAAATTATTCTTTTCATAAACAAATCCTGTTTGAGACATAATTTTGACTACTGGTGCTATTGTTCTGAGTATAGGTTGCAGAGAAAAACTTGAGAATTTTGGGAGAGAAGGAGAATAAGAATTGCAAGAAAGCGTAAAGTAAAAATAAGAGTTCAATTGGGCTTTTATACTTTCTTGAATTAAAACGAAAATAAAATGATTAAATGATACTTTTAAATAAATTACAGCCGTTTAAGAGGAAAGAAAACTGTAGAAATTCTGAAAACTGCCTTTAACACAAATACATACAACAGTGTATATCTGTATCAACAGTTGAGTAAAAGAATCAACGGTTGTGACTCACTTATAGTAACTGATGTGACACTTCAACGGATAAGGTAAATAGTTATCCGTTGATGATCAACACCATTTTATCCGTTGAAGGATAAAATTACCAGAAATGTATTTGTCTTTCAACGGATAATGAACATCCGTTGACAGAACAATTTTGGCTTTCAACGGATAGGGAATATCCGTTGATAGGATAAGTCTTACTTAAAGCCAACTTTGTTCTTGCAGCAAATTCATTTCAGGTTTCAAGGCAGATTACATAGATGACATAAATTATGAATAATTAAGCATACCTAGCTCACTTACTAATCTTATGAATGTTGATTCATCAAGTGGCTTGGTAAATATGTCTGCAATCTGCTTTTCACTTGGAACAAAGTGAAGTTCCACTGTACCTTTCATCACATGTTCCCTAATGAAATGATACTTGATATCAATGTGCTTGGTTCTTGAGTGCTGCACTGGATTTTCAGTAATGGCAATGGCACTTGTGTTGTCACAGAATATTGGAATTTTGTCAACAGTCAAACCATAGTCAAATAGTTGATTCCTCATCCATAGTATCTGTGCACAGCAACTACCAGCAGCAATGTACTCAACTTCAGCTGTTGATGTAGAAACAGAATTTTGCTTCTTGCTGAACCATGACACAAGCTTGTTCCCTAGAAATTGACAGGTGCCAGTTGTGCTTTTCCTGTCTATTTTGCAGCCTACATAATCTACATCTGAGTAGCCAATTAGATCAAAACCAGATTCTCTAGGGTACCAAATTCCTAGATTTGGAGTCCCTTTGAGATATCTGAAAATTCTTTTAATAGCCACTAAGTGAGATTCTTTAGGGTCAGCTTGAAATCTAGCACAGAGACATGTAGAAAACATTATATCAGGTCTACTAGAAGTTAAATATAAAAGTGAGCCAACCATGCCTCTATAACTTGAAATATCCACAGACTTTTCAGCCTTGTTTAATTCAAGCTTAGTGGCAGTGGCCATGGGAGTTTTTGCAGATGAGCAATCCATTAAGTCAAACTTCTTTAAAAGATCATAAATATATTTAGTTTGACTAATGAAAATTCCACCACTAACTTGTTTAACTTGTAAACCAAGAAAATAAGTTAGCTCTCCCATCATGCTCATTTCATATTTACTTTGCATTAACTTAGCAAACTTTTTACAAAGCTTATCATCTGTAGATCCAAATATTATCATCTACATAAATTTGTACAAGTATTTTAGAGCCATTAACATTTCTAAAGAAGAGAGTTTTGTCAACAGTACCTCTTGTGAAGTGATTATCTAGAAGGAATTTTGACAAAGTCTCATACCAGGCTCTAGGTGCTTGCTTTAGTCCATAGAGTGCTTTCAACAGATAATACAAATAGTCTGGAAAATTTGGATCTTCAAATCCTGGAGGTTGGCTTACATAAACTTCTTCCTCCAATTCCCCATTTAAAAATGCACTCTTGACATCCATTTGATAGACTTTGAAATTGGCATTAGCTGCATAGGCTAGAAAGATTCTGATGGCTTCAAGTCTGGCAACTGGAGCAAATGTTTCATCAAAATCTATTCCCTCTTGTTGAGAGTAGCCTTTAGCAACCAATCTGGCTTTATTCCTTATGACAATGCCATTTTCATCCATCTTGTTTCTGAATACCCATTTTGTGTCAATAGAACTCTTGTTCTTTGGCTTGGGTACCAGCTTCCATACTTTGTTCCTTTCAAATTGGTTTAGCTCCTCTTGCATTGCTAAAATCCAATCTGGATCCAATAGAGCTTCTTCCACTCTCTTAGGTTCCTCCTATGATAGAAAGCTACTATACAAACATTCATCTTGAGTGGCCCTTCTAGTTTGCACTTTAGATGTAGCATCACCAATGATCAGTTCAAAAGGGTGATTCTTGGTCCACTTCCTTTGAGGTGGTAGATTAGCTCTAGATGAGGTTGCCTCAGTATTGTCATGATGTGAGATAGAATGTTGATTGGTTGAAACTCCCCCTGAGTTGCTGATCCTTTGAAAGGAATTGGGAGCTCTATCAACTGATGAAGTAAATTGATTATCCGTTGATAGACTGTGATCAACGGATGCTTCATTATGAACTTCAATGGATGATGCACTTTGTCTTTCAACGGATACTGCATTGCTTCTTTCAACGGAAGCTGAATTATGACTTTCAACGGATGCAGCATTCTGTGCATTATCCAAAGGCAGATTCTAAATTCTTCTTGAGATGCCTTCTTCATCATTCTCATCTTCACTATCATCACAATATATCTCAATGTTGTCAAATTTGAGTCCTTCATGATGTCCCTCATTTGTTAGTCCATCAATCTTTTTATTATCAAACACAACATGCACAGATTCCATGACAATGTTGGTTCTTAGATTGTAGACCCTATATGATTTTCCAGCAGAATAACCAACAAATATTCCTTCATCAGCCTTTGCATCAAACTTTCCTTTGTGATCAGATTGATTCCTTAAGATGTAACATTTGCAACCAAAGACATGCAGAAAGTTTAAAGTTGGTTTTCTTCTCTTGAATAGTTGATAGGGAGTCCTGCCTTTTGCCTGATTGATTAGAGAAATATTCTGAGTGTAACATGCACAGTTAACAGCCTCAGCCCAAAAGTAGGTTAGGAGTTTTGACTCTTCAAGCATTGTCCTTGCAGCTTCAATTAGTGATCTGTTCTTCCTTTCCACCACACCATTTTGTTGTGGGGTCCTTGAAGCTGAGAACTCATGCATGATCCCATTTTCTTCACAGAACAACTTCATGGTTGAATTCTTGAACTCAGTTCCATTGTCACTCCTAATATTCCTTACTTTGAAATCAGGATGATTGTTGACTTGCTTGATATGATTGATAATGATTTCACTAGCTTCATCCTTTGATCCAAGAAAATAGACCCATGAAAACTTAGAGAAATCATCAACAATCACTAGGCAATATCTTTTCCTTGAAATTGACAATACATTTACTGGTCCAAAAAGATCCATGTGCAGCAGTTGTAATGGTTCATCAATTGCAGATTCAAGCTTCTTACTGAATGATACTTTCTTTTGCTTTCCTTTCTGGAAAGCATCACACAGTCCATCCCTTGTGAATTCCACTAGAGGCATTCCTCTAACTAAGTCCTTTTTGACTAGATCATTCATTGTCTTGAAATTCAAATGGGACAGCTTCTTGTGCCATAGCCAACTTTCAACTGCACTTGCTTTGCTGAAAAGACAAGTAATGGATTCTGCATCCGTAGAGTTAAAGTCAGCTAAGTACACATTCCCTTTTCTAACTCCAGTTAGAACCACTTTATTGTCCTTTTTACTTGTGATAATACAGGCTTCAGAATTGAAGGAAACAGTATTCCCTCTGTCACATAGTTGACTGATGCTCAATAAGTTGTGTTTGAGACCATCAACCAATGCAACTTCATCAATGATGACATTTCCTTTTGAAATGAAGCCATATCCCATAGTGAATCCTTTGCTGTCATCTCCAAAGGTTATGCTAGGGCCAGCTTTCTCCTTAAATTCTGTGAGCAGGGTGAAATCTCCTGTCATGTGTCTTGAACAGCCACTGTCCAAGTACCATAGATTCCTTCTTTGTCCCTGCACACAACAAAATCAATCAAGTTGATTTTGGTAACCAAGTTTCCTTGGGTCCAGCCTTGTTAGTCTTTTTCCTAGACTTCATTCCTCCTGCATCTTTTGACTTAGGTAACTTTGGGTCAACCTTGATCTCAGATGTGGTTGGTTGAAGTGTAGGGTTAGTCACAGAATCATTTAGCATATTTGATTGATAAGGCATAGATTGTGCAAACATGTTATTCCACATAGGCACATAGTATGGCATTTGAGGCATACTAAATGCAGTAAAATAAGGATTATTAATATATGGCATGTTTGCAAAATGTGCATAGGGATTCTGATGAGACATAACAGGCATGGTATGCAGAGGTGACATAGACATATTAGACATGGAGGGATTTGAAGGCATGGGAGTATTTTTAACAGATCTGCAATTATCAGATAGGTGATTGACACTTTTACAATGCACACAGCTTTTTCTAGGAGCATACCTATCAGGTGTGTAATTGTTATGTTTATTAATCCCTACCTTCCCATTTCTTTTAGATTTTCTTTTAGTTTCCTTCTTATCCTCAACCAACTTAAGCCTATTTCTCAGCTGATCTAAAGTCATGTGTCCTATATTCACCTTACTGGCATCTTTGGATGTGCTAGCTCCTTCTTTGACAAAGTTCTTGAGAGTTGAATCATTCTTCTTATTAAGGTTTTTATTTTTAAAATTACGTGCTTGTTTTAATTGATGAGCCTTCAACGGATGCTCATTTTCTTCCTTCAACGGATAACTTTCATCATCTGTTGATTCCACATCCGTTGACAATCCATCAATTAATTCTAACTCCTTTTTGTTTTTCTTCCAGGCATCTTCACAGAATGATTCAATTCCCTGAACCTTGGCAATTTGAACACTAACATCCCTAGATGTTTTCCAGGCCTTGATTACCTCTTGCTCACTTTCTAACTGTTTA
The DNA here is from genome assembly GCF_009905375.1 of Apium graveolens. Classification (NCBI taxonomy): domain Eukaryota; kingdom Viridiplantae; phylum Streptophyta; class Magnoliopsida; order Apiales; family Apiaceae; genus Apium; species Apium graveolens. The sequence continues at coordinate 104,060,829 of NC_133649.1, read as the reverse complement.
GAAAGAATTTCTACTTTCTTAACAGCTTCTTCTAGTTCACTCTCAACAGTCAAGCATTTAAGTTTAATCTTTTCAAGCTCAATTACCTGATTCTCTAACACAGCATTCCTATCACTTAAAAACACATTATTCTCTTTGATCCTAGTGTTTTCTTTAGCTAGTGATTTAAGGGAAACACGCAAATGATATAATTCATTGGATATATCATTTATGGCTTCATTGCATTCACGTTTAGAAAGCTGAGAGAGATCAGTAGTAATTACCTTGTTGCTTGATGAACTAGTTTCATTTTCATCAGAATTAGCCATCAGGGCTAGGTTGACATATTCCACATCATCATCTTCATTGACCCCATCTGCTTCCCAATCATCTTGAGTGAGAAAAGCTCTTTCCTTTTGTTTGAGCAAATCAAAATACTTCTTTTTGTAATCAACTTGCTCAAATTTCTTTTTATCAGAATTTGGCTTCCTACACTCACTTGCAAAGTGTCCACTAATGCCACAGTTGTAACATTTGAACTTTGATTTGTCCACCATGTTTTTGTTTGGCTTAGTGAATTTTGTGTTTTTCCTGAACTTCATCTTTGCAAACCTCCTGGACAGAAAGGCCAGATGTTCATCAATATCATCAGATTCATCCTGACTGGAATTGTCTTCATCCTCAGCAACTTGCTCTTTACCCTTGCTTGATTCTGATTTGCTTGTGCCAATTTTGAGACTTGGCATTGTCTTTTCCTCATTCCTGGCTTCAACTTTTTCACTGTCAGCTACAAGTGCAACTGACCCTCCTTTTCTCTTTCCCTTTTCCAACAGCTCATCTTGCTCCATCTCAAGTTCATAAGTCTTCAAAATTCCATATAATCTTTCAAGTGTGAAGTCCTTATAATCTTGAGAATTTCTTAGAGAAACAATCATAGGATTCCATTCCTTTGGTAGAGACCTTAGAAATTTTAAATTGGAGTCCTTGACTTGGTACACTCTCCCATACAGCTTTAATCCATTCAATAGTTTATGAAATCTGTTGAAGGTATCATTCAATGATTCTCCTTCTTCAAAGTGAAAATATTCATACTGTTGAATGAGAAGCTGCATTTTGTTTTCTCTAACTTGCTCAGTGCCTTCACAGATAAGCTGCACAGTATCTCAAATTTCCTTAGCAGTTTGGTTGTTGATGACATTGTCAAACATATCTTGATCCAGGCCATTAAACAGAATGTTCATGGCTTTCTTGTCCTTGTGGACCTCTTCAATATCTTCAACAGTCCATTTTGCCTTTGGCTTGGGAATAGACTGTCCAACAACAACTGTTGCAGTAGCAGCTGTGGCCACCTTGTGTGGGATATGAGGACCATTTTCAATGCAGTTGATGTAGCTTTCATCTTGAGAGAGAAGATGTAAATGCATCTTCACTTTCCAGTGATGATAGTTATCTCTTTCCAGGATTGGAATTTTTACACCAATATCCTTCTTACTCATGATGTTAGCAGAATAGATCTTTAAACTCTTTGAATGTTAAGAGCGTGCTCTGATACCAATTGTTATTCCCAGTGGACTAACAATGAGATTTACAGAAGGGGGGTTGAATGTAAATCTCAAAACTTTTTCAAGTTTTGAGTAGTTTCTAAGGCTAAGTGTTTAAGTGAACAAGTGTGTGTGAATTGCTTGAAGCTGATACAGACAGATATATATTCAAACACAAATGTAAAGAACACAAAGAACTTAAAAACTTTTCTGGTGGATTTGTTGTTCCACCAGAGATGTGTTATTTCAGAAAATCTGTGATTCAAAGAATTAAATCACAGCTGCTTCCTAGTACAAAATAGATGATTTTCTCTCTGGATATTTCTAAACAGCTCAGGAAAATTCTTATCTAATTACTAGCTGCTACTTGGTTTATATATCACCAAGTTTACAAGTGAAGACAAAACTGTAAAATACAATTGAAAAGATTCTTCACATGTTTCTTCTTCATTTCTCTATCCAATGCAATCTAGGATAATCTGTGAATCTTTGAATACTTCCTTGTTTCCATCAGAATAGAAATGCTGCAATTTCTTGATTCCTCCTAGAGGCTTCCACATTCCAGTTTGTCTCTGTCAACCCATGTGCCTCTGTCAGCTTGTGAATTGTCACTATCAACTGCTAATGAACTAAGCATCCGTTGAAGTTTTCATCCGTTGATGCCTTATCCGTTGAGGCTTTATCCGTTGAAGCTTTATCCGTTGATGCATTATCAGTTAAAGTCTTTATCCATTGAAGCACTTATCCATTGATGGATATTATCCGTTGAAGCATTAGAGACATCCGTTGAAGCTTTGTTTCTTATCCGTTGAAGGTCTTCAATATCCGTTGATACTTCTTCACTTATACAAAATTACAAGGCATGAAATATTTACAATTAGCCCTCCTATTTGTATATCCATTAGTAGTCAACATGACTGATAATTTCCTACAACATCTAAGAATTACAACTTGAAACCAGAGAATGAAATGTGCTACAATACTAAACTTATTGCTAAGTAAAGCTACTCCTTCAACGGATAGCCAAGATGGTCTCATCCGTTGAGGCTACAAACACTAGATTTCTACTTAAGTGTTTTGTTTAACTTATCATCAAACTAATACACATATTCCTAACAACAGTCTCTGTGGAAACGAATCTGATTTATATCTTATGCTACTTATGAACGCGTATACTTGCGTGTATCATTAACACGTGTTTAGCGACATGATTCACATGTAAAAACACATTTTTAATATCAAGTTGACGAATTGGCCAATCCCTATTCACCGCCATAGATAACACAAGTCTAATAGTAGGAGCTTTAACCACTGGACTAAATGTTTCCTGAAAATCGACTCCATATTTTTGGTTATACCCATTTTTCTACAAGCCATGCCTTATATCGTTCAATAGAGCCATCCGCTTTCTTTTTGATCTTATACACCCATTTACAGCCGACTACATTTTGTGCTTGAGATGCTGGTACTAGTGACCAAGTTTTTTGACGGAGAAGAGCGTTAAATTCTTCCAACATTGCATTTCTCCACTGGGGATAATTGGAAGCCTCTGAATAACAAGTTGGTTCATTCACAGGAGAACTCACCACACTCTGAAAATATGTGGATAATGTATGTTTACTTGTAAGACATGTAAAATGTTTCTTGGGTTTGCGTGTACCATCACGGAGTCGAGTTACCATGGGATGTAGGGCTGTACTGACTTCATTGACGGGGTTAGAATATGATTCTGGTAGTGATGTGTGTGAGAAAATTAATTGTGAGGGTATAACATCAGAAGTTGGAGATGTAGGTATGACATGTAATGTTGGAATTACAGGACTGGATGAGTCTGAAGTAGTACGAGGAACTAGGGATCCAGGCATAGTAGAAGCTAAAGGTAGTGTCGTTTGACTAATGGGAACCAATGATGGTGGTAGATAGAGACCATGATGTGTTGGTTTAATTGGTTCAACTGGAGTAACACATTCATCAATCTTCATAGAGGGCTTAAGATACCCACCTAAAAAAAGTTGTGTAAATGGAAATATTTCTTCATCAAAACGAACATGACAAAAGAAATACACTTTACCGATTTATGGATCGAGGCACTGATATCCTTTGTGTTGACTTCCATATCCAAGAAAAATGTAGGAAACAGACTTTGAAGATAATTTATCTTTCTTTGTAGCTCCTAAGAATGGAAAACATTGACATCCAAAAGTACGAAGTGTCGCATAATCTAGTTTGATTTTGAAAAGCTTCTCGTATGGATATTTATGTTGTAATCCGGGAGAAGGTAATCATTCATTAAATAAACTGAAGTACAGAATGCTTCCATCCAAAATCTTCTAGGTAAAAAAGCATGATGGTGCAAAGCAAGGCCATGTTCAACAATATGGCGATGTTTTCGCTCAGCTTTGCCATTCTGGGAAGAAGTATAAGGACAAGTGATGCGGTGTTTAATGCCACTGTTGATGAGGATATCTGCAAAAATTTTGTTAATATATTATTTGCCTCCATCAGTTTGTAAATACTTTATATTAGTGCCAAATTGTTTTTCAACAACAAGCTTAAATATTCAAAAATAATCAATAGTTTCAGAGTTTTGAACCAATGGATATATCCAGGTAAATCTGGAATAATCATCGACGAATATTAGATAATAACAAAAGCCACCATGAGATATTTCGGGAGAAGGTCCCCATATGTCAGAATGTATGAGATGTAAAGGACCAGGAGATAAAGTAGTAGATCTTAAAAAAGGCAAGCGACAACTTTTATTAATAGAACAACTTACACAATTAGAAATGCTTTTCTTTCTTACAATATCAAAACAATTATTCTGAACTAAAAATTGAAGAATTTGAGGACCAGGATGACCTAAGCGCTTATGCCAATTGTCTAGAGAGGTATTCTTTCGAACCATGGATGTAGCTGTATTAGAAGAAGGGCATGGGTTTTGTCGTTGTGCTTGCAAAGGAAACAAAGAATCTTTACTCTGACCTTGATGAAGTATTCTCCTTGTTCGTTGGTCCTTTATATAAAAACCATCAGAATTAAAAGTTATTGCACAATTATTATCATGAACAAAACGAGATACTGATAATAAGTTTGATTTTAAATTTGGCACATTTAAGGTATCTTTTAAGTTAAAACTAGATGGAGTAGAAATATGTATATCACCAATTGAGTGTATGGGTAAAGTATTACCGTTTGTGACAACTACTTGATCGGAGCCTGTATAAGGCTGTTGATTCATCATATTAGAGTCATCTGGGGTCATGTGGTTAGTAGAGCCCAAATCAGGGAACCATGTATTACCATATGAAGGAGAAAAACTCATTGCTGGAAATGTTGCAAGGAGATCATCGGGTTGCTGAACATAATTGTGACGCTCACGACATGTCAGGGCACCATGTCCAACTTTGTTACAGGTTTGGCATGTGGTATTAGAAAAATGAGATGTCCTCGGCCACGATTAAAACCTCTATTATCGTTTCGATTGTGGTAAGAATTATGATAGCTGTTACATCCTCTTCCCTGATCATTGGTGATAAAGCCTCCCTGGTCACGGGGAGTAGGAAAACCGCGAGTGTGAGTGTTAGAAACAATTAGTGCAGCAGCTTCACTTTGAGGATTTGGTTGGTGATAGATCTCCAGGTGCTTCTTGCGATTTAGAAGCATACTAAACAACTCCTCAAAAGAGGGAGGAGTGGACATAATTTGAACAGAGTTTATGATAACATCATAATCAAGATTGAGTCCATCAAGAACAATATTGATTAGATCTCTATCTGCGAGAGGAAATTGAATAAGAGAAAGCTCATCTGCAAGCATCCTAATACGATCCATATACTCCGTAATTAAAGATCCTCCTTTCCGAATGTTAGAAAGTTCATGTTTGATTTGATAATACCTGGCATTTATCTAGGACATATACGCACGATCTAGGGCGTTCCATGTTTGAGAAGCAGTTGTATAACCCACCACCTGAGCAAACACTTCTGGAGTGAATGTAGCATGTAGCCAACTAAGAAGAATTTGGTCTTTCTTTTTCCAGGTCAAGTACTCTAGATTAAGAGTAGTTTCAGAATTTGTGGTGATTGTGGGTGGTGGAGCAGTGATTGTCCCGTCAACCATACTCAACATGTCAGTTCCATAGAATATGGGAAGCAACTGACTTTTCTACAGATAGTAATTGGTTCTGTTAAGCTTGATAGCTACTTGTGCGAGGTTGGGAATTCCAGGAATAGATTAAAGAGAAAGAGAATATGAAGACTGAGAAACATTGGTTGTGGTTGAAAAGGAATTAGCGGCCATGATTATCCAGGTTTTATGCTCTGATACCAAGTTAGAAATATAGGAGAAGAAGAAAATAGAGTTTTGGCAGAAATTTTCCACACCTTTAACCCGGTGCACATATTTGTATTTATAGGTACAAGAATACAATATTCATGCATATTGTTCTTACGAGGATAACTACTCAAAACAGTAAGTACAAACAAGAAATAAAGATTATCCGAAAGACCTATGTTGTTTAATAAGATCAGTTTCCTTCTCCTTATCCGATAAAATTTCAACAGCAATCACTAGAAAATCAAGCAATTATATTAAGTACACCAATCCATTTGTTGTAGGTAGACCTGACCACTTGTGCGGTCCGTGCGTGCCGGGCCGCACACGGTTTGAGCACTGGATATATAAACACTGAACCGGCCTGCTTAATAACGAACCGGGCTCGGGCCGGGTTTGAACCGTTAAAACAAGACTCGTAACCGAACCGAACGAATTCGCGAGCTGGGCGAGCCGTGTGTGCGGGCCTGCTGTGCGCGAGCTGGGCGAGCCGGGTTGAATTGTGTGTGCGGGCCTGTACGAGTGCACAGTTGAATTGTGTGTTCCAGCTTCCAAGCTTCCTGAACTCGAGCAATAATTACTTGTATTTTTTAATAGAAAATTCGAAATTAGTATATCAATGTTTATTAAAAAATAAATAATAAAATGTAACATTATTTTCTATTATGTCACATAATTTATTCAAAATATTATAGTTGTAATCAATTAATTTTATTATTTTAAATTTTTGGTTAAAAAGAGGACGGCACCTCTTATAAATTTTATTAATTTAAAAAAATTACAAATGATGTGAGAGGACTCCTCTCTCTCTAAAAAACGGAACAAACCGCATCAAACATTAAAAAATTACAAATCAAATGATATTAAAACTTTAAAAAAAATTACATTAAATATTTGTTCTAAAGTTGTTCGCTAGTTGAGGTTCCCGATTCGGATGAAGTATCCATTGTCATCCATGGCTCGTCGTCATCGTCGGAGTCTTCTTTTCTTCCTTGTTATCTTTTATCGGCTTGATCCCAATCTTTTTTGCAAACTAAAATCTTTACAACGTCTGGCGCAAGACTGGATCTCTTCTCATCTAACACTCTTCTTCCTGCACTAAAAGCGGACTCAGACGCAATTTTAGAAGCTGGGACAACTAAAATATCCTTTGCAATTTTTGCTAAAACCGAAAATTGTAACTCATGATTCTTCCACCATGTTAGTATATCAAAATCATCATTTAACTCATAATTATATGAAAAAAATTCGTGAACCATACTAGTGGCAGAAGAAGGTACGGTAGATGACTGGGAAATTCTACATTTTTGTTTTTTGGTTAGTATAGATGAAATTGTACTACTAAACCTACTAGAAGTATTACTACTCTTTGGTGGTATAGTACTTTGAGTTTTTGGAGCATACATATCTATAAGACGAAACAACAAATTTAAACAATTAGTTACATATAAAACATGATTATATGAAACTCCTAACACAACATAATAATGTTCTAACATATTTTCTAAACCTTCCTTCCTAACACCGGGATCAAGAAGACATGCAATATCATAAATATACGGAAATTCGGTAAAGTATTTGATCCATTTAATTTTCATATCCTTAATAATATCACTAAAATTATCATTTTCTTCGTATTCCTTTAAAGTAGTAACAATACTAACACATTCAATGATACAATGGTGTACATTTGGTTCATAAACATAAGAAAAAACTTTAGTAGCATGCGCAAAACAATAAAGTATGTCACGTACAGTAGATGCTAATTCCCAATCTTCCTCGGTAATAATTCCTCCTTCGTATTGGTGAATTGGATCGTCGTTATATAAGATGGTAATAATGGGTTTATATTTAATTGCTTCAACAAGTAATTTATATGTCGAACTCCATCTTGTAGGACAATCAATACCCCATTTTTTCGGCCTTAGTCCATTTTCTTTACACAATTTCTTGTACCTAGACCTATATTTACCCGCCAAACGTAAATACTTAATTACCTTCCTAATAGGTTCTGATAAATTAGTTATTTGTTGAATTCCTACTTGAGCCGTTAAGTTAACTATGTGAGCACAACATCTAATGTGTAAAAATACTCCATCTAAAACTAAAGGAATTTCGGTCCTAATATAATTAATACATTTGTTGTTATTAGCAGCATTATCTAAGGAAATTGTGAATACCTTGTTAAACAAATTAAATTCTTTAATTATATCTAAAATTCTAGACATAATATTATAACCGGTTTGTGATTCGTCCATAACATCAAATGCAATAATTCGTTTTTGTAACATGTAATCGACACCAATTCAATGAACGGTAACACATATATAAGGCTCACCTTGACTCGAACTCCAACAATCACTAGTTAACGAAACCATACCATCAAATTCTCGAAAAAATTCAATTAATTGTGCTCTAGCGCAATGATATTGTGTTATTGTGTGCCGTTTTAGTGTGTTTCTAGGAATTTTTCTAAATGCCGGATTTATCGTAGTTTTCATCATATATTCTAAATTATCACTCTCACCGTGAGAAAATGGTAACTCGTCTAGTGTAACAAAAGTAGCAAAACTTTCTATCATTCTATCTCTACTATAGGAAAAAGGCATACCTCCACCTCCCGTTGATGTCATAAAACCACCGAGTTGTGATTGTTGTGGACCTCTTCGTGCTTCTCCGCTTTCGTGACTCGCCTTCGTAATAGAGTGAATATTCTCCAAATGTCGGCTTAGTGTTCCCGTGCCGGTCCCTCGAGCATAACTAAATGGTGGCTGTGGTCTACCATTTTGTACACAAATCAAACAATGTACTTTAAATCTATTCGGATTATCCGGCATAGCTTCTTTCGAAAAATATGTCCACACGTGCGATGATTGTCTCGAACTCGTAGCACCTACAAAAATTAAAAAATGAATAAAATTTTATAATCTATTAATAAAATTACAATAATCAATTAAAAAAATTACAATCATGAATTAAACGAATAAAAACGAATAGAAAACGAAATTACAACCATCAATTAAAAAAATAAATTTACAAAACGAATAAACAATATATTATATATATAATACACGAATAAAACTATAGAAGCTGAATTAGTAGTAACTAGTAAGCTGAAATGCTGAATTTCAGTACACCACCAACAACAACAACTCAAGTCTCAAGGCAACAAACAGAAGCAGAAGCAGAAAATCTAACATCAAAAACACACAAAATCTAACATCACAGAAGCAGAAACCCATAGTTTTTGGTTAAAATCGACAGGAAAATAACATACCTTCTTCGGTATTAAACGTGGATCCGGGTCGAGGCGGGAGCATCGAAGCCGATGGGGTTGAACCTTGAGAAGAAATGCTCCCTCTTCCCTGTTCCATTTTCCTGTTCGCGAATATCTGTTACCTTTTTTTAATATTCGAATTTTTGTTGTTGAATTGAAAATTGCGAATGGGGATTGAATTGTAAATTTTATATTCGAATGGGTTATGTTTGTAGATGGAGAAAGGAGAAAGAAGTCGGAGAAAGGAGAAAGCAGTCGGAGAAATTGAGATTGAGAGAAACAGAGAGGTCGAAGAAACTGTGAATAAAATTGTTGTTTGTATGTATATATTTATAAGGAAATTAGAGTACCGTTGGAGCCTTGAAGTTGGAGGTGGAGTCAGGTCACAGGTGTAACGTTAACCTGCAGAAATCAAAGTGTAACGTTGGATTGTTGGACTTGGAGTCATGGCAGAAAGCAGAGCAGGGAGGAAGACGTTGGCGCGTGAGGCACACCCGCGGGCGTGCTATGCGGGCTCGTGCGGGCTGTGCGAGTTGGCTGGCCGTGCGACTCGTGCGGGCTTGGCTCGTGCGGGCTCGTGCTGGTCCCGGGTTCTAAAATTGGTATTCGTGTTCGGTTCACCTAATTTACCGAGCTGTGCGGGTTTGAACCGGCCCGGTTCAGTCCGAATTTTTTACGGTTTCTGTACGAACCGGTCCCGAATGAGCGGTTCAAACCCGCCCATTTGGCCAGCTCTAGTTGTAGGCAAATAAGCAATAGTTGTGGCATATTGTTTATCACATGGTAGGCCTTGGAAGCTTAGTAGTGCGCTAGTAGTAGTATAAATTACAAAAAAACTTGTACATCTCCCTTTTATCTTTCACTAAGTAATATTTGTAATTTCATGTGTTGTATTTAATGGGAGGTGTGAAATTAAAGTAACGAAAGAGAGTGGAGGTGGCCCTAGAAGGAAGGCGTCAAAGTGCTTCCCTTGGCTGTTTTGCAAACTGTCTGTTTCTCACTTTTTGTCCATTTTATAACTCTCCCTTCCAAGAGGGAGGGACTATGTTGTGTTGTTGACTTGACCATCACCTCAGCTGCTAATTGTAGTTACCATCCTAGTCTACCTCAGCTGCTAATTGGCCAGTACTCTGGAAAGATTCCGAAGATTTAGATATATATATATATATTTAACCCGGCCTTCATTAATTGTTGTATAACTTTTAAGAATGATAATTTTAAATAATGTCAATAAGTATGTATTGAAAATTAAAAATTAAATATGTATAATGGGACATTTTTTTTAAAAAAAACTAGTATTGTGGGAAGTCGAAGAGAATAGAAAAAAGAAATGTTGATCGGAAGCAGATGCAGTGATATATCGTTTAATTAAGCGGTCACCCGGAAAGCCAATAATTGAAGGATCAGTGGTGCGGTTAGGGCGTGGAGGCATGGTGTACAGAGTGAGTGAGGCCATGTTATCTGCCTTAAGATTTTTAAATAAGTATTTGTATGCAGAAGTTGTGTATAAAGTGAGATAGTTAAGTTGGTCTCACTTGGGTAAATTATTAATTCTTGGAGTAGCTTAAGATCTCAAATTATTTGATCCGTGTGTGTGAGTGTGATATGTATGTACGAGATTTGGGGGGTTCAATCAGTTAGGGTTGTAGCTTGCTGGAGCCTGGATCAAGGTAGTCCGAATCGATAAAGGGCGCTATTAACTTTGTTTCACGGCTTGGTCTCTTCTCTGATATTCCATGGGCATCATGTTCATAATGGTTACTCTACTATATATATCATATTCGTGTACAGGAATATATATTAATAAGCGGCGGAGAATTACAATCACATGTGTTGTTAGATTTTGTTGTATGTTTTCTTACACTTTTTTGTAAATATAATTTGTCATCAATCACCATACAACACCCAGTCAGTTATTCTCTGTGTTGGACAATTTGTTTTTTAAAATAATGTAAGCACGTTCCCCATTTTTGTACAAATATATACTAGTTTTGGTTGTATTTTATTAAAGCGGCCTCCAGAATATATGAAAAGTGAACAATTCCTTTACCACCCCCGTAACTACCGCTTCTCAACTTGGAATCCAACTGTCACTTTGAAAATCTCTCGTAATGCTTCTTCTTCTTCTTTTTTTTTTTGAAGAAAGATCTCGTAATGCTAATTACATGGATCATTTTGTTGGTCAATTAGACCTGGATCTCTCTGTTCACTATATATTTTCTTTTTGCTAATTGATTAAGCAAAGGCACACATCAAGAGTTCAACTCTCCATCTCCCACAATAGGGATAAAAGCTCAATTACTATATTAATACAGGTTGGTCGCGGACTATATATACAATGTAACTAAGCGTGTTTATATCAACAGGAGTTGAATTCTTTGCACTGGTTGTTCACAATGTGATCACGTGTACAAGTTTTGCATTTTTGGTTGTGTAATAATAATAATCCACCTCACTTTTGGAATCTATTCCAGTATGTCAATCGGTAGTTTGAAACTAGCATACATGCTAGATCTTACAAATCAAGACCCCGTGCGGTTTAAATGAATGAAACTCATACATGATTTCAAAATTACTCGAACGATCCTCTTATAAAAATCTAGAATTTGATTTAACATCTTTTTTTCCATTTTCAGAAGTACAACTAAACAACAATATGAACCAAAATGAGATGGCCGAGTTTGGGACAAGTTGTCATAATATGTTAAATCCATGGATGTCTCCATTTATCATTCAAAAGTTTCACTCTTTATGCATTGTATTACCTACCATAACGCCCCAAAAAAGAGAGGAGAAATTTGGTGTTCACTATTGGAATCTGAAATGGTTAAATTTGGTTTTCCCCATCTTGATAAAAAGTAGGTACCAACATTTGATAATATTAATGGTGTTGCCGTTTGGTGGACCTTCACCTTCATTACTAAAGACAGGTTGCCATTAAAGGAACACATTGCTTCTCCACAGTTACATGGCTCCACAACCTACACAGTTTATGCTGCTATACAGCTACTGGAATAATTATGTATACTGTACAAGGTTTTTCATCTGCAAGAATTAGCTCTAGAATATAAGCACTATATCACAATCCTCTCTTGGTAAGACGGATTAGAGCTCAGTGGCAGCATGTTCGTTAGCGTATTTAAATTAAATTTCTAGGATTGAACGTAACAAAGAAATATCGGGTTTCCAGTAATCGGGAGATACAATGTCCTGCATGGAATTCAAAACACTAAAACAAACCATCTACCAGTTAACTGGGCCAGAAGTTGTACAAAGAGGACAGCAATTAACTGCATTTTTAATAACAGAGGCAATTGTAGAACTTTTATTTCAAACAATTTCTGTATAGCATCAAAGCTGCAATATATATGTCTGATATCAGGCAATACATTCTAATGACACCTTACTACTGGTACATTATGTACACACGAATCCATAACAACAAGTAATAACAGACATACCAAATGCAGCATTATAAATCATATATGTAACTGAAGAGGAATGGAATGAACATAATCAGTTAATCAAAGAGATACCAAATGCAGATAATAATTAATGGAAATGAAGAGGACTGGAATGTATTTGCATAATCACCGGTAATGCAGGGTCATTAGGCATTGTTGTCACCACTAGAACCTCCCATGTGAGACAGCGGCTTGGAAATAAGTGCCCTAAAGATAATTGCTAAACCTCTGGATTCTGGACTTTGGTAAGTGTAGGATAAAAGTTCTAGCCTTGAGCCTTGAGGTATTAAAAGAATTAGTATTGTATCTCTTTTTTATTAGACAGTTATTTTTAAGGGTTTTCCAGGCACAAACAATCTCACATCACATTTACTTCCCAGCCTTTGTAATTTTTATATAACTGGAAAGGTAGTTGTGTTACCAAGCAATGCTTGCACGCTGGAAAAGAAATATGATATGGGACCATATTAATGTCCACAAGCAACTACCAAAAAGTTTAAATTCCTTAGAAGAATCTCAAGGAACCCATATCCATTGCAATCATGACCATTTGGTTTCTGTTTCCAGTTCATTACCAGGGCAGTGATAGGGAGCTGAAAAGCATTTTTGTTTGTCTTTATTCTGTAGACTTTAGCTACTTTTTAATACTATAACGCAACATTGTTACAACCATGAACCACCAACTTCAGTAACGGAAGAGATACACAGCAGATTTTATAAGATGATGAGCAGTAGCATCTAGTATGATATCCATGAAGCACCAACTCTATCACGAGGAATCAAACGTAGCTCTGAGCCATGCTTCAGAAACACGTTGCCTGCAAATTAGATATATAAAAAAGTTATATTATTAAACCGCTTTGATAAATTCCAACACTTAAAATTGGGCATAAAACAATTTCAACTCTTCAAGAAACACAAAATTTTATTTTATTGTCATAATTTTTAAAAGAGACATGGCAACATGACACAATGGAAATTGAACCAAAAAACAATATTTTTTGATGTTAGTTACAGGGAATAAGTATGAGAACAACGTAATAACATTAGTTTGCACAGATGTGAATTAAAATTGAAAGATACATGAATACCATGCAAGCTGGACCCTCCCTTCACAGACTGGGCTAATTAATATACAAGTTCAGTGGCAGAGCATACCGATGTCACATTATGGTTCGGAAAAATCTTCCAAAAAAAATAACTTGCATACAATATGAAAAGAGATTACAAATTAAGTCTGCTCGAGGGGAATGGTCATTTCTGTGTACTACCCCAAGGATAGAGCTGGCAATTCGTGTCGTGTAGTGTACTTTCGTGTTTCGTGTCAAAAAATGATAAAACGAAAACGAAACGAAATTAATTCAATACTGAATGTCAAAAACGAAAACGAAACAAATTATTTCGTGTCAACACGAACGAAATGAAAAAAACAAAACGAAACGAAAACAGAGCAATACAGTAAGAGGCACAGATAGATTAAATGCGAGATATAGAGAGGAAGTAGAAAATATGAAGAAAACAATCTAAGCCGAGACGAGAGTATACCAGATAACAATTAAGTAATATGACTTAAAGTTTAGTGAATCAAGGATGTATACAAGCAAGAGGCCCAGAATTAAAGCAGCAAATTCCGCCTAGTTCTAATAGGAAAGCACCGTAGGGGACGAGACCGAAGATTACCGGAATAATACGAGGATGTATGCAAGCGGCAGAAGGATTTGGAAAAGGGGAAAGAAAGTTTCTACCCTAAAAGTTTTAAAAGACTATTGGGCTTGCGTGCTCTCAAGTCTCAACCTCTTTTGCTAAAATGTGGTCTCAATTTGTCAAAAGAAGTATGGTCCTTTTTTGCTGGAGTCAAAGTTAAATTACATTTTATTTATTTTGTCTAGAAATTCTATATGTAATTATTTAATTTTTAAATATTATTTAATTAATTTTTTATTTCGTGCATTTTCGTTTCCTGTCGTGTACCTGTGGATAAAACCAAAACCAACACTAAATTAATTCGTGTAATTTCGTGTTCGTGTACGTTCATGTTCGTGTACCAAAAAGGTAAAACCAAACCCGTAATTTTCATGTCGTGTTTCCGTGTCGTGTACGATATTGCCGGCTCTACCCAAAGTAATAGTAATTAGACAGGCAGAGAGGCATTATAATTGCCGGCACTCTGTGGTAGCACCAGGTGACATGTCACCAATCTTTGCGTTTTGAATTTATGGCAGGTGATAAGTGCCAAATCTTTCCTTTTCAAACAACAGTTTACGTTAATTTTAAATGTTAAATAACAGTATAAATTTAAAGGTTAATTTCGTGCATATACCAAATTCACAAAATCAAATCTCGGCCAGGAAAGTAAGCAATGGAGCACAGCACTACAACCTGCTGGTAAACTTTGCTTAAAATTTCCAGACTTGGTTTACTTGGGAAAAAATATGCTTTAGTGTTGATTCTTAGTTGGAAGGTAATTTCAAAGCATCAGTCAAATTGGTTTAAGGATCAATTAGAGCTCTTGTTTCTTAGTACACTGCTTAAAAGTGAAATTAGAAATCAACCAGCGATAATACCACCTATTTCTTCTCTATCACCCTCTATAATATTTGTGTTCCACGTCAAAAGGTAAAACAAATAAATTCTCAATCGCTCAATACAGGTAGTCTTAGAGTCTCGTTTCAAACACAAGAAAAAATAGCAGAAATCTTTCCATCACTTTCCTGTATGTTCAGTTTTCTTCTTGTAGCTTTTTGGTGATAGTAGTTCTACTTCATTCAAGCTCCCCAACAAAATTCTTGATATATTTATAGTTTTATAATATAATTCTATTCTAGGAGGCGCTCGCTTACAACACAATTGGCGAAGGTCTAAGGATGATGTTAGTTTATGACTAAATATCAACATATCTCTGTTTGTATTTCTGGCTTTTCTAACTTACTACTTAATTGTTTAAGGTTATCAATGTTTAATTGCTTCAATATCAATTACATTTTTTACTATTCAGTTTATTATGTACTAAATAAATAAATATTCTAATATATGATATTATGTGTTCTTTTTACAAGACTTGTAACATAATCACCCTACATTGGTCCACGTAAAAAGACCAAACTTCAAAAGTCCTTTTTCCCAAATTAATTTATACTACAGATATTTTTACATTGAAAATGAACCCTTTTCGTTCTTGGAATAATTTACATTTAAGGTGGAAACTTGCAACACAACCCATCAGGTCTGCCCAAAGTTCACGTATGCTTTCACAGAATCTCCTTAGTCCTTACTATTCTTTAACTTTTTAGCCCTTACTATGATTTAACTTTTCACTTCGTTAAAATAATTCAA
This sequence comes from Apium graveolens, assembly GCF_009905375.1. Classification (NCBI taxonomy): domain Eukaryota; kingdom Viridiplantae; phylum Streptophyta; class Magnoliopsida; order Apiales; family Apiaceae; genus Apium; species Apium graveolens. The sequence continues at coordinate 104,044,900 of NC_133649.1, read as the reverse complement.
CCCTCCGAAAACAACAAAAGAGAAGTACTCATGCACAATATTCTCTCAGCAATCAGAACAATAAAAAATAACTTTTAAACAGATTAATAAATTATGAAGTGGCAATCATGAACTGAACTAATGATGGACTGATGGTTATGACTAGAAATACCTGCACTTTGCTGTGGGTTGATTCCAACACCATCTGCACAAAAATATATACAAACAGGTAAGATCAAATCGTTAGGGATAAGGAGAGAAGGTTTAAACGGTTATCTAATTCACAACGGATATCTCTTATTGAATTATAATGAAATCATTGTCGCTTGCAATCAAGCCAGAACTTGAATGCAGTTTTATAGTCTAATAAGCTTGTCAACCCTGACTATATGCTATAAATTATAAATAAGAAATACAATAAGCTCACGCTTGTTTAATGTTACCTGCTATAACTCAAAACCATTACCGTCTTCCCTCAGTGTGGACAGCGTTGAAATCTTATCAAAATTCGTTGACGTTTTGGTATAATTATCATGATCCACACGCATCAAACATCATTGCAATGCTAAAAACAACAGCTTTCAAATTTGGAACTTCTGTTGTAATTTACACGTCATACATTTCACAGGATTCCCGAAGTTTTAAAGAAAAAGCTCTAATGACAAGTGAATAATTTGTTTTCTACTTGTATCATAACAATTGGAACTGAAATATAAAAAAGTCCAGACAGAATCATTCTTTGCTTGTGTGTTGAGTCAGAATGGTATTGAATGTGTCTCAGTCCGTGTACATCTCTTTGCACCAGTAGCTCTCAATATTTCTTAATGTTATACTACAAACTTATGAAATAAAGTTTGTTACAACATAAATTGTAATTAATTTTTACGACTTGCCAGTTGCCACATAAAACAAACACGACCTTCATATAATTTCACTTTTCTCAAAGTTAAAATTCAATTAAAATCACCTAGAGCGAAAACAACACATGTCAACAACAGATCAGCCAACCCATCCAGCTCAAACAAGTCATTTCTAAATCCGACCATCCGGATCATTTCTCTCCAGTTTCACTGGATAACTAACATACCCAGAACCAAACACCCCTAGCAAGCTCATCTAACAAACACTACCACCTCAAAATCCCAATAAAATAAACACATCAAACAACATCAAAACAAAAAAAGATGACAACTTTACAACCAATCCGAACAAAAAACAAAAACCCAAATCATAAACAAGCAAATCACAGACATAAACTTTAAATTATTTACATATAACTGAATATATCAAGAAAAATAAAAGGGGTACCATTGGTGATAATAGCGCTAGTTTGAGGAGGAACTTTAAATTCCTCAGCTGCAAATTTCAAAACAGCAGTAAATGGAGCTCCTTCCGGAACACTAAACCTGAATTAATTAACACCCACATATTCGATTTTATTGAATTAAATTGAAATCAAGAACCAAAAATAATATAAAAGATAATGACGAGAGGAGCGTACACTTTGAACGGGAGTTTGGGATCGGATGTTAAAATGACCTTGAAAGAAACTTTCCCACCACCACCGTTGGCCATTTTTTGTTGATGATTATAATTGGGAATTTGCAAATTCTACGCGAATACGTATACACAGTAGGCCTTGTTTGGCTATCCTAAATTATAAATAGGCGTTCCTATGTTCCCTTTTAAAAAAAAGAATTGGGATTTATGTTTTAAGAAATATCTTTTATATATAATAGGAGAAAAAGGGGATCTCTCCTAAATGAATTGGCTTATTCGAAAAAAACCCTGTTCTTTGGAAGATCTATCTCGTGTCTGGGATAAAAAAATTAGCAAGATTATTTACTTTGAGTAAAATTACAATTTTGCCCTTCTACTTAATATTTTTATAAAAAATATTGTTTGTGGGAATCAAACTTGAATTTTAACATTCACGTGCAAATCTACTTACCACAACACCACATTGTTAGTTGTGTTTTTAATCATATACAGATATGTGAGTGTCGTAAATGATGATAATTTATTTAACTTTAAACATAAATACTGGTTTTGTTTAAAAACATAATTATTGGATATTTATAGAGTTAATTTTAAAGAATTGAATTTAAGATAAAAAGTTAAGCATAATATATAAATGGATCATTACCTTATTTATTAAACAATTTTTAGTTTAAAAAGTATGCCTCGTACATTTTTAATATATATATATATATTAATAAAAAAATTAAATTATACATATAATTATTTTTTTAAAAAAATATTGAAAATAAATACACTTATATATAAAGAATATATATGTATATCACATATTTAGATTGTTTAGGGTCATAAATAGTTGACGTAATTTGTTAGGCCTTAAATCAACTATAGAGGGGTGAATACAGTTTAAACAATCAGCGAAATAAAAAACTCAACAAAATAAACATTTGTATATCAATGAATAAAAACTGATTACAATATTCTCTCAAATGATGAATATATATCCTTGAGAACTGTTAGGTTATATGAATGATATATCAATCTCGAACACTTACAGTGTTAACCTAACATGTGCTTACATACTGCACAACTACAGAATCAATCTAGATCAATCTAGAAGATATATTACAATTAAATAAGGAATCACCATACTCATCTATAAAATTAGTGAGATTATTTATTCTCAGTAAAATTACGATTTTTCCTTTCTACTTGATATTTATATAAAAAATATTGTTTGTGGGAATCGAACTTGAGTTTTAACATTCACATGCAAATCTACTTACCACTACACCACATTGTTAGTTGTGTTTTTAATCATATACATATATGCGAGTGTCGTAATTGATGATAATTTATTTAACTTTAAACATAAATACTGGTTTTGTTTAAAAAACATAATTATTAAAATATTTGTAGAGTTAATTTTAAAGAATTGAAAATCAATTTTTTTGTCACTCAACTAATTTTTCCTTTAGAAACCTACCACTGAACTTATTTTTTAATTGTTTTCGTCACTAACGTTACTCTTGGATTGGATTGTACCATATTCCGTCAAATTTGACTTCTAACTGTTAAATATAGCGCCTATGTGAACAATGTTGCTGAGGTGTCTTGCTGAGGTGTCATATCTATATATATTTAAATATAACCCGGTTCTATTCATTTCAAATTTGGGGAAAAATCTGAATTAGGGTTCTAATATCTCTGAAAAGCAATAGCTTATATCATGTCCACATCTTCAATTGATTTACGAGCTGGAGCCGTTTGTTGCTACTGTGGAGTTGAAGCACGAATCTGGGTATCTTATAAACCAAAGTCCAGAGGTTTGAAATTTTACGGATGTCCATTTTACAATGATAGAAGTAAGTATTGTGGTTTTTTTTTATGGTATGACAAGGTCACGGTGCAGACAAGATGTGAAGACAACAATCCAATTCAAGATTTAGAATTTGAGAAGGTCACATTAGAAGAAAAAATCAACAAGTTGGAGGCTTTATTAGAATGTTCGAAGACTGAAATTGCGTGCTTGAAGCTAATGTTGCAATCCAAGAATGAGACCATGGTGTGGAACAGAGCTACCATTGTTGTGCTATTTATCATGTTAACTTGTACTACTGTTAGGAGTGAGCATTTTTCGGTTCGGAACCGAGAACCAAACCGATCAAAAAGTGCGGTTCCGGTTCGGTTCTTAATTAATACGGGTCCGGTTCGGTTCTTGTTTTTCTAGAAATTTCGGTTCTTGGTTCGGTTCGGTTCGGTTCTTAGCATACTAGAACCGTAAGAACCGAACAGAGCCGTATATAAATGAATAAATATAATATATATATATATATGTATATATATTACGTATTATATTTTCTTATTTATAATATTTTAATAAATTTTAAGAAAACTATGATTTTTATTATATTACTCGTTTCTTTAAATAGTTATAGAGTTTTAAATATTTTTATAGACATTTTTTTTCATAAATATTAGAAAGTAATCAAATTCAAAATGATTCACCACTAATAAGAATCTTCTTTTATTAAGTTACCCTCAATAAATAATAAAAACTAGTCAAAATTTAAAAAGTTAGAATATAAAATAATATAAAAAGTAAATATATATGAAATAAAATATAAATTCGGTTCTTTCGGTTAAGAACCGAACCGAACCAAAATTTACGGTTCGGTTCTTACATATAAACGGGTCGGGTTCGGTTTTTAAAATATTCCTATTTCGGTTCTCGATTCTTTCGGTTTCGGTTCGGTTCGGTTCTGACCCGTTGCTCACCCCTAACTACTGTTAAGCTACTAGCAAGCAAGAATATAATGTAATTTGATTATTCTGTAACTTCTATAAGACTATAACTTTATTAACATTGAACTGCAAGTATTGATTATATCATGATGTTGTTGATTATTTTTTGTTGCTACTATTAAAGTTATTGCTTATTTAACTGTATTGATACAAATAGTTAGACTGATAAAAACCTCATAACTGAATACCAAAAGTAATTACATAGTTTGATAGCAAATGAAATTAGGGAACATAGTTTGATTGCAAATGAAATTACAGAGTTTTAAGTCTAAGACCAAAAGAAATTACATAGTCTCATATCAAATGGAGTCTACTCCATAAAATACTTAAAAGGTGCATCCATCATTTATTCACCAGTTCACTTCTTGTGTAAACTCTTTTTCCATCTTTTGTTAATGGAGAATGAAGTGGAGATAGATGACTTGAAGTTGTTTGCATCTGTACCTCCTCTGTACCTTGATTTGGAGTGCATGGTTGTGAACTAGTCAATTTGACTGTAGTTGTTGATAAGGACAAATATGTATGTCCATCATCTCTAATTAACACTCTTATACCAGATGGTCTCCTTTCAGTCTGAATTTGAGTAGTTGAGGCCTTTGGAGGTCTTCCCCTCTTTTTTTTGAATAATTTCTGTTGGAGGATGGTGTAAGTCATATGTCATAGCCTATTTGTATATTCGAGGATTCAACTCAACTCAAATAAGAATGTAATAAGTAAATAGTGGATCGACCGTCAGAGAGATCTCGCAAAGTAATATCTGTCAAAGGATTCAGAAACAAGGTTCATCTACAGACTTGAGGAGGTAATTCACTGGAAGAAGTTCAAGAAGTTGATCATGCCTCAGTGATATAAATCAAGATCGTGGATTTAATCAAGTGACAGAGATCTCGTCAGAGTATCATTAATTAAAAGGATTTAATCTGAAGAAAATCAGAGTATCAAAGTCAACACATGAAGAAACGTCACGGAAGTTAGTCACTCATGAACCAGACAGTACATCGAGTGTCAACGTTGAAGTGGTGGAATTGATTCATAATTTTCAGTGATTTTCAGAAGATTTGCAGAAGAATGGTTGCTGCTCAAGACTAGAATTAATTCTCTATTAATTAATTAAGTCATCTAATTTAATTAAGAAAATAAATTATATCTGCGAAGAATAATTTATTTATTAATTGAATTAATTGATTAATTAATTCTGAATTAATTTTAGGAATTTTCAGAAGTTTAATTGGTTTAAAAACAGTCTTAAATCAGCAAGACAATTAAAAATGAACTAGCATGACAATCTGGATTGTCATACCGATTGTCATGCCAAGTCATTTCAATTGTCATACCGAAAGTTACACTAGGAAGGAGATTGTCTTGCTAGTTCAAATGATTGTCCTACCGATAGTCATGCTGGTTCAAACGATTGTCTTGCTAGCTCAAAAGGATAGTCTCACCGATTGTCATACAAGCTTAAAGGATTGTCATTCCAATTCAATTAATTTAGCTGTTGATAAATAGAAGCAGAAGTCATTCAACTAAAAAATCTCAATCATACAGAACACATTCGAGAACAAAGAAAAGAAAGCAGCCGCCTTGAAACATTTTATTTTCTTCTCTGCTTACATCAAGATCAAAATTCTAGTTTGTTAATGTTAAATCCAAACCACTAGAATTATTTATCTTGTTCTTGTGTAACAATCTAGCGGATCAAAATCCCTAGAACTTAATCTCAAATCGCGTTTAGCATTTGATTCTAATTATTGCAAAAATAGAAAAAGTTCATGTCGAATTTATTCTAGATTTGTGATAATTGATTTGAGATTAATTCCTTGTAATCGATACAGTTGTTGTAACACCTTTCAAGTTTAATAATATTTTTATTTAACTTGAATTTTGTTTCACATTTTTTATTCCGCATTTAATTCGATTATTCGGTACTGTTTGTATTCAACCCCCCCTTCTACAAACATATTGGGACCCAACAATTGGTATCAGAGCCTTCTGATTAACGAACAAATCAAGATCCTAGACTTTTGTGATTTTTCAACTCTTTGAATTTTTATTCATTCAAAAATTCATAATGACTTCACATAAAGTTGGAACCGTTAAAATTCCACAATTTGATAAAGAGAATTATATCATGTGGAAGAAGAAGATGCTATTATTTTTACAAGTTGCAAATCCCAAATATTCAAACTTGTTAAAGAAGGGTATAAAAACTCCGATGGTTATTGAACCGGAGGTAATAATAGATGGTGTGGTGACTACTGAAGCTAGAACCTATCCAAAAGAGCCTGAAGATTTTACTCCTGCTGAGAAGGAAGAAGCCTCCTTGGATGCCAGCCTTCAATTAATATTAATTGATTCCCTTGATCCTTTGATGAACAGACATGTGATGAACTGTAAAAATTCTAAACACATGTGGGAAACTATTGAGGTGATTAATGAAGGCACAGAGGAAGTTAGGGAGAACAAGTTGGAAATCCTAACCTCTGAATATGAACATTTCAAATCAAATCCAGGAGAAGGAATTACTGAAGTGTTTGAGAGGTACAATGCGTTGATCAACAACCTGAACATCAATGGAAAGTATTATTCAATCAGGGAGGTCAACAAAAAGTTCCTTTTAACACTGCCAGCTCATCTTGAACATAGAATCACTGCCATTAGAGAAGCTAGAGATCTGAGTGAGATTTCTTTGGACAGGCTCTATGGAGTGTTAAAAACCTATGAGTTGGAGCAGATTCAACAGAAGGAAGTCTACGGGAAGGATAGAATGGTCAGCACATCTACTGCACTTGTAGCTGAAGGTCAACAACAACAACAATCTCAACAGTTAGAAAGAATGGTACAGTTGTCCAAGGGTGAGGAAAATGAGTTAGTAGCAGAATATGATCCTCCTACTACAAATCAATCAAGTGATGATTTTTATTCCTTGGAAGAGCTGGAGCAATTGGAAGATGAATCAATGGCCCAAATTGTCAAGAGATTCTCCCATGTCAGATTCAGGAGGAATCCCAAGCTTAAGTACAAGTCCAACTACAACAAATTCCAGAAAGGTGGATCTTCATCCTCTAACACCAGCAGTGGTGGGTACAAAACAGGGATGGTTGATCGAAGCACCATTAGATGCTATAACTGCAATGAGTTGGGACACTTTGCCACAGAATGTAGGAAGCCAAAGCAAGTAAGAAAGAACTCTGAAAGGGCTTATCTGGCAAAGGGAAGAAGCTGGGATGATACTGACAGTGAAGATGAAGATGAAGGAAATCTTGCTCTTATGGCTATTGATGGAAAAGCTTCATCGTCAAGAATAGAGGTAAAACTTTCTGATGCTGAAATGGTTTATCATCTAAGAGGTAACTTAGATTGTGCACGTCGTGATAATGAACTGTTAAGTTTACAGATCACAGACCTTGAGAAAGAGGTCAATGAATTAAGACTTGTGCACATTAATCAAGACAAATTAAAAGAACAGGTATCTTTTCTAGAGAATAGAGTTGACTGTTATAGAAAACTCGAAACTATTCTCAAAGACAAGATCACCGGTCTTGAGACTAAGGTTAGAGCCTACTTCAATTCTTGTTCGAAGGCTAAAGAGTTCTACAGTAAGCAAGCTGTTAATCAAACATCTGGAATAGGTTATGATTACAATGCTGCTATTGGAGAATTAGGCATAAACTCCCCTCCTCATGTATGTGCTAAAGGGAGGGAAGTACCACATGTGCTTAAGGGTGTTGATGAACCCCTCTATAAAGCATCAATTGCTGAACCATTTGATGCGACCTCTTCTGTTATTCATGAAGAAATACGTGCTGAGGATCATGCTAATGAGAAGATTGTTTCCAAGTCAAGTGAGTCGAAAGTTCCAGTCAAAGTTGTGAAAGCAACTGAGACTAACTCAGACACACATGAGTTGGATAACAATAATGCCATGTCTACCATGCATAAATTGCCTGCTGTTAATCACTCTCATAAAGCATGTGGTGTTTCTAATTGTATGTCTTGTGCTTTTAATATGATGTATGCTTATTTTAATGGTAAGCATGTGTCTAATGATAAGACTACTCCTCGTCAGCATGTGAATAACAAGAAGCATGATAGGTCTAAGACTGTCAGTCCTTCTAAGGCTAGAAAGGAGACATTTGTGCCTAAGCTTAAACAAAAATTTGTTAACGCTGTTTACAAGGTCAAATGTTCAGTCATTGAGAAAGTTGAGGCAATTAAAATTAAAAATGTTGTTTTGCCTGACAAAGGACAGTTCTACAAGTATGCCGGGCCCAACCAAGTTTGGGTTCCGAAGAAGGTCTAATCCATTTGAAGTGCAGGGCATTAAACAGGTGTAACCGGTAGTGTGGATTCTTGACAGTGGATCATCAAGACATATGACCGGAGATAGAGCCCTGCTATCAAATGAGGATTGAGAAAGCTGGCCCCCTGGTTACCTTTGGAGATAACAGCAAAGGTTTATCTGAGGGATATGGCTGTTTGCAAGCTGAGGATGTTATCATTGTAATTTTGTATATTGTGCTAGGTTATTATCAGGAAGCAGTATCTAACATATAGCACCAGTGACGAGACTTGAGAATATTACGACATATCAAGCACCTGCTGCACATTACACTTGGAATTGGACTCTAGTAAGATGTGTACAAGTGTACTCCTGGTTAGTGAGTCAAAAGAGGAAGTCAATACACCACAGTTCATGGACTTTGCAGCTGCAGATCTATTGGACTATGCAATCTCTTCTTCACAGTCTCACTTCAGGTTGGTATGAACTAGTATACTGCTCAAGCAATCGTCAAGGACATGGTATGGCACTCTAACTGCAGTTACAGTTTTATATGAATAAGTAGAGTCGTCATATTTATAACTATCTTATCACTAAGCACAATCATATTGTTTTATATGTGCAGTGGTATATTGATTATGCAACATAACAATTAGTATCTAAAGTACTTGACAAGTATCGGTCAATGATATGTTGTTAACATTATGTTGCAGATATTTGTAAGCTTTTGACATGAATGAGAATTACTTAGACTTTACCCTAAGTGATCAATGTTTTATCAAAAACTCATTCATATTGAAATACAAAATCAAACTTCTTTCTACATTAGTGGTTTCTTATTTCATGTAAAATCTTTTGAAATCACTAGTGTAAATCATTTTCTCTCTATTACCATATGTTCTGTGTTATAGGTTCAGTCTCCAATGACTTTCTTTCATTGACAGTCATGAGGTTGAAAACCCACAACGTCTATCCCAGACTGTAAAGACAAACACAAAAACAGAACCAACCAACACTCTCTTACCACTAAATGTAGTATGAATGAGCGTGAGGGAGATAGTGCCTTAGTGCACCACATAAGGAAGGTTCTGTAGTCAACCCAGTAGCTCTGTCTCCTACATAGATGAGTAGTATTTAAACCGAGACAACTGCTAGCCCCCATACATCTTCTCAAAAAGATGTAATGGCTGAAAAGGCACAAAAACAGTTACTAGATTCATTCTCTCAACAGGGTGAGTCTATTGAATTTTGCCTGTCGGCCAAGGTATCCGATGTAGTGTCACCACATAAACAATTCTTGATGCACAAGGAGAGGTTACACACACAAAGGATGAGTTGACGGAAATAAGAGTTTCGACCATTTTAAGGTCAGATTCGATTGTTCAAGGTTCGTTAGTGGACCAATTGCCTTTACAGGTGTTAGGAGAGGATACTGATCCAAAATCTATATGTCAGTGGTCAGTGTCTACCTCCCCAGGCTTAAATCCCCTGGATGCATCTGCGGATAGTGGATCTGACATAGGTGCAGATCGGCAACTTGTTGACAATGATTCAGATATTACCTGATAAGTCACAAGGAAGTGTCTTCACAGACATTAGAAGGGAACTTTGATCCTTATGCTAAAATCGTTGGATCATTGTTTACCTTCCCAGAATTCAAATCTGGAACCCTAAAAGGGAAACTAGCAACTTGTAGATTATGACTCAGATTTATCTGACGAGTTTAACAAGGATGGGGATTTGTGAACTCCCATTGCACCACCTGTGACCTCCTTTAAGGATGGCTAAGGTGATTTTCCTTGCAGGTACAGCTGGATTATGGAGCTATGAGAGAAGAGTGATACACTTGTGAGAATGAGTGTAAACACGAGTGGAGAGAAGAGTGAAACACATGTGAGGTACACTAAACAGAATCACACACTCACAGTGAGGTAGAAAGAGAAACTACTTGTTATTTCTTTTCCAACCAAGTGAAATATGAGAACTCCTTCAGACGACGGCATACATTCCTTCTTTAAGGGGGAGATAAAAGCTTAAGAAATAGTTTGGAGGATTTCTCAACTAAGGGGGAGAAATAGCAGGGAGGAAGAAAAAATCCTAAAAATGTACACTACACCACACCATTGTTGTTTCCAACTACGGATCCTATTGTACGGGAGAGGTGGTAAACACAAGGTGATTTCCTAGTAAGGGAAGAAGCAGTTAGGGGAGTACCATTGGTTTTTATCTGCGGATCCTATTGTACGGGAGAGGTGGTAAAACGAAGGTGATCTTCTTTAATCAGTTGATTCTCATAGGGGGAGAAGCAAGAGATATGGGCTTCTCAACAGGAAATGTGGTTGTACAAATGAAGATGGAACTACTTGAAGATATGTTCAGTCTAGAGGAACATCTACTTGGAATCTGGAAAATGTTAAATCTCATCCAGAACTTTTCTGCTATTTACTTTGCATGTATGTTTATATCTTTTTCTTATTTGTTAGTTGAGTTATCCTCTAGGTATTTGTGTGTTATTGTCTAACAAACAAATAGGGGGAGATTGTAAGTCATATGTCATAGCCTATTTGTATATTCGAGGATTCAACTCAACTCAAATAAGAATGTAATAAGTAAATAGTGGATCGACCGTCAGAGAGATCTCGCAAAGTAATATCTGTCAAAGGATTCAGAAACAAGGTTCATCTACAGACTTGAGGAGGTAATTCACTGGAAGAAGTTCAAGAAGTTGATCATGCCTCAGTGATATAAATCAAGATCGTGGATTTAATCAAGTGACAGAGATCTCGTCAGAGTATCATTAATTACAAGGATTTAATCTGAAGAAAATCAGAGTATCAAAGTCAACACATGAAGAAACGTCACGGAAGTTAGTCACTCATGAACCAGACAGTACATCGAGTGTCAACGTTGAAGTGGTGGAATTGATTCATAATTTTCAGTGATTTTCAGAAGATTTGCAGAAGAATGGTTGCTGCTCAAGACTAGAATTATTTCTCTATTAATTAATTAAGTCATCTAATTTAATTAAGAAAATAAATTATATCTGCGAAGAATAATTTATTTATTAATTGAATTAATTGATTAATTAATTCTGAATTAATTTTAGGAATTTTCAGAAGTTTAATTGGTTTAAAAACAGTCTTAAATCAGCAAGACAATTAAAAATGAACTAGCATGACAATCTGGATTGTCATACCGATTGTCATGCCAAGTCATTTCAATTGTCATACCGAAAGTTACACTAGGAAGGAGATTGTCTTGCTAGTTCAAATGATTGTCCTACCGATAGTCATGCTGGTTCAAACGATTGTCTTGCTAGCTCAAAAGGATAGTCTCACCGATTGTCATACAAGCTTAAAGGATTGTCATTCCAATTCAATTAATTCAGCTGTTGATAAATAGAAGCAGAAGTCATTCAACTAAAAAATCTCAATCATACAGAACACATTCAAGAACAAAGAAAAGAAAGCAGCCGCCTTGAAACATTTTATTTTCTTCTCTGCTTACATCAAGATCAAAATTCTAGTTTGTTAATGTTAAATCCAAACCACTAGAATTATTTATCTTGTTCTTGTGTAACAATCTAGCGGATCAAAATCCCTAGAACTTAATCTCAAATCGCATTTAGCATTTGATTCTAATTATTGCAAAAATAGAAAAAGTTCATGTCGAATTTATTCTAGATTTGTGATAATTGATTTGAGATTAATTCCTTGTAATCGATACAGTTGTTGTAACACCTTTCAAGTTTAATAATATTTTTATTTAACTTGAATTTTGTTTCACATTTTTTATTCCGCATTTAATTCGATTATTCGGTACTGTTTGTATTCAACCCCCCCTTCTACAAACATATTGGGACCCAACAGATGGTCATCTGCCTTGGTATGCACTGGCCTACCCCTTTTTTTTGGTGGTGCTTGCTCTGATGAAGGTGTTGTTGTAATCTACAATGAAATGCACAAATGAACAATTCACACACTAAGTTTAATTTGTAAACAAATGATAAATGAATAATTCACCTACTAAAACTTAACTACCATACCTGTGATTTTTTTTTGTTTCCTCACATTTTGTTTATTTCTTAAGGAATGTGCTTTTGCAGCCTCAGATTGTGCTTTTTTTTGCTTCTACAACCTTCCTATAATTCTCTTGAACCTCAGCCTCATCAATTTTGCAAGTGGCCTTGTTGTGTCCAATTTGCAAACACCTGCTGCACTTCATTGTCATCTCTTTTTTGACATTTTACAGCCACTCCCAACCTCATCAGCTTCCCTCCTTCTGTGTTTTGTTGGTCTTCCTGGCATTCTCCTAGCTTTAGGAGGCAACAGTTTAATTTGTGTAGCTATTGGCCACTCCTTACTGCCTTTCATTGGACTCATCAAGTTTGAGTATGCTTTTAGATAAGTAGCCTTACTAAAGCAGTCATGCACAAATTTCTCTGGCTGAGCATTGATACCTAAAATGGCTTGGCATGCATGACTACATGGGATTCCTGTTAAATCCCACCTCCTGTAACTACAAGTTTTATTCTTCATATCCACCTCAAATTGATTACCATCTATGTCCTTAACTTCACACTTATCTCCACCATCCCAAGTTGATGTACATTTCTTTGATCCCTCAATGCTCCAGTTAAGCTTTCTAATTATCCTAGGACATAGTTCAGTATCTATCCTAGCCATGTAGTCTCTTTTTACATGAATTCTTTCCATGCATTGCGCTCTGATATGATCAAGCATGCTAATTATAGGTTTATATCTAGCTTCTAGTATCCAAGAATTAAAACATTCAGAAATATTGTTATCCACAACATCACAATGTGTCAATGTTTTAAAGTAAGCCCTACTCCAATATTTTGGATTAGTTTTCAAGAGGTCATCATAAGTAAAGGGAGAAATACACCTGATCTCATCCATCACCCTGTTGAAATCTGCCACTATTGAAGCCTTAGCTGCTCTCCAAAAAGCATTCTTTAGTGCATTTCCAGGATGGTTTTTCTTCCAGTTTGCATGGATGTGCCTTGAACAACATCTGTGTTCTGCTTCTGGAAGGTTCTCATCAATAGCATTCTTCAAGCCCTATTAAAATGAATAAGAACAGTTAAGGTTATATAAGGTCAAGTACAAAGGGACAATAAATACAAAGTATGCCTAGATACCTTTTTTTGATCTGTAATAACTGTATATGAGTATCCATCGCCAAGGTTGAGGACTTTTTTTAGCAGTTTGATAAACCACACCCAAGATTCTGTGCACTCAACTTCAACAACAGCCCATGCTATTGGAAACATCTGATTATTAGCATCCCTTCCAATAGCTGTCAACAACTCACCCTTGACATACCCTTTCAAAAAGCAACCATCTAATCTTATTATTTTTTCTGCAACCACTTAAAAATCCTTTTCTCAGTGCTTCAAAACATATGTACATTCTTTGAAAAGTTGGATTCTCACAGTCTTCATTTACTTCTCCTTTAATGAACACAAAACTTCCAGGGTTTGTTCTCAGCACCTCAGCCCCATAATCCCATAACCTACCATAATGTTCTTTCAAAACAGAATCCAACTCAGACATAGCAATTTTCTTAGCCCACCAACACTGATTCAAAGTACATTGTATCTTGAATTTTGCAGTTATAGCTTCTGCAAACTCTTTAAGTTTCCATCTTGGGTTACTTTTGATAGTACTCCCAAACTGTTTTGCTAGCCAGTCAACCTTAACCATTCTCTGCTTGCTTACAATGATACAATTGTGCTATCTTCTGTAGGTTTTAACTTGGAAAGCTTCATCATCCTGAATTTGACTAGCCCACAACTCCCACTTGCATCCATCCCTACACTTAGCTTGCATTCTCTTGAAATTTGATCTCTTCAACCAAACTTTTCTTTGTTTGGCCACACCATAATTTCTTACAGCATCTCTCAACAGCTCTCGTGATGTTAATATCATACCAGCCTCAAAATCAATATGCTCCATTGGTGTGTTTGGGTTGATGGTCGGATATTGTTTCACCTGTTTTTTCTTGCTACCTCTTGTCTTGACATCTGGATTGTTAACTTCTTCATAGTCACTTGAATCAGAAGATTGAAGGCTTGGCACATCAAATGAGTCACTGTCCTCTTTCTCTTCAAATTTTTTATCCACCTTGTCACATCCAATATATTGATTATCATCAAACTTGGGAACTAAATTTGCCAACATTTCATATTCATGCTTCACAAATTCCCTCCATTCAGGCATTTACCCAACAAAATCATCCCCCTCTACTATTCTCTTTGTCTCATGTCTCTCATTCATCTCTTGATTTTCTTCTTCCACTTGATCCACTGTAACATTATTTGTACCATTGTTAATATGCATATCAATTAGACTCACATTCCTTAAAGGATCAATCTTTCCTTCTCTTAACAATATTTTCTTTTCCCTAATTTCCTCTAATTCTTCATCTACATCTGATTCTACCTCATTATCATCACCCAATAAAAATTCCTCATCAGTACTACACTCACTGTCATCATCCTTTTCATAGTCTGGATCATCCAATTCATCACCATCATATAACTCATTCATGTCTTGTAACTTAGAACAATGATCACCACCATTACTAACATCTTTTTTCTTCTCCTCAACACAATGATCACCACTATTACTAACATCTTTTTTATTCTCTTTAACACAAGGATCAACATTATTACTAACAACATTTTTCTTCTCTTCAGCACAATGATCAGCATATATTGAAACAATACCATATTTTATTGCATCAAAACACATATCTTTAATCGACTCACGATTCCACAATAATTTATAAGCTTCATTAATTATGGTCAGAGGTTTCTTGTAATAAATTTTAAGACCATTTCCATATCCAGCATCATCTAAATAAGCTTCAAAATGTTCTAATAATAGGTAATTAATCTCAACCCCATAGATAGTATCACATTTACCTCCTTTGTAGTAATATATCCCTTCTTCGGTTTTGAACTCACCTCCGTGATATATCTCGAGCTTGATTTTGTCCATTTAACCTACATAAAATCAGTAGCGAATAAGTGAATATGATATCGATTACATGACAAAACCCTTATAGTACATCTTCATCATACCTTTAATGCTAAACCTTGATCGTGTCGTAATGGAATGACCTCAGTAATCGAAAGAGGGGTTTTGTTAGATTAGGAGAATAAGGGTTTTGTTAGATTGAGGGTTTTTTTTGATCGGGTAGATGGTTTTGTATTTTGTCTGCGTTTTGTTTTTTATTTTAATTATAAGTATGACAATTTACATGTCATCAGCCACGTGTCAACTTTCTGACACGCTGTTAAAAAATTGAACGTCCGTTAATTACATTTAACGGAGTACTTAGTTACTAACATAATAAGCAGTGTAGTTCTAATTATACAAGCTTTTATTGTTCAGTGGTAGGTTTCTAAAGGAAAAATTAGTTGAGTGACAAAAAAATTGATTTTCCCTTTAAGATATAAAGTTAAGCATAATATATAAATGGTTCATTTCCTTATTTATTAAACAATTTTTAGTTTAAAAAGTATGTCTCATACATTTTTAATATATATATATATTAATAAAAAATTAAATTATACATATAATTATTTTTTCAAAAAAATATTGAGAATAAATACACTTCTATCTAAAGAATATACATGTATATCACATATTTAGATTGGTTAGGGTCATAAATAATCGACGTATTTTGTTAGGCCTTAAATCAACTTTACGGGGGGGGGTGAATACAGTTTAAACAATCAAAACGAAATAAACAACTCAACAGAATAAACAGTTTTTATATTAATGAATAAAAACTGATTATAATACTCTGTCAAAGGATGAATATATATCCTTGAGAACTGTTAGGTTATATGAAAGATATATCAATCTCGAACACAGCTACAGAATCAATCTAGAAGATTGTTATAATTAAATAAGGAATCCTAATACTCATCTATAAAATGTGAGATTATTTATTCTCGATTAAATTATAATTTTGCCCTTTTACTTGATATTTATATAAAAAATATTGTTTGTGGTAATCAAACTTGAGTTTTAACATTCACATGCAAATCTATTTACCACTACACCACATTGTTAGTTGTGTTTTTAATCATATACATATTTGTGAGTGTCGTAAATGATCACAATTTATTTAACTTTATACATAAATACTGATTTTGTTTAAAAAACATAATTATTGGAATATTTGTAGAGGTAGTTTTAAAGAATTGAATTTAAGATATAAAGTTAAGCATAGTATATAAATGGATCTTTACCTTATTTATTAAATAATTTTTAGTTTAAAAGGTACGCCTCGTATATTTTTAATATATATATTAATAAAAATAAATAAATTATATATAATTAATTTTTTTTTAAAAAATATTGAAAATAAATACACTTATATATAAAGAATATATATGTATATCACATATTTAGATTTGTTAGGGTCATGAATAGTCGATGTATTTTGTTAGGCCTTAAATCAACTGTAGAGGGGAGTGAATACAATTTAAACAATCAAAATGAAATAAAGAACTCAACAGAATAAACAGTTTTTATATTAATGAATAAAAACTGATTACAATACTCTCTCAAAGGATGAACATATATCCTTGAGAGTTGTTAGGTTATATGAATGATATATCAATCTTGAACACTTACAATGTTAAGCAAACATGTGCTCATATACTGCAAACTACAGAATCAATCTATTGAATAAGGAATCCTAATACTCATCTATAAAATTTGTGAGATTATTTATTCTCAGTGAAATGACAATTTTGCCCTTCAACTTAATATTTTCTATAAAAAATATTGTTTGTGGGAATTGAACTTGAGTTTTAGCATTCACTTGCAAATCTACTTACCACTACACCACATTGTTAGTTGTGTTTTTAATCATATACATATATGTGAGTGTCGTAAATGATTACAATTTATTTAACTTTGAACATAAATACTAGTTTTGTTTAAAAAAACATAATTGTTGGAACATTTGTAGAGTTAGTTTTAAAGAATTGAATTTAAGATATAAAGTTAAGCATAATATATAAAAGGATAATTACCTTATTTATTAAACAATTTTCAGTTTAAAAAGTATGCCTCATACATTTTTAATATATATATATAATTAAATTATACATATAATTATTTTTTTAAAAAAATATTGAAAATAAATACACTTATACATAAAAAATATAGATGTATATCCCATATTTAGTTTGGTTAGGGTCATAAATAGTCGACGTATTTTGTTAGGCCTTAAATCAACTGTAGAGGGGGGTGAATACAGTTTAAACAATCAAAATGAAATAAAGAACTCAACAGAATAAACAGTTTTTATATTAATGAATAAAAACTGATTGCAATACTCTCTCAAAGGATGAACAAATATCTTTGAGAGCTGTTAGGTTATATGAATGATATATCAATCTCGAACACTTACAGTGTTAATCTAACTTGTGCTTATATACTACACAACTACAAAATTAATCTAGAAGATATGTTACAATTGAATAAGGAATCCTAATACTCATATATTGATTACTACAATAAGTAAAGTCCTACAACGACATATCTCTGCAAATATATCCTCCTGTGAAATCTTCTAATTTTGAGTTTGACAAATTCTCATATGAACAAATACTGATGACAAGTATTGATCAGCAAATACTGATGATAAATGCTGATGTCGTCATCTTTGTCAAACTCTAATATCAAGTACTGATGGCAAACTATGATAGCTAAATACTGATATTATCAATTTCTTTTAACATATTTCGGTTTATTCCGAATTCGAAATCAGAACTTCACCTATTATGACTATATGACGCGATAAAATATAACATCACTATCTAGATTTAAGTTAAATTACCAGTCGAACGAGAAAAACTTACCAATTAAGGAAAATTTCATAATATCTTATGCCAATAAAAAATAATATTTTTGACATTTTTATCGAATTAAATCAGTTGATAATCTGTATCAAAATTACTAACTAATCGGTTGTAGGTTATTGTTTTTGGGACTTGACCCAATATTTAAATATATTCGGAATTTGACATTATATATCACATGATCCGTTAAAACTATGACGTATACTAAATCAATTTATTTTTTAACATTTCACTTAAAAAAAGAATTTTGTTTATGAAATTATTCAACGATGGTGGAATTATAAAAAAGTTGATCCCAAAATCCTACTTCTTTCATTATCTTTAAAAAAAATTAAATTACACAACTAAATAGTAAAAGTTAGATTTTCCATTAACATGTTATTTGAAAAATTATAAGAAATTTGATGTTTCTTCATAAAAAATATAGATTATTTATTGTATAATTTAATTAAAAATACATTTGTATTCAGATATTTGTGAAAGAGATCCTAAATTTTAAATTAATAAATTTAATATGGTTATTATAAGTAATCTAATCCATGGAGTCTCTATTTTTTAGACTCCTCGAGTCCAGAATCCTAACTTAATATTACAATCCAATCTAATGGTTCATGTTTAATGTTTTTATTAATTTAAACACTAAAATAATAAATTTCGGGATATGAACGTGTATTATGGTGTTGTATCATTAATGTTAAACAAGTTAAACATGTACGTGTTCTACAAACTAATCATGTTCCAATAGAATCATATGTTCTGCAATTTTCAACTTGTCAAATGTATTAGATCTGCAAGACTTTCATTAAAATAGTAATATTTGTAGAGCATATTCATATTATAATACTTTTACAATATTTTTAGTACTATTTAATTGTATAACATATGTAAACTCCCATACTCAACAAAAAACAAGGATTCAATAGAACTTAACTCACATATATTTATGTAAGAAATTTTTAAAAAATTATAGAATTCAATCTTTTTAAAAAAATATTTAAGATTAGTAATAATAATTTTACGAAAATAATACTTAATATTGGAAAACATCGTACAACTATTTGGAATTACTTTATATCTTGAATTATTCGAAAAAAGGTTAAAACTATAATGTATTGTAACATTTGATTTAATCCATGTTATGCTATCTAAAGAAAAAAAATAATATCAGTTGATATTTTAAAAGGATTAATAAGTTCAACTAATATTTTTTTATTATTTTTTTGGCACGAGTTCAACTAATATTTAAAAATATTTAACGAGTTGAAAAGTATTTAATTCTAAAAAAATAATATACAATGTTATCAAGTTATTATAAAAAAAATATTAGAATCATATACGAAAGAAACTTGAAAACGATTTTAATGATGATATTAGTCAAAATTTCTCTTCGAATTCTTGAAAAAAAAATATATGAATATCAGTAGTTAGTCTTTATAATATATGAATTACTTTTTAGCATCAATGGTTGATACTCTATTGAGTAAAATTAGATATGGATTTATTGTGAGTGCTACTACGATTACAATATATTAGTAATTGTAATTTACGTATTAGATAAATATAATTTTTGAATAATTATAAATGCATGTAATTTGAGTAATATTTTGACTAATGATTAGACATATACATAACCAAGATATCTAGCATATAAACACAATGAGGCTAGCATAATCTACTCAAAAATAAAACAAACAATAGTTTACATATACACGCACGAATATATGACTTTATCTTTACTAATTTTAGAAGGTTCAATGTTAATGTTGTATTCAGATATATTGATACCCTAGAAGAGAATTAAAAAAGTCTTTTATGTTGTGAAAATGAGAATGATCAATTAAATCTTAGTTTTTTTCAATGTGTTGAAAACTAGATGAATTATGCCAATTTTAATAGATGAATCATGACATTGACAATAATCTGACATCTTATAAAATTAACTTTGTACAGTAGATTAAAAACTGAGGACATGTTCGTGTCAACTTTAGTTGATGAATTAATACATTAGCAATGACATAACATCAACATAGATGTTAAATCTAAAAAATAATATTTTCCACCAAAATTCAACTTATATACTATAGTGTAAATTCTACTTTGTTGAATATACGATTGCAGTTCTTGACGGCTTTAATTATACATTATTGATCCTTTTAAATTAAGTATGGTAGTTGTAAATTAGTAGTAACTTTATTAATAAAATAGCTAATTACTCATAATTTATTTTATCAAAACTCAAAAAAATTATTCGACTCTGCATTAAACATATATGTTACTTTTTAGTTTAATTTTTATGAATATACTGATAAAATTCTATGAGTTAAATTTAAACCTTTTTTATTTAAAAGTACAGTGACTATCTTACTTGTATTCATTCAGTATATATAAATTACACAACACAAATAAAAAAATATATAATTTGAGTAATAAGTTAATTAGAAACGTTATATACGTTGTTAATGTCATACATGAAAATCATACATATTGATAAAAGCTCAACTTATATTTTATATATCTTATAGGTGACACAATATTTACCAATAAGAAAATAATCAAGAATGTTGTCAATATAATTGTAAGGTAGTACAAAAAAATCAAGAAAATGACCCGTGTCTCATACGAGTTATTATGCTAGTTTTTTTATTTAAAAGATAACTTTGAGTTTTAATTTTTATTGGACAAGTAGTTTAAAACTATTCTTCCAAATATTTATTAAAATTTTTACCTTTTTTAAATGTCGTGATTTCGAATATCAAGTATTTTGTTGCTTACAACTCATACCTCAACTAGGGATGAGCATGAAAATTCGAAAATCGGATTATCCGAATTTTCGATCCGGTATCCAATTAAAAAAATTCAAAAATTTGGATATCCGATCCGGATTAACCGGACCGGATATCCGATCCTAGTTTTTTTTCCATAAATTTGGATACGAATTCAGATCATATTATTATAAGAATTCGGATATGCGGATCCGATCCAATTTTTTATTTCAAATATAATAAATAAATTATATGTGAGAAATACTAATATGAGATCATTATGAATATTAAACTTAATTTAAGATGCTAATTGGTTTTATGTTATAGTGCCACTCCACACTTGACATTCCACACACCTGCAGACAGCTATGCATACAGTACTAATAGTAGTAAAGCATTAGTACTATTTACCAGTATTAATAAAGTAATTGCAATTTGTAAGTATGCTGCCAAAAATCTAACATGCATCAAGTTCCCATGTATTAAAAACTTATCAAGTTATTTTGTTCAAGGACAAGAAAAAAAGTATAAATGCTAGTATGTTTTAATCAGAACATCTTCAATTTCCATGTACTAAAAACTTATCAAGTATTTTTTTTAATAAAATATATGGATCTAAATAATTCATTTTTCGATCCGATTAAAGCGGATATCCGAATATCCGGTTAAACCGGAACCGAACTAGAATTTTAGTGATCCAAAAAACCGGATATCCGATTCTACATTTACTAACCGGACCAGATATCCGGTTTTACTCACCCCTAAGCTCAACTGTAAACCAAGGACATCATAAATTTAATGATATAATCTCTAACTTTAAAGTTAGAAACATGGTTATAGATTTGGGAACTAATAGGTTTAGATACCGATTTATAATTTATCGAATCGGACAAATATTTTTAACTGATATTTGAAGATATTTATCAGCAATTTTTAAAAAATCGGTCGATTTTTATAATTCTGATTATAATTAATTAAATTTGCACATATATCAAATATATAAAAAAATTAATAATTTTAATATGTAACTATTTTAATTATCTATATATTGTAAATTATTTGCATAAAACCATTTTTCAAATTTATGATCCATATTTATTTATTTTTCATCTATACATTTATATTTATACGTTTTGCAATTGATAATTTACCAAGTAAAATTCTATGAAATCCTTTATTGTGTAGTTCTTGGGTGAAATCCCTTGTTAGATATATTTGAGATGTCATGTCTAATATGATTCATGTTTAGTTTTGAGATCTTAACAAACAGGACATATCAGGACTTACTGAAATCAGGACTTACTGGAAGTCAGAACTTAATATCAGAACTTAAGGTCATATCAGAACTTAAGTGCGGGAAGACTTACAGATAAGGAAGGAAGCTGATTTACAGTAGAAGATCGAGACTAAAACAAATAAAGATATGCATGGAAAGAGTTGGAAGACTGGAAGACTTGTAGAAGATATCTGATTGATATATTTTAGGAGATAGAATTATATTCTATATCAATTAGAAGTTATCTTGTAACTGTGTACTATATAAACACAGACTTAGGGTTTACAATATATGTGTTATCATTATCGAGAATATTATACATTGTAACCTAGCAGCTCTTAGTGATATTTGTTCATCACTGAGATAGAACAACAGTTTTTATTGTAACAGAGTTTATTCAATATACTTGATCTTTGTTACATACTTGTGTTAAATCGATTTGATTGTATAAACACTGTATTCAACCTCCTTCTACAGTGTTGTGTGACCTAACAATTTGTATCAGAGCTTATCTGTTAACACACATACAGTAAAGATCCAAACAATCATGTCTGAAGAAGCACAAACTCCAACCAAGCCCACCAAAACTGAAGAAACTCAAAAGACTCAAACCCACAGTCGATATGAGACTATTAGGGTTCCCATACTGAGACCTTCTGAGTATCCCATATGGAAAGTGAAGATGGCTATGTTTCTGGAAGCTATAGATCCAGAATACCTTGACAGAATTAATGAAGGACCGCATAAGCCTACCAAGCTCTCTGTTGTAGTTGCTGATCAACCAACAAAGACCATACCAAAGGAGAAAGGTGAGTACACAGCTGAAAACATCTCATCTATTGCCAAGGATGCAAGGGTAAGGCATTTGCTGCATAGTGCCATTGATAATGCCATGTCAAGCAGGGTAATTAATTGCAAAACTGCAAATGAGATATGGGATGCTTTGGAGACAAGATGCCAGGGAACTGATGCAATCAAGAAGAACATGAGGACTATACTCACTCAAGAGTATGAACACTTTGACTCAAAAGCTGATGAGTCATTGACTGATTTATATGATAGGTTTGCCAAACTCTTGAATGATCTGTCACTGGTGGACAAGGAATATGATCTTGAATATTCAAATCTAAAATTCCTTTTAGCTCTTCCTGAAAATTGGGATTTGAAGTCTACTAGCATAAGAGACAACTATGACCTTACTAAAACTACTCTTGATGAAATTTATGGTATGCTCAAGACTCATGAACTTGAGATGGATCAAAGGAGCAAGAGGCATGGAAGAAAGTCAAGGGCAGTTGCTCTTAAAGCTGAGGAATCTCCTAAAGCTGTTGCCTCAAAGAGAGGCAAAGGAAAGGCTCTCATCATAAAGTCTGATTCAGAGTCATCATAAAGTCTGATTCAGAGTCATCATACTCTGATGATGATGATTCAGAATCTGAAAGTTTACCTGAAATGGATGCTGATGAAGAGATGATGAAATTGTGTGCTCTTATGGTGAAGGGTATCACAAAGATAGCCTACAGAAAATTCAGAAAATGCAAGAAGTTTTTCAGGAAAAGTGGAAATTCTGATAAGAAAGGATTCAGAAAGTCTGAAGGTAAAGGAAAGTCTGATAGAGGAGACAACTCAAATGTCAAATGCTACAATTGTGGTGAAAGATGCCACATATATCCTGACTGCAAGAAAGGAAAAAGTGACAAAGACAAGGCACTTGTCACAAAGAAGAAAAGCTGGACATACACTTCAGATTTTGAACATGAGGTGAACTATGCCTTGATGGCAAATGCTGATGGCAGTCCTGAAACTGATGAGTTAAAGGTACCTCAAACAACTTATGCTTTTCATACTGATGATATTACTGAGTTGAGATTATATCTTAAAACCATGTTCATTAGTTATAGAGATTAGACTATAACATGTGAAAGATTAACATCTGAAAATCTTGCTTTTAAAAAGAGGAATGACTATTTAGAAAAAGAGTTAGTTATGTTTCATCAAACTCAGAAAGAAAGAGATGATGCTTTTTATGTTAGAGATGAAGTGCTAAAATTGAATGAATCTCTAAAAATTGAGTTAGAAAATGAAAGAGAAATTATCAGAAATTGGACTAACTC
Organism: Apium graveolens; assembly: GCF_009905375.1. Classification (NCBI taxonomy): domain Eukaryota; kingdom Viridiplantae; phylum Streptophyta; class Magnoliopsida; order Apiales; family Apiaceae; genus Apium; species Apium graveolens. Next base: position 104,020,296 of record NC_133649.1, on the reverse strand, counting down.
TGGCAGAACAACTCAGAATTTATTAAGTAGTGGAAAATGGAAAAAGGGCTTAGGTTATGGAGATGATAAAAGTGAGAAAGGAACTGAACAAATTGAGCCAATTGTTGTGAAACAGACTGCTAAGCCAAAGGTAAATCCTGTTAATTTTGTAGCAAAAACTGTAAAGTCTGATTCTAAAAAGATGAAAGAATCTAGGACAGAAGTAAAAGAAAAATCAACTTCTGACAAATTAGTACAGGATAAACCATCTGAAGTAAACATAGGCTTAATGACTAAGAAGCAGCTTAAGCATAAGCTGAAAGAGATTAGGAATGTCAACAAGGTAAAGGAAGCTAGGAAAAATAGGAATGGAAAGGAAGGTGTGAATAAAAGCAATAATTATATGCCTACTCCTAATGCTCCTAGAAAGAAATGTTATAACTGTGGAAACTATAACCATCTTGCTTCTTTTTGCAGGAAAAATAAAGATATAAACTCTTTACCTCCTAAATCAGGAGTTAAGAGTCAGTCTGTTAGGTTTAAGCCACAAAATCCTTATTTTCATTGTAGTAGTTTATGACATTCCATTTATACTTGTAAGGAATATCATAGTTTGTACTATGATTATTATCAAATAAAACCTTCTTTGAAGAAATTTAGAATTGTTCCTTCTAGTGTAAAGTCTGATGCAAAGTCTGATATAAATTCTGAAAAACAACATGTTAGCATAAACTCTGAAACTAAATACGCTGCAAATGCTAACAAACTTAAAAAGGCCAAAGGATTTAAGCAAGTCTGGGTCCTTAAAACTAACCAATAGTGGTCTTTGTGATTGCAGGGCAACAGGATAAATATCCTAGTGCTGGACAGTGGATGTTCAGGACATATGACTGGAAATAAAGCCATGCTATCAAACTTTGTGGAGAAAGTTGGCCGATGAGTTTCTTATGGAAATGGCAACATGAGAAAAACTCTGGGATATGGCAATATCAATCTTGGAAATGTCATCATTGGAACAGTAGCTCTTGTCTCAAGACTTAAACACAATCTGCTAAGTGTGAGTCAAATCTGTGACAGAGGTTATCATGTGGATTTCTTTGAAGAACACTGTGAAGTTGTAAGCAATTCTACAAGCAAAGTGGTTCTGAAAGGTTACATGCATGGTAACATTTATGAAGCTAGACTTTCAATAAGTACTGATGGTTCTGCAATCTGTCTGTTAAGTAGAGCATCAATTGAAGAAAGCTGGAATTAGCACAAAAGACTCTCTCATTTAAATTTCAACAACATAAATGAGCTAGTAAAGAAAGATCTTATGAGAGGATTGCCAAATTCAGTATTTGCTCCTGATGGCCTTTATGATTCATGTCAAAAGGCAAAACAAAGAAAATCTTCTTTCAAGAGCAAAACTGAATCTTCAATTCCTGAGCCTTATCACCTATTGCATGTTGATCTATTTGGTCCAGTCAATGTCATGTCTATTGTAAAGAAAAAATATGCTATGGTTATGGTGGATGAGTTCACAAGGTACACTTGGGTGTATTTCTTGCACAAGAAGTATGAAACTGCATCTACTTTAACTGATCATGTCAAATAGCTGGATAAGTTGGTCAAAGATTCTGTTAAAATTATAAGAAGTGATAATGGCACTGAGTTCAAGAATTCAATCATGGAAGAGTTCTGCAAAGAGCGTGAAATCAAACATGAATTTTCTGCACCTGGAACTCCACAGCAAAATGGAGATGTAAAAAGAAAGAACAAGATTCTCATTGAAGATGCACGAACTATGCTTAATGAAGCAAAGTTACCAACCTACTTTTGGGCTGAAGCTGTGCAGACTGCTTGTTTTACACAGAATGCTACACTCATAAACAAGCATGGAAAAACACCATATGAAATGGTGAAGAAAAAGAAGCCAAATATGAAATACTTTCATGTATTTGGTTGTAAGTGTTTTGTTCTTGAGACTCATCCTGAACAGCTGTCCAAATTTGATCTAAAAGCCGATGAAGGAATTTTTGTTGGATATCCACTTTCCACAAAAGCCTTCAGAGTCTACAATTTAAGAATAAGGGTTATCATGGAATCTATCAATGTATCTTTTGATGATAAGAAGATTACTGGACTTGAAGATTTCAATGATCATGATCAGCTGAGATTTGAAAATGAAGATTTAAATTCTGATTTTGTAAATTCTGATGACTTAAACTCTGATACTGTAAGTTCTGACGAGTTAAGTTTTGATGACATTGAAACTGTGGTAACAACTCCAAGGGAATATGCACTTGTCCAGGGGGAGCAAGCCGAAGATCCTACCACAACTCAAGACTTTCAAGAAGCATCAGAACCTGTCACTGGCTCTTCAAGTTCTGATTCATCAAGTTCTGATGAGCCAAATTCTGATAATTCTGGAAACTCTAATTCTTCAAATCCTGAAGGATCCAACTCAAATTCTGAAGTTTCAGAGAGCATAACTACAGGGGGAGCATCATAAAATGCTGATGGAGACAGCATGGATCATGGAGGAGGATCCAGTTCTAGAGAACAACTTCCATCTGCAAGGAAGTGGACTAAATCACATACACCTGACTTGATAACTGGAGATCCTGAAGCAGGTGTCAGAACTAGAACTGCAACATCAAATGAATATCTCTATCATTCTTTTCTATCTCAGACTGAACCAAAGAAAGTGGAAGAAGCTCTTCAAGATACTGATTGGGTGCAAACAATGCAAGAAGAGTTGAATGAATTTGAAAGAAATAAAGTCTGGACCCTAGTGCCAAGACAAAAGAACAGATCTATTGTTAGCACAAAATGGGTGTTTAGAAACAAAACTGATAGTGATGGCATAATTACAAGGAACAATGCAAGGCTGGTGGCTAAGGGTTACTCTCAACAGAAGGGTATTGATTATGATGAAACATTTGCACCAGTTGCTAGATTGGAAGCCATAAGAATCTTTTTTGCTTATGCTGCTCACAAAAAGTTTAAAGTCTTTCAAATGGATGTGAAAAATGCTTTTCTTAATGAAAAATTGGAAGAAGAGGTATATGTTGAACAACCTCCAGGATTGGAAGATCCAAAATTTCCAAATCATGTCTACAGATTAGGCAAAAAACTTTATGGCCTTAAGCAAGCTCCAAGAGCATGGTATGAGACTTTAGCTCAATTCCTTTTGGAAAGTGGATTTCATAGAGGTACAATTGATAAAACTCTATTCTACCTCAACCATGGAAAAGACTTACTTTTAGTACAGATACATGTTGATGATATCATATTTGGTTCTACAAATGCCAAGCTTTGTGAAAGATTTGTAAAGGTAATGCAGTCAAGATATCAAATGAGTATGATGGGAGAACTTAGCTATTTTCTGGGACTTCAAGTCAAGCAAAATGAAGAAGGTACTTTTATCAATCAATCCAAGTACACCAGAAATTTACTGAAGAAATTTCGAATGCAAGATTGTTCAACTGCATCCACTCCCATGGCCACTGCAACCAAGTTAGATAAAGATACTGGTTCATCAGTAGATATTACTAACTATAGAGGTATGATTGGCTCTCTACTCTATTTAACTACAAGTAGAACTGATATCATGTATGCTACCTGTCTTTGTGCAAGATTTTAGGCTGATCCAAGGGAACCTCATCTTATAGTTGTGAAAAGAATTTTTAAGTACCTCAAGGGTACAGCTGATCTAGGATTATGGTATCCTAGAGAATCAGATTTTAAGCTAATAGGTTACTCAGATGCAGATTTTGCAGGATGCAAAATTGACAGGAAAAGCACAAGTGGAAGCTGCCAATTTCTTGGAGGCAGATTGGTTTCTTGGTTTAGTAAGAAACAGAAATCAATTTTCACATCAACTGCAGAAGCAGAATATATTGCTACAGGAAGCTGTTGTGCACAAATTCTTTGGATGAAGAATCAGTTACTGGATTATGGGTTAAAATTTTCTAAAATATCTATTTACTGTGATAATCAAAGTGCTATTACTATGACAGGTAATCCAGTTCAACACTCAATGACAAAGCACATCAGTATTAGGTACCATTTCATAAGGGAACATGTGATAGAAGGTACAGTGGAATTGCATTTTGTCCCAACAGATCAACAACTAGCAGATATCTTCACAAAACCACTATGTGAAGCTACTTTTACAAGACTGGTAAATGAACTTGGAATGGTTTCAGGTTCTTTCTCTAAATCTGCTTAGTTTTTGTTCTCATGCATCAGACTTTATGATCAGTGTTTACAGATTGTCTTATCTTCATGTAATTTGTGCTTATATTAAAATACATTAAATGCTGATTGTTATCTGATGTGGATCTATATACTCTGATAGTGATTTAAATGTTCTGTGACTATTCAATCCAATGAGGATTACTATGCTAGATACTGACCTAGTAATCTTTAACATACTAGAAATCCCATGTTTGAAGTAGTTGTTTATGTGGAAATTCATTAACACAAGCAAATTCTGATTTTGATCTTAGTCAAATTTACTTTGTGTATCTTATTACGAAGTCACAAACTAGATTCTTGCTTCTTATCTGTCAAATTCTGATGTCAGTAAATCTTAAGGATGAACTAAATGCTGATAAACCTCACTTATCTAAAGAAAAGAAAAGAAAAGAAAATTGAAGTCAGGTACTCCTTTGAGATCTAGAGTAAAAATGTGGAAGGGAAGACCCAAGTGCATTGCTGGTATTAAGTAATATGCATTAGAAAAGCAAATAAATTTTTCTTGGTGACTTTTCACATTCTCTGATTACTGAAGAAATACTCTGATCATAGCATAAATTCTGTTAGCAGTTGTGACTCACTTACACTGAGAAGCCACTGTAAAAAGGAATTTCAAAAGATGCATAAAATGAGCACAAACAGTTGAGGTGGAATTTTGCATAAATTCATTCTAATAGTAGACTTCATTATTAATGACATATTTTAAGCACTTTTCTCAGTTATGCCTTATTTCTAAGATGTACTGAAGTTTATCAGACTTTAATCTTTATTTGATATTCTGCTAAATGTACATACTCTCATTCCATGTGAATAATGAAAATTACTGTGTAGATTAAGTTATTTCAGATAAACTGTTAAGTATCATTTGCATAAATTCTGAGGACAAGTTCTGATGGAAGTTCTGATGATTAAACTCTGAAGAAATAAGTCAGTATTTGTATGAAGAATCACAGAAACAGACATTCACTTTTTGAGTACAGAAGTCATGTTTTGATGACCGTTAAATTCTGATGTTAGTCAAGTTCTGATGTAAATCCCGATGGAAACTCTGATGCTTATGTGGTATTATTTATTTACTCGACTTATTTATGGTAAATACTGTAACGGTCATATTTAATCAGAATATAATTAGGTGAGATAAAAACAGTCATAATTATTTGGGTTAGTGGTAAACGTGTTTGTCTTGAAAAACTGCATGTGCACAGTAATTATTACTTATTTCCTGTGCCCACTAACTCCTGCTTTAACTATTGACTGTTCACATATTGCTAGGTGTAAACTGTCTACCATACTTCACGTGGGTTGTATAAATAAGAAATTTAAAAGATTTTACGATCTTTTACCTACTTCTCTCATTCTCTTATCTCTCATATTTTCTCTCACCCACTAATATTCTCTGAAGCTTTTTTTCATACAGGCATTTTATCAAACACCTTGCAAACACTTTTTTTCTCACTTGATTTTTACCAGAAATGGCACCAAAAGACAGTTTTCAATGGAGCTAAGTTTGTTCCTAACAACTACTCAGCTATTCTCTCTAAGGATGAAGTGAAGTCCAAGACTTTTTGTCTCGAAGTGAAATAGGCTATGCACTGACCCAACCAGATACATTATCAGGAACTCAAGTGCTGGAGTTCTGGAGGTCAAGAGTGTATGATGATAGTGGTGCTAATGGGTCCCCAAGTATTATCTTTACTACAGGGGATGATGAGCATGCGGTGACTTTGGCCACAGTTCGATAAGCACTTCATCTGCCAGATAACTGCATTTTTTCCACTGTTGAGGAGTCAGCTTTTCAACAGCTAATGGCCAATTTGGGCTATGAGCAAACTTTGGCAAAGCTTGGACAACTAGAGAGACCCCACATCAGGAGGGAGTGGAGTTTCTTCTTTGATTGCATCACAAGAACCTTTGCAAACAAGTGTTCAAACTTTGATGCAATTCCTATCCTCAGTTAGCAAATTGGGTATGCTCTGATTACTCAATCTCATTTTGATTTTGCTACTGCTGTACTAGGATTCATAGGGGATAGGATGACAGAAGATAGAAATACTGTATATTTTTCTAGATTCTGTCAACTTATTTACAGCTTTTGTAACCCTGATACACCCCAATTAGCAAGTGAGCTGATTTCACCATTTAAATTTGCTAAGAGAGCATTTACTGACTTATTATCTGTTGATAATAGAAAAACTATTTTGAGACCCCTTCAAATTCCTACATCTGTCAAACAGTTTCTGGTAAACTCTGACCCAACCACATACACTACTAAAGTTCCTGATGTCCAACCAACTCAACCTCCATCAGCACCTACAACAACTACACAACCAACCACCTCTCAACCTCAATCAACTCAACCTACCATCATAACTTACTTCCTACCATCAGCTCAATCCCAACAACAACAACAACAACAACCATCAACACATACCATCAGACCTTCACCTCTTGGCCAAAAAGGGCAAAGTCTGTTCCTCAACCTCCACAAAAGAGAAGGAAGATGATTCTCAGGGATGAAACTGATAGTGAGGAGGAAGCACAGATTCATGCATCAGAACTTGTGACAGTTGAAGTTGAAACTGAGGTTTTGAAAGATATAGAAGCTAAAGGGTCAACCCATCAGGTAAATACTGAAGCTCAAAGTTCTGATACTTTGAAGAGGAAAAGAACAGTAAGTACTGATGATAAAGCAACTCCTTCTCTATCAAGGAGATTGAAGAAAATGAGGGCCAAAAGGCACATGGCTAAGCCTCTATCTGAGGATACTACTGAAGCTGAGGAAGGGGATCAGGAATCTCTGATCTTATCAGAACCTGTGGTAATTGAAGCTCTGCCATCCCCTACTCAAGCTCCTGATACAGTGCTCACCCCTCCTGTCTCTCCAATAAAAGTAACAGCTAATGCTGAAGAACAAACAACAAATTCTAAAATAGATATTCACAATCTAAATATACCAACTGTTCTTCATTTGGAAACTCTAATGACAGCAGCTCTGCCATCTCAAGTCAACTCTCCAATCTTAAATGCTGAGATACCATCTACACCAACAACATCAATTCTGGAGATAAGTTCTGATGCTCAGAATTTAGATGAAATTGTTCCAGAATCTCCAATTTCTTCACACACTCTAGTACTGTCAGAAGATAATGAGTCTTCTTCAAGCTTTGGAGACAGTGTTTCAATACATACTCCAGCTCCTGTACTTGGAAAGGAAGCATTGGTCAAGAAATTTGTTGAACAAGCTGCACCTGTTCCTTGGGAGGAAACTCACAGGGGAGTTGAGTGGACCAAGAAGTGGAATTAATCAGATTTTATTTTAAGCACCAAAGTTCTGACAGAGCATGTGTCAAAAGTTGATGAGTTATTGTCAAATTCTGATTTCAAGACTCATCTCAAGGTTACAGCTCTGAGTACAAGAAGTCTTCATTGTCTACATTCCATTACTCATGCTAAGGTTGATACACTAAAGGAAAATGCTGATAAGCTAGATATGTAGATCAAGCTTGACAAGAACAGGTATATCAGACCTACACTTGAGAAAATAGAAGCAATTGAGAAAATTTAAGAGAAGCAACAGGCCCAAATCTCTGAGGTCCTGGCAAATCAAGCTTCTCAACAGGCTCAATTGAATGACATTCAATCTTCAGTGGAACTTCTTCTCTCACTCCTAATATCAGATGATGCCAAAAAGGGGAAGAAGATAGTTAAGTCCAAATGCTCTAACGATCAAATACTGAAGGAGAAAGATGATGAAGCTGATGACCAGGGAAACCCTAGCAAGGGTAGAGGTCAAGTTCAAAGTAAAGGGCAGAGCAGCAAGGTTTCTTCAAGGAAACTAATTATTGATGCAAGCAAATCTTCTATTCAAAAGAAGACAAATTCTGAAGCTGCTCAAACTCAAAATCTGATAGCAAGTACTGATACTCAAAATCTGATATCAAGTTCTGATGAGCAAAGTCTGATGACAAAGCCTGATGTTTTGATACAAGGTGGAAGTCAAGACTCTCAAAAGTTTATGCAAACTCTGAAGCTAAAGGGAAAGCAGACTACAGTCTACTACAAAGATCCCAAGATTAAGACACTTGATGAGGAAATTGCTAGAAGATTATTTCTGAAGCATAATCCAGGAATGGATTTAGAAAATCTCAAGGAGGAAGAAGCTAGATTTAAAGCTGGAAAGACAAATCTAAAGCCAAAAGCTTTTGTTGCAAAGAAACCTCCAAGGCCTAAGGAAAAAGGCATTGTGATCAAGGAGAAATCAAATACTGAGGCATCAAAGCCCAAAACAAGATCACAGATTGATATTGATCACAAAGATAAAGGAAAAGGAAAAGTTGATGAACCAATAAAGCCACATGAGATAAAAATTCCTCAAATCTTGATAAAACCTGTGTGCAAAATGGTTCAAGTTCATGATGATACTCTTGCTGAAGATGAATCTGTTCAAACTCTGAAAAAAAGGAAGATTACTGAAGAATCCAAGACAACCTCTGACAGAGCTCAAGTTGTTCAGAGTGAAAAATAGCAAGCTACAAAAGAAACAGCAAGTTCCGATAAAGTCATCAAGACATCAACCTCTTACATAGCTCAAGTTGATTTAGACAAGATGAAAGTAGCTGACAAAAAGAAACTTCTATGGAAAAATGTCAAAGAAAATATGATTCTATTTCTTGAAGATGGAAGGACATATCAAATGTCAGAATCAGATGTTCTGAACAAATCCTTGAAATAACTTCAATTCTTTCATTATCTTTTAGAGATAAAGTCTGATATTACCAGGAGATCGTCAAATTTCATATTGAAGACCATAAGAGATAAAGCAAGAATTTTTGGTTCAAGGGTTACAGAATTCATTCCTAACATAGTTGAAGATGATGTAAGTGAAATTCCAATGAAGAAGGATTCTGCTAAACTTGAAGTGATTTTGAAAGAGAAATATCTATGCTACAATGAAGATTCTTCTCATCCAAGGGTAATAAGACTGGGTGATGGTTTAGAAAGAAACCATATCTCTGCACTAAGGACTGCAATCTACCAGATTGGAAGTCAAGATGAAGAGATGAAGCAAGTCAAGACTACAATAGCTCAAGTCCTGAGGAATAAAGAAGAAAAGCTGATATCAAACTTTGTCAAGAATCACTTTGGATTCAGATTGACTCAGTGAGATTGGTAAACGCTACAAGGACTGTAAGTTGTACTTAGTTATCTAGTTAAACTCTTATTGCATTTGTACTTAAATGTTTTTGACATCATCAAATCTATTAATTTGTATATTTTGCATAATTTAAAAGTTGGGGGAGATTGTTATATATATTTGAGATGTCATGTCTAATATGATTTGTGTTTAGTTTTCAGAACTTAACAACAGGATATATCAGGACTTACTGAAATAAGGACTTACTGAAGTCAGAGCTTAATATCAGAACTTAAGATACATATCAGTACTTAAGAGCGGGAAGACTTTCAGATAAGGAATGCGGCTAATTTACAGGAGAACATCTGGACTAAAACAATAGAAGATATGCATGGAAAGAGTTAGAAGACCAGAAGACTTATAGAAGATATCTGATTGATATATTTTAGGAGACAAAATTATATTCCATATCAATTAGAAGTTATCTTGTAACTGTGTACTATATAAACACAGACTTAGGGTTTACACTATATGTGTTATCATTATCGAGAAGATTATACATTGTAACCTAGCAGCTCTTAGTAATATTTTTTATCACTGAGAGAGAACAACAGTTCATATTGTAACAAAGTTTATTGAATATACTTGATCTTTGTTACATACTTGTGTTCAAATCGATTTGATTGTATAAACACTGTATTCAACCCCCTTCTACAGTGTTATGTGACCTAACAACTAGTACAAATGTGAGTACTATATTTAAAAATTATAAATATCCAACTATGAAGTGATGCATCAGTCTTGTACTTGCAATCTTCTATTTTTTGTAATTTGGACATTCCCGTATCTTGAGCCTGTGATAATAAATATTCTTGTACATCAAAATGTGGGACATGAATCAGACAAGCAACTAAGTATATTGGCAATTTTTTTACATAAAACAATCACAGTCACATCAATTACAGCTATGCATAAGTACTTGATCAGTAAATTAACATATAATCTTATCAAGTTTGTACTGATACTTAGATTAGGAAATTTTTGAATTGGTCCATGAATGTCGGTTAAGGTTCTACCGAGAGGGCTTATCCCTGGAGCAACGAGCATCTTACTAAAGTTAGGGCTTGTGCAAGAACTTTATTCATGACCGTTAAACCAATATTTGGTGTTGACTTCCTGTTAGACATTAAGGTAGAGCAGAGCTCCAAGGCGAGAGCAACCATATGCAAGTCAGAGTCACTAAAATGCAAAATTGAAATTTGAGATCAGAATAGAATTTAGGACGTAAGAAACTTAAAACACTAATAAGACTAACATGAGCAACCTACAGATGTAAAATATTCATCAAGTGCAATACAAGCCAATATTATATACTTAAGTTTCGAAAAGAGCACTTGATTAAGGAAAACCTTATCAAAGTTGAAAGTTCCACAATGATAACTTTATAGGCAGTTGAACTGATTTTATCACAATAGGTAACAATTAGTGTATTCAAAGTCCCAAATGTTGCCCGTCTCAATGCTCGATTAGCCTATGATCGAAAAAACAAACCAGATCAACCACTTTACATTATAAGGAGATAACAAAGAATGAGGTAACAAAAAAACAACTTCTAGCTGCTTATACCTTCCTCAAGATTGCGGTTAGCTCAGCAATGACGTGCTTAAGGATACATGATAGGTCCAGGTGCATAATTCAATAGGTTAATAATTACCGCAAGAAGCCACTATCTTTCTCAGAATTTAATCTGAAGTGCTGAGCTTGGTAATAATTTAATAGGTTAATAAATAATTTAAAAGGAATATAACATCTCTTTCTCTGATATTTGGCCAGAAAGAGAGAAATTAATAGCCCTTCCCACATCCAATGTTTGGCCAGTCCATTATGTATTCAGTGATCCTTGTCAAGTTACGTCCATAGAAAAAACTTATTAAAAACTCAACTAAAATGCCAAGTTGACCAATTAATTAAAGTAACAGAATAAACTATAAACTATAAAATCATTTCTGAAATCTTGTATCTTAACGTGATGCAACTTTTACTTTGCTTAATTAAATTAGTTTAGAACAACTTACATCTGCTTCCAGAAGAGCGCGTCTAATGTCTCTCATTGGTTCCACAATATTTTCTTTTGTCAAACTCAAATAAAAATAGTCACATATCACAGTTACTATAAATCACGGGCTCGTAACTTGTAAATTAAAAGAAAACTAGTATGTAAAGTGGTAAACTTGCTCCTTTGAGCTTGTTCCACGCAAATTCGATCGAGATCAGTCGTGAGTTGTCCAAACATTTTAGCTCTAACTACTAAACCGCCACCACACAATTCTTTGTTCCTAGCATCATTACTAGAAGAGTATACAAATTCCCATAGTTGTCTTTGGTGAAAAAAATAAGGGAAATATAAAAACATTACGCAATCAAAATAAATTCCTTATAATTACAGAAACAGATTTTGTACAAGTACTAAGTATTCGAATAACACAGGGGTTTTGAGTACTTTTTACCTATATATATATACCTCAAATACAGATTATCCAGCAACTTCAGTGAAATTGACTGTAAAAGCCTGACTCGGTTAAGCCCTTGAGTTGACTCACTGAGTATCATCGTCGAGTTGTCGAGTTTTGATGCGGCCCCACTGATTTGAGCTTGATCTTTCTGAGAAGAGCAATGATCTTCTTTACTCGCCCGGAATCATCACCGGAGATGCAGAATCGCCATTGATGAACTGAAGAGCTTCGAAACGATGACCGAATGATTGATTTGAAGTTCAGACTAGTGAAATAAGTGTTTTAACATCGTGTTTAACACTATATCACTGAGAAGATATATAGATTTGATTGAATAATGAGAGAGAGATGGAGAATATCTATGAAGAATAAATTAGGGTTTGAGAGATTGAGTGATTTCGGACGAGAAATATTAAGTTCTGTATATGAATCGAGAGAGAAAAGCAGGGATAATAAGAATTCATGATCGATTTGTATCTACAAAATAAGGATTTGACCTGAATTTTTGATTAAAAATTAGGGTTTCATTCGGGTTTGGAAAAGGGGAAATTAAAACGAGAGTATTATTCTTCTTAATGTCCTAGAAAATGACTTTTCAATTTTGTTGTTAAAGTTACAACGCGAAAAGTTTGGCGCCTCTGAAATCTTTTCGGCATTTTTTTATATAAATATAGATTTTGGTATTAAAATTATTAATTACTTTTATAATGTTATTATTTAAGTTTTAAATCTTATATTATAAAATACTTTATAAATACTATCATAAATCACTCCTTTAACGAATAGCTAAATTTTAGAAATCAAAATTAACTGTTTTCCTTTATTTAATGTATATATTACTTTTTAATATTTTAATCCTTTTTAAATAATTAAAAAATTACTATATTATAAAAATGTCATAAATATCTCTAAAATACCCTATTAACTACCTGTGTTAGACCAATGTTACAATTTAAATCATTAATTTCTCTTTTTTGAATAAAAAATATTTTTAACATATGATTATGAGAAATAAACAAACTAAATAATATGTAAATATTGTAAAATGATCAATATATATATCAACTGATTAATGGCTTGTTACATTTTATAAAGCGTTCAAAGAAAAAGGCATTGTGATCAAGGAGAAGTCACATACTGAGGCATCAAAGCCCAAAACAAGATCACAATCTGGGATTTATCCCAAAGACAAAGGGAAGGGAAAAGTTGATGAACCAATCAAGCCACTGGAGATGAAAATTCCTCAAATTCTGATGAAACCAGTGTGCAAAATGGTTCAAGTTACGGATGATACTCTTGCTGAAGATGAAGATGTTCAAACTCTGCAAAGAAAAAAGATTACTGAAGAATTCAAGACAATCTCTGACAAGGCTCAAGTTGTTCAGAGTCAAGAACAACAAGCTATAGAAGAAACAACAAGTTCTAATAGGGTTATCAAGATATCAACCTCTGACAGTGCTCAAGTTGATTTAGACAAGATGGAAGTAGCTGATAAAAATAAACTTCTGTGGAAAAATGTCAAACTATCAAATCCAAAGAAAAGCCAATTGCTGTCTACTTTCATGACTATTGGGTTAAATGCTAGAAAACCAAGAGACAGGGCTGGGCTAGGTTATGATGAAGCAAAGATCAAGACAGGAGTTGAAGTTGCTACTAGAGTTCCATTTCTATTGACTGACAGACCTCTTGAAGATGTTACACAGAAATACCTTGATAAGGTTATCTATGTTCAAGTGGTACTGGATGCTCATGACAAGCACAATGTCAAGGAAAATCTGATTCTATTTCTTGAAGATGGAAGGACATATAAGATGTCAGAATCAGATGTGCTGAACAAATCTTTGAAAGAACTTCAATTCTTTTATTACCTTTTAGAGGTAAAGTCTGATATTACCAGGAGATGGTCAAATTTCATATTGAAGACCATCAGAGATAAAGCAAGAATTTATGGTTTAAGGGTTACATAATTCATTCATAATATTGTTGAAGATGATGAAAGTGAAATTCCAATGAAGAAGGATTCTGCTAAGCTTGAAGTGTTACAGAATGAGAAATGTCTGTGCTACAATGAAGATTCTTCTCATCCTAGAGTAATAATACTGAATGATGGTTTTGAAAGAAACCATATCTCTGCTTTAAGGACTGCAATCTACCAGATTGGGAGTCAAGATGAAGAAATGAAGCAAGTTAAGACTACAATGTCTCAAGTCTTGAGGATTAAAGAAGAAAAGCTGATATCAAGCTTTGTCAAGAATCATTATGGATTCAGATTGACTCAGTGAGATTGGTAAAAGCTACAAGGACTGTAAGTTATAGTTAGTTATCTAGTTAAACTCTTATTTGCATTTGTACTTAAATGTTTTTGACATCATCAAATCTATTAACTTGTATATTTTGCATAATTTACAAGTTGGGGGAGATTGTTAGATATATTTGAGATGTCATGTCTAATATAATTCATGTTTAGTTTTCAGATCTTAACAAACAGGACATATCAGGACTTACTGAAATCAGGACTTACTGGAAGTCAGAACTTAATATTAGAACTTAAGGTCATATCAGAACTTAAGTGCGGGAAGACTTACAAATAAGGAAGGAAGCTGATTTACAGTAGAAGATCGAGACCAAAACAAATAAAGATATGCATGAAAAGAGTTAGAAGACTGGAAGACTTGTAGAAGATATCTGATTGATATATTTTAGGAGACATAATTGTATTCCATATCAATTAGAAGTTATCTTGTAACTGTGTACTATATAAACACAGACTTAGGGTTTACACTATATGTGTTATCATTATCGAGAAGATTATACATTGTAACCTAGCAGCTCTTAGTGATATTTGTTCATCACTGAGAGAGAACAACAATTTTTATTGTAACAGATTTTATTCAATATACTTGATCTTTGTTACATACTTGTGTTAAATCGATTTGATTGTATAAACACTGTATTCAACCCCCTTCTACAGTGTTGTGTGACCTAACATCCCCAAATAACCATATTTAAATAACCATTGCATAAAATAACCATCAGAATTTTAAGCTGCCTAAAATACCCATTAGATACCCTATTTTCAAGGGAGTATCAGACTATTAGGGTGATAATTTGTTAGATATAGAATGTTATGTGTTAGGTAATGAATACAACACAGAGGGGGGTGAATGTGTTTTGGATAATTTTAAGGCTCTTTAAATGTTTGTTACTTGGTGAACAAAGCAGATTAGAAATACAGTAATATTATGTTAATTAAAAATAAGCAGTGCACACAATATTTCAAAACTCACTTAATTTTGTATTAAAATCAAGCTAGTGTTTTGCTACAAATCCTGGGTTCTTTGTAAGTAAAGAACTCAGCTTCTTCCTTGAGAGTTACAAGAAATTCTAGATCTGTTTGATACATTTTTAAAAGCAAAGGACCCGTGTTTACTTTATAGATTAGTAAACATAGGTTTACACATCATGTAATAAGATGTACTAAACCCTACTTTAAGTTATCTCTAAAGATTTCCATTTCTGGCTTAGTGTATCTTTGCAAATCCTGTGAATCTGTGACTTTCCTTTATCAGTTAATCTTGGCATTTGATATTGTACTCTTTAAGCTGCTTTTGTAGACTTTTCAATCTAACTGATTATATCATTTGTTGATTGATAATCTTGAATATTTAACTTGTCTGCATTCTGTACTTGAGCTTCATCAAGATCTCCAGTTTGATCTATAGAGAACTGACATCTCGATAAGTATAATGGCTTATTGAGATCTCTGAGTTCTCTATAATTGTCTTTGACTTGTCGAGGTCTCTGAGTTCTCTATAAGTTAACTTGGCTTGTCGAGATCTCCGAATATCTGCATGTGGAAATGATTTGTCGATATCTCTGAGATCTCTATAAGCATTTTGACTTATCGATATCTCTGAGATCTCTAATGAGAAAATAAACTCATTGATATCTCCAATCTTCATATCTTCATTTTGACTTGTCGATATCTCTGAGTTCTCTAATGCAGAAATGACTTGTCGATATCTCAGAGATCTCTATATACATTTTGACTTGTAGATATCTCTAAGATCTCTAATGATAATTTGACTTGTCAATATCTCCAATCTTTATGTCTTCATTTGGCTTGTCAATATCTCTGAGACTTCTCTATAAGCTGTTTTCGACTTATCGATAAGTCATTTTGGAATTCTTGAATGACATCTCTATATGACTTGATCTTTGACTTGTAGATATCTTGACTTAGAACATTTTTCCTAGCATAGATTTATTCAACTCCAAGCTTCTTCATAATTTCTCTGAGGCATGATCTTCTTGATCTTCTTCCAGAGTTTATTCTTAAGCTTGAGACTGTTTACAGAAAAATACTCCAGTCTAATCTTTGACATTTTTACAGACTCAAGTAATACAATACAAAATCCAAATTTAGATTATCATACAACTAATTCTTAGGAATGTCAATTTGACTTAGTCTTGTTATAGTACAGACATGTCTTGCACACAAATATCCCCCAATTTGTGAGAAGATTGCTTATCACAAATTTATGCCTGGTAACAAGACTAACCCCAAGTTACAATGATCAATGGAACATTACATAAAAAATTAACAGAAGTACAAATTTTATACATTAAGTGATTATATGAGTTTGATAAGTACATTCATCATACAAAGTTCTCATAGCTTGTTTCTTGTCTAATGAGGTTCTTTAATTCTACAAATACTTGTAGTTCCTCTATGATTTGAGTTTCTCTTAGAGCTTCCACAAGATTGAGCCACTCATCTAATGAATAATTATTCAAGTAACCAACTCTAATTCTTGAGAATCTGCCAACTTTAATGTTCAGAAGATGTCCATTCTTGGAAATTTTGCTCATCCCCTTTGCCTTGAGTTCTTCAGATCTTTGCTAAAACATTTTTATCTCTTCGACATATTTCCTTTCCCTCTCCTCTCTTTTAGCCTTTTCTTTTGCTCTTCTTTCTTCCATTACTATCAACCATACAGCCAATACAGACCTCCATGCCATTGTACCAGTATCCTTATCCTTCAGTAAGCTAATTATCCTCTTAATCTCTGTGGTTGAAAATATATCCATTAAATTCCTGCCAAGTAAAGTGTAGGATCCATTTTGATAATATATTCTTACTTCCCTTAATGATACAACCCAAACTTTGACCATTTCTTCAGCTAATTATTGAAAGTAGTCATCATCTGCGATGCACCAGTTTAAAGGCAGAAAATCATTTTAATTAAAGAAGTTCCAGATCGCCCTCTCAATAACTTGCAGTTTCTTTGGTTTTCTTCCAACAGATTTGTAATGAGTTTTGATTGGTGGCTTGAAGGAGGGTAGGTTTGAGATTTTCTTTAGAGAAGTTTGGCTGGAAGTGATTGGTATTTTCAGTATGGTGTTTGCAGTGTGTTATGTAAAAATATTTAGTCTTAGAGGTTAGAGGTGGTAAAGTGTTTGAGTTTATTGGCTTAGGGGTTTTAGTTTGTTTGATTTAGATTTGTAGGGCATTTTTCTTTGGTTTTGAACCATCCTCCTCCTTCTTCCTTCTTCTCTCATCACTTCTTTTCTTATCATCTCCCCTCTTCTCATCTTGCTTCTTTTCTTTACTACCAGTTGCTCTAGAAGATTGACTTGGATTTGAGCCATAAGGTTTTTGATCATCTTGCTTCTGTTCATCATTATCCTTGTTATCTTTTAAGTTGAATTATGAATTTGGCAACATGGTATCTGCATTTTGAAGATATCTTCCCAAGATTCTGATCATCTCCTCATCTTCAATTTTCATGTTTTTCTTGGACTTGAGATCTGTTTCAAGAGACATTATAAATCTTACATTTCCTCTTACACAAATTGAAAGTAGTCATCATCTGTGATGCACCATTTTAAAGGTAGAAAATCATTTTGATTAAAGAAGTTCCAAATTGCCCTCTCAATAACTTGCAGTTTCTTTGGTTTTCTTCCAACAGATTTGTAATGAGTTTTGATTGGTGGCTTGAAGGAGGGTAGGTTTGAGATTTTCTTTAGAGAAGTTTGGCTGGAAGTGATTGGTATTTTCAGTATGGTGTTTGCAGTATATTTTGTACAAAAACTTAGGCTTAGAGGTTAGAGGTGGTAAACTGTTTGAGTTTATTGGCTTAGGGGTTTTAGTTTGTTTGATTTGGATTTGTAGGGTATTTTTCCTTTGGTTCTTAATCATCCTCCTCCTTCTTCCTTCTTCTCTCATCACCTCTTTTCTTATCATCTCCCCTCTTCTCATCTTGCTTCTTTTCTTTGCTACCAGTTGCTCTAGAAGATTGACTTGGATTTGAGCCATAAGGTTTTTGATCATCTTGCTTCTGCTCATCATCATCCTTGTCATCTTTTAAGTCGAATTATGAATTTGGCAACATGGTATCTGCATTTTGAAGATATCTTCCCATGATAATGATCATCTCCTCGTCTTCAATTTTTTTGTTTTTCTTGGACTTGAGATCAGTTTCAAGAGACATTATCAATCTCACATTTCCTCTTACACAATTCTTTGGAACTGTGAAGAACTTGCATTTTTTAGATTGTGAACAGATGTAGGTCACCCCCTTACTTGGATGAAGATAGGATTCAGTAAAAGCAACTATCTGATCTTTCTTGAGTTCATTTAGCAGTTGGGTGTCCTTTGGAATTACTGGATTAACTCTGTCAATAATCCAGCTCAGATGCTCTCATAGTTTGAAGATTTGAAAGAGACACTTGTAGACATCTGTCAAAGCCACAATCATTTATATTTACAATAATTCTTTTCTCTAGAAAGTTATCAACTTTGACAATCACAACTCTGATAAAATTGATGTTGTTGGACAATGCTCTTTTGTAGGTGATATAGTTGTTGTGAAGAGACACCCTTAAGACTGTTAACAGTTCATTGAATTCCTGGTCTTGAAAGGGTCCTTCTGCAGCTTTTAGAAGTCTGTCTTTTCCAACATCTTTAGATAGTTGAGCTTGTGAAAAGCTTTGACCAATATGAGTGGATGTCAATTTTCCAGTCTCTTTAGATTTACCAGCTTCCTTAGACTGTTGAATCCTAGTATCTATCTCCCCCTTAGTCTTGTTGGCAGGAAGGAGTAGTGGACTTGGAATTTCTGGCCTCACAGCTTCAGGAAGAGCAGGTAGAGGAACATTCAAGGACACATGATAGCTCCCAAATGAACTGAGTTCTGCATCTGAAGGTGTTTGTGGGAGTCTACACCAGGATCCTGATGTCATTTTGTTGACTCTGCACTGGAGAAGTGAGAGCTTATACCTGAGCTGTGAGTGAGTCATTAGAGGACTGTAGAGTTAAAACTTGCTGTTGTAGAGATTGAAGTTGTAGATTTGATGATGTTGATGATTGTGACTGAGAGCTTGAAGATACTGAAGTGCCAAATGTAGCTTGCACAACTTCCTTTATTCCTTCCATCAAAAGAGCTGAAGGCTCATATCTTCTTTTATAAAGTTGGTTCAACTTGAGTCTGGTGTCATTAGAATTTGTAATGTGCTGTTGAACCACCTCATGTAGAGCCACAAAAGATTGCCTTAGATTTTTGATGTTGGCATCCACTGTAGTTAGATCAAATCTTGCCATCTGTTCTGCAAAGGTCTTGAATTTTGATTTGATCTCAACTTGTGAAGGGATAATCTCATCCATCTTCTCCCTTACCATCTTTCTGATTTTTTCTTGATGACCAGTCAAAGTCACTTGTAGTGCTTTACCAAAGAGGTGAAAAGCCTTGATTTAAGCCTTGTAGACTTCATTGACTACATCATATACTTCTTGTGGAGTGAGGATCTTGGAATTACTCCCCAATATGATGACATACTCCTCTCTAAACCTTGCCAAGACCTCATCCATTTCCAATGTGAAGTCCTTAGACATCCAAACATCCACACTGCCATCCTGATTAGCTTTACTCACTATCTTCTGCTTTTGCTTTTCAACATCTTCATTAAAAGTGAGCAGAATTGTCTCATAGTCTTGATTTGTCATGTCTATGGTGAGCAGATGATGTGTGATGTTTGCAAGACCTGAGAGTTGATCAACTAGAAGGTCATCCACAATATTTGTTTGGGATTGAGCATTTTATAACCATTGTTGGATTGGGTGAGGGGGTTGTTGTGTAGGGTTGGATATTGAAGGAATATCTATAGGTTATGAAGTGGAGGCTAGATCTTCAACAGAACCACCTATGACAGATGTCACAGTTTGACTCACAGGTTGAACTGTGGTTATGATAGTTTGTTGTTCTCCACTTGTGGTGGGAACCTCCATTGGAATTGGAGGGGAGTTAACTAGGTTACTGTCATGTACTCTAGTCTCAAACCCTTGCTCATATTTCAGTGAGCTTGCACTTGAATGTGCTAAACTTGCCTCCCCAATAGAAGGGTCATTGGAAATTGAACTCCTAGATTTAATTATGAGTGCAATCTCAGCTAGGGTTTTGAGGGGAGTTGTTCCTGCAAGAGGAACCTCCAATTGAATTGGAGAGGATTTATATAGCTCCCCCTCAAGAGTACTACCCTCAAACCTTATAACTTGTGAAGGTTGATTTGCACATGAAAGTGCATTGGAAATTATCACAGGGTCTTTAGTAAAAACTGATGAAACCCCTGTGTTTGTGTTGGTGTCATCAAGGTCTACCCCAGCATGTAGCCTCTCACCAACTAAATTTGGTTCCTGGGTGGTGAGCACAATTTCTTGAACCATGTTACTTGACGTTGGCAACTCTTGATAATCGGATTCAAGAGTATTAAATGAAGAAAAAATTTGAGAAATTAGATGTTGAATCTCAGAATTGAGTGTTAGCATCTCCCCCTGAGTAGATGAGGGAGCTTCAAAAGATGTGCTTTTTTTGTGTGTGACATCCTTATTTCTTCTTTCATACACTTGAATTTATTCAAGTGTTGGTGCAGACTATTTATAAGGTACATTAGGGAGAGTACTCTTTTCAATAGAGACACCCGGTTGAGAGGATGCCCCTAGAGTCTGTTTTAATCCCTGTTTTACAACTACATCCTTTTGGGAGGATGCAGAGGTGACTTGAGTGGTCAATTTTTACCTTCTTTATTTTCTTGACCAAAGGTGACTCTTGTTCTGTTTGGTCCTCACCACTCTCATTTATTACAGTAAAGGTGCCTGCTTTCTCTTCTTTTTACTCACCTCACCCTTTTGAGAAGATAAAGTGGTTAATTTCCTAGTTTATAGTGGTAAAGAAGAAGGGGTCTCAGTATGGGAAGGTCCCTATTGGTGTTCCTGTGTTTATTCTTCCATAGGTACATGAACCATTACTGTACTAGATGTAATTGTAGATCTCATGTCAGGCATGGGATAAGGGCAAGTCCTAAATTTCTCCAACATAAATTGAGTGATTTTGAGACTTACACTTACCTTGTTATTTGTAGTAAGTGAACTAAATAAAATTTTGGACACTTGCTTACAATTGCCTATTTTTGTCCTATCTATACCATTAAGTAAATGAATGTCTGCAAATTTATGATTTAAAGTAGACATTATAAACCTAAGAAAGAAAATTTCCTTACCTCTTGAAGACAAATGCATAGTTAGCCTTGTGCTGAGTTCCTGCAGAATTAGCATCCCCACATTGATGTGTCTGTTGTGAGCCATGTAGAATACCAGTTTCTGAATTACACTAGAAATGTTATCATACCCTGTCTTCCTACATGTGAATGCTCTCACAATGGAGTTAAACAGGAATGACCATTCCTTCCTCAAAGTTTTCTTGTTGAGATTGGATAAGTTGATCATTTCACTGTAGTTGATGAAGTCCATGAATTCTTCTAGTTTATCCTGAGTTGAAACCTCCATCAAATTTTCAGTAGGAATGCCCAAAGCCATGTTCACATCAGTTTCTGAAAATTCCACGTGTTGACCCTGAATGGAGCAATTAACCACCATGGAAGCAGTTTAGTTCTCATGCACCACTATTCTTATCATAGTTATGTTCCAGAAATCCCCTAGAACATCCAAGTGTAAGACTGGATTTGCTGTTAGAGCACATATAAAGTAACTTTTATAGAGAAACTTCACAAAACTCTTGAAAGTATCAGGAGCCTGATTTGCATCAGTAAAAGCGAGATAATTGGTGCGCTCCTTTGAGATGAAAGGTGTAACTGTGTTTGATGCCATTGGAATAGTCTGAATTTGAGTGGGTAAGAAGAAGTAGAGAGAAAGAGTTTGAAACGAGAGAGAGCGGTTGAGAATTGGAAAAATTAGGTCACTTAGAGATCTCGAAGGCGTAAAGAGGTGTATGTCGACATGTCTGGGTATTTAAGGTAAAAGGTAAATAACTTATCGAGAACTAAAAATGGACGTTTGAATTTGCTTATCGAGAAGTCATATTGAGAGAATAGATACATATCGATATGTCATTTTCCTGACTCTTATCGAGAACTAGAAAATGACTTGTCGAGATGTCCAATAAATACCCAGTTTGTCCAGAGTAGAATGAATTGTTTCCAATTTTTTATTTGAATAGATCAAAATAAAACTAGACTGATTTTATCAAAAGTATTTTACCAAAATAATTTAATAATTTAAATTATCTCAGTTCTGAGTTATTGATAAGTCTAAAATTTATACTTGTAGAGAACTCCATGAGTTAACACTTATAAAAAATGTTAGATATATTTGATAATGTCATGGCTAATATGATTTATGTTTAGTTTTCAGATCTTACTTAAACAGGATAAATCAGTACTTACTGGAAGTCAGGACTTAAGGATATCAGTACTTATATTATCAGGAGATTATCATCAGAAGATGGATATCAGAACTTAAGTGCTGAAGGACTTTCAGATAAGGACAGTAGCTGATTAAAGGAAAGAAGATCGAGATAAACATAAGAAGAGATATGCATGAAGAAGGAATTCTATAAAGAATAGAATACTTGGAAGAAAAGATATTTGATTGATATATTTTAGGAAGCAGAATTATATTCCATATCAATTAGCGATTATCTTGTAATTGTGTCGTATATAAACACAGACATAGGGTTTACACTATAAGTGTTATCATATTCGAGAAGATTATTCGTAGTAACCCTAGCAGCTCTCGTGATATTTGTTCATCACTGAGAGGTAACAGTTCCATACTGTAACAAAGTTTATTGTTTCAATAAAGTTTGTTTTCTGTTACTTGAGATATTAAAGTTCGATTTGATTGTACTTTACACTGTATTCACCCCCTCTACAGTGTGTGTGACCTAACAAGTGGTATCAGAGCTTATCTGTTAACGCACATGTGACGGCCTCAACCCCGGGGTCAGGAGTTGACGTCACCAAACACAATTACCAAAAATATAAACAATAGAATTAATATTAAAATATACTAACTCGACCCCGAACCAAGATCCGATCCAGGTTCAAGTATAATTCAGGTTCTCAATATTACAAACTCTTTATTCAACATCTCAGACACACAACTTTATTCAGCAACTCCTCAGACCTCATGGCCTGATATAAACTACCTCAGAGGAGCCGGATCCAGTAGGGGCGGGAACATAGGTCGGTCTGACTGATCTTCTAGGCATCTGCAAAATATACATAATAGTTTGCAAGGGTGAGCATAATCGCTCAGCAGTACCAAAATATGAATAACAGGATAAATCAGCAATGCAACAATAATAGGAACAGATCTGTAATCATGATATCAACATTTTACAACAAAATTTAGAGGAAAACTGGATATCACTAACTAGCATGCTTCATTAAAACAACGTAGCAGTGTGCTATAAAAACACCAGAGTCCAATTTTAGCATACTAGTTACTCTTATAAAATCATTGTATCAACTACCCGTACTCTTACGGGAATCACAAAATCCAAATCAGATACGTATGGATATGTGAAGACAGCTGATCAGGCTATCAACACTAGACGGCTCCAACTGCCATCTTATTCATGGCTCCAACTGCCATTTCAATTATCTGTTCCGGAACTCAGAGACTAGCTAGATCTCTGACCTGCTGGACTAATCGGTTAT
Source organism: Apium graveolens (assembly GCF_009905375.1). Taxonomy (NCBI): domain Eukaryota; kingdom Viridiplantae; phylum Streptophyta; class Magnoliopsida; order Apiales; family Apiaceae; genus Apium; species Apium graveolens. The sequence continues at coordinate 103,996,410 of NC_133649.1, read as the reverse complement.
ACAATGTGCGCAACCGAATTAGCCTCTTACGCCAACTCAATAGGCCTACTCTGGCCCCCAACGTATCCCATATCTGATCGTTTTAATCCAATTTTTAAAATCGTCACTTTTACCTATCTCTTTTCAAAATCCATTCTATCACAGCACACTATTCAAATCCTCTTTTCATTTAAATCACGTTTAGATATAGGTGTTTTCAGAAGTTACTTTTCCCCAAAACATAATTTTAAACAACATTTTCAAACATGGGGGATACGTAACTTAAAACATTTCTGTTCCATTACGAGAATAAAACATTTAGCTATTCATACGCACTGAACCATAAAAGAATGGTCAGGGGTACTTGCCTTGCAACGCTTTACAAAACCCTAAATAGCTTTCACGCTGACTTTAGTCCTGAGAAAACTCGCTCGGAATCTACAAATACAGAATACTCTAATTAGATACACCGACATGCTTGATATCCTCAAATTCTAACAATTCAATTCGATAACCCGACTCGTATTATTATTATATACACAACCCGTAATCACCTAGTCACGTAGTTGGAAATATTGTTAGGGTAACACATATAAATACATATATATTTTTAGGAAATTTTGGCAGCACCTTATTTATTTATAAAACTACCCGTCGATTACAATCGACGTCCACAATCACAACACAATTCGTAATACAATTAGTTATTTAGGTCCGATAAATATTTTACACAAATCATTTTTATTTATTTATAAAATTTAGGACTCAGAACATCGTCATCACCGTCCACCATCCGCTCGTAAAAAGTCATCGCGAACGGCGGCAAAATTTCGTGGGTACCCGATTAATTCTCGGTTTTCCAACACGAAATTTCGCCGATTAAGTCATATTTCCCGCATACAATATTTTTATATCACAAAGTTTACTCAAATACTTTATCTGCAGAAAATAATTAAACTGAACCAAAAGTACAGGACCAACAGAACTGAAATCACACAGCAGCAACAACAACATACACGCGCAGCACGCGCACGCACAACACACTTCAACCGAACACAGGTGGCTGGAACCACAAGCGGCCGAAATCACCACAGCAAGAAACACACACACACACATGACACGCACACACAATTCAATACACACACAGCCACACACAGATATGTACATATATACATGCCCGAATAAGAACCGAACAGAACAGGGGTAACGGAGATGCAGCCGGAGGCTCACCGTACAAATACAACGGAGAACAGGAAAAAAAACCGAGGAAAGAAAATGAACAGATAGAGATAGAGGATTGAGAGAGAGAGAGATTGTGAGAGATTAGAGAGATTGAGAGATGAACACAGGGGAAAGGGGTGATGGGTTTTTGTGTTTGTTTTTTTTTTACAGATATTGCAACTGAGCACCAACAACAAACACGTGTACTCTTCTAAATATAGAATTGACACGTAGTTTATAGGATAATTACGGAGGTTCTGAGTCTCGATTTGCCCCAAAATTTAAAATTAACGGACTGAGGTGCACGCAAAACAATTTCCGAAAATTATGAAAATAATATCAAAATGTCATAAATATCCCGAAGTTTACAAAGACATAAATTTGGAAATTTTTAAAACACTTTTTAAGGTGCACTTTGTACCCGCTTTTTAACAAATAACGAAACAACACGCGGGTAAAACGATTTTCGAAAATTTCCAAAATAATTTTAAAATTCTCAAAATAATATGAACTTAATAAAATATAAGTTTCATAATTTTTAAAGATTCCCATAATTAAATATGGATTTTAGCATTTAACACACTCAGAAAATCATTTAAACATAAATAATTAACAAAATATTGATTTCTCAATTTTATAAAGTCCTAAAAATAATTATTGAAATTATAAAATCAGAAAACCAATTTTAAAGACAACCCAAATATTTATGGAATTAAAATTATCATAAAAATCATTTTTACAAGCAAAATAAAATCATATAACTCACCAATAAATCACATAATTCCAATCTCACATATCAACAAATCATAAATAATTAAATAACAATCAGTAACCGCTGCCAAATCAATACACAACTTTTATTACACTTCCAAATATCAAAAATAAAAATACACGAGTCGTTATATTCTTTCCCCCTTAAAAAGATTCTGTCCCCAGAATCTAATTCAACTAAACAGATGAGGATATTTATCAAGCATGTCTGACTCCAATTCCCAAATAGACTCTTCTACTCGAGGATTTCTCCACAAAACTTTTACTATAGGAATCGATTTATTCCTAAGGACTCGTTCTTTACGGTCTAGAATTTGGACCGGTTGTTCCACATAAGACAAATCTGGTTGAAGCTCAATCGGTTCGTATTCTATGACTTGATTCGAATTAGGGACGTAGGACTTTAACATAGACACGTGGAACACCTTATGAATGTGCTGCCACTGCGGTGGTAACACTATCTCATAAGCGACCTTTCCCACTTTCTTCAAAACCTCAAAGGGTCCTATCAATCTAGGGCTAAGTTTACCCTTCTGACCAAATCGTACTAACCCTTTCCAAGGCGATACTTTTAGTAACACCAAAGCTCCTATCTCAAAGTCCATGTCTTTCCTATGCAAATCTGCGTATTTTCTTTGTCTATCTTGAGTTGCTTCCAATCTTTTCCGAATCAACACTATAGCATCTCTAGTCTGCTGAACCAATTCAGGGCCTAACACTTTCTTTTCTCCTACCTCATCCCAGTACAATGGTGACCTACAGTTTCGTCCATACAAAGCTTCATAAGGTGGCATCCCTATACTGGCATGGTAGCTGTTATTTTATGAGAACTCAATCAAAGGTAGGTGCTCGTCCCAATTACCCTTAAAATCTAAAACACAGACTCTCAACATATCCTCTATGGTCTGAATCGTTCTCTCACTTTGACCATCCATCTGAGGATGATAAGCGGTGCTCATATTCAATTTCGTTTCTAGACACTCTTGGAATTTAGTCCAGAACCTGGAATTAAATCTCGGATCTCGATCCGACACTATAGAAACAGGAACTCCATGTTTGGTAACTATCTCATCCAAGTATAACTTAACTAACCTTTCCAACGAATACCTCTCATTAATCGGAAGGAAATGCGCCGATTTAGTCAATCTATCAATGATTACCCAAATAGCATCATGATTCGCTCTCGTCTTTGGTAATCCTACTACAAAATCCATAGCAATCTCTTCCCATTTCCACTGAGGAATCTCCAAAGGTTGTAATAATCCACTCGGCCGATGATGCTCTGCTTTCACCGTCTGACACACGTGACACTTGCTTACCCAATTGGAAATATCTTTCTTCATTCCTGGCCACCAAAAATTTCTCTTCAAATCCTGGTACATCTTGGTACTACCAGGGTGGATAGAAAACCTAGAGTTATGTGCTTCCTGCAATACCTCGTTTTTCAACTCTGTTACATTAGGAATCCAAACTCTGGATGAAAACCTATATAAACCTTGACTATCTTTTTGAGTACACAACTCTTCTCCTGTCAAAGTATCCAACTCCTGTTCCATAACTCCTTCTTGACATCTTCTAATCTTGTCCATTAATGCTGGCTGGAAAGTAATTTCATATAGCTGTTCCTGACTTTCATTAGGTACTCGAACTTCAATTTCCATTCTTTCTAAGTCTTGTGCCAATTCTTCCGCAATCTTAATCATATTCAGCCTCTCCTTTCTACTCAAGGCATCAGCCACTACATTGGCTTTACCTAGGTGATAATTAATTGAACAATCATAATCCTTAATCAACTCCAACCACCTTCTTTGTCTCATATTCAGATCTTTCTGCGTGAATACGTACTTCAGGCTCTTATGATCGGTGTAAATATCGCATTTCTCTCCATACAAATAGTGACGCCATAACTTTAAAGCAAATACTATAGCCGCCAATTCAAGGTCATGAACTGGATATTTCTGCTCGTGAGGCTTTAGTTGTCTGGAGGCATACGCAATCACTTTGTCATGCTGCATTAACACACATCCCAATCCTTTTAAAGACGCATCACTATAAATTACAAAGTTTCCTGTCTCATCTGGCAATACTAACACTGAAGCCGTCACTAGCCTTCGTTTTAACTCCTGAAAACTCTCTTCACACTTTTCCTTCCAAACGAACTTCTCATTCTTCCTAGTCAACTTGGTCAGTGGGGATGCAATCTTCGAGAAATCTTTCACAAACCTTCGATAATATCCTGCTAATCCAAGAAAACTTCTTATTTCCGTTGGTGTCTTCGGTTGCTCCCATTTTGATACAGCTTCAATCTTTACCGGGTCTACTTTGATACCTTCCTTACTCACCACATGTCCAAGAAACTGTACCTCCGTCAGCCAAAACTCACACTTAGAAAACTTAGCATACAATTGCTTTTCTCTTAACTTTTGAAGGGCAATCTGCAGATGCACCGCGTGATCTTCTGGATTTTTCGAATATATGAGGATGTCATCAATAAATACAATAATAAACTTATCCAGATACTCCTTGTATACCCTATTCATCAAATCCATGAAAGCTGCTGGCGCATTCGTCAGTCCAAACGACATTACTAGAAACTCGTAATGGCCATACCTTGTTCGAAATGCAGTCTTGGGAATATCCTCGGGCTTTATCTTCAATTGGTGGTAGCCGGACCTTAAATCAATCTTTGAAAAGTAACATGCTCCCTTAAGCTGGTCAAACAAATCATCGATTCGCGGCAAAGGATATTTATTCTTTATCGTCAACTTGTTCAGCTCTCTGTAATCAATACACAATCTCATACTTCCATCCTTTTTCTTCACAAATAACACTGGAGCACCCCACGGGGAAACACTGGGTCGAATAACTCCTTTATCCAATAACTCCTGAAGTTGCTTAACCAATTCTTTCATTTCCATCGGGGCCATTCTGTATGGAGCCTTAGAAACTGGTTCAGCTCCAGGTATCAAGTCAATGGAGAACTCTATCTCACGATCAGGTGGCAATCCTGGTAACTCTTCTGGAAAGACATCAGGGAATTCTCTTACTATAGGGATATTATCCAAAGTAGGGGTCTCTTTCTTCATATCCACTACATGAGACAAGTACGCTTCACATCCTTGTCTCAACAACTTTCTTGCTTGCATTACTGAGAGAAACTTCCTATCTTGCCTCTGCCCTTGGTAACTGATCCTTCTATTATCTGAGGTGTACAGAACAACTCTCTTTTTCTTACAATCAATATTTGCCCTATATCGAGACAACCAATCCATACCTAAAATAATATCAAAGTCTCCCAACTCGAAGGGTATTAAGTTAGCAGGGAACATATACTTCAAAATCTCTAGGGAACAACTAGGACAAAATTGCTTTACAGGTACTTTATCTTTATTAGCCATTTCTATAGTTAAAGGTTCATCTAAGTCTTCTTGCATCAATTGCATTTTATTCACACAATTCACAGATATAAAAGATTTGGACGCTCCCGAATCAAACAAAACGTTAACAGGTACGGAATTAAGAATAAGCGTACCTGCAACCACATCAGAGTCATGAATTGGAGACTTCTGGGTAATCTTAAAAGTCCTAGCTCTCGCAGTACTGGTTGCTGGTCCTTGAGACACACTCCTTCCAGCATTACCTTGAGTCACTGACTTGCAATTTCTAGCTATGTGTCCCACTTTGCCGTAACTAAAACAGGTAACTCCTTGAATCTCAGACTTACACTCCATGGAATAGTGACCTTTCTGTCCACACTTAAAACAATTAACATTCTCTCGGCACTGTCCACTGTGCTTTTTCCCACACGTCTTACAATCAACCACTGACTTACTCATTCTCGTCGGGGCAGAGTTAACTGAAGTAGTACCAGGTTTCGCCTGAGAAACATCCTGCCTCTTGAACCTCTTATTCTTATTCCTTCCACACCAACGCTGAAACTTCCGACTCGCTATTCCTGCCTCTGATCTAGCGGGTCCATTTTCAAATTTTCTTTTCTTCTCACCCTGCTCCTTTGCAGCTAATTTCTGATCACTTTCTATCACTAGGGCAGCCTGAACTACCGAAGTATATGTCTTGAGTTGTAAGGCTACAACTCCACTCCTTATTTCTGGCTTCAACCCTTGCTGAAACCGCTTCGCTCATTGAGCTTCTGAACTCACATATTCTGGTTCTATACGGGCCAACTCCGTAAACTTTGCTTCATATTCCGTGACACTCTTATCCCCTTGTTTCAATTCCAAAAATTCCACTTCTATTTGAGTATGGAGACAATCTGGAAAGTATTTATCCAAAAACAACTATGTAAATCTAGTCCATGGAACTGGACCTTCTCCTTCTAGGGCTCGCGTAGACTCCCACCAATAATTCGAATCATTCTTTAGAAAATAACTAGCATAATCAGTCTTTAAATTCTCACTCACCTTGGTGAGCGCAAACGCCTTTTCCATCTCTTTTAACCATATCCTGGCAGCAACAGGATCTACCTCTCCCTTAAACTCTGGGGGCTTCACTGCTTGAAAAGATTTAAAACTAACATCCTGATTTGCCCCTCTTATCTCATGCTGCTGCTGGATTTGTAGTTGCTGCTATTGGATTTGTTGTTGTTGTTGTATGAGCCGCTGTTGCTGTTGTTGTTGCTGTTGTAATTGTTGCTGCTGTTACTGGAATTGTTGTTGCTGTTGGGCCAGCTGTACAGTCTGCTGACGCAACAAGTTCATCAAATCACTCATGGAAGGATCCCCAGCAGATCCATTATTGGGCTGAGAATTTTTCTTTGGTGGCATCTCCTGAAACATAATAGTCATATATAAGAAAATGGATTACTCCAGCAGTATGTATTTATGCATCAGGAGAGCGTTGCCACTAAGACAATATTCTCATCCCCCATTATAATTGGATCCACCCTGAGTGAATGATTATAATCTAAAAATGCCGGCAACAGAATCAACAATAACAATAACAACAATAATAGCAACGCATAATATATAAAAACTGAAAAATAAGATAAAGCAGCTAAAATACAATAACCGACAGAATCCAACCAGTACAACTGAAAATCCAACTACAAAGAACCATCCGAATACACACCAAAATTGGCTGTCATAACAGCCTCGCCTACTACAAACTATCACAACATAATGTACATATACAAAGAAAACAACTACAGAACTCCTAGAAGTCACTCTGAACTCTGCATCCCTCTATAGCAGCTCCGACTAGCCGCTACCATTGCCACCAATGGAACCTAGCTCAAACACTAGCCAGTTCACTAGGTCCTGATACTGCACAGCTCTGAACTCTGAACTAATGAAACGGTCAACAGATCTAGCCCTCTCTACAGCCATCTGGGTCAATGCTCTCACATGAGCTCGCACCTTAGGGGAAGGGGCAGAAATACCCTGAAATGGTGCAATAGGTACCTGGTCCAACTGGGCAGCAAACTCTGGACTCTGCTCTCTGATAAAGGAAGTATTCACCGCCCTATGGACATGATAAGGGATCGGTGAAGAAGTACCACTAGGGGCCACAGGAGGTACCGGAGGTCTCATCATGGAAGAACTGGGATCGCAGCCAGGAGGGAAATCCCTGACAGCGGAAACAGACCTACGTACCCAACGGGGACGAGGACCAGATCCAGGGATGTCTCGAGGCACAAAAGAAGAAACTGGGGGAGGAGGCATATGGGTCTCCTCAGCAACAGCATCAAGAGGTTTCTCCGAATCTGAGCTATCCGAATCAGAAGCCCGAGATGGAGAACTCGAAATCGCAATAGGCCACTGCCAACATAATTATACAGGCAAGACACAACCAGGTCAAGGCAATTCTATCAAAACATTTAATAGATGCCAGGGTAACGCCGTCGGAACCCTCGACTGACTCTAACGGTTTGCTCCTCTATATGAGTTGCTGATTCACACTTAAAGACTCACGCTATCACCTACTTGACACAATCCCTAACCTGAATCAGGGACTTGAACCTGTAGCTCTGATACCAACTGTGATGACCTCAACCCCGGGGTCAGGAGTTGACGTCACCAAACACAATTACCAAAAATATAAACAACATAATTAATATTAAAATATACTAACTCGACCCCGAACCAAGATCCGATCCAGGTTCAAGTATAATTCAGGTTCTCAATATTACAAACTCTTTATTCAATATCTAAGACACACAACTTTATTCAGCAACTCCTCAGACCTCATGGCCTGATACAAACTACCTCAGAGGAGCCGGGTCCAGTAGGGGCGGGAACATAGGTCGGTCTGACTGATCTTCTAGGCATCTGCGAAATATACATAATAGTTTGCAAGGGTGAGCATAATCGCTCAGCAGTACCAAAATATGAATAACATGATAAATCAGCAATGCAACAATAATAAGAACAGATCTGTAATCATGATATCAACATTTTACAACAAAATTTAGAGGAAAACTGGATATCACTAACTAGCATGCTTCATTAAAACAACGTAGCAGTGTGCTATAAAAACACCAGAGTCCAATTTTAGCATACTAGTTACTCTTATAAAATCATTGTATCAACTACCCGTACTCTTACGGGAATCACAAAATCCAAATCAGATACGTATGGATATGTGAAGACAGCTGATCAGGCTATCAACACTAGACGGCTCCAACTCCCATCTTATTCATGGCTCCAACTGCCATTTCAATTATCTGTTCCGGAACTCAGAGACTAGCTAGGTCTCTGACCTACTGGACTAATCGGTTATACAATGTGCGCAACCAAATTAGCCTCTTACGCCAACTCAATAGGCCTACTCTGGCCCCCAACGTATCCCATATCTGATCGTTTTAATCCAGTTTTCAAAATTGTCACTTTTACCTATCTCTTTTCAAAATCCATTCTATCACAGCACACTATTCAAATCCTCTTTTCATTTAAATCATGTTTAGAGATAGGTGTTTTCAGAAGTTACTTTTCCCCAAAACATAATTTTAAACAACATTTTCAAACACGGGGGATACGTAACTTAAAACATTTCTGTTCCATTACGAGAATAAAACATTTAGCTATTCATACGCACTGAACCATAAAAGAATGGTCAGGGGTACTTGCCTTGCAACGCTTTACAAAACCCTAAATAGCTTTCACGCTGACTTTAGTCCTGAGAAAACTCACTCGGAATCTACAAATACAGAATACTCTAATTAGATACACCGACATGCTTGATATCCTCAAATTCTAACAATTCAATTCGATAACCCGACTCGTATTATTATTATACACACAACCCGTAATCACCTAGTCACGTAGTCGGAAATATTGATAGGGTAACACCTATAACTACATATATATTTTTAGGAAATTTTGGCAGCACCTTATTTATTTATAAAACTACCCGTCGATTACAATCGACGTCCACAATCACAACACAATTCGTAATACAATTAGGTATTTAGGTCCGATAAATATTTTACACAAATCATTTTTATTTATTTATAAAATTTAGGACTCAGAACATCGTCATCACCGTCCACCATCCGCTCGTAAAAAGTCATCGCGGACGGCGGCAAAATTTCGCGGGTACCCGATTAATTCTCGGGTTTCCAACACGAAATTTCGCCGATTAAGTCATATTTCCCGCAAACAATATTTTTATATCACGAAGTTTACTCAAATACTTTATCTGCAGAAAATAATTAAACTGAACCAAAAGTACAGGACCAACAGAACTGAAATCACGCAGCAGCAACAACAACATACTCGTGCAGCACACGCACGCACAACACACTTCAACCGAACACAGGTGGCCGGAACCACAGGCGGCCGAAATCACCACAGCAAGAAACACACACACACACATGACACACACACACAATTCAATACACACACAACCACACACAGATATGTACATATATATACATGCCCGAATAAGAACCGAACAGAACAGGGGTAACGGAGATGCAGCCGGAGGCTCACCGGAAAAATACAACGGAGAACAGGAAAAAGAAACCGAGGAAATAAAATGAACAGATAGAGATAGAGGATTGAGAGAGAGAGATTGTGAGAGATTAGAGAGATTGAGAGATGAACACAGGGGAAGGGGGTGATGGGTTTTTGTGTTTGTTTGTTTTTTTTACAGATATTGCAACTGAGCACCAACAACAAACACGTGTACTCTTCTAAATATAGAATTGACGCGTAATTTATAGGATAATTACGGAGGTTCTGAGTCTCGATTTGCCCCAAAATTTAAAATTAACGGACTGAGGTGCACACAAAACAATTTCCGAAAATTATGAAAATAATATCAAAATGTCATAAATATCCCGAAGTTTACAAAGACATAAATTTGGAAATTTTTAAAACACTTTTTAAGGTGCATTTTGTACCCGCTTTTTAACAAATAACGAAACAACACGCGGGTAAAACGATTTTCGAAAATTTCCAAAATAATTTTAAAATTCTCAGAATAATATGAACTTAATAAAATATAAGTTTCATAATTTTTAAAGATTCCCATAATTAAATATGGATTTTAGCATTTAACACACTCAGAAAATCATTTAAACATAAATAATTAACAAAATATTGATTTCTCAATTTTATAAAGTCCTAAAAATAATTATTGAAATTATAAAATCAGAAAACCAATTTTAAAGACAACCCAAATATTTATGGAATTAAAATTATCATAAAAATCACTTTTACAAGCGAAATAAAATCATATAACTCACCAATAAATCACATAATTCCAATCCCACATATCAACAAATCATAAATAATTAAATAAAAATCAGTAACCGCTGCCAAATCAATACACAACTTTTATTTATTTACTTAAACTTTTATTATACTTCCAAATATCAAAAATAAAAATACACGAGTCGTTATAGCACATACAGTTAAAGATCCAAACACAATCATGTCTGACACAGAAACTCCAACTAAGCCTACCAAAACTGAAGAACCACCAAAGACACAAATTCAAAGTCGGTATGAGACCATCAGAGTTCCCATACTGAGACCATCTGAATATTCCATATGGAAGGTGAGGATGACCATGTTCCTGGAAGCAACAGATCCAGAATATCTTGATAGAATCAAGGAAGGGCCTCACAAACCAACCAAGCTCGCTGTTGCAGTTGCAGGTAAAGCAGCAAAGACCGTACCAAAGGAGAAGAGTGATTATACTGCTGAAGATATAGCATCAATTGCTAAGAATGCTAAGGTACGATACTTACTGCATAGTGCCATTGATAATGTAATGTCAAATAGGGTAATTAACTGCAAGACTGCTAAGGAGATATGGGATGCTCTGGAAACAAGGTGTCAGGGAACCGATATAATTAAGAAGAACAGGAAGACAATACTCACTCAAGAGTATGAACACTTTGACTCAAAGGCTAATGAGTCATTGACTGATTTATATGATAGATTTGTCAAACTGTTGAATGATTTGTCATTGGTTGATAAGGAGTATGATCTTGAAGATTCAAACCTTAAATTCCTGTTAGCTCTTCCTGAATGTTGGGATTTGAAGGCAACAACAATAAGAGACAACTACAATCTTGATGAAACAACTCTTGATGAAATTTATGGAATGCTCAAGACTCATGAACTTGAGATGGAACAAAGAAGTAAGAGAAAAGGAGGAAAGTCAAGGACAGTTGCTCTTAAGGCTGAAGAAGAATTCCCCAAGGCAGCTACCTCAAGGAAAGACAAGGGTAAAGCTCTTTTCACAAAGTCTGATACTGAGTCATCAAGTTCTGAAAGTGATAATGACTCAGATTCTGAAAGCTTGCCTGAGACTGATGCTGATGAGGAGATGATGAAGCTGTGTGCTCTTATGGTGAAAGGGATCACAAAGATTACATACAAGAAGTTCAGGAAGGGAAAGAAGTTTTCCAGGAAAGGCACAAGTTCTGATAAGAAGAATTTCAGAAGATCTGAGGGCAGATGAGGAAAGTCTGATAGAGGAGATTTTACCAATGTCAAATGCTATAACTGTGGTGAGAAAGGCCACATATCTCCCGATTGCAAGAAAGTAAAGGGTGACAAAGGCAAGGCTCTTGTCACAAAGAAGAAAAGCTGGACAGACACCACAGACTCTGAAAGTGAGGAGAACTATGCGTTGATGGCAAATGCTGATAAAGAAAGTGCTGAGAGCAGTTCTGAAGCTGCTGAAACAAAGGTACCTCAGACTACTTATGCTTTTCATACTGATGATATTAATGAGTTGAGAAGATATCTTAAAACCATGTTTGTGACACCCTCCAAACCCGGGTCAGAAGTTTGGGGTCCACAACACAAACACAATATATCAACCTGTATAAGAAATATTATTTATAATGACCCTGCTTCACAAAACCACGGATCGCAACAGGTTAAAGTATGAAAACAAGCCACAACCTTAATTATTACATCGTACCAAATCCCAACTAATTTAACTTACAATTGATAATAAAATCATTCTTACAACCTTGCTATCTCACTACTGCCATAAGCTCCTGCTAGCTCGATCAATCATAATCTGGAATCCTAGCTCGAACATTGAACTGGGAAACCTTGCTATCAACCGTATCCTTCTTAACTGTAGAATATATAAAAAGATTCACAAGAGTGAGCTAACTAGCTCAGCAAGTCATATTATCAATAACTGAGGTTAAACAATAATAAACGAGGTGATTGAAAAGAATCAAGTTTCCTGTTAAACAGTCAATAGAATTGGATATTCATTTTAAGTTTTTAAAACTAAGGTTAGGCTGCTGATCAGTCACGCACTAACCCCGAGCAAAGTACACATCACTGCTCTAACTACTGGATTCAAGGCACACATTGGCCTAACTTGACCATCGATATGGTCTGACCACGAATCTGGTCCACACAAAGAAAACTATCCAATTCTAAAGCATTTCAATATGATAAATAATAGAGTTCAATAAAACCAGATCATAATCAATAACCATAAAACATTTGTAAAAGAGCATGGTAAAAATTCATAGTTACCAAAAAGGGTATGTCAAAATACATAAAAGAAGTGGCCTCCAGCCGGTAGGATAATCGGATATTAGAAGAATAGTGTTTTTACAAGGTTTTAGTACTTTGATATCGCAAGGTATGGTTGAGTATAAAAGTTTCTGTATGTGTAAACAATTATGTTCCAGTGTTTGGTATATATGATGGATATATATTTGTGGAGTAGTATCTTATTTGTGTGGTTTAGTATCTGGTAAATCAACAAGAAATGGTTTACAAAGAATAAGGCTTATGGCTCAAAGATCAAATGTTGTGGCTCAGGTTCAAGGCTGAAGGATTCAAAATGTGTACAGTATAAAACAGAACTATTTTGGGTATTAACAATATGTCACAAGAGAATTTAGAAATATTTGCATTGTATTTTGAGAAAGGTTTAGAAATACTTGCCTTATCATAATCGATTTCAACTTCACTTGTACTTGTCTAATGACCCCATTCAATAATCACTCGTCTGTTTCTCTTATGCCTCACTTCTATCCTCTGATCACTTGCGGTATTTTCTACATGTCAATTCTATTTTCTGATCACCTGCTTCTCTTTCTTACGCCTTGCTTACTCTGCTAGGCATCATAAGTATCTATTAATATTTAACTCATACCATTCTATTCGACATACACTTCTATCTACCCTTCGTTTTACTCATAACCGATTAACGGATTGAAAGTTACGCTATAAACAAGTATTCACCGAACATATAGACCGACAGTCAACCAACAAGTCACATATAACACATAACACGTTAAATAATCAATGCCATCCCATTTATAAAGAAGTCTCGGGTCATAAACAGGCTTTCGGTTACTTAAAATGATTTTTAAAACATTTTTCGGAATTAAAACGGGCCGTTGGATCAATTTTGGAGTAATAAACAGGGTTCGGTTGGCCAATTCTGGCTCCGAAATAATTTTAGAATAATTATCGAGCCTTGAAAATAATTTAGAATAATATTTTAAAGCTCGAAACTATTTTTCAAAATTTTTAAATCATTTTTAAATAATTAAATCTAATTAAATAATTAATTAAAAATCAATTAATAATTAATTAAATCAATTAATCAATTAATTTTCGAATTAATTGACTAATTAATCAATTAAAAATTAACTGAAATTAATTAACTAATTAATTCAGATTTATTTGTGAATTAAAAATAATTTTCGGAATTAAAATAATAATTTTTAGAATTTTCAGAAATTAAAAACGGATTTTTATAATAAAAATAAATAGGAAATATGATTTTTGAACATTTTTAAAACAGGAATCCAATTTTTGCAAAGTCTGGAAACTTCAGGGACTAAACTTCATCATCTACAAAACTACAGGGACTAAACTGCAATTTTGCAGTCCAGTCGCCGGAAAACACAGGGGTGGCCGGAGAACACGATTCCGGCCTCCTCACCTTGCCACAAGCTCCAGATCACATCTACGGATTACCAGGAACATAACCATGCAATCAAATCGATCTAACAATCCCTGAGTTGGCCGGAATTTGGCCGTGAAGTTTGCCAGTTTCCGGCGAACTTCGGAAATATTCAAAACACAACTCCCTTCTCTACAGACCTCGTTGATTCATGAAACTTATACGACTGGATTGCAAATTTTACAGAGAACACAATCCACTATATCACAACATCAATCTATTCCAGAATAAGAAACCCCCAAATTTCAATTAAGAACATTCATACGGGTTATAAACCCTAATTTTGAAATTCGAAAATCAAATTCAAATTTGAACATGTTATTGGACTCCAAATCAGACGTATAATATACCAAAATCATCAGGAAAACAAGCTCTACAACATGCAATCATCAAATCATACAAACAATCATCCGAACAAAAATTCATATTTTTCATGAAAATAATTCGAAAATAATTAAATTTATAAGAAATCAACCTTTGATTCTGCAGTAAAACAGGTCCTGGAATCTGATAGTACTCCTTGAGACCTTCAAATTGGTTACTCCAACTTTCCAAACGGATTTCACTAACACCTTGAATTTGTGGTTTGATTCTCAGAAAGGTTTATGAATATATGATTTTTCTCTGTAAAAATTATATTATTATCTGTCTGCAAATGATTTTGATACGAAATAAAATACGGTAAAAGGCTATTTATAATTATGGAGAATTAGTATCCCGTTGGATCATTCCGGATATAAAACGGTACGTTTATTTATAAAAACTGATCCAAACGGTATCGGTTTTCGGGATAATTATCCAAATCAGTACAATTTGTACTGCGGTCTTGGTCTCTGCGCCTGGTTACACGTACTACGAGGTGATAATTGTGATAGTTTAATAAAAAGCTCCCGTTTATCGAAAATACGGGTTTTATTGATTTACCGAAACGAATATTGTATCGAAAATGTTGCGCCGGGACCCGCGCAGGACAAACCGTACGCCGGATCGAATAAGTCGAAACATGGAAAATGCTCGGAATATTGCAATCAGGTTAGGAAGGAGTTCTCGAAAGAGTTTCGGGTTCTAAAAACGTAAAAACGGTTAACGATGGTTGGTTCCCGTTTTTATAAAATAGATTTTAAATACCCGGAAAAAGATTTTATAAAATTCATATGATTCCTATAAATTCACAAATCAACATAAAAATAATTAGGAAGATATGACAATTATCTATATTTTATTTGGAACATATAAAAATTGAAATACTTAATTAATAACATTTTTAAACATTCAAACATATTTAACACTTAACAAATAATTCACAGAATAGATACTGAATACATATAATAATTATCTATTAGCAAAAATAATTACACGATATATCCCGGATATTACAATGTTTGTTAGTTATAGAGATCAAACTTTAACATGTGAAAGATTAACTTCTGAAAATCTTGCTTTAAGAAAAGAAATGATTTCTTAGAAAAAGAGTTAGTTATGTTCCATCAAACTCAGAAGGATAGAGATGATGCTTTTTATGTTAGGGATGAAGTGCTAAAAATGAATGAATCTCTAAAAACTGAGTTAGAAAAGGAAAAAGAGATTATCAGGACTTGGACTAACTCTGGCAGAACAACTCAAAATTTGCTAAGTAGTGAAAATTGGAAAGAGGGCTTAGGTTATGGAGATGATAAGAATGATAAAGGAACTGTAGAAATTAAGCCTGTTGTTAAACAAAAGCCAAAATTAAAACCTGTTAAGTTTGTAACTGTAAAGTATGATAATGAGAAATCAGAAGTTAAAGAGGAATTAACTTCTGACAAACTAAAACAGGAAAAGACAGTTGAAGTAAACATAGGCTTAATGACTAAGAAGCAGCTTAAGCATAAGCTGAAAGATGTTAAGAATGCAAACAAGGTAAAATCACCTAGGAAAAATAGGAATGGAAAGGAAGGTATGAATAAAAGCAATGATTATAAGCCTGTTCCTGATACTCCTAGGAAAACGTGTCATAACTGTGGAAGTTCTAACCATCTGGCTTCTTTTTTCAGGAAGAATAAGAACATAAACTCCTTACCTTCAAAATCAGGAGTTAAGAGTCAGTCTGTTAGATATAAACCACAAAATCCTTGTTTTCATTGTGGTAGTTTATGGCATTCCATTTATATTTGTAAGGAATATCATAGTTTGTACTATGATTATTATCAAATAAAACCTTCTTTAAAGAAAGTTTCCATTGTTCCTTCTAGTGTAAATTCTGATTTAAAGTCTGATAGTGTAAGTTCTGATAAGAAAAATGTTAACATAAACTCTGATGCTAAATCCGCTGCAAATATTAACAGACTTAATGAGGCCAAAGGATCCAAGCAAGTCTGGGTCCTTAAAACTAATCATTAGTGATCTTTGTGATTGCAGGGCAACAGGAAAAATATTCTAGTTCTGGACAGTGGATGTTCAGGACATATGACTGAAAATAAAGCCCTGCTATCAGACTTTGTGGAGAAAGCTGGCCCAAGTGTTTCTTATGGAGATGGCAACATTGGAAAAACATTGGGATATGGCAATATCAATCTTGGGAATGTCATCATTAAAGAAGTAGCTCTGGTCTCAGGACTTAAACACAATCTGCTGAGTATAAGTCAAATCTGTGATAGAGGTTATCATGTTGATTTCTTTGAAGAACACTGTGAAGTTGTGAGTAAATCCAAAGGCAAAGTTGTTCTAAAAGAATACAGGCGTGGTAACATTTATGAAGCTAAGCTTTCAACAAGTACTAATGGTTCTGCAATCTGTCTGATGAGTAGAGCATCAATTGAAGAAAGCTGGAATTGGAACAAGAAACTCTCTCATTTAAATTTCAACAATATAAATGAACTAGTCAAGAAAGATCTTGTGAGAGGACTGCCAAAGTCAGTATTTGCTCCTGATGGCCTTTGTGATTCTTGTCAGAAGGCCAAACAAAGAAAATCTTCATTCAAGAGCAAGACTGAATCATCAATTCTTGAGCCTTATCATCTACTACATGTTGATCTATTTGGTCCAGTGAATGTCATGTCTATTGCAAAGAAGAAATATGCGTTGGTCATAGTGGATGAGTTCATCAGATACACATGGGTGTATTTCTTGCACACAAAAAGTGAAACTGCATCTATCTTGATTGATCATGTCAAACATCTGGATAAATTGGTCAAAGATTCTGTGAAAACCATAAGGAGTGATAATGGCACTGAGTTCAAGAATTTAATAATGGAAGAGTTCTGCAAAAACCATGGAATTAAGCAGGAATTTTCCGCTCCTGGAACTCCACAGCAAAATGGAGTTGTTGAAAGGAAGAATAGAACTCTCATTGAAGCTGCACATACAATGCTTGAAGAAGCAAAGCTTCCAACCTATTTCTGGGCTGAAGCTGTGCAGACTGCTTGTTTTACTCAAAATGCAACACTCATTAACAAGCAAGGAAAAACACCATATGAGATGGTGAAGAAAAAGAAGCCAAATCTGAAGTACTTTCATGTATTTGGATGCAAGTATTTTGTTCTCAAGACTCATCCTGAACAGCTATCTAAATTTGATCTAAAAGCTGATGAAGGAATCTTTGTTGGATATCCACTTTCCACAAAAGCCTTCAGAGTCTATAATTTGAGAACAATAGTGGTCATGGAATCTATCAATGTCTCTTTTGATGACAAGAATATTACTGGTCTTGAAGATTTTATTGATCATGATCAGCTGAGATTTGAAAATGAAGACTCAAATTCTGATACTGAAAATCCTGACAGTCTAAGTCCTGATACTGTAAACTCTGATGGATTAAACTCTGATGTTATTGAAACTGTGGTGACTACGCCAGAGGAAGATGTACCTATGCAGGGGGAGCATACTCAAGAACATACCACATCTCAAGAAGCATCAGAACATACATCTGGCTCTTCAAGTTCTGATTCGTCAAGTTCTGATAAGCCAAGTTCTGATAGTTCTGAAAATCTAAATTTTGAAGAATCCAACTCAGAGAGCATAGTTTCAGGGGGAGCATCAGAAAATGAAAATGAAGACAGCATGGATCATGGGGGAGCATCCAGTTCTAGAGAAAACCTTCCATTTGCAAGGAAGTGGACTAAATCACATACACCTGATTTCATAATTGGAAATCCGGATGCAGGTGTCAGAACTAGAACAGGTACTTCAAATGAATGTCTTTACAATTCTTTTCTCTCTCAGACTGAGCCAAAGAAAGTGGAAGAAGCTCTTCAAGATGCTGATTGGGTGCAAGCAATACAGGAAGAGTTAAATGAATTTGAAAGAAACAAAGTCTGGACCCTAGTGCCAAGACCAAAGAATAGATCTGTTGTTGGTACAAAGTGGGTATTCAAAAACAAAACTGACAGTGATGGCATAATTACAAGGAATAAGGCAAGGCTAGTTGCAAAAGGATATTCTCAACAGGAGGGAATTGATTATGATGAAACATTTGAACCAGTTGCTAGGTTAGAAGCCATAAGGATATTTTTGGCTTATGCTGCTCACAAAAAGTTTATTGTCTTTCAAATGGATGTGAAAAGTGCTTTTCTCAATGGAGAATTAGAGGAGGAAGTACATGTTGAACAACCTCCAGGCTTTGTAGATTCCAAACATCCAGATTATGTCTACAGGCTTGATAAAGCACTTTATGGACTTAAGCAAGCTCCCAGAGCATGGTATGAGACATTAGCTCAGTTTCTTCTGGAAAGTGGATTTAACAGAGGAATAATAGACAAAACACTGTTCTACCTCAACCATGGAAAAGACTTACTTCTGGTCCAGATTTATGTTGATGATATCATTTTTGGGTCTACAAATGACAGACTTTGCAAGAAGTTTGCCAAACTGATGCAGTCAAGGTATCAGATGAGTATGATGGGGGAACTTAGCTATTTTCTGGGCCTTCAAGTCAAGCAGAATGAAGAAGGCACTTTTATTTGTCAAACTAAGTACACCAGAAATTTGCTGAAGAAATTTGGAATGCAAGATTGTTCAAGTGCATCCACTCCCATGGCCACTGCAACAAAACTGGATAAGGATACTGGTAAATCAGTAGATATTACTGATTACAGAGGTATGATTGGCTCTCTACTCTATCTAACTGCTAGTAGACCTGATATCATGTATGCTACCTGTCTTTGTGCAAGATTTCAAGCAGATCCAAGAGAACCTCACCTAACAGCTGTGAAAAGAATTTTCAAATATCTTAAGGGAACAGATGATCTAGGGTTGTGGTATCCTAGAGAATCAGATTTTAAACTAATAGGTTACTCAGATGCAGATTTTGCAGGTTGCAAAATTGACAGGAAAAGCACAAGTGGAAGCTGCCAATTTCTTGGAGGCAGATTGGTGTCTTGGTTTAGCAAGAAACAAAAGTCAATTTCCACATCAACTGCAGAAGCAGAATATATTGCTGCAAGAAGCTGTTGTGCATAGATTCTTTGGATGAAGAATCAGTTACTGGATTATGGGTTAACATATTTCAAAATCCCTATTTACTGTGATAATCAAAGTGCTATTGCTATGACAGGTAATCCAGTTCAACACTCTATGACAAAGCACATCAGCATCAGGTACCACTTCATCAGGGAACATGTAGATGAAGGTACAGTGGAATTGCACTTTGTTCCAACAGATCAACAACTAGCAAATATCTTCACAAAACCATTGTGTGAAGCTACTTTTACAAGGTTGGTAAATGAACTTGGAATGGTTTCAGGTTCTTTCTCTAAATCTACTTAGTTTTGTTCTGTTGCATCAGACTTTATGATCAGTATTTACAGAATTCAATCTCTTTGTGTATTCTGTGCTTAATTGAAAAATATGTTTAAGTACTGACTGTTGTCTGATCAATGTTTCTAAACTCTGATAGTGATATGTCTGTTTAGGTAACTATTCAATCCTATGAGGATAACTGTGCTAGGTGCTGACCTAGTAGTCTTCAATAAATAAGGGATCCCATGTAAGAAGTAATTATTTCTGTGGAAATCTATTGACACAAGCAAATTCTGATAATTGAGCTTAGTTGAGTTTACTTTGTCTATCTTATTACTAAGTCACAAACTAGAATAATGTTACTCATCTATTAAGTTCTGATGCTAGTAAATCTGTTGAATGAACTAAGTGCTGATAAACCTCACTTATCAAAAGAAAAAGAAAGCGAAACAAGGATTAAAAATCAGGTACTCCTTTGAGATCTAGAGTAAAAATGTGGAAGGGAAGACCCAAGTGCATTGCTGGTATTAAGTAATATGCATCAGAAAAGCAAATAAAATATTTTCTTGGTGACTTTTCACACTCTATGATTACTGGAGAAATACTCTGATAATAGCATAAATTCTGATAAGCAGTCGTGACTCACTTACACTGAGAAGCCACTGTAAAATAGAATTTAAAAGATGCACAAAATTAGCACAAAATAGTTGAGGTGGACTCAAGCATGAATTCATTCAATAGTAGGTTTCAGAATATTGACAGGTTTTTAGTAAAGTTTTAGTTATGCCTTATTTCTAAGATGTACTGAAGTGAATCAGACTTTTCTCTTTGTCTGATATTTAGCTTAATGCACACACTAACCACTCCATATGAATGATGAAAATCACTGTGGTGATCTATATTATTTTATATGAACAGTCATTGTGTCACATTGCACAAATTCTGAGGACAAGTTCTGATTGCATGTTCTGATGATTAAATTCTGAAGAATATAAATCAGAATTTGTGTGAGGACTTACTAAAATAGGCATTCGTTTTTCGAGTTAAGAAATTATGTTCTGATGACTGTTAAGTTCTGATATAAGTCTAAGTTCTGATATTATAGTCTGATTCTTTACTTGACTTATTTTTGGATAAAATTTGACAACAGTCTCAGTTTAAACCAGAATACTGTTGAAGTGGAAGATTAATAGTCACTATAGTTAGGGATAGTGGTACTCGTACATGAACAGTCAACTTTTACTTGCTTCTTGTGCGTATTAAACCATGTTTTCTCTTTCAAATAAATGTTTTTCTTTTTCCAAGTCTGGGGAGACGAGGTGGAATTAATTCCACCTGTCAGCATTAAATTTCTTTGCGTCTCCTGGCATTCTCTTTCCTATATAAACAACCACTTCACATCAGCCTTCCCATCACCTCTTTTATCACAAACTCACTTTCATACTTTTTCTATCAAAAACACCATGGTCAATTACAATATGTTTTTGAACTATGAAACATTCAACATGGAGCTGAGCTGTGCCGAATGGCAGCAGGAATGGCACGTTACTGCCATTCCTGATGAGATATGGGACTCTGTTCCCCAGGAGGTACTTACCCACCTCATGTTCTTCTATATGGACTACCATCGCCATCTGGAGTGATTGGAGGAGGAAAGGCTGGAAGCTCTCCGCCGGCAAGAGCGAATCATTCGACTTGCTATTCTGTTTGTCGAGAGTAGGAAGAAGAAATAATTTATTTTCTTCTTCCTGTTTTTCTTCATCATCAGCCTTGCCCTGCTTCTTGAGCTAGGACAAAGGCTGTTGACGTTAGGTTTAGCAGCTTAGGGAAATCTTGTACAAGTTCTGATGTAATTTAAATTTCATGAATGTATTCTCTTGATATATTAATGAAATTTATTTTTATTTCAAGATCTTTTCTCTGAGATATTTTGTAATGTATTGATATATCCTGATACATATTCATATTCTGATGACCATATAAATTTTGTTTTAACTTAAGTTCTGATTTTATTTTATCAGTACTTGCTCATCTAATTTATTATGGTCATTTTCACTCAAATTTTTTTTCCAGAATATTAATGTTGCAGTGAAAAATAATTAAATAAGTGGGAACAGTTTCAATTTTGAATTAAAACTGTTTCACCTTGATTAATGGAATAACTGTGTAAGTGGAACGGTTTTTCCTTGAAAAACTGCAAGTGGGTAAGTAATGATTACTGTTTTCTCGTGCCCATTAACTATTCGTTTTTACTGCATGTCTGACAGGTGTCCAACGGTTACTTTTTTTTTCAAAAGTATAAGTAAGACAGAGAGAAGATTTTTTAATCTTTTATTTCCTTTCATATTTTTTCTCTCTACTTGCTTTTACTCTCTTTCTTCTTCTAACGTTGGTTTTTCATATAGACATTCTATCAAACACCTAACAGGCACTTAAACCTCTCGATTACTTTCTTGGCACCTAAGGATTTAATTATTGATGGAGCTAAATTTGTTCCAAACAATTATGCTGCTATTCTTGATAATGCTGAAGCTCCTTCTGAATTGCACTTTGTGCAAGATCTTCTTGCACACAGTGAAATCGGGTATGCATTGACCCAACCTTCAGTATTCTCAAGCCAACAAGTTCTGACACTTTGGAGGACTGGAAACTTTGATAATGGTGGTCCAAATGGTACTCCTAGTATTGTTTTCGAAGTGGGTGATCCTTCATTTGCAGTCACTCCTGGTACAATACGCAAGACTCTACATCTCCCAGAAGGATGTACTTTTTCAATTCCAGAGGAATCGGCTCTTCAGGAGTTAATGGCCAGTTTGGGGTATGAACAGAGTTTGGCAAAGCTTGGGCAGTTGAAACGGGCTCATCTCAGAAGGGAATGGAGCTTCTTCTTCGACTGCATCACTAAAGCTTTTGGGAACAAGTGTTCGAATTTTGATGTCATCCCTATAATGAGTCAGCACATCGGGTATGCCATTATAAACCAAACTCATTTTTATTTTGCAACGGCTATAATAGGTTTTATTGGGGATAGGATGACAGAGGATAGGAATGTTGTCTACTTTGCTAGATTCTGTCAACTTATATATACTTTTTGTACTGATGCACCTCACTTAGTCAGTTCCTTAACTCCACCTTTTAAGGTTGCAAAACGATACTTTAATGACCTGGTAAATGCTAACACTAAGAAACCAGTGGTTAGACCTTTACAGATTCCTCAGTCTGTAAAACAGATCTTAGTAAATGCTGATCTTGATTCCTATAGATCTGTTTATCCTGATGTCCAACCAACCACCACCTCCCAAACATCACAACAACCATCAGAACATACCACTCATTCTACTCAACCAACCCTCAGGCAATATATCAAATCCAATCTCTCCACTTCACAGACAGTTCAACCCTCATCCTCAGCATCTACTGTGAAGCCTTCATCTTCCAAGCCAAAGAAGACAAAGACTGTTCCTCAAACACCTCAAAAGAGAAGGAAGATTACTTTGAGAGATGAATCTGATACTGAGGAACAGGTTCCTTCTTCAGAACCTGTTGTTAAAGAAGCTGAGAAAGTGACTTCTCAGAAGGATTCTGGAATTGGGGGCTCTAGGCTTCTCAAGAGGCTTAGAAGAATGACTGTTCCTGAAACTCCAAAGGAATCCATATCTATAAAGAGATACAAGAAACAGAGGGCAAAAAGGCCAGTTTCAGATGATGAAGAAGCAGCAGCTAAGGAAGGAGATCAGGAATCTCTGATCTCATAAGAAAAAGAATTTGCTAAAGTCACTATTTCTCCATCAACTCCAACTCAGGACGCTATTCCTGAACAGACCAACACACCATATGTGTCTCCTGCTCAAAAGTCTGTATTTCCTGTTAATATAGGCACAAGTGCTGATATTGATATCCAGAACTTGGTTGTGCCTGAAGTAATTCTCTTAGAAGCTCCAACAGCAACTAATCCATCAACAACACCTGTTACTGATGCTGTTCAAACTCCAGAGTTATCTACTACACCTTCTCTGTATCTAGATACTGATGATCAGAATATAGGTGAGCATCAGGATATGGTTGTTGATCAGAACTTAGAACCAGATCAGAAATTAGAGGATGCTGAAGCCTCCATTGCTACTCACACTGTTGTTCTATCAGAAGATTCTGATCCTGTAAGTTCTGATGCTGCAAATGCTGGAGATACTGGTGATGCTGCTACGACTGCAGATGCTGATGAAGCAGGTCCTTCAGGACATGCCCCTCAACAAACTATTTTTAAAACTGAAATTGTTAGGCAGTTTGTTACAAGAGAAGCACCAGTGCCTTGGAGTGAAACTCCTGCAGGACAGGAGTGGACTAAGGAATGGAACTCAATCACCTGTGCTCCTTCTACACATTATCTGGCTGAGCACTTGACAAAAGCTGATGAAATGTTAAATACTGATGATTTCAAAACACAGCTTAGAGTCACTGCATTGAGTACTAAACATTTACATTCATTCAAACACTCATGCAGAGTTACATCTCTTAAGGGAAGAACTAATGAAGCAAGAACAAGTTCAAAAGATTGATAAGAAAAAGTTCTTCCAGCCTACCTTTGACAGGATTGCTTATATTGAGAAGACTCAAGAGAAACAACAAGCTCAAATTGATGATATTTTGAAAAATCAAGCTTCTCAGCAATCTCAACTTACTGAAATCCAAGCCTCAGTGGAATTGCTTGTCTCTCTTCTACTACCTGCTGATGCCAAAAAGGGGGAGAGAGTAATTAAGTCCTAATGCAAGACTGCCAAGACACTGAAAGGGAAGGATGATGAAAAGGATGATCAAGGAAACTCTGGAATGGGTAGAGGTCATAGTCAAGGTAGAGGTTTCTCATTAAGAAAAGCTGAAATCACAAGTTACAGGACAAGTTCTGATACTGGGAAAAGAATTAGATCTGCTACTGGTAAAAGGATAAGTTCTGATGAACTTTTAGATCTTGATGAAGAAATGTCAAGACAGTTATTTCTTCAGGAAAATCCAGGAATGGAATTGGAGAGTTTAATGGAAGAAGAAGCCAAACTTAAATCAGAGAAAGTCACATCTAAATCTGAAGCTTCTGGTAAAAAGACACTTCCAAAACTCAAAGGCATTGTGATAAAAGAAAGGACAAATACTGAAGCAACATTGGCTAAATCACAACCGCGGATAGATCCAAGATCCAAGGGTAAAGAAAAGGTTGGTGAACCTATCAAGGTTTATGTGCCTCCTGAGAATGAAGAAATCACTGATGAAAAGGATGATCTTGCTCTGACTTCAAGAAAAGTTCTTAAAACAACCTCTGACATGGCTCAATTTGTTCAGAGTCAAGAGACAGTAAGTTCTGATATTTCAAAAAAGCAAGTAACCTCTGACATAGCTCAAGTTAACTTGATATCAGAATATAGATCAAAGACACTCCTACCAGGATTCACTAAAGCAAAACAGACTCAACCTTTGAAGACTGCTGCAAGTGGTTTTGAAGCAAGAGTAGTTACTGGAAAGGAAGCAAGAGATAAAACTGGATTGGGAAGTGCTGATGAAAGAAGAATACAGAACACTACTAATGATCCAACTTCCTTGAGTGAACCAGGTATTGGAGCAACTCCTGAGAGATTGAATCAACTGGAATCTGTACAAATGGTTTACCATACCTACTTGAAAGAACACATCTTATTGTACTTCATGACAGATGGTAGGGTTTATCATATAAGGCAAAATTCCATTCCATTGAAGTATTTTGAAGAATTGGAGCATGTACTATTCTTACTTCAAGTGGATGACAGATTGACAGGAAGTGCTGCAAACTATTTGAAGGATCAGATTCAGAGACAGAAAAGGCTTTATTCTGTTAAGTTTGACAGCACATATGTTCCAAAGTACAGAGATCACAAGGGTGATATAGTTGAAATGAAGCCCAACACTGCTAAAATTATAACTACCTTTCTGGGTTACAGGGCTGTGGAATTCAATCTTGAGTCTGATAAAGCTTATTTGATCAGACTAGATCAGGATATAAGAAAAGCAAAGATTAATGATCTCAGGGCTGCAATCTTTCAAATTGGTGAAGATAATGCAGAGCTTAAAGATGCTAAAATGAGGATGATTGATGAACTTAGA
Organism: Apium graveolens; assembly: GCF_009905375.1. NCBI lineage: Eukaryota > Viridiplantae > Streptophyta > Magnoliopsida > Apiales > Apiaceae > Apium > Apium graveolens. The sequence goes on along the minus strand of NC_133649.1, from coordinate 103,970,172 downwards.
TATGCTGAGAGATGTTTGTTGAAGAAATATCTCAGAACAACTCCTGATATCAGAGAGATCAGAAGATGAAGCCAAGTCAAGATCTACAACTGATTAAATTCTGATATTTGTACAGACTGAAGCTGTTATCAGAAGTTAAATGTTGGTAAAGCTTTAAGGACTGTAAGTTGTAGTTATCTAGTCTAATTCTCATGCATTTGTACTTAATGTTTTTGACATCATCGAATATCTGTTAAACTTGTATATTATGCTAATTTACAAGTTGGGGGAGATTGTTAGATATATTTGATAATGTCATTGCTAATATGATTTATGTTTAGTTTTCAGATCTTACTTAAACAGGATAAATCAGTACTTACTGGAATTCAGGACTTAAGGATATCAGTACTTATATTATCAGGAGATAATCATCAGAAGATGGATATCAGAACTTAAGTGCTGAAGGACGTTCAGATAAGGACAATAGCTGATTAAAGGAAAGAAGATCGAGATAAACATAAGAAGAGATATGCATGAAGAAGGAATTCTATAAAGAATAGAATACTTGGAAGAAAAGATATTTGATTGATATATTTTAGGAAGCAGAATTATATTCCATATCAATTAGCGATTATCTTGTAACTGTGTAGTATATAAACACAGACATAGTAGGGTTTACACTATAAGTGTTATCATATTCGAGAAGATTATTCGTAGTAACCCTAGCAGCTCTCGTGATATTTGTTCATCACTGAGAGGTAACAGTTCCATACTGTAACAGAGTTTATTGTTTCAATAAAGTTTCTTTTCTGTTACTTGAGATATTAAAGTTCGATTTGATTGTACTTTACATTGTATTCACCCCCTCTACAGTGTGTGTGACCTAACAAAGAACTCTACAATGACTTATCGATAAGTTATAACAAAGTTTGTCAAGAAGTCCTTCGAGAAGTCATAAAAATGACTTATCGAGAACTCACTAGAGAAGTATTAAAATGGCTTATCGAGAAGTCAATTAGACTTATCGAGAACTCAGTTCTCTATCTACTTTTGATCTTTTTGATTCCGCCTTGTGCTAATTTTGCATATTGAAAGTGCAAATCAACATTAAGACAGTTTTCTTAGAACTGAAAATTCCAAGCTAAATTTTGAATTTTGAAAAATAAATATATAGAGATTTCTGAAATATTTATAACTCATATTCTAGTTAATTTCCTATTAAATCAAATTAATTTTAATTTACTAGAAATTATTCTACTATAAAATATTAGCTAAGTTCTTGCCTTTAGGATGGAGAGTTTAGCATTCCAATTTCACTTACAAGTCTAGGGAAAATTGCTTTATCCAAAGGTTTAGTAAAAATGTCAGCTAACTTTTTTCTGTTGGAACAAAAATGAGCTCAATGGTACCATTGGAGCATGTTCTCTAATAAAATGATACCTTACATCAATGTGTTTTGTTCTTGAATGATTAACTAGATTAGCCATAATAGAGATAACACTAGTATTGTCATACATAATTTGAATTTTGTGTAACACTAGGCCATAATCCATTAGCTGATTTCTAATCCAAAGCACTTGAGCACATCAACTTCCAACAGCTATGTATTCAGCCTCAGCTGTGGAAGTTGACACATATTGTTGTTTATTGCTATACAAGGATAAAAGTCTTTATCCAAGAAACTGACAGCTTCCACTAGTACTCTTTCTGTCAACCCTACATCCAGCAAAATCTGCATCTGTGTATCCAACAGTTTCAAAACCTGTTCCCTTAGGATACCACAATCCCAAGTTAGGAGTCCCTTTTAAATATCTAAAAATTCTCTTCACAACCATCATCTGTGATTCCTTTGGATTGGCTTGAAATCTTGCACATAAACATGTTACAAATATAATGTCCGGTTCAGTAGCAGTTAAATACAACAAAGATCCAATCATTCCTCTTTAACCTGAAATGTGTACACTTTTTTCCTTTCTTATCTTCATCCAACTTAGTAGCTGTAGACATAGGTGTAGATGCAGGTGAAGAATCAACCATCCCCAACTTCTTCAATAAGTCCTTGACATACTTAGTTTGGCTGATAAAAATCCCATCACTTCTTTGACTGACTTGAAGTCTAAGAAAGTAACATAGTTCTCCCATCATACTCATTTCATATTCACTCTTCACGAGCTTAGAGAATCTTTGACATAGCTTTTCATAAGTAGAACCAAATATGATATCATCTACATAGATTTGAACTAGAATCATATCATCATCATGTTGCTTTTAAAAGAGAGTCTTGTCAATTGTACCTCTAGCGAATCCATGTTTAAGCAAAAATTCTGACAGTGTGTCATACCAAGCTCTAGGTGTTTGCTTTAGTCCATAGCAAGCCTTGAGTAGCTTGTACACAAAGTTTGGAAATTCCGGATCTTCAAAGCCATGTGGATGTTGTTGTTGTGAATATGTTGTGTACTTGATGATTACCTAAACAAAACATCTAAGTAGATTTTACTTAGTGAAATAATGTAGCACTCGACGGATAAGAATTATAGTCCCGACGGATAACTCATTATAGTCCCGACGGATGATTAACTTATTATCCATCGAGTGAGTAGCTTATGTAATAATAAGTTTGTAGCACAGTGTTGTATGCACCTTTGTATAGAATCTGAAGTAGCATATAAGTCATGTTGACTTTAACTAGATATGCAGAATAGGTTGATTAATTGTACATAAGCAATGTCTTGTAATTCTGTATAAGTGAAATGAAGTCAAGTGCCAAAATAGCTACCAACGGATGATTAACAAAGCTTCGACGGATGATCAAATGACTATCAACGGATGTTTAACAAAGCAGTCGACGGATGATCAATCAAGTCATCGATGGATGATCTGAAAGTCGATGGATGATCATATCAAGAATTCAAACATCAGTTGAACAGTGAAAGCTGACACACAGCCGTTGAGTTGGATACAAACACACTGTGGAAGCCCATTAACTGGGTAATAGAGGACGAAAAGCAGCAAAGATCAAGACTGTTAGATTTTATATTTGTTCAGTCTTTTTGACTTTGTAATCTTGGTAATATATAAACCAAGAGAGTAGCAAATAGAAAATAACTAAGAGAGCTAAGAAACAACAACAGAGAAATCTTTGTAAGCACTATCTTTAGCATTTCCTGTGTTCTTAGCAGTTCTATTTTGTGTAAGCAGCTGTGAGCATTTCTGCACACAGAGTCCTCTCGATATATTAAATATATCTCTGGTGGAATTATTTAAATCCACCAGAAAGTTTTTAAAGACTCTTATTTTTAATTACTTATGTTTTGATTCATTCAAGTTTACATTCCGCATTGTGCTAATCAAAACAAATATATCCATAATCGAGTTGAACATTTTTATTTCAAGAAAAAGGTTCAAGAATTCCATTCAACCCCCCTTCTGTAATTCTTGCTATATTGTTAAGGGACTAACAATTGGTATCAGAGCAAGCTCTTAATCTACAAAGAGTTTAAAGATCAAAACAATTTAGCAAGATGAACAAGAAAGATGTTGGAGTCAAGATTCCTTTTCTTGATAAAGATAATTACCATCATTGGAAGGTAAAGATGCATCTTCATATGCTTTCTCAAGATGAGGCCTATGTGGACTGCATAGAAAGAGGCCCTCATGTTCCAATGAGAGCTGCAACAAGAAATGAACCATATGTTCCAAAGCCAAGGCATGAATGGTCTGAACCTGATATGGAACAAGTCAGGAAAGATAAAAAGGCCATGAACATTTTGTTCAATGGTGTTGATGCAGACATGTTTGATAACATCATCAACTGCAAGACTGCCAAGGAAGTTTGGGACACAATACAGATAATCTGTGATGGTACTGAGCAAGTAAGAGAAAATAAAATGCAGCTCCTAATTCAGCAATATGAGCATTTTCACAATGAAGAAAGTGAGTCACTCACTGACATTTTTAGTAGATTCCAAAAGCTACTAAATGCTCTTAAATTGCATGGAAGAGTCTATCAGACTAAAGACTCCAATCTGAAATTTCTCAGATCTCTTCCAAAGGAATGGAAACCAATGACAGTCTCATTGAGAAACTCACAAGATTATAAGGAGTTTACTTTGGAGAGACTGTATGGCATTCTGAAGACCTATGAGCTTGAGATAGAGCAGGATGAAAGAATGGAGAGAGGAAAGAAGAAAGGAGGATCCATTGCACTAGTGGCTGAACTGGACAAGGAGAAGGAAGTGAAGATGGAAGCTGTGGAATCAACTTCAAAGGCCTGTGAAAGCAAGGGTAAAGGGCTAGCTGCAGAAAGTGAAGATTCATTGAGTCAAGATGACATGGAGGACATTGATGAGCACCTAGCATTCCTTTTAAGAAGATTTGCCAAGCTCAAGTTCAAGAAGAACTTTGGAGCTGCCAAGCCAAATAGAAACATGGTGGATAAATCAAAATTCAAGTGTTTCAAATGTGGCTTGGCAGGGCATTTTGCAAATGAGTGTAGAAAGTCAGATTCCAGTAAGAAAAGAATTGAGTCTGTGGATTATAAGCAAAAATACTTTGATCTACTCAAACAGAAGGAAAGGGCTTTTATTACACAAGAGAATGACTGGGCAGCTGATGGTTTGGATGAAGATAAGGATGTCAGCTATGTCAATCTAGCCCTTATGGCCAAGTCTGATTAAACAGAGACAAGTTCCTCAAGCAATCAGGTAATCACTACAAACCTTGCACATTTATCTAAAGCTGAGTGTAATGATGCAATAAATGACATGTCTACAGAATTGTATCATTTACGTGTTACACTTAAGTCCCTCACTAAAGAAAATGCTAAAATCAAAGAAAACAACTTGTTTTTGAGTGAGAGGAATAATGTGCTTGAGTCTCAGTTTGTTGAGTTTGAGAAACTAAAAATTGAGTGTAGAATTGCCAAGGAGGAATTAACTGAGTCCTTGAAAAAGGAAGAAATTTTAAAGAAGCAGCTCGATCGTGAACAGGAGGTGATTAAAGCATGGAAAACATCCAGAGATGTTCATGCTCAAATCACCAAGGTTCAAGGAATTGAGTCTTTTTGTGATGAAGCCTGGAAAAAGAATAAGGAGAAACTAGAACCTATTTTGGTAGATGGATTGCTGACAGATGTAGACTCGACGGATAGCGACGGATGATGAGGACTATCCGTCGGATAACAAAAAGTGTTATCTGTCGAATGATAAAAATCCTCATCCATCGGCTGTGAGCAAACCCATTAGCAAAGCCAAATTAACCAAGCTAAATGAAAAGTATGGGTCTGTTTCCAAGAACTTTGTTTCAGGAGAGTCAAGTCAAGCCAAGAAAGGGAAGAAGGCTAATGTTGGTCACATGACTGTCAAACAGTTAAGTGACAGACTTGAAAAGATAGAGGCAAAAACAGAGACTAAAAGGAAAAACAATAGGAATGGTAAAGTAGGGATTAACAAACATAATAACTACACACCTGACAAATATGCTCCTAGAAAAATCTGTGTCAAGTGTGGTAGTGTAAATCATTTGTCTGTTAATTGCAAATCTGCCATGCCTACTCCCATGACTGTTCAGCCTCAATTCTTTAACATGAATGCCATGCCTCCCATGCCTGTAAATGTTATGCCTATACAGAACATGAATGCACAGTTTGCTAATATGCCATTTGCATCTAATCCATATTATGCTGCATAAAATATGCCTCAAATGCCATTTAGCATGCCTTACTGGAATAACATGTTTGCACCAAGCATGCCATTTCCTGTTAGCCATAACATGCATAATAATTCTGTTGCATCTAGTGGTTTCAAAGGCCCAACCCAAATGACTAAGGAAGAATCTGAAATTCCTAAGTCAAATGAGTTGAGACCTAAGAAACAGAAGAAGAAAGCTAACAAGGCAGGACCCAAGGAAACTTGGGTACCAAAATCAACTTGATTTGATTTTGATGTGTGCAGGGAAACATAAGGAATCTTTGGTACTTGGATAGTGGTTGTTCAAGACACATAACTGGTGATTCTACCCTGCTCACAGAGTTTGAAGAGAGAGTTGGCCCAAGTATCACTTTTGGAGATGACAGCAAAGGTTATATTGTGGGATATGGCTTAATTTCAAAGGACAATGTCATCATTGAAGAAGTTGCCTTAGTGGATGGTCTCAAACATAATCTGTTGAGTATCAGCCAGCTTTGTGATAAAGGTAACTCAGTAACTTTCAACAAAGAAACCTGTGTTGTGATTAATAATCAAAACAACAAAGTGGTTCTCACTGGTGTGAGAAGAGGAAATGTGTATCTAGCTGACTTCAACTCAACTAAAGCAGAATCTGTAACTTGTCTTCTCAGTAAAGCAAGTCAAGATGAAAGTTGGCTATGGCACAAGAAGCTATCCCATTTGAACTTCAAGACCATGAATGAGCTGGTAAAGAAAGAGCTAGTTAGAGGCATTCCTATGGTAGAGTTTACAAAGGATGGACTGTGTGATGCCTGCCAAAAAGGGAAGCAGATTAAAGCATCATTCAGGAAGAAACTTGATTCAGCAATTGAAGAGCCTCTACAACTGCTTCACATGGATTTGTTTGGACCAGTCAATATATTGTCAATCTCAAAGAAAAGATTTTGCCTAGTAATTGTAGATGATTTCTCAAAGTTCTCTTGGACCTATTTCCTAAAGTCCAAGGGTTAAGCTAGTGAAATCATCATCAATCACATAAGGCAAGTTAACAATCATCCTGATTATAAAGTTAGAAGAATCAGGAGTGATAATGGAACTGAGTTCAAGAACTATGTCATGAGAGCATTTTGTGAGGAAAATGGAATCTTGCATGAGTTCTCAGCAGCAAGGACTCCACAACAGAATGGAGTAGTGGAAAGAAAGAATAGATCTCTTATTGAAGCTGCAAGGACAATGCTTGAAGAATCAAAACTACCAACATACTTCTGGGCTGAAGCTGTAAACACTGCATGCTACACTCAGAACATCTCTCTGATTAATCAAGCAAGATGCATGACACCTTATCAATTGTTCAAGAACAATAAGCCAACTCTGAACTTTCTTCATGTCTTTGGCTGTAAATGCTATATTCTGAGAAATCAAACTGATCAAAATGGGAAGTTTGATGCTAAAGCAGATGAAGGAATTTTTGTTGGATATGCTGTTGGTAAAGTATATAGAGTCTACAATCTAAGAACCAACATTGTTGTTGAATCTATACATGTTGTGTTTGATGATAAAAAGATTGAAGGACTAAAAGATGGAGATTACCATGAGAGCCTCAAATTCGACAATGTTGAAATGGTCAGTGATGAAAGTGATGATGAGAGTGATCAAGAAACAGTGTCTAAGGATAATGCAGACAAAACTACTACAAATGAAGCACAAAACTCAACATCCGTCGAGTTACATAATGCTTCATCCGTCGGAAGGCAATCTGTATTATCCGTCGGAAGACAACCTGCCTCATCCGTCGGTACTCAAAATTCACCATTCGTCGGGTTATCAAAAGGAGCAGGAAGTCAAGGCAGATCACCCATAGATAGCACCCCAATCTCAAATCAAAGATCCACAAACTCAGGGGGAGTTTCTAGCAATCAAAACTCAATCACACATCAAGACAACATTGAGGTCTCTTCATCTAGGGCTAATCTACCTCAACCAAGAAAATGGACAAAAGATCACCCCTTTGAACTGATCATTGGTGATGTTTCTTCCAGAGTTCAAACCAGGAGAGCAACTCAAGAAGAATGTCTATACAGCAGCTTCATGTCTAAGGAAGAACCAAAGAAGGTAGAAGAAGCCTTATTAGATCCTGATTGGATTTTAGCTATGCAGGAGGAGCTAAACCAATTTGAAAGGAATAAAGTATGGAAGCTGGTACCCAAGCCTACAGGAAAGAATCCAATAGACACCAAATGGGTATTCAGAAACAAGATGGATGAAAATGGCATAGTAGTAAGGAACAAAGCAAGATTGGTTGCTAAAGGCTATTGTCAGCAAGAAGGAATAGATTTTGATGAAACATTTGCTCCTGTTGCAAGACTTGAAGCCATCAGAATCTTCTTAGCCTATGCAGCCCATGCCAATTTCAAGGTCTATCAAATGGATGTCAAAAGTGCCTTTCTGAATGGAGATTTGGAGGAAGAAGTGTATGTAAGTCAACCTCCTGGCTTTGAAGATCCAAATTTCCCAGAGTATGTCTATTATCTACTGAAAGCACTTTATGGACTGAAGCAAGCACCTAGAGCCGGGTATGACACTTTATCAAAGTTTCTTTTGGAAAATCACTTCACAAGAGGTACTGTAGATAAAACTTTATTTTTCAGAAATGTGAATGGCTCTAGCATACTTGTTCAAATTTATGTAGATGATATTATTTTTGGCTCTACAGATGAGAAACTTTGTAAAAAGTTTGCCAAACTGATGAAAGCAAGTATGAAATGAGTATAATGGGAGAACTAACTTACTTTCTTGGTTTACAAGTTAAGCAAGTTAGTGATGGAATATTCATTAGTCAAACTAAATATATTTTTGATCTTTTAAAGAAGTTTGATCTAATGGATTGCACATTTGCAAAAACTCCCATGGCCACTGCAACTAAGCTTGAACTAAACACTACTGAAAAGTCTGTGGATATTTCAAGTTATAGAGGCATGGTTGGCTCACTTCTGTACTTAACAGCTAGTAGGCCAGATATAATGTTTGCTACATGTTTGTGTGCTAGATTTCAGGCTGATCATAGAGAGTCTCATTTAATAGCTATTAAGAGAATCTTCAGATATCTCAAAGGAACACCAAACCTTGGCATTTGGTATCCTAGAGATTCTGGCTTTGATCTAACTGGTTATTCAAATGCAGATTATGCAGTTTGCAGAATTGATAGAAAAAGCACAACAGGAACCTGTCAATTTTTAGGAGACAAGCTTGTGTCCTGGTTCAGTAAAAAGTAAAATTCAGTTTCTACTTCTACAGCTGAAGCTGAATATATTGCTGCTGGCAGTTGCTGTGCACAGATTTTATGGATGAAAAATCAATTGCTAGACTATGGTTTGCAAGTTGAAAGGATTCCTATTTTCTGTGACAACATAAGTGCAATTGCCATCACTGAAAATCCAGTGCAATATTCAAGGACAAAGCATATAGACATCAAGTACCATTTCATAAGGGAACATGTAATGAATGGTACTGTAGAGTTACATTTTGTTCCAAGTGAGAAGCAACTTGCAGATATTTTTACCAAGCCACTGGATGAATCCACCTTTTCTAGGTTGGTAAGTGAGTTAGGTATGCTTAATTACTCTTGAATTTATCTAAATTATTTTGCAAGTTGAAAAGTAGCCAGAAATTTAACTGATTTTTAGTCTTGGATGAAAATTTTGGCTAAGTCAAAATTTGCATCTCGACGGATGACCGTTATCCATCGAGTTGAGTCATCCGTCGATATACAAATTGTAAATAAAAATCAATTACTTTTCTGGAGTATTTTAAAGCTCGACGGATATCAACTTATCCTCATCTGTCAAGTGTCTAAATCTTAACCGTTAATTCCCTGAACATTATCCATCGAGTATACTTACAGTTTGTAAGCATTACACGACGGATAATGGGTGGAATTTTTACAGTTTATTTTAAAATGGCTATTTTAGACAATTTCTATTGGGTAATTTACTTCTCTTCATTATTTTTATCAGTTGATTTTGAGTAAAGTATAAAAGCTTATTTCATTCTAATCATTTTCTTTTATCATTCTCAAATTCAACTGTGATATTTCATTCTCTCTCAAGCAAAAATCCTCTTTCTCTTTAAGCTTTTCTTCTCTAACAATGGCACCCGTAGTTAAGATCATGTCACAGACTGGGTTCATCTATGAGAAGAACAACTTCACGGCCTTGGTCAATAAGGGGATTCAGCAATCTGAAGACTATCATAAGATGATGGACTTCATGAACAACTGCAAGTTAAGTTTTGCCATGCTAGAATCACCCACAATTTATTGTGAAGTTGTTGAGGAGATGTGGACAACAGTAATCTACAACTCTACTGACAAAACCATCACTCTAACCATCAAAGGTAATGATTTCTGTATCAATAGTGAAGTCATAAAAGCATGTTTCAAGATTCCTGATGATAATGTAACTGTACCACACACTGACACTGATATTGTCAACATGCTCAATTCCATTCATTATGCACTTCCTACTGCAAAATTAAGTGAAATTAGAAGACTAGGTCTTAGGAAGGAATGGAGTTACTTGTGTGATGTAGTAACTAAAGTCTTTTCTGGAAAAATCAGTAATTTTGATTTTGTGAACATTTCCATGCTTAACATGCTATACATGCTAGTTACAGACAAATATTACAATTTCAGTGACCTTGTTGTGTATGAGTTAGGTTTTAAATTAGGTGACTTAGCCAAAAGAGGAAAGAATATTTACTATGCTAGATTTTTTATGCTTTTGGCTAACCATCTTTGTCAAGAGATTGAACTTGAGAACCCAAACAACAAATTAGCTTGTTGGGTTCAAGAGAGAAGAATCATTGCAGACTTGAACAGAGCCAACCATCACAAGGATGTGCCAATGTTCTATTTTCCTGCAATGCTTACACCTCAGGTAAGTGAGGTAAGCTCATCCAGACCCTCAACTATTTCAATCTCTTCTATTTCTTTGACTTCAGGCATAGCTATGGCAACTGTGACAATGACCAAACAGTTGCCTACCAAAGCTGCCAAAACAACTGTAATTTCTAAATCCAAATCAAAGAAAACCCCCTCTGGTATCTCTCAAAAGGTACCAGTTGAAAAATCTACTAAAGCCAAAGAGGGGAGTGTGAAGGAGGGTAAGATAGGTGAGGGAAGGGGTGAACATCAAAGAAACCCCAAGGATAAGGTTGGAGAGTTGAGTGAATCCCAGCCTAGCCACACTGCAGTTTCCCAACAAACTGTAGTGCTTAAAAAGGACAAAAGCTCACTTCTAGCTGCATCATCCCAAAAGGATGTGGCTATTGAACAAAGCTCACATCCAAGAGCACAGGCCAAGAGGGTTAGGGACACAAGCTCACACCAAACTTACACTAGAAAGAAGAAATCCAAAACAACTGGGGATGCACAGGGCACACACTTAGTGCAAACTGGTGCTAAAGACACAGTCCCTGCACCTTCTCAAATTCAGATTGATGTGGCTCCAACAAATGTGGAGTCACAGCCAAAATCTCTCATTATAGAAGCCACAGAAACATAATACTCACCAACTAACTCACTGGAAGTGGACATGATAAACACTTCAATTCCTGATTCCCCTTCTTTAACTCTGTTGGGGAAGCCAAAATCCAGTGCAAGTGAGCATCATCTTTTAGATGATTTGTTGGCTCACTTGCCAATTCTTTCTGATTCTATTGTGACATCTGTGCCTCAAATAACTTCAATCAACACAGAGTCAACAATAGTTTCTCTTCCCACCTCATTCATTTCTACTCTCTCGATGGATATTGCTCATCCGTCGAGTAGTGATTGTATCCCGATGGATAAGCTTAACAGCAGTTATCCGTCGGATAGCTTTACCACTCACCGGACGGATATCACTTATCCGTCGAGTGTCTTTGCACAACTTCAAACTTCAATAATTTCAAGTGCAGAAGATTTGGTGGTAATACAATCACTCTTAGGACTGAGAAAGGAGAGTGCATTGAGTGAGAGGCTGGGTTGCTCCCAGGCAAAAGGAGAGGAAAAGAGTGAATCTCAGCAATCCATTCATTCAGGATTGGCAAAAGTGAGTGAGAGGAGTCCCACCTTAGTAGGTGAAGGTGAGGGTGTGAGGGTGGGGAGCCAGGGTGAGACCCTGATGCAACAAAAGAGAGAACATGAGAGAAAGGCAGGTACTGGAGAAATAAGGATGGAACCAGCCATTGCTAGTGAGTCAATAATTGTGGATGATGCTGAAAAGGAAAGACAATTTCAGCAACACTACAAAGCTGTAATTGATAACATTTCCTTGGATGCTGACACTTTTACTCACCCTGTTTCAGCCTATCAACTGTTGGCTGCTCAGGGCAATGTGGAGGCAGAGCAGACTTTGAATTTAGTGGACACCACAGAATCTCTTCAAAGAGATAAAGCTGCTGTGAACAGACTGCCTTCTCAAGCTGGAGAGCCATCTGAAGAATTTGGAGTAAATTCTGATGATGATGACTCTGGTTCTTTGGATGGAAGCATGAACATAGGGGGAGCTGAAGACCCAAGTTCTGCTTTCAGTTTACCTAAATGGGCATGGGCAAAGGAATTTTCACCAGGGCAATTTGAGGTGTCTTTGGAAAAACAAGTCATAGCTATTCAGCAGGCCCTTCAGGAAGCTTCATATGCTGGTACCAAGGCTGTTCTTCAAGCGCACCTAGACTCCTTACAGTTAATGAAGATCCAACACTCAAGACAGAATCTCAGTGTGGATGAATTGAAAAAGGAGATAGCTGACTTAAAGACATATAACTCTGAGAAGCTGGATTCAATAATGCCATATGGTACCATACATGATCTACTACTAAGGTTGAGAAGAGAATCAGATTCTGATAAGAAGTTAGCCAAGCTGGAAAACAGAGTTCAGGTTATTGAGAATTCAGTGGCTCTACTTCTTCAAAATCAACAGACTCAGAAAAATCTTCTCATGCAACTGGCTAAAGCACAAGGCCTAACTCCTCCACTTGATGATAACAAAAAGGGGGAGAGAGAATCAAGTAAGGGGGAGAAAGGACCAACTGAGGGGGAGAAACTTCAAGTTCAAATCAGCAAAGTAATTGTACCTTCAATTACTATCTCCAAGCCACCAGTTGCAAATGGTATAGATCTTATAAATGCAGCAGCAGCAAATTTGAAAGATGCTGATAAAGAAGAGTTGACTCTGATCAACTGGAAAAAGATTGATGAGGAAATACAGAAAAAGTTTCAATTAGTCAAGGAACCAGATCAGTCAGCCATTCATCACTCTCATGTCAAGCCAATCAATATGAATGAGATGAGCATGAACTATCTGGAGAAAGGACAATCTTCGTGCATCAAGACTACAAAGGCTGAGATAATTCTTAAACCAAGGGCAAATTATCCAAAGTCATCTTTGAAGAACCCTATGGATTCTGTGTATGAGACACCCAAGCCTGATGAAAAGAAGCTTCTGTCAAGATCTATTCTCCTCTACAAAGATCCAGTTGATTCAGCCTCAAGAAAAAGAATTGCAAAGATATTCAGAAATGGGAAGGAAATTTGTGTGGTAGCTGGACATCCACAATTTGCTCATGCAAAGGAAGAAGAAAAAGTTAGATTGAAGCAGGAAAAGAGGCAAGCTGCTCTAGATGCAAAGAAGTCTAAACAAAAGAAAGAACAGCTTGCTATCTTGGCCAAGCTACAGGCTGTGAATTCTTCTCAACAAATTCCCTCTCAACCATCTCAAGCTGCTGAATCAGAGAAGAAGATTGAAAAACAGAAGAAATCCCCAAGAAAGAAAGAACTGGCTAAAAGAACAAAAAGAAAGTTGGATATTGTTGACAAGGAATTGGAAGATCAATTTCCAAAGGAATCCACTCAAGCTAAAACTCAAGCATCAAAGCCCTCTGTGGTGTTTGAAGACATAAGGGTGGTGGACCCCTACAGGAACATACATGGAGAGCCTATCGTGCCAAAGGATGAGCCAATAGAGTGGGATAAATTACCAATTCCTGACTTCAACTTGCCAATTCTTACTAAGCCAAGAAGGACAAAATCAAGGGCAGTCAAGAAAGTGAAGCTGTCACCTCTCAAATCCAAGTCAATAGTCAAAGCTCAACCCAAGGTCAACAGGGGAGACTACTTGTACTTGTGTGACATCAAAGAATTCTCAGATCTAAACCTCTATCTGGAGGAGCTGGATGAGGTAAGGGCAATTGATGCATACAGAAACCTACCTGAAAGGTTGGTGTTCAAGTACAAAGGGGAAAGGGAGATTCTGTGGCCTCTTCATAGGATACTTCAAGAAAGCCAAGTTGTGTTGATTAAAGTCTATTCATCCTTCAAGAAAAACTTTGGGTTCAATGTAACTGCAAGAAGATTAGTATTGAAGAAGATTGAAGAGCTAAGGAGTGTTAGAGCCAAAAATGCACTACCCAAAACTCTTATAATCCCATACACAGGGAGAAGAGTGCATCTAAGGCCCTACTGGCTGATGGAATTCATGGATGACAAGGGAGTGAGAAGATTCTTCAGATTAGAAGACCAATTGAGTATCTCTAGCAATGAGACTCTCTTGGAAATGCAAGAAATGTTAGATCTCTCAGAATCTGATGAATTATAATTCCACAGACAGCTCCAGAATCAAATTGAAGAAAACAACAGAAAGCTTGGAAGAAGATCCAGACCTTCAAGAAACTAGAAAAATCTGCTCAGACTAGAGGAGCATCTTGAACTGACTGTGAGCCAAACCTTGTACATTTTTGTTTAAATTGAAGCACTTTCAGTTTTATCTACTTATCTTTAAAGGTATATGTTTAGGATGTTTTGTTATCATCAAGTATCTCTTAATTTATGGCTACAATTCCAGTAGACATAAATTGGGGGAGATTGTTGTGAATATGTTGTGTACTTGATGATTACCTAAACAAAACATCTAAGTAGATTTTACTTAGTGAAATAATGTAGCACTCGACGGATAAGAATTATAGTCCCGATGGATAACTCATTATAGTCCCGACGGATGATTAACTTATTATCCATCGAGTGAGTAGCTTATGTAATAATAAGTTTGTAGCACAGTGTTGTATGCACCTTTGTATAGAATCTGAAGTAGCATATAAGTCATGTTGACTTTAACTAGATATGCAGAATAGGTTGATTAATTGTACATAAGCAATGTCTTGTAATTCTGTATAAGTGAAATGAAGTCAAGTGCCAAAATAGCTACCAACGGATGATTAACAAAGCTTCGACGGATGATCAAATGACTATCAACGGATGTTTAACAAAGCAGTCGACGGATGATCAATCAAGTCATCGACGGATGATCTGAAAGTCGACGGATGATCATATCAAGAATTCAAACATCAGTTGAACAGTGAAAGCTGACACACTGCCGTTGAGTTGGATACAAACACACTGTGGAAGCCCATTAACTGGGTAATAGAGGACGAAAAGCAGCAAAGATCAAGACTGTTAGATTTTATATTTGTTCAGTCTTTTTGACTTTGTAATCTTGGTAATATATAAACCAAGAGAGTAGCAAATAGAAAATAACTAAGAGAGCTAAGAAACAACAACAGAGAAATCTTTGTAAGCACTATCTTTAGCATTTCCTGTGTTCTTAGCAGTTCTATTTTGTGTAAGCAGCTGTGAGCATTTCTGCACACAGAGTCCTCTCGATATATTAAATATATCTCTGGTGGAATTGTTTAAATCCACCAGAAAGTTTTTAAAGACTCTTGTTTTTAATTACTTATGTTTTGATTCATTCAAGTTTACATTCCGCATTGTGCTAATCAAAACAAATATATCCATAATCGAGTTGAACATTTTTATTTCAAGAAAAAGGTTCAAGAATTCCATTCAACCCCCCTTCTGTAATTCTTGCTATATTGTTAAGGGACTAACAGTTGTACATAAACTTCTTCTTCCAACTCACCATTAAGGAATGCACTCTTTAC
Source organism: Apium graveolens (assembly GCF_009905375.1). Classification (NCBI taxonomy): domain Eukaryota; kingdom Viridiplantae; phylum Streptophyta; class Magnoliopsida; order Apiales; family Apiaceae; genus Apium; species Apium graveolens. Next base: position 103,954,552 of record NC_133649.1, on the reverse strand, counting down.
ATCCATTTGATACACCTTAAAATTTGAGTGTGCATCAAATGCAAGAAAGATCCTTATTGCTTCAAGTCTTGCAACCGGAGCAAAAGTTTCATCATAATCAATTCCTTCCTCCTGTGAGTAGCCTTTTGCAACCAACCTTGCTTTATTTCTGGTTATAATCCCATTTTCATCCATTTTGTTCCTGTACACCCACTTTGTTCCAATTATACTTCTGTTCTTTGGTGCAGGAACTAACTCCCAAACTTTGTTTCTTTCAAACTGATTCAGCTCCTTCTGTATAACAGATATCCAATCAAGATCAAGTAGAGCTTCCTCAACTTTTTTAGGTTCAACTTGTGAAAGAAAACATGCATGAAGACATTCATTTGCATTTGCACTTCTAGTCCTTACTTCAACAGTCGGATCACCAATAATTGCTTCTCTTGTGTGACTTCTATCCCATTTTCTGGTGTGAGTTTGTTGACTTAAATTTTCAGCATTTTCTTCACCATTGGCATGATTTGTAAAACTATCTCCTCTTTCTCCTCCTGAGTTTGTGCTATCAAATTTAGGCGTTTGAGATGAGCTTCCATTCTCATGATTCACTTGTTCAGTTGACTCTTCATCCATTCTGTGATTTGTGTTTACTTCAGCTTCATCCTCAGAATCACTATCAATATTCAGATTTTCAAATTTCAGGGCCTCAACTTCATTTTCATCAAGGCATTTTAAGCCTGGACACTTGTCATCATCAAAAGTCACATCCGTGCTTTCCATAATTTTCTTTTGTTCAAGCACATAGACTTTGTATGCATTTCTCTCCAATGAATATCCTAGAAATATTGCTTCAAACACTTTAGAGTCAAATTTTCCCACATATTCAGAGTTGTCTTTTAAAATATAACACTTGCTTCCAAATACATGAAGATGCTTCACAATAGTCTTTCTTTTAGATAATATTGAGTAGGGTGATTTACCAAGATTCTTGTTAATGAGATATCTGTTTTGAGTATAACATGCAGTATTGACAACTTCTTCCCAATAACCTTGTTGGTAATTTGGCATCTTGCAACATTATTCTAGCAGCCTCTACTAATATTCTATTTTTCCTTTCAACAACACCATTCTGTTGAGGTGTCCTAGCTACTGAGAATTCTTGAACAATGCCCTTATCTTTACAGAATTCAGTTAAAGTTGTATTTCTGAATTTTGTGCCATTGTCACTCCTCAACCTTTTTACACAATTCTGATCTTCAGCCTGTTTCTCAATCTTCTTTATGTGTTCAATTATGATGTGTGAAGTTTCATCTTTAGAATGCAAAAATTCTACCCATGCGTATCTTGAGTAGTCATCCACCATCACAAGTGCATATTTCTTTCTTGAAATTGACAAGACATTAAATGGTCCAAATAAGTCCATGTGAATAAGTTGCAAAGGTGCACTCATAGAAATCACAGTTTTACTCTTGTGACTTTATTTCTTCATTTTTCCTTTTTGACAAGACTCACAGACCTCATTCTGAGCAAACTCCAGATTTACCAAGTCTCTCACTAACTCCTTTTTGACTAGAGTATTGATTGTCTTGTAATTCAAGTGAGAGAGCTTTTTATGCCACAACTTACTTTGTTCTTCAGATGCCTTGGTGTAGAAGCAACAAATTCCATCCTCATTTGCCGAGTCCAGGTCTACAAGAAATAAGCTTCCTTTTCTTACTCCTTTCAGAGCAACTTCATTAGTCTTTTTTGCTGATGATTAAGAATTCTCCTTTGTCAAATTTAAAATTGAATCCTCTATCAGTGAATTAGCTAACACTTAGGAGATTTACTTCCAAACAAACAACCAATGCTACATCTTCAATGACAATATTTCCAGAAATCAATTTTCCATATCCCATTGTGAAACCATTGTTGTTGTTTCCAAAAGTCACTAATGGGCCAGCCATCTCCTCAAATTATGATAGCAGATCTATATCACCTGTCATATGTCTTGAGCATCCACTGTCTATGATCCATATGAATTTCTTTATTGTTCCCTGCATATAATGAGGATTAAGTGTTTTTAGCTACCCAGGCAGTGTTGGGTACTTTCTTCTTGTTAACAGAATGTGCAGAATTATAATGAGTTGATTCAGAAAGAATGGTGTTCATTGCTTGATTTGCATGTTCCTTATTGGTTGTAGACCTAACATTGATTTCTTTTAGGTCTACTCTCAGCTTGTGGCAACTTGTCATTACTTTCATGTTGTAAGGCATGCAATCAAACTTATCACCAGAAGGAATAAGGATCTCCAGTCTTTGCTTCATTATATTTGCATGTTCCTAATCTTGGATCACTAACAACCTTTTTACAAAGGTAAGTTAGGTGATTTGTAGAGCCACATTTCTGACATTGTTTTTTAGGAGCATCCGCAACAAATGCAAAGTTATTGCTTTTTTTATCCCAATCTTTCCATTTCTGTGTTTCTTCTTCTTTCCTGCATTCTCAGTTTTAACCTCCTTGATTGGATTCTTGGGGGTTTAATCAACCATGGGCTTCTTCTCAGCTTTTGAAGTTGGAGTTATTTCTGTACATTTCTTTTCATTATCCTCATCAACAATTTCTTGCTTTCTGATCAACTCTTCTTCACTAAAATTTACTTCACATACTTTGAACATATGTGAACCAACCTTTCTCAGCACTGCTGGGACATCTTCACTTACAGTTTCTTTTCCCTTATCACCTTCAACTTTCCTCTTGTTGTTCAATGCATCATAATTCAATCCAATAGCTATTCTAGCACATGGTTTGTTCTTCTCATGGTACTGACCAACTAACTGAGATGCATTTCTGAATGATTTCAGTTTTACTTTATTCTTCTCTAGCTTCTCCCTCAACACAACTTCTATCTCAATAGCACACTTTAGCTTGTTCTTTAGATATTCATTTTCTTGCTTGACAGTTTCATGCTCAACAAGCTGCAGTTCTAGATCTTATTTCTCAATCTCAAGCTTTCCATTAGCTTTTGATAACCTACTGACCTCTTCAGTAGTTGCTACCAAGCTGGTATGGATGTGGAACATTTCCATGCTCATCTTTTCAACAGTCTCATTATATTGACTAGCATTCAAATCAATAGTAGTAAGAGTTGGTACCTTTATTTTTGATGAGGATGACTCTCCTAGCTCCAAGGCCATGAGTGCATAGTTTCCAAACTCCCCATCATTATTGTCAGAATCATCCCAATTCTTTTCTTTTGCAATATACGCTTTACCATGTTATTTTCGTAGAAGAGCTTAATACTTTGCTTTCAATTCAAGATAAGCCTTGTCCTTTTTTACCTTTTAGGCTTTCTACATTCTGTGGAAAAATGGCCCACTTCATCGCAATTGAAACACCTGATCTTTGACATGTCAACGAATCCTGTTTTGTAGCCACTTTTGCCACCAGAGTTGTACTGTGCTTTTCCTTTCCAGCGGCTGTCCTTGTTGGATGTTTGTCCCTTATTTTTTAAGAACTTTGGCTTCTTTACTATAATGTTAGAGAATTTTCTTGCTAAGTAAGCCATGAACTGATCTAACTCATCCAGTTCATCTAAGGTATAAAATTCATCCTCTTCAAGTTCAAGAATAAGTTGCCTATGTGGTTCCTTGTTCTTTTGCTCATTGCTTGAAACAACTGGAGTCTGGATTTCTTGTTCATTATCAGATGACTGGACGTCATTAACCATTAGAGTACTTGATCCATCAACAATGTGCCCTTGACCAGCTCTTAAAGACTTTCTTTGAATCATTTCCGGTTCATAGGTTTTTAAGATACCATATAAAACCTCCAATATCATCCTGCTCAAGTCTCTCCCTTCTCTTATAGCTGAAATCTTCTGTTCTAGATGGTCAGGCTGGGTGAGCAAAAACTTCAAGTTAACCTCCTCAGCTTTATAGTATTTGTCATGAAGTTGCAAGTCATTAATCAGCTTGTTGAATCTTTCAAAAATATAAGATATATTGTCCTTTGGTTTATCCATAAAACCCTCATACTGAGATACCAAAATTCTCCTTTTGTTTGACCTAACTTTCTGTTAGGTCCCAATGTGTTTGTAGAAGGGGGGTTGAATACAAACAATACCGAATAATCGAATTTAATGCGGAATAAAAAATTGAACAAATTCAAGTAAAATAAGAATATTATTAAACTTGAAAGGTGTTACAACAATGGTATTGATTACAAGGGATTAATCTCAAATTAATTATCATAAATCTAGAATAAATTCGACATGAACTTTTTCTATTTTTGCAATAAAAAAACAAATGCTAAACGCAATTTGAGATTAAGTTCTAGGGATTTTGATCCGCTAGATAGTTACACAAGAACAAGAGAATGATTTCTAGTGGTTTGGATTTAACTTTAATAACTAGAAATTATGATCTTGAATTCAGCAGATGAAAGATGAAATATTGGTTGTTGTTTCTTTTCTTTTTGTTCTTGAGTGGTTGACTTGTTTTCTGTTGGATGGATTGTGTCTTCTGCTGCTTCTGTCTTTTTAATTCAATCAACAGAATCACTTGAACTGGAATGACAATCGGTTGAACTAGCAAGAAAATCTGCTGAACCAGTAGAACTTTCGGTATGATAATCAGTTTAAGCTAGTATGACTTTCGGCAAGACTATCTGTTGAACTAGCAAGACTATCAAACTGAACTAGCAAGACTATCTCCTTCCAATAGAACTTTCAGTGAGACAATTGAAAAAGGCCTGGCATGACAATCGGTATGACAATCCAGATTGTCATGCTAGTTCAATTTCAATTGTCTTGCTGAATTAAAACTGATTTTAATCCAATTAAAATTTTGAAAATTCTTAATATTAATTCAGAATTAATTAATCAATTAATTTAATTAATCAATAAATTAATCTTTGCAGATATAATTTATTTTCTTAATTAAACTATATAAATTAATTAATTAATAGAGAATTAATACTACTCTTGAACTGCAACCATTCTTCTGAAAATCTTTTGAAAATCACTGAAAATTATGAATCAATTCCACCGCTTCAATATTGACACTCGATGTACCGTCTGGTTCATGAGTGACTAACTTCCGTGACGTTTCTTCATGTCTTGACTTTGATACTTGATTTTCTTCAGATTAAATCCCTGTAATTATCTGATACCCTGACGAGATCTCTGTCACTTGATTAAATCCACAATCTTGATTTGTATCACTGAGGCTTGATCAATTTCTTGAACTTCTTCCAGTGAAGTAATTCCTCAAGTCTGTAGATGAACCTTGTTTCTGAATCCTTTGACAGATGTTACTTTGAGAGATCTCTTTGACGGTAGATCCACTATTTACTTGTTACATTCTTATTTGAGTTGAGTTAAATCCTCGAATATACAAATAGGCTATGACATATGCCTTACAATTCCTCTGTTCCCTCACATGGAATTTCTATCTTCTCCCAGATCTGTTTGGATGTGTCACAGTTGATAATGTTATTGTACATTACATTGTCAAGTGACTCTATTAAAATCAGTTGCAAGCCACTATTCAGAGAGAACTTTCTCTTTTTCAGGTTCAGTATAATTTGAGGGATCTTTAAGGGCATAATGAGCTGGAATGACCATGTCTCCATCTGTAGATTCCTCAACTCTTTCCATGGGGGCGAACGGACCATTATTGAGAATCTGAACATATAAGGGGTTGACCATCTTTATAAACAACAACATCTTCTTTTTCCATAATGTGTAGTTAGATCTGTCAAAGGTAGGGATCATGGGAATCAATTAAAATTAACTGAAGGCTGGCATCCAAGGAGGCTTCTTCTTTTTCAGCAGGAGAAAAATCCTCAGGCTCTTTTGCATAGGTTCTAGCTTCGGTAATCACAACATCATCTACTATCACCTCTGGTTCAATAACCATCGAAGTTTTTGGACCCTTCTTTAACAAGTTCAGATATTTAGGATTTGCAACTTGTAAAAACAAGAGCATCTTCTTCTTCCACATAATATAGTTTTCTTTATCAAATAGTGGAATTTTAACGGTTCCAACTTTTTGTGAAGTCATTATGAATTTTTGAATAAATAAAAATTCAAGGAGTTGAAAAATCACAAAAGTCTAGGATCTTGATTTGTTCGTTAATCAGAAGGCTCTGATACCAATTGTTAGGTCCCAATGTGTTTGTAGAAGGGGGGTTGAATACAAACAATACCAAATAATCGAATTTAATGCGGAATAAAAAATTGAAACAAAATTCAAGTTAAATAAGAATATTATTAAACTTGAAAGGTGTTACAACAACGGTATCGATTACAAGGGATTAATCTCAAATTAATTATCACAAATCTAGAATAAATTCGACATGAACTTTTTCTATTTTTGCAATAAAAAAAATCAAATGCTAAACGTAATTTGAGATTAAGTTCTAGGGATTTTGATCCGCTAGATAGTTACACAAGAACAAGAGAATGATTTCTAGTGGTTTGGATTTAACTTTAATAACTAGAAATTATGATCTTGAATTCAGCAGATGAAAGATGAAATATTGGCTGCTGCTTCTTTTCTTTTTGTTCTTGAATGGTTGACTTGTTTTCTGTTGGATGGATTGTGTCTTCTGTTGCTTTTGTCTTTTTAATTCAATCAACAGAATCACTTGAACTGGAATGACAATCGGTTGAACTAGCAAGACAATCTGCTGAACCAGTAGAACTTTCGGTATGACAATCAGTTTAAGCTAGTATGACTTTCGGCAAGACTATCTGTTGAACTAGCAAGACTATCAAACTGAACTAGCAAGACTATCTCCTTCCAGTAGAACTTTCGGTGAGATAATTGAAAAAGGCCTGGCATGACAATCGGTATGACAATCCAGATTGTCATGCTAGTTCAATTTCAATTGTCCTGCTGAATTAAAACTGATTTTAATCCAATTAAAATTCTGAAAATTCTTAATATTAATTCAGAATTAATTAATCAATTAATTTAATTAATCAATAAATTAATCTTTACAGATATAATTTATTTTCTTAATTAAACTATATGACTTAATTAATTAATATAGAATTAATACTACTCTTGAACTGCAACCATTCTTCTGAAAATCTTTTGAAAATCACTGAAAATTATGAATCAATTTCACCGCTTCAATATTGACACTCGATGTACTGTCTGGTTCATGAGTGACTAACTTCCGTGACGTTTCTTCATGTCTTGACTTTGATACTTGATTTTCTTCAGATTAAATCCCTGTAATTATCTGATACCCTGACGAGATCTCTGTCACTTGATTAAATCCACAATCTTGATTTGTATCACTGAGGCTTGATCAATTTCTTGAACTTCTTCCAGTGAAGTAATTCCTCAAGTCTGTAGATGAACCTTATTTCTGAATCCTTTGACAGATGTTACTTTGAGAGATCTCTTTGACGGTAGATCCACTATTTACTTGTTACATTCTTATTTGAGTTGAGTTAAATCCTCGAATATACAAATAGGCTATGACATATGCCTTACAATTCCTCTGTTCCCTCACATGGAATTTCTATCTTCTCTCAGATCTGTTTGGATGTGTCACAGTTGATAATGTTATTGTACATTATATTGTCAAGTGACTCTATTAAAATCAGTTGCAAGCCACTATCCAGAGAGAACTTTCTCTTTTTCAGGTTCAGTATACTTTGAGGGATCTTTAAGGGCATAATGAGCTGGAATGACCATGTCTCCATCTGTAGATTCCTCAACTCTTTCCATGGGGGCGAACGGACCATTATTGAGAATCTGAACATATAAGGGGTTGACCATCTTTATAAACAACAACATCTTCTTTTTCCATAATGTGTAGTTAGATCTGTCAAAGGTAGGGATCATGGGAATCAATTAAAATTAATTGAAGGCTGGCATCCAAGGAGGCTTCTTCTTTTTCAGCAGGAGAAAAATCCTCAGGCTCTTTTGCATAGGTTCTAGCTTCGGTAATCACAACATCATCTACTATCACCTCTGGTTCAATAACCATCAAAGTTTTTGGACCCTTCTTTAACAAGTTCAGATATTTGGGATTTGCAACTTGTAAAAACAAGAGCATCTTCTTCTTCCACATAATATAGTTTTCTTTATCAAATAGTGGAATTTTAACGGTTCCAACTTTTTGTGAAGTCATTATGAATTTTTGAATAAATAAAAATTCAAGGAGTTGAAAAATCACAAAAGTCTAGGATCTTGATTTGTTCGTTAATCAGAAGGCTCTGATACCAATTGTTAGGTCCCAATGTGTTTGTAGAAGGGGGGTTGAATACAAACAATACCAAATAATCGAATTTAATGCGGAATAAAAAATTGAAACAAAATTCAAGTTAAATAAGAATATTATTAAACTTGAAAGGTGTTACAACAACGGTATCGATTACAAGGGATTAATCTCAAATTAATTATCACAAATCTAGAATAAATTCGACATGAACTTTTTCTATTTTTGCAATAAAAAAAATCAAATGCTAAACGTAATTTGAGATTAAGTTCTAGGGATTTTGATCCGCTAGATAGTTACACAAGAACAAGAGAATGATTTCTAGTGGTTTGGATTTAACTTTAATAACTAGAAATTATGATCTTGAATTCAGCAGATGAAAGATGAAATATTGGCTGTTGCTTCTTTTCTTTTTGTTCTTGAATGGTTGACTTGTTTTCTGTTGGATGGATTGTGTCTTCTGCTGCTTTTGTCTTTTTAATTCAATCAACAGAATCACTTGAACTGGAATGACAATCGGTTGAACTAGCAAGACAATCTGCTGAACCAGTAGAACTTTCGGTATGACAATCAGTTTAAGTTAGTATGACTTTCGGCAAGACTATCTGTTGAACTAGCAAGACTATCAAACTGAACTAGCAAGACTATCTCCTTCCAGTAGAACTTTCGGTGAGATAATTGAAAAAGGCCTGGCATGACAATCGGTATGACAATCCAGATTGTCATGCTAGTTCAATTTCAATTGTCTTGCTGAATTAAAACTGATTTTAATCCAATTAAAATTCTGAAAATTCTTAATATTAATTCAGAATTAATTAATCAATTAATTTAATTAATCAATAAATTAATCTTTGCAGATGTAATTTATTTTTTTAATTAAACTATATGACTTAATTAATTAATAAAGAATTAATACTACTCTTGAACTGCAACCATTCTTTTGAAAATCTTCTGAAAATCACTAAAAATTATGAATCAATTCCACCACTTTAATATTGACACTCGATGTACTGTCTGGTTCATGAGTTACTAACTTCCGTGACGTTTCTTCATGTCTTGATTTTGATACTTGATTTTCTTCAGATTAAATCCCTGTAATTATCTGATACCCTGACGAGATCTCTGTCACTTGATTAAATCCACAATCTTGATTTGTATCACTGAGGCTTGATCAATTTCTTAAACTTCTTCCAGTGAAGTAATTCCTCAAGTCTGTAGATGAACCTTGTTTCTGAATCCTTTGACAGATGTTACTTTGAGAGATCTCTTTGACGGTAGATCCACTATTTACTTGTTACATTCTTATTTGAGTTGAGTTAAATCCTCGAATATACAAATAGGCTATGACATATGCCTTACAATTCCTCTGTTCCCTCACATGGAATTTCTATCTTCTCCCAGATCTGTTTGGATGTGTCACAGTTGATAATGTTATTGTACATTACATTGTCAAGTGACTATTAAAATCAGTTGCAAGCCACTATCCAGAGAGAACTTTCTCTTTTTCAGGTTCAGTATACTTTGAGGGATCTTTAAGGGCATAATGAGCTGGAATGACCATGTCTCCATCTGTAGATTCCTCAACTCTTTCCTTGGGGGTGAACGGACCATTATTGAGAATCTGAACATATAAGGGGTTGACCATCTTTATAAACAACAACATCTTCTTTTTCCATAATGTGTAGTTAGATCTGTCAAAGGCAAGAATCTTGATACTGCTATTCTTCAGTGTATTCATTCTTCCAAGATCTTTAATCTATTTGCTTTCAGATTTGGCTCTGATACCACTTGTTAGGTAATGAATACAATAAAGAGGGGGGTGAATATATTTTGGATAATTTTAAGGCTTTTTAAATATTTGTTACTTGGTGAACAAAGTAGATTAGAAATGGAGTAAAATTATGTTAGCTGAAAATAAATAGTGCACGCAATATTTCAAAATTCACTTAATTTTCTCTTAAGTCAAGCTAGTATTTTGCTACAAATCCTGGGTTCTTTGTAAATAAAGAACTCAGCTTCTTCCTTGAGAGAGTAACAAGAAATTCTAGATCTGTTTGATACATTTTTAAAAGCAAAGGACCAGTGTTTACTTTATAGATTAGTAAATACAGGTTTACACAGCATGCAATAAGATGTACTAAACCCTACTTTAAATTATCTCTAAAGCTTTCCATTTCCGGCTTAGTGTATCTTTGCAAATCCCGTGAATCCGTGACTTTCCTTTATCAGTTAATCTTGGCATGTGATCTTGTACTCTTCAAGCTGCTTTTGTAGACTTTTTAATATAACTGATTAGATCGTTTGTTGAATGATAATCTTAAATATTTAACTTGTATGCATTTTGTATTTGAGCTTCATATCGAGATCTCCAGTTTGAACTATAGAGAACTGACATCTCGATAAGTATAATGGATTATCGAGATCTCTGAGTTCTCTATAATTGTCTTTGACTTGTTGAGGTCTCTGAGTTCTCTATAAGTGAACTTGTCTTGTCGAGATCTCCGAATTTCTGCATGTGGAAATGACTTGTCGATATTCTCTGAGATCTCTATAAGCATTTTGACTTATCGATATCTCTGAGATCTCTAATGAGAAAATTGACTTGTTGATATCTCCAATCTTCATATCTTCATTTTGACTTGTCGATATCTTTGAGTTCTCTAATGCAGAAATGACTTGTTGATATCTCAGGGATCTCTAATGATAATTTGACTTGTCGATATCTCCAATCTTTATGTCTTCATTTGGCTTGTTGATATCTCTGAGACTTCTCTATAAGTTGTTTTGGACTTCTCGATAAGTCATTTTGGAGTTCTCGAATGACTTTTCTATATGACTTGATCTTTGACTTGTAGATATCTTGACTTAGAACATTTTTCCTAAAACAGATTTATTCAACTCCAAGCTTCTTCACAATTTTTCTAAGGCATGATCTTCTTGATCTTCTTCCAGAGTTTATTCTTAGACTGGAGACTGTTTACAGACAAATACTCCAGTCTAATCTTTGACATTTTTACGGACTCAAGTAATACAATACAAAATAAAAACTTAGATTATCATACAACTAATTCTTAGGGCTGTCAATTTGACTTAGTCTTGTTATAGTACAGGTATGTCTTGCACAATACTATGAAATATAACATAGGGGGGTGAATGTGTTTCTTGGATTTTCCTTGTTTTAAGCTTTATGGATTATAGTTTGAACAAAGTAGTTAAGAAATATAGATATTATATTTAATAGAATGAACACAAACACAATATATCAAAAACTTACTTAATTGTATTAATCAAGCTTGTCTTGCTACAAATCTGTGTTCTTAAGAAAATAAGAACTCAACTTCTCTCTTAATAGAATACAAGAAAATCTAGATTTATTTGTTACTAGTGAACTAAGGACCTGTGCATGCTTTATAGACTAGCAGCACGGGTTTACAAAACTTGCACTAAAATATACTAAACCAATTTCTAAAGCAACCTTGTCTATTTCCTTTTCTGTTGTGAGCAAATTGTGCAGAATCTTACAGGTATTTGACCACCCTTTGTCTAGTTAATTTTGGCCCTTGATCTTGTATTCTTAAAGCTGCTTTGTAGACTTTCCAATTTAGTGAATGAATTATTTGTTGACTGATAATCTTGAATCTTGAACTTGTCTGTATTCTGAATTTGAGATAGTATGTCGAGATCTCCAATTTATTCTATAGAGAAGTGACATATCGATAAATATAATGAATTATCGATATCTCTGGATTTTCTATAGGTATACTTGACTTGTCGAGGTCTCTTATTCCTTGCATGTGAAATGACTTGTCGATATGTCTGAGATCTCTACATGTAGAAATGACTTGTCGATATCTCTGAGATCTTTACATACATAATTTGACTTATCGATATCTCTGAGATCTCTATATGAGAAATTGAATTGTCGATGTCTCCAATTCTTCACATCTTCATTTGACTTCTCGATATCTCTGAGACCTCTACATGTAGAAATGACTTGTCGATATCTCCAGTTCTCTACATCTTAATTTGACTTGTCGATATCTCTGAGACTTCTCCATAAGTCATTATGGAATTCTCAAATGACTTCTCGATATAACTTGATCTGTGACTTGTCGATATCTTGACTTAGAGAATTTTTCATAGAACAGCTTTATTCAACTCCAAGCTTCTACACTTTTCTCTAAGGCATGATCATGACTTGATCTTCTTCCAGAGTTTATTCCTTAGCTTGAAACTGTTCACTGAAAAATCCCCCAATCTAATCTACTAACCATTTTTACAGACTCAAGAAATATAATACTGAATACAGATATAAATTATCATACAACTTAATCTAAGGGTTGTCAATGTGACATAGTCTTGTTATTATATACGCATGTCTTGCACAATATACTTCTTTGTCAGTGGAGTATCAAGGGCAATACTCTTTTATCAGTGGAGTATCAGGATGATACTCCTATGCCAGTGGAGTATCATGCCTGATACTGCCTTGTCAGTGGAGTATAATTCCTTTGTCAGTGGAGTAACATGTGAGATACTCCTTTATCAAAAGAAAACTTATCCAAATATCAATCTATATGTAACTCAAAAATGCGTTTCTCATTAATATGGCTTAACGACAATGCTAGAGGTAATGTTTGATTTGAGTCATCTTATAACATATAAATTGTTAACTAATTGTGCAACATTATAAGCCTTATCATTAAAATAGAATAAACAACTATTGTTTATTTAATTAAAATGAAAACCTTTCTTGTCCTGGCAAGAAATTGATTTAATGTATCCGCTAAAGGCAAACAAGTAATAACAATTTATCAAGTTCTCAATCTGGCCTTATGGGAAAAATTAGGTATCGAGTTCCTTCAAATAGAGCAACAACTTTTGCTCCAATTCTAACCCGATACTTGAAGCTTGACCAATGCTCGTCTTCTTCTTTAGATCTTCCAAACAAGCTAGACAATTTAACTTCCAATCATCCATTTATTTCCACAGAAGAGACAATCATCTCCTTTAGCAACACCACTATCAGGCTTCAAAAGCCCTTTGGTATTGGACTTTGGTTTGGCACCGAATAAGATTAAATCTTCACCTTGCATGTCCACTTTCCTTTCACATTTGCATTTCATGTGTACACCATCAATATGGATATAATTCATGCTTTTACCGTGTTATCTTCAGCAGTTCTAAACATGCCTAACAACTCAGTGAGTGTTCTCTGTCTATCTCATTCCTTTTGTTTTTAACAAACTGAGAATAGAAGTTGTTCAAAGATTGTTTGATCAAATCAAGCTGAGTATCTAGACCATTCTTGAAACCCAAAATATCAAGGTACATACACCTATCATCTTTAGAATATATGGTCCAACCGGGTATCATTCTCCCATTAATGCAAAAGTATGGTGCCTTATTATTGTCAAATCTTTATGATGAGCCTATCCTTCAAATATCATTTGAAGGTGCTCAATCATATCATAAGCATCATTATGCTCTTATTGCTTATAAAGCTCAGCACTCATAATTACAAGCATGAGACATGAAACATCGGTTGCATAATCAATTTGCTTTTGGTAAGTATTTCGTTCAACACATGATTCATTTTCAGCTAGAAGAAACAAGGGAGGGGTTTGAGTGACATCCTTGAACCTGAGGACAATCCTCAATTTCCTATGTCAATTGAAGAAATTATTTCATGTTAGCTTGTCCTTCTCAAGGACTATTACATGGAGAAGTTATTTGTGTTATTTGTCATTTGATATCTTCAATATTAAAGTGCATAAAATGAATTAGTCTACAGAAGATCATTAAATTATGTTCAAGTGATTATTCATATATATATATATTCACAATATATATCTCCCACTATTTTATCAAATCAATATCCCTAACTATTAGTTGAGAAAGAATATCTTCTATATCCTTTCTAGTAAGCCAAGATCCATATTTCACTATGTGTTAGGTCAGCTTTGGCTTTTCTCCTAAAACATGATTATTTAGGTAGACAACATTTGTCAATTTTATCAACTATATAACTCTTGGATAACTTGGTGGAACAACATTTGTTCATATTTATCTAATAAATCTCGCCAAACTCTATGCCTATAAGTTCGCAATCCTATTGTGGTAACTTAGTTAAGTCAAACCCAATAGTTAAAAAGTATCAATATACTTCAACACATGTCCCATGATAGATGGGAGTAATTTGTTTTGGCGAACCCACTACTTATCGATCTAGGGTTAACGCATTGAACTCATTGGAAGGCATCTGATCAACTTAATATTAACTTTAGGGTTTTGTTAATTTTAAAACGATCATGATCCCATCATAAAGAGATTCCCAATTTTTCCTTGAGTAAAATACTTAAAATCAATATTCGTCAATGGTTTGATTTCCAGGTAGTGAGGGAGTCACAACGGTCTCGCTTAAAACCCACAACCTTACAAGTTCAATGAACTCGCTTTTGACAAAATCGCCCCATGTTGGAAACAAAGAAAATTTGTATTTTATTCCGTGTTTCATAAACACGAGAATCTCATAATCTTTTGTTCATTTTAAAATCTTGAGTCATTACAGATTTATCTTGTTTAAAAAGCATGGCATGGGTGTTTTATCTAATACATACATCCTTAATCTAATTAAGCATGCATCTTTATAAACTACTCTACACATACATTCATCATATGAGCATATATATGTAAAGTGCGATAAATTTAATGTGGTTGGTTATGGCTTCATCCTATGTGATCTTTATCAAGCTAATGACAAAGATCTAGGTCAATCTAAGGTGAAAAATAAATACAAGCTAACTATTACATGTATTCTTTCTTGTATTGCTTCCTTGGATGGCCTCCATGTGAGATTACCCTTCCTTGATCTTCAAATCTTCATGTCTTAATGTATATTACATGAATGAAAAATAAAAACTAATATAATGAACTTACAAGAAGAACTCGAGTTTCATTCAAGATTTAATAATTACAAGATCGAACGACATGCAAACTCTAATATATGGGATATATCGTGTAATTATTTTTGCTAATAAATAAATATTATGTATGTTCAGTATTTATTCTGTGAATTAATTGTTAAGTGGTATATGTATTTGGATGTTTAAAAATAATATCAATTGAGTATTTTAATTTTTATATGTCCATAATAAAATATAGATAATTGTCATATCTTCCTATTTATTTTTATGTTGATTTATGATTTTATAGGAAATATATGAATTTTATAAATTCTTTTTCTGAGTAATTAAAAACTATTTTATACAATCGAGAACCAGCCGACGTCATCCGTTTTACATTTTTATAACCCGAAACTCCTCCGAGAACTCCTTCCTAATCTAATTGCAATATTCTGAGCATTTTCCATGTTTCGACTTTTTCGATCCGGCGTACGGTTTGTCCTGTGCGGGTCCCGGCGCAATATTTTTGATACATTATTCGTTTCGGTAAATCAATAAAACTCGTATTTTCGATAAACGGGATCTTTTTATTAAACTATTACAATTATCACCTCGTAATACGTGTAACCAGGCGCTGAGACCAAGACCGCAGTACAAATTGTACTGATTTGGATAATTATCCCGAAAACCGGTACCGTTTGGATCTATTTTTATAAATAAACATACCATTTTGTATCCGGAATGATCCAACGAGATACTAATTTTCCGTAATTATAAATAGCCTTTACCGTATTTTATTTTGTACCGAAAATCATTTGCAAACAGTAATTATAGAATTTTCAGAGAAAAACCCTAATTTCATATAAACTTTCAAGAATCAAACTACAATTTGGAGGTGTTAGTGAAATCTGCTTGGGAAGCTCTAGTAACCAAAACAGAGGTTTTGAAGTGTTCTATCAAATTATCCAAGTTTCAGAACTGCAGAATCAAAGGTTTATTTTCTATATTTTTATTTATTTTCGAATTATTTTGATTAAAAATATGAATTTTTGTACGGATGATTGTTTGAATGATTTGATGCTTGCATGTTGTAGAGCTTGTTCTCCTGATGATTTTCATATGTCATATGACTGATTTGGAGTTCAATAACATGTTCAAAATTGAGTTTAATTTTCGAATTTTAAAATTAGGGTTTATAACCCGTATGAATGTTCTTAATTGAAAATTAGGGCTTTTTGTTCTAAGGGTTATTAGCTGTTGAAATATAGTGGGTTGTGTTCCTTATGAAATTTGCAATCGATTGGTGTATAGCTCGTTAACAGAGGATTCCTGAATCGAAGGGAGTTGTGTTTTTAAGTTTACGTCGAGCTTGCCGGAAACCAGCGAACTTCCCGGCCATTTTCCGGCCAACTCAGGGGTTGTCTGTATGATTGAATGGTATGGTTAAATTCCTTATGAATTGTAGATTAATTCTGGAGCTTTTGATGATGGGAGGATTCCGGGAACGAATTCTTCGGCAAACCCCGACTGTTTTCCGGCGAGGGGTGGTAAAATTGCAGTTAGGTCCCTGTATTTTTGAAGATGGTGAAGTTTAGTCCCTGTAGTTTGCAAAGTTTTCAAAAATAGGAATCCTGTTTGTAAAATGTTTAAAAATCATATTTCCTATTTATTTTAATTATAAAAATTCATTTTTAATTTCTGAAAATTCCAAAAATTATTATTTTAATTCCAAAAATTATTTTTAATTCAAAAATAAATCTGAATTAATTAGTTAATTAATTTTAGTTAATAATTAATTGATTAATTGGTCAATTAATTCAAAAATTAATTGATTAATTGATTTAATTAATTATTAATTAATTATTAATTAATTATTTAATTAGATTTAATTATTTAAAAATGATTTAAAAATTCTGAAAAATAGTTTCGAGCTTTAAAATATTATTTTAAATTTTTTCAAGGCTCGATAATTATTATAAAATTATTTTGAAGCCAGATATGGCCAACCGAACCCTGTTTATTGCTTTAAAATTGATCCAACGACCCGTTTTAATTCCGAAAAATGTTTTAAAATTTTTGTTAAATATTTGAAAGATTGTTTATGACCCGAGACTCCTTTATAAATGATATATCATTGATTGTTTGACGTGTTAAGTGTTATATGTGACTTGTTGATTGACTGTCGGTCTATATGTTCGGTGTTTACTTGTTTATAGCGTAACTTTCAATCCGTTAGTCGGATTTGGGTAAAATGAAGGGTAGATAGAAGTGTATACCGAATAGAATCGTATGAGTCGAGTATTGATAGATGCTTATGATATGTGAGCAGAAGGGGCAAGGCATAGGAAAGGGAAGCAGGTAGTCGAGGAGTAGACGGTTGTGATTGGAAATTAGTGCAGTATAGCAAGCTAGTACCAGGCAAGTGTTCTGAACTTTCTCGAGATATATTGTAGTTGATTAATAGTCTTGTTTCATATTGCAAGTGCTTTGAAGCACTGAACCCTAAACCTTGATTCCATTTGTTGATCTTTGAGACGTAAACCTTATTCTTTCTGAACCATTGATTGTTGTATACCTGAATACGAATCACAGATATACGATACTACTCCACAATTACATACAAACTAGATGCCAAACACTGACTCAAATTGCTTACATACTCAAACCATTGTACCTTATGCTTTGAAAGACCAAATCCTTGCAACCTTGAAACTTTGATTCCTTTGTTATCCAATTCTTTCATTACCTAACATCCATTCTTTGAAATTGACATATTGATCCTTTGTGAAGATTGAAACCATTTCATTATTGAATATCCAATATTGCTTATGATTTTGTTTATTGCTTTATATTGTTTATTCTGTTATTATGTTAGAATTGGATTATTTTATAAAATTGTGGACCAGATTCGTGGTCAGACCAGATTAGTGGTGAAGTTAGGTCAATGTGTGCCTTGGATCCAGTAATTAGAGCAGAGTTGTATGCCTTGCTCGGGGTTAGTGCGTGACTGATCAGCAGCCTAAACTTGGTTTTTAAAATAAAAATATGATACCCAATTCTAAATCATTAATCATTGTTTACTTGATACCTTAATCCTTTTCACTTGATCATCATTATTCTCAGTCTTGTCATTGTGACTTGCTGAGCTAGTTAGCTCATTTGTGCGATATTGTTTATGTTCTTTTCCAGTTAAGAAGGAACCAGTTGGTAGCGAGGATCCCCAATCCAGTGCGAGAGCTAGGGGTCCAGGTTGATCGAGTTAAGCTAGCTAGCAGCTTTTTAGATAGTTTAAGTTTGTAAAAGTTTGTAATAATGTTTAATGTTCAGTTCTAAGTTTGAATTGTTGGGATTTGGACGTTTGTAATATAAGTGTGTGTGTGTGGCTTGTGGATATACTTTAACCTGTTACGGTCCGTGGTAGTTGGTAAGTAGGGTCACTGCATATTATTATTATTATCTTTATTATGGTTATAAGCAGGTTATAAATAAGGTGTGTGTGTGTGTGGATCCCAAACTTCTGACCCGGGTTTGGAGGGCGCCACACAAACCGTATTTAAAAAACCAAAACCATTAACCTAAGGTCATAAGCCATAACCATCCACCATGCTCAATTAACACATAAGAACATGTTAGAACACATAATTTGATCTTAACATATCATACCCATCATGATCTCATCATAAAAAGCAAATATGAAAAAAATCAGAAAATTCGAAATTAAATCTAATAACATTAAATCGCAGATTACATGATCTAAACCACGTCAAACGCCTTATAGATCAGTCGATGATAGCTTTAGCTATCTGCTTCGTTCAGATGCTTGATTACATATGAAATAGCGTATTCGTTCACCAAAATCAGACACCAGTCCCAGATTTCAGCGAATCCGCTGCATCCGATTCAGAATTGTATCAAATAAGATTCATATAATAAGAACCAACACATAATATGTATATATACAGATTATATAATCATCATATGATTATACAACTCTCATGAATATCATATATTCAAAACATATGCATACATACACATATATAAACATAACAATATGTAAAACATATAAAATCGCATACATAACAGTCATGGAATATTGTATACATGTTATCATCATAAAACCAGTAAACACATAAACGAATTAAATACTTTTCGCAAGTAGCTCTGATTGAAGGATTTTGAGCATACAAATGCAACGGAAACAGTAATTAAAAACGTGAAAAACCAGAATTTTCGAAACCCACCGCAGTATCCATGCGAAAAACATATATTGAATTCGTAGATCAGATTATTTACCTTAAGAAGCTTTAAAAATTGGTTGAATAATGGAGATCCAAAGATTGTTCAATCACCACGCAACCCGCTCTCGCGATCTACGCTCTATCGGTATCCACACAAATGCTTGAACTCAAGGATTGGATGTGTACTAACACAAACTCATTTCTTCTTGCTCTTTCCATCTTCTCTCTTGGTGGATAGGGTTTTAGTTAAAGTCTTGCTCAAAAAATCAACCAAATAATAGATATTATATAGATAGTAGAAAAAGAATTTTAACTCTTAACTAATTAGGAGTTATTATTAATTTGAAATTCTTATTTAAATAATAATTAAGTCATACTTAATTATTTTACAACTGAATTTCATAATTGATATTATTAAATTCGAATATCATTATTTATCTAATTAATTAAGTCATACTTAATTAATATTATAAATAATTTGAACTATTTTAATTTAATTTAAATCAAATTTAAATTACATAATCCTTCAAGCATTCTTTGTGTGTGACCCTATAGGTTATTATTACATTGACAATGAATTTTAAATCTAATATAACATCGTAAATAATGAGTGGCAAGTAATACATCATTGCTACCCAAGTAATAATAACTGAACCGGTGATCGATTAAACCTTTCGTGAATAATGTACAACGTAATATAAGCCCTTTAACCAAATATTATAGATTAAACTAGAGGCATGTAATGTGTCATCCTCATAATAGTTTAATCCAAGTTTCCTTGATCAATGAGTAGACTATCATATCAAATCAATATTTGAGCGTGTCCACGCATTTCAAAGTCTAGCTCAAATAAGAGGCCAATAATATCACTCCTAAAATAGGAGGGTTAAATCTCATCTAGATCATTCATATTTCTCATACGATTCATAATACACCTACTGTCCACTTTTTTATTACCCGGTCAAGGATAACTTTTAATGGAATCAATATATATTAATTCTCGTATAGAAATATAATGACTTCAGGTCTAAGGACCATTACATCATTATCACTGTGAGAATTACTTATGAAAAAACAGACATGTAGAATCTCACATCAAGTCTAAACAGCACCATGTACATTTACATATGCCTGTATTTTTTACTTTAGTATCACTATTCCTAAACTACGCCATAAGTGCTCAAATGCTATGCTCTTCTGTTGTTTCCTTAAGTCAAAAAAGCGTTGCATTTTCAATAATGCAACATCAAGGGGTGTTACTTCTGCGGCTGTTGCATTAGAGGCCTAATGCAACATTTTTTGGGGGTCTACAGCAACACTAATAAGCATTGCCTAATAGATATAACTCAACTGTATATACATCAAATGCAACATCAAAAAGCGTTAGCTCTGATATAAGATGGATGTAAGACTCAATGTATGTATGGGGCCCACATTAAGGCCACGTCAGCACGTGACACGTGGATGCCACGTCAGCAATAGGCCCCATACAAGCACCACGTCCGCAGTGGCCCCCACTAAAAATGCCACGTAAGCAATGAGACCCACATGCCACGTCAGCAACGGTCCACATGCCACATCACTGGTATGTAATGCAACGCTTTTTATCAACTTTTAGTACAATAGAACATAATTAAAAGCAACACTTATATAACTAATGCAACACCACAATATCTGGTAAAAACATTACTATTACTTTATAATGCAACACCCAAATATCAAATGCAACGCTTTAATTAAAAATTTTGCAAGATCATATTTCATAATTATAGAAGCCCATGAAAATTATCCTAATAACCATTCAACAATTTCTACTAGCCATCCAAAACATCATCCAACAACCCCATTACAAGTTCCATCCACAAAAAACATCCAACAACCCCAACATCATACTAACTACTAAATTCGTTACAAGTTCTTCGATGTGCCAAAAAGATACTATTACAATTGCAGCTAGAGCTATTACAATTGGTGGGGCACCAAATGCCCTTAATGTAAGAAACTGTTATGTTGGTACACAAATGGGTAAATCCTGCAAATCACGTATCACAGAAGCTTCATTCCCGAGCTAGCACTTGTCAAACACACATACATATAGACTCTCATAAACACATACAATTCACATGTATCACAGAAGTTCCTAAACCAGAATTTGGAAAATCTCATAAGCACCTTTTTGTACATGTTTCCACCTACGTTGACAAGTAATGTTAGACGTGATATAACTGATGTAGCAAATACGAAGAGTTAAGGTTTTACTTGGCCTGCAATTGCTAAAGCATCATTAAGCAAAGATAGGGCCAACCAAACTTCCAAGAAGATCTGGTAACCAGCTATAGGTACTGGGCCATCCCTTGCTGCCATAGATGTCGCTACTGTCATGGTTACCAACACTGCTAGTGTCCTTCCAATTAGAAAACCACCTACAAACAAGATAAATACATTCGAAGTTTAAGAAGTTTGGATGTTGTGCAGGTTATAGCCTCACATGATTACTACCACAGATGCATCATAATTACTTGGATAGATAAAGATCCAAATGTTACCTTAGGTTTTTGATACTCTTGCATTTTAATAACATCTTTTTTCCAATTAATATATTATATATAACAGTCAAAGAGTAAATAATATATCACCAAACTTATTAAGTAGAACTGACATGCTGATTACAGCTCACTAACTTTAAAAAACTAAAAATTTCTTCCTGAGGAATCACAGGGCTTAGAAAGGAAAATACTACAAAATAACATTTTATTTGCAAATATAAGTTTTAGATATTCAACTGCTTATATGGTTCTCAAAAAGACAAACAACTTGGGATGCCTTGAACATGGACATCACTTAAAATTTAAATACCTTCTAAATTTAAATCAATATCAAAGTTATAAAAGCACATTAATAAAGAACATTTATTCTTACAAGTGCAACAAACTAGCTGACGATCATTTAATGCTTAAAGTTCACGAAACATACCAGATTTCAGATATTGAAAAGACTTTGTTGCTTCAAATTTTGGAGAAATAAGTGATACTTTGTCATTTAGTTTCCACAAAAGGATAAAGGCAATCAAGTACCTAATACATACAGAAAGTTCACAAATATATTAGAATACAGGAATACATAAAAGAGAAAATTTATAGAATATAAAATATAAATCGAAATAAGCCCATTAGTTTTACCACATCATCACGTACTCAGAAATTACGGTAGATATTGCAGCCCCGCCAGTTCCTAAACCAAGCAAAAAAATCAAAACTGGATCCAACAAAGCATTTAGTAAGTTACCAGCACCTACATCCAAAAGATGATTGTCAAAAACTGAAATATTGATCTCCAAAGAAAAAGGATACCAATTGAGATTAGATCTTCAGTACATCTCAAAATGCTCAACAACATATAATAATTGCAAGGGTTTGATAGCTCAGCAAGTGATATGCATAGATAGCTTAAAATAACCATATATTCTGTTGTTTTCTCTGATAAGACCGAGACAGCAAAATGAAGTAAGATTCATAATGTATGAGAAAAAATGTACCCAACCTCATCTCTTTCTGATAGCATCAAAAAGATGAGTCGCTACGTACATGAATCACCATCTTAAACTGAAGGTTGTCACTTGAAACCGAATCGGTTTTATGGAAGTTGTAGAAGCACTTGAAAGCAGCAAGAAAACGCTTCTCTCTCATTAGACGAATCATTTCCTGGTACAAGAACACAAGTATTTAAATACATAAACAAACTCTACAGGCACATCAGAAACAAGAAATTCAATTTAATGGTGAGCAAAGAAACAATACATTACAAGTACAGGAACACATGCCATAATTGTATATAATTGATGAACCTACAGATATCAAGATCATAGCCGGACCTGAAACTTGGTTGTTGAAAAATCAGACGGGTTAGATTGTAGAAATTTTGAAAGAATCGACCGATCGGCATTTCTGGAGTGTACATTTGTTCCTTCCTTTCCAAGCCAGTCAACATAATTGGGGCAGAAGGAGGTACCAACATTCTGAAGGAGTGCTCTTATTTGCTGCAGCTTTATGTAATATTAAATGTGTAATGAGGTTTATACCTTTAGTCTACCTCGTCAATGTACAATAGGCTTATATTTTATAATTATAATGATATTAAATAAAGGGAATTGATAAATAAGCTCCAAAGATTACTATTTAAGCTCCAAGATAAACTGTCGGGAAGAACTCTACCTGTTTTTCATCTGATCTGTTTGCAGCACATATCTCTCGCAAGCTAGGACCGAAATCAAGGTCAACTAAAATACAATGCCTTATCGTGTTAGAGCATAGAAAATATGAAACCAAACCAGTAAATCTATGTTTTCACATGTATAAGCCTAAAATTAAAAAAAAAACAAGTTAAGCCACACAATGGAGCTAATTAGTCATCAACACTGATGGGAATGTGAGGCATTTTAAGGGACCTCATCATCAGATAAAAGTACAGAATATTGATCTATTGAAAAAGAAAGAGCCCATGGTTCATGTCATTACTTTATTATACTAAATCAATGATCCTAAAAGCTGATATTCATAACTAAATTATTCAACATGAATTTGATAACAAGTTTTTGGTGAATGTTGATTAGAAAGCCTGGTCATAAACTACTTTTGTAATAACAAAACCTGGGGACTTTGGACAAGGTAATCAAAATCATTATATCATCAAAGGAACTTACTTTTGTAGAAAATTTAAAAATCCACTTCCTAAAAATGCTCAAATGTAGCGGAAGCCCTCGCTTACTATTCACTCAAATCATACACGGCTCTTTAAAACTGGCATAACCAACAACCTAGCAACTTCTTGAATCTCTAATTTTCGGCCAATATTTGATTACCTCTAAATAAAACATTTAGCATCTCTGAGCATATGTGAACTCATCCAATTAAAGAAAATAATTCTGAATAACATCAAACGGGACCCGGGGGGATATGGTAGTTAATGAGAAATGCTTCTACACCACATTATTGCAAGAATAGAACTAGCTTACCTTCCTCTAATTCAAATGGAGGTGAGCAAGAATGTTTCTACACCATATTATTGCAAGAATAGAACTAGCTTACATTATTTCTTGCAAAAACTAGCAGCAGTAACTTCACTAAAAACAATCCAAGCCTGTCCTCTGAGTTTCAAAGCAACAATGTCCAGATCCTCCCATACTGCAAGAACAAGGCATACAGAGATCTCTTCAACTCTGTGAAACCAGTAAAATATCTGTGAAAGTTGCACAACTTAATTATATAATCCAACTCTACTTCCTCCAATTACGCAACTATAAACATCAAACATGTAGCAATAACAAACTAATCAATAACATTATTAGATTTTACACACACATATAAACATAGAGATATAACTAATCAATAGCATTATCTATTAAAGACAAATTAAAGATTCAACTTAAAATTTTAAAACCTAGGATGAGAGAAAGATAGATAGATAGATAGAGATAGAGAGAGGGGGAAGAGAGAGAGAGAGAGAGAGAGAGAGAGAGATGGGGGGTAGAGGGAGGGAGGGAGAGAGAGAGAGAGGGAGAGGGAGAGCCAGAGAGAGAGAGAGTGAGAAAAGCACCTTCTTTTTTGACTTTCTCGTTGAGGTTTTTGAGGAATTTCTCTGGTAAGCATAGCTGCTAATGCTAATAGAGCAAGTGAATAAGTGTGTGCGCGCTTGAAAGAGGAAGAAGAAAGAGGTGAATCGTAGCGAACTTTAGGAGCCCTAATTTATATTTTATGTCTCTACAGTTTGGGTCATGTACTTCAATTAGGCTCCGCCCAACCCAAACATTCCTAGGCTTCAATTCCATGACATGCCATCTCTTCCCCTCCTTTTCTTCCCTTTTCCAAGATCAGGTTCTACTTCTAGGTTCTACTTCTAGCCTTGTATTTTTTTTAAAAACCTATATTTTGATTAAAAATATTATTTTTTTAGATTTTTTTTTAATTTTCAAAATTTTTAATTTTACAAAAATTAAAAATATGATTTAAACTTATATAAATTGTATGTCTAAATATGTTTAATTAAATAAAATAATATAATTTTTATTTTAAATAAATTGATTAAAATTTTAAAGTTATTGTATTTATTTTGATATTATATCTAGTTTTATAATCTCAAAAATAATTTAATATAATGAAACGCTTAAACGAGAAAAACCTATATTTTGATTAAAAAATATATTTTTTTAGATTTTTTTAATTTTCAAAATTTATAATTTTACAAAAAATCAAAATACGATTTAAACTTGTATAAAATGTATGTCTAAATATGTTAAATTAAATTAAATATTAAATTTTATATTTTAAGGAAATAAATGACTAAAATGTTAAAGTTATTGTATTTGCTTTGATAATATATCTATTTTTATAATGTCAAAAATAATTTAATATAATACAACGCTTAAACGTGGTGTTGCACGTCACAACACTAACAATTTTACCAAAACAGTACATTTTTGTTTAATGCAATGGTTTTTGACTAGTGTTGGAGAAGATTAAGCAAAACCATACCTAATAGAACGCTTTTCTTGCAACACTCAAAAAAAGCATATCATTTGAGCACTTATGGCGTAGTGCTATGATCAATGAGATGTGATCATTAGTCAATAAACACACCAACCTTAATGTATTATTATTGTCCCTTAATAATAATACTCGACTAGGGACCTTTAGAAATATTGATACTATTCTCATAATCTCATTTCTAAGTCACGTACTTGGAGATATATAATTGCATATCATATTCAAAGGACATTTATTAATCTAACATTTATATCGCAGTAAATTAAGAATTAATAAATTATAAAGGGAACAATCAATAGAACTTAAACATTAATAATCCAAATGTCTTAAACTAAAACATCATAGCGTTGTCTCTATGGCACAAATACTAACAATCTCCTACTTGGACTAGAGCCAATCACCCATATATTTAATACTAATGGAACTAGTATGACCATCGTGCTTCTGCTGCGACAAAGCCTTGGTCAGTGGGTCTGCAACACTATCATTACTATGCACTTTACATTTATATCTCCTTGATCATTAATCTCATTAATAAGGTGATATCGCTTAAGGACATGCCTAAACAGCCTCCTCGGCTGTTTTGAAAGCATCAATATATTCGGCTCCAATAGAATCATCAATGTTCTTGCTATGAACTATTCAATTTAACATCAATTATATTTAGACAAAACACAAAGCAAACATAGATATATAATCATCCTTGTCTATCCAGAAATTAGGTTCAAAAACTAGTATCAGTGTAACCCTTTACTACCAGTTCCCTATCTTCTCCATACACCAAAAATAAATCTTTAGTCCTCTTTAAGTACTTAAGAACATTCTTGAAAACTATCCAGTGACCCTCACGTGGATTATACTGGTATCTGATCATTATGCTCAAAGTATAAGAAACATCATGATAAATACATATCAATGTACATATTATAGATCCAATTGCTGACGCATCTGGAACTTTTTCAAACGGCCCTTATCATCTAATAATTTAGGGGCAATTATCTTTTGAGATCACTATCCCATGAGACATCGAAACATATCCTATCTTTGTCTCTTGCATCATAAAATGATGTAATACTTTATCAATATATGTACTCCGACTAGGTCGACTAATCTCTTCAATCTATCTCTATAGATCTTGATCCCTAATATATAGGTAGCATCTTCTAAGTCTTTCATCTGGAAATTATTTCTCAACCAAGTCTTAACAGCCTGTAGAGAAGGTGTGTCATTCCATATCTGTTACATGTCATCTACATATAATACTAGGAATGTCACATGGCTCCCATTAACCTTCTTGCAAACACATGGTTCATTTTTGTTTTGAATAAAGCCAAACTCTTTGACCTTTTCATCGAAATAAATATTCATTCTCCTTGAGGCTTGCTTCATTCTATAAATAGATGGAAGCAACTTACAAACTATCTTAGAGAACTTTGGATCGATAAAACCCTTGGGTTGTATCATATATACATCCTCTTCAAGGCTCCCATATAAGAAAGCAGTTTTGAAATCCATTTACCAAATCTCATAGTCAAAGTAAGCAACTATTGCTAACAAAATCCTGATAGACTTGACCATATCAACTGGTGAAAAAGTCTCAACATAGTCTATATCATGAATTTGTTTGAAACCTTTTGCCACTAGTTGGACCTTATAGGTCTGTACTTTACCATCCATGTTAGTTTTCTTCTTGAAAACCCACTTGCCCCCTAAAGGTTTTATCCCTTCGAGTGGATCAACTAAAGTTAATACTTTATTTTGATACATGGATTCCATCTCGGATTTTATGGCCTTCAGCCATCTATCGGAGTCTGGACGGTTCATAGCATCTTGGTAGGTGAGAGGCTTTATCATTATCCAGAAGCATCACATCACCATTTTGAGTCAAAAGAAATCCATAATTTCTCCCAGACTCATGGTGAATCCTACTAGATCTACGAATAACCTGTGTTTCTTGGATAAGATTACTTTCAATATTTTGATGTACATCCTGATCTTATTCCAACTCTGGTTCAATGTAATCATGTGGTTCTTGATCTTCATCGAGATGTACTATCCTCCCACTGATTTTCTTAGAAAGTAGTTCGCCCTTAAGAAATATAGCGGTCCGAGCAACAAACACTTTGTTCTCGGAAGGATTATAAAAATTATACCCTAGTCTCACTTGGGTATCCCACAAAATAACATCTATCTAATTTTGGTCCAAGCTTGTCAGAGGCTAAACGTAGTACAAACGCTTCACTTCCCCAAATTTTCATAAATGACATGCTATGACATTTATCACTCTATATCTCATACGGAGTATTTTGAACCGCTTTAGTAGGAACTTGGTTAAGTGTATATGCACCCGTTTCTAGAGCATAACCCCAGAAATTGAATGGAAGATACGCTTGACTCATCATCGATCACACTATGTCCAACAAGGTACGATTTCTCCTCTCAGAATCTCTATTCCATTGAGGTGTTCAGAAGGAGTAAGTTATGATACACTATCACACTGCTTCAAGAAACTGTAACATCCGGGATATCGCGTGTAATTATTTTTATCAATAAATAATTTTTATATGATTATTATGTGATTTTTGGTAAATTATCTGATGATTGGTGTGGATATTTGGATGCTTTTATGTGATAGAGTATAAGTATGTTAATTTTATTATGACCAGAATAAAATATAGATAATTACGATATTTTTCTGGTAATTTTTGGACTGTTATATGATTTTATATTAATTTATGAATTTATTAATTATTTTCTGAATAATTACAAAATTATTTTATAAAGCCGGGAATCGTCCGACTTCAACCGTTTTTACGTTTTTACAACCCGAAACTCTTCCGAAAAATCCTCTTAACCTAATCTGGTAATTTTGGATATTTTCCGTATTTTGACTTTTTCGATCCGGATTACGGTTTGACCCGTGCGCGGCCCGACGCAAGATTTTCGATACGATAATCATTTCGGTGAATCAACAAACCCCGTATTCTCGAAAGACGGGATATTATTACGTTATTCTCGTATATAGTGTTTCATAAGAAGCCCAGTTTGGATAATTATCCAATACAAGTATCAAATCGGATCATTTTTGCACTTACTTAGCGGCTAAGTAACTAATTTAACGATCCAAAATGAACCAAAATTCCAAATATTTTATATATAGCTTATTTATTATTTCATTTTATTCATTTATTCATTTGCAACCAGTGCGAATACAGTAAATACAGAGAAAAACCCTAGAAACCGATACGTTCCTGAGAATCAAACGCACGAACGAAGGCGTTATCAAACTCCGATTCGGGCATGCAACATATCAAAACGAAGCTCTCAAAAAGTACTTTCATAATCAATCATCCATTTTTATGCAGGAATCAAGGCATTTTCCTTATTTAATTAATTTATTTCGAAT
Organism: Apium graveolens; assembly: GCF_009905375.1. Classification (NCBI taxonomy): domain Eukaryota; kingdom Viridiplantae; phylum Streptophyta; class Magnoliopsida; order Apiales; family Apiaceae; genus Apium; species Apium graveolens. The sequence goes on along the minus strand of NC_133649.1, from coordinate 103,925,267 downwards.
TAATTATAGATTAAATTATGAAAATTTATTCTTGATATTGTTGATATGATTTGATGATTCCATCGTGTAGATAATATTTTTCTGATCAATTTTGTATATTATATGTCAAAAACCGAGTTGAATAACATGTAGAAAAGGTGGTTTGATTCTTGAAAATAAAAATTAGGGTTATTGATATGAATGTTCTAAATTGAAAATTGGGTATTTCTTTGTTAAGGGTTTTTGGTTGAAATTAATGGCACCATATTGTAAATCGTTTAAAAGCAAATCGATTGGTATATCTGAAGTTAACAAACGATTCACGGTTTGTGCTAATCGAAGCTTGCCGGAAAATCGGGCTTCAACGGCGGCGAATTTTCCGTTGGCTTTTCCAGTCGATTCGTCAATGGTTTGAATGATTAATTGTTGCAGATGAATTCCTGCAAGGTTGTAGAAGATTTTTTCGTGTTTTTGACTGAGTTTTGGTTCACTTTTAAGCTTTCCGGAAAGCTTGGTGGCCGCCGTTAATGGCGGCCGACCACCGGAGCAGAAACTGGGGAAGACGATGACAAACTTCAGTTTAGCCATCGATCTTTCCTCCTTTTTAAAAACCAGCCCCTGGCTTTTTCAGAAAATTCAAAAATTGGATTTCTCTTTTTATTATTTACCAAAATTGTATTATCTTTTTATAATTCTTTTCAGAAAATGTTTATATTTATTTTAAATTGCAAAATCAATATTTTTAATTCTAAAAATTATTATTTTTTATTTAAAAATAAATCTTAATTATTTAATTAATTAATTTTAGTTGATAATTAATTATTTAATTAGTCAATTAATTTAAATATTAATTGATTAATTAATTTAATTAGTTATTAATTAATTTTAATTGATTATTTAATTGGATTTAATTATTTACAATTGATTTAAAAATTCCGAAAAATAGTTTTGAGCTTTAAAATATTATTTAAAATTATTTTCAAAGCTCGATAATTATTATAAAATTATTTTAAAGTCAGATTCGGGTATTCGAACCCTATTATTTAATTATAAAATGATTCGTAGTCCAATTTTTATTCCGAAAAATGTTTAAAAATTTGTATTAAATACTTGAAAAATTATTATATGCCTATGTGGTTATGGTTTGACTGTTCTATTCATAACTTTCAATCCGTACGTCGGATTTGGGTAAAACGAAGGGTAGCTAAAAGCTTGTGACGTTTATGTGACGATTATAATGATATGAGATTGAGTATTGATAGATACTTGTGATGCCTAGCAGAGTCAGCGAGGCATAGAAAAGGAAACCAGTGATCTATAAAAATAAGCAAAGCGTAGAAGGAGAAGGAAAGTGATTGATAAATAAAAGCAAGGCATAGAAAGAGAAGAAAAGTGGTTGATGAGTAAAACTATTAGATGAGTATAAGTAAAGTGGAAATCTTCGATGATAAGGCAAGTACTTCTGAACCTTTCTTTAAGATATATTGCAAATATTTTCGAACTGTTTCATAACATGTCGCTATTATTCAAATAACTCTTGTTTTATACTGCAAGCACTTTAAACTATTTAACCTTGAACCCTGATTCTTATTGATCTTGAGCCATAAGCCTTATTCTTCATAAACCATTGATTGTTGAATTCCCACACATGATCCAAACACATACGATACTACCCCACAAATACATATCTACCACATACTGATTCTGATATTGAGTTTCTTAACATACCAACCCTTATTACTTATTTAACAGAAGACCAATTCTTGGAACCCTTGAACCCTTGATCTTCTACTTTATGATTCTTTCCTTGATTGAAAGCTAATCTTTTTGAATGCCTTGTTATACCCACATGGTATTGTGAATCACCCTATGCTTCAAGATAAATGTTGTTTATGATTCAGCTTATTGATTACATTGGTTATCATTTTGAATTGTTTTAGAATTGGATAGTTTTATAAATATGGACCAGATTCGTGGTCATAGTAGGCCAATGCGTGCCTTGGATCCAGTATATAGAGCAAAGCTGGGAGCCTTGCTCGGGGTTAGTGCGTGAGTGATCAGCAGCCTAACCTTGGTTTTTAAAATGAAAAATGACAGTCCAATTCTAATCATTTCTTATTCAGAAACCTGATTCTTCTGATTCGTTTCAATTGGTAATTGTTTAACCTCCATTGCTGCTATTATTACTTGCTGAGCTAGTAAGCTCACTCTTGCAAAAAATTTTATGTTTTCAACAGTTGAAGAAGAAAGTGTTGGTAATGAGGATTCTCTGTCCAGTGTGCGAGCTAGGATTTCCGTTTAAGTTGGATCGAGCTAGCAGGAGCTTTATATTATAGATGGGTGGTGTAAGATTGTAAGTATGATATCATTAACAATTGTAAGTTGAACTAGTTGGATTTTGGTACGATGTAATAAAAGTTAAGGTTGTGGCTTATTTTCATACTTTAATCTGTTGTGATCCGTGGTTGTGTAAAGAAGGGTCAATGCATATAATACTTTATATACAGGTTTAAATATTATAGTGTGTGTTGTGAGCCCCAAACTTCTAACCCGGGTTTGGAGGGCGTCATAGGTTGGTATCAGAGCTACAGGTTATAAGTCACTGAAACAAGCCTAGATTGTCGGGAATGGATAGAGGGTTAGGATTAGGATTAGAAAATAGAAAGATAAAACATCGAGAGATTGAGTGCGATCAAATAGTAGGTTTTAGTAGGATTCATGATGAAATTTGACATCCTTATCTAGCGATGCGATTTTCAGATGGTGGCGATGGAAGATTCTTTTATCCCTGGATCGTCTGATCATTTGGAGCCTTCATTCGGAAGACTATCATCTGATTCACGCCTTGCTCGTCTACCGGTATTCTCCATGTCACCTCCTGTGGCGACGGTTGCACCTTTTCACATTATTATCTCGTCCCCTGATGTGAGGCTATCTATTCGAGAATTTTTCCCCGCACGCTGATTCTAGTTCTACCGGATATTCAATTATGTGCGCATCTTTCTGTCTACTCTACATTCTATTCTATAACATCCATTTAAAACCCGTCTTATGAAGCAACAACATCTACAAGGATGGATTCGAGAGCTACTGCATATGGTGAGTATATAGAGGTATTAAGAAGAGTGAGAAGAAACCTAGAGAGAAGATTGGTGTGTGCCGGAAAATGGCTGCTACCAGGTTATATGGGGCTACTAATGAGTATGCTACCCATAATTATCTTGTGAAGTGAGCTAGATGGATCTTTAAAGAAATTTGAGAGGTTTGGAAATCGAGAGCTTTCTGGAAATTATATGATGGTGATATGATCAAACATGATACATATAGAAGTAATGTGATATAAATCGATCTTGCGTTATAAAATAAATCTGATGATTACTGGTTAGATTTGTTATACTTAGTAACCGTAAGAGATGAGGATGTGAATGTTACCAGTATGAAAGACTAGAAGTGAAGTTGCGAATAAGATAGTATGCAACGGTAACTGGAGTTTGTTGACCAATGGAGGCAAAATGGACCCAATAAGGGGTAGAAGATATATGAAAATGAATGGGCTCTTATCTGATTATTTTCCTAATTGGATTCCTTGTGATAGTTGAGAAGGACGACAACTAACTCATATAGTAATGACGACCATGTGTATGATTTTCAAAATTTTAAACCAGTTTTCAGAAGAGATTTTCTTCACAAAATTTTTCTAAAATTCCTTGGAACAAAATAAGTTTTAAAAAAAAACTTGCTTGTTCAAATACTACTTGAGTTTCTTGTTTGATTCAGATTATCTAGACGAATACTTGTTTTAGAAATTAGTATGGTTCGTTTAGAAGGTCAAGTGGAACCGCTATTACGGAGAAACTGTTCATCTAATTTCTGAGATGATTAGAGTACGAGGAATATGTCGATTCACGAGAATCTGAGTACGAGCAAAGAAGATTAAGGAAATTTCTAGACCTTCTAAAGTGAGAACGTTATTAGCAAAAGAGGTGACAAGTTGAACGATTAGCAACATAAGCGAAATTTGAAGTTATAAGTGTAAATCTCGTACGATTGCAAATAAAATCGTATACGAACGTGGAAGCGTGACGCTAAAGATACAAAACCTAATAAATGGCAAATTATTTTAACAATCGATTCAAGAAAGCATTTCTGAGAACTTTCTCAAGTTGATATACGACTCGGCATGGGATCTATTGATCGGAAAGGCGTTAAAGATGTAAACAGATGTAATGTGGATGACGACCAAGGATATCAATCTTTTTTTTATCATTCTTATAAATCTCGAGTAAAGTATGAACTTATTTCATGATCAGCTTTATAAGATGATTGTTGAATCCCTTTCAAATCATTCCTTCTTCGAAATAGTGTTTTTTAATTGGGACAAGCAGTGTTATGGTGTGACGATTTGTCGAAATGACAGAGAGTCTGGTGGGACGCCACCTAATCATGTGTTGTATGCCATATGGTATGAAAGACTGGCCATCTTGAGTACTAATATGATTGTCTCATTCTTATTCAAATCATTATTCATTCATTCTTCTTAAATCCTGATTTGTTGATTCATGAATTTCTCCGATTGCTTCATTGTACTCTTATCCCTTGCCAAAAAGTTTCCAATCAGAATTAGATACCCAAATTTCTTCTTGGGTAAGATCTGTTCTTTGAATATCTTAAAAGGAAATAAAATGAACCCGTACAGCAAAGGGAATTATGTGGATAATTTCCAGCCAATAATGATGGATATTTATGTGCAGAGAAGATCATTATGTCGATAACGAGATTGTTGCGAGGATATTAAATCAAAGGCGGAAAATCTATATACATGATACGTTTCGAGTCTGAGATTTTGGCATGAATTGGAGTAATTAGCAAACTGTATGAGGTAAATTAACTAGAGAAATACGAAAGTAAAGCTGCATGTATCAGATGAGGCAAATGATCGATTGGACAATGAAGGAGAATGAAGAAATTCTTAACTATAACCAGATAATCAAGTAATACGTTGTGAAGATGAAGCATACCTTAATCATGTGGGAGATATTTATCATGAAGATTCAAGATCGAAGAAATGCTAGATACGGATAAACTTTTTGTGTGTTCATCAAGGGATGGTTGGGCTTTCCCCAACTCAAGAAAATGAGTTATGGTAAAATTTACGCTTGTAGAAGGGACGACAAAGAAGGTTCAATATGGAAAGATATAAGGGAAGATGAAGGTATGGCGGTTTGACTGCAACAATTTTTAAGATGTGAAGCTTTAAAACCAAATGTACTCATTCGCAAGATTTTAAGAGTGTTGGTTGAGACCAGATGTTGCTTATCAGAAGTTGAACAAGTTAATTAATAAGAACAAGTGTATATTACCAAGGATAGATGAATTGTTAAGTAGAGAGCCTAAATTAAAACATGAACTAGAAGAATTTAAGAATAATTTATAATTGTACTCCGTAGTGATATTCTGTTATAATCAGAAAATATGAGGAAAAAAAATGTATGGTATAATATGAGTTGTTCGCTATAACCTTAAGTTAAATTAGAGACATGGGTTGTATTGGTTAATATGACATGAGATGGTGAATTGGTGAGTTTGGAAAGTGAAAGTGGATTGGTATATTTGAGGGTTGATTGTTGGTTATTTGGTTGATTGTGGGTGTCCGCTTGAGTCCGACTGGTAGTCAATAATATAAAGGAGATGCTGCCCAAATTTTTCGGAAAGTACCCTACTCTTAAAAAGGGAAAGTATACTTCTATGTGTTATAGATATTCATGTTGATACTCCAATTAATTGTGATCTCGATTCTCGAAAGAGGTTGTTACATCCAATTCGGCTATATATAATTGGTCTTTGATTTCATTTAGCTAGTCATCACTTGGTGCAATTGATCAATTAAGTAAGTTAATTGGCCAACTGTACCAATTAATGGTCAGTTACATGATCGATTCCAATAAGATTAAGTTAAATTTTGATGTGACTTTCAAATCCGAAATCAAAACAATGAGGAATTGGGGAGAAGTAAGGACGCTTGTAGAATTCAGAAAATTTCTGCAAATGTGTGAGTTTTTACATGGATAAATACACCTTCATAATGGACAAAAGAAATAAAAAGTTAATCATATGGACAAGTGAGCAGAATATTTTCAAGAGCTAAAGATATAAGATGAAGCAACGATAAGAAAGGAAGAAAGGAGATGAAATAAAGTAGGAATGAATAACTACACCAGTATGGATTTCATTAGACAGTCAGGGGGACGTTATCATCTGCAACAAAGTTTTATCAAAGGACATCTTGTTTCTAATAATCATACAATAGTGATTTATCAAGTATTTCTGTTTTGGATAAATAAATTTCATAAGATGCCAGGAAAAGTAAACGTAGTAATATATGCATTAATCAGAAAGGAAAGACCAAACGTGTTGACAGTGTTAGAAGAATTATACAAGGAATTTCAAAATTTAAAGCCAGATCTTGCAAACATAACAATGCAAAGATGTATAGTATGACCTTTCAGCCAGAATTGCTAGAAAAGGTAAAGAAACATCAAGGGGAAATAATAGATCAAGATATTATCATTAGAGAATATATATATATATATATACTCAAAGAGATGATCAAGGCATTCCCAGATTTTATTTCAGAATTTAGGATTCCACTAGTGACAGAATTGAAGGATGGAACTTTACAAGAAGCTTACAACTCAAGACATTTGGTCCATCCATGAAGTTTCAATATGTATAGAGATTTAGAAGAAAAAAATTATTTGTGGCCAGATATGAAGATATAAATGGTAGGATATATTTACGTATCAAGGAGTTAAGGCGGGATATCAAAGACTAGATGGATATATTTCGCCAAGAAATGTCATGGTGATGTAACCTGAGAACCAAAAGTAAGGGAAGCGTTAAATGCATTATTATTGATAGATTATTTAAACCTGATCATTCTCATTTAGGAATAAACGGTTTATCCCATAAGTGGGTTAATTGTTGCTTAAAGAAATGATGGTACGTCATCAGATCCAGAAACTAACTATAGATAGTCAATATTGTGTGATTTGAAATTTGATAGAAGTATTCAGAATACGATAAATTATGTCGAACAAGAATGGTATGTACTACTCCTAGATGAACGGATATTAATTAAAGCGGAACTAAAAAGATAGAAATCTGGTTGAACAATGATAACTCAAGAGATTCAAGCTACTCCGAAGGTATGATACGAGACATAGATGTCAAAGAAAATTTTCTGATAGTATGGCATAAGGAAAGAATAAACGTTATATGTGATTAGATGTCAAGGAAAGCATCGCGGTCAGTTTCGTATGAGAACTCCTTAGAATCAAAATAAATAATGATATGGGTTAACCGTTGATACCTCCAGGTTAGTGTACTTTCTTCAAATTGGTAAGAGATGTTCGCTCGGCGGATATACTCAACTGTGATTCAAGGAAAATAAGATATAGTGATAAGTTTGTGCGTTAGTCATATCCAGTCGAGATTTTCGCGTTAATTTTTAACTCTGGAGTAATTTCGAGAACGTTAGAAATCGAATACGCCATGGTCTCAATATATAATTCGCAGATGGACGAGAAGATTAAGAGAATGATTAAAGAGCCTCGAATGCGATTGTAAGCGATTATAAACTAAGTTAATTGAATAGAGAAACATGTGGGAATGGGGCTCAATAACCAGTAGCTATTACAAAGGTTTCTGAGCACGAATTACTAGAATTGTAAAGAAAAGATAATTAGTAAGAATTACGCTGGTCCTTTTGAGGCAGTAAAATAGTCAGGATAAGTGTAAGTAAGTTGGCTTCACCGCTACACGTGTAGTAGATTCATACGGTATTCATACGTGTATACTCAGGAAAAGTAATTTAGCTCCATTATATATAAAATGGTGACTTGAGTTGAGTTATATAAGCAACATATAGAATATGAGGTCAGCGAGAGGTTGTTAGGTAATGATTGATGCTGCGAGTAAAAGTTTATGAAAGTTGTAAGGTTGAGAGATCAACCCGAGAAAATGAGAGTGATATACTTGAAGGCATCACTGTCTAATCCTTAGAGTGATTCCGAGGACAGAATCCTTTTAAAGGGGGAAGGATGTAACATCCGGGATATCGCGTGTAATTATATTTATCAATAAATAATTTTTATATGATTATTATGTGATTTTTGGTAAATTATCTGATGATTGGTGTGGATATGTGGATGCTTATCTGTGATAAAGTATAAGTATGTTAATTTTATTATGACCAGAATAAAATATAGATAATTATGATACTTTTCTGGTAATTTTTGGACTGTTATATGATTTTATATTGATTTATGAATTTATTAATTATTTTCTGAATAATTACAAAATTATTTTATAAAGCCGGGAATCGTCCGACTTCAACCGTTTTTACAACCCGAAACTCTTCCGAAAACTCCTTCCTAACCTAATCTGGTAATTTTGGACATTTTCCGTATTTTGACTTTTTCGATCCGGATTACGGTTTGACCCGTGCGCGGCCCGGCGCAAAATTTTCGATACGATAATCATTTCGGTGAATCAACAAACCCCGTATTCTTGAAAGACGGGATATTATTACGTTATTCTCATATATAGTGTTTTATAAGAACCCCAGTTTGGATAATTATCCAATACAAGTATCAAATCGGATCATTTTTGCAGTTACTTAGCGACTAAGTAACTAATTTAGCGATCCAAAATGATCCAAAATGAACCAATATTCCAAATATATATATATATAGCTTATTTATTATTTCCTTTTATTCGTTTATTCATTTGCAACCAGTGCGAATACAGTACATACAGAGAAAAACCCTAGAAACCGATACGTTCCTGAGAATCAAACACACGAACGAAGTCGTTATCAAACTCCGATTCGGGCATGCAACATATCAAAATGAAGCTCTCGAAAATTACTTTCATAATCAATCATCCATTTTTATGCAGGAATCAAGGCATTTTCCATATTTAATTAATTTATTTCGAATTAATTATAGATTAGATTATGAAAATTTGTTCTTGATGTTGTTGATATGATTTGATGATTCCATCGTGTAGATAATATTTTTCTGGTCAATTTGGTATATTATATGTCAAAAATCGAGTTCAATAACATGTAGAAAAGGTGGTTTGATTCTTGAAAATAAAAATTAGGGTTCTTGATATGAATGTTCTTAATTGAAAATTGGGTATTTCTTTGTTAAGGGTTTTTGGTTGGAATTAATGGCACCATGTTGTAGATCGTTTAAAAGTAAATCTATTGGTATATCTGAAGTTAACAAATGATTCACGGTTTGTTCTAATCGAAGCTCGCAGGAAAATCAGGCTTCAACGGCGACGAATTTTCCGTTGGCTTTTCCAGTCGATTCGTCAATGGTTTGAATGATTAATTGTTGCAGATGAATTCCTGCAAGGTTGTAGAAGATTTTCCCGTGTTTTTGACTGAGTTTTGGTTCACTTTTAAGCTTGCCAGAAAGCTTGGTGGCCGCCGTTAATGGCAGCCGGCCACCGGAGCAGAAACTGGGGAAGACGATAGAACACTTTAGTTTAGCCATCGATCTTTCCTCCTTTTTACAAACCAGCCCCTGGCTTTTTCAGAAAATTCAAAAATTGGATTTCTGTTTTTATTATTTACCAAAATTGTATTATCTTTTTATAATTATTTTCAGAAAATGTTTATATTTATTTTAAATTCCAAAAATCAATATTTTTAATTCTGAAAATAATTTTTTTATTTAAAAATAAATCTTAATTATTTAATTAATTAATTTTAGTTGATAATTAATTATTTAATTAGTCAATTAATTTAAATATTTATTGATTAATTAATTTAATTAGTTATTAATTAATTTTAATTGATTATTTAATTGGATTTAATTATTTACAATTATGTAAAAATTCTGAAAAATAGTTTCGAGCTTTAAAATATTATTTAAAATTATTTTCAAAACTCGATAATTATTATAAAATTATTTTAAAGTCAGGTTCGGGTATTCGAACCCTATTATTTAATTATAAAATGATTCGGAGTCCAATTTATATTCCGAAAAATGTTCAAAAATTTGTATTAAATACTTGGAAAATTATTTTAACCCTGAATCTTCTTTGAAAAATTATTTTGATCGAATAACATATGTGTGACATGCTACGTGTTCACTGATTGATGCGTTATATGTCTATTTGGTTATGGTTTGACTGTTATATTCATAACTTTTAATTCGTACGTCGGATTTGGGTAAAATGAAGGGTAGCTAAAAGCTTGTGACATCTATGTGACGATTATAATGATATGAGATTGAGTATTGATAGATACTTGTGATACCTAGCAGAGTCAGCGAGGCATAGAAAAGGAAACCAGTGATCTATAAAAATAAGCAAAGCGTGGAAGGAGAAGGAAAGTGATTGATAAATATAAGCAAGACATAGAAAGAGAAGAAAAGTGGTTGATGAGTAAAACTATTAGATGAGTACAAGTAAAATGGAAATCGTCGATGATAAGGCAAGTACTTCTGAACCTTTCTTTAAGATATATTACAAATATTTTCGAACTGTTTCATAACATGTCACTATTATTCAAATAACTCATGTTTTATACTGCATGCACTTTAAACTATTTAACCTTGAACCCTGATTCTTATTGATCTTGAGTCATAAGCCTTATTCTTCATAAACCATTGATTGTTGAATTCCCACACACGATCCAAACACATACGATACTACCCCACAAATACATATCTACCACATACTGATTCTGATATTGAATTTCTTAACATACCAACCCTTATTCCTTGTTTAACAGAAGACCAATTCTTGGAACCCTTGAACCCTTGGTCTTCTACTTTCTGATTCTTTCCTTAATTGAAAGCCAATCTTTTTGAATGCCTTTTTATACCCACATGGTATTGTGAATCGCCTTATGCTTCAAGATAAATGTTGTTTATAATTCAGCTTATTGATTACATTGGTTATCATTTTGAATTGTTTTAGAATTGGACAGTTTTATAAATGTGGACCAGATTCGTGGTCGGACAATATTCGTGGTCATAGTAGGCCAATGCGTGCCTTGGATCCAGTATATAGAGCAAAGCTGGGAGCCTTGCTCGGGGTTAGTGCGTGACTGATCAGCAGCCTAACCTTGGTTTTTAAAATGAAAAGTGAATGTCCAATTCTAATCATTTCTTATTCAGAAACCTGATTCTTCTGAATCGTTTCAATTGCTAATTGTTTAACCTCCATTGTTGCTATTATTACTTGCTGAGCTAGTAAGCTCACTCTTGCAAATTTTTTTATGTTTTCAACAGTTGAAGAAGAAAGTGTTGGTAATGAGGATTCCCTGTCCAGTGTGCGAGCTAGGATTTCCGTTTAAGTTAGATCGAGCTAGCAGGTGCTTTATATTATAGATGAGTGGTGTAAGATTGTAAGTACGATATCATTAACAATTGTAAGTTGAACTAATTGGGTTTTGGTACGATGTAATAAAAGTTAAGGTTGTGGCTTGTTTTCATACTTTAACCTGTTGCGATTCGTAGTTGTGTAAAGAAGGGTCAATGCATATAATACTTTATATACAGGTTTAAATATTGTGGTGTGTGTTGTGAGCCCCAAACTTCTGACCCGGGTTTGGAGGGCGTCACAGAAACTCTTGAAATTGAGGCTTAAGTATTCTCCTCCACGATCTGATCGTAGAACTTTTATACTTTCTCTGTTTGCTTTTCTAATTTTGCCTTATATTCTTTGAATATTTTAATAGAATCAGATTTGTTCTTCATAAGATATACATTTCCATACCTACTGAAGTCAACAGTAAATGTTATGAAGTAGTAAAAGCCACCCTTTGCTATCATACGCATTTGACCAAATACATCATTATGTATAAGTCCTAATCATGCGGCGGCCTTTTCACCTGATCAGGTAAAAGAAGCTTTAGTCATTTTGCCAATGAGACAAAGTTCGCATCTTCCGTATGATTCAAAATCAAACTTATCCAGTATCCATCTGTATGTAACTCGGAAATGCGTTTCTCATTAATATGGCTTAACGACAATGCTATAGGTAATGTTTGATTTGAGTCATCATAGAACATATAAATTGTTAACTAATTGTGCAACTTTATAAGCCTTATCATTAAAATAGAATAAACAACTATTGTTTATTAGATTAAAATGTGTTGTGCAAGACATGCCTGTACTCTAACAAGACTAAGTCAAATTGACAACCCTAAGTAAGTTGTATTGTAATCTTAGTTTGCATTTGTACTTTTAACATTTAAAGTCTGTAAAAATGTAAAAGAGCAGACTTGAGTCTTTTTGTTTAAATAGTATCAAGCCTAAAGATTCTATCTGGAAGAAGATCATGCCTCAGAAGAATTATGAAGAAGCTTGGAGTTGAATAAATCTGGCTGGATAAAAATATTCTAAGTCAAAGATCTCTACAAGTCACAGATTTAGTGTTATAGAGAAGTCACTCGAGAACTCCAAATGACTTATCGAGAAGTCAGGAAAGCTACTAGAGAACTCACAGAGATATCGACAAGCCAAATTGAAGACATGAAGATTGGAGATATATACAAGTCATTTCTTCACTAGAGAACTCAGAGTTATCGACAAGTCAACATTCATTACAGAACTCTGAGTTATCGATAAGTCAAATTCCACTAGAGAACTCATAGATATCGATAAGCCAAAATTCACTAGAGAAATTTGAGTTATCGACAACTCAAATTTGACTAGAGAACTTTAAGTTATCGATAACTCAATTAGCCACTAGAGAACTCAGAGATATCGATAAGTCAAGTAAAGATATGAACACTAGAGATCTCGACAAGCCAAATTCTCTTATAGAGAACTCAGAGACCTCTACAAGTCAAATTAACTATGGAGTACTAGAGATCTCGATAAGCCAATATACTTATCGAAATGTCAAGTTCTCTATAGAGCAAATGGAGATCTCGAGGTAAAATCTCAAAGTATAATTTGCAGACCAGTTTAATATCCACGATTCACAATCAACAAATAATCCAAACAGCTGGATTAATAATTCTACAAAAAGCAGCTTGAAGGATGTGCAAGATCAATGGTGAAGATTAACTAACAAATGAAGATCAAAGTAAACACATGATGCTAAGATATGCTAATCCAGAAATAGAAGATACACTTTTCCTAAAATGGAAATGACAAGTGATAGTTTACTAAGTTAATAGCATGTCTTATTGTACACTGTGTAAACCAGCAGTTAACTAAATTATAAAGTCAACACTGGTCCTTTAGTCAGTTGTAACAATTTAGATAGAAAATCTTGTAACACTCTCAAGAAGAAGCTAAGCTCTTTATCAACAAAGAGCCTAGAAATTTTATAGCAAAACAATCTTAATTTTAATATAAAATTAAGTGAGTTTTGAAAAGATCTGTATTCTTTATTATTGCATGTTTAATTTATGCAGTAACATATTTCACTACAAGATTTAATTTACTTTGTTCAACCATAAAAAGCTCAAGAAAAGCATAAAAATAATAAAACACATTCACCCCCCCTCTGTGTGTTATTCATTTCCTAACAAAATGAAAACCTTTCTTGTCCTGACAAGAAATCAATTTAATGTATCCGCTAAAGGCAAACACGTAATAACAATTTATCAAATTCTCAATGTCGCCTTATGGGAAAAATTAGGTATCGAGTTCCTTCAACTAGAGCAACAACTTTTGCTCCAATTAACCCGATACTTAAAACTTGACCATTGCTAGTCATCTTCTTAGATCTTCCAAACAAAGTCGACAATTTAACTTCCAATCATCCATTTATTTCCACAGAAGTGACAATCATCTCCTTTAGCAACACCACTATCAAGCTTCAAAAGCCCTTTGGTATTGGACTTTGATTTGACACCGAATAAGATCAAATCTCCACCTTGCCTGTCCACTTTCCTTTCCCATTTGCATTCCTTGTGTACACCATCATTATGGACGTAATTCATGCCTTTACCGTGTTATTTTCAGCAGTTCTAAACATGCCTAACAACTCAGTGAGTGTTCTCTGTCTATCTCATTCCTTTTTTTCTTAACAAACTGATAATATAAGTTGTTCAAAGATTGTTTGATCAAATCAAGCTGAGTATCTAGACCATTCTTGAAACTCAAAATATCAAGGTACATAAACCTATCATCTTTAGAACATATGGTCCAACCAGATATCATTCTCCCATTAATGCAAAAGTATGGTGCCTTATTATTGTCAAATCTTTATGACGAGCCTACCCTTCAAACATCCTTTGAAGGTGCTCAATCATATCATAAGCATCATTATGCTCTTGTTGCTTCTAAAGCTCAGCACTCATAATTACAAGTATGAGACATGAAACATCAGTTGCATAATCAATTTACTTTTGGTAAGTATTTCGTTCAACACATGTTTCATTCTCAGCTAGAAGAAATAAGGGAGGGGATTGAGTGACATCCTTGAACCTGAGGACAATCCTCAAGTTCCCATGTCAATTGAGAAAATTATTTCATGTCAGCTTGTCCTTCTCAAGGACTATTACATAGAGAAGTTATTTGTATTATTTGTCATTTGTTATCTACAATATTAAAGTGCATAAAATGAATTATTCTACAGATGATCATTAAATTATGTTCAAGTGATTATTCATATATATATATATTCACAATATATATCTCCCACTATTTTTATCAAATCAATAACGCTAACTATGAATTCTGAAAGAATATCTTCTATATCCTTTCTAGTGAGCCAAGATCCATATTTCACTATGCGTTAGGTCAACTTTGGGCTTTTCTCGTAAAATATGATTATTTAGGTAGACAACATTTGTCAATTATATCAACTATATAACTCTTGGATAGCTTGGTGGAACAACATTTGTTCATATTTATCTAATAAATTTCGCCAAACTCTATGCCTCTAAGTTCCCAATCCTATTGTGGTAACTTAGTTAAGTCAAACCCAATAGTCGAAAAGTATCAATATACTTCAACACATCTCCCACGATAGATGAGATTAATTCGCTTTGGCGAACCCACTCCTTATCGATCTAGGGGTTAACGCATTGAACTCATTGGAGGGAATCTGATCAACTTAATATTAACTTTAGGGTTTTGTTAATTTTAAAACGATCATGATCTCATCATAAAGAGATTCCCAATTTTTTCTTGCATAAAATACTTAAAATCAATATTCGTCAATGGTTCTATTTTCAGGTAGTGAGGGAGTCACAACGGTCTCGCTTAAAACCCACAACCTTACAAGTTCAATGAACTCGCTTTTGACAAAATCGCCCCATGTCAGAAACAACGAAAATTTGTATTTTATACCGTGTTTCATAAACACGAGAATCTCATTATCATTTGTTCATTATAAAATCTTGAGTCGTTACAGATTTTATCTTGTTTAGCAAGCATGTCATGGGTGTCCACACATCCACGCATCCCGCTCTCGCGATCTACGCTTTATCGGTATCCACACGAATGCTTGAACTCAAGGATTGGATGTATACTAGCACAAACTCGTTTCTTCTTGCTCTCTCCATCTTCTCTCTTGGTGGCTAGGGTTTTAGTAAAAGTCTTGCTCAAAAAATCAGCCACATAAGAGATGTTATATAGAAAGTAGAAAAAGAATTTTAACTCTTAACTAATTAGGAGTTATTATTAATTTGAAATTCTTATTTGTATAATAATTAAGTCATACTTAATTATTTAACAACTAAATTTCATAATTGATATTAGTAAATTCGAATATCATTATTTATCTAATTAATTAAGTCATACTTAATTAATATTATAAATAATTTGAACTATTTTAATTTAATTTAAATCCAATTTAAATTAAATAATCCTTCAAGGATTTTTTTGTGTGACCCTATAGGTTATTATTACGTTGGCAACGAATTTTAAATCTAATATAAAATCGTAAACAATGAGCGGCATCTAGTAATACATCATTGCTACCCAAGTAATACTGATTGAATCGGTGATCGATTAAACCTTTCGTGAAAAATGTACAATGTAATATAATTCCTTTAACCAAATATTATAGATTAAACTAGAGGCATGTAATGTGTCATCCTAATCATAGTTTAATTCAAGTTTCCTTGATCAATGAGTAGACTATCATATCAAATCAATATTTGAGCGTGACCATGCATTTCATAGTCTAGCACAAACAAGAGGCCAATAATATCACTCCTAAAATAGGAGGGTTAAATCCCATCTAGATTATTCATATTTCTCATACGATTCATAATATACCCAATGTCCACTTTTTTATTACCCGGTCAAGGATAACTTTTAATGAAATCAATGTATATTAATTCTCGTATAGAACTATAATGACTTCAGGTCTAAGGACCATTACATCATTATCACTGTGAGAATTACTTATGACACAACAGACATGTAGAATCTCACATCGGGTCTGTCCAGCATCATGTACATTTACATATGCCTATGTTTTTTACTTTAGTATCTCAATACCTATGATCAATGAGATGTGATCATCAGTCAACAAACACACCAACCTTAATGCATTATTATTGTCCCTTAATAATAATACTCGACTAGGGACCTTTAGGAATATTGATACTATTCTCATAATCTCATTTCTAAGTCAGGTACTTAGAGATATAAAATTGCATATCATAATCCAAGGACATTTATTAATCTAACATTTATATCGCAGTAAATTAAGAATTAATAAATTATAAAGGGAACAATCAATAGAACTTAAACATTAATAATCTAAATGTCTTAAATTAAAATATCATAGTGTTGTCTCTAGGGCACAAACACTAACACTAAGGACTCGTGCATGCTTTATAGACTAGCAGCACAGGTTAACAAAACTTGCACTAAAATATACTAAATCAATTTCTAAAGCAATCTTATCTATTTCCTTTTCTGGTGTTAGCAAATCTATGTAGAATCTTGCAGGTCTGTGACCACCTTTGTCCAGTTAATCTTGGACCTTGATCTTGTATTCTTCAAGATGCTTTGTAGACTTTTCAATTCAGTGAATGAATAATTTGTTGACTAATAATATTGAATCTTGAACTTGTCTGTATTCTGAATTTGAGATAGTATGTCGGGATCTTTAATTTGTTCTATAGAGAAGTGACATATCGATAAGTATAATGACTTATCGATATCTCTGGATTCTTTATAGGTATACTTGACTTGTCGAGGTCTCTATTTCCTTGCATGTGAAATGACTTGTCGATATGTCTGAGATCTCTACATGTAAAATTGACTTGTCGATATCTCCGAAATCTCTATATACACAATTTGACTTATCGATATCTCTGAGATCTCTAAATGAGAAATTGACTTGTCGATATCTCCAATTCTTCACATCTTCATTTGACTTGTCGATATCACTAAGACCTCTACATGCAGAAATGACTTGTCGATATCTCCAGTTCTCTACATCTTCATTTGACTTGTCGATATCTCTGAGACTTCTTTACAAGTCATTTTGGACTTCTCAAATGACTTCTCGATATAACTTGATCTGTGACTTGTCGAGATTCTAACTTAGAGCATTTTTCATAGAACAACTTTATTCAACTCCAAGCTTTTACACTTTTCTCTGAGGCATGATCATGACTTGATTTTCTTCCAGAGTTTATTCTTTAGCTTGAAATTGTTCACAGAAAAATCCCCCAGTCTAATCTACTAACCATTTTTACAGACTCAAGAAATATAATACATAATACAGATATAGATTATCATGCAACTTAATTTTATGGTTGTCAATGTGATTTAGTCTTATTATTATACAAGCATGTCTTGCACAACATACTTTTTTGTCAGTGGAGAATCAAGGGCGATACTCTTTTGTCGGTGGAGTATCAGGATGATACTCCTTTGCCAGTGGAGTATCATGCATGATACTCTTTTTTGTCAGTGGAGTAACACGTGAGATACTCCTTTATTAGTGGAGTATCATCTAAAATTTTAACATTATTAAATTATTAAATTAAGTTCCACACTTTAATTAGGTTTTAGGCTCCGTGGGGTTTAGTGCGCTCTAAACCTTAAATCAATTTTACTTTTATTCATTTTTTAAATATTTCTAAACCCCAGATGCCGAATTGTTAAATTATAAAATATTAAAAATTATAAATAAGGTACATGTTTAAATGATAAAATATTGAATAATTTTTTAAATTTTACAAAAAACACATAATGTTTCAATTAATAATTTACTAATCAGTTTTGATTGGATAGGGTTGTTTCACAAATTCTGAAAAAGTTTAGATTTAGATATTCCTCCAAAACATTAAAGATATAAAATTGCAAAACAGAAACCTGCACAGTAAAATGATAAATCAGTGATGCATATATACATTGTAAATACAGTTACATGTCAATTTCCTTGCAAGTACGGTTGGAAAAGTTTGAAATGAACACTTTCACCTAAATCTCAAAAGGTAAAAATATTTAATAAGCAGAATTCTTTCATCAGTCACGCCTAAAATAACATTCTTAAACTAATCAGTGATGTTAATAATATCATCACAGTCCAAATGACAGTAATAGGCTTTAAGCCTGATCCAGTGCTGCACATGAGTTTGTCGTTGTGGTAAGTGCATACTGGCTGCTTCCTGAAATAGAGATCAGTAGTAGTATTAGTTAACATATGAGGATGAAAAATATGGAATTCGATAAAAAATGGGCTTTAGAGTGAAGGGATGTTGGTGAAAACACTATCTACATGTTAAGTCTCTTCTCCCTCTGATACAGTTTCTTAAGGTTGTGAAAGAGTTACAAACTTATTACTAATATATACTATCATCATCAGACTAAAAATAAATGACATCTATCTGTTACCTGCCAGAACAGTATGTGATGATATAATCTGTTTTAGTTCCAGCGCATGTAAAAATGCTGGAAGGATCATCATATGCATAACTGTAGGAAGCCGGGCAGACTGCTTTGAACTTCTTTGAATAAAATGTCGGTGTACAGGTAGCTGCATTTCCATAATTACCCCTGCAACAGTACTGGTCCGTATTGAACACGTCGCAGGCGCTTCGACAAGCAATAATGCGGCCACCGGCTTTAACGGCAAGTTCTTTAGGACAATTCGGCCTCAAGTCTCCATCACATCCGGCCCTGCTACAATTCCCCTGGCCATTCATGGGTTTAATGCTCATTGGCAAGTTAAATCCATCGACAAGGCTAACGTCGTAAAAATCAGGTGTTGCAAGGGTAAATTCGGCAAGTGTTGCCGGGGTTTCACCGGAGGCTGTGCAATGTAGAGATGTGCCACATCTTCCAGTTTGGCACATTCCGTTACCGTTTTTGTCGAAATTGCATCCGGTTCTTCCCCATATCCTACCTGACCACCCAACCGGGGCTTGGAATACTCTTGATTCCGTGGGTTTTAGTGCAAAACCCCCATTGCCAAAGTTTTCTCCAGGCGTGATTGCAGGCCAAATTGTTTCTTTGCAGTCATTTATCAAGGTGAACATTCTTGCACCTTCTGATATCTTGATCCCTGTCAAATCATTAAGATTAAAATCAATAACAATATACTGTGAATGGCTAGATCATAGATGCATTACGTATCTTTTTCGTATGAAACAAGACATTTCGAATACTTGCCATAAATCAGAGGAACCCCTGTTTCATCGTAGCTTGCCATTGACTAAACACATTTCGAAATTTAAAGTGTTTTCTACCTTACATATGCATGTACATTTGTTTTACATTCGAATAGGCCAATATAACAAATCATGAATGCACTGTTCATTAGCATATAGCAAAGAAGAAATCACAAATTACCTATAGCGAAAATAAGCAAAATGAATGAGACTGGTTGTAGAGCTGCCATCCTTTCCATGCACTCTGGTTCCTCAGATGACTCATGGAAGGAACCAAGTAATTTTCATATTAATAGCAAAAGTAACATATGCAGAAGAAGAATATGTGTGGAAGTTGTAAAATTATCAACTTTAATTCATTCTAGTATATATTATTTTATATTTTGTGTGAATATGAGATTATTCCTTTCCTTGCTGATTGTTGCAAGATTAGAACCTTAAAATGATTCCATTCTTCCTCGTCAAGATTCAACTTTGTACTTGGCTTTGTGTTGTTCTTTCTGGTCTCTACAAACGGATTTAAACTTTGTACTGGCCTTTGTGTTGTTCTTTCTGGTATATTATTACTTTGACAAAGGTTTTGCCAACCAACAATCAGCTATGAAACAGTGTTGATAGATACAAAACGCCTAAAATTTGATATATTTAAGAACAAAACAGAAATAAGACTGACGTAAACGATACTGGCATTCACCCCCTGTATTCACATGAAAAAATCAAACATTAAATTATAGTCGGTAAAATATTATCTCAAATAATAAACAATTATTTGTGAGGACCGAGGACCCCGTTAATAATATATGTAAACTTGGGGTGTGGCGTATGTAGAGCTGTTCACGAACCGCACTCAGACGAACCGAATTTTGATTGAACAGAGCTTAATTTTTTTTTGACGAACCGAGCGGACCTGAACTTTTTTATCGAACAAAAATTATGTTCGAGCTCAAGCTAATTAACTAACGAGCCGAACACGAGCTTGTTTGCGAACATAAACCAGCCGATCCAGAAAAAATTTAGGTCAACCGCTGTTTAACTGTGAAAATAACTTGTCAAATAATTTATTTATTTTTTGAAACTTTGGTTATATTACTAAAATATATATCTTGACATCCATACGGTTGGATCGATGGAAAATATTTTTAAAAAAATCGAAACATCATAGTTAGTGATAATAGTCAAATTATTACTTGACTGTTAAAATAACAAACCAAATAAAATTATCTTGATTTGAAACTTTGGTTATATCATTAAAATATATTTATTTTGACATCCATATGGTTTGATAAAATAGAAATAATTTTAAATAAGTCGAGACACCCATACAGGACTAAACACTAGTTACTAGTACTAGTCAAATTAATGTTTGACTGTTAAAATAGCAAACCAAATTAAATTATTTTGATCTTTAACTTTGATTATATCAATAAAATATATATAAGACTTCCATACAGTTGGATCGATATAAATTATTTTTAAAATAATCAAAACAACAAATCAGGACTAGTTAGCGGTAATAGTCAAACTAATGTTTTACTGTTAAAATAACAAATCAAATAAAATTATATTGATTTAAAACTTTGGTTATATCATTAAAATATATTTATTTTGACATCCATACGGTTGGATCAATTAAAAATAATTTTAAATAAGTCGAGACACCAATACAAGACTAAACACTAGTTATTAGTACTAGTCAAACTAATGTTTGACTGGTAAAATAGTAAATCAAATAAAATTAATTTGATTTAAAACTTTAGTTATATCAATAAAATATATATTTCTGACATCCATAAGGTTGGATCGATATAAAGTATTTTTAAAATAATCGAAATAACAAATCTGGACTAAACACTAGTTAGCGTTATTAGTCAAATTAATGTGTGACCGTTAAAATAAAAAATAAAATAAAATTATTTTGATGTGAAATTTTGGTTATATCATTAAAATATATATTTTATGACATACATACGACTGGATCGATGAAAAATATTTTAAGATAAATCTTAACTAAAATATAATTATGAAGTCAGATTTTAAAATTAGAAACTAAAATAAAAAATTTCTAAATCATGTCAAAATATATTACATGTGGTATGCAAAATGAACGTTGGAAGATGAAAAAAAATACAGGGAACTTGGATTTTTTTTTAAAATCATACCTATATAAAAATATTCAAGATACATTAGAATTTTTTCGAATTTTAACGAGCGAGTTAGAGCCGAGTCGAGTTCGAGCCGAGGCAAGCCAAAGTTCGGCTCGAACTCGTTTTGCTTAACAAACACATTTGTCTGTTAGAACTCGAGTTCGAGTTTGTTAACGAGCCGAGTCGAACGAGTTATTAACGAGCCGAATTCGAGTTTGTTCACGAACAATTCGATTTGTGAACAGTAGGCACATTAACATGCCAAGAATGGCGAGTGAATATAGGCCTGCGTATCTGTTTATACTTTATATTTGGGCTGAAAGATGTAAGATGAGAAACACAATTTACAGGGTTATAGATCTGTGCTGGTTAATTTGGGCTTTTGTAGGTTAAGTACTGAAGTTGTCTGCTGGGTTAGCCAGATTATTGAAGAATCATAAACGGGCTTCAAATAGTTTGAGGCTAGTGTGGTCCAATATTATGAGCACATTATTTTACAGCAAAGGTGCACGTATATATAAAAGGTCTCATATCACTTTACATGTTATATCTTGATCACTTTGTGTTTCTCATGAATAGTGCATGTTAGGGCATACAATGTAATCATTTTGCCAGATTGTATTGTACGTTAAGCTCAACTCAAAAACCAATAAAATACTGTGAAAGCAGACCCCTGCCTTCCATTTTCTTTAATAATTTATAATAAATATTTGTGATAGATATATACGTAATATCAATCACAATTCACAACAAATTAAAGGGGGTTGTACTGACCTAATTGGATATCCAAGAGGTGAGTATCTTAGGACCCTCCACGGGCACCTCAATCATTCCATAGAAAAAGAGAAAAATAAAGGAATATTACAAATGATCTGGCTGTTTTTCCTTTTTATAAACTGTTCTTTTATTTTTCGCTACTTTTTATAAAATGTTTCTTTTGTTATTATGGATTTTAAAAGAAATGATAACAACATAATAAAGTAACAAATTTATTGTCATGCTTTCATAATAATGCTCTTATTACCAATAAAGGATTGACGATCCAGATATTAGTTACTCTAAAAGAGTTCAAGGTTCAACTATTGCCGAGTGTGTGAGTTTAACCATCATAAATAATATAAGGGTCAGTAAACATGTTCTTAGAGAAGCTGGCATCATAAATAAAAAGAAAGAGTAAAAAAAGCAACACTTAATCTCTATTTATAGAGCTGTGACCTTGCTCAACATTACTGAGTCCATAACAATGGCTTCGGAGAAGGTTGAGACCATTGTCGCCGGAAATTATGTGGAAATGGAGAGAGAAGAAGACAATTCAAACACTTCTAAAAGCAAATTATCAAGATTCTTTTGGCATGGTGGCTCAGTTTATGATGCATGGTTTAGTTGTTCCTCCAATCAGGTACTGCATCATTTCATGACTTGAGATTTATTTTGGATCCTTTCGACTTAATTATTTAGCTCCGAAAGAAAAATATGTAAGCATTCTTCTAAATGTATTTGTAGGTTGCTCAAGTGCTTCTCACACTGCCTTACTCATTTTCACAACTAGGAATGTTATCAGGAATAATTTTCCAACTATTCTATGGATTGTTGGGAAGTTGGACTGCTTACCTTATAAGTGTACTTTATGTGGAGTACAGAACTAGAAAGGAACGAGAAAAGGTCGATTTCCGGAACCATGTCATTCAGGTATTTATTCAATCTCTCAGTCACT
Organism: Apium graveolens; assembly: GCF_009905375.1. Classification (NCBI taxonomy): domain Eukaryota; kingdom Viridiplantae; phylum Streptophyta; class Magnoliopsida; order Apiales; family Apiaceae; genus Apium; species Apium graveolens. The sequence continues at coordinate 103,901,806 of NC_133649.1, read as the reverse complement.
GCACAGATGTTACATTCGTCAAAAAGTATATCAAGTTGTTTGAACTCCTCTGGATCTTAATTTCAAGTTTTCGTGCATGCTAAAATTAGAGTATGTATACATGTAACTAGTGATTCCGCTGTCGCAGTGGTTTGAAGTTCTTGATGGACTACTAGGAAAGCATTGGAGAAACATAGGCCTGTTTTTCAATTGCACTTTTCTACTATTTGGATCTGTCATTCAACTAATTGCCTGTGCAAGGTATAATTCCCTAATCCAGCAAAATTTTTATGGTAACTTGCGTTTCTGAATTACGTGCCTGTTAAAATGATGAAGTGAAAAAGGACATTCTTCAAGTTCTAATCAACGATGTCCGATGATCTTGCAGTAATATCTACTACATAAACGATAACCTTGACAAGAGAACATGGACGTACATCTTTGGAGCTTGCTGTGCCACAACTGTGTTCATTCCTTCATTTCATAACTACAGAATTTGGTCATTTTTAGGACTGCTAATGACAACTTACACTGCATGGTATCTGACCATTGCTTCCTTACACCATGGACAGGTATCTAAATTAGTTATTTACGCAAGTATACCAAGTAGCTAGTAATCAAAATTGTGTATTAATTGTAATAAACAGGAGATAAAGTGAAATTTTGGCATAATTAGCATACTTTTAAGAGTTGTTAAATGTATAAAAATGAAGGTTGAAGAAGTGAAGCACTCAGGTCCATCCACTATGGTTCTGTACTTCACAGGGGCAACAAACATTCTTTACACCTTTGGTGGGCATGCTGTGACAGTGTGAGTCATTTTTTTTTTTAATTCTACTACTTATGCCTTTTTCTGTATCTTCCACATTAAGAATTTAGTTTTAGATCTTCATCCATCCTTCCTTCCCAACACATATGATGCATTATCTGAAAGCTCCTTTATGAGGTATGGGAGCATGTTTCCTGTAAAGTTGCTGCCCCCCCACACACACAATTATAAATGGTCTTATGGCCGTACGTGTGTGTTTGTGTGGATTAGTACTTACATAAGGAAACAATTCACACTTGTTTAACAGACAATTACCTCGAAGCAGCGCATCTCCCATACTTGTTACCTATATGACATAACGTCTGCACGCAGAAATTTTAATTTAACTTGGAATTTATTAACAGGGAGATAATGCACGCGATGTGGAAGCCACAAAAGTTCAAAACGATATACTTGTTGGCAACACTCTATGTTCTTACCCTAACCTTACCATCAGCTAGTGCGGTTTACTGGGCTTTCGGTGATCAGCTCCTTAATCATTCAAATGCTTTTGCTCTTCTCCCAAGAAGTGGATTTAGAGACACTGCTGTTATTCTCATGCTCATTCATCAGGTGATCATCGAATTGAATTAGAAATCTACGATACTTGGTTAATTGTTTCGTTACTTATGAATTCAGCTAGCAGATTAATTAATAATGATTGACTATATTTATTTGTGCAGTTCATTACATTTGGATTTGCATGCACTCCGCTATACTTTGTATGGGAAAAATTCATTGGAATGCATAACACAAAAAGCTTGTACAGAAGAGCTCTAGCTAGACTTCCAGTGGTTATTCCTATATGGTTTCTTGCAATTATTTTCCCCTTCTTTGGCCCCATCAACTCTGCTGTGGGATCTCTGCTTGTCAGCTTCACAGTTTACATTATCCCTGCCATGGCTCATATGATCACCTTTTCTTCTTCGTCGGCTAGAGAGGTTAAATCCTTAAATTACTCGTTATTCAGATTCGATCTTTCAATTTAAATTTTCCATTAATGAATGTAATTGTTCGAAAACTAACTCGTATCTGTTTTCGATTACACAGAATGCAATAGAGAGACCACCATCATTCTTAGGGGGGTGGGGAGGATCATTCTCTATAAACATCTTTGTGGTAGGATGGGTTTTAGTTGTAGGTTTTGGATTTGGAGGATGGGCAAGTATGGTTAATTTTGTTCATCAAATCAAGACATTTGGTGTCTTCACCAAGTGCTATCAATGCCCTCCACACAAGGCTTGAAGATCATGAATATTGTGTTTTTATTACATTAGTTTATATTACATTACATATATATAAGTGTGTAAAAAGAGTGGAATTTGTAACTGTTTTTTTTTTCAGATATTGCTTTCTGTTTCTGTTGTAAAAGCCTTTTTAGCATATGCGTGTGCTTGAATCCTATAACTAAGATGTGTAGTTCCCTCTTTAGAAGGACATACTTGACAACTGATTTTTCAACACTCTCCTTTTTATTCAGTAATTCCTTGCTTATTGTGAGTAATTAGTTTACCTTATACGTGAAAAACGCCGGATTAATCTCGGGGAATTACAGGAGGTTAAGTGATTTTGTGTTTTATATAAGGTAAGGTATGGAGTTGTTCTTAATATAGAGTACTTTCTGTAATTACACCAAGTGCCCTTGTGTATTTTTACATGGGAAGTCTACTTAAACTCTGAGTAATTATCTTAATTACCTAAGATCATCATCAGGAGCATGAAACCCCTTAGTATATAGCTCGATTTACCAATAAAAATGATCGTCTTAGTCACGAGAATATCACCATTTTCTGACATCTAACTTGTGACTTTCAACTCTTCAAGTAAGGTGTCGATGAAAGAAACTATATGACTAAGCAAATATATTGAATAGGGTGGTGGTGACGACAATAACACGAAAGTAGAACTAAATAAAAAGGAGTACAAGTGGATCGGATCATGAATGGTCCAGAAAGGTGGATCGGATCATCAATGGTTTAGAAAGGTATATAATCGATTATCCACTTTTCTGATAGCCTGGAACAATATTTCCTGAGTTCTAGTCACTGATTTGCATCATTTGTCCCTAAATTACCATCCCGGCCCCGTGCATGCATGTATCATATCTTGCTTGATCAACACATGTGGGAAGGATATATATATATATATATATATATATTTTGTTAATTAATTATAAACTCACAGTAGAATTCTTAACTTTTTGCAAAAAAAAAAAAGAGTTTAACCACTATACCGACTTTTTATTGATAACATATAATACTTCTATATTATACTTAGCCGAATTAAAAAAGACACCTTTGGATATTCCCTAAGTAAAATAAATTACTTTCTAGTCCAGTCTAATTTTAAAATTAGGACAAACTTCTTTTAGCTCAAATCTACATATATTTGCACTTGAATCATAAACGATAAGTGGTAATTACATTACAAGAAAACATGTCATTTCCGTTTAACTAATAAACCAGGTAACCAAAAGAAAATCTAAAGAATGCTTGATCTTGTACATATATAGTTTGGGGGTTCACAGAAAAACTTAGAAAGCAGAGTTGGCTTAAAGCTGCAAGGTAGTGGATGGATCTTTTGAAATCGGAAAGAAACTCATGGACCACTGCGTTAGGTGACTTAGCGCAGTACATAGCATAGTAGCTGCTTCACACATTGGAAAAGAACATGGGAAAAAGTTAAAAGAAACCCAATCAATCATAACAAAACATCTTCCCAAAGAGAAAACTCTCTTAGTTCCAAATTGGTTGTCGATATTTGCACATATATGATAAAGTTTTAGAATAATAATATAAAATCATAAAAATGTTTTTTTCTAGCACTTTTAGATTTTAGAACATTGATCTCTTAACATGATAATAGTTAATAGAGCTCTAGTCGGTATTATCCCGGTCACCTTCAATATTTTTTTAAATTTAGTGTGAACACAAATCATGGCTATTATACAATATTAATTAACGTTTACATTTCAAAGCTCAAAATAAAAGAAAACTCTTTTTAAAATCTTATATTAATATTCAAACGTAACGTACATAAAAATGATGGAGTAGTTTGTCATAGTATTATCGTTCAATCATTACCGTGCAGGAAAATGGCTCTTATCAAATCAGCAGTTCATTTTTTTTCTATCTCATGACGAGTTCACGATTAGCTAGGCGTTAGAAGAATAGTGTTAGGTGTACATAATTTTATACAAAATATTTATTGACATTACATTTGATGTGGGATATTTTAATTGATTTTATTGATATAAAAGCAGGAGTTCATTCCAATTAAAATAAATCACATGATATTATGTACAAAAATTTATATATTATTATGTACATCTAGCATTTTCCGTGCTAGAAATGTTAGCGGGATTATAAAAAGAAAACACACAAACACATAGAGACGCATACAAACAGACTAAGGATACATGTTAAATCCTTTGTATGTACTCAAATTGTAAGATAGTGCAAAACTAAGAACCAAATCTTTCACTGGACAGGGTTTAGCAACTTTCTGGTGCATGGATAAGATGCACACATGCGGATGGACCCATTCAGAGACTTGAATCATTATAGATACAATGTCAAATATCTATGTATTCATATAGCTAGAAGTTGAGTGATCGTGGTTGCATGTGAATACGATACAAGGGCCTTTAGTATGTCCTCAAGCGTTTGGACTGCTTTTTTAGTTTTCTTGACTGTCACGAGTCACTTACAATGATGATGATGATAACAGGGAAATTCAATAAATAGATTCCGTGTAAATCAAAGTCTGCATCCTCAATAGTGCATATTGTAGATTTATGTCGACATGACGATCGAGTAACGCATTCTTTCGATAGATGCATGCATCAACCACCACCATGCATCCCTCGAAAAATATGATGCTTGATATTTTTTTTATGATGATGAATTACCAACAGTTGAGTGGCCTTAATTAGTTGGGCCTTTGGGGGCTTATTCGTAATGATCTAGTTAGTTCGTCATACATGGTTTCGTCCCAAGGAGCTGTTTGCATAATGAGATAAGGAGTTCTTTGTATCACGAGATTTTAATTCGGGGTGAGCAAGTGTATAAATGAAGTGTTATGTATTAATAGATGATTTTTAGCTTATCTTAATTACTAGCAATCTTTGGCTCTCCATTTTCCTTGTAACATCCATTCTACTAGTCTATATAAGGCTTGCTTGTACTTTGTTTATGATATAGAATAACAAGATGATATCTTTCATTATTATCTACCTCTCTCAGTCTCTCTTAGATATATTATATATAACACGTTATCAGCACGATTTGCTTATAAAATAAGGAGATCAATTTTACTTAAGTGTTGAAAGGAGATCATCAAAGTGTAAATATGTGTTGGAAATTCAAGAAGAAGAAGGATTCTACGTTATTTCAGTTTGTCCACCAGGTAAGTACACTATTTTTAGTTTACTTTGCTTCGATTGGAAATGGATGATCTTTATGTGCTTGTTATGTGCCCGATTCTTGTATATTTTGTATCTGATTCATTATTCATCGGAATTTATTGAGTTTATACTCGTTGTAAAGGCTTTTTGATTATCTATAATCTTTCTTCTTTGCGTTTTTCCAAAATCTGCTTATAAGTATGTCAAAATCTACATTTTGTGTAATCTGATTTTATGATTTAGGATGATATGCAGTGACTTCTAAAATTCATATTAAATTGAATATTAGTTCAAATATTATAAGCCATACCATTCTGAAAATCTCTTTTCGATATCTAACGTTTGCCATTACATTCCATTACCATATAATGCGATTTCGATGTCTTAAATATCAAAATACTATCATAATTAGGAGCTGATTCTGATTCTACAGTCCACAAATATCTGTTTTCTGAATTCGTTACTTGTTCATTTTCAACGAACCTTACCATTATGGAAAGGTCTCGGAATTTTCTACATTTTTCGTGTTTTATACTTTTTCAGATAAAATCATCTTCATAGAGTAAATTGGTATTCTTTGAAACTGATCAGATTTGACTTCATAATTAGCCATTTTATACAGTAGATTGCATTCAATGTACCATTAGATTAAATTCAATGCACCATCATCATGTTATATTATCATGCGTTTTTAAATATTAATGCATATGTGTTTTCCTTGCATATTTTTTAAATATTGACCGAATGTGCTTATTATAAAAGTGTTAACAAAGCATGCACACGAAAGAGAACCAATTTGAGATACAGCAGAAATTTATGAGCATGATTATAAATTCATGGCCATGAATTGTTTTTGATTTTTTTTATTATGTTTATTACACATGTGAAAAATGAAATTTTGGTGAACTTCTAAATTAAGATATATCATTAACTTGATATTAATGTGTATTATCCTTTCTTTTTAGTAATCAAAATGTTGAATCTTACAAAACTTGAATTCAACGCACTTCATGTCACCGAAAAAAATTACTTGATATGGATTCTTGATGTTGAAATCCATCTTAGTGCAATGGGCCTTGGTGACACTATAAAAGAGGGAAATAAAACCTCCGAACAAGATAAGACAAAAGCCATGATATTTTTTCGCCACCACCTTGATGAAGGATTGAAAACTAAATATTTGACTAAATATTTGACTATTAAAGATCCATCAACACTTTGGAAGGATCTCAAAGAAAGATATGACCACAAAAAAACGGTGATACTTCCTAAAACTCGCTATGATTGACTACACTTGTGATTGCAAGATTATAAAAGTGTGAGCGAGTATAACTCTGCCATGTTTAAGATTACATCTCAGTTGAAATTATGTGGCGAGAATATCACCGATAAAGATATGTTAGAAAAAAATATATTCCACTTTCCATGCAAATAATATGCTCTTGCAGCAACAATATCGTGAACGTGGATTCACATAATATTCTGAGCTGATTTCTGTTTTGCTTCTTGCTGAAAAAAATGAACTTTTGCTGAAAAATCATCAAGCACGTCCAACTGGCTCAACACCATTCCCTGAAGTGAATGCGGTGACTAATAATGAATATAGAGATCATAAAACAGTTGGATGTGGACGTGGACGTGCCCGTGATCATGATTTTGTGCATGGTAGAGGCCGTAATCAACAAAATTTCCTCAACTTTAAAAGAAAGCCTTACTACCAGAAATGGATAATAAATGAGAAAAAAATCCGAGGGAAGTACAATGGCTAAAAGGGGTGAAAGTACTTGTAGTCGATGTGGAATGAAAGGTCACTGGAGAAGTATATGTCATACTGTAATATCCCGCAATTTTTTAGAATTCGATTGATAAAAGAATAATAGAATAAAAAGGATTAAAATTAGATAAGGACTAGGATTTAAAATTGGGTTAGACTATGGGGCCTAAAATTTGGATCAGATTCTATTATGGATAACTTGTAGGTTAAGAAATAGAGTTTTGTATCGTTATAAATACATCCTATTCGTCTTCCTCATTTTTAATATAAAAATTCGTAGGGCTCTTCTCAGCATAAATCAGTTGTTTTGTAAAATTCGTAGAAAATTCATCGTAAGTCAGAATTCAGTGATTTACAGTTGGTATCAGAGCAGGCTGTTCTTCGGAGTGTGTTAGTTATGGGACTAGTACATTCTCTAGGATTCGATCTTGTGGACCATAGTTTAAGTTTGTCCTATAGGAGATTAGCGAGAGTAGACGTATAGGTTTGTAGTGAATTTGGGGACCAAATTCTTTTTAAGGAGGGTAGTATGTAATATCCCGCAATTTTTTAGAATTCGATTGATAAAAGAATAATAGAATAAAAAGGATTAAAATTAGATAAGGACTAGGATTTAAAATTGGGTTAGACTATGGGGCCTAAAATTTGGATCAGATTCTATTATGGATAACTTGTAGGTTAAGATATAGGGTTTTGTATCGTTATAAATACATCATATTCGTCTTCCTCGTTTTAATCATTAAAATTCGTAGGACTCTTCTCAGCAAAAATCAGCTGTTTTGTAAAATTCACAGAAAATTCATCGTAAGTCAGAATTTAGTGATCCTGGACTTTTCAGAAAGGTCTTTTCGTTATCTACAACTTTTGTGCTTTGTGTTTTCCAAGAAAACATCGTTTAGTGGGTCAAAAAGGCTATATTCAGATCTGGTCAGATTTTAAGGTAAGTTTTCGATCAATCTTGCTAGTGTTTTCAAAATTGTGTGTTGTGCGTTTATATTTGATTATCAAAACTTGGGCTAAGTGATCATATATTTGATATTATTATGTGATATAGAATATGTATCGATTTGTATATGTGATGTCTAGACGATAATTTGAGATCTTTGATTTGTGCCATGGTTTGTGAAAATATCGAATAAGAACTTAGGACCGCAGTCACCGGATTGTAGTGACAGTTTTATGAAAATTTAGGACCGTTATCACCGGGTTGTAGTGGTCGTGGCATGAGTTATTGATTTTGAATTATTGTTGTTTATGTGGTATGTGTATTGTGTGTATCGAATAAGAATAGGAATATGTATCGAAAGTGTTTATTTCGTATGTCGTATATCGTATCGTATATATTATCGTATTTTGTTATATGTGTTCATGTTACTTGGCCAACTAGTTGGATCGATTATTTTCTTGCTGGGCTGTATAGCTCATTACTTACAATTTCAGGTTTCGTATAAGATTCGAGTTGGAAATCATTGGAGTTCGAGGACTTAGGATTGGAGTATATTAAATTTTGGGCTTCCGTTAGCTGCGCTTTTGTAATAGACACCTTTGTAATAGATTTTCGTATTAGTAAATTGTATTTTATTTTAGTTCTGATTTAGAATTAATGGTCCGGAAGTGCGGGTCGTTACACATACCTCCAAGCACTTTGCTGACCTATATCAAGCATCTTTAAAGAATGTTGAAACTAATTTCACCGAACATAATGATTCTTTGGGGATTTCCCATCTTGAAACACATCTTGGAAGTGATGATCAAGTTGATCCTTTGGCCTTTACTCACATGGAAGTTGTTGATTTCTTTGAAGATGTTGATATGAATATGCCTAAATTTGGTGGTGATGAGCCTAAGAATTGTTAGTGTAGGTGCCCTAGAGGCAATACCTTATTCTTTTATAATCTTTATGTCAGTTGATCATTCAATATATGTATTTATTATGACCTTAATTACTGCGATATTTTGTTAGCATAATAAATGTCCTTAGAATCATGATACAAATTGTATAGTTTAAGTACATGACTTGAACTTGAGATTATATAATATATCATATTCTTAAAGGTCCCTAGTCGAGTATTATTATATAGGACAATAATAATACATAGATAGACTAGTATGTTGTTTGACAAGATAACTACATCTCATTGGTTATAAGTATTGGGATACTAAAGTCAATACATAGGTACATGTGAGAGTACATGGTACTGGACAGACCCACAGTGAGATTCTTCATGTTTAATAAAGTCATAAGAAAGACTCACAGTGATAATGGTGTAACGATCCTTTGACTTGAAATCATTATATTTCTATATGAGGATTAATATACTTTGACTACATTAAAAGTTACTTTTGATCGGGTGATGATAAAAGTAGACATCGGGTATATCATGAGTCGTATGAGAAATATGAATGATAGATAAAGGATTTAACCCTCCTATAATTAGGAGAAATATTATTGGCCTCTTGATTGAGTGAGATTATAAAAGCATGGCCATGCTCAAATAATGATTTGTCTTGATAATCTACTCATGGATCAAGTAAACCCGGATTAAATGTTGAAGAGGATGACTAAATACATGCCTCGAGTTTAATCTATAATATGTATGGTTAAAGGGATTATATTACACGAAAAACATTAATCATGAAAGGTTTTATCTAATCACGATTTAATTATTGTTTAATTGGGTAACAATGATGTATTACTAGATACCGCTCATTGTTTATAATTTTATTAGAGAATAAAATTATTACCAATTAAATAATAGCCTATAGGGTCGCACAAATAGAGCACTTAATGGAATAGTTAATTTAAATTATGGATTTAAATTAATTGATGATTATTTGAATTTTATTATAATTAAGTAAGACTTAATTGAGATAATATAAATTCGAATTAAAAGGAATGTTTTTGCCCATAATAATTAAGTATGACTTAGTTATTAATTAAATAATAGAAATTTGTTTTTATTATTTAATCCAATACCTACTAGGATTGGGCTTTGTTGTTATGAGCCTTTTTAATCAGCCATTATAAATACATAATGATAGGTTAAAGAGGCTTGTACGTTTTTGAGAAAACCCTAGCAGCAAAGAGAGGCAGAGGCAATTCAGATCGTCAAGAAGGAGGCTAGTACATCCATTCCGTAGTCAAGTTCGTGAGACGTTCTTGAAGGTGCTCTTGTGGATACCATAGAGGTGTTTCTCCGAGAGGTAGACACGAAGCGTGATAGCTAGGATCTCCGTTGAGTTCGTGAAAGTTAAGCTCTTGAAAGGTATGATTCGTTATCTCCATAATCCTGCCCATAATTATACATGGATCCTGTTTTTGGGTTTCGAAATTTTTGTTTTATTTACGTTTATCCGCTGTGTTTTATGCCTTCGAAACCCAACAATGGCATCGGAGCTACGTGTATAAGGGGCTGATTTGGTTACGTGTTTACTGTATTTTTACAAGTATGCATGTGTGATGAGTCTGCCATGATAACAGTTATGTTATATGAGTCTGCCATGATAACAGTTATGTTATATGAATGATATGATGAATCTGTTAATGATCTATATGATGATACTAGTATGTTTAAGATCTGCCATAACTCATATGTATGCGATCTCTTAAAATATGTATACTGATACATGTTTTTGGTAACTGGGATATGGATCGTGTGTATACTGATACATGCTTCTGGAATAGTATTCTGATACATGTTTTGCTAGTATTCTGATACTTGATTTTGTAAAAATTTCCGCCATCGGGGGGGGGGGGGGCTCGCTGCCCCCCCGAACCCCCCCAGCGACCTCACCGCGGAGGTCGATCCGCGTGCTTAGGGTTTCGTTTTTAATTTGTGCTTATGACATATGCTTTACTTATTTATTATTCTTGATTGGATCATGATAAGTGATAAATAGTATGCCATCTTTATACTGATCTATCATGTTCTTTAATGGTTACTTGAGCATGGTGCATAGTTATGGCCTTAAGACCTTAGTTGTAATGATTTATTCTTTTGGTTTGTAATAAATACGACTTGCATGTCGTTTTCTATTTGTAGTTGTTTTATCTCGAATGTAACTCGAGTTCTTTTGTAAGTTCATTAGTATAATTCTTAATGTAACATCCAAGAAGGACAAGGGAAAGATGAGGCATCCTATGGAGGCCAAGGAGACAATAGAAGCAATAGAGAAGACATATGTAATAGTTATTTTTACACCATAGACTGACCTTGATCTTTTCATTAGCCTGAAAAGATCACATAGGATTGGGCCATAACTATTGCACATTTACTTTACGCACTTTTCATATGATGTATAAATAGTATGTGTAGATTAGAAAATGCATGTTTTAATTAGATTAATGATGCATGTATGTATTAGATACATCACCCATGCCATGTCTTTAAACAAGATAAAATCTGTAACGACTTAAGATTTAAAATTAACAAACGATCATGAGATTCTCGTGTTTATGAAACACAGAATAAAATACGAATTTTCTTTATTTCTGACATGGGGCGATTTTGTCAACAACGGGTTCATAGAACTTGTAAGGCTGTGGGTTTTAAGCGAGACCGATGTGACTCCTCCACTACCTGGAAATCAAACCATTGACGAGTATTGATTTGAAGTATTTTATTCAAGGAAAAATTGGAAATCTCTTTATGATGGGATCATGATCGTTCTAAATTAAAAATCCCTAAGTAAAAATATTAAGTTTTAATCAGATGCTTTCCAATGAATGAACACTCATTAAATCCTAGATCGATAAGGGGAAGGGTTGTCAGTGGCAGGGGACTCCTATCTATCATGGTGAAATGCGACGAATATAAACGGTTATATTCGGACGTTGTATCATTGGGTCTAACTTAACTGAGTCATCATAATAAGGTGAATATAAACGGTTATATTCAACTATTATGAACTTAGAAGCATAGAGTTTGGTTAAAAATCTATTAGATAGATAAGATCAATTGTTGTTCACCAAATTATCCAAGAATTATATATGATATAATTGACAACTATTGTCTACCTAAATAATCATGTTTTAAGGATACCAGTGGTTGACTTAGAACATGACGAAATATGGATCTTGGCTCACTAGAAAGATTTATGGGATATACTTTCCGAATTAATAGTTAGGGCTATTAATTTGATAAAAAACATAGTGGGAGATATATTATGAATATATCATAATCATATGAACATAAAATTTTAACTCAGACAATCTAATGTTTATTTTGCACTTTTATTATTGTAGATACTGAGTAATGGCAAACAACACAAACACACTATCCGTACGTTCAGTCCTTGAGAAGGACAAGCTGACAGGAGGAAACAACTTCCTAGACTGGCAGAGGAATTTGAGGATTGTCCTCAGGCAGGAGCGTAAGCTTCATGTCATTGATATTCCTCCTCCAGGCCCCCTTCTTGAGGGAGCTACTGCTGATGAACGAGCAGCACACACAAGGGATGAGAATGATGCGAATGATGTTGCATGTCTTATATTGGCAACTATGAGTGCTGAGCTTCAAAGACAACATGTGCATATGGATGTATATACTATCAATGAGCACTTGCAAAGCATGTTTGCAAGCCAAACTCGTCAAGAAAGGTTCAACACGAGTAAGTCACTTTTTAATTGCAAACAAGGGGCGAGTGAACCAGTTGGCCCACATGTTCTGAAGATGATTGGTTACATTGAGTACCTTGAAACTTTGGGTTTCCCGATTGGTCCGGAAACTGGTATTGACCTAATCATGAATTCTTTGAACAACAAATTCACTCAGTTTGTTGTGAACTACAATATGAATGAATTTGACAAAACACCTACTGAATTGTTGCATATGTTGAGAACTATATGAGACCAACATGAAGACAGCTGAACCTGCTCCCATACTGATGGTGGGAAATAAAGGTAAGGCCAAAGGGAAGGGAAAATGGAAGGGTAAGAAGAAGATTGGATCTGATTCTACACCCAAGCCAAAGTCAGGTCCCAAACAGGCTTTAAAGCCTAAAGGTGGTGTGGCCAAGGGTGAATGTCACTACTGTAAGAAAGATGGTCACTGGAAGAGAAACTGTCCAATTTACTTGGAGGATCTGAAGAAAAAGAAAGCAGTTCAGATTTCTGGATCAGGTATTTATGTTATAGAAGTCAATTTGTCTATTTCTACATCTTGGGTATTTGATACTGGATGTGCTTCTCACATTTGTATAAATGTGCAGGGCCTGCAGAGAAGTAGAACTTTGGCTAAGGGAGAAGTGGACCTAAGAGTAGGCAATGGAGCAAAAGTTGCTTCTTTAGCTGTAGGGACTTATTATTTATCTATGCCCTCTGGGCTTGTTTTAAAACTAGAAGACTGTTTTTACGTGCCTGCGATTCGCAGAAACATTATTTCTGTTTCTTGTTTGGACAAGAAAGGTTTTGCATTTACAATAAAGAACAACAATTGCTCTTTTACTTTGAATGATTTAACCTATGGTGTTGCGCGTTTATTTAATGGTTTATATGTTCTTGATTTAGATAACCCTGTTTGTAATATAGAAAACAAACTGACTTAAAATGAATGACTCAAATCAAACATACCTCTGGCATTGTCGTCTAGGCCACATAAATGAGAAACGCATATCCAAATTACATAAGGATGGATACTTGGATAAGTTTGATTTTGAATCATACCAAGAATGCGAATCTTGTTTGCTTGGTAAGATGACTAAAGCCCCTTTCACTGGTAAGGGTCAAAGGGCCACTAAATGTCTGGAGCTAATACATAGTGATGTATGTGGCCCAATGCGTGTAATGGCTAGAGGAGGCTACTACTACTTTATAACATTTACTGATGATTTCAGTAGATATGGATATGTATATCTTATGAAGAACAAATCCGATTCTTTTGAAAAATTTAAAGAATACAAGGTTGAAGTAGAGAAGCAAATAGGCGGAGATGCAAGTATTAAGATCTTACGATCCGATCGTGGGGGTGAATACTTAAGCACTGAATTTAGAGAGTATTTGAAAAAGTGTGGTATTGTATTACAACTCACTCCGCCAGGAACACCTCAATGGAATGGAGTTTCAGAGAGGAGAAATCGCACCTTGTTGGACATGGTGCGATCGATGATGAGTCATGCAGATCTTCCAATTAGTTTCCGGGGTTACGCTCTAGAAACAACGGCTTTCACACTTAACCGTGTTCCTACTAAGAAGGTTCAAAAGACTCCATATGAGATATGGAAGGAGAAACGGTCAGGCATGAACTTTATGAAAGTTTGTGGATGTAAGGCGTTTGTGAAACGTCAAGAATCTGACAAGCTTGGACCTAAATCCGAAGAGTGCATTTTTGTAGGATACCCTAATGAAACAAAGGCGTATTATTTTTATAGTCCTTCTGAGCAGAAAATGTTTATTGCTCGAGATGCTGTCTTCATGGAAAGAGATTTTGTTTCCAAAAGAAACAGTGAGAGAACTATAGATCTCGATGAAGATCGAGAACCGCAAAATAGCATTGAACCTGAAGTGGAACAAGAGCAGAATAATGATAATGCTCAACAAACACAGGTTGTTCATAGATCTGGTAGATTTCGCCATGAGCCAGAGAGATATGGATTTCTCATGACTCAGTGTGGTGATTTGATGCTCATAGATGAAGATGAGCCTCTCACATTCCAAGATGCTATGAACAGTCCAGACTCTAAGAGATGGCTTGAAGCCATGAAATCCGAGATAGATTCCATGTACGAAAACCATGTATGGACTTTGGTTGATCCACCTGAAGGGGTAAAACCCATAGGGTGCAAATGGGTTTTTAAGAAGAAAAAGGGCATGGATGGAAATGTTCAGACCTATAAAGCTAGGCTGGTTGCAAAAGGTTTCAAACAAATTCATGGTATTGACTATGATGAAACTTTCTCACCAGTGGCTATGGTCAAGTCTATAAGGATTTTACTTGCCATTGCAGCATTCCATGATTATGAAATCTGGCAAATGGATGTCAAAACAGCCTTCCTTAATGGAAGCCTTGAAGATGATGTGTACATGACACAACCTGAGGGTTTTGTCGATCCAAGGAATGTTGGCAAGGTATGTAAATTACGTCGATCCATTTATGGATTGAAGCAATCCTCTAGGAGATGGAATATCCGTTTTGATGAAATAGTCACAGAGTATGGCTTTGTTCAAAATGAAGATGAACCGTGTGTTTACAAGAAGGTTAGTGGGAGCTATGTGGCATTCATAGTACTATATGTTGATGATATACTACTAATGGGGAATGACATACCTTCTCTAAAGGCTGTTAAGACTTGGTTAGGGAGCAATTTCTCCATTAAAGACTTAGGAGAGGCATCCTACATTCTAGGAATGAGGATCTATAGAGAAAGATCTAGAAGGATGATCGGTCTAAGTCAGAGCACATACATCGATAAGGTTTTGCATCGTTTTGGAATGCAAAATGCAAAAAGGGGATATGTCCCCGTGTCTCAAGGGATAACGATCTCTAAGGACCAGTGTCCAAAATCATTGGATGAGAAGGACCACATGAATAAAGTTCCATATGCTTCAGCAATTGGATCTATCATGTATGCAATGGTATGTACTCGCCCAGATGTCTCGTATGCTTTGAGCATGACGAGCAGATACCAGTCTAATCCGGGTGAAGATCACTGGACGACAGTTAAGAATATTCTTAAGTACCTGAAAAGAACTAAAGATTCATTCTTGGTGTATGGAGGAGAAGAGAAACTTGTTGTAAAAGGTTACACCGATGCAAGTTTCCAAACAGACAGAGATGATACTGTATCACAGTCTGGTTTTGTGTTTTGTCTAAACGGAGGTGCTGTAAGCTGGAAGAGTTCAAAGCAAGAAACAGTAGCTGATTCTACAATGGAGGCTGAGTACATTGCAGCTTGTGAAGCAGCTAAGGAGGCCGTTTGGATTCGAAAGTTCATTTCTGATTTGGGAGTGGTTCCATCGATCGCAGATCCCATTGATCTATACTGCGATAATAATGGAGCCATTGCACAGGCTAAAGAACCTAGATCACACTCTCGGGCTAAACATATACTCAGGAGATTTCACCTTATTCGAGAGATTAATGAAAGGGGTGATATACACATATGTAAAGTGCACACAAATGATAACATTACAGACCCACTGACCAAAGGCTTGTCACAGCAGAAGCACAATGGTCACACTAGTTCCATGGGTATTAGATATATGGGTGATTGGCTCTAGTGCAAGTGGGAGATTGTTAGTGTAGGTGCCCTAGAGGCAATACATTATTCTTTTATAATCTTTATGTCAGTTGATCATTCAATATATGTATTTATTATGACCTTAATTACTGCGATATTTTGTTAGCATAATAAATGTCCTTAGAATCATGATACAAATTGTATAGTTTAAGTACATGACTTGAACTTGAGATTATATAATATATCATATTCTTAAAGGTCCCTAGTCGAGTATTATTATATAGGACAATAATAATACATAGATAGACTAGTATATTGTTTGATAAGATAACCATATCTCATTGGTTATAAGTATGGGGATACTAAAGTCAATACATAGGTACATGTGAGAGTACATGGTACTGGACAGACCCACAGTGAGATTCTTCATGTTTAATAAAGTCATAAGAAAGACTCACAGTGATAATGGTGTAACGATCCTTTGACTTGAAATCATTATATTTCTATATGAGGATTAATATACTTTGACTACATTAAAAGTTACTTTTGATCGGGTGATGATAAAAGTGGACATCGGGTATATCATGAGTCGTATGAGAAATATGAATGATAGATAAAGGATTTAACCCTCCTATAATTAGGAGAGATATTATTGGCCTCTTGATTGAGTGAGATTATAAAAGCATGGCCATGCTCAAATAATGATTTGTCTTGATAATCTATTCATGGATCAAGTAAACCCGGATTAAATGTTGAAGAAGATGACTAAATACATGCCTCGAGTTTAATCTATAATATGTATGGTTAAAGGGATTATATTACACGAAAAACATTAATCACGAAAGATTTTATCTAATCATGATTTAATTATTGTTTAATTGGGTAACAATGATGTATTACTAGATACCGCTCATTGTTTATAATTTTATTAGAGAATAAAATTATTGCCAATTAAATAATAGCCTATAGGGTCGCACAAATAGAGCACTTAATGGAATAGTTAATTTAAATTATGGATTTAAATTAATTGATGATTATTTGAATTTTATTATAATTAAGTAAGACTTAATTGAGATAATATAAATTCGAATTAAAAGGAATGTTTTTGCCCATAATAATTAAGTATGACTTAGTTATTAATTAAATAATAGAAATTTGTTTTTATTATTTAATCCAATACCTACTAGGGTTGGGCTTTGCTGTTATGGGCCTTTTTAATCAGCCATTATAAATACATAATGATAGGTTAAAGAGGCTTGTACGTTTTTGAGAAAACCCTAGCAGCAAAGAGAGGCAGAGGCAATTCAGATCATCAAGAAGGAGGCTAGTACATCCATTCCGTAGTCAAGTTCGTGAGACGTTCTTGAAGGTGCTCGTGTGGATACCATAGAGGTGTTTCTCCGAGAGGTAGACACAAAGCGTGATAGCTAGGATCTCCGTTGAGTTCGTGAAAGTTAAACTCTTGAAAGGTATGATTCGTTATCTCCATAATCTGCCCATAATTATACATGGATCCTGTTTTTGGGTTTTGAAATTTTTGTTTTATTTACGTTTATCCGCTGCGTTTTATGCCTTCGAAACCCAACAAGAATAACTAAACAAGGCCTTACATTGACTTTTGAACTATGATAATCATCCTTATCAGTTGCTTATATAATTTTCTTTCGATAATGAAGTACTTGAGATGTTCTACCTTTTATTTTTTTCGTGAAGAAATATGGCCAACAGCCTCTCATCATGTGTTATAAAAATAAGAAATCTTTTTGTTTGGCGAATAGTGCCACAACACATACAATTTTGAAAAATAAAGCATATTTTTCGCATCTAACATTAGTCAAAGCTAATGTAAATACAATATCGGGTGCACCGGATATAATTGAAGGCTCCGGAAGAGCAAGTATTGTGCTACCCAATGGTACATGTTTATTGATTAAAAATGCAATGTTTTTCACCCGATCGAAAAGAAATCTTTTGAGCTTTAAAGAGATATGCCATAATGGCTATCATATTGAGACGACAAATGAACGTGATAATGTATATTTATGTATCTCGACTATAGTCTCAGGGAGGAAACATGTGATAGAAAAACTCCCATCATATAATTCTGGATTATATTATACTTTCATAAATCCAGTTGAATCACACATGACTATTAATACAAGATTTGTTGACCCGACAAATTTTACTATATGGCATGATCGTTTAGGCCATCCGGGTTCGACAATGATGCGAAGAATTATTGAAAATTCAAATGAACATCCACTCAAAAACAAAATTGTTCCATTGTTTAAAGATTTTTCATATGTTGCTTGTATTCAAGGAAAATTGATAACTTAACCATCTCCTGTGAAAGTTGGCATTGAATGCCCAAAATTTTTGGAGCGAATTCAAGGAGATATATGTGAACCAATTACCCCATCTAGTGGGCCATTTCAGTACTTTGTGGTACTCATTGATGCATCAATAAGATGGTCACACGTTAGTTTATTGTCCACTCGTAATATGGCTTTTGCACGACTCCTTGCTCAAATAATCCGATTACAAGCACAATTTCCTGATTATAATTTAAAGAAAATAAGATTGGACAGGGCACATCCCAATCTTTTAAATATTATTGTATGTCTATTGGGATTGAAGTGGAGCATTCCGTTGCCCACACACACACTCAAAATGGTATTGCTGAGTCTTTCATTAAAAGGCTACAACTAATTGCGAGACCATTACTTATGAGAACAAATTTACCAACTACCTCCTGGGAACATGCAATATCACATGCGGCTTCTTTAGCCGGTTAAGACCGACTTCTTATCATAAATATTCCCCAATGCAACTGGTAAATGGTCAAGAACCAAATATCTCTCACTTGAAAATTTTTGGGTGTGCAGTTTATGTTCCAATATCCCCTCCCCAACGAACAAAAATTGGACCCCAAAGAAGATTAGGGGTATATATTGGATTTGATTCTCCCTCGATTATAAAATATTTGGAGCCCAAGACTGGAGATTCATTCACGGCAAGATTTGCCGATTGTCAATTGATGAGACAGTTTTTCCTGCATTAGGGGGAGATAAGACAATATTTGAAAAAGAAAAGCAAGAAATTTTGTGGAATGCAGTATCCTTGTCTCATTATGATCCTCGAACAAATCAATGTGAACTTGAAGTTCAAAAGATTATCCACCTACAAGAAGTCGCAAATAGATTGCCTGATGCATTTACTGATGTCAAGAATGTGACAAAGTTACATATAACAGCTGTTAATGTTCCTTGTAAAATTATACTTCCTAAAGAAGATAATAAAATCATGCTAGCAACTGAGTCTAAAGCACGCCAGAAGCGTGGTAGACCTATTGGATCCAAGGATAAAACTCTAAGAAAAACAAGGAAACTTGATAAAAAAGTTGGAACATCAAATGACATCATAAATTTGATCACTGAAGAGACGTCTTCCAAGGATGAATAACACCTGAAATTGTTGATAATGAAGAGATCTCGATAAATTATGTCATTTCAGGAAAGAGGTGGAACAGAAAATAAATTGTCATGGATGATATATTTGCATATGCAGCTGCACTTGACATTTCTGATGAAATCGAGGATCATGAACCTAGATCGATCTATGAATGTAAAAGAAAAAATTATTGGCCAAAGTGGAAAGAAGCTATTGAAGCAGAATTGAAATCACTTAAAAAATGCCAAGTTTTTGGACCTATTGTCCAAACACCTGCAGGTGTAAAACCCGTTAGATATATACGGGTATTTGTGCATAAAAGAAATGAGAAAAATGAAATTGTGAGAAACAAGGCACGCCTTGTTGCTCAAGGCTTCTCACAAAGACCGGGAATCGATTACGAAGAAACTTATTCCCCGATAATGGATGCAACAACATTCAGATTTTTGATAAGTTTATCAATTCTAGAAGGGCTCCGAATGAATTTAATGGATGTTGTGACTGCCTACTTGTTAGTCCCTTAACAATATAGCAAGAATTACAGAAGGGGGGTTGAATAGAATTCTTGAACCTTTTTCTCGAAAATAAGAATGTTCAACTCGAATATAGATATAATGTTTTGATTAGCACAATGCGGAATAGAAACTTAATTGAATCAAAACACAAGTAATTAAAAACAAGAGTCTTTAAAAACTTTCTGGTGGATTTAAACAATTCCACCAGAGATATATATTATATATCGAGAGGACTCTGTGTGCAGGAATGCTCACAGCTGCTTACAAATTGAACTACTGAGAATACAGGGAAATGCTAATAATTCTGCTTACAAAGATTTCTCTGTTTTGTGTATCTCAGCTCTCTTTTTCTATTTGCTACATCTTGGTTTATATAACACCAAGATTACAAAGTCAAAAAGACTGAACAAATATAAAAACTATCAGTCTTAAGCTTTGCTGCTTTTCGTCCTCTATTACCCGGTTAATGGGCTTCCACAGTAGATTTGTATACATCTCGACGGCTGTGCTCAGCTTTCACTGTTCAACTGCTGTTTGAATTCTTTATTAGTTGAGTACATGATCATCCGTCGGGTTGTTGATCATCCGTCGGTTGCTTTGTAGGTTATCCGTCGGGTAGCAATCAAGCATATGACTTCATTTCACTTATACAGAATTACAAGTCATCATTTATGTACAATTAATCAACCTATTCTGCATATCTAGTTAAAGTCAACATGACTTATATGCTACTACAGATTCTATACAAAGGTGTATACATAACTGTGCTACAGACTTATTATTAAATAAGCTACTCACTCGATGGATAATAAGTTAACATCCGTCGGGATTATAATGAGTTATCTATTATCCGTCGGGACTATAATTCTTATCCGTCGAGTGCTATATTATTTCACTAAGTAAAATCCACTTAGATGTTTTGTTTATGAAATCATCAAGTACACAACATATGCACAACAATCTCCCCCAATTTATGTCTACTGGAATTGTAGCCATAAATTAAGAGGTACTTGATGATAACAAAACATCCTAAACATACAGCTTTAAAGATAAGTAGATAATACTGAAAGTACTTCAAATAATCAAAGTGTACAAGGTTTGGCTCACAGTCATTTTCAAGATGCTCCTCTAGCTTGAGCAGATTTTCTAGTTCCTTGAAGGTCTGGATCTTCTTCCAAGCTTTCTGTTATTTTCCTCAATCTGATTTTGGAGCTGCCTGTGGAATTCCAGTTCATCAGATTCTGAGAGATCTAGCTTTTCTTGCATTTCCAAGAGAGTCTCATTGCTAGAGATACTTAATTGATCTTCTAATCTGAAGAATCTTCTCATACCCTTGTCATCCATGAACTCCATCAGCCAGTAAGGCCTTAGATGCACTCTTCTCCCTGTGTATGGGATGATTAGAGTCTTTGGGAGTGCATCTTTAGCTCTAACACTCCTTAGTTCTTCAATTTTCTTCAATACTAGTCTTCTTGCAGTGACAGTGAACCCGAAGTTTTTCTTGAAGGATGAATAAACTTTAATCAGCACAGCTTGGCTCTCTTGAAGAATCCTGTGAAGTGGCCACTGAATCTCCCTTCCTCCTTTGTACTTGAACACCAACCTTTTAGGTAGGTTTCTGTATGCATCAATTCCCCTTACTTCATCCAGATAAAGATTTAGATCTGAAAATTCTTTGATGTCACACAAGTACAAGTAGTCTCCCCTGTTGACTTTGGGTTGAGCTTTAACTACTGATTTGGATTTGAGAGGTGACAGCTTCACTTTGTTGACTGCCCTTGACTTTGTCCTTTTTGGCTTGCTAAGGACTGGTAAGCTGAAGTCAGGAATTGGTATGTTATCCCACTCTATTGGCTCATCCTTTGGCACAATAGGTTCACCATGTATATTCCTGTAGGGATCCACCACCCTTATGTCTTCAAATACCACATAGGGTTTTGATGCTTGAGTTGTAGCTGGTGTGGGTTCCTTAGGAAATTGATCTACCAATTCCTTGTCAACAATATCCAGTTTCCTTTTTGTTCTTCTAGCCAATTCTTTCTTCCTTGGGTATTTCTTCTGTTCTTCAATTTTCTTCTTTGATTCAGCAGCTTCAGATGGTTGAGAGGGAATTTGTTGAGATGAATTCACAGCCTGTAGCTTGGCCAAGATAACAATCTGCTCTTTCTTTTATTTAGACTTCTTTGCATCTAGAGCAGCTTACTTCTTTTCCTTCTTCAATCTGGCCTTTTCTTCTCTTTTTTCTTGAGCAAATTGTGGATGTCCAGCTACCACACAAATTTCCTTTCCATTTCTGAATATCTTAGCAATTCTCCTTTTTGAAGCCGAATCAGCTGGATTTTTATAGAAGACAATTGACCTTGACAGAAGCTTCTTCTCATCAGGCTTGGGTGTCTCATACACAGTGTCCAAGGGGTTCTTCAAAGATGATTTTGGATAATTTGCCCTTGGTTTTAGAATTGTTTCAGCCTTTGGAGACTTGATGCAGGAAGATTATCCTTTTTCCAGATAATTCATGCTCATCTCATTCACACTGATTGGCTTGACTTGAGAGTGATGGATGGCTGACTTAACTGGCTCCTTGACAAGTTCAAACTTTCTCTGTATCTCCTCATCAATCTTATTCCAGTTGATCAAACTCAACTTTCCTTTTTCAGCAACTTTCAAATTTGCTGCTGCTGCTTGAATTAGATCTATACCATCTGCAACTGTTGGCTTGGAGACAGTAATTGAAGGTACAATTACTTTGCTGATTTGTACTTGAAGTTTCTCCCCCTCAGTTGGTCCTTTCTCCCCCTTACTTGATTCTCTCTCCCCCTTTTTGTTATCATCAAGTGGAGGAGTTAGGCCTTGTGCTTTAGCCAGTTGCATGAGAAGATTTGTCTGAGTCTGTTGATTTTGAAGAAGAATAGCCACTGAATTCTCAATAACTTGAACTCTGTCTTCCAGCTTGGCCAGCTTCTTTTCAGAATCCGATTCTCTCTTCAATCTTAGTAATAGATCTTGCATGGTACCATATGGCATGACTGAATCCAGCTTCTCAGAATTGTAGGTCTTCAAGTCAGCTATATCCCTTTTTAGTTCATCCACACTCAGATTTTGTCTTAACTGCTGGATCTTTATGAGATGTAGAGAGTCTAGATGAGCTTGAAGAATAGCCTTGGTACCAGCATCTGAAGTTTCCTGAAGGGCCTTTTGAATAGCCATCACTTGCTTAACCAAGGATACACCAAATTGTCCTGGTGTAGATTCCTTTGTCCATACCCATTAAGGTAAATCTGAAACAGAACTTGGGCCTTCATCTCCCCCTAAGTTCATGCTTCCATCCAAAGAAACGGAGTCATCATCATTAGAATTTACTTTAAATTCTTCAGATGGCTCACCAGCTTGAGAAGGCATCCTATTAACAGCAGCTTTATCTCTTTGAAGAGATTCTGAGGTGTGTACTAAGTTCAAAGTCTGTTCTGCCTCCACATTGCCCTGAGCAGCCAACAATTGATAGGCTGACACATGATGAGTAAAAGTGTCAGCATCCAAGGAAATGTTATCAATTACAGCTTTGTAATGTTGCTGAAATTATCTTTCCTTTTCTGCATCATCCACAATCATTGACTCACTAGCAATGGCTGTATCCACCCTTATTTCTCCTGTACCTGCTTTTCTCTCATAATCTCTCTTTTGTTGTATCAGGGTCTCACCCTGGCTCCCTACCCTCACACCCTCACCTTCACCTACTAAGGTGGGACTCCTTTCACTCACTTTTGCCAATCCTGAATAAATGGATTGCTGAGTTTCTCTCTTTTCCTCTCCTTTTGCCTGGGAGCAACCCAGCCTCTCACTCAATACACTCTCCTCTCTCAGTCCTAAGAGTGACTGTACAACCACTAAATCTTCTGCACTTGAAATAATTGAAGTTTGAAGTTATGCAGAGATACTCGACGGATAAGTGATATCCGTCGAGTGAGTGGTAATGCTATCCGACAGATAATTGCTATTAAGCTTATCCGTCGGGATACAATCACTACTCGACGGATGAGCAATATCCATCGAGAGAGTAGAAATGAATGAGGTGGGAAGAGAAACTATTGTTGATTCTGTGTTGATTGAAGATATTTGAGGCACATATGTCACAATAGAATCTGAAAGAATTGGCAAGTGAACCAACAAATCATCTAAAAGATGATGCTCACTTGCACTAGATTTTAGCTTCCCCAACAGAGTTAAAGAAGGGGAATCAGGAATTGAAGTGTTAATCATATCCACTTCGAGAGAGTTTGTTGGTGAGTATGGTGTTTTAGATGCTTCTATTATTAGAGATTTTGGTTGTGACTCCACATTTATTGGAGCCACATCAAACTGAATTTGAGAAAATGCAGGGACTGTGTCTTTAGCACCAGTTTGCACTGTGTGTGTGCCCTGTGCATCCCCAGTGGTTTTGGATTTCTTCTTTCTTGTGTAAGTTTGGGGTGAGCTTGTGTCCCTAACCCTTTTGGCCTGTGCTCTTGGCTGAGAGCTTTGTTCAATAACTACATCCTTTTGGGAGGATGCAGCTAGAAGTGAGCTTTTGTCCTTTTTAAGCACTGCAGTTTGTTGAGAAACTGCAGTGTGGCTAGGCTGGGATTCACTCAACTCTCCAACCTTATCCTTGGGGTTTCTTTGATGTTCACCCCTTCCCTCACCTAACTTACCCTCCTTCACACTCCCCTCTTTGGCTTTAGTGGATTTTTCAACTGGTACCTTTTGAGAGATACCAGAGGGGGTTTTCTTTGATTTGGATTTAGAAATAACAGTTGTTTTGGCAGCTTTGGTAGGCAACTGTTTGGTCATTGTCACAGTTGCCA
Organism: Apium graveolens; assembly: GCF_009905375.1. NCBI lineage: Eukaryota > Viridiplantae > Streptophyta > Magnoliopsida > Apiales > Apiaceae > Apium > Apium graveolens. Next base: position 103,876,857 of record NC_133649.1, on the reverse strand, counting down.
TAGCTGCTCCTGAACTCAAAGAAATTGAGGGGGTTAGAATAGTTGAAGGGATGGATGAACTTACCTCACTTACCTGAGGTGCCTGCATTACAGGAAAGTAGAACATTGGCACATCCCTGTGATGGTTGGCTCTATTCAAGTCTGCAATGAGTCTTCTCTCTTGAACCCAACAAGCCAGTTTGTTGTTTGGGTTCTCAAGCACAATTTCTTGACAAAGATGGTTAGCCAATAACATGAAAAATCTAGCATAATACACATTCTTTCCTCTTTTAGCTAACTCACCTAGTTTAAAACCTAACTCAATCAAGACAAGGTCACTGAAATTGTAAAATTTATTTGTGACTAGCATGTATAGCATGTTAAGCATGGAAATATTTACAGAATCAAAATTACTGATTTTTCTAGAGAAAACCTTAGTAACTACATCACACATGAAACTCCACTCCTTCCTAAGACCCATTCTTCTAATATCACTTAGTTTAGAAGTAGGAAGTGCATAATGCATGGAATTAAGCATATTGATAAGATCAGTGTCAGTGTGTGGTGAAGTCACATTATTATCAGGAATTATGAAACATGCTTTTATCACATCACTATTGATACCGAATTTGTTACCTTTGATGGTTAGAGTGATGGTCTTGTCAATAGAGTTGTAGATTGCAGTGGTCCACATCTCTTCAACAACTTCACAAAAAATTGTGGGTGATTCCAGCATGGCATAATTTAACTTGCAGTTCTTCACAAAGTCCATCATCTTGTGATAGTCTTCTGATTGCTGAATACCCTTATTGACCAAAGCAGTGAAGTTGTTCTTCTCATAAATGAACCCAGTTTGAGACATAATCTTTACTACAGGTGCCATTATTAGAGAAAGAAAGCTTGAAGAGAGAAAGAGAAGATTTGCTTGAGAGAGAAAGAAATAGAAGCAGTTGAATTTGAGAGTGATAAAAGAAAATAATTGGAATGAAATAAGCTTTTATACTATCTCAAAAACAACGGATAAAAAATAATAAAGAAGAATAAATTAACCAATATAAATTGCCTAAAATAGCCGTTTAAAAAAAATAAACTGTAAAAATTCCACCCATTATCCGTCGTGTAATGCTTACAAACTGTAAGTATACTCGATGGATAATGTTCAGGGAATTAACGGCTTAGATTTAGACAATTCGACGGATGAGGATAAACTGTTATCCGTCGAGTTTTAAAAGATTCCAGAAAGTTAATTGATTTTTATTGGAAAATAGTATATCGACGGATGACTAAACTCGATGGATTAGGGTCATCCGTCGAGATGCAAATTTTGACTTAGCCAAAATTTCATCCAAGACTTAAAAATCAGCTAAATTTCTGGCTACTTTTCAACTTGCAAAATAACTCAGATAAATTAAGAGTAATTAAGCATACCTAACTCACTTACCAACCTTGAAAATGTGGATTCATCCAGTGGCTTGGTAAAGATATCTGCAAGTTGCTTCTCACTTGGAACAAAATATAATTCCACAGTACCATTCATCACATGTTCCCTTATGAAATGGTACTTGATGTCTATGTGCTTTGTCCTTGAGTGTTGTACTGGATTTTCAGTGATGGCAATTACACTTGTGTTATCACAGAAAATAGGAATCCTCTCAACTTGCAAACCATAGTCTAGCAATTGATTTTTCATCCATAAAATTTGTGCACAGCAACTGCCAGCAGCAATATATTCAGCTTTAGCTGTAGAAGTAGAAACTGAATTTTGCTTTTTACTGAACCAGGACACAAGCTTGTTTCCTAGAAATTGACAGGTTCTTGTTGTGCTCTTTCTGTCAATTCTACAACCTGCATAATCTGCATCTGAATAACCAGTTAGATTAAAACCAGAATCTCTAGGGTACCAAATGCCAAGTTTTGGTGTTCCCTTGAGATATCTGAAAATTCTCTTAATAGCTATCAAGTGAGATTCTCTAGGATCAGCCTGAAATCTAGCACACAAACATGTAGCAAACATTATATCTGGCCTACTAGCTGTTAAGTACAGAAGTGAGCCAACCATGCCTCTATAACTTGAAATATCCACAGACTTTTCAGTAGTGTTTAATTCAAGCTTAGTTGTAGTGGCCATGTGAGTTTTTGCAGATGTGCAATCCATTAGATCAAACTTCTTTAAAAGATCAAAAATATATTTAGTTTGACTAATGAATATTCCATCACTAACTTGCTTAACTTGTAAACCAAGAAAGTAAGTCAGTTCTCCCATCATGCTCATTTCATACTTACTTTGCATCAATTTGGAAAGCTTTTTGCAAAGTTTCTCATCTATAGAACCAAAAATAATATCATCTACATAAATTTGAACAAGTATGCTAGAGCCATTAACATTTCTGAAAAATAAAGTTTTATCTACAGTACCTCTTGTGAAGTGATTTTCCAAAAGAAACTTTGATAAAGTGTCATACAAGGCTCTAGGTGCTTGCTTCAGTCCATAAAGTGCTTTCAGAAGATAATAAACATATTCTGGAAACTTTGGATCTTTAAAACCAGGAGGTTGACTGACATATACTTCTTCTTCCAAATCTCCATTTAGAAAGGCACTTTTGACATCCATTTGATAGACCTTGAAATTGGCATGGGCTGCATATGCTAGGAAGATTCTGATGGCTTCAAGTCTTGCAACAGGAGCAAATGTTTCGTCAAAATCTATTCCCTCTTGCTGACAATAGCCCTTTGCAACCAATCTAGCTTTGTTCCTGATGTCTATACCATTTTCATCCATCTTGTTTTTGAATACCCACTTGGTGTCTATTTGATTCTTTCCTTTAGGCTTGGGTACCAGCTTCCATACTTTATTCCTTTCAAATTGGTTTAGCTCCTCCTGCATAGCTAAAATCCAATCAGGGTCTAACAAAGCTTCTTCTACCTTCTTTGGTTCTTCCTTTGACAGAAAGCTGCTGTATAGACATTCTTCCTGAGTTGCTCTTCTTGTTTGAACTCTAGAAGACACATCACCAATAATAAGCTTAAAGGGGTGATCTTTTGTCCATTTCCTTTGCTGGGGTAGATTAGCTCTAGATGAAGAGGCCTCATGATTGTCTTGATGTGTGATTGAGTTTTGATTGCTAGAAACTCCCCCTGAGTTTGTGGATCTTTGATTTGAGAAATGTGAATTTTCTGTAGGTGACCTGTCTTGACTTCCTGCTCCTTTTGATAACCCGACGGATGGTGAATTTTGAGTACCGACGGATGAGGCAAGTTGTCTTCCGACGGATAACACAGATTGCCTTCCAACGGATGAAGCATTATATAACTCGACGGATGTTGAGTTTTGTGCTTCATTGGTGGTAGATTTGTCTGCATTATCCTTAGACACTGTTTCTTGATCACTCTCATCATCACTTTCATCACTAACCATCTCAACATTGTCGAATTTGAGGCTCTCATGGTAATCTCCATCTTCTAGTCCTTCAATCTTTTTATCATCAAACACAACATGTATAGATTCCACAACAATGTTGGTTCCTAGATTGTAGACTCTATATGCCTTATCAACAGCATATCCAACAAAAATTCCTTCATCTGCTTTAGCATCAAACTTCCCATTTTGATCAGTTTGATTTCTCAGGATATAGCATTTGCAGCCAAAGACATGAAGAAAGTTTAGAGTTGGCTTCTTGTTCTTGAACAATTGATAGGGAGTCATGCATCTTGCTTGATTAATCAGAGAAATGTTCTGAGTGTAGCATGCAGTATTTACAACTTCAGCCCAGAAATATGTTGGTAATTTTGATTCTTCAAGTATTGTCTTTGCAGCTTCAATGAGTGATCTGTTCTTCCTTTCCACTACTCCATTCTGTTGTGGAGTCCTTGCTGCTGAGAACTCATGCAGAATCCCATTTTCCTCACAAAATACTCTCATGACAGAATTCTTGAACTCAGTTCCATTGTCACTCCTGATTCTTCTAACTTTGAAATCAGGATGATTGTTGACTTGTCTTATGTGATTGATGATGATTTCACTAGCCTCATATTTAGACTTTAAGAAATATGTCCAGGAGAACTTTGAGAAATCATCTACAATTACTAGGAAAAATCTTTTCCTTGAGATTGACAATACATTGACTGGTCCAAATAGATCCATGTGAAGCAGTTGCAAAGGCTCTTCAATTGCTGAATCGAGTTTCTTCTTGAATGATGCTTTGATCTGCTTCCCTTTTTGGCAGGCATCACACAGTCCATCCTTTGTAAACTCCACTAGAGGAATGCCTCTTACTAGTTCTTTCTTTACCAGCTCATTCATGGTCTTGAAGTTTAAATGGGATAGCTTCTTGTGCCATAGCCAACTTTCATCTTGACTTACTTTACTGAGAAGACAAGTTACAGATTCAGCTTTAGTTGAGTTGAAGTCAGCTAGGTACACATTTTCTCTTCTCACACCAGTGAGAACCACTTTGTTGCTTTGATTATTAGTCACAACACAGGCTTCTTTATTGAAGGTTACTGAATTGCCTTTATCACAAAGCTGGCTGATACTCAACAGATTGTGTTTGAGACCATCCACTAAGGCAACCTCTTCAATGATGACATTGTCCTTTGAAATCAAGCCATATCCCACAGTATAACCCTTGCTGTCATCTCCAAAAGTAATACTTGGGCCAGCTCTCTCCTTAAACTCTATGAGTAGGGTAGAATCAGCAGTCATGTGTCTTGAACAACCACTATCCAAGTACCAAAGATTCCTTCTATTTCCCTGCACACATCAAAATCAAATCAAGTTGATTCTGGTACCCAAGTTTCCTTGGGTCCTGCCTTGTTAGCTTTCTTCTTCTGTTTCTTAGGTCTTAGCTCATTTGACTTAGGAATTTCATATTCTTCCTTAGTCATTTGGGTTGGACCTTTGAAAGCATTTAATGCAACAGAATTATCATGCATATTATGGCTACCAGGAAATGGCATGCTTGGTATAAACATGTTATTCCAGTAGGGCATGCTAAATGGCATTTGAGGCATAATGTATACAGCATAATATGGATTAGGTGCAAATGGCATATTAGCAAACTGTGCATTCATGTTCTATGTAGGCATGGCATTAACAGGCATGGGAGGCATTGCATTCATGTGAGGAAATTGAGACTGAACAGACATGGGAGTAGGCATGGCAGATTTGCAATTAACAGACAAATGATTTACACTACCATACTTGACACAGATTTTTTAAGAGCATATTTATCAGGTGTGTAGTTAATGTGTTTGTTAATCCCTACTTTACCATTCCTATTATTTTTCCTTTTAGTCTCTGTTTTTACCTCAATTTTCTCAAGTCTGTCACTTAACTGTTTGACAGTCATGTGACCAACATTAGCCTTTTTCCCTTTCTTAGCTTGACTTGACTCTCCTGAAACAAAGTTCTTGGAAACAGACCCATACTTCTCATTTAGCTTGATTAGTTTGGCTTTGCTAATGGGCTTGCTCACAGCCGACGGATGAGGATTTTCATCTTTCGACGGATAACAATTTTTGTTATCCGACGGATAGTCCTCATCATCCGTCGAGTCTACATCTGTCAGCAAACCATCTACCAAAATAGGTTCTAGTTTCTCGTTATTCTTTTTTCAGGCTTCATCACAAAAAGACTCAATTCCTTGAACTTTGGTGATTTGAGCATGGACATCCCTGGATGTTTTCCATGCTTTAATCACCTCTTGTTCACTCTCGAGCTGCTTCTTTAAAATCTCTTCCTTTTTCAAGGACTCAGTTAATTCCTCCTTGGCAATCTTACACTCAATTTTTAGTTTCTCAAACTCAACAAACTGAGACTCAAGCACATTATTCCTCTCACTTAAAAACAAGTTGTTTTCTTTGATTTTAGCATTTTCTTTAGTAAGAGACTTAAGTGTAACACGCAAATGATATAATTTTGTAGACGTCATTTATGGCATCATTACACTCAGCTTTAGATAAATGTGCAGTTTGTAGTAATTACCTGATTGCTCGAGGAACTTATCTCTGTTTCATCAGACTTGGCCATTAGGGCTAAATTGACATAACTGCCATCCTCATCTTAATCCAAACCATCTGCTGCCCAGTCATTCTCTTGTGTAATAAAAGCCTTTTCCTTTTGTTTGAGTAGATCAAAGTATTTTTGCTATAATCCACAGACTCAAACCTTTTCTTACTGGAATCTGACTTTCTACACTCATTTGCAAAATGCCCAGCCAAACTGTTAGGTCACACACACTGTAGATGGGGTTAATACAGTGTAAAGTACAATCAAATCAAACTTTAATATCTCAAATAACAGAAAACAAACTTTATTGAAACGATAAACTCTGTTACAGTATGGAACTGTTACCTCTCAGTGATGAACAAATATCACGAGAGCTGCTAGGGTTATATCGAATAATCTTTTCGAATATGATAACACTTATTATGTAAACCCTATGTCTGTGTTTATATACTACACAGTTACAAGATAATCGCTAATTGATATAGAATATAATTCTACTTCCTAAAATATATCAATCAGATATCTTTTCTTCCAAGTATTCTATTCTTCATAGAACTCCTTCTTCATGCATATCTCTTCTTATGTTTATCTCGATCTTCTTTCCTTTAATCAGCTGCTGTCCTTATCTGAACGTCCTTCAGCACTTAAGTTCTGATATCCATCTTCTGATGATTATCTCCTGATAATATAAGTACTGATATCCTTAAGTCCTGACTTTCAGTAAGTACTGATTTATCCTGTTTAAGTAAGATCTAAAAACTAAACATAAATCATATTAGCCATGACATTATCAAATATATCTAACAATCTCCCCCAACTTGTAAATTAACATAATATACAAGTTTAATAGATATTTGATGATGTCAAAAATATTAAGTACAAATGCATGAGAATTAGACTAGATAACTACAACTTACAGTCCTTAAAGCTTTACCAATATTTAACTTCTAATAACAGCTTCAGTCTGTAAAAATATCAGAATTTAATCAGTTGTAGATCTTGACTTGGCTTCATCTTCTGATCTCTCTGATGTCAGGAGTTGTTTAGAGATAGTTCTTCAACAAACATCTCTTAGCATATCTAAGTTCATCAATCATCCTCCTTTTAGCATCATTAAGCTCTGCAGTATCTTCACCAATTTGAAAGATTGCAGCCCTGAGATCATTATTCTTAGCTTTTCTTATATCCTGATCCAGTCTGATCAAATATGCCTTATCAGACTCAAGATTGAATTCCACAACCCTGTAACCCAGAAAGGTAGTTATAATTTTAGCAGTATTGGGCTTCATTTCAACTATATCACCCTTGTGATCTCTGTACTTTGGAACATATGTGCTGTCAGACTTAACAAAATAAAGCCTTTTCTGTCTTTGAATCTGATCCTTCAAATAGTTTGCAGCACTTCCTGTCAATCTGTCATCCACTTGAAGTAAGATTAATACATGCTCCAATTCTTCAAAATACTTCAATGGAATGGCATTTTGCCTTATATGATAAACTGTTATTCCCAGTGGACTAACAATGAGATTTACAGAAGGGGGGTTGAATGTAAATCTCAAAACCTTTTCAAGTTTTGAGCAGTTTCTAAGGCTAAGTGTTTTAGTGAGCAAATGTGTGTGAATTGCTTGAAGCTAATGCAGACAGATATATATTCAAACACAAATGTAAAGAACACATAGAACTTAAAAAATTTTCTGGTGGATTTGTTGTTCCACCAGAGATGTGTTATTTCAGAAAATCTGTGATTCAAATAATTAAATCACAGCTGCTTCCTTGTACAAACTAGATAATTTTCTCTCTGGATTTTTTTAAACAGCTCTAGAAAATTCACCTCTAATTACTAGCTACTACTTGGTTTATATATCACCAAGTTTACAAGTGAAGACAAAAGTGTAAAATATAATTAAAAGGCTCTTCACATGCTTCTTCTTCATTTCTCTATCCAATGCAATTTAGGTTTAGCTGTAAATCTTTGAATACTCCCTTGTTTGCACCAGAATGGATATGCTGCATTTTCTTGATTCCTCCTAGAGGCTGCCACATTCCAGTTTGTCTCTGTCAACCCATGTGCCTCTGTCAGCTTATGAATTGTCACTATCAACTGCTATTGAACTAAGCATCCGTTGAAGCTTTCATCCGTTGATGCCTTATCCATTGAGGCTTTATCCGTTAAAGCTTTATCCGTTGATGCATTAGCAGTTGAAGTCTTTATCCGTTGAAGTACTTATCCGTTGATGGATATTATCCGTTGAAGCTTTAGAGACATCCATTGAAGCTTTGTTTCTTATCCGTTGAAGGTCTTCAATATCAGTTGATACTTCTTCACTTATACAAAATTACAAGGCATGAAATATTTACAATTAGCCCTCCTATTTGCATATCCACTAGTAGTCAACATGACTGATAATTTCCTACAACATCTAAGAATTACAACTTGAATCCAGAGAATGGAATGTGCTACAATACTAAACTTATTGCTAAGTAAAGCTACTCCTTCAACGGATAGCTAAGATGGTCTTATCCGTTGAGGCTACAAACACTAGATTTCTACATAAGTGTTTTGTTTAACTTATCATCAAACTAATACACATATTCCTAACAATCTCCCCCTATTTATGTCTACTAGAACTGTAGGCATAAATTTGGGTTTAGCTTGATGATAACAAAACACTTGACAAACCTATTAACTGTAATAAAGCAGAAATTCAAAAGTGCTGCAAAAATGTGTATGCTGAGATGGAATTAAAGAATTACATTGTTTCCAAGGGTGCTCCTTTAGCCTGAGCAGATTAATTTCTTTTCCTTTGATCCCTTGTTTTCTTTCTTAGCCTCTTGTCATTCTCCTCTATTTGAAGTTGAAGTTGTCTGTCGAACTCAGCTTCATCTTCTTCATTGATATCCAACTTAGATTGCATATCCTTGAGAGTTTCATTACAGGCAATCTTGAGCTGATCTTCAAGTCTGAAAAATCTTCTGACTCCTTTGTTGTCTCTGAACTCCATCAACCAATGAGGTGATTTGTGAACTGTAATTCCTCTTTCTTGAATGAGTAATGTTCTAGGCAAGGCATTGGGCTCCCACCAAGTCTTCCTTATGTTGGCAATCTTGTTGAGAATCTCAGTCTTGGCAGTCCTGGTAAAGCCAGAATCCCTTTTTATGGCTGAGTAGACTCTAACCAAGGTAGAGTAGCCTTCATTCAGAATCCTGTAGAGAGGCCAAGTTCTTTCCCCACTTCCTTTGTATTTGAACACTAGTCTTTCTGGTAGCTGTCTGTAGGCATCTATTCCCCTTTCTTCCTCCAGCTCATCCAGATAGAGTTCAATGTCTGAAAATTCCTTTATGTCACAAATGTGAACATAATCATCCTTAGAGGCTTGTGGCTTAGGCTTAGGCTTCTGAGTGAATTTGATTGAGGTTGGAGGAGGTGTTGATTTGATTTTTCTTTTTTGTTTCTTTGAGAGTGGAGAATTGGTTAAGAAGGTGGGCAATTTGATGGTGTCCCAATCAATTGGTTCCTCCTTAGGAGTGATTGTTTCACCATGAATATTTATGAAGGGGTCAGGCACAATGGGTTCAGGAATAGAAGGTAGTGGTTTGGACTTTGATTGGGTTTCTTTAGTCTCATCTACCATCTTTCTTTTTGCATTGGCCTTCTTTCTGTTCCCTTTCTGCCATTCCTCTCTTTCCTTACTTCTTTCTCCCTCATCATCACTAAACATGTCCCCCATACCTACATCTTCACTCTTGTCTTCAATTTCTTTCTTTTCTTCAGCTTGACTTGACTTTAGCTATTTTTCAAGCTTTTCTTGTGCTCTTTTGTCAGCATTTAGCTTTTTGGCTTCTTCCTTCAACCTTCTGGCTTCTTCCCTCTTGGCTATTGAGAATTTGGGATGTCCTTGTATCACACAAATGCTCTTTCCCTCTCTAAAGATAATAGCCATGTTCATCCTTTCAACCACATCCATGGTCTCTTTGTGCTTTATGATACTTCCACCCAAAACGACAGGCTTTGGAAGAGGAAAATCCACTTCTTTCATCTAAGCAAGGCTTAGAGGATTCTTTGTAGAGTCCTTATTGGATCTGTTATTGGGCTTGAGAACCATAGGTTTCATATTCTTGGCAGAAGTCTCTCCAACCTTATTCCTCCTTACTGGCTTGAGCTCCATAATAATTGATTCCACCTTTGTGCTATGCTTCACAGATTGTGATTTAGAATCTGTAGAACCAAAAATTTGTTGCACCTTTTCATCAATTTTCCTCCTTTGCTCTTTGACTTGCAATTCAGCTGCTGCTATCTGGATTAGATCAATTCAATCAAGCTTTCCTTTGATTTGAATAGGTGGAGAAGTGGTGATGGCAGGAACTAGCACTTGAGATATTTGAACTGTTGTTGATGGCTCTCCTTCCCCTTCCTTTTTATTCTCCCCCTTTTTTTATCATCAAGGGTAGGGGTCAAGCCTTGTGCTTTTGCCAGCTGCATTAGTAGATTTGTCTGAGTTTGTTGATTCTGAAGAATGGTGACCATAGAGTCCTCAATGATCTGAACTCTGTTTTCCAATCTGGCCAGCCTCTTGTCAGTATCTGATTCTTTCCTCAGTCTCCCCGACAAATCTTGCATAGTACCATAAGGCATGACTGAATCCAACTTCTCAGCATTGTAGGATTTCAGATCAGCAATGTCCTGCTTGAGTTCATCCACACTTAGATTCTGTATGAAATGCTGCAACTGCAAGAGATGCAGAGAGTCCAGATGAGCTTGAAGAATTGCCTTGGTACCAGCATCTGTAGTCTCCTGAAGGGCCTTCTGAATAGTCATTACTTGCCTGACCAAAGTTACACCAAATTCTCCTGGTGTAGATGCCTTTGCCCATGCCCAATCAGGTAGATCTGGAACAGAACTTGGGCCTGCTACTCCCCCTAAGTTCATGCTCTCATCCAAAGAATTAGAGTCATCATCATTAAAATTTACTCCAAATTCTTCAGATGGCTCACCAGCTTGAGAAGGCAGCCTGTTAACAGCAGCTTTGTCTCTGAGAAGAGATTCTGAAGTGTGTACAATGTTCAAAGTCTGTTCTGCCTCCACATTGCCCTGAGCAACCAACAATTGATAGGCTGGAACAGGGTGAGTAAAAGTGTCAGCATCCAAGGAAATGTTATCAATTACAGCTTTGTAATGTTGCTGAAATGGTCTTTCCTTTTCTGCATCATCCACTATCATTGACTCACTAGCAATGGCTGGATCCACCCTTATAGCTTCTGTACCTGCCTTTCTCTCATTTTCTCTATTTTCTTGCATCAGGGGCTCCCCCTGGCTCACACACACCCTCACACTGTAATAACCCCAAATTTTGGAATTTTTTTTAAACCCTTATGAATAGTGATTTTTGCTGAATAAGAAAACTTTTCATGCCACACTATGTAGGGGTTCTTCTATTGTTATTCTGAGATCTTATTAGTACTTTATATGAGATATAAGTGTATGTAAAGATCGTCAGAATCCAAATTCGAACACTTTGATTTTTCCCGAAAATCCACCAGATTCAGAAAGAAGTGAGTATAAGGTAACAGGATAAATAGGATTTAAATTCAAGGATTTTAAGAGGGGATCATAAAAAGGAATATAATGTTTTGAGAAAGGTTAAGGAAACCTAAGTAATAAGATCCCGAGTATGATCCCTCAAACGATAAACGAAAACAAAAGTTAAGCGAACCGTATAACAGATCAGCGGTCATTAGCCAAATAATTAAAAGCTAATCAAAGAGATTAGTGGGGATGATGTCATCAAACCAATGAGAAGAGGACAAAGGAGGGAGGGTGACATCACATGGTGACATAAGCATGACCAAGCAAGTGTGTTGTTGGATGATTGTGAGCCACACAATATTTACCATGGTAACAACCTAATTAACAAGCAAAACAAACACAAAAATCAAAAGCAACCAAAACAAAAACATTTTCTTCTTCCCCCACTCTTTGCTCTCGGCTTTTCCATGAAAAGCAAAGGAGAAAATTTTAAAAATCAAGCTACACACCTTCATAATTCAAGAGGTTTGTTTCTTTAGCTTCCATAATTCATAACTAAGATGAGCCATAAGTTTAAGCTCAAGATTCCATGTTTAACATAGCTAATCAATTCATCTAAGTTCTTGGTGAATAGTGTTTTCAAGAAACCAACTTTGTGTTTTCTTATGTTTTCTTCAAGATCCAAGCTTAGTAAAGATAGTTAATGGTTATTTAAGGCTTCCTAAGTGATTCTCCACTCTCCAAGGAAGGTATAACCCCTCCAAACCCTAACTTTACTTTGTGTATTAGGTTTGGTTTTGTTTGTTATAGTTCATGAGAGCATGATTCTTGTATGTTTAGAGTTTGGATGGAATTATAATGATTTTGAGTTATAAATCTTGGTTGTTGGTTGATGAACCTTAAGTATAATTAGTAGCTCTTGTTTGAGATTGAATAAGTTGGAAAAATCATGAGGTTATGGACTGAGTTAGTAAGGTTTGGATGAAGTTTGGTGGTATTGGTGGTTATGGGTTGATTTGTGGTTGATTGTGGTTGATTGGAGTAGTTTAAAATTTGGTAATCGCGTAAACATAGCCGTCGTAATGTTCGATTTACTTTAGACTGTTTTTGCTCTTAACATTAGGACCCGTGAACTCACTGATAGGTTTTGACCATTTCCATGGTTAGATAGCTCATGTTACGAGCTTCATTTTGATATGTGGTTCGTTTGATTCCGATGTACGGATTAGGAGAAACGACCGTTTTAAGTAACGGCGCTTCGCGAACGAACCATTACCCCTCGCCTTACTTTGAAACATAGGTTAAAGACCTTAAAGGACTAATTGGAGTATGAAACATTTATGTAAAGTGTATTAGGCAGTTGTTAAGGCACTCGCGAAAGAATCGCCTTAAAACCCTTAATGGTTAATTTATTAAAAATGGTGGAGCCGAGGGTACTCGAGCGACTTAAGTGAATCGTTAAGCGCAAAAGCGAACGTTAGGGTCTAATTGGTTAAAGTATAGATTCATAAGCGACTTTGGTTTAATTCCAACTTATATGTTGTTTATAGGTTACCAGACTCGTCCCAAGCCATTTGTAACCCCCAGTCGCTCAGGCAAGTTTTCTACCCGTATAACTGTTGTTGTGATGTATATGTGTATATGCATGATCTTGTGATAAATGCATATTTGTTATTAGCAAATTCTTGTAATATATTGGAGCATGTGATATGGTATATATGCATGCCTGTTTCGTATTCTTGATTTATATATCTCTTGGTTCAAATGCTTATTAGTTACATAATACCTATGCTAGAGATAAGCAGTAGTTGCGTATACCCTTAGTATAGGGGACCCAAAGGTGAACATATTTGTAAACCGGGAGTCGATGCTCCCGAGTATATTATATATATATATTTATATATATATGGATATAGTTTTCAAAACTATTGATCGAATAAGGTTTATTCGATAACTTTATTTTATTTAATGAATATTATTTGAATATTCATTTGAGGACTTATGACTCTGTTTATTCTATTTAATGATTATTAATTGGATATTCATTTGAGGATGTATGACTCCGTTTATTTTATTTAATGAATATTATTTATAATATTCATTCGAGGTATTAAGACTCCGCTTATTATTTAATAATATCCTTTATTTTATTAAAGAATAATGCTTCGATAATCAAACTTATTTTCGATTATTCAAATAAAGATAGTACTTTCATATAAGTATATCTTTGGTTATTTAATATCCATTTCAAGTATGAGTTTTAAAACTTCTACTTCGATTATTTTTATAAGGATTATCTTTATGAGAATATTATTTAAATAATAATATTCAGATATTTCTAATATATCGGGACTGATTTATTTTAATAAATTAGCAGTACTCCAAACATTCTTAAAAATGTTTTCGAGTCTTCAAAATGATTTCTAAAAGTTAGGGCGGATCCCAAAACTCATTCTTTTATATTTAAGATCCTTCTTTCGAAGGGGATTTAAATACTCGCTCAAAACCTGGGGGATCCGGCTCTGTGGTGTATTTTACATTCGCAACGTGGTTGCTGTTTTGAGAAAACAATTTGATTACTTGCCCAACTTTCGGGAAGTAAGTCCATCTAATTGAGTCGGCATAAGCGACAGGCCGGGGCACGGTCTATCAAAGTGTAAGTGGCTGGGTGGCAGTCCATCAACGCGTAAGAGGCCGAGTGGCGGTCCAACACAAGGTCCTTATGTGGCCAGGGTGATAACCGGTGGGGGATTCATCCATCTACTAGTAGAAAAGGTTACTTATTGGTATCTTTGCCTGATCAGCAAGATATCAGGTTTATGCCAAGGTTTTCTCCTTACCAAATTCATTGGATATTGCAACTCTGTTTATAATTTTGATAACAGAGGTTTTCAAGGAGTGTATAAAATGTATATATATATAGGTGTATATATATATATCGGGACTTAATGAAGTATCTCGTAACTTCATTATTTATAACGATATTCAAAGATTGAATCTATTCAAATCTTGTCTTGTAGTCTCATCTATGTGATGAACTTTTGAAACTAATTATAACTTGAACGGTGGTAGTTCAAGTAGTATTCGAAAAAGATATAAGCATATTGAAGTATCGTGTAACTTTATCTTTTCAACTTATATCTGGTTAATGATTATCTTATGCATGACAAAGATTTCCACAAAAACGTTGAGACAAGGTTAGATATATGAGACCACCTTGCAACGATAGTTTTATACAGTTATAAACTGGAACTCTGTGTATATTATACATGGCAGAGGATTTCAAAGATTTTAAAAAGTATATATGTATATATACTAAATATTTTGCGACTTCGTCGCGTTAAGATATCAGCTTGGTTCATTTCTTCTTGACCAAGACTTTCATGAGTACTATGAGAATGCTCATATATAGTTAATCATTATACATATTATTTTAGTGGGCTTGTTGCTCACCCTTGCTTTCTTCTTTCATCACACAACATCAGATAGACAAGATGAACAGGACCAAGCTCCCAATTCGCGAGCAGATAGGAAATGTTCCGCAGTTTCCTATAGGCGTTGATGTCGCTGTAGCTGAGGTAGGAACTACCAATAGGCTAGGCTTTCAACTTTTGATGTACCAGACTTATGTATCTTTATCAATTGTAATAATGGCAAAGAAATGTAAATTTATTCAGAAACCCTTTTTAGGTGTATTGGCATAAAATTTTGGAATAAAATGACTCGTGTTATTTTTGGATATTCATCTCTGAGACTATAACTTGTTGTGTGTGTGTTTATTGTGGGGTCACAGTACAGAGTAGTTGATTGTTTATTAAGATTGGGTGTTATTAAGGGAAATGGAACTTGTGACAACCCGGATCCCCGACCCCGGATTTGGGGGTGTTACAGAAATGGTATCAGAGCTAAGCGTTATAAACCTCAGAGATGAAGTGACGTTAAAATAATAAGTTCACTAAGATAAATAAGAACTCTTGCCAAGTTCATAGTCGGACTACCTAATGAAGTACTGACATTTAAAACCCTTAGGGGAACCCTTATAAATATCTCGATAGAGGCGTAGTTCGTTATCATATCGGGACTCCGAACCCTGAGGTTGAGGAGCAACAACGCGATGATATTTTATTAGGTATTGGAGATCAGATTGTGGATCCGATAGAGCGTCCTAACACGGGACCGGATGATGTTCATATTGAGGATGTAGCGGTTGAGGATGTTGTCCTAGAATGGATTATTGCTGAGAAGGATGTCGTGAAGGATCCTGACAAGAATGAATAAAGGACCACTGAGGAATTGATGACCATGATTAGGGCGACTACCAGAGGTAGGATTGGTCGGTCACTACCGGAGGTTCGTTTAAGTTTGTAAAGATAGTAGCCCCTTTAACGCGGCTTACTCGTAAGACTGAGAAGTTCGAATGGATAGAGAAATACGAGAAAAGCTTTTAACAACTAAAGCAAAGGTTGGTGGCGGCCCCTATGTTGGCGTTGCCGGATGAAAAAGGAGATTTTGTGAATTGTAGTGACGCTTCGCATAAGGAATTAGGGTGCTTCTTATACAGCACAACAAGGTAATCGCGTACGCGTCAAGATAATTAAGGGAATATAAAGTTTGATATCCCCACCCATGAGCTTGGGCTCGTGGCAATAATTTTGCCCTAAAGATTGGAGGTACTACTTGTATGGAGAGAAGTGCGAGATTTACACAATTCATAAGTGCTCTAGTGCATTTTCACGTAGAAAGAGCTCAGCATACGCCAGAGGAGGCGGTTAGAGCTAATCAAGAATTATGATTGGGAGATTCTTTATCATTCGGGGAAAGCCAATGTGGTGGCTGATGCCCTTAGTAAAAAGGAGAGACTCAAGATGAAAATGTCTTCGGGAGAGTTGACAAGAGATTTTGAGAAAATGGAAATAGAAGTGAAGGTAACCGGAGCCGGTACCGAAAAGCTGTTTGAGATTGCAATACAACCCGAATTATTGGAGAAAATTATATTGTGCCAAGAAAAAGTGATGAATGAAGGCAGAGAGCCAATGACCGGAGAAAAGATTAATATCGAGAAAGATGATAAGGGAATAATGAGGTATTCCTACCGAATTTGGGTTCCAAACGTTTAAGAGCGTAAGGACTGGATCTTAGACGAAATCCATAGCTCGAGGAATAAGATTTAGGGCAAACCCCGAATGTGATTGTCAGGGAGGTTGCCATTAAGAAAGGAGGAGCCCATAACATAATGAAGTGGAAAATAAGGATTTTAACGTATAACATAACCCCAAGTATGGGAGAAGGATGAAACATTTCATACTAAGGAAACAGAAAGTCGAGTAAGGAAAGGAGACCTGAGACGGTAATCCTATACGGCAATTCATGGACCTGTCTAAAGAGAACTTAGACTATTATCCCCAACCACTACCTTGAGGAAATAATGTGGTAGGAAATCTTTCAGGACCTTTAAGTCACTAAGCTCTAGGAGTTCCAAGGAACAAGCGAACCCAGTCGAGGCAAGAGCCTGGCTAAAGGAAATATAAGAATCATTTGAGATCCTAAATGATTAACGAATCACAAAAGACTGTTTTGTTACTTACCCTCCTAAGAGAGAGGCCACCCGCCGGTGAAAGGCCAAGGAAGGCACGGAGCAAGAGATTATAATAAACTGATTTAAGTTCAGTCAATTGTTTTCAGGAAAGTACTTCCCAAGGTTATGGAGATAGTGTAAAAGCTTTAGAGCCAGAACAAAGGCAGACGAGTATGATGAATTATGAATCTAAGTTGTAAAAGTTATCAAGATTCGTTCTGAGGACACGAATCCAGAATGACGGGATGTTTGAAATCAATGCTTATGTTGTGTTGGTTCATGAAATAATGATAAGAGAAAGGAAAATAAAAAGAAACTGAAGTGGAAAGGAATATAAAGGAAATAGAGTTTGAGGTATGATAAGGGAGTTGGGTATGAGGAAACCCTAAAGACTCGTAGCAATAGAAATAGAAAAGTATGCATTCGTCAGGATGAGGGTGATTCACCATGAGTTAAAATTGATGGTTGAAGGCATAAGAGATACATATATTTTATCCCCTGTAAGTTGGGAGGATTCGAGGAAACCTTGAGATAATTCAAAGGATAAATAATGAGACGCGGATAGACTGAGGAGACAAGGAAGTAAGAAATTAGGAAAATTGGATGAAGGAAGTGACCTTCAAGAATGTGAAGTGTAAGACCGGTGGCTCGATACCCAGAAAGGGAGATGCCAGGTATGAAAGATATCCCAACATTGAGGTGACTGTTGAGATAAACAACAAAAGTAAATAAGGAATTATTAAGAAGAGGTTCACGTTGAACACGATCAATATCTTCCAGAACATCCTTGCTATCGTTACCAAATTAGGCAAGAAAAGCGGATAACCATTGTTATCTTTTGGAGGCCATATTGATTGACCTCATTTTGAATACAGATGTTATTGTGAAATGAGGCATATACTATCGAGGTGAGAATGATTGAATAAGACACCCTTATCAGGGATATATGACTTGATTTATCCATGGAAGGATGCATGTACCTTTTTAAAGGTGGAATTAAGGATAGAACATCGGTAACTTAAAACGAATCCTAGGGGAATGCATAAAGGTTGGCATTTCACCCTTAATAGGGATAATATGAGTTTTGAAAGTATGAATTGGAAAGGATTAAGATAATAACAACCTTTAAGAATCAGTGGAATTTTTTTTTTTTTCAGAAGTATATAGACAATGATTCTGGTATTAATAAATGGTATCTTGATATGCCCTGTATCTAGGGAATACAGGAGGAACGATTCAAGGATAACCTTAGAGGTTTTACAAGGAGAAAGTTAATATTCAAAATTCTCAAGAATAAAAATGTTGATAAAGGAAATGTGACGTAATTATAATGATGCCAAGTGGGGCACGTGTTAAACCACGAGAAAGTATGGATCGAACCAGTAATGGTCAAAATTGTTCAGGGCAATTAGGACTTAAGATAAAAGATGTTCTAAGTATGATTGAGAGTCAGTCGTGACAGTGATTAACCTCTAAAGAATGAGGCAATAACTTATGGAAAAATGGTGATATTTTTTTTACTCATCAAATTTTAAGGAAAACATCTTCACATAAGCTGTGATTGAAATGAGGTAGAAAATTTATTTGGAGGTGGTTAAAATGACATTGACTGTAAGGAAATTTTACTATCAGGAAAGGCCAAAGAGGTGACCGACACTTTAAAGGTAAGAGGATAATTATAGGCGCTTGTGCCAAAGGAATACAGTGATGATGGTTAAAACTATGTAGGTTGTATTATGGTTTGGAAGATTGACATTCCTTCTGATGACTGTGCAATACCCAACCGTAATAGTAGTTGGTAAAGGTTTAGTTCGTGTAATCGCCATGAGCGGGCTATCTATCTCAGAAGATATCTTGAGATAAGCCAGGACTGATAGGGATAAATAAATCCTGATTGTATAATTAAATATTGCAAGGTGTAGGGCTGCAAGGCCCAATAAGAAGATGTATGACATTCAGACCAAGAAGGTCAACACATTGATCAAGCCTGATGGACCAGATCAGGCCTGATGGAACAAAGAAGGCCCAAAAGCCCTGATTATTTATTAATTTCGTAATTAATAAATAAAGGAGGAAAACAGCTATTAAGATAAGTCCTAGTGGGGATATAAATCCTTGTAGATTGGCCTCAAGGGGACCTAAAAGGATAAGGAATCAGTTTCCTACTATCTAGGACTCTAAAGTCCATTCTAATTATGAGACTTGCCCACCAAGTCTCCTATACCAAGTCCAATTCAAGGACTCTCAACATCTATATAAGGGGTCTCGCCCCACAAATCAGAACTATGTTTTTTGGCTTGATTCTCTA
Organism: Apium graveolens; assembly: GCF_009905375.1. NCBI lineage: Eukaryota > Viridiplantae > Streptophyta > Magnoliopsida > Apiales > Apiaceae > Apium > Apium graveolens. Next base: position 103,857,464 of record NC_133649.1, on the reverse strand, counting down.
ATTCACAGAGATACGTAGGCATCTCGTAAATGCAAAATTAAGCTACGAAACACAAAAGCAGCCATTAAAGGCCTTGAGCTCCCGAATCTTAGTAATAAATACAACAAATAATAACCTTAGTTTTTTATCCATAACATTTGGCGCCGTCTGTGGGAAGTGAACAACAACCATGGCGAGAACACGGAGAACAACTAGCGCTCTGGAGGAGGGAACACCATTAGGGACAACTCAGGTGATTTCGTCAACCGTGGAGATACCTCCCCACTCAACTTATGCATCTACTCAAGCGGAAACCCAGATAGGGGCAACTCAATCTCAGCCACAAGGGATGACTCCCCCGACTATTCAAGGTACGAATCCTCAAGTTTAACAAGTACATATACCTGTGAATTCTCCACCCGTCGGGTATGAATATTCAACTGTTGTTACCACTAACCCACCTTATGGGATGCCCCTTTACCTCGAGGTTGGAGGAAGTGGATATGCTGGGCGAAGTGAAGCACGAGGGCAATCGCCCCCTTATATACGAGGTTTGGCTCCTATCCCCGAGGATCGGGAATTTTCTGGTCCTTACACTGAGAGAGATTCTGAATCTTCGGATGATGAAGTGGCCCCAAGAAGGAGACGTCCAGGCAAGGAGCCGATGGCCGATGGAAGCCAACGCCCTCGAAGCACCCAAAGGGCGAATCCTCAGGAAGTGCAGGAAAGGATAAGAGCTCATGAGGCTGAGATCCAAAGGCTGAGGCATGACTTAGAAGCCCACCAGGCCACCAGACCCCAGATACCTCCTAGGGGGAGAAATCCTCCTCCTGTCATAGACCTGGATGGTCCGGTACGAAGAAGGGCTGTCTTCCCAAGAACTGATCCGAGCAATCTCCTTCCCCTTGGAGACCCTGATGATCCAACTCCACCCTTAACAGAAGAAATAATGAATGCCCATATCTCAAGGAAATTCAAGATGCCCACTATCAAAGCCTATGATGGCACCGGAGACCCCGCTAACCATGTCAGGACATTCTCTAATGCACTACTGCTGCAACCCGTGAATGACGCTATTAAGTGCCGGGCCTTCCCTCAAACCATGTCGGGTATGGCTCAAAGATGGTACAGTCGCTTACCCCCAAACTCTATTGGATCGTTCAGAGAGTTAAGTCAGGCTTTTATTAAGCAATTCATCAGTGGGAGAGTCCATGAGAAAAGTTCAGCATCTTTTATTAGTAATGTGCAGGGAGCTAAGGAATCCTTGAGAGATTACCTGAATCGTTTCACAAAAGAGGCTTTAAAAGTCCCGGACCTTGATGATAAGGTAGCCATGATAGCACTGCAACAAGGAACTAGGGACGAATTTTTCAAGATGTCCTTGGCCAAACGTCCCCCTGAAAGCATGTTGCAGCTCCAAGAGAGGGCAGGGAAGTATATCAAGGTTGAAGAAAGTATGAGGAAGACCGTAATAAGTAATGAGCCCACTGGAGGCAAGAAGCGGAAAACTGATCTAGAATATATTACAAAGGACAAATATCCTAGAACCGAACAAAACCCTGATTCAACCCCCAAGAAGGGAGGACCTGAGCAAAAGTTCACTGAATACGCTAAGCTGAATGCTCCTAGAAGTCAAATTTTGATGGAGATTGAGAAAGATAGAGATATTCGCTGGCCTAAGCCCTTGAAGGCTGATCCCGCCAAGCTAGATAAGAGCAAGTATTGCAGGTTTCACAAGGATGTTGGCCATGACACCGATGAGTGTAGGCAATTGAAAGATGAAATTGAGTTTTTAATTCAAAAAGGAAGATTGAACAAGTATACTGGAGATGGAGGGGACAGAAATAATAGTGGAAGGAAGAATTTTGAAGATCGTAGGAGGGACCAAGACGATCAGGGGCGGAATCCCCAACCTAGAGGGCCGTTTATAAATGCAATTTTTGGAGGACCACGACGCCCCCGAGGACCTGTGATAAACACGATCTTTGGAGGTCCGACTGCTGCTGAATTGTCCAAAAATTCAAGAAAGGCATATACTAGAGAGGTTATGCATATTATTGGAGAAGCCTCGAAGAGGGCCAGGACAGAAGTAACATTGGCTTTTGATGATTCTGACCTAGAGGGCGTAAAGTTTCCTCATGACGACCCGTTGGTCATAACACCAATAATAGGAAATAGCCCGGTTAAGAGGGTTCTTGTGGATAATGGTGCTTCTGTGGATATATTGCTCCACGACGCCTTTCTAAGGATGGGGTAAAATGATTCCCAGTTGACACCAACCGACATGCCGATATATGGATTTGCTGGAGTAGAATGTCCTGTGGAAGGAATAATCAAACTGCCAACCACCATAGGTACGGAACCAAGACAAGCAACGCAGATGTTGGATTTCGTGGTAGTAAAGGCTAGTTCAACTTATAATGCTATCATGGGGAGAACAGGGATACATGCCTTTAAGGCATTCCCCTCTTCCTACCATTCAGTTATGAAGTTTCCCACCCGAAACGGGATTGGAGAAGAGAAAGGAGATCAAAAAATGGCTAGAAGCTGTTATGTGGCCTCTTTGAGGGCAGATGGAGTCGGGGGGCAGTTTCTTCCTATTGAAGATATGGATATCCGAGAAAATGACGAAAAGAGAGGAAAACCAGCAGAAGACTTGGTTTCGGTTCCTTTAGACCCCAAGAATCCTGAGAGGATGACTTTCATTGGAGCCACACTAGAGGAGCCCCTTAGAGGGAAGTTGGTGAAATTTTTGCAAGAAAATAGTGATGTATTTGCATGGTCAGCAGCTGATATGCCAGGCATAGACCCGGAGTTGATTACTCACAAGTTAAACGTGGATCCAAGCCGGGAGACAGTGAAACAAAAGAAAAGAAATTTTGCCCCGGAAAGACAAGAGGCTATAAAACAGGAAGTAGAGAAGCTCCTAGAGGCTGGTTTCATTGAGGAGATTCAATTTCCGGAGTGGTTAGCAAACCCTGTAATGGTGAAGAAGGCTAATGGAAAGTGGAGGATGTGTATAGACTTCACTGATCTGAATGATGCATGCCCTAAAGACTGTTTTCCATTGCCAAAGATTGATACTTTGATTGATGCCACTGCTGGGCATGAGATGCTGAGTTTCATGGATGGATTTAGCGGATATAATCAGATTAAGATGCACAAGGATGACATTCCAAAGGTATCATTTATCACTGACTTTGGTGTTTATTGTTATCTTGTTATGGCGTTTGGTCTTAAGAATGCGGGAGCCACCTATCAAAGGTTGGTAAATAAAATTTTTAAGGATCTTATTGGTAAGACTATGGAAGTCTATGTTGATGACATGTTAGTCAAGAGTCTAGTAAAGACTGATCATATAACCCATTTGAGGGAAGCTTTTGAGATCCTGAGGTACCACAAGATGATGTTGAATCCTACGAAGTGCGCTTTCGGAGTAGGATCTGGAAAATTCTTGGGATTAATGGTCTCAAAGAGAGGAATTGAGGCTAAACCCGATAAAATAAAGGCAATCCTGGACATGGAACCACCAAAAACTGTCAAGGATGTTCAGAAGCTCACAGGAAGGGTCGCTGCGCTAGGACGATTCATCTCCAAGTCAGGAGACAAGTGCTTGTCATTCTTCAAGTCACTAAAGAATATCAAAGACTTTGTATGGAATGAGGAAAGCCAGAAGGCATTCGAAGAGTTAAAGAAGTATATGGCTCAGGCCCCGTTGTTGGCCAAACCATCTTGGAATGAAGTTTTATTCTTATACTTGGCCGTTTCAGAGAGCGCCTTGAGCGCGGTGTTGATTAAGGAGGAGCTAAAAGTCCAGAAACCCGTATATTATGTCAGCAAAATTCTGCATGGTGCTGAATTGAATTATTCAACTATTGAGAAATTTGCTCTAGCCTTGATAATGGCTTCGAGAAAACTGCGTCCTTACTTTCAGGCTCATCAGATTGAGGTGCTAACGAATCAGCCACTGAGAAATATCATTCACAGTCCCAAGGCAAGTGGGAGACTGATTAAGTGGGCAATAGAGTTGGGAGAGTTCGATCTCAAGTATAAGCCACGTACGGCCATAAAAGCCCAGGCACTAGCTGACTTCGTGGTGGAATGTACCATACCCAACCAAGACGTCGGGGGGCAGGAAGATACCATACCTCAAGAAAAGGGAGTCGATAATGGGGACAGGGAGAAGGAGAAAGAATATTGGGTTCTCTATTTTGATGGAGCATCAAAAACAAATTCCAGTGGAGCAGGGTTGGTTTTGCAAAGCCCTGATGGATTCTTAATTGAGTATGCTATGAAGCTAGACTTCCCAACCACAAACATTGAGGCAGAGTATGAAGCCCTGATTGCTGGCCTTGGTCTAGCTGGGACACTTAGAGTCAAAAACTTAAAGGTCCGTGGAGACTCGAAGCTGATCATATCCCAGGTAAAGGGAGAATTTGAGGCAAGGGATGATACGATGGCTAAGTATGTCCGCCTAATAAGGGCCGTGATGACCCAATTTAATGAATGCCATGTTGAATACATTCCAAGGGAAGAAAATGCTAAGGCAGATGCGCTATCAAAGTTTGCTTCATCTGTGATAGAAGAAAGTTCGGGAAGTGTGTACTTCCGTGTTTTGAAGACACAAAGCATAGATGTTAAGCTTGTGGCTCCTATAGGCCTGGGGACGTCATGGATTGATCCTATCAAGGCTCACATTCAAACCGGTTGGTTGCCAAGTGATGCAACTGAAGCACGGAAGTTAACTGTTCGAGCACTAAGGTACTCTTTAATAGATGGGATTCTTTATAAAAGATCTTTCGTGGTTCCCTACTTGAGGTGTCTCAGGCCCGATGAGGCACGCTTGGCTCTTGAAGAAGTGTATGAAGGTGTTTGTGGACAACACTTGGGGGGCAGGGCCCTGGCTCATAAGATAACTCGTCTAGGCTTTTATTGGCCGGAAATGATGGCTGATGCCAAAGAATATGTGAAGAAGTGCGACCGCTGTCAGAAGCATGCACCTATTGTTAGACAACCTCCCGAGATGCTGACATCTATCAACTCGCCTATTCCCTTTGCTATGTGGGGAATGGATATTCTAGGGCCTTTCCCTATGGCCACGGCACAAAGGAAGTTCCTGATTGTAGCCATTGATTATTTCACTAAGTGGATTGAAGCCAAACCCTTGGCCAAAATCATAACTAAACAAGTTGCATAATTTCTGTGGAAAAACATTATGTGCCGATATGGAATTCCCCGTGTCCTAGTCACCGACAATGGAACACAGTTTAACAACGAGAAATTCAAGAAGTATTGTGAAGAAAATGAAATTGAGTTACGGTTACCTCCGTGGCTCACCCACAAGCCAATGGGCAAGCAGAAGTAGCAAATCGAATAATCCTGGATGGACTAAAGAAGAGGATCGAGAAGTCAAGAAATAATTGGGTGGATGAGATACTTCCCATATTGTTGGCCTATAGGACTACTTGTAGAGTCATGACAGGAGCAACTCCCTTCATGTTGGCGTATGGGGCAGAAGCAGTAGTTCCAGTGGAGATATCACATTCCTCTCCAAGGATTTAGGCTTTCAATGCCGAGGAAAATGAGGAAGGACAAAGGTTGGCTCTAGACTTAATCGATGAAGTGCGAGATGAAGCACATGCAAAGATAGTAGAGTATCAGAAGAAGGCTTCATTCTACTACAACTTAAGTGTTAAAGAAAGGTTCTTTAAATAAGGTGACCTAGTCTTGAGGAAGATAGAAGCTTCTGGGGTAGGACAGAAAGGGAAACTTGCCCCAAATTGGGAAGGGCCGTACAAATACAAGAGCGTTCAGGGTAGAGGAACCTACAAGCTGGAGACTATGGATGGTTTTGAAGTCCCGAGAACCTGGCACGCATAAAACCTGAAGGTTTACTACGTGTAAGATAGTCGAAGTACGATTCTCACTTGTCATTGTGACAAGTAGGTTTAAAAGCACCTTGAAGCTTTGTTTGCATAGGATTTTTATTTTCTAGCTATTATTGATCAGGGTCGAACCCATATTATGTAAGGTTTTGGAAAACCAGACTTGAAATTGAAGAGTTCGAAATTATTTCAACCTATGGATGTTTGAGTTGTGATAATACTTGTGTGGCCCATTAGGGCAAGTTTGAATATTAAAGTATCGGAAAAATAAAGGAGAGAATGCGAATAAGGAAAGTAGCATATAAAATAGCCCCGGAGGGTAATAAGTTTTAATACAAACAAAAGTCCAGACATAAGTTAAGGATAAAATTATAGAATAGAAAAACTACTCCTCCATGCAGGAGCCTTCATTCTCTTGCTCCTTATCAGCGCCTTCAGCATCCTTCGCAGGAGAAGCGGGAGGAGAAGCAGTGTTAGGATCCAAGATGCGATCATCTGGCTGAGGGGAGTTGAAGAGGGCGTCTATGCTGTCCTCCGACTCAGCCTGCTCGGGACTTATAAAGTCCTTAGGGTCGACTAAGCCCGGGTGCTTCTCAGAAACCGCCTTTACGGCCGCATCCCATCCCTGAGTAAACTGTAGGGAATAAAGACCCTCATCATAAATCTCCATGAGATTCTTAAACTTGTCAGAATCCATGTAGTCATCAATGAGCTTATCCTTATCGCTCCTAAGTTTCACCAGCTCGGAATGAGCCTTAGCCAGCTCCTCTTTCTTCGTGTCCAGCTTCTTCTCCAGGACCTTGGCTCTCTCTTCCCATTTCTTCATCTCCTTCTCAAACCCATCTGAGTTACCCTTCCAGGACCTAGCCTGGTGGAGGGCCGCCTGGAAGTAGGTATTACTCTGCAAAGAAATATGTATGAGTTAGCACAAGTTTGTTGAAATACGAGAAAGCTGGGATTCAAAGAAAAAGAGAAAAAAGAAAGTTACCGCAACTTGGGCTTGAGAACCCAGAAGCTCAATAGTCTCGATATCACTCCCCGTAACAATGTCAGTAAAGTCATGGGGAGTGATGGAATGGTACGACCAATCCTTAGCATGTTTGGTGGATCCAACCACCGCATCGCTCCTCCTGAAGCCCCAGTTAGGCCTGAAGGAATGTGCCTTAAGTGGAGGATCCACATCGTCCCCCAACTCGACCACCGGGACATGGGGCTTAAGAAAAGAAGGACCGTCAGGTTTGCTCCTGGGGTCCTTGTTTAGCTTGGCCCTCTTCTGGCGGCCTGACTCCCCTTCCTTGGGCCTGTTGACATTATTGATGGCCTCGCAAGCTGAAAAAGAAAGATAGAAAGAATATTAAATTGCAGGAGAGGTAAAATGTTACAATTAAAGGGAAGGAAAAATGGTTATCCAGTTATAAATTTACCCTTATCACTAGCCTGAGAAAGACCGACTTTCTTCAAGGAAAACTCCTCTAAGAGGGTCCAGGTGTCTGTTTTCCCATCATCTGAAATTAAGGCTTGGTAGGCCACCTCCTCCTCATCAGATAATCTGATGCTACCTGGACTCCCATCTGACACTTTGCAAAAGGGCCTACGAAAGAGTGTGGCCCAATCACCCCCAGCCCATGTCAGCCTCACAAACTCGTCCCTCCATTTGGGGTTGTTCTCAACTATGGAATTACTATCAAAGATATGAGGGATTTTGGGCCATTGACGAATTAAAACCCAACCTGGTTGACTCATGGCGCTATTATAGAATTGGAAAACTTTCCTAAAGACAGCTACGGAAAGAGGAAAATTGTTTCTAAGACAAAGGACCATAAAACAGATAATGTTCCTCCAAGCGTTATGAGGGAGTTGACAATGGTTAATTTGTACATCGGCAAGGAAGCGAGGAATAAATTCATGGAATGGGAACCTAAGACCCGCGGTCAGGGCTCCTCGATAGATAAACAAAGTATCCCCCTCCCAATTACAAGTCCTATCCCCGGGGGCGGCTGGAGTGATCCTAAGGTGGGGTGGAAGTCTGTACAGGGTGTTCATGGACTCTATCCTACCATCTAACTCATGAAAGGTGTTACCATGGTTATACGAATCTAACTCAGATAGAGAGGGATATTCATCACCTCTCGAGTTAATCATATCAAGTAGGGAAGTATATGGAGATTGAATTTGAATGTTTGTACCTCTCTTAGAGACATTCATCTTCTGCAAATGAGCCAAGTCACGATCCGCCATTGATATGCTTCGATTAAAGGCTTGAAACCCAGAAAAACCTGAGAAAGGTGGAGCTGCGGTGGCTGAGGACGCTGGAAATCGCCTTCTCAAAGGAAGAACTCTAGAGAGATTTATGAGAGAAAATGAGAAATGTGAAGTGAAGTGAGGATTCTCACTTCACACTACACTTATATAGGAGAAAAGCTCGGAATACGAGGTGTTTCTAGGCCCATTTAGCTAGGCCCAACCTAAAAGCCCATCTACCAGAAATATCAGGAATAATCTAGAAGCTACTGTGGAAAATGAAGGGTCGAAAATCGACCAGAATTTTAAAATGGTTCGATCAGAGTCCTAATCGACAAAGAAAAAAATCCTAATCGATACTTCAATCGATCAAGAGGGAAGAAACCTATTAAGTTCGATCAGAGTCCTGATCGACGCCAAACAGAATCCTGATCGATACTTTATTCGAACAGAAGGAAAAAAATCCCCTAAGTTCGATCAGAGTCCTGATCGACCCCAAAAAGGATCCTGATCGATATCTCATTCGAGCAAGAAGGAAGAAAAACACTAAGATCGATCAGAGTCCTGATCGACACAGAAGAGAATTCAGATCGGTATTTCATTCGATCAGAACGGTAGAAAGCCACCTAGTTCGATCAGAATCCTGATCGAAATCGATCAGGAATTCTGGTCGATTAAGCCCATGTTTCAGTCGACTAAAGTGTCACTTTGAAGGCCAGTTCGATCAGAGTCCTGATCGAAATCGATCAGGAATCCTGGTCGATTCCGTATAGATCCTGATCGAAGATCACGTCGACCAGAATGTTAGTTCCTGAGCTAGTTCGATCAGGATCCTGATCGAAATCGGTCAGGAATCCTGATCGATTTTTTATACGTCCTGATCGATTTTAAGGCAGAAAATCAGGGAAAAACCCAGAAATTAAGGGAAAAATCCAGAAATTAAGGATAAATCCCAGAAATTAAGGATAAATCCCAGAAAATTAGGGAAAAATCTAGAAATTAAGGATAAATCCCATAAATTAAGGATAAATCCCAGAAAATTAGGGAAAAATCCAGAAATTAAGGATAAATCCCAGAAAATCAGGGAAAAACCCAGAAATTAAGGGAAAAATCCAGAAATTAGGGAAAAATTCCTGGAAATTAAGATAATTCCTGAATTAAAGGAAAAGTCGTTGTAAATGTGTAGGTCGCTCCACACTTTACGCAAAAACGAAACCCTGTAAGGGAATGAATAGACTTAACTTCTGCGAAACCTAATCAATGTTTCCCAAAAGTTGGGGGGCAAATGATAGGGATAAATAAATCCTGATTGTATAATTAAATATTGCAAGGTGTAGGGCTGCAAGGCCCAATAAGAAGATGTATGACATTCAGACCAAGAAGGTCAACACATTGATCAGGCCTGATGGACCATATCAGGCCTGATGGAACAAAGAAGGCCCAAAAGCCCTGATTATTTATTAATTTCGTAATTAATAAATAAAGGAGGAAAACAACTATTAAGATAAGTCCTAATGGGGATATAAATCCTTGTAGATTGGCCTCAAGGGGACCTAAAAGGATAAGGAATCATTTTCCTACTATCTAGGACTCCAAAGTCCATTCTAATTATGAGACTTGCCCACCAAGTCTCCTATACCAAGTCCAATTCAAGGACTCTCAACATCTATATAAGGGGTCTCGCCCCACAAATCAAAACTACATTTTTTGGCTTGATTCTCTAATTCACAGAGATACGTAGGCATCTCGTAAAGGCAGAATTAAGCTACGAAACATGAGAGCAGCCATTAAAGGCCTTGAGCTCCCGAATCTTAGTAATAAATACAGCAAATAATAACCTTAGTTTTTTATCCATAACAAGGACCATGTTTCAAAAAGGACTAGACGAACCCTTGAGTTAAGTCTTCTATTTAAGGCATACGATTAAGAATGGTATTAACCTGCTATCGTTGCTTTGACTGAAACTCTTCTGCAATTTTATCTACTTCATGTCATGAAAGTACGTCAGAGTTTGGAGTGTTCTTCATGAATTATGATTGGTGATTATGTTAACTCCTTAGAAGTATTCTATACGACATGTATGGACTCCGTATGGTTAGATATTAAGATTTCATGGAAAGTGAATGACGACAGTAGGTCAGTGGTGGACCATAGTAATGCAGCAATGATTCTGCGAGTAATGAGCTGATTACAACCGTGAGAGTTGTATTGGAATGGATGTTGAGATTGAGTACCACTAATCGGGTCGTGGTAGTGTATAAGTTATCATTGATAGACTAATTAAGTAGAGTATCTACCTATTGAATATTTATTCCCTCTTATGAAAAGAGAGTCGTATTACTATATGAGGAAGGTTGCGGTGCAAGCATAGAATTCTAGTAACGATGATATCTAGAATGAGATCCCAGATTCGATTTTCAATATCGAGGGAGTTTCAAAGGTGATTGTGTATAAGCTCGAGGAAGAGCATGGGTCCATAGAATGATGGACGGAATAGCAAAAATATTTAGGCATGTGAAATACGATGCTATAATACTTGATGTTGATATAAATACATATATGTTTTGTTCTCCTATGACAAACCTCTATAGTTCAGAGGTAGGTTCCAAGCCAGATATTTTGTGGCAGTATATTTTTTTATATATACAATTCTCTTCAATTCGTTCTTTTCTCTCATTTTCATTTCATATAAGTTGAGAAGAACAACCTTTCCAGAAGGGGAGGTATTGCCGAATGACTATCTATCTGTATGATAAAAGCCTAATAGGATACCACATATTGTTTAATTTCTTGTCAAGTACTAAAGGCTGGCCACCTTCTGTACTAACTATGCGATATAACAAGTGTTCATGATCATAGTGATCTCTCAATAAATTCTTTTACTTCTATATGAAGGACTAAGCTTTCGAAGATAGAAGCAGCTGAAAAAGGAGTAGTAAAGTTGTGGTAGTATTCGGAATGGAAACACATTCGTGATACTAAGGTTGACGAGGCTATTAAAAGGTTATAGAACGCTAACGAGCAAAAGTATAACCAGTATAATATTAGGAACGGAAGGTAGTAGCGATTACGAACTGGAAAAGAATGGGTATTGAGAAGCAAAAGCTCTAATGCTAAAAGCTATAATGAGAGTCTGTGCAATAGACTTGAAAGAAATTGGAATGATCACTTAACACGGATTGAGTTTTCTTACGACAATAGATCATATGTCATTATCGAGTTATCACCTTATGAGATCCTTGAGGGAAGACAATGTCGATCTCCCTTATGTTAGGATGAAGTTGTAGAGCGCAAGATGCTCGGACCCGCAGTAGTCCAAAGGACCAAGGATATAATAAATCTAATCAGAGGACGGCTGGTAGTAGCCCAAGATGGACATAAGAAGTATGTTGATTTGACACGAAAGGACAAAGAATAGGAAGTAGGGGACCTAGTGTTTTTAAAGGTATCCCCTTGGAATCCCCGGAAAGGATTGATGAGGTTCGGAAAGAAAGGAAAGCTAAGTCCATAATTTGTCGGACCCTTGGATATACTAAAACTTATTGGGAAGTTAGCATACGAGCTAGCCCTACCCCCGAACCTGTAGCAAGTTCATAACGTGTTCCACGTATCAATGTTAAGGAAGTGTAATTCGGATGCCAGATAAATAGGGGCATATGAGCGCATAGACATGCAACCCGACGTAACCTATATGGAGCAACCAGGAAGGTTATAGAGTGAAAAGGAACAAGTGCTTAGGAGAAGGGTTATCAAACTATTCAGAGTTTGATGGAAGAACCACAATGTGGGAAAATTTACTGGAGAGTTAGAAAGTGCAATGTTAAGAGAGTATCCCTATTCATTTTCTATCTGATTCCGGGACGGAATCCTTTTAAGGAGGTGAGACTGTAATAACCCCAAATTTTGGAATTTTTTTAAACCCTTATGAATAGTGATTTTTGCAGAATAAGAAAACTTTTCATGCCACACTATGTAGGGGTTCTTCTATTGTTATTCTGAGATCTTATTAGTACTTTATATGGGATATAAGTGTATGTAAAGATCGTCAGAATCCAAATTCGAACACTTTGATTTTTCCCGAAAATCCACCAGATTCAGAAAGAAGTGAGTATAAGGTAACAGGATAAATAGGATTTAAATTCAAGGATTTTAAGAGGGGATCATAAAAAGGAATATAATGTTTTGAGAAAGGTTAAGGAAACCTAAGTAATAAGATCCCGGGTATGATCCCTCAAACGATAAATGAAAACAAAAGTTAAGCGAACCGTATAACAGATCAGCGGTCATTAGCCAAATAATTAAAAGCTAATCAAAGAGATTAGTGGGGATGATGTCATCAAACCAATGAGAAGAGGACAAAGGATGGAGGGTGACATCACATGGTGACATAAGCATGACCAAGCAAATGTGTTGTTGGATGATTGTGAGCCACAAAATATTTACCATGGTAACAACCTAATTAACAAGCAAAACAAACACAAAAATCAAAAGTAACCAAAACAAAAACATTTTCTTCTTCCCCCACTCTTTGCTCTCGGCTTTTCCATGAAAAGCAAAGGAGAAAATTTTAAAAATCAAGCTACACACCTTCATAATTCAAGAGGTTTGTTTCTTTAGCTTCCATAATTCATAACTAAGATGAGCCATAAGTTTAAGCTCAAGATTCCTTGTTTAACATAGCTAATCAATTCATCTAAGTTCTTGGTGAATAGTGTTTTCAAGAAACTAACTTTGTGTTTTCTTATGTTTTCTTCAAGATCCAAGCTTAGTAAAGATAGTTAGTGGTTATTTAAGGCTTCCTAAGTGATTCTCCACTCTCCAAGGAAGGTATAACCCCTCCAAACCCTAACTTTACTTTGAGTATTAGGTTTGGTTTTGTTTGTTATAGTTCATGAGAGCATGATTCTTGTATGTTTAGAGTTTGGATGGAATTATAATGATTTTGGGTTATAAATCTTGGTTGTTGGTTGATGAACCTTAAGTATAATTAGTAGCTCTTGTTTGAGATTGAATAAGTTGGAAAAATCATGAGGTTATGGACTGAGTTAGTAAGGTTTGGATGAAGTTTGGTGGTATTGGTGGTTATGGGTTGATTTGTGGTTGATTGTGGTTGATTGGAGTAGTTTAAAATTTGGTAATCGCGTAAACATAGCCGTCGTAATGTCCGATTTACTTTAGACTGTTTTTGCTCTTAACATTAGGACCCGTGAACTCACTGCTAGGTTTTTACCATTGCCATGATTAGATAGTTCATGTTACGAGCTTCGTTTTGATATGTGGTTCGTTTGATTCCGATGTACGGATTAGGAGAAACGACCGTTTTAAGTAACGACGTTTCGCGAACGAACCATTACCCCTCGCCTTACTTTGAAACATAGGTTAAAGACCTTAAAGGACTAATTGGAGTATGAAACATTTATTTAAAGTGTATTAGGCAGTTGGTAAGGCACTCGCGAAAGAATCTCCTTAAAACCCTTAATGGTTAATTTATTAAAAATGGTGGAGCCGAGGGTACTCGAGCGACTTAAGTGAATCGTTAAGCGCAAAAGCGAACGTTAGGGTCTAATTGGTTAAAGTATAGATTCATAAGCGACTTTGGTTTAATTCCAACTTATATGTTGTTTATAGGTTACCAGACTCGTCCCAAGCCATTTGTAACCCCCAGTCGCTCAGGCAAGTTTTCTACCCGTATAACTGTTGTTGTGATTTATATGTGTATATGCATGATCTTGTGATAAATGCATATTTGTTATTAGCAATTTCTTGCGATATATTGGAGCATGTGATATGGTATATATGCATGCCTGTTTCGTATTCTTGATTTATATATCTGTTGGTTCAAATGCTTATTAGTTGCATAATACCTATGCTAGAGATAAGCAGTAGTTGCGTATACCCTTAGTATAGGGGACCCAAAGGTGAACATATTTCTAAATCGGGAGTCGATGCTCCCGAGTATATTATATATATATATTTATATATATTTATATATATATGGATATAGTTTTCAAAACTATTGATCGAATAAGGTTTATTCGATAACTTTATTTTATTTAATGAATATTATTTGAATATTCATTCGAGGACTTATGACTCTATTTATTCTATTTAATGATTATTAATTGGATATTCATTTGAGGATGTATGACTCTATTTATTTTATTTAATGAATATTATTTATAATATTCATTCGAGGTATTAAGACTCCGCTTATTATTTAATAATATCCTTTATTTTATTAAAGAATAATGTTTCGATAATCAAACTTATTTTCGATTATTCAAATAAAGATAGTACTTTCATATAAGTATATCTTTGGTTATTTAATATTCATTTCAAGTATGAGTTTTAAAACTTCTACTTCGATTATTTTTATAAGGATTATCTTTATGAGAATATTATTGAAATAATAATATTCAGATATTTCTAATATATCGGGACTGATTTATTTTAATAAATCAGCAGTACTCCAAACATTCTTAAAAATGTTTTCGAGTCTTCAAAATGATTTCTAAAAGTTAGGGCGGATCCCAAAACTCATTCTTTTATATTTAAGATCCTTCTTTCGAAGGGGATTTAAATACTCGCTCAAAACCTGGGGGATCCGGCTCTGTGGTGTATTTTACATTCGCAACGTGGTTGCTGTTTTGAGAAAACAATTTGATTACTTGCCCAACATTCAGGAAGTAAGTCCATCTAATTGAGTCGGCATAAGCGACATGCCGGGGTACGGTCTATCAAAGTGTAAGTGGCTGGGTAGAAGTCCATCAACGCGTAAGAGGCCGGGTGGCGGTCCAACACAAGGTCCTTATGTGGCCAGGGTGATGACCGGTGGGGGATTCATCCATCTACTAGTAGAAAAGGTTACTTATTGGTATCTTTGCCTGATCAGCAAGATATCAGGTTTATGCCAAGGTTTTTTCCTTTCCAAATTCATTGGATATTGCAACTCTGTTTATAATTTTCATAACAGAGGTTTTCAAGGAGTGTATGAAATGTATATATATAGGTGTATATATATATATCGGGACTTAATGAAGTATCTCGTAACTTCATTATTTATAACGATATTCAAAGATTGAATCTATTCAAATCTTGTCTTGTAGTCTCATCTATGTGATGAACTTTTGAAACTAATTATAACTTGAGCGGTGGTAGTTCAAGTAGTATTCGAAAAAGATATAAGCATATTGAAGTATCTTGTAACTTCATCTTTTCAACTTATATCTGGTTAATGATTATCTTATGCATGACAAAGATTTCCACAAAAACGTTGAGACAAGGTTAGATATATGAGATCACCTTGCAACGATAGTTTTATACAGTTATAAACTGGAACTCTGTGTATATTATACATGGCAGAGGATTTCAAAGATTTTGAAAAGTATATATGTATATATACTGAATATTTTGCGACTTCGTCGCGTTAAGATATCAGCTTGGTTCATTTCTTCTTGACCAAGACTTTCATGAGTACTATGAGAATGCTCATATATAGTTAATCATTATACATATTATTTTGGTGGGCTTGTTGCTCACCCTTGCTTTCTTCTTTCATCACACAACATCAGATATACAAGATGAACAGGACCAAGCTCCCAATTCGTGAGCAGATAGGAAACGTTTCGTAGTTTCCTATAGGCGTTGATGTCGCTATAGCTGAGGTAGGAACTACCAATAGGCTAGGCTTTCAACTTTTGATGTACCAGACTTAGGTATCTTTATCAATTGTAATAATGGCAAAGAAATGTAAATTTATTTAGAAACCCTTTTTAGGTGTATTGGCATATAATTTTGGAATAAAATGACTCGTGTTATTTTTGGATATTCATCTCCGAGACTATAACTTGTGGTATGTGTGTTTATTGTGGGGTCATAGTACAGAGTAGTTGATTGTTTATTAAGATTGAGTGTTATTAAGGGAAATGGAACTCGTGACAACCCGGATCCCCGACCCCGGATTTGGGGGTGTTACACACACCCTCACCCTCATATTCTAAGGTGGCACTCCCCTCACTCACTTTTTCCATGCTGGAATAAATAGCATGCATATGGTGACTCTCAACCTCTCCTTTTGCCTGGGAGCAACCCAGCCTCTCACTCAAATTACCACTCCCTTCCCTCTAACCTAAAAGTGATTGAACAGTAGCCATGTCTTCTACAGTTGGAATTGTTTCTGTTATATGTGTAGAGACCATCAACGGATAGGGAGTATCCGTTGAAGTGGAAACTGATGGTATCAACGGA
The DNA here is from genome assembly GCF_009905375.1 of Apium graveolens. Classification (NCBI taxonomy): domain Eukaryota; kingdom Viridiplantae; phylum Streptophyta; class Magnoliopsida; order Apiales; family Apiaceae; genus Apium; species Apium graveolens. Next base: position 103,841,112 of record NC_133649.1, on the reverse strand, counting down.
TGACTGCTGTTAAGCTTATCCGTCGAAGAACAACCACTTGTCAACGGATGAGAGATATCCGTTGAAGAAGGAAAAGATGTAGATATTAAAAGTGACATAATTATTGAATTTGTGTGAATTGATTTTGAGTGAGGTGACACAGATTCTTCAACTATATCTGAAAGAATTGCCTGATGATCCAACAAATCATCTAAAAGATGATGATCATCAGGTTTTGAGTGGGGCTCCTCCCTGAGTTTTAAGGAGGGAGAATCAGGAATTGATGTGAATATCATATCCACATCCAGAGAGGGTGATGGAGAGTTTGATGATTGATGTGTTTCTATTATGAGAGAATGGGGCTGTGACTCCACATTTGCTGGAGTCACATCAAGCTGAATTTGAGAAGGCAAAGATACAGGTGGATGTATCTGTGCTGTGTGTGCCCCCTGTGTGGAAACTAGGGTCTTGGCCTTCTTCTTCCTTGAAAAGGCTTTAATTGGTGAATGTGTGGCTCCAGTGTCCCTCCCTCTTTTTTTCTGTGTCCCTGGTTGGGGACTATTTTCAATAGCTGCATCCTTTTGGGAGGATGCAACTAGGGATGTGTTTGACTCCTTTAGAACCACCACAGTCTTTTGAGAGACTGTGGCTTGGCTGGCTGGGGTACCACTCACCTCTCCCACCTTATCCTGGGGGGTTTCTTGATGTTCACCCCTCCCCTCACCACTCACACCCTGTTCACTCCCTTCAGGGTTTATAGTAGTTGTTACAACTGTTGTCTTTTGAGAAATAACAGAGGTGGTTTTCTTTGACTTGTGTTTTAAAATTTTAGTTTTGGTGGCTTTGGTAGGAACCTGTTTGGACAGAGACACAGATTCCATTGCCACACTAGAAGGCAAAGAAACAGTGGGGCTGGAAACAGTAGGAGTTATTGAAGTGTTTACCTCACTTACCTGTGGTTAATTCATGATTGGCAGATATACCAATGGCACCTGGCTGTTGAGGTTGATTCTCAAAAGGTCTGCAAGGACCCTTTTTTCTTGTGCCCAGCATTTGAGTTTATTGCTCTCATTAGATATAACCAGTCCTTCAGCAACATGGTTAGCCAATAACATAAAGAATCTAGCATAGTAGATGTTATGTGGTCTATTAGCTTTGTTACCTAACCTGGAACCTAATTCTAGCATGACATAGTTGCTAAAATTAAAGTACCTATCAGAAACTAGCATATAGAGCATATTAACAAGAGATGAAGTTATGGCATCAAAATTGCTAATCTTCCCAGAGAAAACCTTGATAAAAGCATCTCCAAGAAAACTCCATTCTTTCCTAAGGCCCTTCCTTCTAATACTACCTAAGCTAGCAGAATCAAAAGCATAGCCTATGGAATCTAACATAGCAGATACATCTTTATCAGTGTGAGGTATCATGGCATTATTCTCAGGCAACTTAAAGCAAGACTGTATATCATCACAGTTAATGCAATAATCCTTACCTTTGAGAGAGAAGGCAATAGTCATATATGTGGAGTTGAACTCTTCAGTTGTCCAAATCTCCTCAATTACCTCACAGTAAATGGTTGGGGCTTCCAGCATTGCATAGCTTAGTTTGCAGTTTTTGATGAAGTCCATCATCTTGTGATAATCAGAATGGGCTTCATTCTTTTCAACCAAGGCTACGAAATTGTTCTTTTCATAAACAAATCCAGACTGAGACATAATTTTGACTACCGGTGCCATTGTTGTGAGTAGAGGTTGCAGAGAAAAACTTGAGAGTTTTGGGAGAGAAGGAGAATAAAAATTGCAAGAAAGCGTAAAGTGAAAATAAAAATTCAATGGGCTTTTATACTTTCTTGAATTAAAACATAAATAAAATGATTAAATGATACTTTTAAATAAATTACAGCCGTTTAAGAGTAAAGAAAACTGTAGAAATTCTGAAAACTGCATTTAATACAAATACATACAACAGTGTATATCTGTATCAACGGTTAAGTAAAAGAAATAACGACTGTGACTCACTTAAAGTAACTGATGTGACACTTCAACGGATAAGGTAAATAGTTATCCAATGATGATCAACACTATTTTATCCGTTGAGGGATAAAATTACCAGAAATGTATTTGTCTTTCAACAAATAATGAACATCCGTTGATAGAACAATTTTGGCTTTTAACGGATAGGGAATATCCATTAATTGAATAATTTTTACTTAAAGCCAACTTTGTTCTTGCAACAAATTCATTTCGGGCTTCAAGGCAGATTATAAAGAGGACATAAATATATGAATAATTAAGCATACCTAACTCACTTACTAATCTTGTGAATGTTGATTCATCAAGTGGCTTGGTAAATATGTCTGCAATCTGCTTTTCACTTGGAACAAAATGAAGTTCCACTGTACCTTTCATCACATGTTCCCTAATGAAGTGGTACTTGATGTCAATGTGCTTGGTTCTTGAGTGCTGCACTGGATTTTCAGTAATGACAATGGCACTTGTGTTGTCACAGAATATAGGAATTTTGTCAACAGTTAGTCCATAGTCAAATAGTTGATTCCTCATCCATAGTATCTGTGCACAGCAACTACCAGCAACAATGTACTCAGCTTCAGCTGTTGATGTAGAAACAAAATTTTGCTTCTTGCTGAACCATGACACAAGCTTGTTCCCTAGAAATTGACAGGTGCCAGTTGTGCTTTTCCTGTCTATTTTGCAGCCTGCATAATCTGCATCTGAGTAGCCAATTAGATCAAAACCAGACTCTCTAGGGTACCAAATTCCTAGATTTGGAGTCCCTTTGAGATATCTGAAGATTCTTTTAATAGCCACTAAGTGAGATTCTTTAGGGTCAGCTTGAAATCTAGCACAGAGACATGTAGAAAACATTATATCAGGTCTACTAGCAGTTAAATATAAAAGTGAGCCAACCATGCCTCTATAACTTGAAATGTCCACAGACTTTTCAGCCTTGTTTAGTTCAAGATTGGTGGCAGTGGCCATGGGAGTTTTTGCAGGTGAACAGTCCATTAAGTCAAACTTCTTTAAAAGATCATAAATGTATTTAGTTTGACTAATGAAAATTCCACCACTAACTTGTTTAACTTGTAAACCAAGAAAATAAGTTAGCTCTCCCATCATGCTCATTTCATATTTACTTTGCATTAACTTAGCAAACTTTTTACAAAGCTTATCATCTGTAGATCCAAATATAATATCATCTACATAAATTTGAACAAGTATTTTAGAGCCATTAACATTTCTAAAGAAAAGAGTTTTGTCAACATTACCTCTTGTGAAGTGATTATCTAGAAGAAATTTTGACAAAGTCTCATACCAGGCTCTAGGTGCTTGCTTTAGTCCATAGAGTGCTTTCAACAGATAATACACATAGTCTGGAAATTTTGGATCTTCAAATCCTGGAGGTTGGTTTACATAAACTTCTTCCTCCAATTCCCCATTTAGAAATGCACTCTTGATATCCATTTGATAGACTTTGAAATTGGCATGGGCTGCATAGGCTAGAAAGATTCTGATGGCTTCAAGTCTGGCAACTGGAGCAAATGTTTCATCAAAATCTATTCCCTCTTGTTGAGAATAGCCTTTAGCAACCAATCTGGCTTTATTCCTTATGACAATGCCATTTTCATCCATCTTGTTTCTGAATACCCATTTTGTGTCAATAGAACTCTTGTTCTTTGGCTTGGGTACCGGCTTCCATACTTTGTTCTTTCAACGGATGCTGCATTGCTTCTTTCAACGGAAGCTGAATTATGACTTTCAACGGATGCAGCATTCTGTGCATTATCCAAAGGCAGATTTTGAATTCTTCTTGAGATGCCTTCTTCATCATTCTCATCTTCACTATCATCACAATATATCTCAATATTGTCAAATTTGAGTCCTTCATGATGTCCCTCATCTGTTAGTCCATCAATCTTTTTATCATCAAACACAACATGCGCAGATTCCATGACAATGTTGGTTCTTAGATTGTAGACCCTATATGATTTTCCAGCAGAATAACCAACAAATATTCCTTTATCAGCCTTTGCATCAAACTTCCCTTTGTGATCAGATTGATTCCTTAAGATGTAACATTTGCAACCAAAGACATGCAGAAAGTTTAAAGTTGGTTTTCTTCTCTTGAATAATTGATAGGGAGTCATGCCTTTTGCCTGATTGATTAGAGAAATATTCTGAGTGTAACATGCACAGTTAACAACCTCAGCCCAAAAGTAAGTTGGGAGTTTTGACTCTTCAAGCATTGTCCTTGCAGCTTCAATTAGTGATATGTTCTTCCTTTCCACCACACCATTTTGTTGTGGGGTCCTTGGAGCTCAGAACTCATGCATGATCCCATTTTCTTCACAGAACAACTTCATGGTTGAATTCTTGAACTCAGTTCCATTGTCACTCCTAATATTCCTTGCTTTGGAATCAGGATGATTGTTGACTTGCTTGATATGATTGATAATGATTTCACTAGTTTCATCCTTTGATCCAAGAAAATAAACCCATGAAAACTTTGAGAAATCATCTACAATCACCAGGTAATATCTTTTCCTTGAAATTGACAATACATTGACTGGTCCAAAAAGATCCATGTGTAGCAGTTGTAATGGTTCATCAATTGCAGATTCAAGCTTCTTACTGAATGATACTTTCTTTTGCTTTCCTTTCTGACAAGCATCACACAGTCCATCCCTTGTGAATTCTACTAGAGGCATTCCTCTAACTAAGTCCTTTTTGATTAGATCATTCATTGTCTTGAAATTCAAATGGGATAGCTTCTTGTGCCATAACCAACTTTCAACTGAACTTGCTTTGCTGAGAAGACAAGTAATAGATTCTGCATCTGTAGAGTTGAAGTCAGCTAAATACACATTCCCTTTTCTAACTCCAGTTAGAACCACTTTATTGTCCTTCTTACTTATGACAATACAGGCTTCAGAATTGAAGGAAACAATATTCCCTCTGTCACATAGTTGACTGATGCTCAATAAGTTGTGTTTGAGACCATCAACCAATGCAACTTCATCAATGATGACATTTTCGTTTGAAATCAAGCCATATCCTATAGTGAATCCTTTGCTGTCATCTCCAAAGGTTATGCTAGGGCCAGCTCTCTCCTTAAACTCTGTGAGCAGGGTGAAATCTCCTGTCATGTGTCTTGAACAGCCACTGTCCAAGTACCAAATATTCCTTCTTTTTCCCTGCACACAACAAAATCAATCAAGTTGATTTTGGTACCCAAGTTTCCTTGGTCCAGCCTTGTTAGTATTTTTCCTAGACTTCATTCCTACTGCATCTTTTGACTTAGGTAACTTTGGGTCAACCTTGGTCTCAGATGTAGTTGGTTGAAGTGTAGGGTTAGTCACAGAATCATTTATCACATTTAATTGAATTTGATAAGGCATAGATTGTGCAAACATGTTATTCCATATAGGCATATTGTATGGCATTTGAGGCATACTGAATACAGTAAAATAAGGATTATTAATATATGGCATGTTTGCAAAATGTGCATGGGGATTCTGATGAGACATAACAGGCATGGCATGCAGAGGTGACATAGACATGTTAGGCATGGAGGGATTTGAAGGCATGGGAGCATTCTTAACAGATTTGCAGTTATCAGATAGATGATTAACACTTTTACAATGCACACAGCTTTTTCTAGGAGCATACCTATCAGGTGTGTAATTGTTATGTTTATTAATCCCTACCTTCCCATTTCTTTTAGATTTTCTTTTAGTTTCCTTTTTATCCTCAACTAACTTAAGCCTATTTTTCAGCTGATCTAAAGTCATGTGTCCTATATTCACCTTACTGGCATCTTTGGATGTGCTAGCTCCTTCTTTGACAAAGTTATTGAAAGTTGAACCATCCTTCTTATTGAGATTTTTATTTTTAAAATTACTTGCCTGTTTTAATTGATGAGCCTTCAACGGATGCTCTTTTTCTTCCTTCAACGGATAACTTTCATCATCCATTGATTCCACATCCGTTGACAATCCATCAATTAATTCTAACTCCTTTTTGTTTTTCTTCCAGGCATCCTCACAGAATGATTCAATTCCCTGAACCTTGGCAATCTGAACACTAACATCCCTAGATGTTTTCCAGGCCTTGATTACCTCTTGCTCACTCACTAACTGTTTAGAAAGAATTTCTACTTTCTTAACAGCTTCTTCTAGTTCACTCTCAACAGTCAAGCATTTAAGTTTAATCTTTTCAAGCTCAATTACCTGATCCTCTAACATAACATTCCTATCACTTAAAAACACATTATTCTCTTTGATCCAAGTGTTTTCTTTGGCTAGTGATTTAAGGGAAACTCGCAAATGATATAATTCATTGGACATATCATTTATGGCTTCATTGCATTCATTTTTAGAAAGCTGAGAGAGATCGGTAGTAATTACCTGGTTGCTTGATGAATTAGTTTCATTTTCATCAAAATTAGCCATTAGGGCCAGGTTGACATATTCCATATCATCATCTTCATTGACTCCATCTGCTGCCCAATCATCTTGAGTGAGAAAAGCTCTTTCCTTTTGTTTGAGCAAATCAAAATACTTCTTTTTGTAATCAACTTGCTCAAATTTCTTCTTATCAGAGGTTGGCTTCCTACACTCACTTGCAAAGTGTCCACTAATGCCACAGTTATAACATTTGAACTTGGATTTGTCCACCATGTTTTTGTTTGGTTTAGTGAATTTTGTATTTTTCCTAAACTTCATATTTGCAAACCTCCTGGACAGAAAAGCTAGATGTTCATCAACATCATCAGAGTCATCCTGACTGGAATTGTCTTCATCCTCAGCTACTTGCTCTTTACCCTTGCTTGATTCTGATTTGCTTGTGCCAATTTTGAGACTTGGCATTGTCTTTTCCTCATTACTGGCTTCAATTTTCTCACTGTCAGCTACAAGTGCAACTGTTCCTCCTTTTCTCTTTCCCTTTTCCAGCAGCTCATCCTGCTCCATTTCAAGTTCATAAGTCTTCAAAATTCCATATAATCTTTCAAGTGTGAAGTTCTTATAATCTTGAGAATTTCTTAGAGAGACAGTCATAGGCTTCCATTCCTTTGGTAGAGACCTCAGAAATTTTAAGTTGGAATCCTTGACTTGGTACACTCTACCATACAGCTTCAATCCATTTAACAGTTTTTGAAATCTGTTGAAGGTATCATTTTATGATTCTCCTTCTTCAAAGTGAAAATATTTATACTGTTGAATAAGAAGTTGCATCTTGTTATCTCTAACCTGCTCAGTACCTTCACAGATGATTTGTACAGTATCCTAAACTTCCTTTGCAGTTTGACTATTGATGACATTGTCAAACATATCTTGATCTAAGCCATTAAACAAAATGTTTATGGCTTTCTTGTCCTTGCGGATTTCTTCTATGTCTTCAATAGTCCATTCTGCTTTTGGCTTGGGAATGGACTGTCCAACAACAACTGTTGCAGTAGCAGCTGTGGCCACTTTGTGAGGGATGTGAGGACCATTTTCAAAACAGTTGATGTAGCTTTCATCTTGAGAAAGAAGATGTAAATGCATCTTCACTTTCCAGTGATGATAGTTATCTTTTTCTAGGACTAGAATCTTTATTCCAATATCCTTCCTAGCAGGAGGATTCTTCTGTGCACTCATGATGTTAGCAGAATGGATCTTTAAACTCTTTGTATGTTAAGAGCTTGCTCTAATACCAATTGTTATTCCCAATGGACTAACAATGAGATTTACAGAAGGGGGGTTGAATGTAAATCTCAAAACTTTTTCAAGTTTTGAGCAGTTTCTAAGGCTAAGTGTTTTAGTGAGCAAATGTGTGTGAATTGCTTGAAGCTAATGCAGACATATATATATTCAAACACAAATGTAAAGAACACAGAGAAATTAAAAACTTTTCTGGTGGATTTGTTGTTCCACCAGAGATGTGTTATTTCAGAAAATCTGTGATTCAAAGAATTAAATCACAGCTGCTTCCTAGTACAAACTATATGATTTTCTCTCTGGATTTTTCTAAACAGCTCTAGAAAATTCACCTCTAATTACTAGCTGTTACTTGGTTTATATATCACCAAGTTTACAAGTGAAGACAAAACTGTAAAATACAATTAAAAGGCTCTTCACATGTTTCTTCTTCATTTCTCTATCCAATGCAATTTAGGTTTAGCTGTAAATCTTTGAATACTCCCTTATTTGCACCAGAATGGAAATGCTGCATTTTCTTGATTCCTCCTAGAGGCTGCCACATTCTAGTTTGTCTCTGTCAACCCATGTGCCTCTGTCAGCTTATGAATTGTCACTATAAACTGCTATTGAACTAAGCATCCGTTGAAGCTTTCATCCGTTGATGCCTTATCCGTTGAGGCTTTATCCGTTGAAGCTTTATCCGTTGATGAATTAGCAGTTGAAGTCTTTATCCGTTGAAGCACTTATCCATTGATGGATATTATCCGTTGAAGCTTTAGAGACATCCGTTGAAGCTTTGTTTCTTATCCGTTGAAGGTCTTCAATATCAGTTGATACTTTTTCACTTATACAAAATTACAAGGCATGAAATATTTATAATTAGCCCTCCTATTTGCATATCCACTAGTAATCAACATGACTGATAATTTCCTACAACATCTAAGAATTACAACTTGAATCCAGAGAATGGAATGTGCTACAATACTAAACTTATTGCTAAGTAAAGCTACTCCTTCAACGGATAGCCAATATGGTCTTATCCGTTGAGGCTACAAACACTAGATTTCTACTTAAGTGTTTTGTTTAACTTATCATCAAACTAATACACATATTCCTAACATAAACTCTACCATCTGTCATGAAGTACAACAAGATGTGTTCTTTCAAGTAGGTATGGTAAACCATTTGTACAGATTCCAGTTGATTCAATCTCTCAGGAGTTGCGTTAATACCTGGTTCACTCAAGGAAGTTGGATCATTGGTAGTGTTCTGTATTCTTCTTTCATCAGCACTTCCCAATCCAGTTTTATCTCTTGCTTCCTTTCCAGTAACTACTCTTGCTTCAAAACCACTTACAGCAGTCTTCAAAGGTTGAGTCTATTTTGCTTTAGTGAATCCTGGTAGGAGTTTCTTTGATCTATCTTCTGATATCAAGTTAACTTGAGCTGTGTCAGAGGTTACTTGCTTCTTCAAAATATTAGAACTTACAGTCTCTTGACTCTGAACAACTTGAGCCATGTCAGAGATTGTTTTAAGAACTTTTCTTGAAGTCAGAGCAAGATCATCCTTTTCATCAGTGATTTCTTCATTCTCAGGAGGCACATAAAACTTGATAGGTTCACCAACCTTTTCTTTACCCTTGGATCTTGGATCTATCTGCGGTTGTGATTTAGCCAATGTTGCTTCAGTATTTGTCCTTTCTTTTATCACAATGCCTTTGAGTTTTGGAAGTGTCTTTTTACCAGAAGCTTCAGATTTAGATGTGACTTTCTCTGATTTAAGTCTGGCTTCTTCTTCCATTAAGCTCTCCAAGTCCATTCCTGGATTTTCCTGAAGAAATAACTGTCTTGACATTTCTTCATCAAGATCTAAAAGTTCATCAGAACTTATCCTTTTACCAGTAGCAGAACTAATTCTTTTCCCAGTATCAGAACTTGTCCTGTGACTTGTGATTTCAGCTTTTCTTAATGAGAAACCTCTACCTTGACTATGACCTCTACCCATTCCCGAGTTTCCTTGATCATCCTTTGCATCATCCTTCCCTTTCAGTGTCTTATCAGTTTTGCATTTTGACTTAATTACTTTCTCCCCCTTTTTTGGCATCAGCAGGTAATAGAAGAGAGACAAACAATTCCTCTGAGGCTTGGATTTCATTAAGTTGTGATTGCTGAGAAGCTTGATTTTTCAGAATATCATCAATCTGAGCTCGTTGAGTCTCTTGAGTCTTCTCAATATAAGCAATCCTGTCAAAGGTAGGTTGGAAGAATTTTTTCTTTTCAATCTTGTGAACTTGTTCTTGTTTGATAAATTCTTCCTGAATCTTGTGTAGCTCTGCATGAGTAGTTGAATGGAGACCTTGTAGATGTTTAGTACTCAATGCAGTGACTCTAAGCTGTGTTTTGAAATCATCAGAATTTAACATTTCATCAACTTTTGTCAAGTGCTCAGCCAGATGCTTTGCAGATGGAACACAAACAATTGAGTTCCATTCCTTAGTCCACTCCTGTCCTGCAGGAGTTTCACTCCAAGGCACTGGTGCTTCTCTTGTAACAAACTTCTTAACAAGTTCAGATTTAAGAACAGTTTATTGAGGGGCATGTCCTGAAGGACCTGCTTCATCAGCATCTGTATTTGGAGCAGCATCACCAGTATCTCCAACATTTGCAGCATCAGAACTTACAGAATCAGTATCTTTTGATAAAACAACAGTGTGAGTAGCAATGGAGGCTTCAGCATCCTCTAATTGCTGATCTGGTTCCAAGTTCTGATCAACAGCCATATCCTGATGCTCACCTATATTCTGATCATCAGCATCTAGATGCAGAGAAGGTGTAGTAGATAATTCTGGAGTTTGAGCAGCATCAGTAAAAGGTGTTGTTGATGGATTAGTTGCTGTTGGAGCTTCTAAGCAAATAACTTCAGGCACAACCAAGGTCTGGATATCTATATCAGCACTTGTGCCTGTATTAACAGGAGATACAGACTTTTGAACAGGAGACACAGATGGTGTGTTGGCCTTTTCAGTAATAGCTTCCGGAGGTGAAGTTGATGGAGAAGTAGTGACTTTAGCAGATTCCTTTTCTTGTGAGATCAGAGATTCTTGATCTCCTTCCTTAGCTGCTGCTTCTTCATCATCTGAAACTGGCCTTTTTGCCCTCTGTTTCTTGTATCTCTTTGAAGATATGGATTCCTTGGGAGTTTCAGCAACAGTCATTCTTCTAAGCCTTTTGAGAAGCTTAGATCCCTCAATTCCAGAATCCTTCTGAGAAGTCACTTTCTCAGCTTCTTGGACAACAGGTTCTGATGTAGAAACCTGTTCCTCACTGTCTGACTCATCTCTCAAAGCAATCCTCCTTCTCTTTTGAGGTGTTTCAGGAACAGTCTTTGTCCTCTTAGGCTTGGAAGATGAAGGCTTCACAGTAGGTGCTGAGGATGAGGGTTGAACTGTCTGTGAAGTGGAGAGATATGATTTGATATATTGTCTGAGGGTTGGTTGAGTAGTATGAGTGGTATGTTCTGATGGTTGTTGTGGTGTTTGGGAGGTGGTTGTTGGTTGAACATCAGGATAAACAGATCTGTAGGATTCAGGATCATCATTTACTAAGATCTGTTTTACAGACTGAGGAATCTGTAAAGGTCTAACCACTTGTTTCTTAGTGTCAGCATTTACCAGGTCATGAAAGTAACGTTTTGCAACTTTGAAAGGTGGAGTTAAGGTACTGGTTAGTCGAGGTTCATCAATACAAAAAGTATATATAAGTTGACAGAATCTAGCAAAGTAGACAACATTCCTATCCTCTGTCATCCTATCCCCAATAAAACCTATTATAGCAGTTGCAAAATCAAAATGAGTTTGGTTTATAATGGCATACCCGATGTGTTGACTCATTATGGGGATGGCATCAAAATTTGAACACTTGTTCCCAAAAGCTTTAGTGATGCAGTCGAAGAAGAAGCTCCATTCCCTTCTGATATGAGCCCGTTTCAACTGCCCAAGCTTAGCCAAACTCTGCTCATACCCCAAACTGGCCATTAACTCCTGAAGAGCTGATTCCTCTGGAGTTAAAAAAATACATCCTTCTGGTAGATGTAGAGCCTTGCGTATTGTACCAGGAGTGACTGCATATGGAGAATCACCCACTTCGAAAACAATACTAGGAGTACCATTTTGACCACCATTATCAAAGTTTCCAGTCCTCCAAAGTGTCAGAACTTGTTGGCTTGAGAAGACTGAAGGTTGGGTTAATGCATACCCGATTTCACTATGTGCAAGAAGATCTTGCACAAAATACAATTCAGACGAAACTTCAGCATTATCAAGAATTGCAGCATAGTTGTTTGGAAGAAATTTAGCTCCATCAATGATTAAATCCTTAGGTGCCATGAAATTAATCGAGATTTATAAGTGCCTGTTAGGTGTTTGATAGAATGTCTATATGAAAAACCAACGTTAGAAGAAGAAAGAGAGTAAAAGCAAATAGAGAGAAAAAGTATGAAAGGGAATAAAAGATTAAAAAATCCTCTCTCTATCTTACTTATACTTTTGAAAAAAAATGTAACCGTTGGACACCTATCAGACATACAGTAAAAACGAATAGTTAATGGGCACGAGAAAACAGTAATCATTACTTACCCACTTGTAGTTTTTCAAGGAAAAACCGTTCCACTTACCCAGTTATTCCATTAAACAAGGTAAATCAGTTTTAATTCAAAATTGAAACTGTTCCCACTTATTCAATTTCAACACCAATATTCTGAAAAAAAAATTGAGTGAAAATGACCAAAATAAATCAGATGAGCAAGTACTGATAAAGTAAAATCAGAACTTAATGTAAAACAAAATTTATATGGTCAACAGAATATGAATATTTATCAGGATTTATCAATGCATTACAAAATATCTCAGAGACAAGATCTTGAAAAAAAAACAAATTTCATTAATATATCAAGATAATACATTCATGAAATTTAAATTACATCAGAACTTTTACAAGATTGCCCTAAGCTGCTAAACCTAACATCAACAGCCTTTGTCCAAGCTCAAGAAGCAGGGCAAGGCTGATGATGAAGAAAAACAGGAAGAAGAAAATAAATCATTTCTTCTTCCTACTCTCGACAAACAGAATAGCGAGTCGAATGATTCGCTCTTGCTGGAGGAGAGCTTCCAGCCTTTCCTCCTCCAATCGCTCCAAATGGCGATGGTAGTTCATGTAGAAGAACAGGAGGTGGGTAAGTACCTCCTGGGGAACGAAGTCCCATATCTCATCAGGAATGGCAGTAACGTGCCATTCCTGCTGCCAATTGGCACAGCTCAACTCCATGTTGAATGTTTCATAGTTCAAAAACATATTGTAATTGACCATGGTGTTTTTGATATAAAGATTATGAAGGTGAGTTTGTGATAAAAGATTTGATGGGAAGGCTGATGTGAAGTGGTTGCTTATATAGGCAAGAGAATGCCAGAAGACGCAAAGAAATTTAATGCTGACAGGTAGAATTAATTCTACCTCGTCTCCCCAGACTTGGAAAAAGAAAAACATTCATTGGAAAGGGAAAACATGGTTTAATGCGCACAAGAAGCAAGTAAAAGTTGACTGTTCATGTACGAGTACCACTATCCCTAAATATAGTGACTGTTAATCTACCACTTCAACATATTCTGGTTTAAACTGAGACTGTTTTCAAATTTTATCCACAAATAAGTCAAGTAAAGAATCAGAATTTAATATCAGAACCTAGACTTATATCAGAACTTAACGGTCATCAGAACATAATGTCTTAACTCGAAAAATGAATGCCTATCTTAGTAAGTCCTCACACAAATTCTGATTTAGATTCTTCAGAACTTAATCATCAGAACATTCAATCAGAACTTGTCCTCAGAATTTGTGCAATGTGACACAGAAACTGTTCATCTAAAATAACATAGATCACCACAGTTATTTTTATCATTCATATGTAGTGTTTAGTGTGTGCATTAAGCTAAATATCAGACAAAGAGTAAAGTCTAATTCACTTCAGTACATCTTAGAAATAAGGAATAACTAAAATTTTACTAAAAACCTGTCGTTATTCTAAAACCTACTATTGAATGAATTCATGCCTGAGTCCACCTCAACTATTTTGTGCTAATTTTATGCATCTTTTTAAATTCCAGTTTACAGTGGCTTCTCAGTGTAAGTGAGTCACGACTGCTTATCAGAATTTATGCTATTATCAGAGTATTTCTCCAGTAATCATAGAGTCTGAAAAGTCACCAAGAAAATATTTTATTTGCTTTTCTGATGCATATTACTTAATACCAGCAATGCACTTGGGTCGTTCCTTCCACATTTGTACTCTAGATCTCAAAGGAGTACCTGAATTTTAATCCTTGATTCTTTTTCTTTTTCTTTTGATAAGTGAGGTTTATCAGCACTTAGTACATCCAAACAGATTTACTAGCATCAGAACTCAACAGATGAGAAGTAATATTCTAGTTTGTGACTTAGTAATAAGATAGACAAAGTAAACTCAACTAAGCTCAATATCAGAATTTGCTTGTGTCAATGAATTTCCACAGAAATAATTACTTCTAACATGTGATCCCTTGTTTATTGAAGACTACTAGGTCAGCATCTAGCACAATTATCCTCATAAACAGACATATCATTTTTAGAGTTTAGAAACATATATCAGACAACAGTCAGTACTTAAGCACATTTTTCAATTAAGCACAGAATACACAAGGAGAGTAAATTCTGTAAATACTGATCATAAAGTCTGATGCATCAGAACAAAACTAAGCAGATTTAGAGAAAGAACCTGAAACCATTCCAAGTTCATTTACCAATCTTGTAAAAGTAGCTTCACACAATGGTTTTGTGAAGATATCTGCTAGTTATTGATCTGTTGGAACAAAGTGCAATTCCACTGTACCTTCATCCACATGTTCCCTGATGAAGTGGTACCTGATGCTGATGTGCTTTGTCATAGAGTGTTGAACTGGATTACCTGTCATAGCAATAGCACTTTGATTATCACAGTAAATAGGGATTTTGAAATATGTTAACCCATAGTCCAGTAACTGATTCTTCATCCAAAGAATCTGTGCACAACAGCTTCCTGCAGCAATATACTCTACTTCTGCAGTTGATATGGAAATTGACTTTTGTTTCTTGCTAAACCAAGAAACCAATCTGCCTCCAAGAAATTGGCAGCTTCCACTTGTGCATTTCCTGTCAATTTTGCAACCTGCAAAATCTGCATCTGAGTAACCTATTAGTTTAAAATCTGATTCTCTGGGATACCATAATCCCAGATCAGCTGTTCCCTTAAGATACTTGAAAATTCTTTTCACAGCTGTTAAGTGAGGTTCTCTTGGATCTGCTTGAAATCTTGCACAAAGACAGGTAGCATACATGATATCAGGTCTACTAGCAGTTAGATAGAGTAGAGAGCCAATCATACCTCTGTAATTAGTAATATCTACTGATTTACCAATATCCTTATCCAATTTTGTTGCAGTGGCCATGGGAGTGGATGCACTTGAACAATCTTGCATTCTAAATTTCTTCAGCAAGTTTCTGGTGTACTTAGTTTGACAAATAAAAGTGCCTTCTTCATTCTGCTTGACTTGAAGGCCCAGAAAATAGCTAAGTTCCCCCATCATACTCATCTGATACCTTGACTGCATCAGTTTGGCAAACTTTTTGCAAAGTCTGTCATTTGTAGATCCAAAAATGATATCATTAACATAGATCTGGACTAGAAGTAAGTCCTTTCCATGGTTGAGGTAGAACACTGTTTTGTCCATTATTCCTCTGTTAAATCCACTTTCCAGAAGAAATTGAGCTAAAGTCTCATACCATGCTCTAGGAGCTTGCTTAAGTCCATAAAGTGCTTTATCTAGCCTGTAGACATAATCTGGATATTTGGAATCTACAAAGCCTGGAGGTTGTTCAACATATACTTCCTCTTCCAATTCTCCATTGAGAAAAGCACTTTTCACATCCATTTGAAAGACTGTAAACTTTTTGTGAGCAGCATAAGCCAAAAATATCCTTATGGCTTCTAACCTAGCAACTGGTGCAAATGTTTCATCATAATCAATTCCCTCCTGTTGAGAATATCCTTTTGCAACCATCCTTGCCTTATTTCTTGTAATTATGCCGTCACTGTCAGTTTTGTTTCTGAATACCCACTTTGTACCAACAACAGATCTATTCTTTGGTCTTGGCACTAGGGTCCATACTTTGTTTCTTTCAAATTCATTTAACTCTTCTTGCATTGCTTGCACCCAATCAGCATCTTGAAGAGCTTCTTCCACTTTCTTTGGCTCAGTCTGAGAAAGAAAAGAATTGTAAAGACATTCATTTGAAGTACCTGTTCTAGTTCTGACACCTGCATCAGGATTTCCAATTATCAAATCAGGTGTATGTGATTTAGTCCACTTCCTTGCAGATGGAAGGTTTTCTCTAGAACTGGATGCTCCCCCATGGTCCATGCTGTCTTCATTTCCATTTTCTGATGCTCCCCCTAAAACTATGCTCTCTGAGGTGGATTCTTCAGAATTTAGATTTTCAGAACTATCAGAACTTGGCTTATCAGAACTTGATGAATCAGAACTTGAAGAGCCATATGTATGTTCTGATGCTTCTTGAGATGTGGTAAGATCTTGAGTATGCTCCCCCTACATAGATGCATCTTCCTTTGACGTAGTTACCACAGTTTCAATAACATCAGTGTTTAATCCATCAGAGTTTACAGTATCAGGACTTAGATTGTCAGGATTTTCAGTATCAGAATTTGAGTCTTCATTTGCAAATCTCAGCTGATCATGATCAATAAAATCTTCAAGTCCAGTAATCTTCTTGTCATCAAAAGAGACATTGATAGATTCCATGACCACTCTTGTTCTCAGATTATAGACTCTGAAGGCTTTTGTGGAAAGTGGATATCCAACAAAGATTCCTTCATCAGCTTTTAGATCAAATTTGGATAGCTGTTCAGGATGAGTCTTGAGAAAAAAACACTTGTATCCAAATACATGAAAAATACTTCAGATTTGGCTTCTTTTTCTTCACCATCTCATATGGTGTCTTTCCTTGCTTGTTAATGAGTGTTGTATTTTGAGTAAAACAAGCAGTCTGCACAGCTTCAGCCCATAAATAGGTTGGAAGCTTTGCTTCTTCAAGCATTGTACGTGCAGCTTCAATAAGAGTTCTATTCTTTCTTTCAACAACTCCATTTTGCTGAGGAGTTCTAGGAGCAGAGAATTCCTGCTTAATTCCATGGTTTTTGCAGAACTCTTCCATTATCAAATTCTTGAACTCAGTGCCATTATCACTCCTTATGGTTTTCACAGAGTCTTTGACCAATTTATCTAGTTGTTTGACATGATCAATCAAGATAGATGCAGTTTCACTTTTTGTGTGCAAGAAATACACCCATGTGTATCTAGTGAACTCATCTACTATGACCAAGGCATATTTCTTCTTTGCAATAGACATGACATTCACTGGACCAAATAGATCAACATGTAGTAGATGATAAGGTTTAAGAATTGATGATTCAGTCTTGCTCTTGAATGAAGATTTTCTTTGTTTGGCCTTCTGACAAGAATCACAAAGGCCATCAGGAGCAAATACTGACTTTGGCAGTCCTCTCACAAGATCTTTCTTGACTAGTTCATTTATATTGTTGAAATTTAAATGAGAGAGTTTCTTGTGCCAATTCCAGCTTTCTTCAATTGATGCTCTACTCATCAGACAGATTGCAGAACCATCAGTACTTGTTGAAAGCTTGGCTTCATAAATGTTACCACGCCTGTATCCTTTCAGAATAACTTTTCCTTTAGTTTTACTCACAACTTCACAGTGTTCTTCAAAGAAATCAACATGATAACCTCTGTCACAGATTTGACTTATACTCAGCAGATTGTGTTTAAGTCCTGAGACTAGAGCTACTTCTTTAATGATGACATTCCCAAGATTGATATTGCCATATCCCAATGTTTTTCTAATATTGCCATCTCCATAAGAAACACTTGGGCCAGCTTTCTCCACAAAGTCTGAAAGCAGGGCTTTATTTCCAGTCATATGTCCTGAACATCCACTGTCCAGGACTAGGATATTTTTCCTGTTGCCCTGCAATCACAAAGACCACTAATGATTAGTTTTAAGGACCCAGACTTGGTTGGATCCTTTGGCCTTATCAAGTTTATTAACATTTGTAGCGGATTTAGCATCAGAGTTTATGTTAACATTTTTCTTATCAGAATTTACACTATCAGACTTTGAATCAGAATTTACACTAGAAGGAACAATGAAAACTTTCTTTAAAGAAGGTTTTATTTGATAATAATCATAGTACAAACTATGATATTCCTTACAAGTATAAATGGAATGCCATAAACTACCACAATGAAAACAAGGATTTTGTGGCTTATATCTAACAGAGTGACTCTTAACTCCTAACTTTGAAGGTAAAGAGTTTATGTTCTTATTCTTCCTGCAAAAAGAAGCCAGATGGTTAGAACTTCCACAGTTATGACACATTTTCCTAGGAGCATCGGGAACAGGCTTATAATCATTGCTTCTATTCACACCTTCCTTTCCATTCCTATTTTTCCTAGGTGATTTTACCTTGTTTGCATTCTTAACATCTTTCAGCTTATGCTTAAGCTGCTTCTTAGTCATTAAGCCTATGTTTACTTCAACTGTCTTTTCCTATTTTATTTTGTCAGAAGTTAATCCCTCTTCAACTTCTGATTGCTCATTATCAGACTTTACAATTATAAACTTAACAGGTTTTAACTTTGGCCTTTGCTTAACAACAGGCTTAATTTCTACAGTTCCTTTATCATTCTTTTCCTCTCCATAACCTAAGCCCTCTTTCCAATTTTCACTACTTAGCAAATTTTGAGTTGTTCTGCCAGAGTTAGTCCAAGTCATGATAATCTCTCTTTCCTTTTCTAACTCAGTTTTTAGAGATTCATTCATTTTTAGCACTTCATCCCTAACATAAAAAGCATCATCTCTATCCTTCTAAGTTTGATGGAACATAACTAACTCTTTTTCTAAGAAATCATTTCTTTTCTTAAAAGCAAGATTTTCATAAATTAATCTTTCACAGGTTAAAGTTTGATCTCTATAACTAACAAACATGGTTTTAAGATATCTTCTCAACTCATTAATATCATCAGTATAAAAAGCATAAGTAGTCTGAGGTACCTTTGTTTCAGCAGCTTCAGAACTGCTCTCAGCACTTTCTTTATCAGCATTTGCCATCAAAGTATAGTTCTCCTCACTCTCAGAGTCTGAGGTGTCTGTCCAGCTTTTCTTCTTTGTGACAAGAGCCTTGCCTTTGTCACCCTTCACTTTCTTGCAATCAATAGATATGTGGCCTTTCTCACCATAATTATAGCATTTGACATTTGTATAATCTCCTCTATCAGACTTTCCTCCTCTTCCCTCAGATCTTCTGAAATTCTTCTTATCAGAACTTGTGCCTTTCCTGGAAAACTTCTTTCCCTTCCTGAACTTCCTGTATGCAATCTTTGTGATCCCTTTCACCATAAGAGCACACAGCTTCATCATCTCCTCATCAGCATCAGTCTCAGGCAAGCTTTCAGAATCTGAGTCATCATCACTTTCAGAGCTTGATGATTCAGTATCAGACTTTATGAAAAGAGCTTTAACCTTGTCTTTCCTTGAGGTAGCTGCCTTGGGGGATTCTTCTTCAGCCTTAAGAGCAACTGTCCTTGACTTTCCTCCTTTCCTCCTTTCCTCTTGCTTCTTTGTTCCATCTCAAGTTCATGAGTCTTGAGCATTCCATAAATTTCATCAAGAGTTGTTTCATCAAGACTGTAGTTATCTCTTATTGTTGTTGCCTTCAAATCCCAACATTCAGGAAGAGCTAACAGGAATTTAAGGTTTGAATCTTCAAGATCATAATCCTTATTAACCAGTGACAGATCATTCAAGAGTTTGACAAATCTATCATATAAATCAGTCAATGACTCATTAGCCTTTGAGTCAAAGTATTCATACTCTTGAGTGAGTATCGTCTTCCTGTTCTTCTTAATTGTATCAGTTCCGTGACACCTTGTTTCCAGAGCATCCCATATCTCATTTGCAGTCTTGCAGTTAATTACCCTGTTTGACATTACATTATCAATGGAACTGTGCAGTAAGTGTCGTACCTTAGCATCCTTAGCAATTGATGCGATATCTTCAGCAGTATAATCACTCTTCTCCTTTGGTACAGTCTTTGCTGCTTCACCTGCAACTGCAACAACGAGCTTGGTTGGTTTGTGAGGTCCTTCCTTGATTCTATCAAGATATTCTGGATCTGTAGCTTCCAGAAACATGGTCATCCTAACTTTCCATATGGCATATTCAGATGGTCTCAGTATGGGAACTCTGATGGTTTCATACCGACTTTGAATTTGTGTCTTTGGAGGTTCTTCAGTTTTGGTAGGCTTAGTTGGAGTTTCTGTGTCAGACATGATTGTGTTTGGATCTTTAACTGTATGTGCGTTAACAGATAGGCTCTGATACCACTTGTTAGGTCACACACACTATAGAGGGGGTGAATACAGTATAAAGTACAATCAAATCGAACTTTAATATCTCAAGTAACAGAAAATAAACTTTATTGAAACAATAAACTCTGTTACAGTATGGAACTGTTACCTCTCAGTGATGAACAAATATCACGAGAGCTGCTAGGGTTATATCGAATAATCTTCTCGAATATGATAACACTTATAGTGTAAACCCTATGTCTGTGTTTATATACTACACAGTTACAAGATAATCACTAATTGATATAGAATATAATTCTGCTTCCTAAAATATATCAATCAGATATCTTTTCTTCCAAGTATTCTATTCTTCATAGAACTCCTTCTTCATGCATATCTCTTCTTATATTTATCTCGATATTCTTTCTTTTAATCAGCTGCTGTCCTTATCTGAACGTTCTTCAGCACTTAAGTTCTGATATCCATCTTCTGATGATTATCTCCTGATAATATAAGTACTGATATCCTTAAGTCCTGACTTTCAGTAAGTACTGATTTATCCTGTTTAAGTAAGATCTGAAAACTAAACATAAATCATATTAGCCATGACATTATCAAATATATCTAACACAAACCACATTTGAAACATTTGAATTCTGACTTATCCACCATGTTTCTATTTGGCTTAGTTGCTCCAAAGTTCTTTTTGAACTTGAGCTTGGAAAATCTCCTGGAAAGAAATGCTAGGTGCTCATCAATTTCCTCCATGTCATCTTGGCTCAATGAATCTTCACTTTCTGCTGCAAGCCCCTTGCCCTTACTCTCACAGACCTTTGAAGTTGATTCTACAGCTTCCATCTTCACTTCCTTCTCCTTTTCCAGATCAGCAACTAGTGCAATGGATCCTCCTTTCTTCTTTCCTCTCTCCATCCTTTCATCCTGCTCTATCTCAAGCTCATAGGTCTCCAGGATGCCATACAGTCTCTCCAAAGTAAACTCTTTATAATCTTGTGAGTTTCTCAATAAGACTGTCATTGGCTTTCCATTCCTTTGAAAGAGATCTAAGGAATTTCAGATTAGAGTCTTTAGTCTGATAGACTCTTCCATGCAACTTAAGAGCATTTAGTAGTTTTTGGAATCTACTAAAAATGTCAGTGAGTGACTCACTTTCCTCATTGTGAAAATGCTCATATTGCTGAATCACGAGCTGCATTTTATTTTCTCTAACTTGCTCAGTGCCATCACAGATTATCTGTATAGTATCCCAGACTTCCTTGGCAGTTTTGCAGTTTATAATGTTGTCAAACATGTCTGCATCAACTCCATTGAACAGAATGTTCATGGCCTTTTTATCCTTCCTGACTTGTTCAATGTCAGGATCAGACCATTCATGCCTTGGTTTGGGGACAGATGGCTCGTTTCCTGTTGCAGCTCTCATCGGAACATGAGGACCTCTTTTTATGCAATCCACATAGGCCTCATCTTGAGAAAGCATATGAAGATGCATCTTTACCTTCCAATGATGGTAATTATCTTTATCAAGAAAATGAATCTAGACTCCAATGTCTTTCTTGTTCATCTTGCTGAATTGTTTTGATCTTTAAACTCTTTGTAGATTAAGAGCTTGCTCTGATACCAATTGTTAGTCCCTTAACAATATAGCAAGAATTACAGAAGGGGGGTTGAATGGAATTCTTGAACCTTTTTCTCAAAAATAAGAATGTTCAACTAGAATATAGATATAATGTTTTGATTAGCATAATGCGGAATAGAAACTTAATTGAATCAAAACATAAGTAATTAAAAACAAGAGTCTTTAAAAACTTTCTGGTGGATTTAAACAATTCCACCAGAGATATATATTATATATCGAGAGGACTCTGTGTGCAGGAATGCTCACAGCTGCTTACAAATTGAACTACTGAGAATACAGGGAAATGCTAATAATTCTGCTTAAAAAGATTTCTCTGTTTTGTGTATATCAGCTCTCTTTTTCTATTTGCTACATTCTTGGTTTATATAACACCAAGATTACAAAGTCAAAAAGACTGAACAAATATAAAAACTATCAGTCTTAAGCTTTGCTGCTTTTCGTCCTCTATTACCCGGTTAATGGGCTTCCACAGTAGATTTGTATACATCTCGACGGCTGTGCTCAACTTTCACTGTTCAACTGCTGTTTGAATTCTTTATTAGTTGAGTACATGATCATCCGTCGGGTTGTTGATCATCCGTCGGTTGCTTTGTAGGTTATCCGTCGGGTAGCAATCAAGCACATGACTTCATTTCACTTATACAGAATTACAAGACATCATTTATGTACAATTAATCAACCTATTCTGCATATCTAGTTAAAGTCAAAATGACTTATATGCTACTACAGATTCTATACAAAGGTGTATACATAACTGTGCTACAGACTTATTATTAAATAAGCTACTCACTCGATGGATAATAAGTTAACATCCGTCGGGATTATAATGAGTTATCCGTCGGGACTATAATTGTAATAACCCCAAAATTTTTGAACTTTTAGTAACCCTTATGAATAGTGTTTTGCTGATTATGCTGAATAAGAAAACTTTCCATGCCACACTATGTAGGGGTTCTTCTATAGTTATTCTGAGATCTTATTAGTACTTTATATAGGATATAAGTGTATGTAAAGATCGTCAGAATCCAAATTCGAACACTTTGATTTTTCCCGAAAATCCACCAGATACCGAAAGAATTGAGTATAAGGGAACATGATAAAAAGGATTTAAATTCAAGGATTATAAGAAAGGATCATAAAAGGAATATAATGCATTGAGAAAGGTTAAGGGAACCCAAGTAATAAGATCCCGTGTATGATCCCTCAAACGATAAATGAAAGTTAAGCGAACCGTATAACAGATCAGCGGTCATTAGCCAAGTAATTAGGAGCTAATCAAAGTGGTTAGTGAGGATGATGTCATCAAACCAATAAGAAGAAGACAAGCATGGGAAGATGACATAAGAATGATGACCTAAGCATAACCAAAAAGGATGGAAGGTTGGTTGATTATAAACCACACAAAATTCACCATGGTTAAAAGGTAATAAATCAAAACAAAAGTGGATCAACCAAGCCAAACAAATCAAAAAACACAAAAAAAAGTTGACTCTCATTATTCAAGAGAAGCTCTCAGCTTTTCTTGTTTTTCAAAGAGGAAAATTTCAAAATCCAAGATTCAACCATTGTTAAATTGCAAGGTAACTATCCAAGGTTCCTTATGATTAGTTATGGCTATCCTAGGAGTTTAAGCTCCAAATTCCTTCACAATCTCTTTCAATAAATCATTTAAGAAGAGAGTGAATAGTGTTTTCAAGAAATTTAAATTGTTTGATCTTGTGTTTTTGGTTAGATTAAGCTTTGGTAAGGACTTTCAAGGGTGATTCCAAGCTCCTTAGTTACTCTTACTCACCAAGGAAGGTATAATCTCTTAACCTAGCATTGTTATTGAATATAAAGAGCTTATTATGAGTAGGATAGTTCATGAGAAGCATGGTGATTGAATATGTAGAGATTAGTTGGTTTTGTGATATTTTTGGAGTTGTAAATCTTGGTTATTAGTTAATGAACTTAAGAATAGTTTTAGTTCATGTTTGAGAATAATATAAATTGGAGAACTTGAGGTTTTTGTGCTGTTTTAGTAATGTATGGACGGAGTTTGGTTGTATGGTTGAATTGTGGTTGATTGTGGATTGATTTGGAGTAGGATAAAATTTGGTAATCGCGTAAATATAGCCGTCGTAATGCCCGATTTACTTTAGACTGTTTTTGTTCTTAACATCAGGACCCATAAACTCACTGTTAGGTTCTGACCATTACCATGATTATATATTTCATATTACGAGCTTCGTTTTGATATGTGGTTCATTTGAATCCGATGTACGGTTTAGGAGAAACGACCGTTTTAAGTAACGGCGCTTCGCGACCGAACCATTACCCCTCGCCTTAGTTTGAAACCTTGGTTAAGGACTTTAAATGACTAATTGGGGTATGAAACAATTATGTTAAGTGGATTAGGCAGTTGGTAAGGTACTCGCGAAAGAATCACCTTAAAACTCTTAATGGTTAATTTATTAAAAATGGTGGAGCCGAGGGTACTCGAGCGACTTAAGTGAATCGTTAAGTGCGAAAGCGAACGTTAGGGCTCTAAATGGTTAAAGTCTCGTTTCTTAAGCGACCGTGGTTTAATTCTGGCTTATGTTGTTGTTCATAGGTTACCGGACCCATTCTAAGCTTTAGTATACCCCCGGAACACTCAGGCAAGTTTTCTACCCGTTATACTGTTGTTGTGATGTAAATATATGTATATGCATTATCTTGTGATAAGTGCGTGATTGTTATTAGCAAATCTTGTGATATATTGGAGCATGTGATATGGTATATATGCATGTCTGTTTCGTAATCTTGATATCTAATTGTTGATTCAATTTCTTATAAGTTGCATAATACCTATGCTAGAGATAAGCAGTAGTTGCGTATACCCTTAGTATAGGGGACCCAAAGGTGAACATTTTTCTAAACCGGGAGTCGATGTTCTCGAGTATAATATATATATATATATTGATATAGTTTTCAAAACTATTAATCGAATAAGGTTTATTCGATAACTTTATTTTATTTAATGAATATTATTCTGAATATTCATTCGAGGACTTATGACTCCGCTTACTTTATTTAATGAATATTATTTTGAATATTCATTCGAGGACTTAAGACTCTGTTTATTTATTTAATGAATATTATTTTGAATATTCATTTGAGGACTTATGACTCCGCTTATTTATTAAATAATATTCTTTATTTTATTAAAGAATAATGTTTCGATAATCAAACTCATTTTCGATTATTCAAATAAAGATCATACTTTCGTATAAGTATATCTTTGGTTATTTATTATTCATTTCAAGTATGAGTTTTAAAACTTTTACTTCAATTATTTTTATAAGGATTATCCGTATGGGAATATTATTTAAATAATAATATTCAGATATTTTCTAATATATCGGGACTGATTTATTTCATTAAATCAGCTTTACTCCAAACATTCTTAAAAATATTTTCGAGTCTTCAAAATGATTTTAAAAGTTAGAGCGGATCCCAAAACTCGTTTTCAGATTTAAGATCTTCCTTTTGAAGGAGACTTGAATATTCGTTCAAAAATCTTAGGGATCCGGCTCTGTGGTATATTTTATATTCGCAACGAGGTTGCTGTTTTGAGAAAACAATTTGATTACTTGCCCAACGATCGGGAAGTAAGTCCATCTAATTGAGTTGGCATAAGCGACAGGCCGGGGTACGGTCTATGAAGGTGTAAGAGGCTGGGTGACAGTCCATCCACGCGTGAGTGGCCGGGTAACGGTCTAGCGCGAGGTCCTAATGCGGCCAGGGTGATGACCGGCGAGGAATTCATCCATCTACAGTAGAAAAGGTTACTTATTGGTATCTTTGCCTGATCAGCAAGATATCGGGTTTATGCCAAAATTCTTTTCTTTCCAAATTCATTGGATATTGAAACTCTGTTCATACTTTACATGACAGGTTTTCAGGAAATGTGTGAGAGATATATATGGATATATCTATATCGGGACTTAATGAAGTATCTCGTAACTTTATTTCATTCAATAATATTTCAAAGATTGAATCTATTCAACTCTTATCTTGTAGTCTCAACTGTGTGATGAACTTTTGAAACCAATTATAACTTGAACGGTGGTAGTTCAAGTAGTATTCAGAAAAGATATAAGTATATTGGAGTATCTTGTAACTTCATCTTTTCAACTTATATCTAGTAAATGATTATCTTATGCATGACAAAGATTTTCAGAAAAACGTTGAGACAAGCTTAGATATATGAGATCACCTTGCAATGATATTTTTATACAGTTATAAACTGGAACTCTGTGTATATTATACATGTGAGAGGATTTCAAAGATTGTGAGAAGTATATATGTATATATATACTGAATATTTTGCGACTTTGTCGCATTAAAATATCAAACTTGGTTCATTTCTTCTTGACCAAGACTTTCATGAATACTATGAGAATGCTCATATATTGTTAATTATAATACATATTATTTCGGTGGGCTTGTTGCTCACCCTTGCTTTCTTCTTTCATCACACAACAACAGATAGACAAGATGAACAGGATCAAGCTCCCAATTCGCGAGCGGATAGGAAACGTTCCGCAGTTTCCTGTAGGCGTTGATGCCGTTGTAGCTGAGGTAGGGTCTACCAATAGGCTAGGCTTTCAACTTTTGATGTACCAGACTTATATATATTTATGAATTGTAATAATGGCAAAGAATATGTAAATTTATTCAGAAACCCTTTTGAGGTGTAATGACTTATAATTGTGGAATAAAATGACTTGTGTTACTGTTTGGTATTCATCTCTGAGACTATAACTTGTGGTGTGTGTGTATATTGTGGGGTCACAGTACGCAGTAGTTGGTTGATTATTAAGATTAAGTATTATTAAGGGAAATGGTGTTGGATTTTTAACGCAGCGGGGGCATGGCAAAACACTTTTACACATATAAAATCCAAATAAAAACATATAAATCGTGGTAAAAACAGAGGGATCGAATCTAACCTTTAAAATAATTCGGAGACAACGATCAGAGATCCTTAGCAGTTGCTCCTCAAGTGTGAAGCACTCTACCGGTATCCACCAAGAAAACGATGTTAAGGAGGAGGAAGGTTGTGGAGAGAATTGGGTTTTCCAAACTTTTTGGGTTTTTGGGGTTCGAATAAAATAGGGTCTATAATAGTATATTTATAGGCAAAATTTTCAACTGAAATTTTCCCATAAATAATATTATTATTATCCCATTTATTATTCTCATTAATAATTAAAACACCTTTTAATTATTAATCCTTTTTCTAAACACTTTAGAAATAATCATCTCTCTTGATTTAATTTCCAAAAATTAAATCCTTTAATTAATAATATTAAGAACTTTTCTTAATTAATTTATAATTAATTAAATCTCATTTAATCAATTATTAAATTTGCCAATTAATTATTTATTTCACAAATAAATAATTATTAGCCATTATTAATTAATTCCTCCACCATTAAATCATTCTCTTTTTATGGTGTGACCCTGTAGGTTCAATATTAAGCTGGTAGTAGAAATAAATAATAATAAAACTATTTTATCATTATTTATATAAATTCTCTAATTTATTAAATATGATTAATTAATTAATCACATTTATTCTACATCGTGAGGGATACTTCTCAGCATATCGCGACTATCCGGATAATATGAATTCACTGCTTAGAATACCAAGAACCTATTCAGTGAATAGTTACTGTACAAAAAACTCCTTCTACCCTACAATGTCCCGATTAAATACAAGGCATGGATTTTGTGTCAAGCCTATCTAATTCAATCACTTGCTTACCATTTACTATGCTTAGTTCTATGCAAATTAGAAACTCCTTTCTAATTTCATTTACTCTGGCCAGAGATTCCTGAACTAGCATAAGTGGATCAGCCTTGAACATTCGCTTCCTTCACTGGAAGGGGTAGATCCTTTATTGATCATACACTATCTTCGTGTACAAATTCCTATACCCAGTAGAGCCCTAATAATTGTCCCTGGAGACTAAGAACTAAACCAAAGCATAGTTCAGTGTACACAAGATGACTATGATGACCTCATGTCTAAGGATACTTGTACAACTATCACTATGTGAACAACTGCTGACACGTGAGTGAACTCCATCAGTTGTTCAGCTGGGCGAGTCATGTTCAGTGAACTTATTCCATAATAAGCACCTACATACTAGCTATAGTGTCACCACACAAATGTCTATGAGAACAGACATCCTTCATAATGAAGCAAGCATAGTATGTACCGATCTTTACGAATTATTAATTACCAGTTAGTAATCCTATGACCAGGAACTATTTAAGTTTAGAGTTATCATCTTTTTAGGTCTCACTATTATGATCTCATCATAATCCATAAAAAGCTTTACTCTAAACTATGATATATCTTATTTAAACACTTAAATAGATAGAGCCCGTAATAAAAACAAAACAAGTCTTTTATTAAAATCAATGAAATCAAAACAGATTACATAAAGAGTTATTCCTAAATCCTAATACATGATTGGACTTAGGACATATTCCTTTCAATCTCCCACTTGTACTAAAGCCAATCACTCTGGTATCTAATACCCATCTTGTCTTTATGACGATCAAAGTGACTTTCATAAAGTAGCTTTGTGAGTGGGTCTGCTATGTTGTTATGTGTGTCAACTCTAATTTCAATACAATACAAGAAATGTTACCGCGCTCCCACTAACCCTTTTGTAGACGCATGGTTCATCTGCGTTTTTGATAAAATCAAACTCTTTGATTGTCTCATCAAAACGGATATTCCATCTACGAGAAGCTTGCTTTAAACCACATATGGTTCGCAGCAGCTTACACACTAGGTTTTCATTTCTCTTGGAAAGAAAACCATCTGGCTAATTGCCAGATCTCATAGTCATAGTAAGCAGCAATCGCAAGCAAAATCCGAACTGATTTTAACAGGGCTACAGGTAAAAGGTTTCATCAAAGTCAATCCAATGCCTTTGTTTGAATCCTTTTCCCACAAGCCTGGCCTTATAGGTCTCCACCTGGCCATCTGCTATAATCTATCTTTTGTATAACGTATATATATATTCCATTCTGGATTTCATGGCACTATGCCATTTCTCTGAGTCAACACTACTCAGAGCCTCATTATAGGTCATAGGGTCGTCATCATCAATGATAGACAACTCATTGTCATTCTCAATGACAAGGCCATATTACCTCTCAGGTTGGCGAGACACTCTCCCTGATCTATGAATGGGCTGTTCCACAAAAGGTTGTTCAGTCAGAACAGGTGTTTCCACTTGATCCGTAGTAGTTTGTGCTTCTTGAACTTCATCAAGTTCAATTTTGCTCCCACTGTTTCCTTCAAGGATAAACTACTTTTCCAAGAAGGTAGCATGTCTGGAGACAAACACCCGATGATCGGTGTAAAAGTAATACCCTAAAGTCTCTTTAGGATATCCCATAAAACTACATTTTACGGATCGATATTCCAGCTTATCTGGGTCAACTTACTTGACATAAGCTGGAAATCCCCAAATCTTAACGTGCTTAAGACTCGGTTTCCTTTCTTTCCATATCTCATACGAAGTTTGAGGAACAGATTTTGGAAGGCACCTTATTCAGTAAATATGCTGAGGTTTCCAATGCATAACCCCATAGGAATACTGGAAGATTTGCATAGCTCATCATGGACCGAACTATGTCTAACAAAGTTCGATTTCTCCTTTCAGATACCAATCTGGAGGAGTCCACTGGGAGACTATACCATTTACTTTGAGATAATCTAGAAACACTCCATTAAAGTATTCACCACCTCGATCTGATCGAAGAGTTATAATACTATGTTTGGTTGTTTCTCCACTTCATACTTATACTCTTTGAACTTTTCAAAGGCTTCAGACTTGTGTTTCATCAAACACATATCCGAATCTAGATCTATCATCTATGAAAGTAATGAAGTATGAAAATCCACCCATGGCTTGCGTAGACATTGGTCCATATACATCTGTGTGTACCATTCCTAGCAAATTTGCAGTCCTCTCTCCATGTCTACTAAATGGAGACTGCAGTGCCACTATAAAGTGAGATTTTCATCATCCCTTTTCTTTTATTAGTTTGTTCAATCTAAAGTAAATTATGTCACATTTATAAAGACCATTATTTAAAGTACCACGTCCATAAAGAATATTATCTCTAAGAATAAAACATTCATTATTCTCAATAATAAATGAAAATCCAGCCAAGTCTAACATGGGAATAATATTCCTCACAATCGAGGGAACAAAATAACAATTATTTAAAACAATGGTCTTGCCCGTAGGCATATGTAAATGAAATGATTCTACATCTTCAGCAGCAACTCTTGCTCATTTCCCATCAGTAGAATCACCTCCTCTTCCTCAAGAGTCCTACTTCTCCTTGGTCCCTGCAACAAATTGCAGATGTCAGAACCATAGGCGGTATCTAATACCCAAGTAGAAATTTAGCTTAATGACATATTCACTTCTATCATGAACATACCTGAATCAGAAGCGACAGTCTCACTACCCTTCTTCTTCTTCAATTCTGCAAGGTAAACCTTGCAGTTCCTCTTCCAGTGCCCCACCTTGTTACAGTGAAAGCAAACAACTTTGCTCTTGGGGTCTTCAGCTTTTGGTGGAACCAGCTTTTCTTCACCTACTTTCTTCTTCTGGGTAGAGTTCCTCTTCCTTTTCTTAGGATTGGAACCTTCACCAATTAGAAGAACAGAACTCTTCTTAGGGGGAAAATTCAATTCCGCAGTCTTCAACATGGTATGGAGTTCAGGCAGACTGACATCCAACTTATTCATGTGAAAGTTCACAACAAACTACGAGAACGAACTCGGAAGCGATTGTATGACCAAGTCTTGGCTCAGCTCCCCATCCATGGCAAAACCAAGTTGTCCAAGACGTTCAATCAAATTGATCATCTTAAGTACATGGTCATTCACAGATGATCCCTCAGACATCCTACAACCAAACAACTCCTTCGATATCTCATATCGAGCTGTCCTCCCCGCCACATCATACAACTCTTGTAGATGCATGAGGATAGTGTGAGCATCCATATGCTCATGTTGCTTCTGTAGCTCAATGTTCATGGAAGCTAGCATGATGCATTGAACAACATTTACATCATCTATCCACTTACGATACATAACATGTTCATCATTATGTGCATCACTAGCAGGTTCAGTAGGCTTAGGTGAGTCAATCACGTATTCCAGCTTCTCAATCCTGAGAACAATTCTCAAGTTTCGAAGCCAGTCAACATAATTAGGACCAGTCAATTTGTGAGCATCTAGTATGCTCCTGAGTGATAGTGCAGAAGACATAATGTATATTGTAAATCTGTAAATGATAAACACATAACAACACTTAGCAAATATTCGATTTCATTTTAAAATACTATATGAATCGGGTCTTTATTTATAAGTGGCTCCCACTAGTTTACCTAATTTATTCAACCCCCTACGTGAAAAATAAAGCATTCATAATGCTAGTGGGAATAAGGATCCTACATTCCATTACACAACCCCGGCTGTAGCACGAACCGCCATGTAATGTTCAATAGGCAGACAACTCTTGTCAATTACATCTTATATTATTCCCTAATCAAACTTTAGCCTCTTGAATAATTGAGTCTCGGCTGTGGCACGATAAACTCAATATTCTAAGTCAAGTCTAACCCAACATTCCGTACAGTTGAATCGGTCCCCAAAGGCCCACGGCTGTAGCACGTACCGACCTTTAGATTCTTATTCAATGTACACATCTCTATGTAATAGACAAGTATTTCTTATTTCGAAATCAAAGCCCTCGGCTGTAGCACGAACCGACAATGATTCAAAAATAAGAACTACTTTTTATCATGTTGGAAGGCTATGACCGACACAAGCCCGTTGTATCATTGGCCAATTACTACTTGATATTATTTAATTTTAGAGGGATTATATTACGTTACAATCATAATCATATTATAAGGAAATTCTTCCTTTTAAATTAAATATTTCAAATCAATAATCAATAATCAGATGATTCCCAGATCGGGTGGAGCATTGTCAAGAGGCGTCACTTAATAACCCTTTCTTATAGATAGAAATATGTTGTTGACAGAATCATCCTTTCTCTCATATCAAAAATTCATATTCAGTTACGTGTTTCACAAACACAAGAATCTCATGATTGTATTCATAATATTGTTATTAAGGTTATGAAATAATTTCACTATACTAGGTTGTCTAACAAACGCCTTATGTTCATTTAAGTTCACCTAAATCTATCATCGCATGATAAACTAAGCATATATCACATATATAAACATGAATAAACATCAAGGTAGGCATGTTACATCATCTAGCATATTGGTCTAAGCATTATACATCTCTATGTATCACATGAAGCATTTAAAAGCAATTAAAACAGTCAAAAACAACTTTAAAACACTTCATGATAATATAAACAGTTCAAAACTTTTATATAAACTAAAATTGATCACTCCATTAGATCCGTCTCGGAAAAACGAATCCAACGGTATATTGCATGCCCAAAACGGAGTTACGAAACTCCCAGAAAATCAATTTTAATATGGACAGTCGGGCTGTAACAAATTACAAGAATGCGTTACAATCCCTGTAACGCATTCCGGTAATGCGTTACAACCCTTTTAACCAATTAAAAGGTGTAACGCATTCCGTGAATGTGCCACAGGTGTGTAACGCATTCCCGGAATGCGCGACACCCTTTTTTTTTTCTGCAGCAGCCGCCGTCTTTTCCTCGGAAAACGAGCCGCCTGACATTCTCTGTCGACTCTGCCATGTCTGTCTTTGCTTTGCTTTCAACACAGCAGCCACACAACAGATAATACAAACATATATATACACACTATATATACATATATTTATACTAATTTAATTACGAATTTAATTACAAGAACTTCAAAAATTCATAATAAAAAATCTATACATCATAAAATTAAGAAAAAAATACCCAGACGATCTACAACACTTGTAGAACCCAGATCAACATTCAAAATTATTCTGAGAAACGATTTCTCATCAGACAAAATTAATCCATGATATAACTTGTAAAAATCATAATTAATTCATACAAACACATAAAATTCTGAAATTTTTACCACAGATCTATATGCATACAACCTATGCTCTGATACCATTGTTAGATTTTTAACGCAGCGGGGGCATGGCAAAACACTTTTACACATATAAAATCCAAATAAAAACATATAAATTATGGTAAAAACATAGGGATCGAATCTAACCTTTAAAATAATTCGGAGACAACGATCAGAGATCCTTAGCAGTTGCTCCTCAAGTGTGAAGCACTCCACCGGTATCCACCAAGAAAACGATGTTAAGGAGGAGGAAGGAGGTGGAGAGAATTGGGTTTTCCAAACTTTTTGGGTTTTTGGGGTTCGAATAAAATAGGGTCTATAATAGTATATTTATAGGCAAATTTTTCAGCTGAAATTTTCCCATAAATAATATTATTATTATCCCATTTATTATTCTCATTAATAATTAAAACACCTTTTAATTATTAATCATTTTTCTAAACACTTTAGAAATAATTCTCTCTCTTGATTTAATTTCCAAAAATTAAATCCTTTAATTAGTAATATTAAGAACTTTTCTTAATTAATTTATAATTAATTAAATCTCATTTAATCAATTATTAAATTTGCCAATTAATTATTTATTTCACAAATAAATAATTATTAGCCATTATTAATTAATTCCTCCACCATTAAATCATTCTCTTTTTATGGTGTGACCCTGTAGGTTCAATATTAAGCCGGTAGTAGAAATAAATAATAATAAAACTATTTTATCATTATTTATATAAATTCTCTAATTTATTAAATATGATTAATTAATTAATCACATTTATTCTACATCGTGAGGGATACTTCTCAGCATATCGCGACTATCCGGATAATATGAATTCACTGCTTAGAATACCAAGAACCTATTCAGTGAATAGTTACCGTATAATAAACTCCTTCTACCCTACAATGTCCCAATTAAATACAAGACATGGATCTTGTGTCAAGCCTATCTAATTCAATCACTTGCTTACCATTTACTATGCTTAGTTCTATGCAAATTAGAAACTCCTTTCTAATTTCATTTACTCTGGCCAGAGATTCCTGAACTAGCATAAGTGGATCAGCCTTGAACATTCGCTTCCTTCACTGGAAGGGGTAGATCCTTTATTGATCATACACTATCTTCGTGTACAAATTCCTATACCCAGTAGAGCCCTAATAATTGTCCCTGGAGACTAAGAACTAAACCAAAGCATAGTTCAGTGTACACAAGATGACTATGATGACCTCAAATCTAAGGATACTTGTACAACTATCACTATGTGAACAACTGTTGACACGTGAGTGAACTCCATCAGTTGTTCAGCTGGGCGAGTCATGTTTAGTGAACTTATTCCATAATAAGCACCTACATACTAGCTATAGTGTCACCACACAAATGTCTATGAGAATAGACATCCTTCATAATGAAGCAAGCATAGTATGTACCGATCTTTGCGGATTATTAATTACCAGTTAGTAATCCTATGACCAGGAACTATTTAAGTTTAGAGTTATCATCTTTTTAGGTCTCACTATTATGATCTCATCATAATCCATAAAATGCTTTACTCTAAACTATGGTATATCTTATTTAAACACTTAAATAGATAGAGCCCGTAATAAAAACAAAACAAGTCTTTTATTAAAATCAATGAAATCAAAACAGATTACATAAAGAGTTATTCCTAAATCCTAATACATGATTGGACTTAGGACATATTGCTTTCAAATGGAACTCGTGACAACCCGGATCTCCGACCCCGGATTTGGGGGTGTCATAGAAATGGTATCAGAGCCAAGTGTTATAAACCTCAGAGATGAAGTGTAATAACCCCAATTTCTGGAATTTTTGAAACCCTTATGAATAGTGATTTTGCTGATTATAGTGAATAAGAAAACTTTTCATACCACACTATGTAGGGGTTCTTTTATTGATCTTCTGAGATATTATTAGTATCCTATGTGGTATATAAGTTTATGTAAAGATCGTCAGAATCCAAATCCGAACACTTTGATTTTTCCCGAAAATCCACAGATACCGAAAGAATTGAGTATAAGGTAACATGATTAAAAGGATTTAAATTCAAGGATCATAAGAAAGGTTCATAAAAGGAATATAACGTATTGAGAAAGGTTAAGGGAACCCAAGTAATAAGATCCCGGGTATTATCCCTCAAACGATAAATGAGAACGAAAGTTAAGCGAACCGTATAACAGATCAGTGGTCATTAGCCAAGTGATTAGGAGTTAATCAAAGAGTTAGTGGAGGGTGATGTCATTTCACCAACAAGAAGAGGACAAGTGTGGGATGATGACATGAGCATGACAAAAAAGGGAAGGAAGTGTTGGTTGATTCTAAACCACACAAAATTCACAATGGTTAAAAGTAATGAATCAAAACAAAGCAACCAACCAAGGAAAGCAAAACAAATCACAAAAACACAACTTGACTTCCTTTTCTTCAAGAAAGCTCTTGGCTTTTCCATGGAAAGCAAGGGAAATTTTTTCAAAACATAAGCTACACACCTTCATAATTCAAGAGGTTTGTTTCTTTAGCTTCCATAATTCATAACTTAGATGAGCCATAAGTTTAAGCTCAAGATTACATGATTATCATAGCTAATCAATTCATCAAAGTTCTTGGTGAATAGTGTTTTTCAAGAACTTGAAATTTTGATCCTGTGTTTTTGTTTAGATATAGCTTTGGTAAGGATTTTCAAGGGTGATTCTAAGCTCCCTAGTTACTTTTACTCACCAAGGAAGGTATAATCTCATACACTAGCCCTACTTTTGTATAAATTAGAGTTAGTATGTTTGGTATGGTTCATGAGAGGCATGGTTATTGTGTATTTAGAGATTGGTTGGTTTTGTGATGTTTTTGGAATGGTAAATTTTGGTAATTAGTTAATGAACTTAAGTAAACTTTTAGTTCATGATTGAGAAGTAGTATAAAGTGGAAACCTTGAGATATTGGGGCTGTTGTAGTAGTTTATGGATGAAGTTTGGTTGTAACAATGATTGTGGGTTGATTGTGGATGGAATTGGAGTAGTATAAAATTTGGTAATCGCGTAAACATAGCCGTCGTAATGCCCGATTTACTTTAGATTGTTTTTATTCTTAATATCAGGACCCGTGAACTCACTGTTAGGTTTTGACCATTGCCATGTTTAGATACTTCATGTTACGAGCTTCGTTTTGATATGTGGTATGCTTGAATCCGATGTACGGTTTAGGAGAAACGACAGTTTTAAGTAACGGCGTTCGCGACCGAACCATTACCCCTCGCCTTACTTTGAAACCTTGGTTAAGGCCGTTGAATGACTAATTGGAGTATGAAACATATATGTAAAGTGGATTAGGCAGTTGGTAGGGTATTCGCGAAAGAATCGCCTTAAAATTCTTAATGGTTAATTTATTAAAAATGGTGGAGCCAAGGGTACTCGAGTGACTTAAGTGAATCATTAAGTGATCATAAGCGAACGTTAGGGTTCAATTGGTTAAAGTCTAGTTTCTTAAGCGACCGGGGTTTAATTCTGACTTATGTTGTTGTTCATAGGTTATCAGACCCACTCTAAGCTTAAGTCTATCCGGGAGCACTCAGGCAAGTTTTCTACCCGTTATACAGTTGTTGTGATGTATACATGTATATGCATTATCTTGTGATAGATGCATGATGGTTAATTAGCAAATTTTGCGATATATTGAAGTATGATGATATGGTATATATATGCATGTCTGTTTCGTAATTTGGTTATCTATCTGTTGATTTCAATGCTTATAGTTGCATAATACCTATGCTAGAGATAAGCAGTAGTTGCATATACCCTTAGTATAGGGGACCCAAAAGGTGAACATTTTTCTAAACCGGGAGATGATGTTCCCGAGTATATGATATATATATATATAAATAGTTTCCAAAACTATTAATCGAATAAGGTTTATTCGATAACTTTATTTTATTTAATGAATATTATTTTGAATATTCATTCGAGGACTTATGACTCCGCTTACTTTATTTAATGAATATTATTTTGAAAATTCATTCGAGGCCTTATGACTCTGTTTATTCTATTTAATGAATATTATTTTGAATATTTATTTGAGGACTTATGACTCCGCTTACTTTATTTAATGAATATTATTTTGAATATTCATTCGAGGCTTTATGACTCTGTTTATTCTATTTAATGAATATTATTTTGAATATTCATTCGAGGACTTATGACTCCGATTATTTACTAAATAATATTCTTTATTTTATTAAAGAATAATGTTTCGATAATCAAACTTATTTTTTATTATTCAAATAAAGATAGTACTTTTGTATAAGTATATCTTTGGTTATTTAATATTCATTTCAAGTATGAGTTTAAAACTTCTACTTCTATTATTTTTATAAAGATTATTCTTTATGGGAATATTATTTAAATAATAATATTCAGATATTTTCTAATATATTGGGACTGATTTATTTTAATAAATCAGCAGTACTCCAAACATTCTTAAAAATGTTTTCGAGTCTTCAAAATGATTTTAAAAGTTAGGGCGGATCCCAAAACTCATTTTTATATTTAAGATCTTCCTTTCGAAGGGGATTTAAATACTCGCTCAAAACCTGAGGGATCCGGCTCTGTGGTGTATTTTATATTCGCAACAAGGTTGTTGTTTTGATAAATGAATTGATTACTTACCCAACGTTCGGGAAGTAAGTCCATCTATTGAGTCGGCATAAGTAACATGGGCTCAGTGGGCGTCCATGAAAGTGTAAGTGGCTCAGTGGGAGTCCATCAAATACGTAAGTGGCTAAGTGGCAGTCCAGCATAAGGTCCTATTGCGGCCAGGGTGATGACCAGTGGGGAATTCGTCCATCTACTAGTAGAAAAGGTTACGTATTGGTATCTTTGCCTGATCAGCAAGATATCAGGTTTATGCCAAGGTTTTCTCCTTTCCAAATTCATTGGATATTGCAACTCTGTTTATAATTTTCATAACAGAGGATTTCAAGGAGTATATGAAATGTATATATATAGGTATATATATAATGGGGCTTAATGAAGTATCTCGTAACTTCATTTCTTGCAAATGATATTTCAAAGAATTGAATCTATTCAAGTCTTATCTTGTAGTCTCATTAGTATGATGAAGTTTTGAAACTAATTATAACTTGAATGGTGGTAGTTCAAGTAGTATTCAGAAAAGATATAAGTATATTGGAGTATCTTGTAACTTCATCTTTTGAACTTATATCTAGTAAATGATTATCTTAGGCATGACAAAGATTTTCAGAAAAATGTTGAGACAAGGTTAGATATATGAGATCACCTTGCAACGATATTTTTATACAGTTATAAATTGGAACTCTGTGTATATTATGCATGGAAGAGGACTTCCAAGATTTTGAAAAGTATATATGTATATATATATATATACTGAATATTTTGCGACTTGGTCGCGTTAAGATATCAGCTTGGTTCATTTCTTCTTGACCAAGACTTTCATGAGTACTATGAGAATGCTCATATATTGTTAATTATTATACATATTATTTCGGTGGGCTTGTTGCTCACCCTTGCTTTCTTCTTTCATCACACAACAACAGATAGAAAAGATGAACAGGACCAAGCTTCCAATTCGCGAGCGGTTAGGAAACGTTCCGCAGTTTTCTGGAAGCGTTGATGCCGCCGTAGCTGAGGTAGGAACTACCAATAGGCTAGGCTTTCAACTATTGATGAACCAGACTTATGTATATTATGAATTGTAATAATGTCAAAGAATATGTAAATTATTCAGAAACCCTTTTGAGGTGAAATGGTTTATAATTATGAAATAAAATGACTTGTGTTATTTTTGGTATTCACCTCTGAGACTATAACTTGTGGTGTGTGTGTGTATATTGTGGGGTCACAGTACGCAGCAGTTGGTTAATTGTTAAGGTTAAGTATTATTAAGGGAAATGGAACTCGTGACGACCCGAATCCCCGACCCCGGATTTGGGGGTGTTACAGAAATGGCATCAGAGCTAAGCGTTATAAACCTC
The DNA here is from genome assembly GCF_009905375.1 of Apium graveolens. Classification (NCBI taxonomy): domain Eukaryota; kingdom Viridiplantae; phylum Streptophyta; class Magnoliopsida; order Apiales; family Apiaceae; genus Apium; species Apium graveolens. Next base: position 103,802,116 of record NC_133649.1, on the reverse strand, counting down.
AGAGATGATGTGACGTTAAAATAATTTCACTAAGATAATAAGAACTCTTGCCAAGGTCATAGTTGGACTACCTAACGTAGTACTGACAGTTAAAACCCTTATGGGAACCCTTATAAATATCGTGATAGAAGCGTAGTTCGTTATCGTATATGGTAGCGGGACTCCGAACCCTGAGGTTGAGGAGCAACAACGCGATGATGTTTTATTACTTATTGGAGATCAGATTGTGGATCCGATAGAGCATCCTAACGCGGGACCGGATGATGTTAATATTGAGGATGTAGCGGTTGAGGATGTTGTCCCAGAAGGGATTGTTGCTGAGAAGGATCTCGTGGAGGATCCTAACAAGACTGAAGAGATGGTCGCTGAGGAATTGATAACCATGGTTAGAGCGACTACCAGAGGTAGGATTGGCCGGTCACTACCGGAGGTTCGTTCAAGTTTGTAAAGATAGTAGCCCCTTTAACGCGGCTTACTCGTAAGACTGAGAAGTTTGAATGGACAGAGGAATGCGAGAAAAGCTTTTAAGAACTAAAGCAAAGGTTGGTGGCGGCCCCTATGATGGCGTTGCCGGATGGAAAAGGAGATTTTTTGATGTGTAGTGACGCTTCGTATAAGGAATTAGGGTGCTTCTTATACAGCACAACAAGGTAATCGCGTACGCGTCAAGAAAATTAAGGGAATATAAAATTCGATATCCCCACCCAAGAGCTTGGGCTCGTGGCAATAGTTTTTCCCTAAAGATTGGAGGCACTACTTGTATGGAGAGAAGTGCGAGATTTACACAAGCCATAAGTGCTCTAGTGCATTTTCACGCGGAAAGAGCTCAACATGCGCCAGAGAAGGTGGTTAGAGCTAATCAGGGACTACGATTAAGAGATTCTTTATCATCCAGGGAAAGCCAAAATGGTGGCTAATGCCCTTAGTATAAAAGATAGACTCAAGATGAAAATGTCTTTGGGAGAGTTGATAAGAGATTTTGAAAAAAAAATGGAAATAGAAGTGAAGGTAACTGGAGCCGGTACTGAAAAGCTGTTTGAGATTGTAATGCAGCCCGAATTATTGGAAAAGATCATATGGTGCAAGAAAAAAATGAATGATGAATGAAGGTAGAAAGCCAATGACTAGAGAAGAGATTTATAATGAGAAAGATGATAAGGGAATAATGAGGTATTCCTACAGAAATTGGGTTCCAAACGTTCAAGGGCTTAAGGACGAGTTCTTAGATGAAAGCCATAGTTCGAGGAATAAGATTTAGGGCAAACCCTGAATGTGATAGTCAGGGAGGTCGCCATCAAGAAAGAAAGAACCCATAATATAATGAAAAAAACAAGGATTTTAACGTATAAGATAACCCTGATTATGGAGAAGGATGAAACATTTCATACTGAGAAAATAGAAATCAAGCAAGATAAGGAGACCCGAGACGGTGCTCCTATACGGCAATTCATGGACCTGTCAAAAAAAAGAACTTAGACTATTATCCCCAACCACCACCCTGAGGAGACAGTGCGGTGGGAAATTCTTTCAGGACCTTTAAGTCGCTAAGCTCTCAGAGTTCCAAGGAACAAGCGAACCCGGTAGAGGCGAGAGCCTGGCTAAAGGAAATATATGAATCATTTGAGATTCTAAATGATGGATGAAGCACAAAAGACTGTTTTTGTCACTTACCCCTCCTACGAGAGAGGCCACCCATTGGTGAAAGGCCAAGAAAGGCACGGAGCCAGAGGTTATAATAAATTGATTAAATTTCAGACAATTATTTTCGGGAAAGTACTTCCCAAGGTTATGGAGGTAGTGTAAAAGCTTTAGAACCAGAACAAAAGCAGGACGAGTATGATGAATTATGAATCTAAGTTGTAAAAGTTGTCAAGATTCGTTCTAAGGACACGAATCTAGAATGACGAGATGTTTGAAATCAATGCTTATATTGTGTTGGTTCATGTAATGGTTGTAATGGAAACGAAAATAAAAGACTGAAAAGGGCAGGAGTATAAAGGGATATAAAGGAAATAGAGTTCAGAAGTGATAAGGGAGTTAGGTATGGGAAACCCTAAGAAACCCTTGCAATAAATATAGAGAAGTGTGTCATCATCAGCGCGATGGTGACTGATCATGAGATAAATTCAAGGTTTGAAGGCGTAAGCGATACGTATAGTTAATTCCCTTGAAGTTGACAGTATTCGATGAAAATTTGAGATGGATCGATTGATTAATAAGGAAACACGGATGGACTGAGGAGACAAGAAAGTAAGAAATTAGGAAAATTGGATGAAGGAAGTGACCTTCAAGAATGTGAAGTGTAAGACCGGGGGCATGATACCCAGAAAGGGAGGCGCCAGGTATGAAAGATATCCCAACATTGAGATGACTGTTGAGATAAATAAAAGAGGTAAATGAGTAGTTAGAACTAAAAGGTTCACGTTGAACATGACCAATATCTTCTAGAACATCCCTGTTATCATTACTGAATCAGGCAAGAAAAGTAGATAACCGTTGTTATCTTTTGGAGGCCATATTGATTAACCTCATTTTGAATACTGATATTATTGTGAAATTGGTATGGACTATCGAGGTGGGAATGATTGAATAAGATAATCTATCAAGGATATATGACTTGATTTATCCATGGAAGAGTGTAAGTATCTTTTAAAGGTGGAATTAAAGATAAAACCCCGATAACTTGAAATGAATCCTAGGGGAATGCATAAAGGTTGGCATTTCACCCTTAATAGGGACAACATGAGTTTTGACAATATGAATTGGAAAGGATCAAGGTAGCAACAACCTTTAAAGATCAGTAGAGGAAATTTTTAGAAGTACATAGACAATGATTCTGGTAATGGTAAATGGTATCTTGATATGCCCTGTACCCAGGGTGTACCCGATGAAGGATTTAAGGATAAACTTAGAGGTTTTACAAGGAGAAAGGTAGTATTCAAAGTTCTCAAGCATAGAAATTTTGATAAAGGAAATATGACGTAATTATAATAATGCCAGGTGGGGCACGTGTTGAACCATAAGAAATTATAGATCGATCCAATGAGGGTCAAGATTGGTGAAAACAAGTAGGACCCAAGATAAGAGACGTCTGAAGTATGATCGAGAGTCAGTCGTGACAATGTTAACCTCTAAAAGACCGAGGCAATGACTTATGGAAAAAAAATGGTGATATTTTTTTTCTCACCAAAGCGTAAGGAAGAGCATTTTCACACAAGCAATGATTGGAAATGAGGTAGAAAATTTAGTTAAAGATCGTTTAAAATGACATTGATTGTAAGGAAATTTTACTATCAGGAAAGGCCAAAGAGATGGCCGACACTCTAAGTGTAAGAGGGGAATTATAGGCGCTCGTGCCAGTGGAATACAGTGATGATGGTTGAAGCCGTGAAGGTTGTATTATGGTTTGGAAGATTGACATTCCTTCTGATGACTGTGCAATACCCAACCGTAATAGTAGTTTGGTAAAGGTTTAATTCGTGTAATCGCCATGAGCGGGCTATCCATCTTAGAAGGTACTATCTTGAGAATAAGCCAGGACCATGTTTCAAAAGGACTAAACAAACCTTTGAGTTAAGTCTTCTATTGAAGGCATATGATTAAGAATAGTATTAACCTGCTATCGTTGCTTTTATTAAAATTCTTCTGTAATTTTATCTGCTTCATGTCATAAAAGTACGTCAGGATCTGGAGTGTTCTTCATGAATTATGAATGGTGATTATGTTAACTCCTTAGAAGAATTGGATACGATAGCTATGGACTTTGTATGGTTAGATATTAAGATTTCATGGAAAACGAATGACTATAGTAGGTCAACGGTGGGCCATAGTAATGCAGGAATGATTCTGCGAGTAATGAGCCGATTACTTACAACCGTGAGAGTTGTATTTGAATGGATGTTGAGAGTGAGTACCACTAATCGGGTCGTGATGGAGTATAAGTTATCATTGATAGACTAATTAAGTGGATTATCTACCTATTGAATGCTTATTCCTTCTTATCAATAGAGAGTCGTATTACTATACGAGGAAGGTTGTGGTGCAAGCATAGGATTCTAGTAACGATGATGTCTAGAATGAGACCCTCAGATTCGATTTTCGATGATGAGGAAGTTTCAAAGGTGATTGAGTATAAGCTCGAGGAAGAGCATGGGTCCATAGAATGATGGACGAAATAGCAAAAATAATTAGGCATGTGAAATACGATGCTATAATGCTTGATGTGGATTTATACGCATATATGTTTTGTTCTCGTATGTTAAACCTCTATAGTTCAGAGGTAGATTTCAAGCTAGATATTTTATGGTGGTATATATTTTTATATATATACAATTCTCTTCAATTCGTTCTTTTCTCTCCTTTTTATTTCATGTAAGCTGAGAAGAACAACCCTTCCAGAAGGGGAGGTATTGCCGAATGACTATCTATCTGTGTGATAGAAGCCTAGTAGGATACCGTCTATTGTTTAATTGCTTGTCAAGTACTAAAGGCTGGCCACCTTCTGTACTAACTATGCAATGTAACAAGTGGTCATGATCATAGTGATCTCTCAATAAATTCTTTTACTTCTATATGATGGATCAAGCTTTCGAAGATAGAAGTAGTTAAAAAAAGGAGTAGTATGAGTAGGGTGGTATTCGGAATGGAAACACATTCGTGATACTAAGGTTGACCCGTGTATTAAAAGGTTATAGAATGCTAACGAGCAAAGGTGTAACCAGTATAGTATTATGTACAGAAGATAGTAATAACTACGAACAAGAAAACAAGGAGTATTGAGAAGCAAAAGCTATAATGGTAGAAGCTATGATGAGAGTCTGTGCAATAGAGTTGAAAGAATTTGAAATGGTCACTTAACCCGGATTGAGTTTTCTTACGACAATAAATCATATGTCATTATGGAGATGTCGTCTTATAAGATCCTTGAGGGAAGATAATGTCGATCTCCCTTATGTTAGGATGATGTTGCAGAGCGCAAGATGCTCGGACCAGCAGTGGTCCAAAGGACCAAGGATATAATAGATCTAATTAGAGGAAGGCTGGTAGTAGCCCAAGATTGACATAAGAAGTATGTTGATTTGACACGAAAGGACAAGGAATAGGAAGTAGGGGACCTAGTACTGTCATAGGTATTCCCTTGGAAAGGATGGATGAGGTTCGGAAAGAAAGGAAAGCTAAGCCCACGAATTGTTGGACCCTTGGATATATTAAGAAGTATTGGGAAGTTAGCATATGAGCTATCCCTACCCCCGAACATGTAGGAAGTTCATAACGTGTTCCACGTATCAATGTTAAGGAAGTATAATCCGGATGCCAGACAAATAGGGGCATATGAGCGCATAGACATGCAACCAGACGTAACCTATATGGAGCAACCGGGAAGGGTTATAGATCGAAAAGGAACAAGTGCTTAGGAGAAGTGTTATCAAACTAGGCAGAGTTTGGTGGTAGAACCGCAATATGGGAAAATTTACCTGAGAGTTAGAAAGTGCAATGTTAAGAGAGCATCCCTATTCATTTTCTATCTGATTCCGGGACGGAATCCTTTTAAGGAGGGGAGACTGTAATAACCCCAATTTCTGGAATTTTTGAAACCCTTATGAATAGTGATTTTGCTGATTATGCTGAATAAGAAAACTTTTCATACCACACTATGTAGGGGTTCTTTTATTGATCTTCTGAGATATTATTAGTACCCTATGTGGTATATAAGTGTATGTAAAGATCGTCAGAATCCAAATCCGAACACTTTGATTTTTCCCGAAAATCCACCAAATACCGAAAGAATTGAGTATAAGCTAACATGATTAAAAGGATTTAAATTCAAGGATCATAAGAAAGGATCATAAAAGGAATATAATTTATTGAGAAAGGTTAAGGGAACCCAAGTAATAAGATCCCGGGTATGATCCCTCAAACGATAAATGAGAACGAAAGTTAAGCGAACCGTATAACAGATCAGCGGTCATTAGCCAAGTGATTAGGAGTTAATCAAAGAGTTAGTGGAGGGTGATGTCATTTCACCAATAAGAAGATGACAAGTGTGGGATGATGACATAAGAGGATGACATGAGAATGACAAATAAGGGAAGGAAGTGTTGGTTGATTCTAAACCACACAAAATTCACCATGGTTAAAAGTAATTAATCAAAACTAAGTAACCAACCAAGGAAAGCAAAACAAATCACAAAAACACAACTTGACTTCCTTTTCTTCAAGAAAGCTCTCGGCTTTTCCATGGAAAGCAAGGGAAATTTTTTCAAAACTTAAGCTACACACCTTCATAATTTAAGAGGTTTGTTTCTTTAGCTTCCATAATTCATAACTTAGATGAGCCATAAGTTTAAGCTCAAGATTCCATGATTATCATAGCTAATCAATTCATCAAAGTTCTTGGTGAATAGTGTTTTTCAAGAACTTGAAATTTTGATCTTGTGTTTTTGTTTAGATATAGCTTTGGTAAGGATTTTCAAGGGTGATTCCAAGCTCCCTAGTTACTTTTACTCACCAAGGAAGGTATAATCTCATACCCTAGCCCTACTTTTGTATAAATTAGAGTTAGTATGTTTGGTATGGTTCATGAGAGGCATGGTTATTGTGTATTTAGAGATTGGTTGGTTTTGTGATGTTTTTGGAATGGTAAATTTTGGTAATTAGTTAATGAACTTAAGTAAACTTTTAGTTCATGATTGAGAAGTAGTATAAAGTGGAAACCTTGAGATATTGGGGCTGTTGTAGTAGTTTATGGATTAAGTTTTGTTGTAACAATGATTGTGGGTTGATTGTGGATGGAATTGGAGTAGTATAAAATTGGGTAATCGCGTAAACATAGCCGTCGTAATGCCCAATTTACTTTAGATTGTTTTTGTTCTTAACATCAGGACCCGTGAACTCACTGTTAGGTTTTGACCATTGCCATGTTTAGATAGTTCATGTTACGAGCTTCGTTTTGATATATGGTACGCTTGAATCCGATGTACGGTTTAGGAGAAACGACCGTTTTAAGTAACGGCGTTTCGCGACTGAACCATTACCCCTTGCCTTACTTTGAAACCTTGGTTAAGGCCCTTAAATGACTAATTGGAGTATGAAACATTTATGTAAAGTGGAGTAGGCAGTTGGTAGGGTATTCGCGAAAGAATCGCCTTAAAATTCGTAATGGTTAATTTATTAAAAATGGTGGAGCCGAGGGTACTCGAGCGACTTAAGTGAATCATTAAGTGACCATAAGCGAACATTAGGGTTCAATTGGTTAAAGTCTAGTTTCTTAAGCGACCGGGGTTTAATTCCGACTTATGTTGTTGTTCATAGGTTATCGGACCCACTCTAAGCTTAAGTCTATCCGGGAGCACTCGGGCAAGTTTTCTACCCGTTATACTGTTGTTGTGATGTATACATGTATATGCATTATCTTGTGATAGATGCATGATGGTTAATTAGCAAATTTTGCGATATATTGAAGTATGCTGATATGGTATATATATGCATGTCTGTTTTGTAATCTGGTTATCTATCTGTTGATTTCAATGCTTATAGTTGCATAATACCTATGCTAGAGATAAGCAGTAGTTGCGTATACCCTTAGTATAGGGGACCCAAAAGGTGAACATTTTTCTAAACCGGGAGACGATGTTCCCGAGTATATGATATATATATATTTATATATATAAATAGTTTCCAAAACTATTAATCAAATAAGGTTTATTCGATAACTTTATTTTATTTAATGAATATTATTTTGAATATTCATTCGAGGACTTATGACTCCGCTTACTTTATTTAATGAATATTATTTTGAATATTCATTCGAGGCCTTATGACTCCGTTTATTCTATTTAATGAATATTATTTTGAATATTCATTCGAGGACTTATGATTCCGCTTACTTTATTTAATGAATATTATTTTGAATATTCATTCGAGGCCTTATGACTCTGTTTATTCTATTTTATGATATTAGTACAAATTTATCTTGAGATTCTTGAAAAAAAACTTCTAAATATCAGTAGTTAGTCTTTACGATATATAAATTATTTTTATGCCACATCCATGACTGATTCTATGTTGAGTAAAAATAGATATTGTTTGATTGTCAGTGCTCCTACTACGACTACGATATATAAATAATTGTAATTTACTTATTAGATAATTATAATTTTTGAATAATCATAAATACATGTTATTTGAGTAATTTACTAAATAACAATTAGATATGTACATGACCAAGATATCTAGCATATAAATAAACAAGACCGACATAATTTACTCGAAAGATATAATAAATAATAACTACATACATACACATGTGACTTTATCTTTACCAATATTAAAACATTCAATTTTAATGGTGTATTTCAGAGTTATTGATATATATATTAGAAGAAAATAACAAAAGTCTTTTATGTTCTGAAAATAAGAGAGATCAATTAAATTTAAGTTTTTTTTCAATGTGTTAAAAAACTAAATAGATTATGCCAATTTTAATTTATGAATTGACAATTATCTGACATCTTATAAAATTAACTTTGCATAATAGAGAGGATTAAAAGCTAAGTACACGGCTGAGATCAACTTTAGTTAATGAATTAAGACATTAGCAATGATATTAAATCAAGATATATGTTGAATTAAAAAAATAACATTTTTCTTAAAAAACAAACTTAAATTAATTGTAGCGCAAAATTTAATTTATTCAATATTACGATTGCAGGTCTTGACCAATTTAATTATACATTACTAATACTTTTAAATTAAGCAAGGTAATTACAAATTGGTAATGACTTTGGGAATAAAATATCTCATTACTCAGGGTTTATTTGAACAAAACTCAAAAAATTTACTCGACTATACAATATACATATATGTTAATTTTTAGTTTCTTTTTATAAACATATTGACAATATTGGATGGATTAACTTCAATCTTTTTCTTTTACATGTATATTGACTATCCTGCTTGTATTTATTTAGTAAATACAAGTTACACGACACAAACAAGAAAATATGTATCCTAATTAATGAGATATATTAAAAACGTTATGAACGTTATTAATGTTTTACATGAAAATCATACACATTGATAGATACTCAACTTGTATTCAGGGCCGTCTCCAGGATTTCGGAGGCCCTAGTATTTTGGAACCAAAATCTAAAATTTGATGAACTAAAATCACATGAAAAATTTGCAGTAGTAAAAATAATTCTTAACTAATAAATAAAGTATAAAAATAGTTCAAGTTAAAGCTAAGAAGTTATTATTCTTCTTGCTTTTGAATATGCAAAATCTCTAATTAAATCACCAAAATCCAAAATATTGTAAAATATTATACTAATTTATTGGGCTATTATCTTTCTTTATTGTATTGAATGAGGCTAAAGTTAAAGTACTGTCCAGATTTCTAAACTAGTGTATGCGGGAGAAGAATATATATTATTTTAAAAATTTTATTGAATATAATTAATAATTAATAATTATAAATATTAATAGTACATGTATGTATATATATTGGAGGCCCCTATATTATTTGAGGCTAAAGCCGGCTTGTATTTAATATGTTTTAAACGTTATACAATATTTATCAATAAGAAAATGATTGAAAATTTTACTAATATAATTTTATGGTGTACAAAAAAAATCTAGAAAATGACCCGTGCCTCGGACGGGTTATTATACTAGTTTTGTATAAAACGTTAAAGAGAACGTGAACAAGATTTAGATATAAAATATATATTAATGAAAACTCATTTTCATTTGAAATTTTAATATTAAAATATACATTTGAATTCTTTTTGAATTTTTCTTAATCGGATTCAAATTGTCCATGGAATCGGGAACTCGAGTGTGTGACTAAAGTTGATGAGAATTTTCCTAATTCACAAGAGTTTAATTAAATCAAAGCAAATTGTGTGCAAGTATGGGCCCATAAGTGGTCGATAGAAAAATCCTTTTATCCTGAATGAGCGGCCCAAACATTCATTCCTAATGGCCTTCAGAACTTTAGGATATCAAGGTCTAAGAGTTACCTTTCATATATCTCTTCTATATATAATAGGAGAATAAAAGGATAAAATTAGAAAGATTTTTTATTGTTAGTAAAATTACTAACTTACTCCTGTACTTAATATTTATATATAAAATATTGTTCAGGGAATTGAACGAGAGTTTTTACATTCACATGTACATCTTCTTACCACTACACCACATTGTTACTTAAGGTTTTTTTTATCACACACATAGTATTTCAGTGTCGTAAATAACGGTAATTTATTTAACTTCAAATATAATTACTGAAATTTGTAGATGTTATGGAAAAAAACTTAGGGTATATTAATTGATGTATTTAATACTAAGGTTCGGGAGCTCAAGGCCTTTAATGGCTGCTCTCGTGTTTTGTAGCTTAACTCTGCCTTTACGAGATGCCTACGTATCTCTGTAATTTAGAGAATCAAGCCAAAAAATGTAGTTCTAATTGGTGGGGGTGAGACCCCTTATATAGATGTTGGGAATCCTTGAATTGGACTAGGGTTAGGAGACTCGGTGGGTAAGTCTCTGAATTAGAATGGACTTTGGAGTCCTAAGAAGTAGGAAGCTGATTCCTTATCCCATGAGGTTCCTTGAAGGACAATCTACAAGGATTTATATCTCCACTAAGGCTCATCCTAATAGCTGTTTTTTTTCTTTATTAATTATTTACGAAATTAATTAATATTCAGGGTTTTGGGCCTTGTTAGCTGGGCTTCAATACTGGACCACATCAGGCCTAATTAATTCAACATTAATTATTTATCTAGGCTATATTTAGATCCATATCATTTGCCCCCAACTTCTGGGAAACCTTGAAAGATTTCGCAGAAGTTAAGTTCATTTGTTCCCTTACAGGGTATCGTTTTTGCATAAAGTGTGGAACGACCTACACATTCACAACGATTTGCCTTGCACATGGTTCCAGGGTTATTTTAGAACTTCCCTATTATTTTCGTACCTTCTTCCCTTTTTTTAGGAATTTTCTTGTATTTTCCAAGGATATTTCCTTTAATTTCTGGGACTTACAGGAAATTTTCCTTAATATTCAAGGATTTTTCCTTTATTTTCAGAATTTATCCTTTTTTCTGGATTTTTTCTCAATTTCTGGCTCAAAATCGATCAGGAGACATGTAATAACCCCAAAACATTTTGAACTTTTTTTATAACCCTTATGAATAGTAATTTTGCTGATTATGCTAAATAAAAAAACTTTTCATGCCACACTATGCAGGGGTTCTTTTATTGATATTCTGAGATCTTATTAGTACTCTATATGGTATATACGTGTATTTAAAGATCGTCAGAATCCAAATGCGAAGGCTTTGATTTTTCCCGAAAACCCACCAGATAGAGAAATAATTAAGTATAAGGTAACATGATTAAAAGGATTTTAATTCAAGGATTATAAGATAGGATCATAAAAGGAATATAAAATATTGAGAAAGATTTAAGGGAACCTAAGTAATGAGATCCCAGGTATGATCCCTCAAACGATAAACGAGAACGAAAGTTAAGCGAACCGTATAACAGATAAGGGATCATTAGCCAAGTAATTAGGGGTTAATTAAAGAGGTTAGTGGGTGATGATGTCATCACACCAACAAGAAGAAGACAAGTGTAAGAAGATGACATAAGAAGGGTGACATAAGCATGACAAGGAGAAGTGTTTTGTTGGATGATTTTAGGCCAAGTAAAAGTTACCATGGTAAAAATATTCTAGTTAATTTTCAAAGCCAAAAGGGAATCAACCAATAATTAGCATAACACAAAAATCAAGAAGCTCACTTTGTTCCTCAAGAACAAAGCTCTCGGCCCCTTTCCATTTCAAGAGAAAAGAAAATCCAAATTCAAGTTCCAAGCATTGTTAAATTGTGAGGTAATTATCCAAGGTTCCTTGTACATAGATATAGCTATCCTATGAATCTAAGCTTCCATTTCCTTCACAATCTCTTCCAATAATTCATGGAAGAAGAGGGTGAATAGTGTTTTCAAGATCTTAAAAATTTTGATCTTGTGTTTTTGTTTAGATATAGCTTTGGTAAGGATTTTCAAGGGTGATTCCAAGCTCCTTAGTTACTTCTACTCACCAAGGAAGGTATAATCTTATACCCTAGCCTACTTTTGTATATTTAGAGTTTTTATGTTTAGTATGGTTCATGAGAAGCATGATTCTTGTATACTTAGAGTGTGGTTGGATTTGTAATGAGTTTGAAGTTGTAAATCTTGATTATTGGTTAATGAACTTAGGTATAGCTTTTAGTTCATGATTGAGAGTACTACAAATTGGAAATCTTGAGATGTTGGGGCTGTTGTAGTAAAGTATGGATGAAGTTTGGTTGTAGTAATGATTGTGGGTTAATTTTGGATTGATTTGGAGTGGTATAAATTTGGTAATCGCGTAAACATAGCCGTTGTAATACCCGATTTACCTTAGACTGCTTTTGTTCTTAACATCAGGACCCGTGAACTCACTTTTAGGTTTTGACCATTGCCATTATTAGATAGTTCATGTTACGAGCTTCATTTTGATATGTGGTTCGCTTGAATCCGATGTACGGTTTAGGAGAAACGACCGTTTTAAGTAACAGCGTTTCGCGAACGAACCCGTTTTAGGGTCTAATTGGTTAAAGTGTAGATTCTTAAGCGACTTTGGTTTAATTCCAACTTATATGATGTTTATAGGTTATCAGACTCATCCCAGGCCTTTTATCACCCCCAGTCACTTAGGCAAGTTTTCTACCCGTTATACTGTTGTTGTGATGTATATATGTATATACATTATTTTGTGATAGATGCATGATGGTTATTAGCAAATCTTGCGATATATTGGAGCATGCTGATATGTTTATATGCATGCCTCTTTCGTAATTTTGATATATAAATTGTTGATTCAAATGCTTATAAGTTGCATAATACCTATGCTAGAGATAAGCAGTAGTTGCGTATACCCTTGGTATAGGGGACCCAAAGGTGAACATTTTCTAAACCGGGAGACGATGTTCCCGAGTATATTATATATATATATTTATATATATATATAAATAGTTTTCAAAACTATTAATCGAATAAGGTTTATTCGATAACTTTATTTTATTTAATGAATATTATTTGGAATATTTATTCGAGGACTTATAACTCCGCTTATTTTATTTAATGAATATTATTTTGAATATTCATTCGAGGACTTATGACTCCGCTCTTTTTATCAATAGTATTCTTTATTTTATTAAAGAATAATGTTTCGATAATCAAACTTATTTTCGATTATTCAAATAAAGATCGTACTTTCGTATAAGTATATCTTTGGTTATTTATTATTCATTTCAAGTATAAGTTTTAAAACTTCTACTTCAATTATTTTTGTAAAGATTATCCTTTATGGGAATATTATTTAAATAATAATATTCAGATATTTTCTAATATACCGGGACTGATTTATGTCATTAAATCAGCATTACTCCAAACATTCTTAAAATTGTTTTTGAGTCTTCAAAATGATTTTAAAAGTTAGGGCGGATCCCAAAACTCATTTTTTATATTTAAGATCCTCCTTTCGAAGGGGATTTAAATATTCGCTCAAAACCTGAGGGATCCGGATCTGTGGCGTATTTTATATTCGCAACAAGGTTGCTGTTTTGATAAAAGAGTTTTTGATTACTTACCCAACACTCGGGAAGTAAAATTCTTGGAACAAGTTAATCCATTAACAGGCACCGCCTGGGAAATATCGGTAAGTTCTCCTTTCCAACTAGATACAACTTCTTGGTTGAGCCGTATCAACAAGTTTCTACTTGGGGAAAGGGGGGACGAGCTTTACGTTTCAGAGTCATGGATTCCATCTGAACTAGGAGTGGCGTAAGTGGTCGAGTGGCGCCGGCCCAGCCTTATTATATTGGCCCAAATGGCCTGGAAGTTCCGCTAAGACGTTCCATTCCTTAGGAGTCCAGGGTTCGGTTGACAAGTAAATCTGACTGTTCTCCTCTACATGTAGAAAATGGTGGGGTTGCACTACTGCGACTGATCATCGTGAGTGGTCTTCCTGGCGCGGCAAACTCCCGTAATGAGTTCATCATCCAATTGGATATTTCTGTAACACTACCCAGAGCACTTCGATAGAAAGGCTACGGCTGGGCGATTGTTGAGTGTTGGCAGGGTCGAGTTTTCAAAATGATGTTTTCATCAAATGAAGTATCTCGTAACTTCATTTCATTTTGATGATATTTCAAAAATTGATTCTATATAAGTTTTATCTTATAGCTTCATCTATGGGATGAACTATTTATACCTTGAATGGTGGTAGTTCAAGTAATATTCGAAAAAAGATATAAGTATATTGGAGTATCTCGTAACTTCATCTTTTCAACTTATATCTGGTTAATGATTATCTTATGCATGACAAAGATTTTCAGAAAAACGTTGAGACAAGGTTAGATATATGAGATCACCTTGCAACGATATTTTTATACAGTTATAAACTGGAACTCTGTGTATATTATGCATGGAAGAGGACTTCCAAGATTTTGAAAAGTATATATACATATATACTGAATATTTTGCGACTTGGTCACGTTAAGATATCAAACTTGGTTCATTTCTTTTTGACCAAAACTTTCATGAGTACTATGAGAGTGCTCATATATTGTTAGTTATTATACATATTATTTCGGTGGGCTTGTTACTTACCCTTGCTTTCTTCTTTCATCACATAACAACAGATAGAAAAGATGAACATGACCAAGCTCCCAATTCGCAAGCGGTTAGGAAACGTTCCGCAGTTTTCTGGAGGCGTTGATGCCGCAGTAGCTGAGGTAGGAATTACCAATAGGCCAGGCTTTTAATTTTTGGTGCTCCAGACTTATGTATCTATATGAATTTTAATAATGGCAAGGAAATGTAAATTTATTCAAAAACCCTTTTGAGGTATAACGATTTATAATTGTGGAATGAACTGACTTGTGTTATTTTTGGCATTCATCTCTGAGACTATAACTTTTGGTGTGTGTGTGTATATTGTGGGGTCACAGTACGCAGCAGTTGATTGTTTATTAAGATTAAGTGTTATTAAGGGAAATGGAACTCGTAACAACCCGGATCCCCGACCCCGGATTTGGGGGTGTTACAAGACATATCAAATCGATCAGGATTCCTGATCGAAATCGACCAGGATCGTGATCGAACTAACTGTAAATCCGTCCCTCTGGTCGATGGAATTTCGATCAGGATTTATACAAAATCGACCGGGAGTCCTGATCGAATCTATCAGGATCCTGATTGAACTAGCTCACAATGCGCCGCTCTAATCGATGGAATTTTGACCAGGAATCCTGATCGATTTCGATCAGGATCCTGATCGAATTGAATGTATTCTTGTCGATGAGGTTTGAGGTGAATAGGCCAGAATTCCTGATTGAATTGGTCAGGATTCTGATCGATTAAGCATACTTCTACCTTTTTGTTCGACTGAAAATTCGATCAGGTACTTATCCTTTTTCGATCAGGACCTTGATCGAACTAAGTGACTTTTTAACCTTCTAATCGAATGAAATTTCGACCAGGATTCTTCCTTTTGTCGATCAGGACTCTGATCGAACTAAGTGACTTTTTACCCTTTTAATCGAATGAAATTTTGATCAGGATTCTTTCCTTTGTCGATCAGGACTCTGATCAAACTAGGTAACTTTTTACCCCTTTAATCGAATGAAATTTTGATCAGGATTCTTTCCTTTATCGATCAGGACTCTGATCAAACTATTTCTTCAAAATTCTGGTCAATTTTTGACCTTTCAGTTTCCATTCCTGCTTCTAGAATGTCCCTGAAACCTCCCCTGTTGGTGGGCTTTTCTCAAGTTGGGCCTTTCTTTATGGGCTTTAAACACCTCGTATTCCGAGTTTTTCGGCTATAAAAGAGGGATGAGAAGTGAGAATTCTCATTTCACATCTCACTTCTCACTTCTCACACAAACTTGTCTCAAAACTCTCTCAAATTTCCTCTCTTAAAGGGTGATTTACGGCGGTCTCAGCCACCGTAGATCCACCACCTTCAAGTTTTTCTGGGTTTCAAGCCTTCATCTGAAGAATACCAATGGCGGATCGAGATCTAGCTCGTTTGGGGAAGATGAACACTTCCAAGATAGGTACTTTCATTCAAATACAATCTCCCTACACTTCTTTAATTGATATGATAAATTCTAGAGGTGATGAATATCCCTCTTTATCTGAATTAGATTCATACAACCATGGTAACACTTTTCACGAGTTTGAGGGTAGAATAGAGACTATGAACACCCCGTATAAACTTCCACCCTACCTTAAGATTACCCCGGCCGCCCCTGGGGATAGGACATGTAACTGGGAGGGCGACACTCTGTTTATTTATCGAGGAGCCCTGACCGCAGGTCTTAGGTTCCCATTTCATGAATTTATTCCTCATTTACTTGCGGATGTAAAAATCAACCCATGTCAGCTCCCTCCTAATGCATGGAGGAATATTATTTGTTTTATGGTTCTAGTCTTAGAAATAAATTTCCTCTTTCCGTAGCTGTCTTTAGGAAAGTTTCCCAATTTTATAACAGTTCTTTATCTCAACCAGGTTGGGTTTTAATCCGTCAACGGCCCAAAGTTCCCCATATTTTTGATAGTAACTCTATAGTTGAGAATAACCCTAAGTGGAGAGACGAGTTTGTTAGGCTGACCTGGGCTGGGGGTGATTGGGCCACACTCTTCCGTAGGCCCTTTTGCAAAGTGTCAGATGGTAGTCCTGGTAGTATCAGGTTAACTGATGAGGAGGAGGTGGCCTATCAAGCCCTCATTTCAGATGACGTAAAAACAGACACTTGGACCCTTTTAGAGGAGTTCTCGTTGAAGAAAGTTGGTCTCTCTCAGGCCAGTGATAAGGGTAAATTTATCTACGCTACTATTTCTTTCCTCCCTTTTATTGCAACTTTGTTATTTCCAGAGTTTTAATACTTTTCTTATCTTTCTTTCAGCTTGCGAGGCCATTAACAATATCAACAGGCCTAAGGAGGGGGAATCTGGCCTCCAGAAGAGGGCCAAGTTGAACAGAGACCCCAGGGGCAAGCCTGATGCTCCCACCTTCCTTAGGCCCCACGTCCCTGTTATGGAGCTGGGGGATGATGTGGATCCTCCACTTAAGGCGCACTCTTTTAGGCCTAACTGGGGCTTTAGGAGAAGTGATACGGTGGTTGGATCCACCAAACATGCCAAGGACTGGTCGTACCACTTCATCACTCCCCACGACTTCACTGACATCGTCACGGGGAGTGACATTGACACCATTGAGCTTCTGGGTTCTCAAGCCCAAGCTGCGGTAACATCCCTTTCTCTTCTCTTTAAATTCCAACTTTCCTTTTTTTTATAAACTTGTGTTAACTCACGTTTCTTTGTACAGAGCAAAACTTACTTCCAGGCGGCCCTCCATCAGGCTATGTCCTGGAAATGGAACTTAGACGATTTTGAGAGGGAGATGAAGAAGTGGAAGGAGAGAGCTGAGGTCTTGGAGAAGAAGCTGGATACGAAGAAGGAGGAGCTATCTAAGGCTCATTCTGAGCTGGTTAAGATTATGAGTGATAAGGAAAAACTCATTGATGATTACATGGATTCTGATAAATTCAAGAATCTCATGGAAATCCACGATGAGGGTCTTTATTCTCCGCAGTTTACCCAGGGATGGGATGCAGCTGTAAAGGCAGTCTCGGAGAAGCATCTTGGCCTAGTAGATCCCAAGGACTTTATATGTCCTGAGTAGCCAGAGATAGAGGATAGCTTGGATGCTCTCTTCAACTCTCCCCAGCCTGATGATCGTATTCTGGATCTCAGAACTGCCTCTCCTCCTGCTTCTCCCGCGAAAGATGCTGAGAAGGAAGGTGCCGAGAAGGAACAGGGGAAGGAGGTCTCTCACATGGAGGAGTAGTGTTTCTAGTTTGTTATTTTTATTCATAACTTATTATATTCTGAACTTATTTGTATTCAGAACTTATTACCCTTCGGGGTTTTATTTATGCTGCTTTCTTCTTCATACCCTTCTCCTTTAATTTTCCAACACTTATTATGCTTTTAAAGAGAATGTTCAATGTGACTTGAACTACTTGGTCCTTTAAGTTGTGCAGCAAGCACTCCTTATGATAGAAGAATTCTTGAAGTCTTCTTCTTTTAATGATCGAAGCATGGTCTTTGTTAAAATCACAAAAAAACATTATCACAACTTGAATATTCAAAGGTTGAAATAATTTCAAACTCATTAATATAAAGTCTGGTTCTCTAAAACCTTACATGGTATGGGTTCGACCCTTAACAATCATGAATTAACAATATAAATCCTATTGGAATTAGAATATAAAATCATACACAAGCAAAGCTTCAAGGTGGTTTTCAACCTACTTGTGGTTTTGACAAGTGAAAATCGTGCTCAACTGATTTACACATAGTAAACCTTCAGGTTTTGTGCATGCCAAGTTCTCGGAATTTCAAAACCATCCATAGTCTCTAACTTGTAGGTTCCTCTCCCTTGAACGCTCTTGACCTTATATGGTCCTTCCCAATTTGGGGTGAGCTTTCCTTTCTGCCCTACTCCAGAGGCTTCCACTTTTCAAAGGACGAAGTCACCTTGCTTGAAAACCTCTCCTAAACCCTCAGGTTATAGTATAACGAAGCCTTTTTATGATATTCCACTATCTTCGCATGTGCTTCATCTCATACTTTATCAATTAGATCTGGGGCTAATCTTTGCCCTTCCTCATTTTTTTCAGCGTTAAAGGCTTGAATCCTGGGAGACGAATGTGATATCTCTACGGGAACAACTACTTCTGCCGCATATTCCAATATGAAGGGAGTGGCTCCGGTAGTGACTCTACAAGTAGTTCTATAAGCCCATAGTATTGGGAGTATTTCATCCACCCAGTTATTCCTCGACTTCTCGATCCTCTTCTTTAGTCCATCCAGGATTATTCGATTTGCGACTTCCGCTTGCCCGTTAGCATGCGGATGAGCCACGGAGGTAAATCGTAACTCAATCTCATTCTCCCCACAATACTTCTTGAATTCCTCATTATTGAACTGTGTTCCATTATCGGTAACTAGGATACGGGGAATTCCATATCGGCACATGATGTTTTCCCACAGGAATTATGCAACCTGCTTAGTTATGATTTTGTCCAATGGCTTGGCTTCAATCCATTTAGTAAAATAATCAATGGCTACAATCAGGAACTTTCTTTGTGCCGTGGCTATGGGGAAAGGTCCAAGGATATCCCTTCCCCACATGGCAAATGGGATGGGAGAATTGATAGAAGTCAACATCTCGAGGGGTTGTCAAACGACTGGTGCATGTTTCTGACAACAATCAAACTTCTTTACGTATTCTTTGGTATCAGCCATCATCTCTGGCCAATAGAAGCCTAAACGGGTTATCTTATGAGCTAGTGCTCTGCCCCGCAAGTGTTGTCCACAAATACCTTCGTGTACTTCCTCAAGAGCTAAACGTACCTCATCGGGCCTGAGAAATCTTAAGTAAGGAACCACATACGATCTTTTATACAAAATTCCATCTATCAAGGAGTATCTCAGTGCTCGAACAGCCAACCTTTGGGCTTCAGTCGCATCATTTGGCAACCAGCCGGTTTGAATAGGGGCCTTTATGGGATATATCCATGACGCCCCAGTCCTATAGGAGCTACAAGCTTAACATCAATGCTCCGTGTCTTCAGAACGCGGAAGTATACACTTCCTGAACTTTTCTCTATCTCAGATGAAGCAAACTTTGACAATGCATATGCCTTAGCATTTTCTTCCCTTGGAATGTGCTCAACATGGCATTCATCGAATTGAATCATCACCATCCTTACTAGGCGGATATACTTAGCCATTGTATCATCCCTTGCTTCAAACTCTCCCTTGACCTGGGATATGACCAACTTTGAGTCTCCACAGACTTTTAAGTTCTTGACCCTTAGTGTTCCTACTAGGCCGAGGCCAACTATCAAAGCTTCATATTCTGCTTCATTGTTCGTAGTTGGGAAGTCTAACTTTATAGCATATTCAATTAAGAAATCGTCGGGGCTTTGTAAAACCAATCCTGTGCCACTTGAATTTATTTTTGATGCTCCATCAAAATAGAGGACCCAATATTCCTTTTCTTTAACTTCCTTCCCTTTATCCCCTTTATCACCTTCTGTATTTGGAGGTATAATATCTTCCTGCCCCGACTTCTTGGTTGGGTATGGTACATTCCACCACGAAGTCAGCTAATGCCTGAGCTTTTATTGCCGTGCGTGGCTTATATTTGATGTCGAATTCTCCCAGTTCTATTGCCCACTTGATCAGCCTCCCACTAGCCTTGGGACTATGAATAATATTTATCAGGGGCTGATTTGTTAGCACCTCAATTTGATGAGCTTAAAAGTAAGGACGTAACTTTCTTGAGGCCACTACCAAGGCTAAAGAAAACTTCTCAATAGTTGAATAATTCAACTCAGCTCCATGCAGAATTTTGCTGACATAGTATACGGGTTTCTGGATTTTCAGGTCCTCCTTAATCAATACAACGCTCAAGGCACTCTCTGAAACTGCCAGGTACAAGTATAAAACTTCATTCAGAGCCGGCTTGTCCAACAACGGGGTATGGGCCATATATTTCTTTAATTCCTCGAATGCCTTCTAGCTTTTTTCACTCCATACAAAATCCTTAACCTTCTTTAAGGACTTGAAGAACGACAAACACTTGTCCCCAGACTTTGAGATGAATCGCCCCAATGCTGCAACTCTTCCAGTGAGCTTTTGAACATCTTTGATAGTTTTTGGTGGCTCCATATCCAGGATTGCCTTTATTTTATCGGGATTGGCCTCGATTCCTCTCTTGGAGACCATCAATCCCAAAAACTTTCCAGATCCTACCCCGAAAGCACACTTTGTAGGATTTAACATCATCTTGATGTATCTCAGGACCTCAAAAACTTCCCTCAAATGGGTTATATGGTCAGTCTTTACTAGACTCTTGACTAACATGTCATCGACATAAACTTCCATGGTCTTGCCAATAAGTTTCTTAAACATTTTATTTACCAACCTTTGATAAGTGGCTCCTGCATTCTTGAGACCAAATGCCATAACAAGATAACAAAAAACACCAAAGTCAGTAATGAATGATACCTTTAGGATATCACCCTTATGCATCCTGATCTGGTTGTATCCACTGAATCCATCCATGAAACTTAACACTCATGGCCAGCAGTAGCATCTATCAATGTATCTATCCTTGGCAACGAGAAACAATCTTTTGGGCACGCATCATTTAGATCAGTGAAGTCCACACACATTCTCTACTTTCCATTTGCCTTTTTTACCATTACAGGGTTTGCTAACCATTCTGCAAATTGAATCTCTTCAATAAAACCAGCCTCTAAGAGCTTCTCTACTTCTTGTTTAATAGCTTTTTGCCTCTCCAGAATGAAGCTTCTTTTCTTTTGCTTCACTGTCTTCCGACTTGGATCCACATTCAGCTTGTGAATGATCAGTTCTGGGTCTATACCTGGCATATCAGCTGCCGACCATGCAAACACATCACTATTTTCTTGAAAAAATTTCACCAACTTCCCTCTAAGGGGCTCCTCTAGCGTGGCTCCAAAGAAAGTCACCTTCTCAGGATCCTCGGGGGCTAAAGCAATCGAAACCAAGTCTTCTGTCGGCTTCCTTCTTTTCTCATCATTCTCTCGGATATCCAGATCTTTAATAGGCAGAACCTTCCCCCCAACTCCATCTGCCCTCAGTGAGGCCACATAACAACTTTTAGCCATTTTTTGATCTCCTTTTTCTTCTCCAATCCCATTCCGGGTGGGAAACTTCATAACTAAATGGTAGGAAGAAGGTACTGCCTTGAAGGCATGTATGCATGTTCTTCCCATAATCGTGTTGTAAGTTGAACTAGCCTTCACCACCACGAAGTCCAACATCTGTGTTGTTTTCCTTGGTTCCTGTCCTATGGTTGTTGGCAACTTAATTATCCCTTCCATGGGCCATTCTACTCCTGCAAATCCATATATCGGCATGTCAGTCAGGGTCAATTGTGAATCATTGTAACCCATCCTCAAAAAGGTATCATAAAGCAAGATATCTACCGAGGCTCCATTATCTACAAGGACCCTCTTTACTGGGTTATTCCCTATTATCGGTGTTATGACCAGCGGGTCGTCATGAGAAAATTTCACACCTTCCAAGTCAGAATCATCAAATGCCATTGTCACTTCTGTCCTAGCCCTCTTCGGGGCTTCCCCAACAATATGCATGACTTCTCTAGCATATGCTTTCCTTGAATTCTTGGATAAACCAGCAGCAGTTGGTCCCCTAAAGATTGTATTTATCATAGGACCTCGGGATCGCGGTCCTCCAAAGATTGCATTTATTACTGGTCCCCTAGGTTGGGGATTTCGCCCTTGATCATCTTGATCTCTCCTACGATCATCAAAGTACTTTCTCACGTTGTTGTTCCTATCTCCTCCATCTTCAGTGTACTTGTTCAATCTTCCTTTTCGAATGAGTAACTCTATTTCGTCTGTCAACTGTCTGCACTCATCGGTGTCATGCACTACATCCTTGTGAAATCTACAATATTTGCTCTTATCTAGTTTAGTAGGATCAACCTTTAGAGGTTTAGGCCAACGAATATCTCTATCTTTCTCAATTTCTATTAAGATTTGGCTTCTAGGAGCATTCAGCTTAGCATATTCAGTGAAATTTTGCCCAGGTCCTCCCTTCTTTGGGGTTGAATCAGGGTTTTGATCAGTTCTAGGATACTTGTCCTCAGCGATATATTCCAAATCAGTTTTCCGCTTCTTGCCTCTAGCGGGCTCGTTGCTCACTACGGTCTTCCTCATGCTCTCTTCCACCTTGATGTACTTCCCGACCCTATCTTGGAGCTGCAACATGCTTTCCAGGGGCGCTTGGCCAAGGACATCTTGAAGAACTCATCTCTAGTTCCCTGTTGCAGTGCTATCATGGCTACATTGTCATCAAGGTCCGGGACTTTTAAAGCTTCCTTCGTAAAACGATTCAGGTAGTCTCTCAAGGATTCCTTCATTCCCTGCACAATACTCATGAGGGATGCTGAACTTTTCTCATGCACTCTCCCGCTGATGAACTTCTTAATAAAAGCCTGACTTAATTCTCTGAAGGACCCAATAGAGTTCGGGAGCAAACGACTATACCATCTTTTAGCCATACCCGACAGGGTTTGAGGAAAGGCCCAATACTTAATAGCGTCATTCACGGGCTGCAACAACATTGCATTAGAGAATGTCCTGACGTGATTAGCGGGATCTCCTGCTCCATCATAAGCTTTGATAGTGGGAATCTTGAACTTCCTTGAGATATGGGCATTCATTATCTCTTCAGTGAATGGTGGAGTAGGATCATCAGAATCTCCAAGGGGAAGAAGATTGCTTGGATCAGCTCTTGTGACTACATCCCTTCTTTGTGATGGACCATCCAGGTCTATGATTGGAGGAGTATTTCTCCCCTAGGTGGTAATGGGAGTCTGGGAGCCTGGTGCACCTCCAAGTCGCGCTTCAGCCTTTGAATCTCAGCTTCGTGGGCCTTGATTCTCTCCTGCACCTCTTGGGGATTCACCCCTCGGGTACTCCTAAGATGTTGGTTACCATCAGCCATTGGCTCTTTGCCAGCACGTCTCCTTCTTGGGGCCACTTCATCATCCGAAGATTCAGAATCTCTCTCAGTATAAGGACCAGAAAATTCCTGATCCTCCGGGATATGAACCAAACCTTGAATGTAGGGGGTGTTTGCCTCCGTGCTTCACTTCGTCCTGCATGTCCACTTCCTCCGACCCCGGGATAAAGGGGCATCCCATACGGGGGGTTAGTGGTCACAACAATTGAATATTCATACCCAAAAGGTCAAGAATTCACAGGTGTATGTAGCTGTTGAAGTTGGGGATTCGTCCCTTGAGGTTGAGATCCAGTTACCCCTATCTAGACTCCTCCTGGGGTAGCGGCATAGGTTGAATGCGTAGGTATCTGCACTGTTGACGAAATCACTTAGGTTGCCACAGCTGGTGTACCTCCATGAGTGATGTTTCCACTCCGTGTTCTTGCCATGGTTATTATTGTGCTTTCCCATAGATGGCGCCAAATGTTATGGAAAAAAACTTAGAGTATATTAATTGCTGTATTTAATACTAAGGTTCGGGAGCTCAAGGCCTTTAATGGTTGCTCTCGTGTTTTGTAGCTTAACTCTGCCTTTACGAGATGCCTACATATCTCTGTAATTTAGAGAATCAAGCCAAAAAACTTAGTTCTGATTGGTGGGGGTGAGACCCCTTATATAGATGTTGGGAGTCCTTGAATTGGACTAGGGTTATGAGACTCGGTGGGCAAGTCTCTGAATTAAAATGGACTTTGGAGTCCTAAGAAGTAGGAAGTTAATTCCTTATCCCATGAGGTTCCTTGGAGGCCAATCTATATGGATTTATACCCCCACTAAGACTCATCCTAATAGCTGTTTTTCAACTTTATTAATTAATTACGAAATTAATTAATATTCAGGGTTTTTGGCCTTGTTAGCTGGGCTTCATTACTGGACCACATCAGGCCTAATTAATTCGACATTATTTATTTATTTAGGCTATATTTAGGTCCATATCAGTAGAGTTAGTTTAAACAATTGAATTTGAGATATGAAGTTAAGCATGGTGCATAAGCAGATCATTACCATATTATTTACCGTAACGATTTTTATTTTAAAAAGTATCCCTCGTATATTTTTAATATATATTTTTTTAATAAAATAATTAAATTGTACATATAATTAGTTGTTTTAATGTTGAAAATAAATGCACTTATATAAATAATATATATGTGTACTACATATTCGAATAGGTTAGGGTCATAAATAGTCAATGCATTTCGGTTTATTTCGAATTCGAAATCAGAACTTGACCATTTTTTTTTTTAAAAAAACTCAAAATATGACTACATGACCTGATCGAAAATACAACGTCAAAATCTATATTTAAATTAAATTACGAGTTCGATGAGAAAATTTTACCAATAAGGGGAAGTTTTATGATATCTCATGTTGATAAAATTTAATATCTTTTAGGTATTTATAGGATCAAGTCAATTGATAATATGTATCAAAATTACTAGTTTCGAAATTAAAACTTTACCCATTTTGAAAAAATACTCAAAATTTGACTACATGATCCGGCCGAAAATACATCGTCACTGTCTAGGTTTAGTAAATTTAAAAGGATTACGAGCTCGACGAGAATATATTACTAATAAGGATAAATTTTTGTAATATCTTACATTAATAAAAATTAATATTTTTAAGGTCTTTATACGATCAACTCAATTGATATTATGTATCAAAATTACTAACTAACCGGTTGCACTTTATTGTTTCTGGTACTTGACCCAATATATAAATGTATTCGGAATTTGACATGAGATATCAAAAGTTCTGTTAAAACTACGAAGATATACTAAATCGATTTATTTTTTAATGTTTCACTTTAAAAATAGGTTTATAAAGTACTGTTATTCCCTAACAATCTAACAATAGAAGAATTACAGAAGACGGGTTGAATGGAATTCTGGTTTCTTTTAAAAATTTAAAAACTCTTTTGAATATATTTAACTGTGAATGAATATGCTGTAGTGCGGATTAAAATAATTCAAGTATTCAAACACAAAGTAAATAAACAAGACTGTCTAAAAACTTTATGGTGGATTGATCTTTCTACCAGAGATATATATAAAGATTAGAGAACTCTGTGATGCAAGAATGCACACAGCTGCTTACAAGTGTTTACAAAGATGAACAGAGAGAACTTCTAACAAATATGACTTTTTCTATTTCTCTGTTCAAATTGCTTAACTGTTCACTCTTAAATAAACACTTTCTACTCTTGGTTTATAAACTACCAAGTTACATATGAATAAGAAAAACAGTAAAAACATGAATTTCGGTCTATTCACATGTTGCTTCATTTCTCTATCCAGCATCTTTGAATATCTTCAGTTAAGCATGTAAATGTAAATGCTTATTTGTTCTCTAAAACCTACAAACAGGCTGCCACATTCCTTTTTTATATAATCGACCCATGTGACTGTCAAATCACTTTCAACTGCTATTTGAATTTGTTATCTGTCGAGACTTCAGCATTATCCGTTGATACTTCACTTGAGTTATCCGTTGAGTCTCTAATGGATTATCCGTTGAAAGTGTCTTGAGTCATCCGTCGAGGCTTTGTAGTTCATCCGTTGAAAGTGTTTCCTTAGCAGTTGATACTCGTTCACTTATGCAAAATTACAAGGCATCTTTTATTTACAATTAGCCAACATGTTTTGCATATCTTGCTAGTAGCCAACATGAATTAGAATTTCCAATCAACTTCTAAACCTCTAAGTAATGACAATATACAAAAATGTGCTACAAAAACTTATTGAAATATAATCTACTCTATCAACGGATGAACCGTGATTATCCTTTGATAGTTACAAAAACACTTAATTAAATCTACTAAGATATTTTGGCGAATTATCATCAAGTCTACAATATATTCCTAATAATCTACCCCAATTTATGTCTAATAGAATCATATGCATAAATTTAGAGATACTTGATGATAACAAAACACCCTATTCAAATTAAATAGATAACTGTAGACAGAAATGCTAAGTTATGTATATTATTAAAAATTTAAACCAAAAGAGTTTGTAGAAATCTCACAAACCATTTTCAAGGTACTCCTCTAGACTGAACAAATTAATTCTTTTTCCTTGACTGTCTAGTTTTCTTTCCCAGATTATCATTGTTCTGTTCTATCTGATTTTGAAGTTATCGACAGAACTCAGATTCATCTTCATTATTGAGATCCAACATTTCCTGCATTTCCTTGAGAGTATCATTGCTTGATATTTTTAGCTGGTCTTCAAGACTGAAGAATCTTCTGGTAAATCTTTTATCCCTAAACTCCATCATCCAGTATGGTCTCAAATGCACTCTACATCCAGTGTATGGAATAATTAAGACTCTTGGTAGTATATTTGGGTCTCTCCAGCTTTGTCTGATTGGTTGAATTTTGTTAAGTATTTCTGTTTTGGCCACCTTGGTGAATCCAAAATCCTTCTTCATAGCAAAAAATACTTTTACCAAGACACTGTAGCCTTCATTGAGAATCCTATATAGAGGCCAAGTTATTTCCTTTCCACCCTTATACCTTAACACCAATCTCTCTGGCAATCTGTAGGAAACATCAATTGATCTAACTTCATCCAGCTCATTCAGGTAGAGGTTGAGGTCTGAAAATTCTTTTATGTCACAAATGAAGAGTTGATCTTCCTTGTTAACTATTGTCTTGGGTTTGGACAATGATTTTGATTGGGATAAAACTTGTTTTATGGATGATTTATTCCTTTTTTTCTTGGTGGGATTGGGTAGGTTTGGCTCAGGAATTGGTAGGCTTTCCGAGTCTATTGGTTCATCCTTTTGAATTATTAGCTCACCATGAAAATTCACATCAGGATGGACCTTGAACTTAACTTGCTCCATTGTAGGCACAATTGTTTGATTTGTTGAGGTAGACTGAGTTGGCTTAGCTTCTATTTCTTCATCTTCAACAATCTTCCTTTTTGCTCTAACCTTCCAGTATCCTTTTCCTGACTTCTTTGGTTCTTGCTTATCTTTAGACGAGGTTTTCTCAATTTCAGTTGGAGTTGCAGGCATTTCCAATTTTCTGCCACTCCTTTAGTGGCATGCTTCTTCCTTCTTTTCTGAGCTCCTTTAGTGTCATGCTTCTTCCTTCTTTTCCTCATCTTTAGCTTCTCCAAACTGAGGGTGCCCATTCATCACACAAATAATCTTTCCATATCTATAGATTCTTGCAATTCTTGTTCTTAGCATGACATCTTTGGTGGTTTTGAAGCTTTCAATAGATGCACCCAAGAGCTTGTCTTCTTCTGGCCTATGAGGAGAATAATCAACCAATATTGGTTTCTTTATTGATATTGTTACACTTTCTTGTCTAGACTTTAGCACAACAAAGTTGTTGAACTCATTCTTCTTTGATGGTTTACTTTTATCTCCTTTTTCTAGCTGCATGTCATTCATGGTGATGGGTTTCAACTGAGTGAAATGCTTCACAAATTGCTCATTAGTAGCAGTTGAGCCAAAAACCTTTGCAATCATGTCATCAATCTTTCTCCTTTGCTCTTTGATCTTGAGCTCATCTGCTGCAAGATTAATTAAATCAATACTGTCCAAAGCTGGTGGCTTAGAAATAGTAATAGCTGACACTATCAACTTGCTGACTTGAATGTGCACATCCTTCTCCCCTTGTTATCATCAAGTAAAACCGGGTTTGAAGTTTGAGAAGCCATCAACTGTTGAAGTAGGTGAGTTTGAGATTCTTGATTTGAGAGTATCTTGGCCACTGAGTTCTCAACATCTATCAATCTTGAACTTAATACCTCAACCTTCTTATTTAGATCACTTTCCTTTCTGAGTTTCTGTTGAATATCCTTCATTGTTGACTCATGAAGCTTGATCTCTATTTTCTGATTGAGGTCTTTCTTGACAGCATCAATTATGTTCTTGAGCTCATCCATATCTTGATTTTGTTTAAGAGTCTGAATTTTGTGTAATTGTAGAGATTCAATATGGGCTTCTAGAAGACATCGGGTACCAGCATTAGTGGTGGCTTGAATGGCTGATTGAGTCTGATGAATTAGCTTGAACATTATGGAGTTGAAATGATGATAACTGCAATCCTTTGTTAGCATCCAGGCTGGAATGTCTGTAGATGAACTAGGGTCTGTATCTCCCTTATGTCCATGCCAGCTACATCAATATCTTCCCCATTTGACTTATCCCCATAAGAGTCACCAGTATCATACTTGAAATCATCATCAACTGTAGGTGGAAGAGAGTTGATTGCATCCTTTGCTCTTAGCATTGAAGCTATAATGTGTATCATATTAAGAGTCCTCTCTGCATCCTCATTGCCCTAAATATCCAATATTTGGTAGGCTGTAATAGGGTGAATAAATGTCTCAGCATCTAGGGAAATATAATCTATAACGACTTTCTATTCTTGCTGATATAGTCTTTTCCTTTCAACCTCATTGACATTCAATGACTCACTTGTATGGTGTCCAACCTTATTCCTACTGTATCTGCTTTTCTCTCATTTTCTCTCTCTTTTTGAATCAAGGGCTCCCCTTGGATTCACACCTTCACACCCTCACCTTCACCATCTAAGGTGGGACTTCTCTAACTCACTTTTACCATGCTGGAAGAAATAGCATATGGAAGTTCACTCATTTCCTCTCATTTTTCCTGAGAGCAACTCAGCCTCTCACTCACGTCACTCTCTTTCTCAAACCTAGGAGTGATTGTACAACTACTAAGTCATCTACACTTGTCACAATTTTGGAAATATCAAGTTGTGTAGATATTTTCAACGGATAAGTGATATCCGTCGAAGTAGCAGTTGTGATTATCAACGGATAATTGTTGTTAAGCTTATCCGTCAAGGGACAATCACTTATCGATGGATGAGGAATATTCATCGAAGAGGTAGAAATAAAAGAGTTAGGAGTTAAAACTATGGTTCAGTCTGTGGAGATTGACTTTAGATTTTTATGCACAGACTCATCATTTGTTTCAGAAAGAAAGAGCAAGTGAGCCAACAAATCATCAATAAGATGATGCTCACTTGCTGTAGATTTTGGCTCCTCCATGAATTTTATAGATGGAGAATCAGGAATTGATGTGTTTATCATATCCACATCCCATGAGTTTGTGGGAGAATTGTGTGTGTGTGGTGTATCGATAATGAGAGAATTTGGCTATGACTCCACATTTATTGGAGCCACATCAAACTGACTTTGCGATGGTCCTGTAACTGAGTCTTTGACTGCAGTTGGCACTGTATGTGCACCCTATGACTCCTCCATAGGTTTAGCCTTCTTCTTTCTGATATAGGTTTGTGTTTGGTCAGTTATATCCCTTCCCCTTTCGGCATGTGCTCTTGGTTGAGAGCTTGTTTCAATAGCTACATCCTTTTGAGAGGATGTAACT
Organism: Apium graveolens; assembly: GCF_009905375.1. Taxonomy (NCBI): domain Eukaryota; kingdom Viridiplantae; phylum Streptophyta; class Magnoliopsida; order Apiales; family Apiaceae; genus Apium; species Apium graveolens. Next base: position 103,771,984 of record NC_133649.1, on the reverse strand, counting down.
AGTAATGAGTTCATTTCCTTATTAATCACCACATTCTGTTAGGAGACTGTGGTGTGGCTAGCTTGGGTCACACTTTTCTCACCCACCTTATCCTTAGGAATTTTTTGATTTTCACACTTTCATTCACTTTGCTCACTACCCTTCACACTCCCTTCAGGTGTTGTGGTAGTTTTTAAAACTGGTTTCTTTTGGGAGAAACTAGAGTATGGCTTCTTTGGTTTGGGTTTTAAATATTTTGGTTTAGTGGCTTGGATAGGCATTTGTTTGGTCACAATAATAGATGCCATAGCCATAGTTGTACTCAAAGAAGTAGCAGGTTGGGAAGAGTCAGAGACATGAACATTTACCTCACTTACCCGAGGTGCCTCCATGATTGGCATATAGTTAAGAGGCACTTCATCATTAAGATTGTTCCCTGCAGAATTCAGCAAGCACCCTCTTTTCTTGGACCCAACAAGAAACCTTGTTGTTTGGGTTCTCAATTAAAAGATCCTTGGATACATGATTAGCTAGCATAATAAGAAACCTAGCATAATACACATTCTTTGATCTTTTTTTAATATCTCCTAACTTATACCCTAACTCAAACATGATATAATTGTTGAAATTAAAATGCTTGTCATTTAAGAGCGTGTACAACATATTAAGCATGGAAGAAGTAATTGCATCGAAGTTACTTATTTTTCCAGAAAATACTTTTATAAAAAAATCATATAGAAAGCTCCATTATTTTCTAAGGCCCTATCTTCTGATTCCACCTAAATTAGCAGAATCAAGGTAGTAACCCATAAATGTGAGCATGTTACTCACATCAGTGTCTGGGTGTGGAACAAATTTGTTATTTTCAGGCAATTTAAAAGAAGCTTGAACTTGATCACAGTTAACACATAAATTATTACCTTTAAGATTGAAGGTAATGGTCATGTCTGTAGAGTTGAAGACGGTTGTGGTCCAAACTTGCTCCACAACCTCACTGTAATCACAAGAGACTCGAGCATAAAGTACTTCAATTTGCAGTTGCTAATGAAGTCCATCATCTTGTAAAAGTCTTCAGAAGCAACACTCTTGTCCACAAGTTCTATGAAGTTGTTTTTCTCATAGACGAACCCGAATTGAGACATGATTTTAACTACTGGTGCCATTGTTGCTTAGTATGCAGTTATAGAGAGAAGGGGGTTTTGGAGATGAAGAGAGTGAAATTTGCTTTGTAATTCAGAGAAAGATAAAAGTGAAAAATAAAAATGGAACGAGCTTTTATACTTTCTCAGAAAAAGACAAACAAATATTTAAAAAATTAAATAAAGTATCCAATGATAATTGTCAAAAATAACCGTTTAAAAATAAAGCAAACTGCAGAAATTTCAAAATTATCCATTGACATATACATACACACTGTAAGTAAATTTGACGGATAAGGTTTACAATTAATGGATATGATTGAGGTAATTCGACGGATACATGATGTACCTTTATCCGTCGAGGGATAAAGTATCCAAAAATATTTTTGACTTTCAACGGATAATTCTTATCCGTTGAATTCCATCAGTATTAATCCTTAGCAAATCCTGACTTTTGTGTCAAGATTTGTCAACTTGCAAATCCTGATTTGCAACTTTAATAAAGTCAAACTTATTTCTGGCTGCATTACAAATTGCGAAGACATAAAAAAGAAACAAGAATAATTAAGCATAGCTAACTCAATTACCAATCTAGAGAAAGTTGATTAATCAAGTGGCTTGGTAATGATGTCTGCAAGTTGCAGCTCACTTGGAACAAAATAAATTTCCACAGTACCATTCATGACATGTTCTCTAATAAAGTGGTACTTGATGTCAATGTGCTTTGTCCTTGAATGCTACACATGATTCTCAGTAATGGTAATTGGAATCTTGTCCATATGTAGACCATAATCCAATAGGTGATTTTTCATCCATAAAATATGTGCACAACAGCTACCAGCAACAATATATTCGGCCTCAGTTGTGGAAGTAGAAACTGAATTATGTTTCTTACTGAATCAGGACACACGCTTGTTTCCTAGAAACTGACATGTGCCAGTTTTGCTTTTCCTGTCTATTTTGCACCCTACATAATTTGCATATAAATAACCAATTAGATCAAAACCAGAATCTCTAGGGTACAAATTACCAAGTTTTGGTGTACCCTTGAGATATCTGAAAATTCTCTTAATAGCTACTAAGTTAGATTCTCTAGGATCGGGCTGAAATCTAGCACAAAGACAAGTAACAAACATTATATCTGGCCTACTAGCCATCAAATATAAATGTGATCCAACCATGCCTATATAGTTTGAAATATCCACAGACTTTTCAGTAGTGTTCAATTCAAGTTTAGTGGCAGTGGCCATGGGAGTTTTTGCAGATGTGCAATCCATTAGGTCAAACTTCTTTAAAAGATCATGAATATATTTAGTTTGACTAATGAATATTCCATCACTAACGTGCTTAACTTGTAAACCAAGAAAGTAAGTTAGTTCTCCCATCATGCTCATTTCATATTTACTTTACATCAATCTGGCAAACTTTTTACAAAGTTTCTCATCGGTAGAGCCAAATATAATGTCATCTTTATAAATTTGAACAAGTATACTAGAGCGATTAACATCTCCAAAGAAAAGAGTTTTGTCAACAATACCTCTTGTGTAAAAGGAACTTTGACAGAGTATCATACCAGTCTTTAGGTACTTGCTTTAATCCATAGAATGCTTTCAAAAGATAGTACACAATATCCGGAAAGTTGGGGTCTTCAAAACCAGGAGGTTGAATGATATAGACTTCCTCCTTCAAATCTCCATTCAAAAATGCACTTTTGACTTCCATTTGATAGACTTTGAAATTAACATGGGATGCATAGGATAGAAAAATTCTGATGGCTTTAAGTCTTACAACATGAGCAAAAGTATCATCAAAATCTATTCCTTCTTGTTGATAGTAGTCTTTAGCAACCAATCTAGCTTTATTCCTTATGACTATGCCATTCTCATCCATCTTGTTTCTGAATACCTATTTGGTGTCAATAGAATTCTTTCCTTTAGGTTTGGGTACCAACTTCCATACTTTATTCCTTTCAAATTGGTTTAGCTCTTCCTGCATAGCTAAAATCCAACCAGGATCCAACAAAGCTTCTTCTACCTTCTTTGGCTCTTCTTGTGAAAGAAAGCTGTTATATAGACATTCATCTTGAGTTTCTTTTGTTGTTTGCACTCTTAAAGATGCTTCACCAACAATTAATTCAAATGGGTGATCTCTAGTCCATTTTATTTATTGTGGTAGATTAGCTCTAGATGAAGAGGCCTCATAGCTGTCTTGATGCGTGACTAAGTTTTGATTTGAAGAAACTCCCCTAAGTTTGTGGACCTTTGATTTAAGGTTGGGGTTCTTCCAGTCTGTGATCTAGAATGACTTTCAACTCCTATTGAGGGTTCAACAAATGCTGAATTTTGCCTTTTAATGGATGATGCAGTTTGTCTGTCAACAGATGATGCACCATGTCTTTCAACGGATGTTGTACTTGATCTTTCGACAGATACATCATTTTGTCTTTTGACGGATATAGAATTTTGTGATTTATTTGTTGTTGATTTTTCTGCATATTTCTTAGTAATTATTTCTTGATAACTTTCATCATCACTATCATCACAATTCATCTCAATATTGTCAAATTTGAGTCGTTCATGGAAACCTTCATCTGGAAGTCCTTCAATATTCTTATCATCAAACAAAATATGTACAGATTCCATAATAATGGTGGTTCTTAGATTGTAGACTCTATATGCTTTTCCAACTGCATATCCAACAAAAATACCTTCATCTGGTTTGGCATCAAACTTTCCATGTTGCTCAGTTTGATTCCTTAGAATGTAGCATTTGCATCCAAAAACATGAAGAAAGTTCAGTGTTAGCTTCCTATTCTTGAACAATTGATAAGGAGTCATGCATTTTGCTTGATTAAACAAAGAAATATTCTGAGTGTAGAATGCAGTATTGACAGCTTCAGCCCAAAAATAAGTTGGTAACTTTGATTCTGTTAGGAATATGTTATGAACTTGATGATAAGTCAAACAAAACACCTTAGTAGATTTAACTTAGTGGAATTTGTAGCTCTCGATGGATGATCTAATATAGCCCCGACGGATGAACTTTATAATCCCGATGGATGACAATTTGACATCAATCGAGAGTGTAGCTTATGTAACAAATAAGTACTGTAGCACATTTCTGCAAACAACATGTTTTAGTCTGGTAGATTATGTAGGGTTCTCTAAGTCATATTGTCTACTAGATTGATATGCAGAATAGGTTGACTAATTATAAATATGAGATGTTTTGTAATTCTGTATAAGTCAAATAGAGTCAAGTGGCAGATAGACTCCCGACAGATGATCTACAAGACTCCCGATGGATGATCAACAAAGTTCCCGACGGATGACCAACATAGTCCCAACGGATGATCAAATTCAAAATAGCTATTGACAGTGACAACACAGTCACATGCGTTGGGTGTTTGCAAAAGGAATGTAGCAGCTTGTTAAGCAGGATTTTGAGAACAAAGAAGCATTACCATTTCCATGCAAATGTGAAGATATTAAAAGCTGTTGGAATAGAGTAGTGAAGCAGCATAGAGTTAGGCTAGATATATTTTGTTTTATTATCTTGTCTTACTATCATGTAACTTAGTGATATATAAACCAATAGTAGCAACTAGAAAATTTAACTAAACAAGTTTATTTTCAGAGAAACATATTAAGTTGCATTCTGCAAGAATTTCTCTATAGTTTGTTTGTTCAACTTGTAAAATAGCTGTGAGCTATTCAAAGATTCACATAGTTCTCATTCTGATATATATATCTCTGGTGGATACATTCAAATCCACCAGAAATTTTTAAATCCTTGTGTTTTATTACTTAGTGTTTTGAGTTCAATTATCTTTCTACTCCGCACTTTACCAAATTAAACAATGTTATATATATTAAGTTAGAACCTTTTTAAAATTAAGAAAAGAAGCTAGAATTATATTCAACCCCCTTCTGTAATTCTTGTTGTATTGTTAGGGAATAACAATTGGTATCAGATCAAGCTCTTGAAATACAAAGAGTTTAAAGATCACAACAAACAACAAGATGAACAAAAAGGATGTTGGAGTTAAAATTCCAATTCTGGACAAAGACAACTATCACCACTGGAAGGTGAAGATTAGACCTGGCAAAACAGGCCCAAAACTATATATCCAGTCCAAACCAAACCAGTTTTTAAAATCTGGACCAACAAAAAGTCATATTTTTTATTTGGATTTGGTTGGTTTTAAAATCACATTTTTATCCTAAATTTGGACCCAAATATGGATCAAATGCGTGATATCCATATTTTAAAAAAAGAAGTCTTCTGAGTTCTAACCTAGAATCGTCAATCGAAGATTAAGCGCAGCTCTAAACTTGGGTGTATTTATAAAGTTCGAAGATTCTCCTAACTATTTTCGTTTAATTTTTGAGTAATTTCCTGACTGTTTCTAACCTCTGATCTTATCAGGTATATATCTCTGCAAACACCTATACATACGTAGACACACACATCTTTATATATGTTTGATTATTTGGGTATGTGTGATTTATGTATGTTCAGTATCTTTATCAAATTGAGTAGTAATTGTGATCAATTATGTATATATGTTTACGTTTTATCATATGTTTAAGTATGTTTTATTATTTAGTAGTCTAAATCTAATGTATGTATCTATATTTTCTTGTTTGTTGTTGGTTTAATGTAGATTTAAAGTTGTAATGGAAGAAGAACAAAGTTCGACCTCTAGTAGACCTATAAAAAGATTTAAGAAATCTACATCAATAATTTGGGAATTATTTGATAAGTTTGTGGAGAATGGAATACAAAAGTCTAGGTGTAAAAAATGTGATCAAGTTTATATAAGTGAACATGGTACCTCAAATATGAGAAAGTATATGATGTTAAAACATGGAGATGTTTGTGGTGATGAACTTGAAATTATTCCATTCGGGCAAAGTGTTTACCGTAATCTAATGAGAAAATCAATAGTACAATATAACTTGCCCTTTAATTTTGTTGAATATGATGGAATTCGGGAAATGCATAGGTACTTAAATCACAAAGTACAAGACATTTCAAGAAACACTATAAAAGCTGATATCTTGGATATATATAGGATAGAAAAGAGAAAAATGAAACAAGAGTTAGAGAATTTATCTGGGAGAATATGTCTTACATCTGATTTGTGGTCTTCATCAACCATGGATGGGTACTTATCTCTTACTACACATTATGTGGATGAAAATTGGATTTTGCAGTCAAGGATCTTAAATTTAAGATTTATGCCTCCACCACATACAGGACAATTATTGGTAGAAAAATTTATTTGTTTGCTTAAAGAGTGGGGAATTGAGAGAAAGGTGTTTTCATTAACTCTTGACAATGCTTCTGCAAATAATTCTTTTGTAGAGATTTTGAAAAGTCATTTGAATATGAATGGTGTCTTGCTTTGTGATGGAGATTATTTTCACGTGCGTTGTGGAGCACACATCTTGAATTTGATTGTTCAAAGTGGCCTTAAAGTAGTAGATGATTATGTACGTAAAGTTAGAGAAATGGTAAAATATGTTAGAGGAGCAAAGGCAAGGATGATAAAATTGGCAGAGTTTGTTAGTCAACTTTCAATTAATTGCAAAAAGAAGCTTTCTCAAGATGTTCCAACAAGATGGAACTCTACTTATGTCATGCTTGAGAGTGCATTGCAATACAAGATTGCTTTATCTCAGTATGAATTAGTAGACAAAAATATGGGTTATTTAACAGATGAAGAATGGGCCAAAGTTCATAAAATTTGTCAATTTTAAAGCCTTTCTATGATATCACGGTTTTGTTCTCGGGAAGTCAATATCCAACTTCTAATCTTTATTTTCATGGAGTGTATAAGATAAAGTCACTTATTAGCACGAAAATGCAAGATGAGAGTAGTATTTATATGAAACAACGTTTGAAATGAATGAAAAGTTTAGGAAGTATTGGGAGAATTATAGCTTGATTTTGTCATTTGCTGTAATATTAGATCCTCGCTATAAGTTAAAGTTTGTGGAGTATGTATTTCGAAAGATCTATCCCACAAATTATTCTGAAAAAGTTAGACATATCTATGAGAAGATGGAAGAGCTTTACTTGGATTATTATCGAATATCAAGTATATCTTCTACAACTATCACTTCTTGTTCAAGAGTCATTAACGAAGATCATGATGAAGCAATGGATGATATAGATGTAAGAACTTTCCTTTGATCTTAGTGTACATTTTATACACTTGTATATGCGCTTTTATTATTGTTCTAACATTTTTTAAATTTTGTAGGAGTTCGAATCAATTTTTTGTCAAAATGACTCACAAAATGAAACTAAATCGCAACTTGATTTGTACTTGGAAGAAAGTAAGTTGGATGCTAGAGTGAAAATAGATGTACTTTCTTTTTGGAGATCAAATAAGAGCAAATACCCCATTTTATCCATTATGGCACGAGATATTTTAAGCATGCCGATAACTACCGTTGCTTCCGAGTCTTCTTTTAGTATCGGAAGTCAAATTATTAGCAAGTATCGTGGTTCTATCACACCGGATAATGCAGAGGCTTTGTTATGCACCCGTGGTTGGTTGTATGGGTCTAAAGGTAAAGTTAATTATTTCATAAATCTTTTGAAATTCTCTGAAATCATTAATTATTTATAATATAAATATTATAGCTTTTGAAGATGAAGAAAGTGGTACAGAAGATTCCATTGGCGATGTTGAGAAGCTTGTCCTTACTATGCAGACTCCGGAAACTTGATGTTCTACTGCCTGGATCAAATTTCTTTGGTAATGTTGTTGTCTGGATGCCTGTCCTGACTTGTATTTGATATAAGTTGATTAATAAAATTTAAGATACCTTCAAATCGGATCATTGGCGCTGTTGTCATTTATCCACTGTTGTCATTGTCTAAAACATATATGACGGTAGTGGGGCTGTAATTTGCATTGGTTTTAACAATTCCCACATTTTTCACTTGCTAAAGTTGTTGATCCACTCTGAGTTGGTTTAATAATTTGGGATCCTGTCTGTTAAAGACTTTCTCTGTGTTTGATTTCTATACTAGCTGAATAGTTAAAAGCTTAAAATGTTGCTTTGAATTCTGATCACTGGACAATCCGGTGCTATTTGGATATTTTTTTCTAATTTATATTTTGTCATTTCATATTAGTTACATTAGCTTTCTATTCTGATTAGTAGTGAAGAAAATAAGTATCTAATTTCCCCTTCTGTAGAAGTCTAGGTATCCATTTTCCTTTCTGTAGACATGAGAGAATTATAGTAGTGAATTGTTTAGTAGTGAATTGTTTAAGAACTGCATATAGTAGCTAAGTGATATGATTTGACCTGTAAGCAAATAATAAAGGCTTTGTTAATATTTCGACCTGTTTGGTTTGCTTTAAAAAAGAGCAAGTTGAATGGAGGAGTTCTTTTATCTATTAAAATTGTGAGGCTTTTGATTATAGCATTAAGAAAATGGTTGAGGGTAAATAAATCTGGCACTCTTTCATACTCACTGCCTCACTGATAGTGTCTTTGAGTGCAGGCTAATCACATGGGACATGACAATTGCTGTGAAGACTTTGGTTTTATGTAACCTTCAATATGTTGTGCTGTTTTACCTTTTCTGCCCCCAACCCTCTTCAAAAGAATAGCGGCTTTCATTTTATCTTTCATTTTTCTTTTTTCCAATAACCAGATAGTGTTTTTTAGATCAATAATAATGTAGATGTTGTGTTCTATTGAATGTGGGCTACACTGGTTCTATTTTGGGTATATATAAGCAACAGGGTTAGCTATAATATTGAATGTGTTTCTTGTCCTTACTATTGTATGCTTACCACTTGTATTTTATGTACATGATGAACCTGGGGAATTAAATCAGAAAGATGGTCGAGAAATTAATGAAGCATGAGGATTTTGAAGGGTTCTAAAGCTGAATCTGGAGTTGAAGCCTTTCTACAGGAGATTTGTAAACAGGATGCAGTGGCTTTGCTGTTATATTTTTAGTGCCTGACATTGTATACCGCTCAAGTGGAAACTGCTTTTGCTTTTGGATTATACCATGATATCATTAAGCATAATTATATGTTGCAACTAATTATATGGTTCAATCTTTAAGCATAATTTATTTACCACTGCGGGCATTAAATTTACTATATGCATGTTCTTTTCATTGAACCTTAAGCTTCCATTTTTCACTTAGTTGTAATTTATGATACTATCATAACTTAGAATAGCTTTAATTAGGAAGGAAGCATGTTAAAATTATATTCTTTTGATTTTTGTCTTCATAGATTGGGAAGGGAACATATAGTAATATGTACAAAGTTCTAGACAGGGACACATGAAAAATTATTGCCCTGAAAAAAGTGAAATTTGACACTAATTATGTCAAGAAGCTCCAGAGTCGAGCCCACTAATGCAAATAATTTCACTTAATTATTATCTATTTTACATAGTTCTACGTATATTTTTAAAAAAATTGACAAAAATATGGATATCCATATTTTGATCCATAACCATATAAAACCAAACTAAATTAGAACCATATTTCATACAATATGGTTTTGGTTCATAAACCAGTCCAAGTCTATATTAATAAACAAAAACCAGTCCAAAACCATATTTTGCCGGGTCTAGTGAAGATGCACCTATATCTTCTTTCCCAAGATGAGGCCTATGTGGACTGCATAAAGAAAGGTCCTCATGTACCAGTGAGAGCTGCAACTGGCAATGAACCATCTGTTCTAAAACCTAGGCATGAATGGTCAGATCCTGATATTGAGCAAGTCAGGAAGGATAAAAAGGCCATGAACATTTTGTTCAATGGTGTTGATGGTGATATGTTTGACAACATCATTAACTATAAAACAGCCAAAGAGGTTTGTGACACAATACATATTATCTGTAATGGTACTGAGCAAGCAAGGGAGAACAAGATGCAGTTCTTGATTTAACAATATGAGTATCAGTTTATTGAATTTGAAAAATTGAGAATTGAGTGTAAGATTGCTAAGGATGAATTAACTGAGTCCCTGAAGAAAGAAGAAATTTTAAAGAAGCAACTTGAACGAGAACAGGAAGTGATTAAGGCATGGAAATCATCTAGAGATGTTCATGCTCAAATCTCTAAAGTTCAAGGTATTGAGTCCTTTTGTGATGCAACCTTGAAGAAGAGTAAAGAGAAGCTTGATTCCAATTTGATTGAAGGATTGTTGACAGATGTGGACTCGACGGATGATGAAAATCATTCGTCGGATAATCAAAATGATTATCCTTCGAGAGACAAGGAGCCACTTCCGTCGGATGTGAGTAAACCAATTAGCAACGCTAAACTAACTAAGTTAAATGAGAAATATGGATCAGTTCCTAAAAACTTTATTCAGGAGAATTGAGTCAAGTTAGAAAAGAAAAGAAGGTTAATGTTGGGCATCTGTCTATCAAGCAATTAAATGACAGATTAGAAAAGATTGAGGTTAAAATAGAAGCTAAAAAGAAAAACAATAGAAATGGGAAAGTAGGAATTAACAAACATAACAACTACACACCTGATAAATATGCACCAAGAAAAATCTATGTTAAGTGTGGTAGTGTTAATCAATTGTCTGTTAATTGCAAGCCTGACATGCCTACTCCCATGCCTAAACCTTATGATGCTGCATTTAGTATACCTCAAATGCCATTTAACATGCCTTACTGGAATAACATGTTTGCAAATAACATGCCTTTTCATGTAAACCAAAATGTGCATGATAATTCTGTTTTAATGTCTGGTTTCAAAGGTTCAACTCAAATGACTAAGGATGAATCTAAAATTCTCAAGTTAAATGAGATCAAACCTAAGAAACCAAAGAAGAAAGCTAACAAGGTAGGACCCAAGGAAACTTGGGTACCAAAATCAAATTGATTTGATTTTAATGTGTGTAGGGAAACAAAAAAAATCTCTGGTATCTGGATAGTGGTTGCTCAAGGCACATGATTGGAGATTCTATCCCGCTCACTGAGTTCAAGGAAAGAGTTGGCCCAAGTATTACTTTTGGAGATGTCAGTAAGGGTTATACTGTGGGATGTGGCTTAATTTCAAAGGACAGTGTCATCATTGAAGAAGTTGCCTTAATGGATGATCTCAAGCATAATTTGTTGAGTATCATCCAGCTTTGTGATAAGGGCAACTCAGTTACCTTCAATTCAGAAGCCTGTGTTGTGACAAACATAAAGAGCAACAAAGTGGTTCTCACTGGAGTGAGAAAAGGAAATGTGTAACTAGCTGACTTCAACTCATCAAATGCAGAATCAGTCACTTGTCTTCTCAACAAAGCAAATCAAGATGAAAGTTGGCTATGGCACAAGAAGCTGTCCCATCTAAACTTCAAGACCATGAATGAGCTTGTCAAGAAAGAGTTGGTTAGAGGTATTCCTCATGTTAGATATATTTGTGATGTCATGTCTAATATGATTTGTTTAGTTTCAGAACTTACTATCAGAACTTAACTGGAAATCAGAACTTACTGAATATAGGAAGTTATCAGAACTTAAGCCATCAGGACTTACATCAGAACTTAAGTGCGGATACACTTCAGGGATGAAAAATGCCTGATTTACAGGAGATGATCTAGATTAAACAAAAGAAGATATGCTTGGAGAGTTATACAGCTAAAGGACTACAGTAGATAATCTCTGATTGATGTATTTTAGGAAACAGAACATATCATATCAATTAGGAGATATCTTGTAACTGTGTAGTATATAAACACAGATTAGGGTTTACACTATATGTGTTATCATTCACGAGAATATTATTCATTATAACCCTAACAACTCTTAGTGATATCATACATCACTGAGAGATTAGATTAAACCTACTGTAACAGAGTTTGATATATTGAATAAACTTGTTTTCTGTTACATACTTGTCTTTATAATCGAATTGATTGTAGATACTATATTCAACCCCCTTTTATAGTATCATTGAGGCCTAACAAGTGGTATTAGAGCCAATCTGTTAAGCTTACTAACAGTTAAGATCCAAACAAACAATCAATCATGTCTGATCAATCAAAAACACAAGACCCTCAAGAACCTGCAAAGGTTCAACCTATTCAAAACACTAGTAGATATGAAACCATCAGGGTTCCTATGCTCAGGGTGTCTGAGTACCCTATATGGAGTGTGAGGATGGCCATGTTTCTGGAAGCTATAGATCCAGAATATTTAGACAGAATTTATGATGGTCCACACAAGCCCACAAAGCTTTTTGTTGCAGTTGGGAATGAACCACAAAAGATGATTCCCAAAGAAAAGAGAGAACTCACCATTGAAGACATCTCTTCACTAGGCAAGGATGCAAAAGTAAGACACTTGCTTCATAGTGCACTTGACAATGTCATGTCAAATAGGGTGATTAGATGCAAGACTGCAAAAGAAATCTGGGATGCATTGGAAGTGAGATGTCAAGGAACCAATGCCATCAAAAAGAACAAGAAGACAATACTTACACAGGAGTATGAGCACTTTGACTCAAAATCTGATGAGTCACTAACTGATACATATGACAGATTGACAAATCTGTTGAATGATCTGTCACTAGTGGATAAGAAATATGATCCAGAAGATTCAAATCTGAAATTCCTACTAGCTCTTTCTGAAAAGTGGGATTTGAAAGCTACTACAATAAGAGACAACTATGAACTTGCTGATATGTCTCTTGATGAAATCTATGGGATGCTCAAGACTCATGAACTTGAGATGGAGCAAAGAAAGAAGAGGCATGGAGGGAAGTCTAAGACAGTTGCTTTAAAGACTGAAGAAAAGCCAATTATCTCTAGGAAGGCAAAAGGAAAGGCTCTCATCATACAGTCTGATTCAGAGTCATCAGATTCTGATGATGATGATTCAGAACCTGAAAATTTATCTGAAGTGGATGTTGATGCAGAGATGATGCAACTGTATACTCTTATGGTGAAGGGTATCACAAAGATAGCCTACAAGAAATTCAGAAAGGGTAAGAAGTTTTCCAGGATAGGTGGAAGTTTTGACAAGAAAGGGTTCAGAAATACTAAAGGCAAAGGAGGAAAGTCTGACAGAGGAGACAACTTAAATGTCAAATGCTACAATTGTGGTGAAAGAGGCCACATCTCTCCTGATTGCAAGAAAGGAAAAGGTGATAAAGGCCAGGCACTTATCATAAAGAAGAAAAAATGGGCAGACACTTCAGAATCTGAAGAAGAGGTGAACTATGCCTTAATGGCAAATGCTGATAGCAGTTCTGATGCTACTGAACTAAAGGTACCTCTATCAACTCTTGCTTTTGATACAGAAGATTTTACTGAGTTGAGATTATTTCTGAAAAACATTTATATTAGCTATAGAGATCAGAATTTAGAGAATGAAAGATTAAAATCTGAAAATCTAAAGTACAAAAACAGAAATAGCTATCTTGAAGAAGAGTTAGTCAAGATGAACACTATTCAAACAGAGATAGATAATGCTGTGTATGTTAAAAATGAATTGCTTAAACAAAATGATTATCTAAAAACTGAATTAGAAAAAGAAAGAGAAATCATCAGGACTTGGACTAACTCAGGCATAACAACTCAGAATATTCTAAGTAGTGGAAACTGGAAAGAGGGGTTAGGTTATAAAGATGGTAAAAGTGAGAAAGGGACTTTGCCAATTAAGCCAATTGCTATCAAACAGACTGAAAAGCCAAAGGTAAATCCTGTTAAATTTGTTGCAAAAACTGTTGTGTCTGATTCTGAAGAGATGAAAGACTCTAAAACAGAAGTCAAAGAAAAGTCAACTTTTGACAAATTAAAACAGGATAAACCAGCTTTGGTAAACATTGGCTTAATGACAAAGAAGCAGCTTAAGTATAAGCTGAAAGAGATTAAAAATATGAACAAGGTAAAAGAAGCTAGGAAAAATAGGAATGGAAAGGAAGGTGTGAATAAAAGTAATAATTATATGCCTGTTCCTAATGCTCCTAGAAAGAAATGCTATAATTATGGAAACTCTAACCATCTTGCTTCTTTTTGCAGGAAAAATAAAGATATAAAATCTTTACCTCCTAGATCAGGAGTTAAGAGTCAGTCTGTTAGGTTTAAACCACAAAATCCTTGTTTTCATTGTGGTAGTTTATGGCATTCTATTTATACTTGTAAGGAATATCATAGTTTGTACTATGATTGTTATGAAATAAAACTTTCTTTAAAGAAAATTAGTGTAATTCCTTCTAGTGTAAATTCTGATGCAAAGTCTGATATAAAGTTTGATAAAAAGTATATAAGCATAAAATCTGAAACTAAATCCGCTGCAAATGCTAACAAACTTAACAAGGCCAAAGGATCCAAGCAAGTCTGGGTCCTTAAAACTAATCAATAGTGGTCTTTGTGATTGCAGGGCAATAGGAAAAACATCCTGGTTCTGGACATTGGATGTTCAGGATATATGACTGGAAATAAAGCCCTGCTATCAGACTTTGTGGAGAAAGCTGGCCTAGGAGTTTCTTATGGAGATGAAAACATGGGAAAGACTCTGGGATATGTAAATATCAATCTTAGGAATGTCATAATTGAATCAGTAGCTCTTATCTCAGGACTTAAACACAATCTGCTAAGTGTGAGTCAAATCTGTGATAGAGGTTATCATGTGGACTTCTTTGAAGAACACTGTGAAGTTGTAAGTAATTCTACAGGCAAAGTGGATCTAAAAGGTTACAGACATGGTAACATATATGAAGCCAGACTTTCAACAAATTCTGATGGTTCTACAATCAGTCAGTTAAGCAGAGCATCAATTGAAGAAAGCTGGAATTGGCACAAGAGACTCTCTCATTTAAATTTCAACAACATAAATGAGCTAGTAAAGAAAGATCTTGTGAGAGGACTGCCAAAATCAATATTTGCTCCTGATGATCTTTGTGACTCATGTCAAAAGGCAAAACAAAGAAAATCTTCATTCAAGAGCAAAACTGAATCCTCAATTCTTGAGCCTTATCACTTACTGCATGTTGATCTATTTGGTCTAGTCAATGTCATGTCTATTGCAAAGAATAAATATGCTATGGTTATAGTGGATGAGTTCACAAGATACACTTGGGTGTATTTCTTGCATAAGAAGAATGAAACTGCATCTACTCTAACTGATCATGTCAGACAGCTGGATAAGTTAGTCAAAGATTCTGTTAAAATAATAAGAAGTGATAATGACACTGAGTTCAAGAATTCAATCATGGAGGAGTTCTGCAAAGAGCAAGGAATAAAGCAAGAATTTTCTGCACCTGGAACTCCACAACCGAATGGAGTTGTAGAAAGAAAGAACAAGACTCTTATTGAAGCTGCACGAACTATGCTTGATGAGGCAAAGCTACCAACCTATTTTTGGGCTGAAGCTGTGTAGACTGCTTATTTTACACAGACTGCTACACTCATAAACAAGCATGGAAAAACTCCATATGAGATGGTGAAGAAAAGAAGCCAAATCTAAAATACTTTCATGTATTTAGATGAAAGTGTTTTGTTCTTAAGACTCATCCTGAACAACTGTCAAAATTTGATCTAAAAGCTGAGGAAGGAATTTTTGTTGGATATCCACTTTCCACAAAAGCCTTCAAAGTCTACAATTTAAGAACAAGGGTTGTCATGGAATCTATCAATATATCTTTTGATGATAAAAAGATTACTGGACTTGAAGATTTTAATGATCATGATCAGCTGAAATTTGAAAATGAAGATGTAAATCCTGATGACCTAAATCCTGATCCTGTAAGTTCTGACGGGTTAAATTATGATGTCATTGAAACTATGGTAACTGCTCCAAAGGAAAATGCACCTGTTTAGGGGGAGCAAGCTGATGATCATACCACATCTTAAGACTCTCAAGAAGCATCAGAACCAGTAACTGGCTCTTCAAGTTCTGATTCATCAAGTTCTGATGAGCCAAATTCTCACAATTCTGGAAACTCTAATTCTTCAATTCCTGAAGGATCCAACTCAAATTATGGAATCTCAGAGAGCATAACTTCAGGAGGAGCATCAGAAATGCTGATGGAGACAACATGGATCATGGGGGAGGATCCAGTTCTAGAGATCAACTTCCATCTGCAAGGAAGTGGACCAAATCACACACACACCTGACTTAATAATCGGAGATCCTGAAGCAGGTGTCAGAACTAGAACAACAACAACAAATGAATGTCTCTATCATTCCTTTCTATCTCAGACTGAACCAAAGAAAGTGGAAGAAGCTCTTCAAGATGCTGATTGGGTGCAAGCAATGTAGAAAGAGTTAAATGAATTTGAAAGAAATAAAGTCTGGACCCTAGTACCAAGACCAAAGGATAGATCAATTGTTGGTACAAAATGGGTGTTCATAAATAAAACTGACAGTGATGACATAATTACAAGAAACAAATCAAGGCTGATTGTTAAAGGTTACTCTCAACAAGAGGGTATTGACTATGTTGAAACATTTGCTCCAGTTGTTAGATTGGAAGCCATAAGAATCTTTTTGGCTTATGCTGCTCACAAGAAGTTTAAAGTCTTTCAAATGGATGTGAAAAGTACTTTTCTCAATGCACTACGCCATAAGTGCACATAGGCAACGCCTACTATACAGTTGCATAAGGCCTAAATGGTGTTGCATAAGGTAATAGGCAACACCAGGGAGGGGTTGCCAATATGGACGTGGCCGTAGACCCCTAATGCAATACTTTGTGCAACACCTGTAAGTATTACATTATGCTGATTTTGCAACAGTAGAGGCAAATATTGGCAACAACAGTTAGTGTTGCATAAGGCATTACGGGACCTTATACTCGGTCCTACATGGCAAGCGACACATCAGATGCCAGGTCAGCAGCAAGGGGTCCACATAACCACGTCAGCATGCCATGTCAGCATGGGTCCCACCCTGTAATGTTAGTTGTGGATCCCATATTGCTACGCCACTTGGGATAACAAATCCACATCAGCAGTGGGCCCCTTAGCGCCACGTCATATGTGGGGCCCACTTTGTTTATGAAATACCATTTTAGTGCATATGCAACATCAATTTCATTCAATTGCACAAGTATATACAACTTTGTGAAACACCATTTTTAAAAAATGCAACAATATTATTATCATGTGCAATACAATACAATGCAATATGCAACATCATATTCTGGAAAATGCAACACTTGCAAAAATAAAATTTTGGACATAACTGGTCTGTTTTTACATATACCTGCCATATGTGGCATCCAACAATAACAGCCTTATCAGGCATCCAACAAAAACAGCCATATCAGGCATCCACCAAGTTTTATACATAAGAAAATACCAAACTACATACACACAATTCTAAATTTAAAACACCAAATTTACATCAAATCTTTCTTGTGAATACATTTTTTGTATTCTCAAAGATTTTTTGAAGGTAGTCATTTAGCACCTCATCTAGTCTTTCCTTTGTAAGATTTTGCTCGTCATTTAGTATTCCCCCAGTCCGTTTATTTGGTAATTTCTGAGAAGAAAAACAATAGTAAGTGATAGTGCGGATGAAAAATATACGATAAAGATGAGGAGAATGGTTTAAGAAAACCAGCTTGCACAGGCCATTCAATTGTATATTTAGCATAAAAAATTTCAGAAATTAAAACAAGTAAACATCGCAGACACTGTCCAGCACCCAACATGATACATATTCCATATAATACTAAAATGATGCTATATATTGTGAACATGGAGCTTTGAAATAAAAAATTTATATAATTTACGGTTTTCATAATGATTAGTTTTGTGTAGGACTACTACATGAGCTTTTATAAGAAAATCAGCCACAACTCCATTAGATAGATCATGTCACTGTGATTTAAATTAGTTGTAGTGACAACATATATAACCACAAGGTTGAACTGTAATCAGACTTAATAGGCCAATTTGGATGCATTTTTCTAATGACTCGTATGTGTCATTGATAATCTCATTCCATCTGATCCCTGTTTTCTGAAGAACCATAAAGTTTAAGATAAAGAGGATCATAATTTTTGCAAAATAGTAATGACTGTATGCGCCTGAATGTGTGAGAAATAAGGGAATCTATTTAACATCAGGTGAAGCCTTTCTAACTAACAAAATCTCTTGCAAGGGTACTAGGTTTTTAATAATCGCTCTCGTTAGCTGTAAGTAATCATCTATAGACTATGAGAACACCTTCTCATTTGATATTATAATATTAAATTTTTTATAATACTTCTGAAGCAATTAGCAATAATACTACAGATATACATCATACGTGTGTCAGGAATTTCTTCTCAAATAACACCAGCCCTAACATAACTACACCTAGAAAAGACATACTTATGGAAGCATTTCCTAAGGTCAAACATGCATATAACTAGCTATAACATCAAAGTGCAAAAATCTTAGGAAGAAATTTAGTCTGTTCCAAGCTTACTGCCTACATGATGATCAACTTAATGAAAAGAGATTAACTTATTATACAAACAAAAAGAAACACAAAGCATACAAATTAGTTCATCCAACTTTCTTTTTAGTCAGGTTACATAAGCATAATTTTAAATCACAATCCAAAATTAACTACAAATGCCACTTAAAATGAAGTTATATATACATAAATTACTCAAATGGACTTAACCTATTATTCTAGGACAATTGGACTGAAAGAGATTTTTCATCTATAACACTTCCCCCCATTTGTGCGTTATTGACATGCACAATGTTCTGAATCAATGACAAACTAAAAGTTTGTTGGGAACAACCCTTATCAGATTTTAACTTCCCTCTGCATAATGGCTAGCTGGCTATATAAGCACATGTAAAACAGGCATTAAAACTACCTCTATGCAGTTTGAGTATTAGTATAGTTTTTCTATTACAAAATTGGCACACTAGTTCAAGATAAACATTTGGGAGAATTAGAGAACTGACGCACCAGATGCCATTTATACTGGAATATTAAATGACACGAATAATAAAATCTGCATAACTAATATTTTTGTACATGTGATTGCTCCAGGTCAATACAAAGCACATTTTCTATTAAAAAACATAACCAATAAAGCAGCCGTAACTATAGACCAGAAGACATTACAACAGAATCCCCACAAAGCATGTAAATTCAACATTGTGTCTCAGGATACACTAAGGAGCACAATATTTTGGTGTTGTATTAACAGTTGAATTTAATTATTTGATTTGCTAGCATACAAGGACAACAGTAAATAAACTAGTGGTAACCATTTCTAGTATATTTACAAACTATCACCATAAATTTACACATCTAACTTGCTGATTATTACTGTGATACTAAATACCACGTACATATACTTGATATAGTTTTTACACTGTTCATATAGACACAGAAACTCGTTTACCAAACATCCAAAGAGTAGGGAGTAATTAGTGAATTCTCCTAATTAAGTTAACACTTTTGACTAATACAGATGCACACTGTAAATAAACATTCAAAACAAACAGTCACAATAACAATGATAAAAAAACATTGAAATTAAAGGAGATAATTGAATTGAATTAACCTCTGCCACGATCATCAACTTCCAAAGCAATGTCCTGAAAGAGTTTAAGCAATAAATTGTGACTTAGCGTTGACTATGTTATTCCCTGAAAATATTGAACACTGAATTCATCAAAATCAATCATCGTATACGTCTACATATATGTAAACAATCATACATACATATGTGTAATAGAATGTGTTTGTGCACAGATCTGAGGCACTTTGCATTCTTGCACTATACACAAACTATGACCTAGCACACAGGGCAATATAAATTCCGGAATATTCTAATCAAAAGATTGTATTTTGACTCGAGGATGGTCCATATATTCTAAACTAAAGTCCCGGCTCTGTGACTATATATCAATACATATCACAAGTAAAATTATAATGGTCGATAATATTGAATGTTATGCAAACTAAACAAAATAGCAGCTAATTGACATCAACTACATATCATTGAGAGCATAGAAATAAGCATTCATCTTAACATAAACTACAAAAAGTTAATTTAAAACATGGATCACCGATCTCATGCTTAACTTTGATAATTCAAGAATCATATTAGATGCATTATGTAGGAACATATATCAGGTTCAGAACTACTGTTTGATCTACTAGTAAAAGAAGCAGGCACTCTTGGCATATTGTTCTATTTCACATATCTTGGTATAATCATATTTAAGCAAGTAAACATCATATGATATTTCTAGGATCATGTTTTTCAATCAGTCCTTCTTAGTGAGATGCAAAGTTATTTAGAAAAATGTGAGAGAACAAATATTTCCTCGAAATATGACAATGAAGATTATACGAACAATGGAACTAAGTTCTACCATTCTTTTCACATCTGTATGCATATGTAGATTCATACTAGACCAGATGGAATTTAACATTTAGTGGCTGACATATTAATATGATAACAGAAGAATCTTACACATAACAACAATTGTGAATAGAATATAGCATTATATCAAACTGGTTGACATTTAGACAAATAAACACGCATTTTCATAATATATTTGCAGGTTATAAATAGTAGATATGATAAGTACAATATTGTAGTATACCTCATAAATTAACAGTTTTGGTTCTTTATAACAAGTTAAAATAAAGTCAGGATTAGCATATATGCAGACATAGTAATGAAATCTCCTTTAACCAGTAAGTTCTAAGATAAACATTTCACTATTCCAGGTAATATGCAGGGGATACCATGAGTGGTCTTTAGCAAAGCTTAAAGGGACACCCTATATACTAGATTACAATAATAAATGACTACTTGCACCAGATATTGCAGATACAGATATAATAATTAGAGTAGACTCTAGAATCTAAATGGTTGTTTGATAGGTGCAAGTTTTTATCAATGCTTCTAGACAAAAACTCACAGAGCCACTTGCATATGAAGATATATAATTATTAAGCATTCATCACTTTCTACAATACAGTTTTACATTGAAGATAGTTCCTAATAAAGAAAGTTACAACTTAAAATGCACTAACTCCCATGTCTTTCCGATAAAATATCAAAGTGATCAGTTAAGTTAGCCAGCGTTATGCAATCAGTAATCAACTCCACTTTCAAGCAAGAAACATTTATATGTGATTAACTCAAACTAAACTGATTTTCAACAAAATTTAGTATTTAATATCATAAATTAAGCTATATTCATATACATTCTGTTACACTTAACAAAACAAACAATCAAACATAAGATAAGGAAATGAAATTTAAAACTCGCCTTGAAAGCTTTGTACTAGAGGATTGTTACGCCGATTGCAGATTCTTTTGATGTTGCCGCCATAATTTTCTCTCATGTCTCTCCTATATTTCTCATGCCTCTTTATTTTCCCCCAAAACATGTTTACCCCTTTATCAGCCACCCACTTTTTCCACACCCCCACCAAATTCTAGCCAAAAAAAATGAACAACTATGCTGAACTCGCATCAGATTTAGCTTCAGAAGTTGAGAAATGAAATCCCGTTTGACTAAAAGATAGGAAGCAGTGAAGAAAAGTGCTAAAATTTTGTTTAAATACATATGTAAGCACTTGAAGAAGCAAGAAAGTGAAGTGATGAAAAATTGGAACAATTTGAATGAAGATGAGAAGCTGGGTTTGGTAGATGAGTTTGTTGCGGAACACTACTTTGACTCCTTTTAAGCAATTCTGAACTGTAGTGTGGATTGGAGAGAGGCGGTCAGGCAGACAAGAGGGGATATGTTAGTAAAATTAGGGTTTGGTGATTGGTTTATACGAATGTTATGCTTTGTAATGGGCCGAGTTTGGGTTGTTAAATCCTGATTTATCAATATTTCGGGTCGAACTATGTGTCTAAATCATCATGTAAAACAATTTTTTATTAAAAAAATTATTAATTTTATAGAAGTTGTTATAACATTTAATTTAAATAATTTCAAGTCTTATATATATTAGTGATATGACAAAATTTCAGAAAAAAAATAAATTATTTAGGACCCCTGTTGACCATAATTTGACTATTATAAAAACATAAGATGTAATATATAAATTTTTTAAAAAAACATTTATACATCTATAAAATTAGTAAGTAACATCATCCCTTCGGTTGGATCGTTGAACAAGAATTTTAAAAAAAATAGAATCACCACGTGGGACAAGCCTTGGTAACAGGAATCCGTGTTGAACGTAATTTGACTATTATAAAAATAAATGATATAATATCTATTTTTTTTTAAAAAAAATCACCCATCTCTAAAATTAGTAGTTAAAATCATCTGTACGGTTGGATCATTGAACAAGAATTTTAAAAAAATAGAATCACCACTGGGGACAAGACTTGGTTATATGAACCCGTGTTGACCGTAATTTGACTATTATAAAAATACATAATATCAAATCTAAATTTAAATAAAAAATTAAAACATCTCTAAAATTAGTAGGTATCATCATCCGTATTGTTGGATCATTGAACACAAATTTTATAAAAATAAAATCACCACTCGGGACAAGACTTGGTTATAGGAACCCGTGTTGACCATAATTTGACTATTATAAAAATACACGATATAAAATCTAATTTTGTTTTAAAAAATTTATAAATAAAAAATTAGTAGGTACCATCATCCGTACGCTTTGATCGTTGAACAAAAATTTTCAATAAAATAGAATCACCACTCGGGGATAAACTTGGTTAAAGGAACCCGTATTGACCGTAATTTGACTATTATAACAACACACGATATAAATATATATATTTTTTAAAAAAATTAAACATCTCTAAAATTAGTAAGTATCATCATCCGTATGGTTGGATCGTTGAACAAAATTTTTTAAAAAATAGAATCATCACTCGGGACAAGACTTGGTTATAGGAACCTGTGTTGACCGTAATTTGATTATTATAAAAACACATGATATAAAATCTAAATTTTTTAAAAACCATTTAGACATCTCTAAAATTAGTAGGTATCATCATCCGTATGGTTGGATCGTTGAACAAAATTTTTAAAAAAATAGAATCATCACTTGGGACAAGACTTGGTTATGGGAACCCGTGTTGACCGTAATTTGACTATTATAAAACCACATGATATAAAATCTAAATTTTTTTAAAAAACATTTAGACATCTCTAAAATTAGTTGGTATCATCATCCGTATGGTTGGATTGTTGAACAAAAATTTTAAAAAAATAGAATCAACACCTGGAACAAGACTACGTAATGTGAACCCGTGTGCACTAGGGTTTGATTATTAAAAAAGCACGTGATATAAAATTTATTTTTTTAAAAAAAAATTACACATCTCTAAAACTACTAGGAAACAACATTCGTACCGTTGGATCAATTAAAAAATATTTAAAAAAAATTAGAACATGAATATAATAAATAAATTTTAAGAATAGTACAATAACTAACGCAACACTAAATAACCTACTGCAATACCAGAAAGCAAATGCAACGCCTGAAGTGCCACGTCAGCTGCCACGCCAGCAAAAGGGCCCCACTGTGTGCCACATCAGCATGCCACGTCAGTATTTTGACCCCACATGTGGGACCCACTGGTGCCACGTCAACATGCTGGGCCCAAATGCTGACATGGCATGACACATCAGCATGCCATGTCAGCACCCGTGGGTCCCAACATGCCACCTCATATTTATTTTCCATGTCAGCATTTATTAAATAAAAATATCTAATGTAACGCTATGATCTCTACTATTGTATGCTGCGCAACACTAATAGTTATTAGCAACGGTAGCTTCAATGTAATGCAACGCTTTCACCACTGTGTTGCAATAAACTGAAAATTTTGTAGAAAATGCAACGCTTTTCGTGCGCCGCTGGATAAAAACCGTTGCCTATGTGCACTTATGGCGTAGTGATGGAGAATTGGAGGAAGAGGTATATGTTGAACAACCTCTAGGCTTTGTAGATCCAAAATTTCCAAATCATGTCTATAGGCTTGACAAAGCACTTTATGGCCTTAAGCAAGCTCCAAGAGCATGGTATGAGACTTTAGCTCAATTTCTTCTGGAAAGTGGATTTCACAGAGGCACAATTGACAAGACTTTATTCTACCTCAACCATGAAAATGACTTACTTTTGGTACATATATATGTTGATGATATCATCTTTGGCTCTACAAATACAAAACTTTATGAAAGTTTTTCCAAGTTAATGCAGTCAAGATATCAAATGAGTATGATGGGAGAGTTGAGTTATTTTCTGGGACTTCAAGTCAAACAAACTGAAGAAGGTACTTTTATCAGTCAATCCAAGTACACCAAAAATCTACTCAAGAAATTTGGAATGCAAGACAGTTCTACTGCATCAACTCCCATGGCCACTGCCACCAAGTTAGATAAAGATACTGGAGCATCAGTAGATATTACTAACTATAGAGATATGATTGGCTCTTTACTTTATTTTTTTTTTACTAAATCTCTTTACTCTATTTAACTGCAAGTAGACCAGATATCATGTATGCTACCTGTCTTTGTGCAAGATTTCAGGCTAATCCAAGAGAACCTCATCTAATAGTTATGAAAAGAATTTTCAAGTACCTCAAGGGTACAGCTGATCTAGGATTGTGATATCCTAGGGAATCAGATTTTAAGCTAATAGGTTACTCAGATCCAGATTTTGCAGGATACAAAATAGACAGGAAAAGCACTAGTGGAAGCTGCCAATTTCTTGGAGGCAGATTGGTTTCTTGGTTTAGCAAGAAACAGAAATCAATTTCTACATCAACTGCAGAAGTAGAATATAATGCTGCAGGAAGCTGTTGTGCACAGATTCTTTGGATGAAGAATCAGTTACTGGACTATGGGTTAGAATTTTCTAAAATACCTATTTAATGTGATAATCAAAGTGCTATTACTATGACAGGAAATCCAGTTCAACACTCAATGACAAAGCACATCAGCATTAGGTACCATTTCATAAGGGAACATGTGATGGAAGGTACAGTGGAATTGCATTTTGTTCCAACATATCAACAACTAGCAGATATCTTCATAAAACCAATATGTGAAGTTACTTTTACAAGACTGGTAAATGAACTTGGAATGGTTTCAGGTTATTTCTCAAAATCTGTTTAGTTTTTGTTCTCATACATCAGACTTTATGATCAGTGTTTACATATTTTCTTATCTCAATGTAATCTGTGCTTAAATTGTAACATATTAAACACTGCTTATTATCTGATGTGATTCTATAAACTCAGAAAGTGTTTTGAATGTTTTGTGACTATTCAATCCAATGAGGATTATTTTGTTAGATGCTGACTTAGTAGTCTTTAATAAACTATGTATCCCATGTTTGAATTAGTAATTTATGTGGAAGTCACTAACACAAGCAAATCCTAATTTTGATCTTAGTCAAACTTACTTCCTGTATCCTATTACTAAGTCACAAACTAGATTATTGCTTCTTATCTGTCAAATTCTAATGTCAATAAATCTTAAGGATGAACTACATGCTTGATAAACCTCACTTATCTGAAGAAAATAAAAGAAAAGAAAAATTAAAATCAGGTACTCCTTTGGGATCTAGAGTAAATATATGAAAGGGAAGATCCAAGTGCATTGCAGGTATTAAGTAATATGCATTAGAAAAGCAAATTAATTTTTCTTGGTGACTTTTCACATTCTCTGATTACTGGAGAAATATTCTGATAACAACATTAATTCTGATGGCAGTTGTAACTCATTTACACTGAGAAGCCCTTGTCAAAAGAATTTCAAAAGGTGCATAAAATAAGAACAAACAGTTGAGGTGGATTCTTGCATAACTTTATTCTACAGTAGACTTCACAATTAAAGACTGATTTTAAGCATTTTTCTTAGTTATGCCTTATTTATAAGATATACTGAAGTTTATCAGACTTTAATCTTTATCTGATCATTTGCAAATACATACACTCTCACTCCATATGAATAATAAAAATTACTGTTGTGGCGCCCTCCAAACCCGGGTCAGAAGTTTGGGGTCCACACAGACACACCTTATTTATAACCTGCTTATAACAATAATAAAGATAATAATAATATGCAGTGACCCTACTTACCAACTACCACGGACCGCAACAGGTTAAAGTATGCACACAAGCCAAACACACACTTATATTACAAACTGTCCAAATCCCAACTATTCAAACTCAGAACTGAGTATTAAACATTATTACAAACTTTTACAAACTTAAATTATTCCAAAAAATGCCTACTAGCTTAACTCGATCAACCTGAACCCCTAGCTCTCGCGCTGGACTGGGGATCCTCGCTACCAACTGGTTTCTTCTTAACTGGAAAAGAACATAAACAACATCGCACGAGTGAGCTAACTAGCTCAGCAAGTCTCAATGACAAGACTGAGAATAATGATCATCAAGTGAAAAGGGTTATGATATCAAGTGAACAATGAATTATGATTTAGAATTGGATATTATATTTTCATTTTAAAAACCAAGGTTAGGCTGCTGATCAGTCCCGCACTAACCCCGAGCAAAGCACACAACACTGCTCTAACTACTGGATCCAAGGCATACATTGGCCTAACTTGACCATTAATATGGTCTGACCATGAATCTGGTCTATAATTTTATAAAAACAATCCAATTCAATAATAACATAATAAACAATGTAAAGCAATAAACAGAATCATAAACAACATTGGATGTTTGATAATGAAATGGTTTCAATATTCACAAAGGATCACTATGGAAATTTCAAAGCTTGGCTGTTAGGTAATGAAAGAATTGGATAACAAAGGAATCAACATTTCAATGTTTCAAGGATTTGGTCTTTCAAAGCATAAGGTACAATGGTTTGACTATGTAAGTAATTCGATTCAGTGTTTGGTATTTAGTTTATATGTATTTGTGGAGTAGTCGTATATTTGTGGTTCGTATCTGGGTGTACAACAATCAATGGTTTAGAAAGAATAAGGTTTACGGCTCAAGATCAATAACTGGAATCAGGGTTTAGGGTTCAGTGCTTTAGAGCACTTGCAATATAAAACAGGACTATCAATTATCTATAATATATCTCGAGAAAATTCAGAACACTTGCCTGGTACTAGCTTGCTATACTGCACTAACTTCCAATCACAACCGTCCAATCCTGGCTATCTGTTTCCCTTTCCTATGCCTTGCCTCTTCTGCTCACATATCATAAGCATCTATCAATACTCAACTTATACGATTCTATTCGAAACATACTTCTATCTACCCTTCGTTTCACCCAAATCCGATTAACGGATTGAAAGTTACGCTATAAACAAGTAAACACCGAACATATAGACCGATAGTTAACCAACAAGTCACATATAGCACATAACACATCAAATAATCAATGATATATCATTTATAAAGAAGTCTCGGGTCATAAACATGCTTTCGGGTATTTAAAATGATTTTTAAAATATTTCTCGGAATTAAAACGGGTCGTTGGATCAATTTCAGAGTAATAAACAGGGTTCGGTTGGTCAAATCTGGCTTCAATACAATTTTATAATAATTATCGAGCCTTAAAAACAATTTAAAATAATATTTTAAAGCTCGAAAATATTTTTCGGAATTTTTAAATCATTTTTAAATAATTAAATCTAATTCAATAATTAATTAAAATCAATTAATAATTAATTAAATCAATTAATTTTCGAATTAATTGACCAATTAATCAATTAAATATTAACTGAAATTAATTAACTAATTAATTCATATTTATTTTTTGAATTAAAAATAATTTTTGGAATTAAAATAATAATTTTTGGAATTTTTAGAAATTAAAAATGGATTTTTTATAATTAAAATAAATAGAAAATATGATTTTTAAATAATTTTAAAACAGGAATCCAAAATATGCAAATTCTGGAAACATGGGGGACTAAACTTCATCCCCTACAAAAATACAGGGGCTAAACTGCAATTTTGCTGTTCACCCCGCCGGAAAACGACGGGTTCGCCGGAGAACTTTTCTCCGGCACCGTCACACTTTCACAACCTCCAGATCACATCTACACTTCACAAGGAACACAACCATGCCATCAATTCATTCTAATCATCCCGAGTTGGCCGGAAAATGTTCAAGAAACTCGCCGGTTTCCGGCGAGTTCGACGAAAACTTTAAAATACAACTCCCTTCGCTACAGACCTCGTCGATTTGCAAAACTTGTACGAATAGATTGCAAATTTCACAAGGAACACATCCCACTTTACCACAACATCTATATATCCCGAAATAAGAAACCCCCAAATTCAATTAAAAACATTCATACGGGTTATAAACCCTAATTTTAAAATTCGAAGATTAAACTCAATTTTGAACATGTTATTGAACTCCAAATCAGTCATATGACATATGAAAATCATCTGGAAAACAAGCTCTACAACATGCAAGCACCAAATCATTCAAACAATCATCCGAACAAAAATTCATATTTTTAATCAAAATAATTCAAAAATAAATAAATTTCCAGAAAATAAACCTTTGATTCTGCAGTGATATGGAACACAGATTCTGATAGTACACCTCAAGACCTTCGATTTGGTTACTCGAGCGTTGAAAACAAAGATCACTAACACCTTCAAATTGCTGTTTGATTCTCAGAAAGGTTTATGAATATATGAATTTTCTCTGGAAAATTATATAATTAGTGTCTGCAAATGATTTTTGATACGGAACAAAATACGGTAAAGGCTATTTATAATTATGGAAAATTAGTATCCCGTTGGATCATTCCGAATATAAAATGGTACGTTTATTTATAAAAACTAATCCAAACGGTACCGGTTTTCGGGATAATGATCCAAACCGGTACAATTTGTACTGCGGTCTTGGTCTCAGCGCCTGGTTACACATATTACGAGGTGATTATTGTGATAATTTAATAAAAAGATCCCGTTTATCGAAAATACGAGTTTTATTGATTTACCGAAACGAATAATGTATCGAAAGTGTTGCGCCGGGACCCGCACAGGACAAACCGTACGCCGGATCAAAAAAGTCGAAACATGGAAAATGCTCAGAATATTGCAATTAGGTTAGGAAGGAGTTCTCGGAAGAGCTTCGGGTTATAAAAATGTAAAAACGGATGACGTCGGTTGGTTCCCGATTGTATAAAATAGTTTTTAAATACTCGAATTTTTTTTATAAAATCCATATATTTCCTATAAAATCATAAATCAACATAAAAATAATTAGGAAGATATGACAATTATCTATATTTTATTTTGGATATATAAAAATTAAAATACTCAATTAATATTATTTTTAAACATCCAAACACATATAACACTTAACAAATAATTCAGAGAATAGATACTGAACATACATAATAATTATCTATTAGCAAAAATAATTACACGATATATCCCGGATATTACAACTGTGGTGATTAAGTTATTTCTGATAAACAGTTAAGTATCATTTACATAATTTCTGAGGACAATTTCTGATTATGTTCTGATGACTACACTCTAAAGAAACCAGTCAATATTTGTGTGAAGAAACACAGACACAGTCATTCACCTTTTTAGTATTTACTGTAATGGTTATATTTCACAGAAAAATAATTAGGTGAGATAAAAACAGTCATAATCATTTGTTAGTGGGTTGCGTGTTGGTTTTAGTATGTGCATGTGTGCAATAATTACTGCATGTTTACCGTGCCTACTATCTATGTTTTGACTAAGTTAAATGAGATCCAACATTCAGTGGAACTCCTTCTTTCTCTACTTCTGACAGATGATGCCAAAAAGGGGGAGAAGGTAGTTAAGTCCAAATGCTCACCAAGACAAACACTGAAGAAAAAGGATGATCATGGAGATGACCAAGGAAACTCTGAAAAGAGTAGAGGTCAAAGTCAAGGGAAGCAGCTGAGCAGAATTCCCACTCAACAGACAAGTTCTCATTAGAGAATGTTTGGTAGCAAGAACTCTGATAGATCTGCTATGCAAGGGAGGAATAAGGAAGGAAAGAAGCCAATAGATCAGGATGTTCCTTTGTTGATCACAAATGCTGATACTTCAAATACCGATGATCAAGTTCTGACAACTACTTCTGATGTGATAGTCCAAGTTGGAAACCAAGAGTCACAGAAGTTTTGAAGACTTTGAAATTCAAAGGAAAGAAAGCAACATTCTTCTACAAAGATCCCAAAATTCAATTGGTTGATGAAGAATTGGCCAAGAGTCTATTCCTTAAGGATAATACATGAGTGGATTTAGAGGAATTAAGAGAAGAAGAAGCTAATTTTGCTGCTGAGAAGAGCAAACCCAAGTCAAAAGCTTCTGATGCTAAAAATCCACCAAGGCCAAAAGAAAAGGGGATTTTGATAAGAGAAAGATCTGCCACAGAGATTCCTAGATCAAGGACTAGATCTCAAACTACTACTGATCCCAAAGACAAGGGAAAATGAAAAGTTGGGGAGACAGTCATGAAACAGAAGATTAAGATTCCTCAAATTCTGATGGATCATGTGTGCAAGATGGTTCATGTCTTTGATGATGCTGCTGCTGAAGATGAAACAGTTGAAACTCTGAAGAGAAAGAGGATGACAGAAGAATCTAAGACAACCTTTGACAAAGCTCAAGTTATTTAGAGTGAAGAAGTTCAGAACTTAATAAATCCTGAAAATATTTCAGAACAGCAAGCTACAGATGAAACTGCAAATCCTGACCAATTCATCAAGACATAAACCTCTGACACTGCTCAACTTGACATAGACAGCTTAATATTAGAAAACAAGAAGAAGCTGCTATGGAACAAGTCTATTCCAGTTCAGCCTAAGACAAATCAGATGTTGAATCAACTTGCAGTATTTGGGGTAAAAGCCAAGCAAGCTAGAGATACTTCTGGATTAGGTTCTGACAGAGAGAAATTCCAGACTGGGATATAAGTTGATATTAGAGATTAAAGAGATATGTCCTAAGTCCAATCAGGTATGAGGATTTAGGAATAACTTTTATGTAATCTGTTTTGATTTCATTGATATTAATAAAAGGCTTGTTTTGTTTTTATTGCGGGCTCTATCTATTTAAATGTTTAAATAAGATATACCACAGTTTAGAGTAAAGCTTATTATCGATTGTGATGAGATCATAATAATGAGACCTAAAAGATGATAACTCTAAACTTAAATAGTTCCTGGTTGTAGGATTACTAACTAGTAATTAATAATTTGCAAAGATCGGTACATACTATGCTTGCTTCATTATGAAGGATGTCTGTTCTCATAGACATTTGTGTGGTGACACTATAGCTAGTATGTAGGTGCTTATTATAGAATAAGTTCACTGAACATGACTCACACAGCTGAACAACTGATGAAGTTCACTCACGTGTCAGCAGTTGTTCACATAGTGATAGTTGTACAAGTATCCTTAGACTTGAGGTCATCATAGTCATCTTGTGTACACTGAACTATGCTTTGGTTTAGTTCTTAGTCTTAAGGGACAATTATAAGGGCTCTACTGGGTATAGAAATTTGTACACGAAGATAGTGTATGATCAATAAAGGATCTACCCCTTCCAGTGTAGGAAGAGAATGTTCAATGCTGATCCACTTATGTTAGTTCAGGAATCTCTGGCCAGAGTGAATGAAATTAGAAAGAAGTTTCTAATTTACATTAAATAGAACTAAGCATAGTGAATGGGAAAGCATGTGATTAAATAAGATAGGCTTGACACAAGTTCCATGCCTTGTATTTAATCGTGACATTACAGGGTAGAAGGAATTGATTGTACGATAACTACTCACTGATAGGTTCTTGGTATTCTAAGCAGTGAATTCGTATTATCCGGATAGTCGTGATATGCTGAAAAGTATCCCTCATGATGTAGAATAAATATGATTAATTAATTATTCATATTTAATGAATTAGAGAATTTATATAAATAATGATAAAATAGTTTTATTTTTATTTATTTCTACTACCGGCTTAATATTGAACCTACATGGTCACACCATAAAAGAGAATGATTTAATAGTGGAGGAATTAATTAATAATGGCTGATAATTATTTACTTATGAAATAATTAATTAATTGGCAAATTTAATAATTGATTAAACGAGATTTAATTGATTATAAATTAATTAAGAAAAGGTTCTTAATATTATTAATTAAGAATTTAATTTTTGGAAATTAAATCAAGTGAGAGAATTATTTCTAAAGAGTTTAGAAAAAGGATTAATAATTAAAAGGTATTTTAATTATTAGTGAGAATAATAAAGGGTTAATAACAATAATATTTTATGGGAAAATTTTCAGCTAAAAATTTTGCCTAAAAATATACTATTATAGACCCTATTTTTGCCTCAACCAAAAAGATTTACAAAACCCTAATTCTCTCCATCTCCTCCTCCTTCATTATATCGTTTTCTTGGTGGATACCGGTGGAGTGCTTCACACTTGAGGAGCAGCTGCTAAGGATCTCCGTTCATCATTTTTGGATCACCATTAAAGACCTCCATCTTTCCATTTACTTAAGGTAAACATACTGAACTATGAATTAAATATTATTTTTCGCATGGATCCTGCGGAGGGTTTCGATTTTTTTTAAGATTTAAATTTACGTTTTTGCTGTGTTTATGTGCTAAAAACCCTTCAACGACATCAGAGCTACTTGCGAAAAGTTTTTAATTCGTTTATGTGTTTAACTGTTTTCGATATATGAGCATGTACGTGATTCGCCATGATTTGATGTTGATATAATATGCTTATATTGTATGGTTTTGAATATATGATATTCATGTGAGTTGTATAATAATAAGATGATTATGTAATCTGTATATATACTGATATATACATGATTTATGTTTGTTCTAATTATGAGAATCATATTAGATACGGATTCTGAATTGGCTGCTGCAGATTTGCTGAAATCTGGGTCTGGTGTCCGATTTACACAAACGAATACCCTATTCTATAGGTAAACGAGCGTCTGAACAAAACTGATAGTTAAAGCTATCAATGACTCGTCTGTAAGGCGTTTGACGTCGTTTACTGCCCGTAAACAGTGATTCTTGTTTTTCTGATTTGATTCTGATTTTTCTGATTTTTGTCATATTTTCTTTTTATGATTAGATCATGGATAATATGATATGTTAAGATCAGATTATGTGTTTTAACATGCTTTTATGTGTTGTATCAGCATGGTGGATGATTATGGCCTTTCAATCTTAGTGTAATGGTTTTGGTTTTGGTTTTAAATATGACTTGCATGTGGTCAATCTTTGTAATCATAAATCTCGAATATAACTCGAGTTATTCTTGTAAGTTCATTAGATTAGTTTTACTTTCAATCATGTAATGTAATTGAAGACTCAAGAAGGCTATCCAATGGAAGTGATACAAAGAAGAAGACGAGGCATACAAGAAGTATAAACAAAGAAGAAGACTTATGTAATAAGTAGTTGTATTTATTTCCATCACCATATTGGATTGACCTTGATCTTTATCATATGCTTGATAAAGATCACATAGGATGGGACCATAACCAAACACATTTACTTTATTGCACTTTATATTTACTTGTTTATTTAATTTTATATATGAGATATATGCCTATGTTTACCATGCGATGATAGATTTAGGTGAACTTAAATCAATATAAGGCGTGCTCTATAAAATCTAGAATAAGAATCGTTTCTTGCCTTAACAATAAATATCATGAATACGATCATGAGATTCTAGTGTTTATGAAACACGTAATTCAATATGAATTTTCAATATTGAGAGAAAGGATGATTCTGTCAACAACAGATTTCTATCTGTAAGAAAGGGTTATTAAGTGACGCCTCTTGACAATGCTCCACCCGATCTGGGAATCATCTGATTATCGATTATTTATTTGAAATATTTAATTTAAAAGGAAGAATCTCTTTATAATATGATTATGATTGTAACGTAATATAATCCCTCTAAAATTAAATAATATCAAGTAGTAATTGGCCAATGACACAACGGGCTTGTGTCGGTCATAGCCTTCCAACATGGTAGAAAGTGGTTCTTATTTTTAAATCATTGTCGTTTCGTGCTACAGCCGAGGGCTTTGATTTCGAAATAAGAAATACTTTTCTATTACATAGAGATGTGTACATTGAATTATAATCTAAAGGTTGGTACGTGCTACAGCCGTGGGCCGTTGGAGACTGATTCAATTGTACGAAATATTGGGTTAGACTTGACTTAGAATATTGAGTTTGTCATGCCACAGCCGTGACTCAATTATTCAAGAGGCTAAACTTATATTAGGGAATAACATAAGATGTAATTGACAAAGAGTTGTCTACCTATTCAACATCACATGACGTTTCGTGCCACAACCGAGGTTGTGTGATGGAATGTAGGATCCCTATTCCCACTAGCATTATGAATGTTTAATTTTCACTTAGGGGGTTGAAAAAATTAGATAAACTAGTGGGAGACACTTATGAATAAAGACCCGATTCATATAGTATTTTGAAATGAAATTGAATATTTGCTAAGTGTTGTTATGTGTTTATCATTTACAGATTTACTATATTCGTCATGTCTTCTGCACTATCACTCCGGAGCATACTAGATGCTCACAAGTTGACTGGTCCTAATTTAGCTGTTTGTTTTCACTGTAACAAGTTGGGGCACTGGAAGAGGAACTGCAAGGTTTACCTTGCAGAATTCAAGAAGAAGAAGGGTAATAAGACTACCGCTTCTGATTCAGGCATGTTCATGATCGAAGTTAATATGTCACTAGGTCAAATTTCTACTTGGATATTAGATACCGCATGTGGTTCTCATATTTACAATTCGTTGCAAGGACTAAAGGGAAGTAGGACTCTTGAAAAAGATGAGGTGATTCTACGTATGGGCAATGGAGCAAGGGTTGCGGCCATATCTGTAGAATCATTTAGTTTACATATGCCTATGGGCAAGACTATTATTTTGAATAATTGTTATTACGTTCCCTCTATTGTGAGGAATATTGTTTCTATTCCTATGTTGGATGTGGATGGTTTTTCATTAAGAATAATGAATGTTCTATCCTTAGAGATAATGTTCTTTTTGGACATGGCATTTTAAATAATGGTATGCATGTATGTGACGTAGAGCATGATTTACTTCAGATTGAACAAACTAATAAAAGAAAATGAGATGATGAAAATCTGACCTATTTATGGTACTGTAGGCTAGGTCATATTAGTGAAAATAGACTACGGACATTGCATAAGGAAGTGTTACTTGACCCCTTTGATTTTGAATCATATCCTACATGCGAGTCTTGTCTATTGGGTAAAATGACCAAATCTCCATTTAGTGGACATGGAGAGAGGGCTGCAGATTTGCTAGGATTGGTACACACATATGTATGTGGACCAATGTCTACGCAAGCCATGGGTGGATTTTCGTACTTCATTACTTTCATAGATGATAGATCTAGATTCGGATATGTGTATTTGATGAAACACAAGTCTGAAGCCTTTGAAAAGTTCAAAGCATATAAACATGAAGTGGAGAAACAAACCAAACACAGTATTATAACTCTTCGATCAGATCGAGGTGGTGAATACTTGAATGGAGAGTTTCTAGATTATCTCAAAGAAAATGGTATAGTCTCCCAGTGGACTCCTCCATATACTCCACAGTTAAATGGGGTATCTGAAAGGAGAAATCGAACTTTATTAGACATGGTTCGGTCCATGATGAGCTATGCGAATCTTCCAGTATTCCTATGGGGTTATGCATTGGAAACCTCAGCATATTTACTGAATAAGGTGCCTTCCAAATCTGTTCCTCAAACACCATATGAGATATGGAAAGAAAGGAAATCGAGTCTTAAACACGTTAAGATTTGGGGATGTCCAGCTTATGTCAAGAAAGTTGACCCAGATAAGCTGGAATCTCGATTCGTAAAATATAATTTTGTGAGATATCCTAAAGAGACTTTGGGGTATTACTTTTACACCGATCATCGGGTGTTTGTCTCCAGACATGCTACCTTCTTGGAAAAGGAGTTTATCCTTGAAGGAAATAGTGGGAGCAAAATTAAACTTGATGAAGTTCAAGAAGCACAAACTACTACGGATCAAGTGGAAACACCTATTCAGACTGAACAACCTTCTGTGGAACAGCCCATTCGTAGGACAGGGAGAGTGTCTCGCCAACCTGAGAGGTATTATGGCCTTGTCATTGAGAATGACAATGAGTTGTCAATCATTGATGATGACAACCCTATGACCTGTAATGAGGCTATGAGTAGTGTTGACTCAGAGAAATGGCATAGTGCCATGAAATACGAAATGGAATCTTTGTATACCAACCAAGTATGGACTCTGGTTGAGGCGCCTGAAGGTGTTAAGCCTATTGGGTGCAAGTGGGTATACAAAAGAAAGATTGGAGTAGGTGGCCAGGTGGAGACCTATAAGGCCAGGCTCGTGGCAAAATAATTCAAACAAAGGCAAGGGATTAACTTTGATGAAACTTTTTAGCCTGTAGCCCTGTTAAAATCAATTCGGATTTTGCTTGCGATTGCTGCTTACTACGACTATGAGATCTGGAAAATGGACGTGAAAATGGCCTTCCTCAATGGGGAACTTGAGGAGGAAGTGTATATGACACAGCCAGAGGG
This sequence comes from Apium graveolens, assembly GCF_009905375.1. Classification (NCBI taxonomy): domain Eukaryota; kingdom Viridiplantae; phylum Streptophyta; class Magnoliopsida; order Apiales; family Apiaceae; genus Apium; species Apium graveolens. The sequence continues at coordinate 103,735,267 of NC_133649.1, read as the reverse complement.
TTTTCTTTCCAAGGGAAATGAACACCTAGTGTGTAAGCTGCTGCGAACCATATATGGTTTAAGGCAAGCTTCTCGTAGATGGAACATCCGTTTTGATGAGACAATCAAAGAGTTTGGTTTTATCAAAAACATAGATGAACCATGTGTCTACAAGAAGGTTAGTGGGAGCGCGGTAACATTTCTTGTATTGTATGTGGATGACATACTTCTTATAGGAAATGATATACCGATGCTACAATCAGTCAAAGTATGGCTATCAAAGAACTTCACCATGAAGGACTTGGGAGAAGCATCCTACATTCTCGGTATGAAGATCTATAGAGATAGATCTAGAAGAATGATAGGTCTTACCCAGGGTACATACATCCAGAAAGTGCTTAAAAGGTTTAGCATGGAAAACTCCAAAAGAGGTCTCATACCGATGAGCCGTGGAGTGTCCCTTTCTGAAAAATGTCTCCTAAGGCCTGATGTTGCTTATTCAATTAGTGTGACGAGCAGATATCAGTCCAATCCAGGTGAAGACCACTGGAAAGCAGTGAAAAACATCCTTAAGTACTTGCGGATGACTCAGGACATTTTTCTTGTTTTTGGTGGTGAATCTGAGTTGAAAATAGAGGGTTATACTGACTCTAGTTTTCAATCAGAAAGTGATAGCAAATCCATCTCAGGGTACGTGTTTACTCTGAATGGTGGTGCAATTCAGATTGTTGAAAGAGGAGATGTCAACGTCGAGAGAGTTGACACACATAACAACGTAGCAGACCCACTCACAAAGCCACTTTCTCAGAGTCACTTTGATCGTCATAAAGACAAGATGGGTATTAGATACCAGAGTGATTGGCTTTAGTACAAGTGGGAGATTGAAAGAGATATGTCCTAAGTCCAATCATGTATGAGAATTTTGGAATAACTTTTATGTAATATGTTTTGATTTCATTGATATTAATAAAAGGCTTGTTTTGTTTTTATTGCAGGCTCTATCTATTTAAATGTTTAAAGAAGATATACCACAGTTTAGAGTAAAGCTTTTTATGGATTGTGATGAGATCATAATAATGAGACCTAAAAGATTATAACTCTAAACTTAAATAGTTCCTGGTTGTAGGATTACTAACTGGTAATTAATAATTCGCAAAGATCGGTATATACTATGCTTGCTTCATTATGAAGGATGTCTGTTCTCATAGACATTTGTGTGGTGACACTATAGCTAGTATGTAGGTGCTTATTATAGAATAAGTTCACTGAACATGACTCACACAGCTGAACAACTGATGAAGTTCACTCACGTGTTAGCAGTTGTTCACATAGTGGTAGTTGTACAAGTATCCTTAGACTTGAGGTCATCATAGTCATCTTGTGTACACTGAACTATGCTTTGGTTTAGTTCTTAGTCTTAAGGGACAATTATAAGGGCTCTACTGGGTATAGAAATTTGTACACGAAGATAGTGTATGATCAATAAAGGATCTACCCCTTCCAGTGTAGGAAGAGAATGTTCAATGCTGATCCACTTATGTTAGTTCAGGAATCTCTGGCCAGCGTGAATGAAATTAGAAAGGAGTTTCTAATTTACATTAAATAGAACTAAGCATAGTGAATGGGAAAGCAAGTGATTAAATAAGATAGGCTTGACACAAGTTCCATGCCTTGTATTTAATCGTGACATTACAGGGTAGAAGGAATTGATTGTATGATAACTACTCATTGATAGGTTCTTGGTATTCTAAGCAGTGAATTCGTATTATCCGGATAGTCGCGATATGCTGAGAATTATCCCTCACGATGTAGAATAAATATGATTAATTAATTAATCATATTTAATGAATTAGAGAATTTATATAAATAATGATAAAATAGTTTTATTATTATTTATTTCTACTACCAGCTTAATATTGAACCTACAGGGTCACACCATAAAAGAGAATGATTTAATGGTGGAAGAATTAATTAATAATGGCTGATAATTATTTATTTATGAAATAAATAATTAATTGGAAAATTTAATAATTGATTAAATGAGATTTAATTGATTATAAATTAATTAAGAAAAGGATCTTAATATTATTAATTAAGAATTTAATTTTTGGAAATTAAATCAAGTGAGAGAATTATTTCTAAAGAGTTTAGAAAAAGGATTAATAATTAAAAGGTGTTTTAATTATTAGAGAGAATAATAAAGGGTTAATAATAATAATATTTTATGGGAAAATTTTCAGCTGAAAATTTTGCCTATAAATATACTATTATAGACCCTATTTTTGCCTCAAACCAAAAAGATTTACAAAACCTTAATTCTCTCCATCTCCTCCTCCTTCATTACATCGTTTTCTTGGTGGATACCGGTGGAGTGCTTCACACTTGAGGAGCAGCTGCTAAGGATCTCCGTTCATCGTTTTTGGATCGCCATTAAAGACCTCCATCTTTCCATTAACGTAAAGCTTCTTAAGGTAACATACTGAACTACGAATTAAATATTATTTTTCGCATGGATCCTGCGGAGGGTTTCGGTTTTTTTTAAGATTTAAATTTACGTTTTCACTGCGTTTATGTGCTAAAAACCCTTCAAGAGATCCATTCACATTGACTGACAAGCCATATGAAGAGGTCACACAGAAGCACCTGGACAAAGTGCTTTCTGCTCAAGTAGTGATGGATACTCATGATGGTTATGAAGAAAAAGAGAAATTGATCTTATTTCTGATTGATGGTAGAACTTATAGATTATCTGACTCTGATGTGCTGAAGAAATCTGTCAAAGAGCTCCAATATATTCATTATCTATTGGAGGTAAATTCTGATGTTACCAGGAAATGGTCAGAATAGATTCTGAAGACAATAAGAGATTTACTCAGAATTTCTGGTGCAAGAATGACAGAGTATACTCCAATGACTGAGGATGATGAAAGAGAAATTCCTTTGAGGAAGAATTCTGCTAAGGTAGAAGTAATTCTGAAAGGAAGATGCTTATGCTATAATGAAGATTCTACACATCCAAGGGTAATCAGACTGGGAGATGGACTTGAAAGAAATCCAATTTCTGCACTCAGAGCTGCCATATATCATATTGGTGATACTGAAGATGAAGAACTGCAGCAAGTAAAAGCTCAGTTACTTGAAGTTAAAAGAAATGCAGAGACCAAGCTGGTATCAAACTTTGTAAGGAATCATAACGGATTTAGGTTGATTCAGTGAATTTGGTAAAAGCTGCATGGACTGTAAGTTGTATTTAGTTGTACATATAAACTCTCATTGCATTTGTACTTAAATGTTTTTAACATCATCAAATCTATAAACTTGTATATTTTTATAATTTATAAGTTGGGGGAGATTGTTAGATATATTTGTGATGTCATGTCTAATCTGATTTGTTTAGTTTCAGAACTTACTATCAGAACTTAACTGGAAATCAGAACTTACTGAAGACAGGAAGTTATCAGAACTTAAGCCATCAGGACTTACATTTGAACTTAAGTGCGGATACACTCCAGGGATGAAAAGCGGCTGATTTACAGGAGAGGATCTGGATCAAACAAAAGAAGATATGCTTGGAAAGTTGTACAGCTAAAGGACTACATTAGATAATCTCTGATTGATGTATTTTAAGAAACATAATATATCATATCAATTAGGAGATATCTTGTAACTGTGTAGTATATAAACACAGATTAGGGTTTACACTATATGTGTTATCATTCACGAGAATATTATTCATTGTAACCCTAGCATCTCTTACTGATATCATACATCACTGAGAGAGTAGATTAAACCTACTGTAACAGGGTTTGATATATTGAATAAACTTGTTTTCTGTTACATACTTGTGTTTATAATCGAATTGATTGTAGATACTATATTCAACCCCGTTCTATAGTATCATTGAGGCCTAACACCTCAAGTGGAGTTTACTAAGGATGGATTGTATGATGCCTGCCAGAAAGGAAAGCAGATTAAAGCATCATTCAGAAAGAAGTTTGATTCAACAATTGAAGAACATTTACAACTATTGCACATGGATTTGTTTGGACCAGTCAATGTATTGTCCATCTCAAGGAAAAGATTTTTCCTAGTAATTATAGATGATTTCTCAAAGTTCTCTTGGACATATTTTCTGAAATCCAAAGATGAAGCTAGTGAAATCATCATCAATCACATAAGGCAAGTCAACAATCATCCTGACTTCAAAGTGAGAAGAATCAGGAGTGACAATAGAACTGAGTTCAAGAACTATGTGATGAGATCATTTTGTGAAGAAAATGGAATTATGCATGAGTTTTCAGCAGCTAGAACTTCTTAACAAAATGGAGTGGTAGAAAGGAAAAATTAATCTCTAATTAAAGCTGCAAGAACAATGCTTGAAGAATCAAAGTTACCAACATATTTTTGGGCCGAAGCTGTGAATACTGCATGTTACACTCATAATATTTCTTTGGTTAATCAAGCCAAATTTATGACTCCTTATCAGTTGTTCAAGAATAGGAAGCCAACTCTAAATTTTCTTCATGTCTTTGGCTGCAAATGTTATATCTTAAGGAATCAAACTGATCAACATGGGAGGTTTGATGCCAAAGAAGATGAAGGAATTTCTGTTGGATATGCTGTTGGACAGCATAGAGAGTCTACAATCTAAGAACCAACATTGTTATGTAATCAGTACATGTTGTGTTTGATGATAAAGAGATTAAAAGACTACAAGATGGAGATTTCCATGAAAGCCTCAAATTTGATAATATTGAGATGGTTAGTGATGACAGTGATGTTGAGAGTGATCAAGAAATAGTGGCTAAGGATAATGAAGAAAAATCTATAACTAATGAAGCACATAATTCAACATCTGTTGAGTTACAAAATACTTCATCCATCGATAGACTATCAGCTTCATCCGTCGAGATACAAAGTGCATCATCCGTCGGAACAATGAGAGAAGCTGAGAGTCAAAACAGATCTCCTATAGATAGAACCCCTTCATCAAATCAAAGATTAACAAACTCGGGGGGAGTTTCTCACAATCAAAACTCAGTCACACATCAAAACAACAATGAGGTCTCTTCATCTAGAGCTAATTTACCTAAACAGAGAAAATGGACCAAAGATCACCCTTTTGAGCTCATTATTGGTGATGCATCTTCTAGAGTTCAAACAAGAAAAGCAACTCAAGAAGAGTGTCTGTATAGCAACTTCCTTTTTAAGGACGAACCAAAGAAGGTAGAAGAAGCTCTGTTGGATCCTAATTGGATTTTAGCTATGCAAGATGAGCTAAACCAATTTGAAAGGAACAAGGTATGGAAACTGGTACCCAAGCCTAAAGGAAAAAATCCAATTGACACCCAGTGGGTATTCAGAAATAAGATGGATAAAAATGGCATAATTATCAGGAACAAAGCTAGATTGGTTACTAAGGGCTATTGTCAACAAGAAGGGATAGATTTTAATGAAATTTTGCTCTTGTTGCAAGACTTGAAGCCATCAGAATTTTTTTAGCCTATGCAGCCCATGCCAATTTCAAGGTCTATCAAATGGATGTCAAAAGTGCCTTTCTATATGGAGATTTGGAGGAGGAAGTCTATGTCAGTCAGCCTCCTAGTTTTGAAGATCCAAATTTTCCAGAATATGTCTATTATCTTCTGAAAGCACTTTATGGATTGAAGCAAGCACCTAGAGCGTGGTATGACACTTTATCAAAGTTTCTTTTGGAAAATCACTTCACAAGAGGTACTGTTGATAAAACTTTATTCTTTAGAAATGTTAATGGCTCTAGTATACAGGTTTAAATTTATGTAGATGATATTATATTTGGCTCTACAGATGAAAAACTTTGTAAAAAGTTTGCCAAATTGATGCAAAGCAAGTATGAAATGAGCATGATTGTAACACCCCCAGATCCGGGGTCGGGGATCCGGGTCGTCACGGTCTTTCTTTCCACAATATCACTTCACTTAATTAATAAATAACCTTATGCTGTGACCCCACACTAACACACACCACAACCCGTTATAGTCTCAGAGATGAAATTTAAATAAGTACAAGTCTTTGAATCCACAATTTAAAAGTTATTACAACCCAAAATGATTACTTGATAAATTTACAGTTAATTGCCATTATCTGCCACAAGTTATAATTATACATAATTGATTCTCAAAAGTAGATGGTCTGATCTACAATAGATCTACCTCTGCAGCTATAGCAGCTACAACATCAACGGGAAGACGCAGGACGCTTCCCACGCGCTTGCGCTGGGTCTGCTGGAGTCTGGCCATCTTTCCTAACTGTTGTTGTGTGATGAAGAAATAAAGCAAGGGTGAGCAGCAAGCCCACCAAAATAATATGTATAATGATTTACAATATATGAGCCTACTCATAATACTCATGAAAGTCTTGGTCAAAAGAAATGAACCAAGTTTGATATTTTAATGCGATGAAGTCGCAAAATATTCAGTATATATACATATATACTTTTCAAAATATTGGAAGTCCTCTTCCATGCATAATATACACAAAGTCCCAGTGTATAACTGTATATAAAAAAAATATCGTTGCAAGGTGATCTCATATATCTAACCTTGTCTCAACGTTTTTCTGAAAATCTTTGTCATTCATAAGACAATTATTAATTAGATATAAGTTTAAAAGATGAAGTTACAAGATACCCCAATATACTTATATCTTTCCCAAATACTACTTGAACTACCACCGTTCAAGTTATAAATTAGCTTCAAAAGTTCATCACATAGATGAGACTATAAGACAAGATTTGAATAGATTAAATCTTTAAAATATTATCAAAATAAAATGAAGTTACGAGATACTTCATTTGATGTAAACATCATTTTGAAAACTTGACCCTGCCAACACTCAACAATCGCCCAACCGTAGCCTTTCCATCGAAGTGCTCTGGGTAGTGTTGCAAAAATTATCCAATTGGATGATGAACTCATTACGGGAGTTTGCCGCGCCAGGAAGACCACTTACGATGATCAGTCATAGTAGTACAACCCCACCATTTTCTACATGTAGAGGAGAACCTGTCGGATTTACTTGTCAACCGAACACTGAACTCCTAAGGAATGGACCGCCTTAGCGGAACTTCCAGGCCATTTGGGCCAATATAATAAGGCTGGGCCGGCGCTACTCGACCACTTACGCCACTCCTAGTTCAGATGAAATCCATGACTCTGAAACGTAAAGCTCGTTTCCCCCTTTCCCCAAGTAGAAACTTGTTGATACGGCTCCACCAAGAAGTCGTACCTAGTTGGAAAGGAAAACTCACCGATATTTCCCAGGCGATGCCTGTTAATGGATTAACTTGTTCCAAGAATTTTACTTCCCGAATATTGGGTAAGTAATCAAAAACTCTTTTACCAAGACAGCAACCTTGTTGCGAATATAAAACACACCACCGAGCCGGATCCCCCAGGTTTTGAGCGAGTATTTAAATCCCCTTTTTAAAAGGAAGATCTTAAATATAAAAATAGTTTTGGGATCCGCTCTAACTTTTGAAAATCATTTTAAAGACTCGAAAACACTTTAAAGAGTGTTTGGAGTAAAACTGATTTAATGAAGTAAATCAGTCCCCAGAATATTTAGAAAATGTCTGAATATTATTATTTAAATAATATTCCCATAAAAAAATAATCTTTATAAAATAATTGAAGTAGAAGTATTAAAACTTATACTTGAAATGAATAGCAAATAATCAAAGATATACTTATACGAAAGTAATATCTTTATTTGAATAATCAAAAATAAGTTTGATTATCGACACCTTATTCTTTAATAAAATAAAGAATATATCTCAGCAAATAATCGGAGTCATAGATCCTCAAATGAATATTCAAATAATATTCAATAAATAAAATAAGCTGAGTCATAATACCTCGAATGAATATTATAAATAATATTCATTAAATAAAATAAAGGAGTCATACATCCTCAAATGAATGTCCAAGTAATATCCAATAAATAATGTAAAGGAGTCATACGCCTTCGAATAATATTCGAAATAATATTCAATAATAAAATAAAGTTAAAGTTATCGAATAAACCTTATTCGATTAATAGTTTTAAAAACTATATCCATATATATATATATATATAAATAAATATATATATATAATATACTCGGGAACATCGACTCCCGGTTTAGAAATATGTTCACCTTTTATCCCCTATACTAAGGGTATACGCAACTACTTGCTTATTTCTAGCATAGGTATTATGCAACTATAAGCATTGAAATCAACAGATAGATAACCAGATTACGAAACAGACATGCATATATACCATATTAGCATGCTCCAATATATCGCAAAATTTGCTAATAACAATCATGCAATATCACAAGATAATGCATATACATATATTTACATCACAACAACAGTATAACGGGTAGAAAACTTGCCTGAGCGACTGGGGTTACGAATGGCTCGGGACGAGTCTGGTAACCTATAAACAACAAGTAAGTTGGAATTAAACCAAAGTCACTTGTAAATCTATACTTTAACTAACTTAGACTCTAACGCTTGTTTTGCGCTCACTGATTCGCTTAAGCCACTCGGGTACCCCCGGCTCCACCATTTTTAATAATTTAACCTTTACGAGTTTTAAAGCGATTCCTTCGCGAGTGTCTTACCAACTGCCTAACACACTTACCATAAATGTTTCATACATTAATTAACCCTTTTTGGTCTTTAATCTATGTTTCAAAGTAAGGCGAGGGGAAAAGTTTCGTTCGCGAAACGCCGTTACTTGAAACGGTCGTTTCTCCTAAACCGTGCATCGGAATCAAACGAACTACATATCAAAACGAAGCTCGTAACATGAGCTATCTAAACATGGCAGTGGTCATAAACTAGCAGGGGGTTCTCGGGTCCTAATGTTATGCACAAAAACAGTCTAAAGAAAATCGGACGTTACGACGGCTATGTTTACGCGTTTTCCCAATTTTAAACCATTCAATACCAACCACAAATCAACCCCAAATCAATCATACAACCAATATCCCTCCAAACCACATCATAACAGCCCCAACAAATCCACATTAACCATTTATACTTATTCCTCACATGAACTAAAAGCTTTACTTAGGTTCTTTAACTAATTACCAAGATTTACAACTCCAACAATGCAACAAAACCAACTAATCTCTACAAACTCAACCAAACTTCAACCAATCAAGCATCATGCTTCACATATGCTATATCAAACACATTCAATCCTAATTACTCAAAACTAAAGCTAGGGTTTGTAGTTTATACCTTCCTTGGAGAGTGGAGAATCAAGAGAATGGCTTGGAATCACCTTTAAAGCCCTTATCCAAGCTTAATCTAAACAAAACTTCAAGAACACAAATTTTAGTTCTTGAAAACACTATTCACCATCTTCTTTCATGATTTATAGAAAAAGATTGGCTTGGAATTAGAACCTTAAACTTATAGGAAGTATGTAACTATCCATGGGGAAGCTTAGATAATTACCTTGCTAAATAGTAAGTTGAGGAGCTTGGACTTTCATTTTTTAAGAAAAAACCCGAGAGCATGAAGAAGAAGAAGAGAGATTTTTGTGTTTTGGCTTGATTTGCTTTTGGTTGGTTGATTTTTGTTGTTTGCTTTAGTGAATTACCTAGTTGCCCTTGGTTTTGTGTGGTTAAAAAGTCACCACATCTCCTTCCTTTCTTGTCATGCCTATGTCATCCTCGTGATGTAATCCTCCCCTCATTGTCCTCTTTCTATTGGTTGGATGACATCATTCCCACTAATCCCTTTGATTAACTTCCTAATCGTTTGCCTAATGACCGCTGATCTGTTATACGGTTCGCTTAACTTTCGTTTTCGTTTATCGTTTGAGGGATCATACCCGGGATCTTATTACTTAGGTTCCCTTAACCTTTCTCAATATATTGTATTCCTTTTATGATCCTCTCTTATAATCCTTTAATTTAAATCCTTTTTATCCTATTACCTTATACTCGATTCTTTCCGTATCTAGTGGATTTCCGGGAAAAATCAAAGTGTTCGGATTTGGATTCTGACGATCTTTACATACACTTATATACCACATAGAGTACTAATAATATCCCATAAGATCAATAATAGAACCCCTACATAGCGTGGCATGAAAAGTTTTCTCGTTCAGCAAAAACACTATTCATAAGGGTTTCAAAATTTCTCAAAAATTGGGGTTATTACAGTCTCCCCTCCTTAAAAGGATTCCGTCCCGGAATCAGATAGAAAACAAATGGGGATACTTTCTTAGCATTACACTTTCTAACTCTCGAGTCAATTTTCCCACATTGTGGTTCTACCACCAAACTCTGCCTAGTTTGATAATCCTTCTCCTAAGCACTTGTTCCTTTTCACTCTATAACCCTTCCTGGTTGCTCCATATAGGTTACGTCGGGTTGCATATCTATGCGCTCATATGCCCCTATTTATCTGGCATCTGAATTACACTTCCTTAACATTGATACGTGAAACACGTTACGACCTGCTACATGTTCGGGGTTAGGGCTAGCTCATATGCTAACTTCCCAAACGTCTTAATATATCCAAGGGTCCAACAAATTATAGACTTAGCTTTCCTTTCTTTCCGAACCTCATCAATCCTTTCCAAGGGATACCTATAACATTACTAGGTCCCCTATTTCATATTCTTTATCCTTTCGTGTCAAATCAACATACTTATCATGACCATCTTGGGCTACTACCAGCCGTCCTCTGATTAGATCTATCATATCCTTGGTCCTTTGGACTACTGCGGGTCCGAGCATCTTGCGCTCTACAACTTCATCCTAACATAAGGGAGATCGACATTGTCTTCCCTCAATGATCTCATAAGGCGACATCTCGATAATGACATATGATCTATTGTCGTAAGATAACTCAATCCGAATTAAGTGATCATTCCAAATTCTTTCAAGTCTATTGCACAGACTCTCATTATTGCTTTTAACATTAGAGCTTCTGCTTCTCAATACCCATTCTTTTCCAGTTCGTAATCGCTACTACCTTCCGTTCCTAATATTATACTGGTTATACTTTTGCTCGTTAGCGTTCTATAACCTTTTAATAACCACGTCAACCTTAGTATCACGAATGTGTTCCCATTCCGCATACTACCACCACTTTATTACTCCTTTTTCAGTTGCTTCTATTTTCCAAAATTTGATCAATCAAATAGAAGTAAAGGAATTTGTTGAGAGATCACTAAGATCATGAACACTTGTTATATCGCATAGTTAGTACAGAAGGTGGCCAGCCTTTAGTACTTGACAAGCAATTAAACAATAGCTGGTATCCTACTAGGCTTCTATCACACAGATAGATAGTCATTCGGCAATACCTCCCCTTTCTGGAAGGGTTGTTCTTCTCAGCTTACATGAAATGAAAAGAAGAGAAAAGAACGAACTGAAGAGAATTGTATATATGAAAAAAATATACTGCCACAAAATATCTGGCTTGGAATCTACCTCTGAACTATAGAGGTTTGTCATAGGAGAACAAAACATATATGTATTTATATCAACATCAAGTATTATAGCATCGTATTTCACGTGCCTAAATATTTTCGCTATCCCGTCCATCATTCTATGGACCCATGCCCTTCCTCGAGCTTATACACAATTACCTTTGAAACTCCCTCGACATCGAAAATCGAACCTGGGATCTCATTCTAGACATCATCGTTACTAGAATTCTATGCTTGCACCGCAACCTTCCTCGTATAATAATACGACTCTCTATTGATAAGAAAGAATAATAATTCACTATGTAGATACTCTACTTAATTAGTCTATTAATGATAACTTATACACTACCACGACCCGATTAGTGGTACTCAATCTCAACACCCATTCCAATACAACTCTCACGGTTGTAATCAGCTCAATACTCGCAGAATCATTGCTGCCTTACAATGGTCCACCACTGACCTACTGTCGTCATTCATTTTCCATGAAGTCTTAATAGCTAACCATACGGAGTCCATACAGGTCGTATCTAATTCTCCTAAGGAGTTAACATAACCACCAATCACAATTCATGAAGAACACTCCAAACTCTGACGTACTTTCATGACATGAAGCAGATAAAATTGCAGAAGAGTTTCAATCAAAGCAACGATAGCAGGTTAATACCATTTTTAATCATATGCCTTAGATAGAAGACTTAACTCAAAGGTTCGTCTAGTCCTTTTTGGAAACATGGTCCTGGCTTATTCTCAAGATAGTACCTCCTAAGATAGATAGCCCGTTCATGGCGATTACACGAATTAAACCTTTGCCAACTACTATTACGGTTGGGTATTGCACAGTCATCAGAAGGAATGTCAATCTTCCAAACCATAATACAATCTGCATAGCTTTAACCATCATCATTGTATTCCTTTGGCACAAGCGCCTATAATTATCCTCTTACCTTTAAAGTGTCGGCCACCTCTTTGGCCTTTCCTGATAGTAAAATTTCCTTACAGTCAATGTCATTTTAACCACCTCCAAATAAATTTTTCCACCTTATTTCAATCACAGCTTATGTGAAGATGTTTTCCTTAAAATCTGATGAGTAAAAAAAAATCACCATTTTTCCATAAGTTATTGCCTCAGTCTTTAGAGGTTAATCACTGTCATGACTGACTCTCAATCATAATTAGAACATCTTTTATCTTAAGTCCTAATTGCCCTGAACAATTTCGACCATTATTGGTTCGATCCATACCTTCTCGTGGTTTAACACGTGCCTCACTTGGCATCATTATAATTACGTCATATTTCCTTTATCAACATTTCCATTCTTGAGAATTTTGAATATTACCTTTCTCATTGCAAAACCTCTAAGGTTATCCTTGAATCGTTCCTCCTGTATTCCCTAGATACAGGGCATATCAAAATACCATTCACTATTACTAGAACCATTGTCTATATACTTCTGAAAAATTTCTCCACTGATCCTTAAAGGTTATTATTACCTTAATGCTTTCCAATTCATACTGTCAAAACTCATATTATCCCTATCAAGGGTGAAATGCCAACCTTTATGCATTCCCCTAGGATTCGTTTTAAGTTACCGATGTTCTATCCTTAATTCCACCTTTAAAAAGGTACAAGCATCCTTCCATGGATAAATAAAGTCATATATCCCTGATAAGGGTATCTTATTCAATCATTCCCACCTCGATAGTCTATACCGAATTTCACAATAACATCTGTATACAACATGAGGTCAATCCACATGGCCTCCAAAAGATAAAAATGGTTATCCGCTTTTCTTTCCTGATTTGGTAATGATCACATGGATGATCTGGAAGATATTGGTCGTGTTCAACGTGAACTTCTTCTTAATAAATCCTTATTTACTTTTGTCGTTTATCTCAACAGTCGTCTCAATGTTGGGATATCTTTCATACCTGGCGTCTCCCTTCCCGGGTATCAAGCCACCGGTCTTACACTTCACATTCTTGAAGGTCACTTCCTTCATCCAATTTTCCTAATTTCTTACTTCCTTGTCTCCTCAGTCTATCCGCGTCTCAATATTTATCCTTCGAACTATCTCAAGGTTTCCTCAAATCCTCCCAACTTATAGGGGATAAAATATATTTATCTCTTATGCCTTCAACCATCAATTTAACTCATGGTGAATCACCCTCATCCTGAAGATTACATACTTTTCTATTTCTATTGCTACGAGTCTTTAGGGTTTCCTCATACCCAACTTCCTTATCATTCCTCAAACTCTATTGCCTTTATATTTCTTTCCACTTCAGTTTTTTTTTTCCTTTCTCTTATCATTATTTCATGAACCAACACAACATAAGCATTGATTTCAAATATCCCGTCATTCTGGATTCGTGTCCTCAGAACGAATCTTGATAACTTTTTCAACTTAGATTCATAATTCATCATACTCATCCGCTTTTGTTCTAGCTCCAAAGCTTTTACACTATCTCCATAACCTTGGGAATTACTTTCCCGAAAACAATTGGCTGAACTTTAATCAGTTTATCATAACCTCTGGCTCCGTACCTTTCTTGGTCTTTCACCAGCGGGTGGTCTCTCTCTTAGGAGGGTAAGTGACAAAAACAGTCTTTTGTGGTTCATCAATCATTTAGAATCTCAAATGATTCCTATATTTCCTTTAGCCAGGCTCTTGCCTCGACTGGGTCAGCTTGTTCCCTGGAACTCTGAGAGCTTAGAAACTTAAACGTCTTGAAAGAATTTCTCACCGCATTGTTTCCTCAAGGTGGTGGTTGGGGATAATAGTCTAAGTTCTTTTTAGACAGGTCCATGAATTGCCATATAGGAGTACCGTCTCGGGTCTCCTTTCCTTACTCGACTTTCTATTTCCTTAGTATGAAATGTTTCATCCTACTCCCCATAATTGGGGTCATCTTTTAATTTAAAATCCTCATTTTCCACTCCATTATGTCATGGGTTCCTTCTATCTTGATGGCGACCTCCCTGACTATCACGTTCAGGGTTTGCTCTAAATCTTATTCCTCAAACTAGCTTTCATCTAAGATCTCATCCTTACGCTTTTGAACTTTCGGAACCCAAATTCTATAGGAATACCTCATTATTCCCTTATCATCTTTCTCGATATTAACCTCTTATCTATTTGTTGGCTCTTTGCCTTCATTCATAACTTTTTCTGGCACAATATGATCTTTTCCAATAATTCGGGCTGTATTGCTATCTCAAACAGCTTTTCGGTACCGGCTCCGGTTACCTTCACTACTATTTCCATTTTCTCAAAATCTCTTATAAACTCTCCAAAAGACATTATCATCTTGAGTCTCTCCTTTTTACTAAGGGCATCAGCCACCATATTGGCTTACCCCGAATGATAAAGAATCTGCCAATCATAATTCTTGATTAGCTCTAACCGCCTCCTCTGGCGTATGTTGAGCTCTTTCTACGTAAGAATGTACTAGAGCACTTAAGGCTTAGGTAATTCTCGCACTTCTCTCCATACAAGTAGTGCCTCCAATCTTTAGGGTAAAAATATTGCCACGAGCCTAAGCTCATGGGCGGTGATATCAAATTTCATATTACCTTAATTGTCTTGACGCAGACGCGATTATCTTGCTGTGCTAAGAAGCACCCTAATTCCTTATGCGAAGCGTCACTTACAAATCACAAAATCTCCTTTTTCCATCCGGCAATGCCAGCATAGGGGCCATCACCAACCTCTGCTTCAGTTCTTGAAAGCTGTTCTCGCATTTCTCTGTCCATTCGAACTTCTCAGTCTTACGAGTAAGCCGCGTTAAAGGGGCTACTATCTTTACAACTTGAACGAACCTCCGGTAGTGACCGGCCAATCCTACCTCTGGTAGTCGACCAAACCATGGTCATCAATTCATCAGTGGTCCTTTATCCAATCCTGTCAGGATCCTCCATGGGGTCCTTCTCAACAACTATCCCTACTAGGACAACATCCTCAATATCAACATCATCCGGTCCTGCATTAGGACACTCTATCGGATCCACAATCTGATCTCCAATAACTAATAAAACATCATCGCGTTGATCTTCCTCAACTTCAGGGTTCGGAGTCCCGCTACCATATACGATAACGAACTACGCTCCTATCACGATATTTATAAGGGTTCCCATAAGGGTTTTAACCGTCAATACTACGTTAGGTAGCCCGACTATGAACTTGGCAAGAGTTCTTATTATCTTAGTGAATCTTATTATCTTAACGTCCCATCATCTCTGAGGTTTATAACGCTTAGCTCTGATACCATTTCTGTAACACCCCCAGATCCGGGTCGTCACGGTCTTTCTTTCCACAATATCACTTCACTTAATTAATAAATAACCTTATGCTGTGACCCCACACTAACACACACCACAACCCGTTATAGTCTCAGAGATGAAATTTAAATAAGTACAAGTCTTTGAATCCACAATTTAAAAGTTATTACAACCCAAAATGATTACTTGATAAATTTACAGTTAATTGCCATTATCTGCCACAAGTTATAATTATACATAATTGATTCTCAAAAGTAGATGGTCTGATCTACAATAGATCTACCTCTGCAGCTATAGCAGCTACAACATCAACGGGAAGACGCAGGACGCTTCCCACGCGCTTGCGCTGGGTCTGCTGGAGTCTGGCCATCTTTCCTAACTGTTGTTGTGTGATGAAGAAATAAAGCAAGGGTGAGCAGCAAGCCCACCAAAATAATATGTATAATGATTTACAATATATGAGCCTACTCATAATACTCATGAAAGTCTTGGTCAAAAGAAATGAACCAAGTTTGATATTTTAATGCGATGAAGTCGCAAAATATTCAGTATATATACATATATACTTTTCAAAATATTGGAAGTCCTCTTCCATGCATAATATACACAAAGTCCCAGTGTATAACTGTATATAAAAAAAATATCGTTGCAAGGTGATCTCATATATCTAACCTTGTCTCAACGTTTTTCTGAAAATCTTTGTCATTCATAAGACAATTATTAATTAGATATAAGTTTAAAAGATGAAGTTACAAGATACCCCAATATACTTATATCTTTCCCAAATACTACTTGAACTACCACCGTTCAAGTTATAAATTAGCTTCAAAAGTTCATCACATAGATGAGACTATAAGACAAGATTTGAATAGATTAAATCTTTAAAATATTATCAAAATAAAATGAAGTTACGAGATACTTCATTTGATGTAAACATCATTTTGAAAACTTGACCCTGCCAACACTCAACAATCGCCCAACCGTAGCCTTTCCATCGAAGTGCTCTGGGTAGTGTTGCAAAAATTATCCAATTGGATGATGAACTCATTACGGGAGTTTGCCGCGCCAGGAAGACCACTTACGATGATCAGTCATAGTAGTACAACCCCACCATTTTCTACATGTAGAGGAGAACCTGTCGGATTTACTTGTCAACCGAACACTGAACTCCTAAGGAATGGACCGCCTTAGCGGAACTTCCAGGCCATTTGGGCCAATATAATAAGGCTGGGCCGGCGCTACTCGACCACTTACGCCACTCCTAGTTCAGATGAAATCCATGACTCTGAAACGTAAAGCTCGTTTCCCCCTTTCCCCAAGTAGAAACTTGTTGATACGGCTCCACCAAGAAGTCGTACCTAGTTGGAAAGGAAAACTCACCGATATTTCCCAGGCGATGCCTGTTAATGGATTAACTTGTTCCAAGAATTTTACTTCCCGAATATTGGGTAAGTAATCAAAAACTCTTTTACCAAGACAGCAACCTTGTTGCGAATATAAAACACACCACCGAGCCGGATCCCCCAGGTTTTGAGCGAGTATTTAAATCCCCTTTTTAAAAGGAAGATCTTAAATATAAAAATAGTTTTGGGATCCGCTCTAACTTTTGAAAATCATTTTAAAGACTCGAAAACACTTTAAAGAGTGTTTGGAGTAAAACTGATTTAATGAAGTAAATCAGTCCCCAGAATATTTAGAAAATGTCTGAATATTATTATTTAAATAATATTCCCATAAAAAAATAATCTTTATAAAATAATTGAAGTAGAAGTATTAAAACTTATACTTGAAATGAATAGCAAATAATCAAAGATATACTTATACGAAAGTAATATCTTTATTTGAATAATCAAAAATAAGTTTGATTATCGACACCTTATTCTTTAATAAAATAAAGAATATATCTCAGCAAATAATCGGAGTCATAGATCCTCAAATGAATATTCAAATAATATTCAATAAATAAAATAAGCTGAGTCATAATACCTCGAATGAATATTATAAATAATATTCATTAAATAAAATAAAGGAGTCATACATCCTCAAATGAATGTCCAAGTAATATCCAATAAATAATGTAAAGGAGTCATACGCCTTCGAATAATATTCGAAATAATATTCAATAATAAAATAAAGTTAAAGTTATCGAATAAACCTTATTCGATTAATAGTTTTAAAAACTATATCCATATATATATATATATATAAATAAATATATATATATAATATACTCGGGAACATCGACTCCCGGTTTAGAAATATGTTCACCTTTTATCCCCTATACTAAGGGTATACGCAACTACTTGCTTATTTCTAGCATAGGTATTATGCAACTATAAGCATTGAAATCAACAGATAGATAACCAGATTACGAAACAGACATGCATATATACCATATTAGCATGCTCCAATATATCGCAAAATTTGCTAATAACAATCATGCAATATCACAAGATAATGCATATACATATATTTACATCACAACAACAGTATAACGGGTAGAAAACTTGCCTGAGCGACTGGGGTTACGAATGGCTCGGGACGAGTCTGGTAACCTATAAACAACAAGTAAGTTGGAATTAAACCAAAGTCACTTGTAAATCTATACTTTAACTAACTTAGACTCTAACGCTTGTTTTGCGCTCACTGATTCGCTTAAGCCACTCGGGTACCCCCGGCTCCACCATTTTTAATAATTTAACCTTTACGAGTTTTAAAGCGATTCCTTCGCGAGTGTCTTACCAACTGCCTAACACACTTACCATAAATGTTTCATACATTAATTAACCCTTTTTGGTCTTTAATCTATGTTTCAAAGTAAGGCGAGGGGAAAAGTTTCGTTCGCGAAACGCCGTTACTTGAAACGGTCGTTTCTCCTAAACCGTGCATCGGAATCAAACGAACTACATATCAAAACGAAGCTCGTAACATGAGCTATCTAAACATGGCAGTGGTCATAAACTAGCAGGGGGTTCTCGGGTCCTAATGTTATGCACAAAAACAGTCTAAAGAAAATCGGACGTTACGACGGCTATGTTTACGCGTTTTCCCAATTTTAAACCATTCAATACCAACCACAAATCAACCCCAAATCAATCATACAACCAATATCCCTCCAAACCACATCATAACAGCCCCAACAAATCCACATTAACCATTTATACTTATTCCTCACATGAACTAAAAGCTTTACTTAGGTTCTTTAACTAATTACCAAGATTTACAACTCCAACAATGCAACAAAACCAACTAATCTCTACAAACTCAACCAAACTTCAACCAATCAAGCATCATGCTTCACATATGCTATATCAAACACATTCAATCCTAATTACTCAAAACTAAAGCTAGGGTTTGTAGTTTATACCTTCCTTGGAGAGTGGAGAATCAAGAGAATGGCTTGGAATCACCTTTAAAGCCCTTATCCAAGCTTAATCTAAACAAAACTTCAAGAACACAAATTTTAGTTCTTGAAAACACTATTCACCATCTTCTTTCATGATTTATAGAAAAAGATTGGCTTGGAATTAGAACCTTAAACTTATAGGAAGTATGTAACTATCCATGGGGAAGCTTAGATAATTACCTTGCTAAATAGTAAGTTGAGGAGCTTGGACTTTCATTTTTTAAGAAAAAACCCGAGAGCATGAAGAAGAAGAAGAGAGATTTTTGTGTTTTGGCTTGATTTGCTTTTGGTTGGTTGATTTTTGTTGTTTGCTTTAGTGAATTACCTAGTTGCCCTTGGTTTTGTGTGGTTAAAAAGTCACCACATCTCCTTCCTTTCTTGTCATGCCTATGTCATCCTCGTGATGTAATCCTCCCCTCATTGTCCTCTTTCTATTGGTTGGATGACATCATTCCCACTAATCCCTTTGATTAACTTCCTAATCGTTTGCCTAATGACCGCTGATCTGTTATACGGTTCGCTTAACTTTCGTTTTCGTTTATCGTTTGAGGGATCATACCCGGGATCTTATTACTTAGGTTCCCTTAACCTTTCTCAATATATTGTATTCCTTTTATGATCCTCTCTTATAATCCTTTAATTTAAATCCTTTTTATCCTATTACCTTATACTCGATTCTTTCCGTATCTAGTGGATTTCCGGGAAAAATCAAAGTGTTCGGATTTGGATTCTGACGATCTTTACATACACTTATATACCACATAGAGTACTAATAATATCCCATAAGATCAATAATAGAACCCCTACATAGCGTGGCATGAAAAGTTTTCTCGTTCAGCAAAAACACTATTCATAAGGGTTTCAAAATTTCTCAAAAATTGGGGTTATTACAATGATGGGAGAACTAACTTACTTTCTTGGTTTACAAGTTAAGCAAGTTAGTGATGGAATATTCATTAGTCAAACTAAATATATTTTTGATCTTTTAAAGAAGTTTGATCTAATGGATTGCACATCTACAAAAACTCCCATGACAACTGCAACTAAACTTGAATTAAACACTACTGAAAAGTCTGTGGATATTTCAAGCTATGGAGGCATGGTTGGCTCACTTCTGTACTTAACATCTAGTAGGCCAGATATAATGTTTGATACCTGTCTTTGTGTTAGATTTCAGGCTGATCCTAGAGAATCGCATTTAGTAGCTATTAACAGAATTTTCAGATATCTCAAGGGAATACCAAAACTTGGCATTTGGTACCCTAGAGATTCTGGTTTTGATCTAACTGGTTATTTAGATGCAGATTATTCAGGTTGTAAAATTGATAGAAAAAGTACAACAGGAACCTATCAATTTTTAGGAAACAAGCTTGTGTCCTGGTTTAGTAAAAAGCAAAATTCAGTTTCTACTTCTACAGCTGAAGCTGAATATATTGCTGCTGGTAGTTGCTATGCACAAATTTTATGGATGAAAAACCAATTGTTGGACTATGGTCTACAAGTGGACAAAATTCATATTTTCTGTGATAACACAAGTGCAATTGCCATCACTGAAAATCTAATACAACATTCAAGAACAAAGCACATAGACATCAAGTACCACTTCATTAGGGAACATGTGATGAATGGTACTGTGGAACTTCATTTTGTTCCAAGTGAAAAGCAGCTTGCAGATATCTTTACCAAGCCACTTGATGAATCCACCTTTTCTAGGTTGGTAAGTGAGTTAGGTATGCTTAATTACTGTTAAATCATTACGGATATTTTTGCGAGTTGTAATGCAACCAGAAACTTAATTGATTTTTTCTTTCTGTTTTACATCCCGACAGATGCTGATTATCCATCGAGTTTGATCAGCCTTCGGAATAGAATAGCTTAATAAAAATCAATTACTTTTCTGGATTATTTTATACCCGACAGATAATGGTTTTATTCTTATCCGTCAAATTGCTTTCATCATGGCCGTTGGAACTCTGAACATTATCCATCAGATATACTTATAGTTTGTAAGTATATCACGACGGATAATTGATAGAATTTTGACAGTTTATTTATTTTAAATGGCTATTTTGGACTACTTTGATTGGTTACTTTATTTCACTTTATTACTTTTGACAGTTTATTTCTGAGATAGTATAAAAGCAAAATTCATTTTCATTCCTTTCTTTTATCATTCTCAAATCAATTGCTCTAACTCTCTTCTTCTCCAAAGCAAATACTCTATTTCTCTCTGCAAATTCCCTTACTTTAACAATGACACCAATAGTTAAAATCATGTCTCAGTCTGGATTTATCTATGAGAAGAACAACTTTACAGCTCTTGTGAACAAGGAAATTCCGTCGTCTGAAGATTTTCAGAAAATGATGGATTTTGTGAAAGGTTGCAAACTCAGTTATGCTATGCTGGAATCACCCATAATCTACTGTAAAGTTGTGGAGGAGATATGGACAACTAATGTGTACCAGTCTGCAGACAAAACCATAACTTTCACACTCAAAGGTAAGCAATTCTTCATTAACAGTTACACAATTCAAGCATGCTTTAAGATTCCTGAAAACACTACTACTGTTCCACACATAGATGCTAATTTTGTTACCATGTTTAATTTTATTGGCTATGCACTTCCTACCTCTAAGTTAAGTGAGATTAGAAAGCTAGGTCTTAGAAAGGAATTAAGTTATTTGTGTGATGTAGTTACCAAGGTATTTTCTGGAAAAATAAATAATTTGATTCTGTCAATACTGCCATGCTTAACATGCTTTTTATGCTAGTTACTGACAATTATCATAATTTCAGTGACATGATTATGTTTGAATTAGGCTATAAGTTAGGGGAAGTTAATAAGAGAGGTAAAAGTGTCTATTATGCTAGATTCTTTATGATTCTTGCTAACCATCTTATTGAGAATATTGTTATTGAGAACCCAACCAAAAAACTGGATTGTTGGGTTTAAGAAAGGAGAATAATTGCAGATCTGAATAGAGCAAGTCACCATAAAGAGGTGCCCCTCTTCTACTTTCCAATCATGGAGGGCCCTCAGGTAAGTGAGGTAAGCACCACTGTCACTACTCTTCCAACCTCACAAATTTCTTTTCCTTCAAGTGTAGCTATGGCATCTGTGCCAATGACCCAACAGATGCCTACACAAGCTACCAAAACAAAAACTTCAAAATTCAAAACAAAGAAAGCCCCCTCTGGTTTATCTCAAAAGAAACCAGTTGCAAAATCTACCAAACCTAAAGAGGGGAGTGTGAAGGGTGGTGAGATAGGTGAGGGACAGGGTGAAAATCAAAGAAACCCTAAGGATAAGGTTGGTGAGGTAAGTGTACCCAAGCCTAGACACACCACAGTTTCCAAACAAACTGTGGTAGTTAAAAGGAAATTAGCACAACTCTAGTTTCATCCTCTCAAACGGATGTTACTATTGAAACAAGCTCCCAACCAGGAGCACAGTCCAAAAGGATAAGGGACACTAGTTCACCTCAAACCTATGCCAGAAAGAAGAGATCTAAAACCCTTGGGGATGCACAGGGAACATACACATTGCAAACTGAAGCTAAAGACTCAGTCACTGCACCATCTCAAAGTCAGTTTGATGTGGCTGCAATAAGTATGGAGTTACAGCCAAAATCTTTAGTAATAGAAGCACCACAAACACCAAAATCTCCCACAAATTCTCTAGATGTGGATATGATCAACACATCAATTCCTGATTCCCCTTCTTTAACTCTGTTGGGGAAGCCAAAATCTAGTGCAAGTGAGCATAATCTTTTGGATGATTTGTTGGCTTACCTGCCAATTCTTTGAGGAACTGTTGAAACATCTGTGCCCAAATTTTCATCAATCTGCACAGAGTCCATAATAGTTTCCACTCCAAACTCATTCATTTCTTCTATTCCGATGGATATTGTTCATGTTCGTGATTGTATCCCGACGGATGTGCCTAACAACAGTCATCCATCGGCTATCCTAACTACTATCTCGATGGATGTTTCTTATCCATATGTACTCTCTACACACACTGAAATTTCAATAATTGTTACAAGTATAGATGAGTTAGTAGTTGTACAATCACTCTTAGGACTGAGGGAAGGGAGTGAAATTAGTGAGAGGCTGGGTTGCTCCCAGGAAAAAGAAGAGGAAAAGAGTGAACTCATGCAGGCTATATCTTCCAGCCTGGAAAAAGAGAGTGAGAGAAGTCCCACCTTAGAAGGTGAAGGTGAGGGTGTGAGGGTGGTGAGCCAAGGGGAGCCCTTGATGTAACAAAAGAGAGAAAATGAGAGAAATGCAGGTACAGGAGTTATAAGGATGGAGACCATTGCTAGTGAGTCAATGAATGTCAGTGATGCAGAAAGGGATAGACTATTTTAGCAAGAATATCAAGCTATCATAGATTCTATCTCCCTGGATGCTGAGACATTTACTCATCCTGTTCCAGCTAATCAAACTCTAGCAGGACACGGCAATGAGGATGCTGAGAAAATGCTGAACCTAGTGCATACAACTGCTTCATTATAAAGGGCAAATGATGCAATCAGTGCTATGCCATCTACAACTGGTAGTGATCCTGAATTGGCTGAAGATTCTTTTGGGGATGATGGTGAAGATATGGAGGATGACAGCATGAGCATAGGAGGAGATGCAGATATTCCTTCATGGATGATGACTAAAGAGTGTTCATATTCACATCTTCAATCCACCTTATTCAAGCTAATTTATGACACCCAAACAGCAATTCAGGAATCAACAAGTGCCAATACTAAAATATTACTCACAACACATCTTGAAGCTCTACAACTGCACAAGATTCAAGCTCCTTAACACAGTAGAAATATGGATGAAATGAAGCAAGAAATTTCTGAAGTCAAACAAGATTTTGTGGCAAAGTTGGATGCCAGACTTCCAAGAACCACCATGACTGAGATAGCTCAAAAGCTAAGGAAAGAAGTTGATCCAAACAAAAAGGTTGAGGCCATGGACTCTAGGTTGTCTAATGTGGAGAAGTCAGTGGCTAACATACTTGTAAATCAGGAAGCTCAGACTGCTCTGCTCCAACAGTTGGTGGCTGCACAACTCCCTTCTTCTCAACAACTTGATGCTAACAAAAAAGGGGAGAAAGGCTCATCAAGTGAGGGGGAGAAACTGCTCAAAATTCAAGTCAGTAAGGTAATTGTGCCAGCAATTGCTTTTACTAAGTCACCAGCTATGGACATCATTGATCTCATCAATCTAGCAGTAGCAAAAACTGGAATCAAATGATAAACTGACAAAGATTGATGTAGCAGCAGCTAAGAAGGAGCTAGATGATAAATGGAAGAAGATTGATGCAGATATTCAAAAGAAATTTGGTCAGATATAGAAACTAGACAAAAATTTTCATCACCACTAACAAGTCATACAAATCTCAGTGAATGAAATGAGTCTTGGTAACTTGGAAAAAGGCCAAACTTCATGCATCAAATCTCCAAAAGCCAATCTAATTCTGAAGCCTAAAAGGAACTATTCAAAGTTCTCAGAAAAAAACCCTGTGGATCTTATGTTTGAGACACCTAGGCCAGATGAAAAGAAGCCGTTGGTGAGGTCAATTGCATTTTACAAAGATCCATCTGATTCAGTTCAAAAGAAGAGAATTGCAAAAATTTATAAGAATGGAAAAGAGATCTGTGTGGTGGCTGGACACCCTCTGTTTTTAGAAGCTAAGAAGGAAGAAAAGAAAGGATCAAGCAAGAAAAGAAGCAGGCTACTTTAGATGCTAAGAAGCTCAAACAAAAGAAGGAGCAAACTGCTATCTTGGCCAAACTTCAAGCTGTCAAATCTACAACTGAGATTTCTAAAAAACTATATGTGATTACTGAAGCTCAAGATCAAAAAATGTAAAATGAACCTCCACAGAAAAGAAAATTCAGATACAAGCTTCACTCCAAAAGAAAATTGGACTTTAGCAATGAGGAAATGGAGGAATACATTCCCAAACAGTCTACAACTTCAACTCAAATATCCCAGCCTTTAGTGGTTTATGAGGAATTCAAGGTAGATCCAACAAAGAACTTTCATGGTGAACCTATAATTCCCAAGGATGAGCCAATAGACTGGGAAAGCTTGCCAATTCCTGAATTTAATTTACCTATCTTCAACAAGCCAAAGAAGACAAAGATTAAAGCAACCAAGAAAGTGAAGCATGTGACTTTCAGGTCCAAGACCCTAACCAAATCTCAACCTACATTCAACAAGGGAGATCTCTTATACATCTGTGACATTAAGGAGTTTTCTGAAATAAACCTCTACTTGGATGAATTGGAAGAATTAAGAGGAATTGATGCTCATAGACATCTTCCTGAAAGGCTGGTGTTCAAGTACAAGGGAGGAAAAGAAATCACATGACCACTTCACAGAATTCTTCAAGAAAGCCAATCTGTACTGATAAAGGTCTACACATCCTTCAAGAAGAACTTTAGATTTAATGTGACTGCAGTGAGATTAGTCCTAAAGAAAATAGAAGATCTAAGGAGCAATAGAGCCAAATATGCACTCCCAAAAACTCTGTCAATTCCCTTCACGGGAAAAAGAGTGCATTTAAGGCCTTATTGACTGATGGGATTCATGGATGATAAGGGTGTTAGAAGATTCTTCATTTGGATGACCAATTCAGTATCTCTAGCAATGAAACTCTATTGGAAATGCAAGAAAAACTGGATCTATCTAAAGCTGATGAACTTGAATTCCACAGATAACTCCAGAATCAAATAGAAGAAAACAACAGGAAGCTTGGGAAGAAATCCAGACAATCAAGGAAATAGAATCATCTGCTCAGACTAGAGGAGCATCTTGATTATGATTGTGAGAACTCTTTGTACACTTTGCTTTGTTCAATTTTCAATAAATTTGTAGCACTTATCAGTTTTAACTACTACATTTTAATCTGTATTTTTAGGGTGTTTTGTTATCATCAAGTTTCTCTTAATTTATGGCTACAATTCCAGTAAATATAAATTAGGGGAGATTGTTAGGAATATGTTGTGAACTTGATGATGAGTCAAATAAAACACCTTAGTAGATTTAACTTAGTGGAATTTGTAGCTCTCGACGAATGATCTAATATAGCCCCGAGGGATGAACTTTATAATCCTGACGGATGACAATTTGACATCCATCGAGAGTGTAGCTTATGTAACAAATAAGTACTATAACACATTTCTGCAAACAACATATTTTAGTCTGGTAGATTGTGTAGGGTTCTCTAAGTCATATTGACTACTAGATTGATATGCAGAATAGGTTGACTAATTGTAAATATGAGATGTCTTGTAATTCTGTATAAGTGAAATAGAGTCAAGTGGAAGATAGACTCCCGACAGATGATCTACAAGACTCCCGGCGGATGATCAACAAAGTTCCCGACGGATGACCAACATAGTCCCGACAGATGATCAAATTCAAAATAGTTGTTGACAGTGACAACATAGTCACATGTGTTGGGTGTTTGTAAAAGGAATGTGGCAGCCTGTTAAGCAGGATTTTGAGAACAAAGAAGCATTACCATTTCCATGCAAATGTGAAGATATTCAAAGATGCTGGAATAGAGTAGTGAAGCATCATGGGGTTATGCTAGATATATTTTATTTTATTATCTTGTCTTACTATCATGTAACTTGGTGATATATATACTAAGAGTAGCAAGTAGAATATTTAACTAAGCAAGTTTATTTTCAGAGAAACATATCAAGCTGTATTCTGCAAGAATTTCTCTGTAGTTTGTTTGTTCAACTTGTAAAGAAGTTATGAGCTATTCAAAGCTTCACAGAGTTCTCATTCCGATATATATATATATATATATATATATCTGATGGATACATTCAAATCCACCAAAAAGAAGTTTTAAAACCTTGTGTTTTATTACTTAGTGTTTTGAGTTCAATTATCTTTCTATTCCGCACTTTAGCAAATCAAACACTGTTATTTGTACTAAGTTAGAACACTTTTAAAATCAAGAAAAGAAGCCAGAATTACATTCAACCCCCCTTGTGTAATTCTTATTGTATTGTTAGGGAATAACAGATTTCTTTAGCATGATTCTTGTAGCTTCAATTAAAGATCTATTCTTTCTTTCCACCACTCCATTTTATTGTGGAGTCCTTGCTGCTGAAAACTCATGCATGATCCCATTTTCTTCAAAGAATAAACTCATTTCAGAATTCTTGAACTCAGTTCCATTGTCACTACTAATTCTTTTAACTTGTGATCAGGATGATTGTTGAACTTGCCTTATATGATTGATAATGATTTCACTAGCTTCATCTTAAGATTTAAAAAAATATGTCCAAGATAACTTTGAGAAATCATCCACAATCACTAGGCAATATCTCTTCTTTGAAATTGACAACATATTTACTGGTCCAAACAAATCCATGTGAAATAGTTGTAGTGGTTCTTCAATTGTAGATTTAAGCTTCATTTTGAATAATGCTTTAATTTGTTTCCCTTTTTGACAAGCATCACACAATCCATCCTTTGAAAACACAACTTGGGAAATGCCTCTTACTAGATCTTTCCTGACTAATTCATTTATAGTCTTGAAGTTCAAATGAGATAGCTTCTTGTGCTATAGCCAACTTTTATCTTGACTTGCTTTGCTGAAAAGACAAGTAATAGAATCTGTATGAGATGAGTTAAAGTTTGCTAGATACACATTTCCTTTTCTCACTCCATTCAAAACCACTTTGTTATTTTTCTTGCAGGTTACAACACAAGATTCAGAATTGGAAGTTACAGAGTTGCCTTTATCACATAGCTGGATGACACTCAAAAGATTGTGCTTGAGTCCATCCACTAGAGCAAATTCTTCAATGATGACATTTTCTTTTCAAATCAAGCCATATCCCACATTATACTCATTTTTGTCATCTCCAAAAATAATACTTGGGCCAACTGTCTCCTTGAACTCAGTGAGCAGGTTAGAATCTCCAGTCATATGCCTTGAGCATCCACTATCTAGATACCATAGACTCTTTATGTTTACCTGCACACATCAAAATCAAATCAAGTTAATTTTGGTACCCAAGTTTTCTTGGATCCTGCCTTGTTAGCCTTTTTCTTAGGTTTCATAGGTTTTCCACCATCAGACTTGGGTGATTGAGGATCAGCCTTAGTCTAAGGGAATTGACTGTGAATCCCTTGATAAATTTTAGAATTATTATGCACATTTTAATTAACATGATATGGCAAAGATTGTGCAAACATGTTATTCCAACAAGGCATGCTAAATGGCATTTGAGGAATATTAAATGCATCATAATAAAGATTTTGTGCAAATGGCATATTAGCAAATTGTGCATTAAAATTCTGTGCAGGCATAATAAGAATGACATTCATTGGTAATGTGAACATGTTGGGAAAAGAGGGAGGTGCATACATGTGTGTAGACATAACGGATTTGCAATTAACAGACAAATGATTAACATTACCATACTTCACATAAGTCTTTCTAGGTGCATATTTATCAGGTGTGTAGTTGTTATGTTTGTTAATTCCTACTTTCCCATTCCCATTGTTTTCCCTTTTAGAATCTGCATTGACCTCAATTTTCTCCAATCTGTCATTCAACTACTTCGTTGACAGATGTCCCACATTCACTCTCTTTGTATCCTTGACTCGACTTGATTCTCCTATAACAAAGTTCTTAGAAACTGATCCATATTTCACTACGCCATAAGTGGGCTACTGTAATGCAAGTGTTACACACAGTGTTACATTAGCTAAGAAATTTTTATCCTATTTTAACACCTCTCAATTAGTGTTACAATAGTTAGAAAGCTAGTGTTGCAGCCAAATGACGGTGTTGCACGACATGTAACACCAGCACCTAGTGTTACATTAGATATTTTTAATTTTAAAAAATATAAAAATGAAAATACTATCATAAATTAGTATTAATATTTTATTCTGATTTAATATTGAATGAAAAATATAATAATATAATATAAATTTATATTTATTATATATAAATACTTAAGAATATTTTAGTTTCAAATATAATACATAATATTTTTAATAGTTAAGCAGATAATTTGCATAAAAATAAAATTATACATATTATTCTGAAATATTGGGCGGTAATTTCCCCCCAAAATGAAAATTCACTTAATAGTACTTCGTTCGAAGCCGTTCTCTTCTCTCTCTCTCTCTGCTCTCTCTCTCCCCCTCTATCTCTATATCTCTCACAACCAGAATAAAGCACGAATCAAGGAGCAAGTCGAATACTTGATATTTCAAGACTTCAAATTCCTTGGCTTCCCGTGGATATGTATATGGCTCTGATTTATGGCTCCGATTTAAAGAAAAATACTAATTTTTAATGGATTTTGCAGATAATCTTGACTTAATAAATGGGGTTCTTAGTGAATTGGTAAGTATATATATTTATTTTGAGTTTTGTTCTGATTAATTATGAGTTTTGGTTTGACTAATTGGAGGTTATGTCTTGCAGGAGGTTTGGGCTTCAAAATTGGGGGTTCTCTATTTTACACAAAACACAACTGCCCTTTTTTACACTAGGTGCGTAAGTGTAGATATAGGGTAGAATCTCAAGTAGGATAAAAACTTGGTTGGTTCTGCAATTAGAGGTAATTCAATGCTCCGATTTATACTTGATTGTGTTGTAATTTTGTTTTTTGATTGTTTCTTAAGGCGATGTTATCCTAGATTGGTAACTTAAACATTGTTTGTGTTTCAAAAACTACCTTTTCTGGAATTCTTTTGGTTTAATTATAATCTTTTATTGAAGATGAGTAACTAGTTAGCAGACTTATGTGCCATTTGTCAAATTCTTGCAATGAGGATTTAGTAATTCAATAACCGAATAGTTATAGATTATACTGTAATCGAATACAGACTAATTAAATTTGATCTAATGATGCTTTTTGATGCACAAGTTTTAGTTTTGACTAAGATCTGTACTTGTTAAGTGTATCTCTCGGGACTCTATGCCCCAATGAGAAATACTCCCTATTTGTTAACTTCTTGGATATCACAAGCTTTTGCTTATGATGCCCTGAATAATACTCCCTATTTGTTACCTTCTTGGATATCACAAGCTTCTGCTTGGCAAGTAAGTCACTATATATCTCTCTCTCTCCTCTCCCTCCCCCCTTCTCTCTCTCTCTCACACAAAAAAATAAATTATATCAGTCCCGCTACATATTAAGACATGTCGTCTAAAGATGTTTCTTTTAATGTATTGGGAGTGAAAAAATAGTATTTTGCTATATGAATGCAGGATAGGTGACATGGAATGTATTCTGCAACACGATAAATTGTGTTGTTTTAGTTTAAAGGCATGCTCTAAAAATCAGAACTTTAACCTTATGACTTTTCTGGATTGGTTTTGTATATGAGAACTGTGATGCTTCCAATTATTGGAAATTTGCAACAGATGTTTCTATTTTACCTCATTAAGAGTGTTAGTGTTTTACACCTATGAACTCAGATACGCTATTAAATACATTTAGTTTAATAATGCTTTTGTATGCTATTCAACATATTCTTTTTATATGTAACAGAGGAGAGGTAGGGCTGGTCGTGTGCAACCAGGAAAATGCTACCATCTATATCCTCAATGTGTTTATGAATCCTTTGTTGATTACCAACTCCCTGAACTTTTGAGAACCCCCTTAAATTCTCATTTCTTGCAAATTAAAAGTTTACAGGTTGGTAGTATTACAGAATTTTTGTCAGCTGCTCTGCAGCCACCAGAACCATTAGCTGTAAGTAATATATCACTATTACTCATTTTATCTGTTGAGATTAGTTAGGGTTACATGTTTATGTGTTCTGATAGTGATTGGAGTTGGACCGTAGTTTATATTTATCACGTTCTCTTTCTCATTGTGAATAACAATATGTAAGAGGCACATACACTCCAGTTGTGGCATCTAACCATTCTTTGATTGCCACTGCGCCCGACGTAGTTTATCCCCCAGTGCATCTACCAGGATCACATATTATTATTTTTTTTATGTTAGGTATGAGTTGGGAAGACAACCTGTAAACACCAAGTTGTCCAACAACAATAATGTTAGGAAAGTGTGTTTTCGAGGTAGAAATGTCAAGTGGCGTGCCTTGAGGATGGACACTAGAAACTACTCTTGGGGTAGTTTCTTTTACCTTTTTTAGATGTTTTAAGTTCAACTGATAATTCTTAATCTTGATTTAATATTGCACATGAAGTGAAACATGCGTTGTTGTTGAAGTATGATGATCTATGTCTGCTACTTTATAGTTGATATTATATCAGCTATTGTTATTCCCAAACAATCTAAACAAGAATTACAGAAGGGGGTGAATGTAATTTTGGCTTCTTTTCAATTTTTAAGAATAGTTCTTCAATAAATATATATAGCTGTGTTTGATTTAGCAATGGTACAAAATAAAAGAAGTATAGAAATCAAAACACAAAGTATTTAAATACAAGTACTTAAAAACTTTCTGGTGGATTGAACTTTTCCACCAGAGATATATATTTAGTAGAGAACTCTATGTTACAGAATTGTACACAGCTGCTTACAAGTTGAATCTACAAAATCCAGAGAAATTCTTTACAAATTCTGCCTTATCTATTTCTCTGCTAAATTGCTTGCTAACTTCAATGATCTTCAACTTGCTACACTTGGTTTATATATATTACCAAGTTACATGATAAGAAGACAGACAAATAAGACAAATTATTTCTAGTCTAACTTCATGCTTCTTCACTACTCTTTCCAGCATCTTTAAATATCTTCAATTTAGCATGGAAATGGAAATGCTTCTTTGTTCTCTAAAACCTGAATTGGGCTGCCACATTCCATTTGCATACAACCAACGAATGTGACTGTCAAGTCACTATCACTGCTCTTTTGAATTTGATCAGCCGTTATAACTCAGATTGATCATCCGTTGAAACTCTGTTTGATCATCCGTCGAGACTTATGTTGACCATCCGTTGAAGCTTTATGAATCATCCGTTGAGACCGTCTCTTTGTTAGTTAACTCTATTTCATTTATACAAGATTACAAGGCATCTAATATTTATAATTAACCAACCTATCTTGCATATCAATATAGTAGTCAACATGACTTAAACATCCTACAACATCTAGTTCACTAAGCCATTTAGGTATGCAGAAATGTGCTACTAATCTTATTGTTACATAAGCTACTCTTTCAACGGATGTTGAAATGATCATCCATTGAAAGCTACAATATCACTTAACTAATATCTACTTAGTATTTTGTTTAAGTTATCATCAAGTGCACAATATATTCCTAACAATCTCCCCCAATTTGTGTCTACTGAAATTGTAGCCATAAATTAAGAGAAACTTGATGATAACAAAACACTCTATGAATAATAAAGTAGATTAAAGTTTACATGTGCTGCAGTTTATTGAAAATTCTCACAAAGAAGGATTTGTAGAGTGTCTTACAAATCATTTTCAAGGTGCTCCTTTAGACTGAGCAAATTTAAATCATTTCCTTGATTTCCTTGACTTCTTTCCCAGCTTCACATCATTCTCTTCAATCTGATATTGGAGTTGCCTGTAAAATTCTGATTCATCCTCATTTGACTGATCCAGCTTTTCTTGCATCTCCTTGAGAGTTTTGTTGCTTGCAATCTTTAGCTGATCATCCAATCTGAAGAATCTTCTGATGTATTTTTCATCTTTGAACTCCAATATCCGATAAGCTCTCAAATGCACCCTATCTCCAGTGAAAGGAATTGTGAATACTCTTGGAAGTGCATTTGGTCCTCTCTAGCTATTCCTTATCTCCTCAATCTTGTTTAGTACCATTTTCTTAGAAATTATATTAAATCCAAAGTTTTTCTTGATTACAGAGAAGATGGTCACCAAAGTGGAATAACCTTCATTGAGAATTCTGTGAAGTGGCCATGTAATCTCTTTACCACCCTTGTTCCTAAAGAGTAGTCTCTCTAGAAGGTTCTTGTAGGCATCAATAGCTCTAACTTCTTCTAGCTCATCCAGATAGAGATTTATGTCTGAAAATTCTTTGATGTCACATATGTAGAGTTGATCTTCCTTGTTGACATTATGATTGGGTTTGGCCACTTGCTTGGATTAAAGCTTGACAGGCTTGAGTGTTTTGACTACTCTTTTCTTTGTCTTCCTTTGTTTGGCAAAGATTGAAAGATTTAGATCAGAAAGAGGCAAGCTATCCTAATCTATAGGCTCATCCTTGGGAATTACAGGATCACCATGAAAGGTGATGTTTGAATCAGCCTTGGATTCAGCCTCCGTCAATGTAGGTATGGCTGGTTGACTTGTAGTTGTAGATTGGATTGGCATGTAGTCTTCCTTATCTTCATTGAAATCTATCTTCCTCTTTGCATGGATTTTGTATCTAAACTTCCTCTTATTCTCCTTTGGTTCTTCTTTCTTTCCTTCACTCAGATCTTTAGTTATCACAACAGCCAATATAACTTCTGTGGTTGCAGGCTTCTTGGCTAGGTTCTTGGCTTCTAAAGCATCTTGCTTTTGTTGTTGTTTAAGCCTCACCTTTTCTTCTTTCTTAGCCTCTGCAAACTGTGGATGTCCAGCCACTACACAGATTAGTTTACCATTCTTGTAGATCTTAGCAATTCTGTTCTTTGACATTGTGTCTTTGGGATCTTTGGATAAGGTAATAGACCTTACAAACAACTTCTTTTCATCTGGCCTAGGGGTTTCATAGGATAAGTCCAGTGGATTTTTGTCTGAATTCTTTAGATAATTTCTTTTTGGCTTTAAAATCACACTGGCCTTTGGAGACTTGATTGATGAGGTTTGACCCCTTTCCATCTTCCCCAGGCTCATTTTATTAACTGACATTTGTCTCAATTAAGAGAAGTAAGAAAAGACCTTGTCTTGCTTCCCAATTGGACCAAATTGCTTCTTGATATTTTCATCAAGCTTCTTGCATTTTACATCCAGCTCTTGCTCAACTGCTGTAACATCAAGCTTTTTAAATTTTTCATTTGATAACACCTTAGCAGCTGCTATCTTGATCAGATCAATGTTGTACAAGGCTGGTGGCTTTGTGAAACTAAC
Organism: Apium graveolens; assembly: GCF_009905375.1. Taxonomy (NCBI): domain Eukaryota; kingdom Viridiplantae; phylum Streptophyta; class Magnoliopsida; order Apiales; family Apiaceae; genus Apium; species Apium graveolens. The sequence continues at coordinate 103,701,035 of NC_133649.1, read as the reverse complement.
TGCTGGAACAATCACTTTGCTTACTTGAATATTGAGCACTTTCTCCCCCTCACTTGTTGACTCTCCTGGCTAACTGGAATGATAGAGTCTTTCTCCCCCTTTTTATTATCATCAAGTTAAGTGGAGGTTGAGGTTTGTGTTGCCACCAGTTTCTGCAGTAGCAGGGTTTGTTGAGCTTGGTGTAGATGGATTTGAGTAATTGAGGTTTCCAGGGTCCTGATCCTGGTGTCCAAGGAGTCCACTTTGGTGTCTAGATCAGAATTTTTCCTTATCTGTCTAGTGACATCCAACAGTGTTGAGGCAGGTAGCATGGACTCCAATATCTCAGTGATGTCTTTCTTGACCTGTCCAATCTCAGTCTTGATTTCAGACACATCTTGATTTTGTTTGAGAGACTGGATCTTGTGTAACTGAAGAGATTCAAGGTGTGCTTGGAGAAGAGACTTGGTGTTGGCATCTGAAGTGGCTTGAATAGCTTTTTGAGTTTGTTGAATTAAGTTGAAGAGAGTGGATTTGAACTCCTTGCTAAACATCCAAAATGGAGTGTTTGTACTTGAGCTAAGCCCTGTTTCTCCCTCTATGTGGATGAAGTCATTTTCATCATCTTCATCCCCAAACTCCTCAGAACCACCAGATGGATAGGCATAGTCATCACCAGCTGTGGAAGGCATGGCAGTGATTGCATCCTTTGCCCTTTGAATAGATTCAGTAGTGTGCACCAAGTTCAATATCTTCTCAGCAGCCACATTGTCCTGTTCAGCTAAAATTTGATAAGCTGGAATAGGGTGAGTAAATGCCTCAGCTTCATAAGAAACATAGTCTAAGACAACTTAATATTCTTGCTGAAATAGCTGTTTCTTTTCAGCCTCATTGACATCCATTAACTCACTAACAATGGGCTCTTCCCATTCCTCTGTACTTGCTTTTCTCTCATTTTCTCTCTATTTTTGCATCAAGGGCTCCCCTTGGCTTCCCTCCCTCACACCCTCACCTTCATCTACTAAGGTGGGACTCCACTCACTCACTTTTGCCAAGATGGAAGAAATAGCTTGTAGAGTTTTACTCATTTCCTCTCCTTTTTCCTGAGAGCAGCACAGCCTCTCACTCTGTTCACTCCCTTCCCTCAATCCTAAGAGTGACTGTACAACCACTAGATCATCTGCACTTGTAACTGTAGTTGAAATTTGGAGTGGTGTAGTGATATTCAATGGATGAAAAACATCCGTCGAAATAGTAGTTGAAAGTTCCAATGGATGACTGCTGTGAAGCACATCCGTCGAGATACAGTCACTATTACACAGATGAACAATATCAATCGAGATAGTAGAAATGAAAGAGTTTGGAGTAGAGACTACTGTAGAATCTGTGGAGATTGATTTGAGATTTTGCTCAGTATTCTCAGTAGAATCAGAAAGGAATGTCAAGTGAGCCAACAAATCATCTAAAAGATGATGCTCATTTGCTTGAGATTTTGGCTTCTCCATGAGAGTTAAAGATGGAAAATTAGGAATGGATGTATAAATCATGTCCACATCCAGAGAATTTGTGGGTGAATTTTGAGTGTAAGGTGCTTCTATAACTAAAGATTTTGGCTGTGACTCCACATTTATTGGAGTCACATCAATCTGACTTTGAGAAGGTGCATGAATTGAGTCTTTGACTGCAATAGGCACAGTGTGTGCACCCTGTGTATCCCCAATGGTTTTTGATTTCTTCTTTCTGACATTAGTCTGGGGTGAGCTTGTGTCCCTAACCCTCTTGGCCCGTGCCCTTGGTTGAGAGCTTTGTTCAATAGTCACATCCTTTTGGGAGGATGCAACTAGCAATGAGCTTATATCCTTGTTAAGCACTACAGTTTGTTGGGAAATTGTAGCGTGGCTAGGATGGGATGCACTCACCTCTCCATCTTTATTTTCAGGGCTTCTTTGATGTTCACTCTATCCCTTCACCAGTCTCACCACCCTTCACACTCCCCTCTTGGCTTTTAGTGGATTTTACAACTAGTCTCTTTTAAGAGAAACTAGAGGGGGCTTTCTTTGACTTGGATTTGGAAACTGTTGGTTTGATGGCTTGGATAGGCACCTATTTGGTCACTGTCACAGGTGCCATAGCCACATTTGATTGCAAATAAGTAATAGGTTGGGAAGTAGTAGGGACATAAATGTTTACCGCACTTACCTGAGGCTGTTCCATGATTGGCATGTACACAAGGGGAACATCCTTGTGGTGATTTGTCCTGTTTAGATCAGCAATAACTCTTCTCTCTTAGACCTTACACTATTACTTGTTTGTTGAGTTCTCAATTGAGAGATTCTCAGTAACAAAATTAGCTATTATCATCAAGAATCTAGCATAATAAATAATCTTAGACTTCTTCTTAGTATCCCCTAATTTACTCCCTAACTCATACTAACATAAGTGCTAAAATTGAAGTACTTATCACTAAGGAGCATATAAAGCATGTGAACAAGTGAGAAGGATACAACATCAAAATTGCTAATTTTGCCAGAAAATACTTTAATGAATGAATCACACAAAAAACTTCATTCTTTTCTAAGACCCATTCTCCTAACATTACCTAATTTAGTGGCATCAAGAGCGTAGCCCATAGAAACTAGCATATTACTCACATCAATGTCTGTGTGTGAAGCAAGTGTGTTATTTTCAGGCAATTTAAAGCATTTTTCAATAGCATCACAGTTAACAAAGTGTTCATTACCTTTGAGAGTGAAAGTAATAGTTTTGTCTTTAGAGTTGAACACTGCTGTAGTCCAAATTTCCTCGATAACTTTACAATAAATGGTTAGAGACTCAAGCATGGCATAACTCAATTTGCAGTTCAGTATGAAGTTCATCATCTTGTGATAATCTTCAGATGCCGGAATTTGCTTGTTTACCAGAGCCACAAAGTTGTTCTTTTCATAGATAAACCCAGTTGAGGACATGATTTTGACAATGGGTATTGTAATAACCCCAATTTTTGGAAAATTTTTGAAACCCTTATGAATAGTGTTTTTGCTGAATGAGAAAACTTTTCATGCCACACTAGGTAGGGGTTCTTTTATGGATATTCTGAGATTTTATTGGCACTCTATATGACATATAAGTGTATGCAAAGATCGTCAGAATCCAATTCCGAACACTTTGATTTTTCCCGGAAATCCACTAGATATGGAAATAATTGAGTATAAGGTAACAGGATAAAAAGGATTTAAATTAAAGGATTATAAGAGAGGATCATAAAAGGAATAATGTATTGAGAAAGGTTAAGGAAACCCAAGTAATAAGATCCCGGGTATGATCCCTCAAACGATAAACGAAAACGAAAGTTAAGCGAACCGTATAACAGATCAGCGGTCATTAGGCAAACAATTAGGAAGTTAATCAAGGAGGTTAGTGATGATGAGGTCATCCAACCAATAAGAAGAGGGCAAGTAAGGGATGATGACATCATAAGCATGACATAAGCATGACATAAGGGGAAGGAGATGTGGTTGATTTAAAACCACACAAAGTCAAGGTTAGAAAGGTAATTACACAAAAACAAAACAAAAACAACCAAGCTAGCCAAAACAAATCAAAGCAAACACAAAATTATTTCATTTCTTCAACATTGCTCTCGGCTTTTTCTTCTTTTCAAAGGAAGAAAAATCAAAAATCAAGTTCCAAGCATTGTTAAATCACAAGGTAATTATCTAAGGTTCCTTGTACATAGATATGGATATCCTATAAGTTTAAGCTTCTAATTCCTTCACAATCTCTTCCAATAAATCAAGGAAGAAGATGGTGGATAGTAACCTTCAAGAAATAACTTTGGTTTTCTTGATTTTTTATGAAAGTTCAAGGTAGCTTAAGCATAGATCAAGGCTTTCATGGGCATTCCAAGGATCTTTCATTGATTAAAAGCTTCAAGGAAGGTATAACATCTCCAAACCCTAGCTTTACTTTGTATATTAGGATGATTTTGATAGTTATGGTAAAGAGTAGCTTGATGCTTGTGGGTTTAGAGTTTGGGTTGGAATGGTAGTGAATTGAAGGTTGAAATCTTATGGTTTGGTTAAAGGACTTAAGTATAGTTTAAATTCAAGTTTAAGAATAAGTATAAATTGTTAATGTTGAGTTGATTGGGGCTGTTATGATGTAGTGAGGATTAATTTTGGTTGTATGGATGGATTGGGATTGATTGGTGGTTGAATTGGAATGGTATAAAATTGGAAAATCGCGTAAACATAGCTGTCGTAATGTCCGATTTACTTTAGACTGCTTTTGTTCATAACAATAGGACCCAAGAACTCCCTGCTAGGTTTTGACCATTGCCATGTTTAGATAGTTCATGTTACGAGCTTCGTTTTGATATGTGGTTCGTTTGATTCCGATGTACGGTTGAGGAGAAACGGCCGTTTTAAGTAACGACGTTTCGCGAACGAATCATTACCCCTCGCCTTACTTTGAAACATAGGTTAAAGACCTTAAAGGACTAATTGAAGTATGAAACATTTATGTAAAGTGGCAGTTGGTAAGACACTCGCGAAAGAATCGCCTTAAAACTCGTAATGGTTAATTTATTAAAAATGGTGGAGCCGAGGGTACTCGAGCGACTTAAGAGAATCAGTAAGCGCAAAGCGAGCGTTAGAGTCTAAATTGGTTAAAGTATAGATTTATAAGTGACTTTGGTTTAATCCCAACTTATATGTTGTTTATAGGTTACCAAACTCGTCCCAAGACATTTATAACCCCCAGTCGCTCATGCAAGTTTTCTACCCGTTATACTGTTGTTGTGATGTATATGTGTATATGCATTATCTTGTGATAAATGCATGATTGTTATTAGAAAATTCTTGCGATATATTGGAGCATGTGATATGGTATATATGCATGTCTGTTTCGTAATGTTGATATATATCTGTTGGTTCAAATGCTTATTAGTTACATAATACCTATGCTAGAGATAAGCGGTAATTTGCATATACCCTTAGTATAGGGGACCCAAAGGTGAACATTTTTCTAAAACCGGGAGTCGATGCTTCCGAGTATAATATATATATATATATATATATTTATATATATATATGAATAGTTTTTAAAACTATGAATCAAATAAGGTTATTCGATAACTTTATTTTATTAATGAATATTATTTTAAATATTCATTCGAGGGCTTATGACTCCGTTTATTTTATTAATGAATATTATTTTGAATATTCATTCGAGGATTTATGACTCTGATTCTTTATATAATTATTAATCTTTATTTTATTAAAGAATAATGTGTCGATAATCAAACTTACTTTTGATTATTCAAATAAAGATAGTACTTTCGTATAAGTATATCTTTGGTCATTTAATATTCATTGCAAGTATAAGTTTTAAAACTTCTACTTCAATTATTTTTATAAAGATTATTCTTTATGGGAATATTATTTAAATAATAATATTCAGATATTTTCTAATATATTGGGATTGATTTATCTTATTAAATCAGCATCACTCCAAACATTCTTAAAAATGTTTTGCGAGTCTTCAAAATGATTTTAAAAGTTAGAGCGGATGCCAAAACTCATTTTTATATTTAAGATCTTCCTTTCAAAGGGGATTTAAATATTCGCTCAAAACCTGAGGAATCCGGCTCTGTGGTATGTTTTATATTCGTAACAAGGTTGCTATTTTGATAAAAGAGTTTTGATTACTTACCCAATACTCGGGAAGTAGAATTCTTGGAACAAGTTAATCCATTAACAGGCATCGCCTGGGAAATATCGGTGAGTTTTCCTTTCCATTTAGATACGACTTCTTGGTGGAGCCGTATCAACAAGTTTCTACTTGGGGAAAGGGGGGACGAGCTTTACGTTTCAGAGTCATGGATTTCATCTGAACTAGGAGTGGCTTAAGTGGTCGAGTGGCGCCGGCCCAGCCTTATTATATTGACCCAAATGGCCTGGAAGTTCCGCAAGACGGTACATTCCTTAGGAGTCCAGTGTTCGGTTGACAAGTAAATCCGACAGGTTCTCCTCTACATGTAGAAAATGGTGGGGTTGTACTACTACGACTGATCATCGTAAGTGGTCTTCCTGGCGCGACAAAACTCCCGTAATGAGTTCATCATCCAATTGGATATTTCTGCAACACTACCTAGAGCACTTCGATAGAAAGGCTACGGTTGGGCGATTGTTGAGTGTTGGCAGGGTCAAGTCTTCAAAATGATGTTTGCATCAAATGAAGTATCTCGTAACTTCATTTTATTTTGATGATATTTTAAAGATAGATTCTATACAAGTTTGTCTTGTAGTTTAATCTATGGGATGACTATTTATACATTGAACGGTGGTAGTTCAAGTAGTATTCGGAAAAGATATAAGTATATTGAAGTATCTTGTAACTTCATCTTTTAAACTTATATCTAGTAAATGATTATCTTATTCATGACAAAGATTTTCAGAAAAACGTTGGGACAAGGTTAGATATATGAGATCACCTTGCAACGATATTTTTATACAGTTATAAACTGGAACTCTGTGTATATTATGCATGGAAGAGGACTTCCAAGATTTTGAAATGTATATATGTATATATACTGAATATTTTGCGACTTCATCGCATTAAGATATCAAACTTGGTTCATTTCTTTTGACCAAGACTTTCATGAGTACTATGAGAAGGCTCATATATTGTTAATCATTATACATATTATTTTGGTGGGCTTGCTGCTCACCCTTGCTTTCTTCTTTCATCACACAATATCAGATAGACAAGATGAACAGGATCAAGCTCCCAATTCGCGAGCGGATAGAAAACGTTCTGCAGTTTCCTATAGGCGTTGATGTCACTGTAGCTGAGGTAGGAACTACCAATAGGCTAGGCTTCAACTTTTGATGTACCAGATTTATGTATATTTATGAATTGTAATAATAGCAAAGAAATGTAAATTATTCAGAAACCCTTTTAAGGTGTATTGGCAGATAATTGTGGAATAAAATGACTTGTGATTACTTTTGGATATTCATCTCTGAGACTATAACTTGTGGTTTGTGTGTTTATTGTGGGGTCACAGTACAGAGTAGTTGATTGTTTATTAAGATTGGGTGTTATTAAGGGAAATGGAACTCGTGACAACCCGGATCCCCGACCCCGGATTTGGGGGTGTTACAGGAATGGTATCAGAGCTAAGCGTTATAAACCTCAGAGATGATGTGACGTTAAGATAATAAGTTCACTAAGATGATAAGAACTCTTTCCAAGTTCATAGTCGGGCTACCTAACGTAGTACTGACAGTTAAAACCCTTATGGGAACCCTTATAAATATCGTGATAGAAGCGTAGTTCGTTATCGTATATGGTAGCGGAACTCCGAACCCTGAGGTTGAGGAGCAACAACGCGATGATGTTTTATTACTTATTGGAGATCAGATTATGGATCCGATAGAGCGTCCTAACGCGAGATCGGATGGTGTTCATATTGAGGATGTAGCGGTTGAGGATGTTGTCCTAGAAGGGATTGTTGCTGAGAAGAATCCCATGGAGGATCCTGACAAGAATGAATAAAGGACCACTGAGGAATTGATGACTATGGTTAGGGAAACTACCAGAGGTAGGATTGGCCGGTTACTACCGGAGGTTCGTTCAAGTTCGTAAAGATAGTAGCCCCTTTAACGCGGCTTACTCGTAAGACTGAGAAGTTCGAATGGACGGAGAAATACGAGAACAACTTTCAAGAACTGAAGCAAAGATTGGTGACGGCCCTTATGATGGTGTTGCTAGATGGAAAAGGAGATTTTGTGATGTGTAGTGACGCTTCGCATAAGGAATTAGGGTGCTTCTTATACAGCACAATAAGGTAATCGCGTACGCGTCAAGACAATTAAGGGAATACAAAGTTCGATATCCCCGCCCATGAGCTTAGGCTCGTGATAATAGTTTTACCCTAAAGATTTGAGGCACTACTTGTATGGAGAGAAGTGCGAGATTCACAAACCATAAGTGCTCTAGTGCATTTTCACGCAGAAAGAGCTCAACATGTGCCATAGGAGGTGGTTAGAGCTAATCAAGGATTACGATTAAGAGATTCTTTATCATCCAGGGAAAGCCAAAATGGTGGCTACTGCCCTTAGTATAAAGGAGAGACTCAAGATGATAATGTCTTTGGGGAGAATTTATAAGAGATTTTGAGAAAATGGAAATAGAAGTGAAGGTAACCGGAGCCGGTATCGAAAAGTTGTTTGAGATTGCAATACAATCCGAATTATCGGAAAAGAACATATTGTGCCAGAAAAAGTGATGAAGGAAGGAAAAGAGCCAACAAATAGATAAGAGATTAATACCGAGAAAGATGATAAGGGAATAACGAGGCATTCCTACAGAATTTGGGTTCCAAATGTTCAAGAACTTAAAGATGAGATCTTAGATGAAAGCTAGTTTGAGGAATAAGATTTAGAGCAAACCCTGAACGTGATAGTCAGGGAGGTCGACATCAAGATAGAAGGAACCCATAACATAATGAAGTGGAAAACAAGGATTTTTAACGTATAAGATAACCCCGATTATGGGAGAAGGTTGGAACATTTCATACTGAGAAAACAGAAGTTGAACAAGATAGGGAGAATCAGGATGGTACTCCTATTGGGCAATTCATGGACCTGCCTAAACAGAACTTATACTATTATCCCCAACCACCACCCTGAGGAAACAATGCGGTGAGAAATTATTTCAGGACCTTTAAGTCGCTAAGCTCTCAGAGTTCCAAGGAACAAGCTGACCCAGTCGAGGCAAGAGCCTGGCTAAAGGAAATAGAGGAATCATTTGAGATTCTAAATGATTGACGAATCACAAAAGACTGTTTTTGTCACTTACCCTCCTAAGAGAGAGACCACCCGCTGGTGAAAGACCAAGAAAGGCACGGAGCCAGAGGTTATAATAAAATGATTAAAGTTTAGTCAATTGTTTTTAGGAAAGTACTTCCCAAGGTTATGGAGATAGTGTAAAAGCTTTAGAGACAGAACAAAGGCAGAAGAGTATGATGAATTATGAATCTAAGTGGTAAAAGTTGTCAAGATTCGTTCTGAGGACACGAATCCAGAATGACGGGAAGTTTGAAACCGATGCTTATGTTGGGTTGGTTCATGAAATAATGATAAGAGAAAGGAAAATAAAAAGAAACTGAAGTGGAAAGGAATATAAAGGCAATAGAGTTTGAGGAATGATAAGGAAGTTGGGTATGAGGAAACCCTAAAGACTCGTAGCAATAGAAATAGAAAAGTATGTAATCGTCAGGATGAGGGTGGTTCACCATAAGTTAAATTGATGGTTGAAGGCATAAGAGATACATATATTTTATCCCCTGTAAGTTGGGAGGATTCGAGGAAACCCTGAGATAGTTTGAAGGATAAATAATGAGACGCGGATAGACTGAGGAGACAAGGAAGTAAGAAATTAGGAAAATTGGATGAAGGAAGTGACCTTCAAGAATGTGAAGTGTAAGACCGGTGGCTTGATACCCAGAAAGGAAGACGCCAGGTATGAAAGATATCCCAATATTGAGATGACTGTTGAGATAAACAACATAGGTAAATAAGGAATTATTAAGAAGAAGTTCACGTTGAACACGACCAATATCTTCCAGAACATCCTTGTTATCGTTACCAAATTAGGCAAGAAAAGCGGATAACCGTTGTTATCTTTTGGAGGCCATATTGATTGACCTCATTTTGAATACAGATGTTATTGTGAAATTAGGCATATACTATCGAGGTGGGAATGATTGAATAAGACACCCTTATCAGGGATATATGACTTGATTTATCCATGAAAGGATGCATGTATCTTTTTAAAGGTGGAATTAAGGATAGAACATCGGTAACTTAAAACGAATCCTAGGGGAATGCATAAAGGTTGGCATTTCACCCTTAATAGGGATAGTATGAGTTTTGACAGTATGAATTGTAAAGGATTAAGGTAATAAAAACCTTTAAGTATTAGTGGGGAAATTTTTCAGAAACATATAGACAATGGTTCTAGTATTAGTAAAGGGTATTTCGATATGCCCTATATCTAGGGAATACAGGAGGAACGATTCAAGGATAACCTTAGAGGTTTTACAAGGAAAAAGGTAATATTCAAAATTCTCAAGAATAGAAATGTTGATAAAGGAAATATGACGTAATTATAATGATGCCAAGTGGGGCACGTGTTAAACCACGAGAAAGTATGGATCGAACCAGTAATGGTCGAAATTGTTCAGGGCAATTAGGGCCTAAGATAAAAGATGTTCTAAGTATGATTGAGAGTCAGTCGTGACAGTGATTAACCTCTAAAGACTGAGGTAATAACTTATGGAAAAAAAATGATGATATTTTTTTTTTACTCGTCAGATTTTAAGGAAAACATCTTCACATAAACAGTGATTGAAATGAGGTAGAAAATTTATTTGGAGGTGGTTAAAATGACATTGACTGTAAGGAAATTTTACTATCAGGAAAGGCCAAAGAGGTGGCCGACACTTTAAAGGTAAGAGGATAATTATAGGCGCTTGTGCCAAAAGAATACAATGATGATGGTTAAAGTTGTGAAGGTTGTATTATGGTTTGGAAGATTGACATTCCTTCTGATGACTGTGCAATACCCAACCGTAATAGTAGTTGGTAAAGGTTTAATTCATGTAATCGCCATGAGCGGGCTATCCATCTCAGAAGGTACTATCTTGAGATAAGCCAGGACCATGTTTCAAAAAGGACTAGACGAACCTTTGAGTTAAGTCTTCTATTTAAGGCATATGATTAAGAATGGTATTAACCTGCTATCGTTGCTTTGATTGAAACTCTTCTGCAATTTTATCTGCTTCATGTCATGAAAGTACGTCAGAATTTGGAGTGTTCTTTATGAATTATGAATGGTGATTATGTTAACTCCTTAGGAGAATTCTATACGACATGTATGGACTCCGTATGGTTAGATATTAAGATTTCATGGAAAGTAAATGACGACAGTAGGTCAGTGGTGTACCATAGTAATGCAGCAATGATTCTGCGAGTAATGAGCTGATTACAACCGTGAGAGTTGTATTGGAATGGATGTTGAGATTGAGTACCACTAATCGGGTCGTGGTGGTGTATAAGTTATCATTGATAGATCAATTAAGTAGATTATCTACCTATTGAATACTTATTCCTTCTTATCAATAGAGAGTCGTATTACTATACGAGGAAGGCTGCGGTGCAAGCATAGAATTCTAGTAACGATGATGTATAGAATGAGATCCCAGATTCGATTCTCGATGTCGAGGGAGTTTCAAAGGTGATTATGTATAAGCTCGAGGAAGAGCATGGGTCCAAAGAATGATGGACGGTTTAGCAAAAATATTTAAGCATGTGAAATGCGATGCGATAATACTTGATGTTGATATATATACATATATGATTTGTTCTCCAATGACAAACCTCTATAATTCAGAGGTAGATTCCAAGCCAGATATTTTGTGGCAGTATATTTTATATATATACAATTCTCTTCAATTCATTATTTTCTCTCCTTTTCATTTCTTATAAGCTGAGAAGAACAACCCTTCCAGAAGGGGAGGTATTGCCGAATGACTATCTATCTGTGTGATAGAAGCGTAGTAGGATACCATCTATTGTTTAATTGCTTGTCAAGTACTAAAGGCTGGCCACCTTCTGTACTAACTATGCGATATAACAAGTGTTCTTGATCATAGTGATCTCTCAATAAATTCTTTTACTTCTATATGAAGGACCAAGCTTTCGAAGATGGAAGCAGCTAAAGGAAGTAGTATCAGTACGGGGGTATTCCGATTCTAACGCGTTCGTGATACTAAGGTTGACGTGGTTATTAAAAGGTTATAGAACGCTAACGAGCAAAAGTGTAACCAGTATAGTATTATGTACGGAAGATAGTAATGACTACAAACTGGAAAAGAATGGGTATTGAGAAGCAAAAGCTCTAATGCTAAAAGCTATAGTAAGAGTCTGTGCAATAGGCTTGAAAGAATTTGGAATGATCACTTAACGCGGATGAGTTTTCTCACGATAATAGATCGTATGTCATTATCGAGTTGTCGCCTTATGAGATCCTTGAGGGAAGGCAATGTCGATCTCCCTTATGTTAGGATGAAGTTGTAAAGCGCAAGATGCTCGGACCCGCAGTAGTACAAAGGACCAAGGATATAATAGATCTAATCAGAGGACGGCTGGTAGTAGCCCAAGATGGACATAAGAAGTATGTTGATTTGACACAAAAGGAAAAAGAATAGGATGTAGGGGACCTAGTGTTTTTAAAGGTATCCCCTTGGAAACCCTTGGAAAGGATTGATGAGATTCGGAAAGAAAGGAAAGTTAAGTCCACAATTTTTTCGGACCCTTGGATATACTAAAACATATTGGGAAGTTAGAATACGAGCTAGCCCTACCCCTGAACCTGTAGCAAGTTCATAACGTGTTCCACGTATCAATGTTAAGGAAGTGTAATTCGGATGCCAGATAAATAGGGGCATATGAGCGCATAGACATGCAACCCGACGTAACCTATATGGAGCAACCAGGAAGGGTTATAGAGTGAAAAGGAACAAGTGCTTAGGAGAAGGGTTATCAAACTATTCAGAGTTTGATGGAAGAACCACAATATGGGAAAATTTACTCGAGAGTTAGAAAGTGCAATGTTAAGAGAGTATCCCTATTCATTTTCTATCTGATTCCGGGACGGAATCCTTTTAAGGAGGGGAGACTGTAATAACCCCAATTTTTGGAAAATTTTTGAAACCCTTATGAATAGTGTTTTTGCTGAATGAGAAAACTTTTCATGCCACACTAGGTAGAGGTTCTTTTATGGATATTCTGAGATTTTATTGGCACTCTATATGACATATAAGTGTATGCAAAGATCGTCAGAATCCAATTCCGAACACTTTGATTTTTCCCGGAAATCCACTAGATACGGAAAGAATTGAATATAAGGTAACAGGATAAAAAGGATTTAAATTAAAGGATTATAAGAGAGGATCATAAAAGGAATATAATGTATTGAGAAAGGTTAAGGAAACCCAAGTAATAAGATCCCGGGTATGATCCCTCAAACGATAAACGAAAATGAAAGTTAAGCGAACCGTATAACAGATCAGCGGTCATTAGGCAAACAATTAGGAAGTTAATCAAGGAGGTTAGGGATGATGAGGTCATCCAACCAATAAGAAGAGGGCAAGTAAGGGATGATGATATCATAAGCATGACATAAGCATGACATAAGGGGAAGGAGATGTGGTTGATTTAAAACCACATAAAGTCAAGGTTAGAAAGGTAATTACCCAAAAACAAAACAAAAACAACCAAGCTAGCCAAAACATATCAAAGCAAACACAAAATTATTTCATTCCTTCAACATTGCTCTCGGCCTTTTCTTCTTTTCAAAGGAAGAAAAATCAAAAATCAAGTTCCAAGCATTGTTAAATCACAAGGTAATTATCTAAGGTTCCTTGTAAATAGATATGGATATCCTATAATTTTAAGCTTCTAATTCCTTCACAATCTCTTCCAATAAATCAAGGAAGAAGATGGTGAATAGTAACCTTCAAGAAATAACTTTGGTTTTCTTGATTTTTTAGGAAAGTTCAAGGTAGCTTAAGCATAGATCAAGGCTTCCATGGGCATTCCAAGGATCTTTCATTGATTAAAAGCTTCAAGGAAGGTATAAAATCTCCAAACCCTAGCTTTACTTTGTATATTAGGATGATTTTGATAGTTATGGTAAAGAGTAGCTTGATGCTTGTGGGTTTAGATTTTGGGTTGGAATGGTAGTGAATTGAAAGTTGAAATCTTATGGTTTGGTTAAAGGACTTAAGTATAGTTTAAATTCAAGTTTAAGAATAAGTATAAATTGTTAATGTTGAGTTGATTGGGGCTGTTATGATGTAGTGAGGATAAATTTTGGTTGTATGGATGGATTGGGATTGATTGGTGGTTGAATTGGAATGGTATAAAAATTGGGAAATCGCGTAAACATAGCCGTCGTAATGTCCGATTTACTTTAGACTGCTTTTGTTCATAACATTAGGACCCAAGAACTACCTGCTAGTTTTTGACCATTGCCATGTTTAGATAGTTCATGTTACGAGCTTGGTTTTGATATGTGGTTCGTTTGATTCCGATGTACGGTTTAGGAGAAACGGCCGTTTTAAGTAATGACGTTTCGCGAACGAATCATTACCCCTCGCCTTACTTTGAAACATAGGTTAAAGACCTTAAATGACTAATTGAAGTATGAAATATTTATGTAAAGTGTGTTAGGAAGTTGGTAAGACACTCGCGAAAGAATCGCCTTAAAACTCGTAATGGTTAATTTATTAAAAATGGTGGAGCTGAGGGTACTCGAGCGACTTAAGAGAATCAGTAAGCGCAAAGCGAGCGTTAGAGTCTAAATTGGTTAAAGTATAGATTTATAAGTGACTTTGGTTTAATCCCAACTTATATGTTGTTTATAGGTTACCAAACTTGTCCCAAGACATTTATAACCCCCAGTCGCTCAGGCAAGTTTTCTACCCGTTATATTGTTGTTGAGATGTATATGTGTATATGAATTATCTTGTGATAAATGCATGATTGTTATTAGCAAATTCTTGCGATATATTGGAGCATGTGATATGGTATATATGCATGTCTGTTTCGTAATCTTAATATATATCTGTTGGTTCAAATGCTTATTAGTTGCATAATACCTATGCTAGAGATAAGCGGTAATTTGCATATACCCTTAGTATAGGGGACCCAAAGGTGAACATTTTTTTAAAACCGGGAGTCGATGCTTCCGAGTATAATATATATATATATATTTATATATATATGAATAGTTTTTAAAACTATGAATCAAATAAGGTTATTCGATAACTTTATTTTATTAATGAATATTATTTTAAATATTCATTCGAGGGCTTATGACTCCGTTTATTTTATTAATGAATATTATTTTGAATATTCATTCGAGGATTTATGACTCCGATTCTTTATATAATTATTATTCTTTATTTTATTAAAGAATAATGTGTCGATAATCAAACTTACTTTTGGTTATTCAAATAAAGATAGTACTTTCGTATAAGTATATCTTTGGTCATTTAATATTCATTGCAAGTATAAGTTTTAAAACTTCTACTTCAATTATTTTTATAAAGATTATTCTTTATGAGAATATTATTTAAATAATAATATTCAGATATTTTCTAATATATTGGGACTGATTTATCTTATTAAATCAGCATCACTCCAAACATTCTTAAAAATGTTTTGCGAGTCTTCAAAATGATTTTAAAAGTTAGAGCGGATGTCAAAACTCATTTTTATATTTAAGATCTTCCTTTCAAAGGGGATTTAAATATTCGCTCAAAACCTGAGGGATCCGGCTCTGTGGTATGTTTTATATTCGCAACAAGGTTGCTATTTTGATAAAAGAGTTTTGATTACTTACCCAATACTCGGGAAGTAGAATTCTTTGAACAAGTTAATCCATTAACAGGCATCGCCTGAGAAATATCGGTGAGTTTTCCTTTCCATTTAGATACGACTTCTTGGTGGAGCCGTATCAACAAGTTTCTACTTGGGGAAAGGGGGGACGAGCTTTACGTTTCAGAGTCATGGATTTCATCTGAACTAGGAGTGGCGTAAGTGGTCGAGTGGCGCCGGCCCAGCCTTATTATATTGACCCAAATGGCCTGGAAGTTCCGCAAGACGGTATATTCCTTAGGAGTCCAGTGTTCGGTTGACAAGTAAATCCGACAGGTTCTCCTCTACATGTAGAAAATGGTGGGGTTGTACTACTACGACTGATCATCGTAATTGGTCTTCCTGGCGCGACAAAACTCCCATAATGAGTTCATCATCCAATTGGATATTTCTGCAACACTACCCAGAGCAGTTCGATAGAAAGGCTACGGTTGGGCGATTGTTGAGTGTTGGCAGGGTCAAGTCTTCAAAATGATGTTTGCATCAAATGAAGTATCTTGTAACTTCATTTTATTTTGATGATATTTTAAAGATTGATTCTATACAAGTTTGTCTTGTAGTTTAATCTATGGGATGACTATTTATACATTGAACAGTGGTAGTTCAAGTAGTATTCGGAAAAGATATAAGTATATTAAAGTATCTTGTAACTTCATCTTTTAAACTTATATCTAGTAAATGATTATCTTATGCATGACAAAGATTTTCAGAAAAACGTTGGGACAAGGTTAGATATATGAGATCACCTTGCAACGATATTTTTATACAATTATAAACTGGAACTCTGTGTATATTATGCATGGAAGAGGACTTCCAAGATTTTGAAAAGTATATATGTATATATACTGAATATTTTGCGACTTCATCGCATTAAGATATCAAACTTGGTTCATTTCTTTTGACCAAGACTTTCATGAGTACTATGAGAAGGCTCATATATTGTTAATCATTATACTTATTTTGGTGGGCTTGCTGCTCACCCTTGCTTTCTTCTTTCATCACACAACATCAGATAGACAAGATGAACAGGATCAAGCTCCCAATTCGCGAGCGGATAGGAAACGTTCCGTAGTTTCCTATAGGCGTTGATGTCACTGTAGCTGAGGTAGGAACTACCAATAGGCTAGGCTTTAACTTTTGATGTACCAGATTTATGTATATTTATGAATTGTAATAATGGCAAAGAAATGTAAATTATTCAGAAACCCTTTTAAGGTGTATTGGCAGATAATTGTGGAATAAAATGACTTGTGATTACTTTTGGATATTCATCTCTGAGACTATAACTTGTGGTGTGTGTGTTTATTATGGGGTCACAGTACAGAGTAGTTGATTGTTTATTAAGATTGGGTGTTATTAAGGGAAATGGAACTCGTGACAACCCGGATCCCCGACCCCGGATTTGGGGGTGTTACAGGTACCATTTCTGTG
Source organism: Apium graveolens (assembly GCF_009905375.1). Classification (NCBI taxonomy): domain Eukaryota; kingdom Viridiplantae; phylum Streptophyta; class Magnoliopsida; order Apiales; family Apiaceae; genus Apium; species Apium graveolens. The sequence goes on along the minus strand of NC_133649.1, from coordinate 103,684,113 downwards.
ATTGGAGTTAGTTGTAGAAAGAGAGTATTTGCTTTCGGAAGAAGAGAGTTAGAGAAATTGCTTGAGAATGATAAAAGTGAAAAATAAAAATGAAATTAGCTTTTATACTTACTCAGCAATAAACTGTAAAAAATTAAAAAGTAAATAAAGTAACCAATCAAATTAGCCCAAAATAGCTATTTCAAAAATAAAGAAAACTGTTAAAATTCTAAGATTATCCGTTGAAATATACATACAGGTTGTAAGTAAATTCGACGGATGATGATTAAAATTAACGGCTAAGATTGAGTGAAATTCGACGGATATTGATAAAAGTACCCAGAGTGATAATTGATATTTCTATGGATAATAAAATTCAACTGATGTTCATTTTCAACGGATAATGTGTTGGATTTTAATCGCTGCGGAGGCATGGAAAACACTTTTACACATACAAAATCCAAATAAAAGCATATAAATCATGGTAAAAACGTAGGGATCGATTACTAACCTTTAATATACGATCCAAGAGCAACGATCGGAGATCCTTAGCAGCTGCTCCTCAAACGTGAAGCACTCCACCGGTATCCACCAAGAAAACGACGTTAAGGAGGAGGAGGAGGTGGAGAGAATTCGGTTTTATAAAATTTTGGGGTTCGGGTTAGAATAAAAATAGGGTTTATAATAGTATATTTATAGGAAAAATTTTCAGCTGAAATTTTCCCATAAATATTATTATTATTATCCCATTTATTATTCTCATTAATAATTAAAATTAATAATTAAAACACCTTTTAATTATTAATCCTTTTTCTAAACACTTTAGAAATAATTCTCTCTCTTGATTTAATTTCCAAAAAATTAAATCCTTAATTAATAATATTAAGAACTTTTCTTAATTAATTTATAATCAATTAAATCTCATTTAATCAATTATTAAATTTGCCAATTAATTATTTATTTCACAAATAAATAATTATTAGCCATTATTAATTAATTCCTCCACCATTAAATCATTCTCTTTTTATGGTGTGACCTTGTAGGTTCAATATTAAGCCGGTAGTAGAAATAAATAATAATAAAACTATTTTATCATATTTATATAAATTCTCTAATTTATTAAATATGATTAATTAACTACATAGCAGTTCTATAAAGAAATAATAATAATAATAGAAAAATCTGAGGCATTCTACTTTTAAATCTCTGGGTGGCAGATTTCTATATTTGGCTATACAAAGGTTATGAAGAAAGGTTTGGGCTTTCAAGAATCAAGGATCAAGATAAGGTGAAAGCCGACGTTCATCGCAATTCAATAGCAGAAATCATATCAGAAAAACATAATAATATCATGGAACAAGATATATGGTATCATGGCATCATTATTCAAATCAAAACATTTTAACCAAATCATTGCTCAAAATCATTTTATGACGCTACGAATTACAACCGGTGATCAGCCGCGAAGTAATCCCGAACCTCGCTGGGTTTTAAACAATTTTGGTGGGATCCCAAGCAGCTTTTAAGCCTCAAATAATAAGTGTGGAAAAGACATTCATCTTAGTCTAGATCCACTATCCTCAAGAAAACATTTTTGTCCCTTTGACAATTTAACTTCAAACTTTACATTTTATAAAAATTAGATGCGAAAGAATAACATTTCAAAAGCTGTTAAGGAATGAAAGAATCATATCAATCTGTAAGGGATTCTAGGCCAACTTCAATAACAATTGTACTAGGACGAGGTTTATTGACAAATTAATTGAGTCATCAAGGATGAGTATCAAAGATTCAACAACTAAGGAAGAAAGTATAGAAAAAGAGTTATAACAATAATCAACGAAGGTAGGGGTGCCTGATATCAAGAATAATAAATGGCATACATCCAGTTACAAAGTTTGGATAGGGAAATAAAGAATAGTTTTCAAACAATGGAGTTCAAGGGATTCGAATTACAAGCAATTGTCAATATAGGGCAATATCGAAGAAATACTAGAATCAAGTTCAGGTTATACAATAGAATGAAGAATTCAGGTTAACTAAAATATTTCGCAATGGAATTCATAAAGGTTCTCTTAGGGTTTACGAGAACATAGGGTGACAAAAGAAATAGGCAATGTAATGGGGTATGAATCAATCAAGTTGTTATAAAAGGTCGAACATGATTCAATAACAAGTTATCACAAGAATCAATATTAGGGTTTCTCAGAAATCAATAACAGGTTTATCACAAGTATTAAAAAGAATCACTACTTTATCATGGCATGAACAATATTCTTTGATAATCAACTCATAAGAGAAGGCGGAGTTACTTGCCTTAAATCGCTTTCCTGCTTTACTGAAATTGAAAGTAAACTACTGAAGCTGAACTGCTTCCACCTAAGTTTCCTTTCCCTTTTCTAGCCTGAGTGCCTCCACTATTTGAATCTACAATCCTGAATATCTCCGCTATCTGAATCTACAATCAAAAACATAATCCCTAATAAGATACTTATTCGCACTCGACGTTCCATGAACGTCTAACAATTATCCCAACTCACATTAAAGCTTAACTTATATACACGAGTATAATCATAGAATATTCACATAGAACTTAGTAGTATATACTTATATACTTAACTCGTATATTGAAGCATAATCATAGAGTACTCATATAACACATAGCGAGTATATACTTGTATACTTAAATCTATATCTTAACAAAACAATTACGATCTAAATAACTCGATAGCCAAACAACTATTCCTTCATTTTTAACTATAAAATATGAACAAAAAAATGGTACCAAGCCAAGAAATCAACATGCAACCACTTAACTTGACATGCAACTAACCAAACATCATTTAAACACCAAATCAATCTTACACAAACCATATAATTAGACTCTAAAATCAAATTGACCAAACAACTTGAATCAACCCTTTTTAATACCATATACCATTCGGCTTTTTCAATAAAACACAAACAATATATCAAATATCGACATGCAAGGTTCCATTTACAATTTAAACCTATTTTAATCCATTACAAACAAGAACACTTCTTGAAATCATTTCTTTTAAATCAAAAACCGAACAAAAACATTATTTTTGAACAAAATCTTAACATGCACAAATCCAATCATTTATTCCTTTGAAAACCGGCTCTTTGGGGCATAATTTTCTTTCTATCTGACAATGAAATCCATGCTTTTAATAATTAAAACTTAACTTATTCATACTTATCTACTCACATATTCAATATAAACCAAATTCAATTTCCAAATTAAACAATAACCCAATTAACAACAAAACAACTTGTAGAATCGACATGCAATCAATCAACTCAACTCAACATGCGATACTCTAAATCACAAATCCAACTTAATTAAACCCATGATCTAATCATTTAACCCATATTCTTTCCAAACCAAATAAAATATAACTTGATTACACTTAGGACTTTACATGCATGCAAGGAAACCAACTCAAAAACAAAGGTTTATATATATATATATATATCATCAAAACCAATCGAACATTAAAACCCTTTTGCAAAACTCATTCATTTAAACCAAAAACTAAATCTTTGAACCAAAACCCTTTGTAAACTTTGAATCAAAATCAAAACCCACCTTTTTAATAGAAAAAGTCAAACCTATCTCTAAAACAAACCAAGAAAATCATATAACTTATGTACTATACTCTCTCTTAAGGTTATACACTAAGAAATTATATTTTCTTAGATATAACCAAGAGATGCTGATGTAAAAACTCCCTTAAACGCTTACGTACAAAGAGTATATGGATAGAGAATTGAAAATGATAAAGATTAATGGCAAGATCTTTGAATTCTAAGTAGATTTTGGTGTTGCATATAGGATAGAGAAAGAGAGAGAGAGAGTTCGGGTGAGAGAGAAAAGAAGAGAGGGAGAGAGCCGAGAGAGAGAGGAAGGAGAGAAGGGAGAGAAGGAAAAGAAATGAGATGGGTGTAGTGGTGAGGGAAATGATAAGCTTTTAAATTGATTCTCCCATGTGCAAAGTTAGTGGATTTTGGAATTTATCAATCTATGCTTCTCCTACTACTAGCACAAAATGCATGCAAGGCTAGAGTGATAATTTGGTTAGGTAGGAAATAGTTAGTGGGGTGGAAAATGACATGAATGCCCACAATGAGTATTAGGAGAAGAAATGAATACAAGGGCAACGTGGTAATCACATAATTATTAATATAATTAATTACAAAGAATACATTTTATAAATAAAACCATAAATCTATAAATTATAAGAGTGACATCATAAAATAGCTTAGAATTTTAGGAATTATAAAATCAAATTCGAAATTTATAAATAAAAATAATTTTAAAAACTATTTTTCTTAAAGAATAAAAATGCATTTATAACCTATATAAATAGAAATTAATGCACTTCTTATTTTCTAAAATTTCAAATAATATCATACAAGCATATAATCACTTAATCATGCACCTTAACATAGATTCACATATCACGTATCGTAATGAAATATACTTAATCATAAAATTTTCCTTTTTACTAATATTCATTCTTGGCGTAATGGGTCGCTTCCTGACTGACGGCCCGACACTGAGCGTTTTCAACTATGCTTCACAATCATTCTCTTTATACCAGCTGACACGTCAAATTGGAATATAATATTTTTTAAAATATTGCCATTCTCACATAATGACACATAATTCATATAATTACACTTTACTCACATTATTAATTCCCGAAAATTCCTAGTTGTTACATTCTACCACTCTTAAAAGGATTCTGTCCTCCGAATATAATCTAAACAAATTGAATGGAGATATTTCTCCCGTAATTCAATTTCTAATTTCTAATTTGACTCTTCTATCCTGGGATTTCTCCATAAATCTATAACTAGAGGCACCACTTTATTTCTAAGCATTTTTTCTTTATGATCTAGAATTTATACTGGATGCTCCACATATGATAGATCTCGTTGAATTTCCACGGGTCCTAGCTCAATCACATGAATAGCATCAGCATTATACTTCTTGAGAAGAGAAACGTAAAACACGTTATGAAGATGTTGCATCTGCAGAGTTAACACTAACTTATATGCTACTTTTCCAATTTGCCTTAGCACTTCGAATGGTCCAGTATATTTAGGACTCAGCTTGCCATTCTTCCCGAATCTGGATGGACCTTTCCATGGAGGGATCTTTAACAATACTTTGATTGCGGGTGCGAACATCACATCCTTTCTTGTTTTGATCTACATCTTTCTTCTGTCGATCTTGAGCAGCAATCAACCTTTTGCGAATCATCTCTATTTTCTCTTTCGTCTGTTGCATCAACTATTGGCTAATAATTTATGTTCGCCAACTTCGTCCCAGTAGGTAGGGGATCTGCACTTTCTTCCATACAATGCCTCATAAGGCAGCATGTCGATAATTACGTGATGACTATTGTTATAAGAGAATTCAATCAAAGGAAAAAGGTCGTCTCAATTCCCTTTAAAATCCAATGCACAAGTTCACAACGTACCTTCGATTGTTTGAATAGTCCTTTCGCTTTGTCCGATGTTCTACGAATGATATGTCGTACTCATTTTTCAATTTAGCTTCCAAATGATCATTAAATTGTAGCCAAGATCTGGAGTTAAATTTCGGATATCTACCGGATATGATAGACACTGGAACTCCGTGACGCATCACGATTTCATCCACATACATCTTAACTAAAATTTTCCAGTGAGAATCTTTCACTGATATGCAAGAAACGCACTGACTTTGTCAATCGATCAATTATTACCCATATTACGTCATGATTAGACTTATTCTTTGGTAATCTTACCATGAAATTCATCGCGCTAAGCTCCCATTTCCGTTCAGGTATGTCTAGTGGTTGAAGCAATCCAATCGATCGCTGATGTTCCGCTTTTACTTTCTGGCACGTATAGCATTTACTTATCCATTTCACAATCTTCCTTTTTCATATTTGGCCACTAATAACTTTCTTTTAAGTCCTTTTACATTTTTGTACTTCCATGGTGAATCGATAATCTTGAGTTATGCGCTTCATGAAGAATCTCGTGTTTCAATTCCATAACACTAAATATTACAGATACGCGAGCAACTTGGTATATTCCTTTATTATCCTTTTGAGCCTTAATTTCTTTTCAAGATAACTTATCCTTCTCGTGGTTCATCATTTGTTCTTGATGACGTCGAATCTTTTCTAAAATTTCTGGCTGAAAAGTCATTGCATACATTACCTCACTTCCAATTTCTGGATTTTGCACTTCTATTTCCAACTTCCCAAAATTCTTGATTAATTCCTTAGATAAAGTTTAACACATTCAACCCTTCTTTATGACTTAGCGCATCTGCTACAACATTCACATTTCCGGAAGGATAACTGATAATACCGTCATAATCTTTGATAAATTCCAACCATCTCCTTCGCCACATAGTCAATTCTTTCTACGTAATAATATACTTTAAACTTTTGTGGTCCGTATAAATCTCACACTTTACACCATACGAATAATGCCTCCAAATCTTAAGGGCAAATATAATCGCTGCTAATTCTAGATCATGCGTAAGATATTTTTGCTCGTGTGGCTTTAATTTCCTTGTCACAGAGACTATCACTTTCCCGTGTTGCATCAACACACAACCTAGCCCTTTATACGAAGGATCGATGTAAATCACAAACTTACCTTTTCTTCGGGTAAAACCTACTCCGATGTGGTTACCAACCTTTTCTTTAACTTTTGAAAGCTTCCTTCGCACTTATCCGTCCAAACAAACTTTTCATTCTTCCTTGTCAACTTAGTCAATGGGACATCAATCTTAGAAAAATCTTGTACAAATCTCCTGTATTACCCTGCTAAACCAAGAGAGCTTATGACTTCTATAGGAGTCTTAGGCCTATCCCAATTCGTCACAGCTTCTACTTTGGATGGGTCTAGTTTTAATACCTTCAATGTTAACTACATATCCAATAAATTGAACTTCCTTTAACCAAAAATCACGCTTCGAAAACTTTGCATATAACTTCTCTTTTCTCAAAATCTCCAAAGAAATCCTCAAATGTTCCATGTATTCTTCCTCCGTCTTGGAGTATATCAAGATATCGTCAATAAATAATACAATCACGAACTTATCCAAATATTCCTTGAATACTCTATTCCTGAGATCCATAAATGCGGCTGGCGCATTTGTCAATCCAAACGCCATCACAAGAACTTATAGTGTCCATACCTTATTCGAAACATCGTCTTGGGTATATCGTCCTCTTAATCTTCAGATGATGATACCCGGATCTTAAGTCAATATTTGAGAAACAAGTAGCTCCTTCCCATTTATCAAAGCAAGTCATTGATTCACGGTAGAGGATACTTATTCTTATTCCTCAACTCATTCAATTCGCGATAATTGATACACAACCTCAGACTTTCATCTTTCTTATTTATAAATAGTACTGGTGCACCCCTCAGGGATACACTCAGGCAAATAACTCCTTTATCCGGCAATTCCTGCAACTATGTCGCTAACTCTTTTATCTTGACGGGCGCCATTCGATAGGGAGCTTTCAATATTGATTCCGTTCCAGGAGCCAAATCAATCGTAAACTCGACCTCTTGATCTGGAGGTAGTCCAGGTAATTCATCTGGAAACACATCGGGAAAATCTTTAACTACTGGAATATCTTCAATCCTTAAGGACTCCTTTTCTACATCCTTCAGATGTGCTAAATACGCTTCACACCCATGTCGTAACAGTCTCTTCATTTGGATAGCCATTAGAAACTTCTTCTCTTGCTTCTTTCCTTTGAATATCGCTTCAATACCATACTTGGTCTTTAATTTCACTTTCTTGCTTCCACATTCAATTTGCACATAATGGTTTGAAAACCAATCCATCCCTAATAGAATGTCGAATTCTCCTAACTTAAAAAGAATTAAGTCAGCAAAAAAGTGCCGACATTCTATAATCCTATCATAAATGGGACAAATTCTCTTGACAGTAACTCTTTCTTGATTCGCTATTTCTCTAATCAAATTAGGTTCGAGAGGGTATGCAACACACTTTAATCTAGCAATAACACTTTCAGCAATAAGGGATCTAGTTACTCTAGAATCCATTAACACTTTAACTTCTACTGAGTTTATATCAAGCATACCTGCCACCACATCCGTATTCTGCACAACATCTTTCATTGTCATGTTGAACGTTCTAGCCCTTGGTTGAGCTGCTTGTAATATCCGGGATATATCGTGTAATTATTTTGCTATTAAATAATTATTATGTGTGTTCAGTATCTATTCTGTTAGTTAATTGTTAAATGTTATCTGTACTTGGATATTCAAAAATAATATTAATTGAGTATTTTAATTTTTATATGTCCAAAATAAAATATAGATAATTGTCATATTTTCCTAATTATTTTTATGTTGATTTATGGATTTATAAGGATCATATGAAAATTATAAAATCTTTTTCCGAGTATTTAAAATCTATTTTATAAAAACGGGAACCAACTGATGTCAACCGTTGTTACATTTTTGGAACCTGAAACTCTTCCGAGAACTCCTTCCTAACCTAATTGTAATATTCCGAGCATATTCCATGTTTCGACTTTTTCGATCCGGCGTACGGTTTATTCTGCGCGGGTGCCGGTGCAATATTTTCGATACAATATTCATTTCGGTAAATCAATAAAACCCGTATTTTCGATAAACGGGAGCTTTTTATTAAACTATCCCAATTATCACTTCGTAGTACCTGTAACCAGGCGCTGAGACCAAGACCGCAGTAAAATTGTACTGATTTGGATAATTATCCCGAAAACCGATACCGTTTGGATCAGTTTTTATAAATAAATGTACCGTTTTATATTCGGAATGATCCAAAGGGATACTAATTTTCCGTAATTATAAATAGCCTTTTACCGTATTTGATTTCGTATCAAAATCATTTGCAGATAGTTAATTTTATAATTTTCAGAGAAAAACCCTAATTACATAAACTGTTCTAAGAATCAAACAGCAAAACGAAGGCGTTACGAATCTCTGTTTTCAAAGCTTGAGGAACCAAAACGAAGGATTTGAAGTGTTCTATCAGATTCTGAGCTTTGTTTCACTACAGAATCAAAGGTTTATTTTCTGAAAATTTATTTATTTTCGAATTTATTTTATTAAAAATATGAATTTTTGTTCGGATGATTGTTTGTATGATTTGATGATTGCATGTTGTAGAGCTTGTTTTCCTGATGATTTTCATATGTCATACGTCTGATTTGGAGTTCAATAACATGCTCAAAAGTGGGTTTAATTTTCGAATTTCAAAATTAGGGTTTATAACCCGTATGAATGTTTTCAATTGAAATTTGGGGGTTTTTGATTCAGGAGTTATTAGCTGTTGATTTATAGTGGGTTGTGTTCCTTATAAAATTTGCAATCGATTGATATATAGCTCGTTAACAGAGGATGCTTGAATCGAAGGGAGTTGTGTTTTAAAGATTTACGAGGTTCGCCGGAAACCGGCGATGTTTTTGGCCAATTTCCGGCCAGAACAGGGATGATTAGAATGTTTTGAATGCATGAACAAGTTCCTGGTGTTGTGTAGTGTTGATCTGCAGGTGTTGGTGGTGTGAGGACGCCGGGATCGTCTTCTCCGGCCACCCCCGATTTTTGGTCGACTGGAACTGCAAAATTGCAGTTTGGTCCCTATACTTTTGAAAATGATGAAGTTTGGTCCCCCAGGTTTCCAGACTTTGCAAAAATTGGATTCCTGTTTTAAAAATGTTTAAAAATCATATTTCCTATTTATTTTTATTATAAAAATTCATTTTTAAGTTCTGAAAATTCTAAAAATTAATATTTTAATTCCGAAAATTAATTTTAATTCAGAAATAAATATGAATTAATTAATTAATTAATTTCAGTTAATTTTTAATTGATTAATTGGTCAATTAAATTGGAAATTAATTGAAACATTGATTTAATTAATTATTAACTGATTTTAATTAATTATTTAATTAGATTTAATTACTTAAAAATGATTTAAAAATTCCAAAAAATAGTTTCGAGCTTTAAAATATTATTCTAAATTATTTCCAAGGCTCGATAATTAGTATAAAATTGTTTCGGAGCCAGAATTGGCCAACCGAACCCTGTTTATTAACCCGAAATTGATCCAACGACCCGTTTTAATTCTGAAAAATGTTTTAAAAATCATTTTAAATACCCAAAAGCCTAATTATGAGCCGAGACTTCTTTATAAATGATATGTCATTGATTTCGTGATGTATTATGTGTTATACGTGACTTGTTGATTGACTATCAGTCTATATATTCAGTGTTTACTTGATTATTGCATAACTTTCAATCTGTTAATCGGATTTGGGTTAAACGAAGGGTAGACAGAAGTATGTGTTGAATAGAACTCTATGAGTCGATTATTGATAGATGTTTATGATATGTGAGCAGAAGAGGCAAGGCGTAGGAAAGGGAAATAGGTAGTTGAGGAGTAAGACGATTGTGATTGGAAGTGAGTGCAGAATAGTAAGCTAGTACCAGGAAAGTGTTCTGAACTTTCTCGAGATATTGTAGTACTTGATAATCCTGTGATATTGCAAGTGCTTTGAAGCACAGAAACCTAGACCCTGATTCCAGTTATTGATCTTGAGCCATGAACCTTATTCTTTCTAGACCATTGATTGTTGTATACCCAAACACGAACCTCAAGTATACGATACTACTCCACAAATACATGCAAATAAAATTCCAAACACTAAACTGAATTAATTATATACTCAAATATTGTATCCTATGCTTTGAAAGCCCAAATCTTTGAAACCCTGAAATGTTGATTCCTTTGTTATCCAATTCTTTCAATACCAGCATCCAAGATTTTAAATTATCTTATTGATCCTTACAAGGATTGAAACCCTTTCATTGTTAAACACTCATTATTGTTAATGATTCTGATTATTGTTTATTATTGGTTATTCTGTTATTATGTTAGAATTGGATTGTTTTTATAAAATTGTGGACCAGATTCGTGGTCAGACCATATAATGGTCAAGTTAGGCCAATGTGTGCCTTGGATCCAGTAGTTAGAGCAATGTTATATACCTTGCTCGGGGTTAGTACGTGACTGATCAACAGCCTAACCTTGGTTTTTAAATTAAAAGTATAATATCCAATTCTAAATCATAATCCATTGTTCACTTGATATCATAATCATGTTCACCTGATGATCATTATTCTCAGTTTTGTCATTGTGACTTGCTGAGCTAGTTAGCTCATTTGTGCGATGTTGTTTATATTCTTTCCAGCTAAAAAAGAACCAGTTGGTAACGAGGATCCCCAGTCCAGCGCGAGAGCTAGGGGTTCAGGTTGAGAAAGTTGAGCTAGTAGGCTTCTTTTGGAATAATTTAAGTCTGTAAAAGTTTGTAATAAAGTTTAATACTCAGTTTGAGTTTGAATGGTTGGGATGTGAACGATATGTAATATAAGTAGATGTGTGGCTTGTGTGCATACTTTAACCTGTTGTGATCCGTGGTAGTTGGTAAATAGGGTCACTGCATATTATTGTTATCTTTATTATTGTTATAAGCAGGTTATAAGTAAGGTGTGTATGTGTGGACCCCAAACTTCTGACCCGGGTTTGGAGGGCGCCACAGGTTTGGTATCAGAGCTACAGGTTATAAGTCACTGACACAAGCCTAGGTTGACGGGAATGGGTAGAGGGTTAGGATTAGAAGTAAGGAATAGAATGATAGAACGTTGAGAGGTTGAGTGTTATGGTATAACCAGTAGTATAATTTGCGTCGTGGTTCGAGATTCTTATATTGCGATATAATTTCAGATAGCAGCGAAGGCCGACTCTTTTATTCCTGTATCAGCTGATCATTCAGAGCCTTCAGTTGGAATGCCGTCTTCAGATCCAGGTCCTGTTGTTCCACCAGTGCTGGCTATACTACCTCCACCTGTGTTGCAGCTCGTACCATTGCAAGCTATTCCACCTCCAGGCATGAGGCCACCTGTCAGAGGACCCCCACCTGCTGATTCAGGCTTTACTAGTCATTCAGTCACAGGAGTACCTTTCCAGTTCTCTTCCTATCCTGTCCCATATCATCAGTTTGAGGCTTGCCTTATGGAGCAGCGATTCCTACAGGGTTAGATCCAGGAGTTATTGCATATCATGCGTACCAGAGAGATGGGGAGTGGTGAGAGGCGACTTAGGGAGAGGCTCCAGGCGTTTCGTAGAGCAGCTGCTGTGAGGATTGCTGAGGCTACACATGAGGACATCACTCCTGATTTCTTAGTGGAGTGGGCTAAGTGGGTTCTAGAGGAGCTTGAGGAGATTGGAGGTCCATATTTTCCATGAGCCAGAGATTTAGAGATGGAGATGCTGAGCAGTGTTGTTATGGTTATGTAGTATGTACAGTAGTGTGTAGTGGGTATCAGTAGACTTTTGACTTGTCTTAATAGATTAGCTATGCTGACTAGTGAGTAGGTTGTTGTACCCTTTTGCTTTTACTTCTGAAGCATCTTTATGCTTGTACTACCTAAAACTTTTATCTATATATATCAGTACCTTTTTCCTTTCCAGCACTGTCATTTACTTTATCACACCTGTTTTACCTTACCTTATCTATTGCACCAGTTATACCCTGTGATACCATGTACCCTGTTTTCCATGACTGTTTATATTCTGTAAAGAAGCATGCAATTTACTTAGTTACAACTGTTTTCAAAAAAAAAAAGAGATACCTCTGTTTTACAAAACTTTTCTTTTATACAAAGATTTGATTCAAAAGCTGAATAAGTTGTTTGATTCTTTACAGAAAATGCCTCCCAGAAGAAATACCCGCACCAACACCCAGAATGAAGAAACCAACAACAATAACAACCAAGATGATACAAATCCAAATGTGAACCCAGGACCCATGGACCCAGCAATAGCCCAGATTCTTCAAATCTTGGCCCAACAAACAGTTCACCTGGCACAACAACAACAAAGACAGACCAACCCCAGGTAACTTTTAAAACTTTTCAGGCAGTAAACCCACCAGAATTCAAGGGTTCCTTAGAGCCAATTGAAGCAAATGTGTGGTTAAAGGAAATAGAGAAGGCATTTTCCTTAGTAAAAGTAAAGGAGGAACAAAAGGTTGAGTTTGCAAGTTACTATCTGAAGAATGAAGCCACCTATTGGTGGGAAATGGTGAAGACATTGGAAGGCACAGATGTTATTACTTGGGAAAGGTTTAAGGAATTGTTTTTAGAAAAATATTTTACTCAGTTTGTTCAGGATCAAATGGAGCTGAAGTTTTTAGAATTAAAGCAAGGGAACATGTCGGTAACAGATTATGAGGGTAAGTTTGAGGAATTGTCAAGGTATGTACGTGGATATTGACAGGAAGAAAGCTAAAAGATTTCAGCAAGGTTTGAAACCATGGATCAGAGGGAAGGTAGCCATTTTTGAATTGGATACCTATGCAGGAGTAGTACAGAAGGCTATGATCGCAGAGACAGAGAGTGAGATGTTCCAGAAGGAAAAGGAAAGCAAGAAGAGGAAAGTTGAGGGAAGTGAGGGTCAGTCACAACCAGGGAAGTTTCCAAATTTTAAGAAGGTCAAGTTTTAGCCAGGGAGAAATTTTAATTTCAGAAGACAAAATGCAGGAGACGGAGGCCAGAGCAACCGTCCAAAAAATGCAAATCAGCCAAATCAGTTGAGATTAACTTTTCCAGATTGTCAAGTTTGTGGAAAGAAGCATGGGGGAGTTTGTAACAAGTTGAACGTGGTATGTTTCAAATGTAATCAGAAAGGGCACTATTCGAGAGAGTACCGAAATCAGCCAGCAAGAGAGCCAGCAAACAAGGATCAGCCTATCCAGAATCCAGCAGTAAAGGTTCCAGCCATTGGATTTACATGTTTTAAATGTGGAAAGCCAGGACATATGGCCAGAGATTGCAAGACATCAGCCCCAGTCAGTAATGCATTAAGGATTATGGGATCTACCCCAACAGTGAATGAGACTCCAAGGGCTAGAGTTTTCGACATGTAAGTGAAAGATGCTATCCAGGATACAAATATTTTGGCAGGTACGCTCAATGTGAATTCTTTATGTGCCAAAGTGTTAATAGATTCGAGAGCAACTCGATCGTTTGTTACACAAGATTTTGTTAGCAAGTTAACTTATCCAGTAGAGTATTTAAATGAAATAATGACTGTGGAATTAGCAAACCAAGAGCGTGTAACTGTGAATCAAGTTTGTGGGAATTGTGAGGTTGAGATTTCTGGTAGTAAGTTTTGTGTAGATTTGATACTATTTAAGTTAGGAGAATTTGACATTATATTAGGGATGGATTGGTTATCTAGGAACGATGCCCAGATAGATTGTCGAAATAAGAAGGTAATGGTGAAAACGCCAGACGGAAGGATAGTAACGTTCAAGGGTCAAAAACAAGTAAAGAAGTTCTTAACGATGATTCAAGCCAAGAAGTTACTACGACAAGGATGTGAGCATTTCATGGCATATGTGATTGACAGAAGTCAAGAACCAACAAAACTTGAAGATATTCCAGTTGTGAATGAATTTCCCGACGAGTTACCAGGATTTCCTCCAGATAGACAAATTGAATTTGCGATCGACTTAGCACCTGGAACAGAACCAGTATCCAAGGCCCCGTACAGAACGGCGCCTGTTGAAATGAAAGAGCTAGCGAAGCAATTGCAAGAGCTATTAGAGAAAGGAGTAATCAGACCCAGTGTATCCCGGTGGGGAGCCCCGGTATTATTTGTTAAGAAGAAAGATGGAAGCATGAGACTATGTATTGACTACAGGGAGCTCAACAAGCTTACGATCAAGAACAAGTATCCGTTACCCAGAATTGACGATCTGTTCGACCAGTTAAAGGGAGCTAAGTATTTCTCCAAAATTGATTTAAGATCAGGATATCATCAACTAAAGATCAAGCCAGAAGATATACCAAAGACAGCTTTCAGAACAAGGTATGGACATTACGAGTTTTTAGTAATGTCTTTTGGATTGACCAATGCCCCAGCAGCGTTTATGGACCTGATGAACAGAATTTTCAAGGAGTATTTGGATAAGTTTGTTATTGTGTTTATAGATGTTATTTTAATCTATTCAAAAACGGAAGAGGATCATGCGGAACATATGAGAACGGCTTTGAAGATTTTAAGGAAAAAGAAGTTATATGCTAAATTCTCGAAGTGTGAGTTTTGGCTTCAGGAAGTTCAGTTCTTAGGGCACATAGTTAGTAATAAAGGGATCAAAGTGGACCCGGCAAAGATCGAGACAATTACGAATTGGGAGAGACCAAAAACACCCACCGAGGTAAGAAGTTTCTTAGGATTGGCGGGATATTATCGTCGATTTGTTGAAAATTTCTCGAGGATTGCCACACCATTAACAAAGCTTACACGAAAGAATGAGAAGTTTATATAGAACGACAAATGCGAGGAAAGTTTTCAGGAGTTGAAGCGACTATTGATCACGACACCTGTTTTGTCACTTCCAGACGATCAAGGGAATTTCGTAATTTATAGTGATGCTTCTCACCAAGGATTAGGATGTGTTCTAATGCAGCACGAAAAGGTAATTGCGTATGCGTCAAGGCAATTGAAACCACATGAACAGAAGTACCCTACTCATGATTTGGAGCTAGCAGCCATAGTTTTCGCTTTGAAGATTTGGAGACATTATTTGTATGAAGAAATGTGCGAGATTTTCACGGATCACAAAAGCTTAAAATATATATTTACCCAGAAGGAACTTAATATGAGGCAAAGGAGATGGTTAGAGTTGATCAAGGATTATGATTGTTCGATTAATTATCATCCTGGTAAAGCGAACGTGGTAGCAGACGCATTGAGTCGGAAGGAAAGGTTGAATGTGTTATCAGTACCTGAAGACATATATAAGGAATTTCATAAATTAAAATTGGAGATTAGAGTTTGCAAGCCTGAGGAAGTAAAAGTGTACAGTATGATTTTCCAACCGAAATTATTAGAGAAAATAAAGAAATGTCAGGAAGATGTAATGGATCAAGATATAAATCATTTGGTAGGGGAAGAGTTATGCACGCAGAAAGATAACCAAGGTATTCTGAGGTTTTCATCTAGAATTTGGATTCCACCGGTGATAAAGTTAAAGAATGAAATTCTACAGGAGGCACATAATTCAAGGTATTCCATCCACCCAGGAAGTACCAAGATGTATAGAGATTTAAAGAAGAATTATTGGTGGCCAGACATGAAGAGGGAAATTGCGGAATGGATTAGCAAATATTATACCTGTCAGAGAGTTAAAGCAGAGCATCAGAGACCAAGTGGATTGCTACAGCCATTGGAGATTCCAGAATGGAAATGGGAACACATTGTCATGGATTTTATTGTTGGATTACCAAGGACAAGGGCTAATCATAATGACATTTAGGTTATAGTGGATAAACTTACCAAGTCAGCTCATTTTCTGCCTATAAATGAAAGATTTTCGCTCGACAAGTTATTCCATATGTACCTAAAGGAAATTGTAGTTCGACATGGAATTCCAGTGTCTATTGTATCTGATCGAGATCCAAGATTTAATTCAAGATTTTTGAAGAGTTTTCAAGAATGTTTAGGAACAAAATTAAATATGAGTACGGCCTATCACCCGCAGACGGACGACCAAAGTGAAAGAACGATCCAGACAATCGAGGACATGTTATGTGTTTGTGCTATTGATTTCAAAGGAAGTTGGGACGAGCATTTACCCCTGGCAGAGTTTGCTTATAATAACAGCTATCACGCTAGCATTGGGATGCCACCCTATGAAGCCCTTTATGGACGCAAATGTAGATCTCCAATATATTGGGACGAAGTAGGAGAACGCAAGATACTTGGACCTGAACTGGTACAGCAGACAAAGGAAATTGTTGAAATTATCCAGAAGTGATTGATAGCCGCGCAAGATCGTCAGAAGAAATATGCAGATCAGTCAAGGAAAGACATGGAATTTGAAGAAGGAAGCTTGGTATTACTGAAAGTATCACCGTGGAAAGGACTAACGAGGTTTGGAAAGAAAGGAAAGCTGAGTCCAAGATATGTCGGACCTTTTGAGATCCTAAAGCGTGTTGGCAAAGTAGCTTACGAGTTGGCATTACCACCGCACATGGAGCACATTCACAATGTTTTTCACGTATCGATGCTCAAGAAATATAATTCAGACTCCAAGCATGTAATAGAATATGAGCCAATAGAGCTTCAGGCAGATTTGACATATATAGAGAGTCCGATAGAGATTCTAGAGGAGAGAGAGAAAGTATTGAGAAATAAAGTGGTAAAGTTAGTAAGAGTATTGTGGAGAAACCCAAAGGTTGAAGAGTCAACCTGGGAGTTAGAAAGTGATATGAGAGAAAAGTACCCTCATTTGTTTTATTAGGAGATTCTGAGGACAGAATCCTTTTAAGGGGGGAAGGATGTAATATCCGGGATATATCGTGTAATTATTTTGCTATTAAATAATTATTATGTGTGTTCAATATCTATTCTGTGAGTTAATTGTTAAATGTTATCTGTACTTGGATATTCAAAAATAATATTATTTGAGTATTTTAATTTTTATATGTCCAAAATAAAATATAGATAATTGTCATATTTTCCTAATTATTTCTATGTTGATTTATGGATTTATAAGGATCATATGAAAATTATAAAATCTTTTTCCGAGTATTTAAAATCTATTTTATAAAAACGGGAACCAACTGATGTCAACCGTTGTTACGTTTTTGGAACCCAAAACTCTTCCGAGAACTCCTTCCTAAGCTAATTGTAATATTCCGAGCATATTCCATGTTTTGACTTTTTTGATCCGGCGTACGGTTTATTCTGCGCGGGTCTCGGCGTAATATTTTCGATACAATATTCGTTTCGGTAAATCAATAAAAACCGTATTTTCAATAAACGGGAGCTTTTTATTAAACTATCCCAATTATCACTTCGTAGTACGTGTAACCAGGCGTTGAGACCAAGACCGCAGTACAAATTGTACTGATTTGGATAATTATCCCGAAAACCGATACCGTTTGGATCAGTTTTTATAAATAAACGTACCGTTTTATATCCGGAATGATCCAACGGGATACTAATTTTCTGTAATTATAAATAGCCTTTTACCGTATTTTATTTCGTATCAAAATCATTTGCAGATAGTTAATTTTATAATTTTCAGAGAAAAACCCTGATTACATAAACTGTTCTAAGAATCAAACAGCAAAACGAAGGCGTTATCAATCTCTGTTTTCAAAGATTGAGTAACCAAAACGAAGGATTTGAAGTGTTCTATCAGATTCTGAGCTTTGTTTCACTGCAGAATCAAAGGTTTATTTTCTGAAAATTTATTTATTTTCGAATTTATTTTATTAAAAATATGAATTTTTGTTCGGATGATTGTTTGTATGATTTGATGATTGCATGTTGTAGAGCTTGTTTTCCTGATGATTTTCATATGTCATACGTCTGATTTGGAGTTCAATAACATGCTCAAAAGTGGGTTTAATTTTCGAATGTTTTCAATTGAAATTTGGGGGTTTTTGATTCAGGGGTTATTAGCTGTTGATTTATAATGGGTTGTGTTCCTTATAAAATTTGCAATCGATTGATATATAGCTCGTTAACAGAGGATGCTTGAATCGAAGGGAGTTGTGTTTTAAAGATTTACGATGTTCGCCGAAAACCGGCGATGTTCTTGGCCAATTTCCCGCCAGAACAGGGATGATTAGAATGTTTTGAATGCATGAACAAGTTCCTGGTGTTGTGTAGTGTTGATCTGGAGGTGTTGGTGGGGTGAGGACGCCGGGATCGTCTTCTCCGGCCACCCCCGATTTTCCGGCGACTGGAACTGCAAAATTACAGTTTGGTCCCTATACTTTTGAAAACGATGAAGTTTGGTCCCCCAGGTTTCCAGACTTTGCAAAAATTGGATTCCTGTTTTAAAAATGTTTAAAAATCATATTTTCTATTTATTTTTATTATAAAAATTCATTTTTATTTTCTGAAAATTCTACAAATTAATATTTTAATTCAGAAAATTAATTTTAATTCAGAAATAAATCCGAATTAATTAATTAATTAATTTCAGTTAATTTTTAATTGATTAATTGGTCAATTAAATTGGAAATTAATTGATTAATTGATTTAATTAATTATTAACTTATTTTAATTAATTATTTAATTAGATTTAATTACTTAAAAATGATTTTAAAATTAAAATTCTGAAAAATAGTTCCGGGCTTTAAAATATTATTCTAAATTATTTCCAAGGCTCGATAATTAGTATAAAATTGTTTCGGAGCCAGAATTGGCCAACCGAACCCTGTTTATTAACCCGAAATTGATCCAACGACCCGTTTTAATTCTGAAAAATGTTTTAAAAATCATTTTAAATACCCAAAAGCCTAATTATGACCCGAGACTTCTTTATAAATGATATGTCTTTGATTTCGTGATGTATTATGTGTTATACGTGACTTGTTGATTGACTATCAGTCTTTATATTCGGTGTTTACTTGATTATTGCATAACTTTCAATCTGTTAATCGGATTTGGGTAAAACGAAGGGTAAACAGAAGTATGTGTTGAATAGAACTCTATGAGTCGATTATTGATAGATTTTTATGATATGTGAGCAGAAGAGGCAAGGCGTAGGAAAGGGAAACAGGTAGTTGAGGAGTAAGACGATTGTGATTGGAAGTGAGTGCAGAATAGTAAGCTAGTACCAGGCAAGTGTTCTGAACTTTCTCGAGATATTGTAGTACTTGATAATCCTGTGATATTGCAAGTGCTTTGAAGCACAGAAACCTAAACCCTGATTCCAGTTATTGATCTTGAGCCATGAACCTTATTTTTTCTAGACCATTGATTGTTGTATACCCAAACACGAACCTCAAGTATACGATACTACTCCACAAATACATGCAAATAAAATTCCAAACACTAAACCGAATTAATTATATACTCAAACATTGTATCCTATGCTTTGAAAGCCCAAATCTTTGAAACCCTGAAATGTTGATTCCTTTGTTATCCAATTCTTTCAATACCAGCATCCAAGCTTTTAAATTATCTTATTGATCCTTACAAGGATTGAAACCCTTTCATTGTTAAACACTCATTGTTGTTAATGATTCTGATTATTGTTTATTATCGCTTATTCTGTTATTATGTTAGAATTGGATTGTTTTTATAAAATTGTGGATCAGATTCGTGGTCAGACCATATAATGGTCAAGTTAGGCCAATGTGTGCCTTGGATCCAGTAGTTAGAGCAATGTTGTGTGCCTTGCTCGGGGTTAGTGCGTGACTGATCAGCAGCCTAACCTTGGTTTTTAAATTAAAAGTATAATATCCAATTCTAAATCATAATCCATTGTTCACTTGATATCATAATCATGTTCACCTGATGATCATTATTCTAAGTTTTGTCATTGTGACTTGCTGAGCTAGTTAGCTCATTTGTGCAATGTTGTTTATATTCTTTCCAGCTAAAAAGGAACCAGTTGGTAACGAGGATCCCCAGTCCAGTGCGAGAGCTAGGGGTTCAGGTTGAGAAAGCTGAGCTAGTAGGCTTCTTTTGGAATAATTTAAGTTTGTAAAAGTTTATAATAAAGTTTAATACTCAGTTTGAGTTTGAATGGTTGGGATGTGAACGATATGTAATATAAGTAGATGTGTGGCTTGTGTGCATACTTTAACCTGTTGCGATCCGTGGTAGTTGGTAAATAGGGTCACTGCATATTATTGTTATCTTTATTATTGTTATAAGCAGGTTATAAATAAGGTGTGTGTGTGTGGACCCCAAACTTCTGACCCGGATTTGGAGGGCGCCACACTGCTGGTGTTGCAGACGGCGATGGTCTAGTAATCCTAAGCACATTCGCCTTTTGAACAGGCTCCTTACAGTTCCTTGCCATATGGCCCACCTTTCCATATTTAAAATAAGTCAATTCCGGCTTCCCTGCTTCACTTGGGCATTCCGTCGAATAGTGACCTTCTTGATTGTACTTAAAACAAATCATGTCTTCTTGTCTCAGATTCAAAAACCGCATCTCCAACTGGTCTTGCATATAATTTGGAAAATACTTCTCTAAAACATCTCCGTAAACTTCTCCCAGATTATAACTTTTCCTTCAAGCAGCGCCTTTGAAGATTTCTACATATAACTTGCCTCAACCTAAAGGTAATAACTTGCATACTGCGCCTTTTTCTCATCCTTAACTTCCGCTAATCTCGAATGCTTTTCCATTTCTCTTAACCACGACTAAGCTTTAATCGGTTCTGGAAATCCTACAAACTATGGGGGATGAACGGACTGAAAATGTTTGAAGTTTCCGACTTTAGGGGCTACAAGTTGTTGCAAAAGTTGAATAAGTCGGTTCATCATAGGAGTATCTTGGTTTAGTTCTTGGTCTTGGGTTTGATTTTTTGATTAGTGGTTTGGTGATGTGACCAATCTTTACAATTCTGATTGAGCAATTATTTATTAATATGATAGCATGGCATATATAATAATAAAGATTCTTTTTGAAACCATTTGTGGGTTTTAAGCTTTACCCACTTGCACATGCAATCCTATTACTACATAATTCGCTCCTCAATTATGGTCCTCACATGGTACAAGATATGATTTACAAGGTATTTAGAAACATGGTATGTAAAAGAGTTGATAAAGATTTCTAGGGTTTATAAGGTGAAAGATTTATATAAGGCTTCAACAGTGCATAATAAAGAAGTTTATGTACAATAAGTTCAGGAATAAGTTACAATGATACAGCATGATAAAATAGAGGAAAAACTGGAAAACATCCCCCTTCCTACCCTCAACTTCTACCTAGCCTCTACTGACTACAACCATAGAAAACCAAACATAATACAACAACATCGACAACTACTGCTCCACCAAAGGTCCTACATGGTTATCACCATCTAACTATCCAACATCTCTCTCAATATGGAACTACATCCAACGAATGATCTTATAAACCCTCCGAGCCTCAGCATCTGAATCACTAGTGGACGGTCCCTCGTCCAATCTCCTCCGGCAAACTGCTCCACCATCTTAACACGAACTATCCACTCATTGTCCAACACTGAAGTCAGTTGCCTAGATTCACGAGCTAATCTATCCACCAAAGCTCTCAACTCTTGATATTAATACTCATTTTGATGTCATATCAAATTAGATATCAATATGAACTTTGATGCTCACAACATCCCATACTGAAGTCAACGTCAATCATCTATATTAATACCGCTTTTGATATTTAACAACAACCTAAGTATCAACATCAATCAGAAACTGAATTAAAATCGCTATCGTCTGAACTAGGGTCCTGAGGGAAGACATAAAATAGCATCCACGAAATAACATTAGGGTTAAATAAACCTCCAACTGACTCAAAGCCCTTACTCTATTCACGCTCTTATACTATTCACTTAGACTATACCTAATAGTCTAACTCAACTCTATATGAGTCGAACACTCTCGTAATATAATTTCCCAAATACCCTTTATCCTAACTTGTCTCAGGGACTAGATCTTGTAGCTCTGATACTAAACTTGTGACGACCTCAATCTCGGGGTTAGGAAATGAGGACTCACACACCATTAATCTAATAATATCAACAGATATATTAAACTCCGATTAACTACTAATAGGATCTACACAGGATTAAGTTTGAGACAAGATTGCAACTACCAACCAGAATAAATATATTACAACCCAAAATATTAATGAATTCAATTTCATTCGATTCCTAAATAGAACTGACAGATAACCCAATGTATCTGAACCAACTTAAAGAATCCTTCCATCTACTACGCATGCTCACACTCACTGCTACCTGCTCTGGCATCTGGAAACCTATGACACGGTAGGGACTGTCAGGAACGCTCATGCGAGCTGAACGCCTAAGTATGGCCATCTTCTTTCATAACTGCCATAGTTAGAGCAAAGCAAATATAATGAGCACAAAAGCTCAGCAAGTAACTACATGACAGTTCTATAAAGCAATAATAATAACAATAGAAAAATCTGAAGCATTCTACTTTTAAATCTCTGGGTGGCAGATTTCTATATTAGGCTATACAAAGGTTATGAAGAACGGTTTGGGCTTTCAAGAATCAAGGATCAAGATAGGGTGAAAACTGACATTCATCGCAATTCAATAGCAGAAATCATATCAAAAAAGCATAATAATATCATGGAACAAGATATATGGTATCATGGCATCATTATTTAAAGCAAAACTTTTTAACCAAATCATTGCTCAAAATCATTTTAAGAAGCTACGGATTATAACCGGTGATCAGTCGCGAAGTAATCCCGAACCTCACTGGGTTCTAAACAATTTTGGTGGGATCCCGATGCACCTTTTAAGCCTCAAAAAATAAGTGTGGAAAAAACATGCGTCTTAGTCCAGATCCACTATCCTCAAGAAAAAAATTTTGTCCCTCTGAAAATTTAACTTCAAACTTTACATTTTATAAAAATTAGATGCCAAGGAAGAAAGTATTGAAAAGAGTTATAAAAATAATCAACAAAGGTAGGGGTGCCTGATATCAAGAATAATACATGGCGTAAATCTAGTTACAAAGTTTGGATAGGGAAATAAAGAATAGTTATCAAACAATGGAGTTCAAGGGATTCGAATTACAAGAAATTGTCAATATAGGGAAATATCGAAGAAATACTACAATCAAGTTCAGGGTATACAATAGAATGAAGAATCCAGGTTAACTAAAATATTTTGCAATGGAATTCATAAAGTTTCTATTAGGGTTTACGAGATCATAGGGTGACAAAGGAAATAGGCAATGTAATGGGGTATGAATCAATCAAGTTGTTGTAAACGGTCTAACAAGATTCAATAACAAGTTATCACAAGAATCAATATTAGGGTATCTCAGAAATAAATAACAGGTTTATCATAAGTATTAAAATGAATCAGTACTTTATCTTGGCATGCAAAATATTCTTTAATAATCAACTCATAAGAAAAGTCAGAGTTACTTGCCTTAAATCGCTTTCCTGCTTTACTGAAATTGAAACTGAACTACTGAAGCTGAACTACTGCCACCTAAGTTTTCTTTCCCTTTTCTAGCCTGAATGCCTCCACTATTTGAATCTATAATCCTGAATGCCTCCGCTATCTGAATCTACAATCCAAAATATAATCCCGAACTAGATACTTATTCGCACTCGACGTTCCCTGAATTTCTAACGATTATCCCAACTCGCATTAGAGCTTAACTTATATACAAGAGTATAATCACAGAATATTCACATAGAACTTAGTAGTATATACTTATATACTTAACTCGTATATTCAATCATAATCACAGAGTACTCATATAACACATAGCGAGTATATACTTGTATACTTAAATCTATATCTTAACAAAACAATCACGATCTAAATAACTCGATAGCCAAACAACTATTCCTTCATTTTTAACTATAAAATACGAACAAAAAAATGGTACCAAGCCAAGAAATCAACATGCAACCACTTAACTTGACATGCAACTAACCAAACATCATTTAAACACCAAATCAATCTTACACAAACCATATAATTAGACTCTAAAATCAAATTGACCAAACAACTTGAATCAACCCTTTTTAATACCATATACCATTCGACTTTTTCAATAAAACATAAAAAAATATCAAATATCGACATGCAAGGTTCCATTTACAATTTAAACCTATTTTAATCCATTCCAAAAAAGAACACTTCTTGAAATCATTTCTTTTAAATCAAAAATCGAATGAAAACATTATTTTTGAACAACATCTTAACATGCACAAATCCAATCATTTATTATTTTGAAAACCGAATGAAATCCATGCTTTTAATAATCAAAACTTAACTTATTCATACTTATCTACTCACGTATCCAATATAAACCAAATTCTATTTCCAAATTAAACAATAAACCAATTAAAAACAAAATAACTTGTAGAATCGACATGCAATCAATCAACTCAACATGCAATACTCTAAATCACAAATCCAACTTAATTAAACCCATGATCTAATCATTTACCCCATCTTCTTTCCAAACCAAACAAAATATAACTTGATTACACTTAGGAATTTACATGCATGCAAGGAAACCAACTCAAAAACAAAGGTTTATATATATATCATCAAAACCAATCGAACATTAAAACCCTTTTGCAAAACTCATTCATTCGAACCAAAAACCAAATCTTTGAACCAAAACCCTTTATAAACTTTGAATCAAAATCAAAACCCGCCTTTTTAATAGAAAAAGTCGAACCTATCTCCAAAACAAACCAAGAAAATCATATAACTTATGTATTATACTCTCTCTTAAGGTTATACACTAAGAAATTGTATTTTCTTAAATATAACCAAGAGATGCTGATGCAAAAACTCCCTTAAACGCTTACTTGCAAAGAGTATATGGATAGAGAATTTGAAAGGATAAATATTAATGGCAAGATCTTTGAATTCTAAGTAGATTTTGGTGTTGCATGTAGGATAGATAGATAGAGAGAGAGAGAGAGAGAGAGAGAGAGAGTTCGGGTGAGAGAGAAAAGAAGAGAGGGAGAGAGCCGAGAGAGAGAGGAAGGAGAGAGGGGAGAGAAGGAAAAGAAATGAGATGAGTGAAGTGGTGAGGGAAATGACAAGCTTTTAAATTGTTTCTCCCATGTGCAAAGTTAGTGGATTTTGGAATACCAATCTATCTTCTCCCACTACTAGCACAAAATGCATGCAAGGCTAGAGTGGTAATTTGGTTAGGTAGAAAAGAGTTAGTGGGGTGGAAAATGACATGAATGCCCCCAATGAGTATTAGGAGAAGAAATGCATGCAAGGGCAACTTGCTAATCACATAATTATTAATCTAATTAATTACAAAGAATACATTTTATAAATAAAACCATAAATCTATAAATTACAAGAATGACGTCATAAATAGCTTAGAATTTTAGGAATTTAATAAAATCAAATTTGAAATTTATAAATAAAAATAATTAAAAAAAATATTTTTCTTAAAGAATAAAAATGCATTTGTAACCTATATAGATAACAATTAATGCACTTCTTATTTTCTAAAATTCCAAATAATATCATACAAGCATATAATCACTTAATCATGCACCTTAACATAGATTCACATATCACGTATCGTAATGAAATATACTTAATCATAAAATTTTCCTTTTTACTAATATTCATTCTTCGCGTAACGGGTCGCGTCCTGACTGACGGCCCAACGCTGAGCGTTTTCAACTACGCTTCACAATCATTCTCTTTATACCAGCCACATCAAACTGGAATATAATATTTTTTTAAATATTTCCAATCTCACATAATAACACATAATTCACATAATTACACTTTACTCGCATAATTAATTCGCAAAAATTCCCAGTCATTATAAAATTAGAATCTAGTTTCTCCTTACTCTTTTTCCAGGCTTATCACAGAAGGATTCGATACCTTGAACTTTAGTAATTTGAGCATGTACATCTCTAGATGATTTTCATGCCTTAATTACTTCATGTTCTCGTTCAAGCTGCTTTCTTAAAATCTCCTCTTTTTTAAGGATTCAATTAGTTCATCTTTAGCAATCTAACATTCTATCTTTAATTTTTTAAACTCAATAAATTGAGTTTCTAACACAGTATTTCTTTCACTTAAAAACAGACTGTCTTTTTAAGTTTAGTGTTTTCTTTAGTGAGAGACTTGAGTGTAACACGCAGATGATATAATTCAGTAGACATGTTGTTATTCCCTAACAATACAACAAGAATTACAGAAGGGGGTTGAATGTAATTGTTAGTCCCTTAACAATATAGCAAGAATTACAGAAGGGGGGTTGAATGGAATTCTTGAACCTTTTTCTTGAAATAAAAATGTTCAACTCGATTATGGATATATTTGTTTTGATTAGCACAATGCGGAATGTAAACTTGAATGAATCAAAACATAAGTAATTAAAAACAAGAGTCTTTAAAAACTTTCTGGTGGATTTAAACAATTCCACCAGAGATATATATAATATATCGAGAGGACTCTGTGTGCAGAAATGCTCACAGCTGCTTACAAAATAGAACTGCTGAGAATACATGAAATGCTAAAGATTGTGCTTACAAAGATTTCTCTTTTTTTTATGTTTCTCAGCTATCTCAGTTATTTTTTCTATTTGCTACTCTCTTGGTTTATATATTACCAAGATTACAAAGTCAAAAGAACTGAACAAATATAAAATCTAACAGTCTTGATCTTTGCTGCTTTTCGTCCTCTATTACCCGGTTAATGGGCTTCCACAGTGTGTTTGTATCCAACTCGACGGCTGTGTGTCAGCTTTCACTGTTCAACTGATGTTTGAATCTTGATATGATCATCCGTCGACTTTCAGATCATCCGTCGATGACTTAATTGATCATCCGTCGACTGCTATGTTAAACATCCGTTGATAGTCATTTGATCATCCGTCGAAGCTTTGTTAATCATCCGTCGGTAGGTATTTTGGCACTTGACTTCATTTCAATTATACAGAATTACAAGACATTGCTTATGTACAGTTAATCAACCTATTCTGCATATCTAGTTAAAGTCAACATGACTTATATGCTACTACAGATTCTATACAAAGGTGCATACATCACTGTGCTACAAACTTATTATTACATAAGCTACTCACTCGATGGATAATAAGTTAATCATCCGTCGGGACTATAATGAGTTATCCGTCGGGACTAAAACTCTTATCCGTCGAGTGCTACATAATTTCACTAAGTAAAATCTACTTAGACATTTTGTTTAAGTGATCATCAAGTACACAACATGTTCACAACAATCTCCCCCAATTTATGTCTACTGGAATTGTAGCCATAAATTAAGAGACACTTGATGATTACAAAACATCCTTAACATATATCTTTAAAGATAAGTAGATAAAACTGAAAGTGCTTCAATTTAAACAAAATGTACAAGGTTTGGCTCACAGTCAGTTCAAGATACTCCTCTAGCCTGAGCAGATTTTTCTAGTTTCTTGAAGGTCTGGATCTTCTTCCAAGCTTTTGGTTGTTTTCTTCAATTTCATTCTGGAGCTGCCTGTGGAATTCTAATTCATCAGATTCTGAGAGATCTAACATTTCTTGCATCTCCAAGAGAGTCTCATTGCTAGAGATACTCAATTGGTCTTCTAACCTGAAGAATCTTCTGACACCCTTGTCATCCATGAATTCCATCAGCCAGTAGGGCCTTAGATGCACTCTTCTCCCTGTGTATGGGATGATAAGAGTCTTGGGAAGTACATCTTTGGCTCTAACACTCCTTAGCTCTTCAATCTTCTTCAATACTAATCTTCTTGCAGTTACATTGAACCCAAAGTTTTTCTTGAAGGATGAATAGACTTTGATCAACACAGCTTGGCTTTCTTGAAGTATCCTGTGAAGAGGCCACTGAATCTCTCTTCCTCCTTTATACTTGAACACCAACCTTTCAAGAAGGTTTCTGTATGCATCAATTGCCCTTACCTCATCCAGCTCCTCCAGATAAAGGTTTAGATCTGAGAATTCTTTGATGTCACATAAGTACAAGTAGTCTCCCCTATTGACCTTGGGTTGAGCTTTGACTACTGACTTGGATTTGAGAGGTGACAACTTCACTTTCTTGAATGCCCTTGACTTTGTCCTTCTTGGCTTAGTAAGAATTGGCAAGTTGAAGTCAGGAATTGGTAATTTGTCCCACTCTATTGGCTCATCCTTTGGTACAATAGGCTCTCCATGTATGTTCCTGTAGGGGTCCACCACCCTTATATCTTCAAATACCACAGAGGGCTTTGATAATTGAGTTTTAGCTTGAGTGGATTCCTTAGGAAATTGATCTTCCAATTCCTTGTCAACAACATCCAATTTCCTTTTTGTTCTTTTAGCCAGTTCTTTCTTTCTTGGGGATTTCTTCTGTTCTTCAATCTTCTTCTTTGATTCAGTAGCTTGAGATGATTGAGAGGGAATTTGTTGAGAAGAATTCACAGCCTATAACTTGGCCAGGATAGCAAACTGTTCTTTCTTTTGTTTAGACTTCTTTGCATCTAGAGCAACTTGCCTATTTTCCTGCTTCAATTTGGCTTTTTCTTCTTTCTTTGCATGAGCAAATTGTGGATGTCCAGCTACCACACAAATTTCCTTCCCATTTCTGAATATCTTTACAATTCTCTTTCTTGAGGCTGAATCAGCTGGATCTTTGTAGAAGACAATAGATCTTGACAGAAGCTTCTTTTCATCAGGCTTGGGTGACTCATACACAGTATCCATAGGGTTCTTCAAAGATGACTTTGGATAGTTTGCCCTTGGTTTAAGAATTATCTTAGCCTTTGTAGTCTTGATGCAGGAAGATTGTCCTTTCTCCAGATAGTTCATGCTCATCTCATCCACACTGATTGGCTTGACATGAGAGTGATGGATGGCTGACTGAGCTGGTTCCTTGACTAATTCAAACTTTTTCTGTATGTCCCCATCAATCTTTTTCCAGTTGATCAGAGTCAACTTTCCTTTATCAGCATCTTTCAAATTTTCTGCTGCTGCATTGATAAGATCTATACCATCTGCAACAGGTGGCTTGGAGATAGTAATTGAAGGTACAATTACTTTGCTGATTTGAACTAGAAGTTTCTCCCCCTCAGTTGGTGCTTTCTCCCCCTTACTTGATTCTCTCCCCCCCCTTTTTGTTATCATCAAGTGGAGGAGTTAGGCCTTGTGCTTTAGCCAGTTACATAAGAAGATTTGTCTGAGTCTGTTGATTTTGAAGAAGTAGAGCCACTAAATTCTCAATAACTTGAACTCTGTTCTCCAGCTTGGCTATCTTCTTGTCAGAATCTGATTCTCTCCTTAATCTCAGTAATAGATCTTGAATGGTGCCATATGGCATTACTGAATCCAGCTTCTCAGAGTTATAGGTCTTCAAGTCAGCTATATCCCTTTTCAATTCTTCCACACTGAGATTCTTCTTAAGTGCTGGATCTTCATTAGATGTAGAGAGTCCTGGTGAGCTTGAAGAACAGCCTTGGTACCAGCATCTGAAGTTTCCTGAAGGGCCTGTTGAATAGCTATTACTTGTTTGACCAAAGACACCTCAAATTGTCCTGGTGTAGATTCCTTTGCCCATGCCCATTCAGGTAAACTTAAAGCAGAACTTGGGCCTTCAGCTCCCCCTAAGTTCATGCTTCCATCCAAAGAACCAGAGTCATCATCATCAGAATTTACTCCAAATTCTTCAGATGGCTCTCCATCTTGAGAAGGCATTCTGTTCACAGCAGCTTTATCTCTTTGAAGAGATTCTGTGGTGTGCACTAAATTCAAAGTCTGCTCTGCCTCCACATTGCCCTGAGCAGCCAACAATTGATAGGCTGAAACAGGGTGAGTAAAAGTGTCAGCATCCAAGAAAATGTTATCAATTACAACTTTGTAATGCTGCTGAAATTGTCTTTCCTTTTCAGCATCATCCACAATCATTGACTCACTAGCAATGGCTGGTTCCATCCTTATTTCTCCAGTACCTGCCTTTCTCTCATATTCTCTCTTTTGTTGCATCAGGGTCTCACCCTGGCTCCCCACCCTCACACCCCCACCTTCACCTACTAAGGTGGGACTCCTCTCACTCACTTTTGCCAATCCTGAATGAATGGATTGCTGAGATTCACTCTTTTCCTCTCCTTTTGCCTGGGAGCAACCCAGCCTCTCACTCAATGCACTCTCCTCTCTCAGTCCTAAGAGTGATTGTATTACCACTAAATTTTCTGCACTTGAAATTATTGAAGTTTGAAGTTGTGCAGAGACACTCGACGGATAAGTGATATCCGTCGGGTGAGTGGTAAAGATATCCGATGGATAACTACTGTTAAGAT
Source organism: Apium graveolens (assembly GCF_009905375.1). Lineage (NCBI taxonomy): Eukaryota > Viridiplantae > Streptophyta > Magnoliopsida > Apiales > Apiaceae > Apium > Apium graveolens. The sequence continues at coordinate 103,653,194 of NC_133649.1, read as the reverse complement.
TATCCGTCGGGATACAATCACTACTCGACGGATGAGCAATATCCATCGAAAGAGTAGAAATGAATGAGGTGGGAAGAGAAACTCTTGTTGACTCTGTGTTGATTGAAGTTATTTGAGGCACAGATGTCATAATAGAATCTGAAAGAATTGGCAAGTGAGCCAACAAATCATCTAAAAGATGATCCTCACTTGCACTAGATTTTGGCTTCCGCAACAGAGTTAAAGAAGGGGAATCAGGAATTGAAGTGTTTATCATGTCCACTTCCAGTGAGTTAGTTGGTGAGTATTGTGTTTCAGTGGCTTCTATAATGAGAGATTTTGGCTGTGACTCCACATTTATTGGAGCCACATCAATCTGAATTTGAGAAGGTGCAGGGACTGTCTCTTTAGCACCAGTTTGCACTAAGTGTGTGCCCTGTGCATCCCCAGTTATTTTGGATTTCTTCTTTCTAGTGTAGGTTTGGGGTGAGCTTATGTCCCTAACCCTCTTGGCCTGTGCTCTTGGATGAGAGCTTTGTTCAATAGCCACATCCTTTTGGGAGGATGCAGCTAGAAGTGAGCTTTTGTCCTTTTTAAGCACTGCAGTTTGTTGGGAAACTGCAGTGTGGCTAGGCTGGGATTCACTCAACTCTCCAACCTTATCCTTGGGGTTTCTTTGATGTTCACCCCTTCCCTCACCTATCTTACCCTCCTTCACACTCCCCTCTTTGGCTTTGGTAGATTTTTCAACTGGTACCTTTTGAGAGATACCAGAGGGGGTTTTCTTTGATTTGGATTTAGAAATTGCAGTTATTTTAGCAGCTTTGGTAGGCAACTGTTTGGTCATTGTCAAAGTTGCCATAGCTATGCCTGAAGTCAAAGAAATAGAAGAGATTGGAATAGTTGAGGGTATGGATGAACTTACCTCACTTACCTTAGGTGTCAGCATTACAGGAAAATAGAACATTGGCACATCCCTGTGATGGTTGGCTCTGTTCAAGTCTGCAATGATTCTTCTCTCTTGAACCCAACAAGCTAATTTGTTGTTTGGGTTCTCAAGCACAATCTCTTGACAAAGATGGTTAGCCAAAAGCATAAAAAATCTCGCATAGTAAACATTCTTTCCTCTTTTGGCTAAGTCACCTAATTTAAAACCTAACTCATACACAATAAGGTCACTGAAATTGTAAAATTTGTTTGTAACTAGCATGTATAGCATGTTAAGCATGGAAATGTTCACAGAATCAAAATTACTGATTTTTCCAGAAAAGACTTTAGTTACAACATCACACATGTAACTCCATTCCTTCCTAAGACCTAGTCTCCTAATGTCACTTAGTTTTGTAGTAGGAAGTGCATAATGAATGGAATTGAGCATATTGACAATATCAGTGTCAGTGTGTGGTGCAGTTACATTATCATCATGAATCTTGAAACATGCTTTTATTACATCACTATTGATACAGAATTCATTACCTTTGATGGTCAGAGTGATGGTTTTGTCAGTAGAGTTGTCGATTGCTGTTGTCCACATCTCTTCAACAACTTCACAATAAATTGTGGGTGATTCCAGCATGACAAAACTTAACTTGCAGTTTTTCACGAAGTCCATCATCTTATGATAGTCTTCTGATTGCTGAATACCCTTATTGACCAAAGTAGTGAAGTTGTTCTTCTCATATATGAACCCAGTCTGTGACATGATCTTTACTACAGGTGCCATTGTTAGAGAAGAAAAGATTGAAGAGAAAGAGGATTTTTGCTTGTGAGAGAATGAAATAAAACAGTTGAATTTGAGAATGATAAAAGAAAATGATTAGAATGAAATAAGCTTTTATACTTTACTCAAAATCAACGGATAAAAATAATAAAGAGAAGTAAATTACCCAATAGAAATTGCCTAAAATAGCCGTTTTAGAAATAAATTGTAAAAATTCCACTCATTATCCGTCGTGTAATGCTTACAAACTGTAAGTATACTCGATGGATAATGTTCAGTGAATTAACGGTTAAGATTTAGACACTTCGACGGATGAGGATAAACTGTTATCCGTCGAATTTGAAAAGATTCCAGAAAAAATAATTGATTTTTATTTACAATTTGTATATCGACGGATGACTCAACTCGATGGATAACGGTCATCCGTCGAGATTCAAATTTTGACTTAGCCAAAATTTCATCCAAGACTAAAAATCAGTTAAATTTCTGGCTACTTTTCAACTTACAAAATAGTTCAGATAAATTCAATAGTAATTAAGCATACCTAACTCACTTACTAACCTAGAAAAGGTGGATTCATCCAGTGGCTTGGTAAAAATATCTGCAAGTTGCTTCTCACTTGGAACAAAATGTAACTCTACAGTACCGTTCATTACATGTTCCCTTATGAAATGGTACTTGATGTCTATATGCTTTGTCCTTGAATGTTGCACTGGATTTTCAGTGATGGCAATTGCACTTGTGTTGTCACAGAAAATAGGAATCCTTTCAACTTGCAAACCATAGTCTAGCAATTGATTTTTCATCCATAAAATCTGTGCACAGCAACTGCCAGCAGCAATATATTCAGCTTCAGCTGTAGAAGTAGAAACTGAATTTCGCTTTTTACTGAACCAGGACACAAGCTTGTCTCCTAAAAATTGACAGGTTCCTGTTGTGCTTTTTCTATCAATTCTGCAACCTGCATAATCTGCATCTGAATAACCAGTTAGATCAAAACCAGAATCTCTAGGATACCAAATGCCAAGTTTTGGTGTTCCTTTGAGATATCTAAAAATTCTCTTAATAGCTATCAAGTGAGACTCTCTAGGATCAGCCTGAAATCTAGCACATAAACATGTAGCAAACATTATATATGGCCTACTAGCTGTTAAGTACAGAAGTGAGCCAACCATGCCTCTATAACTTGAAATATCCACAGACTTTTCAGTAGTGTTTAGTTCAAGCTTAGTTGCAGTGGCCATGGGAGTTTTTGCAGATGTGCAATCCATTAGATCAAACTTCTTTAAAAGATCAAAAATATATTTAGTTTGACTAATGAATATTCCATCACTAACTTGCTTAACTTGTAAACCAAGAAAGTAAGTTAGTTCTCCCATCATACTCATTTCATACTTGCTTTGCATCAGTTTGGCAAACTCTTTACAAAGTTTCTCATCTGTAGAGCAAAAAATAATATCATCTACATAAATTTGAACAAGTATGCTAGAGCCATTAACATTTCTGAAAAATAAAGTTTTATCTACAGTACCTCTTGTGAAGTGATTTTTCAGAAGGAACTTTGATAAAGTGTCATACCAGGCTCTAGGTGCTTGCTTCAGTCCATAAAGTGCTTTCAGTAGATAATAGACATACTCTGGAAAATTTGGATCTCCAAAGCCAGGAGGTTGACTTACATACACTTCTTCCTCCAAATCTCCATTCAGAAAGGCACTTTTGACATCCATTTGATAGACCTTGAAATTGGCATGGGCTGCATAGGCTAAGAAGATTCTGATGGCTTCAAGTCTTGCAATAGGAGCAAATGTTTCATCAAAATCTATCCCTTCTTGCTGACAATAGCCTTTAGCAACCAATCTTGCTTTGTTCCTTACTACTATGCCATTTTCATCCATCTTGTTTCTGAATACCCATTTGGTGTCTATTGGATTCTTTCCTGTAGGCTTGGGTACCAGCTTCCATACTTTATTCCTTTCAAATTGGTTTAGCTCCTCCTGCATAGCTAAAATCCAATCAGGATCTAACAAGGCTTCTTCTACCTTCTTTGGTTCTTCCTTAGATAGGAAGCTGCTGTATAGACATTCTTCTTGAATTGCTCTCCTGGTTTGAACTCTGGAAGAAACATCACAAATAATCAGTTCAAAGGGCTGATCTTTTGTCCATTTTCTTGGTTGAGGTAGATTAGCCCTAGATGAAGAGACCTCAATGTTGTCTTGATGTGTGATTGAGTTTTGATTGCTAGAAACTCCCCCTGAGTTTGTGGATCTTTGATTTGAGATAGGGGTACTTTCTATGGGTGATCTGCCTTGACTTCATGCTCCTTTTGATAACCCGACGGATGGTGAATTTTGAGTGCCGACGGATGAGGCAGGTTGTCTTCCGACGGATAATACAGATTGCCTTCCGAAGGATGAAACATTATGTAACTCGACGGATGTTGAGTTTTGTGCTTCATTTATGGTAGATTTGTCTGCATTATCCTTAGACACTGTTTCTTGATCACTCTCATCATCACTTTCATCACTGACCATCTCAACATTGTCGAATTTGAGGCTTTCATGGTAATCTTCATCTTTTAGTCCTTCAATCTTTTTATCATCAAACACAACATGTATAGATTCAACAACAATGTTGGTTCTTAGATTGTAGACTCTATATGCTTTACCAACAACATATCCAACAAAAATTCCTTCATCTGCTTTAGCATCAAACTTCCCATTTTGATCAGTTTGATTTCTCAGAATATAGCATTTACAGCGAAAAACATGAAGAAAGTTTAGAGTTGGCTTCTTGTTCTTGAACAATTGATAAGGTGTCATGCATCTTGCTTGATTAATCAGAGAGATGTTCTGAGTGTAGCATGCAGTATTTACAGCTTCAGCCCAGAAATAATTTGGTAATTTTGATTCTTCAAGCATTGTCCTTGCAGCTTCAATAAGAGATCTATTCTTTCTTTCCACTACTCCATTCTGTTGTGGAGTCCTTGCTGCTGAAAACTCATGCAAGATCCCATTTTCCTCACAAAATACTCTCATGACATAGTTCTTGAACTCAGTTCCATTGTCACTCCTGATTCTTCTAACTTTGAAATCAGGATGATTGTTAACTTGCCTTATGTGATTGATGATGATTTCACTAGCCTCATCTTTGGACTTTAGGAAATAGGTCCAAGAGAACTTTGAGAAATCATCTATAATTACTAGGCAAAATCTTTTCTTTGAAATTGAAAATACATTGACTGGTCCAAACAAATCCATGTGAAGCAGTTGCAGAGGCTCTTCAATTGCTGAATCAAGTTTCTTCCTGAATGATGCTTTAATCTGCTTCCCTTTTTGGCAGGCATCACACAGTCCATCCTTTGTAAACTCAACCAGAGGAATGCCTCTAACTAGCTCTTTCTTTACCAGCTCATTCATGGTCTTGAAGTTCAAATGGGATAGTTTCTTGTGCCATAGCCATCTTTCATCTTGACTTGCTTTACTAAGAAGACAAGTTACAGATTCTGCTTTAGTTGAGTTGAAGTCAGCTAGGTACACATTTCCTCTTCTCACACCAGTGAGAACCACTTTGTTGTTTTGATTATTAATCACAACACAGGTTTCTTTGTTGAAGTTTACTGAGTTGCCTTTGTCACAAAGCTGGCTGATACTCAACAGATTGTGTTTGAGACCATCCACTAAGGCAACCTCTTCAATAATGACATTGTCCTTTGAAATCAAGCCATATCCTACAGTATAACCTTTGCTGTCATCTCCAAAAGTGATACTTGGGCCAGCTCTCTCTTCAAACTCTGTGAGCAGGGTAGAATCACCAGTCATGTGTCTTGAACAACCACTATCCAAGTACCAAAGATTCCTTCTGTTTCCCTGCACACATCAAAATCAAATCAAGTTGATTTTGGTACCCAAGTTTCCTTGGGTCCTGCCTTGTTAGCTTTCTTCTTCTGTTTCTTAGGTCTTAACTCATTTGACTTAGGAATTTCAGATTCTTCCTTAGTCATTTGGGTTGGGCCTTTGAAACCACTAGATGCAACAGAATTATCATGCATGTTATCGCTAACAGGAAATGCCATGCTTGGTGCAAACATGTTATTCCAGTAAGGCATGCTAAATGGCATTTGAGGCATATTTTATGCAGCATAATATGGATTAGGTGCAAACGGCATATTAGCAAACTGTGCATTCATGTTCTGTGTAGGCATAGCATTAACAGGCATGAGAGGCATGACATTCATGTTAGAGAATTGAGGCTGAACAGACATGGGAGTAGGCATGGAAAATTTGCAATTAACAGACAAATGATTTACACTACCACACTTGACACATATTTTTCTAGGAGCATATTTTTCAGGTGTGTAGTTATTGTGTTTGTTAATCCCTACTTTACCATTCTTATTGTTTTTCCTTTTAGTCTCTATTTTTACCTCTATCTTCTCAAGTCTGTCACTTAACTGTTTGACAGTCATGTGACCAACATTAGCCTTCTTCCCTTTCTTGGCTTGACTTGACTCTCCTGAAACAAAGTTCTTGGAAATAGACCCATACTTATCATTTAGCTTGGTTAATTTGGCTTTGCTAATGGGTTTGCTTACAGCCGACAGATGAGGATTTTTATCATTCGACGAATAACACTTTTTGTTATCCGACGGATAGTCCTCATCATCCATCGAGTCTACATCTGTCAGCAACCCATCTACCAAAATAGGTTCTAGTTTCTCCTTATTCTTTTTCCAGGCTTCATCACAAAAAGACTCAATTCCTTGAACCTTGGTGATTTGAGCATGAACATCTCTGGATGTTTTCCATGCTTTAATCACCTCTTGTTCACGATCGAGCTACTTCTTTAAAATTTCTTCCTTTTTTAAGGACTCGGTTAATTCCTCCTTGGCAATTCTACACTCAATTTTTAGTTTCTCAAACTCAACAAACTGAGACTCAAGCACATTATTCCTCTCACTCAAAAACAAGTTGTTTTCTTTGATTTTAGCATTTTCTTTAGTGAGGGACTTAAGTGTAACACGCAAATGATACAATTCTGTAGACATGTCATTTATTGCATCATTACACTCAGCTTTAGATAAATTTGCAAGGTTTGTAGTGATTACCTGATTGCTTGAGGAACTTGTCTCTGTTTCATCAGACTTGGCCATAAGGGCTAGATTGACAAAGCTGACATCTTCATCTTCATCCAAGCCATCAGCTGCCCAGTCATTCTCTTATGTAATAAAAGCCCTTTATTTTAGTTTGAGTAGATCAAAGTATTTTTGCTTGTAATCTACAGACTCAAATCTTTTCTTACTGGAATCTGACTTTTTACACTCATTTGCAAAATGCCCTGCCAAGCCATATTTGAAACACTTGAATTTTGATTTATCCACCATGTTTCTATTTGGCTTGGCAGCTCCAAAGTTCTTCTTGAACTTGAGCTTGGAAAATCTTCTTGAAAGGAATGCTAGGTGCTCATCAATGTCCTCCATGTCATCTTGGCTCAATGAATCTTCATTTTCTGCAGCTAGCCCTTTACCCTTGCTTTCACAGGCCTTTGAAGTTGATTCCACAGCTTCCATCTTCACTTCCTTCTCCTTTTCCAGATCAGCAACTAGTGCAATGGATCCTCCTTTCTTCTTTCCTCTCTCCATTCTTTCATCCTGCTCTATTTCAAGCTCATAGGTCTTCAGAATGTCATACAGTCTCTCCAAAGTAAACTCCTTATAATCTTGTGAGTTTCTCAATGAGACTGTCATTGGTTTCCATTCCTTTGGAAGAGATCTGAGAAATTTCAGATTGGAGTCTTTAGTCTGATAGACTCTTCCATGCAATTTAAGAGCATTTAGTAGCTTTTGGAATCTACTAAAAATGTGAGTGAGTGGCTCACTTTCTTCATTGTGAAAATGCTCATATTGCTGAATTAGGAGCTACATTTTATTTTCTCTTACTTGCTCAGTACCATCACAGATTATCTATATTGTGTCCCAAACTTCCTTGGCAGTCTTGCAGTTGATAATGTTATCAAACATGTCTGCATCAACACCATTGAACAGAATGTTCATGGCCTTTTTATCTTTCCTAGACTTGTTCAATATCAGGATCAGACCATTCATGCCTTAGCTTTAGAACAGATGGTTCATTTCCTGTTGCAGCTCTCATTGGAACATGAGGGCCTCTTTCTATGCAGTCCACATAGGCCTCATCTTGAGAAAGCATATGAAGATGCATCTTTACCTTCCAATGATCGTAATTATCTTTAACAAGAAAAGGAATCTTGACTCCAACATCTTTCTTGTTCATCTTGCTGAATTGTTTGGATCTTTAAACTCTTTGTAGATTAAGAGCTTGCTCTGATACCAATTGTTAGTCCCTTAACAATATAGCAAGAATTACAGAAGGGGGGTTGAATGGAATTCTTGAACCTTTTTCTTGAAATAAAAATGTTCAACTCGATTATGGATATATTTGTTTTGATTAGCACAATGCGGAATGTAAACTTGAATGAATCAAAATATAAGTAATTAAAAACAAGAGTCTTTAAAAACTTTCTGGTGGATTTAAACAATTCCACCAGAGATATATATAATATATCGAGAGGACTCTGTGTGCAGAAATGCTCACAGCTGCTTACAAAATAGAACTGCTGAGAATACAGGAAATGCTAAAGATTGCGCTTACAAAGATTTCTCTTTTTTTTATGTTTCTCAACTATCTCAGTTATTTTTTCTATTTGCTACTCTCTTGGTTTATATATTACCAAGATTACAAAGTCAAAAGAACTGAACAAATATAAAATCTAACAGTCTTGATCTTTGCTACTTTTCGTCCTCTATTACCCAGTTAATGGGCTTCCACAGTGTGTTTGTATCCAACTCGACGGCTGTGTGTCAGCTTTCACTGTTCAACTGATGTTTGAATCTTGATATGATCATCCGTCGACTTTCAGATCATCCGTCGATGACTTAATTGATCATCCGTCGACTGCTATGTTAAACATCCGTTGATAGTCATTTGATCATCCGTCGAAGCTTTGTTAATCATCCGTCGGTAGGTATTTTGGCACTTGACTTCATTTCAATTATACAGAATTACAAGACATTGCTTATGTATAGTTAATCAACCTATTTTGCATATCTAGTTAAAGTCAATATGACTTATATGCTACTACAGATTCTATACAAAGGTGCATACATCACTGTGCTACAAACTTATTATTACATAAGCTACTCACTCGATGGATAATAAGTTAATCATCCGTCGGGACTATAATGAGTTATCCGTCGGGACTAAAACTCTTATCCGTTGAGTGCTACATAATTTCACTAAGTAAAATCTACTTAGACATTTTGTTTAAGTGATCATCAAGTACACAACATGTTCACAACAGTAATTCTGGCTACTTTTTAAAGATTTTAAAATAATTCTAATTCAACAGATATATAAGTGTTTGATTTGCAAATTACGGAATGAAGTAGTTATATAAATCAAACCACAAAGTAATAAAAGCACAAGCTTTTAAAACTTTCTAGTGCATTTGAAATTATCCACAAAAGATATATATATATATATATATATATATATCGAATGAGAACTCTGTGAAGCTTGAAAAGCTCACAGCTGCTTACAAGTAGAACAAACAAACTACAACGAAATTCTGGACAAGTACAACTTTTTCCATCTCTCTTTTAAATGTGTTTGCTTAGTTGAATGTTCTACTAGCTACACTTGGTTTATATATCACCAAGTTTACATGACAATAAGACAAGATAATAAAACAAACATATCTAGTCTAACTCCATGCTGCTTCACTACTCTATTCCAGCATATTTGAATATCTTCACATTTGCATGGAAATGGTAATGCTTCTATGTTCTCAAATTCCTGCTTAACAAGCTGCCACATTCCTTTTGCAAACACCCAACGCATATGACTGTGTTGTCACTGTCAACAGATATTTGAATTGGATCATCCGTCGGGTACATGCTTGTCATCCGTCGGGTAGCTTTGTTGATCATCCGTCGGGTAACTTTGTTGATCATCTGTCGGGTAGGTATTTGTCACTTGACTCCATTTTACTTATACAGAATTACAAGATATCTTATATTTACAATTAATCAACCTATTCTGCATATCCACTAGTAGTCAACATGACTCATATGCTCCTACAGAATCTACATAAATTTGTTTGCATAAATGTGCTATAATACCTATTTGTTACATAAGCTACTCACCCGGTGGATGTCGAATTGTCATCCGTCGGAACTATATTTGATCATCCGTCGAGTGCTACAAAATTAACTAAGTTAAATCTACTAAGGTGTTTTGTTTAATTTATCATCAAGTTCACAACATATTCCTAACACATGTCATTTATGGAATCATTACACTCATCTTTAGATAAATGTGCTAGGTTAGTGGTGATTACCTGATTACTTGATGAACTGACCTATGTTTCATCTAATTTGGCCATAAGTGCTAGATTGACATAACTTGTATCTTCATCCTCATCTAATCCATCTGCAGCCCAGTCATTTTCTTGTGTGATGAAAGCCCTTTCTTTTTGTTTGAGCAGCTCAAAGTATTTCTGCTTATAATCAATAGGCTCAAACTTCTTTCTACCAGAATCAGACTTTCTGCATTCACTACAAAAATGACATTCCAAGCCACACTTGAAATATTTGAATTTAGACTTATCAATCATGTTTCTGTTTGACTTGGCTGCTCTAAAATTCTTCTTAAATTTGAGCTTGGCAAATCTCCTGGATAGAAAAGCAAGATGCTCATCTATGTCATCCATGTCATCTTGACTAAGATTGTCTTCATGTTCAAATACTAGCCCTTTTACCTTTCCTTCAAAATATATAGGGTTTGGTGCAGATTCACAGCTTCAACCTTTGTCTCCTTCTCCTTTTCTTGCTTCGAAACTAATGCAGTGGATCCTCCATTCTTTCTTCCTTTCTCTAGCTTATGATCTTGCTCTATTTCAAGCTCATAGGTCTTTAGAATCCCATACAGTCTATCCAAGGTGAATTTCTTGTAATCTTGTGAATTTCTCAATGAGAATGTCATAGGCTTCCATTCTTTTGACAGAGATCTAAAGAATTTGATGTTTGAATCTTTTATTTGATAGACCCTTCCATGCAGTTTTAGAGCATTCAGTAGTTTTTGAAATCTACTGAAAATGTCAGTGAGTGACTCACATTCTTCAATATAGAAATGCTCAGATTGCTGAATCAAGAGTTGCATTTTGTTCTCCCTTACCTGCTCAGTTCCATCATATATAACTTGAATTGTATCCCAAACATCCTTAGCAGTTTTGCAGTTTATGATGTTGTCAAACATGTCACCATCAACACCATTAAACAAAATGTTCATGGCCTTTTTATCCTTATGAACTTGTTCAATATCAGGATCAGACCATTCTGCTCTAGGCTTTGGGACATATGCTTCATTTCCTGTAGCAACTCTCATAGGGACATATGGGCCTTTCTCAATGCAGTCCCCATATGCTTCAACTTGAGATAGGAGATGTAGGTGCATCTTCACCTTTCAGTGGTGATAGTTATCTTTATCCAGAAATGGAATCTTTACTCCAACATCTTTTCTGCTCATCTTGTTAGTTGTTGTGATCTTTAAACTCTTTGTTCTTCAAGAGCTTGCTCTAATACCAATTGTTATTCCTAAACAATCTAAACAAGAATTATAGACGGGGGAGGGGGTTGAATGTAATTTTGGCTTCTTTTCAATTTTTAAGAACAGTTCTTCAATAAATATGTATAACTGTGTTTGATTTAGCAATGGTGCGGAATAAAAGAAGTATAAAAATCAAAACACAAAGTATTTAAATACAAGTACTTAAAAACTTTCTGGTGGATTGAACTTTTCCACCATAGATATATATTTAGTGGAGAACTCTATTTTACAGAATTGTACACAGCTGCTTACAAGTTGAATCTACAAAATCCAGAGAAATTCTTTATAAATTCTGCCTTATCTATTTCTCTGGTAAATTGCTTGCTAACTAATGATCTTCAACTTGCTACACTTGGTTTATATATATTACCAAGTTACATGATAAGAAGACAAACAAATAAGACAAATTATTTCTAGTCTAACTTCATGCTTCTTCACTTCTCTTTCCAGCATCTTTGAATATCTTCAATTTAGCATGGAAATGGAAATTCTTCTTTGTTCTCTAAAACCTGAATTGGGCTGCCACATTCCATTTGCATACAACCAACACATGTGATTGTCAAGTCACTATCACTGCTCTTTTGAATTTGATCATCCGTTGAAACTCAGATTGATCATCCGCTGAAACTCTGTTTGATCATCCGTCGAGACTTATGTTGATCATCCGTTGAAGCTTTGTGAATCATTCGTTGAGACTATCTCTTTGTCAGTTAACTCCATTTCATTTATACAAGATTATAAGCCATCTAGTTTTTTACAATTAACCAACCTATCTTGCATATCAATCTAGTAGTTAACATGACTTAAACATCCTACAACATCTAGTTCACTAGCCATTTAAGTATGCAGAAATGTGCTACTAATATTATTGTTACATAAGCTACTCTTTCAATAAATGTTGAAATAATTATCCGTTGAAAGCTACAATATCACTTAACTAAAATCTACTTAGTGTTTTGTTTAAGTTATCATCAAGTGCACAACATATTCCTAACAGCTATCGCGTTTGATAAATCTGGTAACCATCTGGCTACTGGTGACCGTGGTGGTAGAGTGGTCTTATTTGAAAGGACTGACACAAAAGAGGTCAAAATTTAATTTAGAAATTGCCTTATGAATCTGAAGATTCTGAATCCCCTTGCTTTATCTTTTTAGATATTTACTAGAAACTGCAATAATTGTGGTTGTTTCTCCTAAATATTTCTTTAGATATTTACTTATGCTTTACACTAAAATGAATGCATTACTATAGTTGTCTAGGTTCTTGTTAAGATGTTACTGTCACTTTATTTCAGAATTTTAAAAATATATGGTGAACATTCATAAAGTATCGCTTACCTTAGATACTAAAATATGCATTCTTTATTTTTTCTTTTCATGTTTAATATTTTTCCCTTATGATTCGTACCCATACTATGGCTCTGTTTTATTTCATACTACACTCAGCTGGATATTTGCTGGATGTATGCCTGAAAGACGTCGGGTTTGGTCATCTGGAGCCAGGGAAAGCGTACCAATTCCCGGAAGGGTATGATTATGCTACTAATTATACTATATCATATTTATTACGTAACAATGTTTGTGATTGATTTGTGAACCTAACAAATCTGATTGTACTAACTCTTTAAATGTTTGGTAGAACCGTAGAAGAGGTATGAGCAACCAGATAATTAAAGTTTGTCTAAAACCTATATAAACAATAACAAATCAGTAGCCACAGCGGTACCAGGAACATCAATAATTTTTAGTTTTTAGCTTAAATTAGTTTGTATTTGAACATTTGAAAAGTCAAAATGCTTTTCAATTATTTTTAGTATGTAGCTTAAATTAGTTTATATTTAAATGTAAAAGATTACAAACACTGGTTGTTGATGTATAACAAATATTTTAATTCGGATAAGTACTTCGTTCTCAAATTCCTCCCATTTTTTTCTTTGTCCAGGATGCCAAATAATTGTGGGACTGCATACATGAATGTCGAGAAATGAACTAGTTGGTGTCGTCAATACTCTGAAGAGGAGGAACAATATCGAGAGGGTAATATAACGGAGAGTGGTAGTGGGTAAAGGGAATACAAATGTTATATATAGTTCAATATTTTAATTAAGTTGGTATAATTGAGATTGTAGCAAATTTATTTTTATGTCTTGCATTTGCCTATTGTAAATTGTAATGTAACATGTGTATCTATAGTGTTAAAGTAGCAAGGTATACAGTGTTATAATTCTAAAACAAATGTAACTTTTATATTTGTCTATTTTAATGTGATATATGTTTATTTATATATAGTGTTACATTACAAATGTTAGCGTTGCTTAGGTATAGAAAATTGGTGTTACAATAGATAAAAGAAGTTGTTACAATAATTCATATGGGACCCACACATGGGGGCACGTGGCCCCATCCCCCACCAGTAGGTCCCACTTATACAATCTTGATCATGTTATTGTAGCCATATTAACAGGTCTTCCATCTTGCAATTTTTGTGTTACATTTGGGCCTTTTAGTGTTACAGTAGTTGTCTACTGTAACATTTTCTTCTCTGTTACAATAAATCAGTGAAGTGTTATATTAGGGTATCTATTGTAATGCTCGTATACATAAATTGAATTTCTAACATAACATTTCTCTCACTTAAAAATAGTTTATTATCTTTAATTCTATTATTTTCTTTAGTGAGTGATTCAAGTGTAACAGGCAAGTGATATAATTATGTAGACATGTCATTTATGGCATCATTACACTCATCTTTAGAAAGGCATGCTAGGTTTGTAGTGATTACTCAAGTGCTTGAGGAACTGCCTTCTGCTTCATCTGATTTGGCCATTAGAGCTAGGTTGATATAGCTTGTTTCTTCATCTTCATCTTCCCTATCTACTGCCCAGTCATTGTCCTGAGTCAAGAAAGCCTTTCCTTTTGTTTGAGCAATTCAAAGTATTTCTTTTTATAATCCACTGGCTCAAACCTCTTTTTCTTAGAGTTAGGCTTTCTGCATTCATTGGAAAAATGACCACTCAAGCCACACTTGAAACATTTGAATTTTGATTTGGCCACCATATTTCTGTTTGGTTTGGTTGCTTCAAAATTCTTTTTGAATTTAATCTTGGTAAATCTTCTTGATAGGAAAGCCAGATGTTCATCTATGTCCTCCATTTTATCCTAACTATGATAATCTTCATTCTTAGCCATTAGCCATTTTCCTTTTCCTTCACAAACCCTTGAGTTTGGTGCAAATTCCAAATCTTCAACCTTCAACTCTATTCCTCTCTCTTGTTCAACTACTAATGCAACAGATCCATCCTTCTTTCTTCCATTCTCCAAAAGCTCATCCTGCTCCATTTTGAGCTCATAGGTTTTTAAGATACCACACAGTCTCTCTAGAGTAAATTCTTTATACTCTTGAGAATTTCTAAGAGAGACTGTCATTGGCTTCCATTTTTTTGGTAGAGATCTCGGGAATTTCATATTAGAATCTTTAGTTAGGTAGATCCTCCTGTACAACTTTAAACCATTCAGTAGTTTTTGAAATCTGAAAATGTCACTCAGTGACTCACCATCTTCAAAGTGAAAATGTTCATATTGTTGCATGAGAAGTTGCATCTTATTTTCTCTGATTTGCTCAGTTCCCTCACATAACACTTGTATTTGGTCCAAAATTTCCTTGGAAGTATTACAGTTAATAACATTGTCAAACATATCTCCATCAAGACCATTGAACAGAATATTCATGGCCCTTTTGTCTTTATGAATTTGCTCAATGTCTTCATCTGTCCATTCTAACTTTGGCTTTGGGATTGTTTGCTCATTTCCAATAGCTCCTTCAACATCTGTTGCAGCCATGCTGTGACGGTCTCAACCCCGGGGTCAGGAGTCGACGTCACTAAACATAACAAACCACAAACATAAACTACAAGATTATTATTATTACACTAACACGACCCCAAAAATAAGATCTGATCCAGGTTCAAGTATGATTTAAGCTACTCACTATTACAAACCATTTATTAAAAAGTCTGACACACTAACTTATACAGCAACTCATCAGACCACATATGGTCTGATACAAACTACCTCAGAGGAGCCGGGACAGGAAGGGCATGAAACTCTGTTCTGTCTGGGTCTGATAGATCTTCTAGATATCTGATATATATATATATATATATATATATATATATATATATATATATATGAGAAAAGATATATGAGAAAAGTTCTATGGAGACTACATTTTCATCGGAGACCTTGGAGACCACATATGTTCTCCAATCAAAACACTATAAAATATATTATTTTGTGATGTATGTTTTACGAGTATCACTAATTCATTAAAATTATTGAAGATCATTTAAGTTTAATAAGTAGAATGTGTATGTTCTGCAAGCTGAACAAATGTTCTGCAAACTTAACATGTTTTGCAGAATAAAATATTTTTGTAATGTTTTACATGCAGTACATATATGATATTCAAGATTTTGAATAAAATAAGGATCTTTGTAGAGCATGATTCGTAAAATAATATGTTTTGCAATGTTTTTTTGCAATATTTAACTTGCAGAACATAAGTGGTCTCCAAGGTCTCCATGAAAAAGTGGTCTCCATAGAACTTAACATATATATATATATGTATAACAGGTTGCAAGGGTAAGCATATAATCGCTCAGCAGTACCAACATGTGAATATCAGAGTAAAAATAACAATGTAAGTCGTTATAGGAACAGAACTGTAAAATAATAGGAAATCAGTAACCTATAAATCATTTCGAATCTCTGTCAAAATAAAACAACAGTAAAAGAAAATAGATATCACTGACTAGCATCCTCTTAAAAAAATAACGTAGTTGTGTGCTGTGTAAAAACCAGAGTCCAATTTTAGCATGTTATTCACATTTATAATTCAACTGTATAAATCACTGTTTCCGTCTCGGGAATCACAAAATAAAATCAGATACGTAGTTGATATGTGAAGACAGCTGGTCAGGCTATCAACACCAGATAGCTCCAACTGCCATCCCATAAACCTGTTCCGGAACTCAGAGACTAGCTAGGTCTTTGACCTGCTGGAATAATCGGTTTAGTAATGCGTGCAACCGAGTTAGCCGCTTATGCAACCTCAATAGGCCACTATGGCCCCTATGTATCCAATATCTGATCGTTTTATCCAGTTTTCAAATCACTTGTACATATCTCAGTTAAAAATCGTTCATTTAACAGCACATAAAAAACTAATTCACAAATTATTTTCATTCGAGATAGGCACCTTTTAGAAGTTACATTTCCCCAAAACAAATTTAAAATAGTTAGTTATTTCTACAGGGGAT
The DNA here is from genome assembly GCF_009905375.1 of Apium graveolens. Classification (NCBI taxonomy): domain Eukaryota; kingdom Viridiplantae; phylum Streptophyta; class Magnoliopsida; order Apiales; family Apiaceae; genus Apium; species Apium graveolens. The sequence goes on along the minus strand of NC_133649.1, from coordinate 103,636,497 downwards.
ACGTAACTTAAAACATTTTCGTTCTTGTACGAGAATAAAATAACAGTTTATTCATATATATTGAACCATAAAAGTATGGTCAGGGGTACTTACCTTGCAACGCTTTAACAGAAACCCTAGGTAGCTTTTACGCGGACTTCGGTCCTTGCGAGACTCGACTGGGATCTACAGTAACAAAATAACCTAATTAGTTATACCGGCATGCTTGATATCCTCAAACCTAAATAACCCAATCCGACAACCCCACACGTACATAAATATATACACATAATCACGTAATCAATATTCATCATAGGGGTAAAACGTTTTATATCGAATAGTACACTTTTTTTAAAAAAATAATTTTCGGAAAATTTGGACAGCGACTCCTCTATTATAAGCCTACCCGTCGAAACATAATCGACGTCCAACTCCCAACAAATCACAATTTACGTCACCATACAGTTTTATAATTAAATAACTATTTACGTACGAAAACTAATTTTACGAATCACTTTATTTGTTTTATAATTTTAGGACTCAGAACGTATCATCACCGTCCACCGTCGATGAGCCTTGGAGGCAAAATTTATTGGTGCCCGATATTATTCGGTTTTCCAAATAAATTTCACAGATTATTCACAATATTCCCCGCATAAATTCATATTAATATCACGAATTTTAATCAACAATTTCCTGAAATAAAAGGGAATCAAATTAAAATTATAGAACCAAACCAACTGCAACACATAACAACAATCAACACACGAATAAATAACACACATACGCGCAACGCGCGCAACCGGAAAAACAGGGCGGATGGAAAACAGCCAAAAACCAGACAGAACAACATGGAAACAGGGAATTGGGAGACACAGGAAGAACACACACAACAACACTCACACGACCGTATATATATAAATACATACATACACACGACCAATAGGAACAACCAAGCTCATCAGAAAAAGGAAGCGAAGGCGGCGAAACTGGAGTAACAGGAAAAGAGAAGTGGAACACAGGGATGAAACAAAGAAATTGAAGGGAGAGAAAGAGAGAAGAACGAGAGAGAGAGAGAGAGAGAGAGAGAGAGAGAGAGATTGGAAGAGAACGAGAGATGAGAGAGGAGAGTAGAGAGAATTGATGTTTATCAGTAAAACATATTGAGTCACCCCCTTCTGTTAACCTTGCACCGCTGCATGTCTTTTAATAAGACACGTGTCGATTTTCATCCCAACTGCAGCGTAATTTCGACTGTTTTAATATTATAACGAATAATGCTGCAAACAACGATTTATCGAAATACCTTCAAAATAGTTTTAAATGTTTCTAAATATCCCAAAACCAATACAACATAGTTCTCAGAATTTTTAACACATTTATAAACTGAAAATTATACCTGGGTTTTGCAATTTAACTGGTAATCGCGCGGGTAAATATAGTCCGAAAAATTTCCACAATAATTTTAAAATTCTCGAAATAATCCAAACTTAAGAAAATATAAGTTTCATAATTTTTGAAGCATCCTGGAATTAAATACTGAATTTACAAATAAATGTAATCAGAAAATCATTTATAGATAAATAATTAATGAAATATTAATTTCTAAATTTTATAAAATCCCAAAAATAATTATTAAAATTATAAGACCATAAAAACAATTTTAGAGACAATCCAGATATTTATGAAAATAAATCTGCAATAGAACCCACTTTTAAAAGTGAAACAAAAACAATACAACTCAAAAATTGATTATACAAATATTCCCTGTAAGCAATAACCACATATAATTAATAACAAAACATCACACAGCTGACAGAACCGATACACAATTTTTATTTAAATATTCTACAATTACAATTTTAAATAATACAATAATATACGAGTCGTTATATCCTTCCCCCCTTAAAAAGATTATGTCCCCAGAAAAATGAGGATATTTATCAAGCATGTCTGATTCTAATTTCCAAGTAGACCCTTCTACTCGAGGATTTTTCCAAAGCACTGTTACTATGGGGATAGATTTATTTCTAAGAACTCGCTCCTTACGATCTAAAATCTGGATTGGGTGTTCCACATAGGACAAATCTGGTTGAAGCTCAATTGGTTCATACTCTATAACTTGATTCCAATCAGGAATATATGACTACAACATAGATACGTGGAACACATTATGAATATACTGCAACTGCGGTGGCAACGCTATCTCGTAAACGACGTTTTCTATTTGTTTTAAATTTCAAATGGTCATATATACCTTGGGCTGAGCTTACCTTTCTGACCAAATCGAACCAATCCTTTCCAAGCCGATACTTTTAATAATACCAATGATCTCACTTCGAAGTTCATATCTTTTCGATGCAAATCCGCATTCTTTCTCTTTCTATCCTAACTGCTTCTAACCTTTTCCGAATCAAAGCCACTGCATCTTTGGTCTGTTCAACTAGCTCAGGACCTAACACTTTCTTTTCTAGGTCTATTCATATGTTGCTTCATTTCTCTATCCATCATCTTTGAATATCTTCAGTTAAGCATGAAAATGGAAATGTTTCTTTTTCTTTAAAACCTGCAAATAGGATGTCACATTCCTTTTGTATACAATCAACCCATGTGACTGTCAAGTCGCTTTCAACTGTTATTTGAATTTGTTATCCGTCGAGACTTCAACATTATTCATTGATACTTCACTTGAGTTATCCGTTGATTTTCTAATGAATTATCCGTTGAAAGTGTCTTGAGTCATCTGTCGAGGCTTTGTAGTTCATCCGTTGAAAGTATTTTCTTGGCAGTTGATACTCTTTCACTTATGCAAAATTACAAAGCATCTTCTATTTACAATTAGCCAACCTGTTTTGTATATTTTGCTAGTAGTCAACATGACTTAGAATTTCCAATCAACTTTTAAACCTCTAAGTAATTATAGTATACAGAAATGTGCTACAAAAACTTATTGAAATATAAGCTACTCTATCAACGAATGAACAAGTGTGGTTATCCGTTGATAGTTACAAAAAACTTAATTAAATCTACTAAGATATTTTGGTGAATTATAATCAAGTCTAGAACATATTCCTAACAAGTACAACTATAAAGTTTTAGAATTTTTATTAACATGTTATTCAAAAAATGGTAAGACATTTGATGTTTCTTCTTAAAAATATAGTTTATTTATTGCATTGTCTAATTAAAATATATTTGTATTCAAATATTTTTGAAAAAAAATCTTAATTTTTAAATTGTTCAATTTGATATGGTTATTATAAGTAATCATATTTGTGAAGCCCCTATTTTTTTTTTTGGACTTTATATTACATTCCAATCTAATGGTTCAAGTTTTATATTTTTAATAATTTAAAAACTAACATAATAAACTACAGTATATAAACGTGTGTTATGGTGTTATATCATTAATGTTTAACAAGTTGAACATGTCAACTATAATTGATAAATTAAGATATTGACAATTATCTGACATCTATAAAATTAACTTTGTATAAAAGATTAGAATAAAAACTAAGGGCACGGTCAGGTCAACTTTAGTTATCGATTTAGGACATTAGCAATGACATAAAATCAACATAAATTTTGAATTAAAAAATATTTTTCATAAAAAATAAAATTATATTAACGGTAGTGTAAATTGTACTTTATTGAATATTACGATTGCAGGTATTGGCGACTTTAGTTATGCATTGCTAATCCTTTTAAAATATGTAAGGTGGTTGTAAATTAGAAATGAATTTAGTAATAATATGACTCATTACTCAGGGTTTATTTAAAAATTCAAAAATTTTACTCGACTCTGCATTAGACATTTGTGTTACATTTTAGTTTACTTTTTATGAACATACTGACAATATTCTATGGATTAACTTCAAATATTTTCCTTTTAAAAGTACAATGACTACCTTGTTTGTATTCATTCAGTAATTACAAATTACCTCACACAAATAAGAAAATATGTAATTTGATTAATGAGTTATATTTGAAACATTGTATATGTTGTTAATGTCTTACATGAAAATCATACATATTAATAAACACTCAACTTATATTTGATAAGAAAATGATCAAAATTTTACGAATATAATTATATTATGTATAAAAAAATATAGAAAATGACCCATGACCCGCATAGGTTATTATACTAGTTTTAAGGTTGTTTTTCAAATATGTCCTATTTTAAAAAGTGGTCTACATATATGTTTTTCTCTTAATTTTAATTATAATAAGCCCTAAATAATTTTTTTCTAATTTAAATTTAACCATAGTTAATTTTGCAGGTACACATTTTATGGATTTTTATATTCCTACCTTTTGGAAATAATATTTTTTTGATAAATTAGTATTATATTAAAAAGTAAAACTAAGCATGAGAAATACTTAAAAAACTAAAATATTCTCGTAGAGCACATGGAAAATGATAAAGACTACTTCCTAACACTACAACACTCGGAAGCATTGTATTGATTACACATGCAATACAACCATGGAGATAAAAGCTGGATGTATTGATTTTTCTCCTGACAAAACTAAATACTCTGGTAAATGTGACGCCCCCGATTTCGGGGTCAAAGGATTTGGTCGTGATGATGAAAATTCAATCTAAATTAACCTGTTTAACAAGAAACAATTCTTAATAATTAAAATATAACATCTGCGACCCCAAAACTATACCAAGATCTTTTTGGGTTACAGTTCTAGAAACAAGAAATCTAAATTCCATAATAAATTTTTCACTTCTTTTAAAACATCTTTTTCAACAAATTACAAATTCCAAACTAAAACCGCTATTATAACTTCGAAAGGAAATATATTAGGCCCAAATACCCGATATTACAACTATAATATATATACAAAAAGCTTTATATCATAAAACTTACTCTAGTTCCGCAAACCCTGGACCAACCACCTTCCAAAAGCTTCTTCCTTTGCGTTCTCGAATTACGCAGCTAAACAGCGCAAGCTAATCCTCACTGGAAGGTTAAATTTAAAAATATGCAAGTATGAGCGAACGAAATGCTCAGCAAGTTCAGTATAACATATATATGGTCTTTTTAATATAAAAACCAACATCTGCAATATAGCAGAACATTTAAAATCAATATTGCTGAATTAGAAAATTTGTTAAAGAAAGTTCCTTAAATGTATTCAAAACTCTTTTGATGTTTTTGAGCAAAAAATTTTCAACAATACTTTGAATCTCGACGAGAATAAAACCCGTAAAACAGTGTTCACATGAATATCGTAAATAACAATATGGAACAGTGATTATGCTGATAAAGAAAGAACAAGAGATAATCAATGATATCTAAATAATAACTGAAGCTAACAGTAAGCTTATAAAACAGTAAGCAATAAGTTTTAGATTGGGAATCACAACATTTCGACAGATGCACTATCACATACTGATTAGCAACTGTGATAGAGCTGGATCATGGTTCATAGAATTCATGTCCCAAACACGAGTACTCAAATAAAAGCTACATATCGGAAAAACCGGTATGTACATAAATAAAAAGGCACACTGTGGCCAAGGACACAATTATATTACCATATTTTAGTTAATATAAAGCCCTAATGCGGAGTCTTAAAAGTCTACACGATAATTACTCGACGAACTCCGCATCAGAACTCTTTCGTCTTCCCAAACTAGGGTTGTACAGATAATCCGCTCAATCACACAAATCGCTCGCACCGCTCACAATCGCACCGCTCTTTGCGGATAACTGTAAAATACGGATTGGATGCGAATTGAAATTACAGAAACCGCATATCTGTGGATTGACCACGAATAAGATTTTTAATAATCACAAAAGTTGAACCACAATCGCAAACCATTATATATAATGTAGCATCCGGGAAATATCGTGTAATTATTCGTATCAATATATGATTATTATGTGAATATTATATAAATTTTTGGTGAATTATCTGATAGTTGATAATAATATTTGGATGTTTGTATATAATAAAATGTGAGTATGTTAATTTTAATATGTCCAGAATAAAATATAGATAATTAAGGTATTTTTCTGGTAATTTATGGAGTGTTATATGATTTTATAATGATTTATGAATTTATTAATTATTTTCTGAACAATTATAAAATTATTTTATAAAGCCGGGAATCGTCCGACTTCAACCGTTTTTACGTTTTTACAACCTGAAACTCTTCCGAAAACTCCTTCCTAACATAATCTGGTAATTCCGGACATTTTCCGTGTTTTGACTTTTTCGATCCGGATTACGGTTTTACCCGTGCGCGACCCGGCGCAAGATTTTTGATACGATAACCATTTCGATAAATCAACAAAACCCGTATTCTCGAGAGACGGGATATTTTTACATTATTTTCATATATGGTATTTTATGAAAAGCTCGGTTTTGATAATTATCCAATTTCTGGTATTAAGTTGTATCATTTTTATAGATACTTAGAGGCTAAATAATCTATTTTTGGATCATTTTGTAAATACTTAGCGGCTAAGCAACTAATTTATCGATCCAAAACGATCCAGAACGAACCAATATTCCGTAAATATAAATAGCATATTTCTTATTTCATTTTATTCGTTTATTCATTTACAACCAGGAAAAATACAGTAAATACAGAGAAAAACCCTAAAAACCGATATGTTAAAGAGAATCAAACGCACGAACGAAGGCATTACCGAACTCCGATTTAAGCGTGTAATATATCAAAACGAAGCTCTCGAAAAGTACTTTCTGAATCAATCAACCATTTTAGTGCAACAATTAAGGTAATTTTCTTATTTATTTATTTATATTCGAATTATTTGATGATTAAATTATGAAAATTTGTTCTTGATGTTGTTGATATGATTTGATGATTCCATCGTGTAGATAATGTTCTCCTGCTCATTTTGATATATTATATGACTAATTTGGAGTTCAATAACATGTTCAAATTGCTGTTTGATTCTCGAATTGAAAAATTAGGGTTTATAGCTTTGAATGTTCTTAATTGAAATTTAGGCGTTTTTTATTCAAGGGTTATAGATGAAATTGATTGCATAAAATTGTAGATCGTTGAAAAACAAGTCGAATGGTGTATTTGAAATCAACAGACGATTCCGGTAAGAGGTTAATCGGAAAAGCGAGTTGAACAGCGATGGGATTTTTAGTTGAATATTTCGTTCGATCCGTTGATTTTTCGACCATTCTGATTCTGCAGATCAACTTCTGGAAGCTAGAACACCATGTCCTATTATTTTGAAATATTTTTGGGAAAGAACCATGTCGCCGGAAAAGCTTCAGACTGGCGACCATGGCGTCTCCGGCGAGCTTGGGGAAGACGACTGTAAAACTTACAGTTTAGTCCCCCAAGTTTTGTGAACATTGCATCGTTAGTATTCCTGTTTTAAAAACTTTTAAAAATCGGATTTATGTTTTAAAAATATTCAAAAATCGGATTTCTGTTTTATAATTTTCAGAAAATGTATTTTCTTTTTATAATTATGTTCAGAAAATGTTTTTATTTATTTTAAATTTCAAAATTTAATATTTAATTTTTTTACTTAAAAATAAACTTTAATTATTTAATTAATTAATTTTAGTTGATAATTAATTATTTAATTACTCAATTAATTTAAATTTTAATTGATTAATTAATTTAATTAATTATAAATTAATTTTAATTGATTTAATAATTAGATTTAATTATTTAAAATTGATTTAAAAATTCTAAAAAATAGTTTGGAGCTTTAAAATATTATTTTAAATTATTTTCAAGGCTCGATAATTATTATAAAATTATTTTAAAGTCAGATTCGGGTATTCAAACCCTATTATTTAATCATAAAATGATTAGGAGACCCGTTTGAGTTCCAAAAAATGTTCAAAATTTCATAATAAATCAACCGTTCGTCCGTTTAATACAAAACAAACGCCTCTAGACTCAGAAAAATATATTGCTTCTATTAAAAATATTTTCAAGACCTAAATTCCATTGTATCTAAAGGAAATTTGTTTTATTGATCATTTCGAGTCAATAATTGTTCAATAAATTATTTTTTTGACCCGATTTCAATTCTAAACGTATTAAGACCTAGCTTTTGTCGATTCAACTTATGTGCTACATGAATTACGTGATTATGTGTTATATGATTACATGCCCTATGTGTACGTGTTATGTGAATAATGAGTCAGCGTGTCTTTTAAACATTATCTGATTATGATGTGATCCTTATCTATTTTTATCGAGCGGGTAGACGATAGGAATATATGTATAGACTAGACAATTATATGTTGTCAGTTCATTGAATAGTCTCTTTTATGATAGATACACATAGTGCGAGGCATTCAAAGCCAGACAGGAATTGTAAAAGTAAAGCCTGATTTCGTGTAGTAATGAAACGAATGGATTCAAAATAAAGATAAACCTAAGAGGGTAAATTAAAAGAAAGGTCAAGTAACCTGTCAAGGAAAATACAGATACAACAGGACTGAGTGTTATGGCAGCTATTTAAAGATCAGAGGATTATCAATTGAGGCAAGTATTCCTAACCTTTCTCCTAAAATACCGTAAATATGTAACTCCTTAGTTTTGATGATCATAACACAGCAAGCCATCATGTTGTTATTTGAGAATGTTTGCAGGATATAACAGCTTAATAGCCATGGCTGTTTAAGTATCATGATGGCAAGCTATCATTAGAAAGTGATATATTTCAGCAAGCTATGATCAACAGTGTCAGAATAACAGCAAGTCAAGATGCACAGTCCAGATTCAACAAGGAAGTCGAATTTTATGGAGATTTTATAGGATCTTCATATATATCAGTTGTAAGGACTTCTCTAATATAATATACGTGCATGATATATATAGAGCTCTTTTATAAAATGTTTTAATCATTCAAATTGATTTCCTAAAGAATAGGAGTTTGTTTCTCTTTCAAACTCTTTCTTCTATCTTCTGATTAAAACGTTTTATCCTCTACTAAATAGAAGAGATATTTTCTGAACGTTGGACTTCTGTGTTTCTCTTCAATCTAACGTACACATGAACGTTGGAAAACCATCCCAACGATCTTACACGGTAGAATTGGATTCTAGCCGTTGTAATTTGTTGAAGCTGTTTTCAAATGTTAATGTACGGTTATATATATGTATGTGGTTTCTTACAGTTTTTAATAAGGACAAATTTGCAAGCAAGAATACATACAACTCCTGATCTTTATTGTTTCTAAAATACTCTTGAGCTCTAATTATATACACGTGTTTTATCTTAGAGAGAGTCTATAGTTTGAGTTGTAAACTTTATCACTGATTTGTATTGTTCAAATTGTATTGATTAGTTGCTGGATAAGTTGGCTAGGGAAACAAGGGTTTAGTGGTACTTGCTAGAGTAGTTTATACTACGGGGTAGTATAGTACTTAGAGAGCAGGTTCTTAAACAGGGTTTCAGCAAGCCATTATCAGCAGGTGGGATAAAGGGAGATATATTGTTGTATCTTGTAGTTGTAACCTTCATTGATCAATAATATATTCTCTTACCAAGTTGGTAAGGGACCAGGACGTAGACCATAGGGGCTTAGGGGTCGAACCTGGCTAAAATTCATGTGTGTTCTATTTACTTTTTAGCACATTATTTTCTGCATTGCATTTAGTCATCTCAGCGTACTATCATTGTCAGATTATAGTTCAGTTGATAAAATCTCAGAAAGCTATTATCGGGTAAAATTTAAAAGTAATCCTAGTTAGCCATAATCACCTATTCACCCCCCCCCCCTCTAGGTGTATTTTCAGTTAGGTGGATGGAGGTTGTGTTACCTGATTTTTCTATAATGGATCAATTTAAGTTGCTGTTAGGGTCTGATAGCAATGTGGAAGAAAACCCCCAACCTCCATCCACTACTTTAGTCACTCCAATGGCTCATTTTCTGTTTAAAATTTTTCGTGCTAATGTGTGTCCTAGAGGTGGAAACAAATCCACTTTCAGTTGTCAGGATGTTACTATGGTTGCCATGATTTTAGCCGGTAGGGCTTTTGACTTGTCTCATTTGATTCTCAAGAATATGCTAGTTGCTGTGAATCAGAAGAAAATAGGTTTGCCTTATGGGTTGTTATTATCCAAGATTTTTGACTCGTTTAAGATTGATCTTAAGTCTGCTGATAAGTTGTCTGTAAAGGAGGTGTTGGATGCTAAAACCATAGCAATGTCCAACTTGCATATTGAAAATGGTGAATTGGTCAGGATCATTCCCACTCTACCTACTAGAACCCCTGTTGTAGCTGAGCCCTCAGCATTTACTCCAACTGCTGAGATAATGCAGTTGCTTAAGGGTATTCAAGATGACAATACTCTGCTTTTTGGACATGTGGCTGCTACTACAGAGCAAGTGAATCAGCTAAAGACTGAGATTAAGGGATTGAAAGATATTATGCTTAACTTCATGTCTGCTGCCAAACCCTCGGCTTCTCAATCAAATGCTGATTTGGAAACTGGACTAGATGATTTGGTAAATGCTGCTGGAGATATGGAAAATGAAGATCAGCCAGATGCTTATTTTTCTCCAAAGGATGATGCTGTCAACACTTCCGATCAGCCTTCAACCTAGATCTTTTTGATGCTTTAAGGGGGAGAAATTTAGGAGACTTATGCTTATGTTTATTTATGTTTTATTATTAAGACTATATTCTGTTGACTTATGTTTAAGACTATCTGTTGGCTTATGTTTAATCTGTGGTTTGCTACTTGTTTTTTGATGCTACTTGGTTTATGATGGCTGTTATTTAAGACATAATTGGCTTTAGGTTTTTTAAGACTTGATCTAATGATTTATGCTGGTTGTTAGTTATGATTGGATATTTGGATATGCATATGTGTCATTTATATTAATTGCAGTAACAGGTTATACAATTTTGAGATATGCATATATTTAGGGGGAGGTTTTATAATTCTCCTAAATGTGTGTAATCATCAAAAAGGGGGAGATTATAACTCCTTAGTTTTGATGATCACAACACAGCAAGCCATCATGTTGTTATTTGAGAATGTTTGCAGGATATAACAGCTTAATGCCATGGCTGTTTAAGTATTATGACAGCAAGCTATCATTAGACAGTGATATATTTCAGCAAGCTATGATCAACAGTGTCAGAATAACAGCAAGCCAAGATGCACAGTCCAGATTCAACAAGGAAGTCGAATTTCATGGAGATTTTATAGGATCTTCATATATATCAGTTGTAAGGACTTCTCTAATATAATATACGTGCATGATATATATAGAGCTCTTTTATAAAATGTTTTAATCATTCAAATTGATTTCCTAAAGAATAGGAGTTTGTTTCTCTTTCAAACTCTTTCTTCTATCTTCTGATTAAAACGTTTTATCCTCTACTAAATAGAAGAGATATTTTCTGAATGTTGGACTTCTGTGCTTCTCTTCAATCTAACGTACACATGAACGTTGGAAAACCATCCCAACGATCTTACACGATAGAATTGGATTCTAGCCGTTGTAATTTGTTGAGGCTGTTTTCAAATGTTAATGTACGGTTATATATATATGTGGTTTCTTGCAGTTTTTAATAAGGACGAATTTGCAAGCAAGAACACATACAACTCCTGATCTTTATTGTTTCTAAAATTCTCTCGAGCTCTAATTATATACATGTGTTTTATCTTAGAGAGAGTCTATAGTTTGAGTTGTAAACTTTATCACTGATTTGTATTGTTCAAATTGTATTGATTAGTTGCTGGATAAGTTGGCTAGGGAAACAAGGGTTTAGTGGTACTTGCTAGAGGAGTTTGTACTATGGGGTAGTATAGTACTTAGAGAGCAGGTTCTTAAATAGGGTTTCAGCAAGCCATTATCAGCAGCTGGGATAAAGGGAGATATATTGTTGTATCTTGTAGTTGTAACCTTCATTGATCAATAATATATTCTCTTACCAAGTTGGTAAGGGACCAGGACGTAGAACATAGGGGCTTAGGGGTCAAACCTGGCTAAAATTCTTGTGTGTTCTATTTACTTTTCTGCACATTATTTTCTGCATTGCATTTAGTCATCTCAGCTTACTATCATTGTCAGATTATAGTTCAGTTGATAAAATCTCAGTAAGATATTATCGGGTAAAATTTAAAAGTAATCCTAGTTAGCCATAATCACCTATTCACCCCCCCCCCTCTAGGTGTATTTTCAAAATATTTATTCGCTCCTATTCTAAGTTCAGAATAGTTAACTATTTTATATTTCACTGGAATTACTCTTATTATGCCAGTTCTTTTCATTATTGTTCCTATAATTCGATTGCTCTCTTGAGCAAATACCCATTCGTTCGAGTTATTTGCGAACCCTTATTTGGGATATTTTGAAATCAAAATGATTTGATATCAAAATACTCTATGGGATGGATGATTATTATGAGGACCACTGATCAGCTGGATCCTATGGGCCGGAGATGGACCAGACCCTTAGGCCATAGTTGCCTGGGTACCCCATATGTTGTTTGGGTCTATGTAGTTGGATATAGATCCGCGCTATCTCCTGACTGATTAGCAGGTTATAGTGCATATGTTGGTTTCTAGTGTTCATTCTAATTTATTGTTGGTCGACATTAACAACATTCCTTCCCGAATAGTTCATAATTACAAACTCAAACAGAGATTTGATTCAAAAGGATGAAATATTGAAACAATCACTGTTCTTTTACAGAAAAAATGTGATTTATGATTAAAGGCCAATAAGGGCCAATGTTTTGTTCGCTCAACTATTTAAATATGTAAAGACATTTTATTAAAAATCATTCAACAATCGTTTCCAGGAGTTTTCTGATCTGATACCTGGAAACCATTTATGATACTTGCTGGGAATTTTTGGCTCACTCTTGCTTTGTGAACTCTTATTTCTTTCAGTATCATATGAGGGCAAAGTGAATAGCTTTTAATAGACAGCAAAAGTGGTGAGATTCCAGCTAAAGAAATTTGGAGATGCCAGAGTGATCAATATAAGGAAATTAGTAATGAGGTAATGAAATTGTATTTAGACAATGTAAATTTTAGAAGGTTAGATTCTTGTTTCATACTATAACCTGTAAGCGATCCTGAATATGAGGGGTTATTCGTATATTATTTTAATATACAGGTTTTTATTATTATTTAAAGTTGTGTAGTGACACCCAATCCTGACCCCGGATTTTGGGGTGTTATAGTTGGTATCAGAGCTACAGGTTATTGGTCACTGAAATAAGAATAGGTGAGGGTAAGATAGGAGTGATAGGAAAGACCCTAGGCATACTCATTTTAGGTTCGAATTGAGTGTGAATGAGGATTGGCAGTCCGATACGGAATTGATAAGCCAAGATTGTTGGGGTAAGCATACGGCGAATATCTCAATGCTATAGGTATATTGAGTTCTCAGATCCTACAATAATGAGGAATTGATAGATTGACGGAAACTGGATATGCTACCCTACGTTTCATGCGGTTTTGAAGAAGATGCGAATGAGTCTTGTGAGAACTTCGCGTAAGAGAGGCTAGGTGAGTTTTGGGTACGATTTAACTTAGAATTAGGTAATAGAACGAGCTCCACGCTGGAGGCAACGAGTTGATAGAAGTTGATGAAGGGCCAAAATTGCAAGCTGCAAAGACACCACCGTTATGAAAAGATTCTTATCACATACCGGACGCTGCGTGAAGAATGATATTTACCTTACTAGGTATAGGTAAGGCTAGTAAGAAGGTGCGACCCTATCTATAGATAGAACGTCAAATCACCTGCGTGGTTGTAAGCATAGCGTCAAGGACAATGGCAAGAATGTCAGAAAATGACCAGATGTCAGCATTGTGGTAGAATTACAAATAATTGATATATGATAGTAAATGAGACTTCGTCGACTAATAAGTGCGAGCAGAATTCAAGGAAAAGTAGAAGATGTACCAAAATAGAGAGACCCTTATATGGGCATTCCTTTAAGTAGATATTTCATTAGCGGATCAAGAGAATAGCAAGTAACTTATATAGTAATAACGACCAAATATTTAATTTTCAAAATTTTAAAATGAGATTTCGGAGAAAATTTTCTTAATCAACTTTTATAAGATTTTTGCATGAAATGAGTTTTACAATTTGGTTGTCGAATTACTATTTAAGTTCTTGTTATTATAAACAGAAAATGACCTAAAAAGAAGAATGGATATAGACTCAGTGGTGTTAGTTCGAAGTACTAAGTAGACCCCTCCAGAAGGGAGAAATTTTAAAGTTTTTGTGAAAGACGAAAGTAATCTTTGTTTAAATAATACCAACAATTGAATGAACATGTTAAAATATTATTTACCCAATTCATGAAATTGTTAAAATTTAACTAGATTCGTAATTTGAACGGACAGCGGATGATTGAAGTAAATGGAAGAATCTTCCAGATGGTTGGAGAAAAATATAATATTCCTAATCGATAAAATTGAGATGTTGCGGGGTCGACTGTTACCTTACATGGCATGAAGGAAATCGGAGGTAATAATTATAAATTTCATAGGAACGCGATTACGATCAAATCATTAAAGTATTTAATGAGGAGGCGTTTCCAGACGACATTTCGAAGTTATAATGTGACCTAAATTATGAATCTCTCATTCGACTGGTTTTTGAAGGCATACATTGGTGAAGTGTGGAAGGTGATCGACATCGAAATTTCTCTTCTTAATACAATATCATATGTTCTTCTTGATTCTTGAATACGTATAAGTCTCTTCTGTGGATAAATCATATGAGGTAAAGACGAAAAAAAATATTGTATTCCTTCTGAATTGTTTCTCTCCTTAAATCACTGATTTCTGATTGAGACAAACAGTGTTGTGGTATGACGCTTTGTCGAAATGATGTGGAGTCGGGTGGGATGCCACCTAATCATGTGTTGTATGCCATATAGTATGAAAGACTGGCCATCTTGAATACGAATATGGTTGTCTCATTCACATCTAAATCTTCACTCATTCTTCTTCCTTCAATTTACTGAATTATAAATTCTCCTAGTCATTTGTGGCATTGTTATTCCTTATTCAGTTTTCAATCAAAGTCATATTCACAAACTCTCCTCTTGCGTAGAGTCTGTTCTCTGACTTTTAAAAGAAATGAAATAGTGTGGCACGTGGAATCATACAACAAACATAGATACGACGACAACCCGATAAATGGTGGAAATCTGCGGGTAAGGAAGAAGGAATTTATCGATAACATGGACATTGCAAAGACATCAAGTCTGACAGTTATTCGTGCTACGAGAATCTCATCAGTACAATAAATTGTGTTAACGCGATGCACTGAAAATTAGAAGATTTCGGCGAGAAATAAATCGTTAGTAAACTGTAATAAATAAATTAATTCCAAAATAAGGAAGTAAAGTTGTGTGCGTCAGACAAAGTAAACATGACGCGCTTCAAATCAGAGAATTTTGATGTGGAATGAATGATTAGTGAACCGTAACGAATAAATTAGTTATAAACTAAGGAAGTAAGGCTATATGCAAAGCGAACGAGTGTCGGGACAACAATCGGAGATCAATGGAATTCTGAACACTGACTCAGACAGGCAATTAATACGTGAAGCATTCCTTCGTCGTGAAAAGATATTTGTCGTGAAGATTCAAGATCAAAGAAATCTTAATTGCAAACAAATTTTGAACGTGTTCTTCAAGAAATTGTGAAGTTCTCTACCTTGAGTAAATAAGTTATGTTGAATTTAATACCCATAACTGGGTCGGTGACGAAAGCTCGATACGGAAACATAAGTGGAGGTAAAGACCTTTTAAGAAATAACAAACTGATGATGGAATTTTCACACGATGGTGATGATAATAATTAAGACCATACGTGGTTATTAAAAGATCAACAAACTCACTAATGAAATTGAGTGTGTATTGTCAAAGAAGGAGTATTGGTGTAGTTCGTTGAAGGATGCAGCATAATTTAAAAAAAAATATAACTATACCCAATTAGAAATGGTAAGGGATAAGTTAAGAGACTTGCGAAATAAAAATTTTAGAAACAACAAGATAAATTTTAAAGTTCGCTAATAAAATTTTTGTAATATTCTGAAAGAACTGAGAAAAGTGTGGTTATAGTAATCATTGTTAGTTTAAGACCTTAGTCCCATTTCAAAAAGATATATATTATGCCAATTAATCATACAAATGCTGCTCAGAATGATATAGTTTGAAATATGGTAAATGGATGAATTTGGTTGATGGAAGTGGATGGATATGTTTATCGACGATTTGGTAGATTGATGGTGTCAGCATGAGTCCGACTGGTAGTCGATGGTTTAGGGGAGGTGCTGCCCAAATTTTCAGAAATTACCCTATATGTAAGGATAAAGAAGTATATTCTCATTCCCAGTTGTACTCTAAATGGTTGTGATTTCGGTTCTTGAGGAAGAATGTTATGATCAAACCGAGTTTATGTAATTGGTCTTTGATTCCAGTTAGCTAGTCTTCACTTGGTTTAGGTGATCAGTTAAAAGAATTAATTGATCAACTTTACCAACTAATGGTTAGTTAAATGGAGATCAATTCCAATTAGATTGAGTCAAGCTCTAACATGATTTTCAGATCCAAAATCAAAGCGGTTAGCAAGTTGAAGGAAGTGATGGCAGTAGCAGGAATCGAAAGTTTAGTAGAATTAGCGTGATGTTACCACAACTATGTGTGAGATTTTATCTAGATGAATACGCTCTTTTCGACAAACAAGAGGAACAGAAAGTAATGGGTACATGCTAGTAAGAAGAAAATTTTCAAGAACTGAAGGTTCAAGATAAAGCAAAGTTATTCTATCATCTGTAATAGCATTCCAGGAAGGACTTGAAAGTATACCCATGTCGAATGACGATGGAATAAAATTTTGCGAAAGCTCGCAAATCCAAGTATCCGATGTAAGACGAAGACTAACGAAGTACACATGTGAACTTGGGAAGAAGAAATGTTGATCAATTGGAAAAAGCCAAATATGCGATCAATGATGATTTAAGTGAGGTTAAGAAAGTAACCATCGATAAATTTGATAATTTTGTCAATAAGAACTTAAATATTATAAATAAAAGTCTTTTATTAACTTCGGAACTGGTTTATCTAATAACGCACATATTAATATTATCAAAAAAAGACATTCCTTATGTTAAAAGAGTTAATGAGTAATGAGAATGAAGAACTAAATAAGAAAAGAAGTGGAATCAAAAGGGTGATAAAGAAATTCTATAAAATAGTTCAGGATAAGCAAGTGGTGATCGTTAGCTGTGTCAGAACTGATAGGAGAATGAAGTGAAGCGCCGATAATTGAAGATAGAAATTTCATTCAAAGAATGCGCGTAAACAGGAGAGATTAAACCAAGGTATTAGTGGCGAACTATTAAAGAAGAACGTTACAATAAATCTCATATCAGAATTCTTTAGAATTAAAGCAAAGCCCCGAAAGTTCTAACGAATGATTTACCAAGGTTACCTCGGGAAATGAGGTAAGAATTTTCATCAGTTACTGTACGAGTTGATCTGGTGTCAAAAGCCCTGTATCGTGTAACCCAGTAGAAATGAGATATTGAGTGAAGGAAAACTTCAGAAATGTGGAATGCAAGAATAATGAAATAAAGGGTACTTCGCGCTATACACATAAGTGATCATGGAGAAAATAGAAGGGAGGTATGAAGTCACGCATCGGTTATCAGGAATTGCAAGCCTGAAGATTAAATGAACATAGTGTATAAGGAGTAATTGGATATGGTGATTGTATTTA
The DNA here is from genome assembly GCF_009905375.1 of Apium graveolens. Taxonomy (NCBI): domain Eukaryota; kingdom Viridiplantae; phylum Streptophyta; class Magnoliopsida; order Apiales; family Apiaceae; genus Apium; species Apium graveolens. The sequence continues at coordinate 103,618,769 of NC_133649.1, read as the reverse complement.
TTAATAACATCCTTGCCCATTCAAGAATTAAGGAAGACCAAGTTGAACACCTGGAGATATGCATATAAAGGGTAAAAGATTAGCAACTGCGTTCTAAGCTACAAAGGTATGAACTCTGGCTATAATTACTTATGAGCTACGAAAGTATGGTTAATTACAAACCAAGCAAGATCCATTCAGAGACAGATGTTTTGAGTAGAAAAGAAAGAGTGAATATCACTAAGATTGCTGGGCAGTGGATAAAGGAATTGGAAAGGTTAGAAATTGAGAACAGGTTTTGATCCAACTTCTGGGTTATACTGATACTTACTTTGTTGTTAGATATCAAAGGTGGTATTAATATAGATGATTGATGTTGACTTCAGTATGGAATGTTGTTAGAATCAAAGTTCGTATTGATATCTAATTTGATGTGACAACAAAATTGGTATTAGTACCAAGAGTTCGGTTTTGAATAAAGTTATGATTCATTCCATTCCAAACTAATATTTCCTTTCAGATAGTAAAGGATTCTCGCTCGATGAATATACTTGATAGTGATTGAAAAGAAATTGAAAAATACTACAAAATGGTGAGTTAAATACAATTGTCAAGATCTTCCTTTAATTTTTAGTTTTGAATAGATTTAGAACATTTCGAAGCATCAGACGCCATGAGCTTAGTATATCAGGCGCACACGGATGGAAAGTATAAGAGACCAGCTAAAGGTTCTCGAATACGATTAAAAATGATTATAGGTCAGACTAACCAAACAGAAGGAGACGCGAGAAGTAAAGTAGAACAGTCAGGAAAATGGAAGATGCATATCGCAAATTATTAATTAGAAAGAAAAATCAGATTGGTATAAATTAAGTTAGTCCATCAAGACAATGAGATAGATAGAACGGTTACGAATGGGTTGACCCTGTTGTTGCAGGCATAACGAGTTCATAAGATGTTTAAATGTATATGGCTAAGAAAGGTAATTTAGCTCCCTACGCATAAAATGAAGGTTGATTCGAGTGACGAGAATGACAGAAAGCAAAATATGCCTTGGTCTCAATGCATCATTTACAAATAAAGAAGAAGATTATAGGAACGGTTAAAGAGCCACGACTGCGAAGGGAAGCGATTACAAATTAGGTTATTTGAACGAAGAAACATATGATGACGAGGTTTAACACCGAGTAACAGTTGGAAACGCACATAAGCACGAGTTACTAGAATTAGAAAGAAAAGAGAATTAAGATGTGTTATGTTGGTCCCTCCTAGATAGTAAAATGGATAGGATAAATAGAAGTGAGTTGGCTTCACCGCTACCCGTATAGCGAATTTATAGGGCATTTATATGTACATATCCAGAAGAAGTAAGTTAGCTCCATTATATATATAGGAGATGGAGAGTTGAATTGAGTTATACAAGCAACAAATAGAATATGATGTTAGCGAGAGGCTATTAAGGAAAGATTGATATTATACGTTAAAGTTATGAAAAATTATAAGGTTGAGAGATTAACATGAAAAAATGAAAGTTATATACTTGAAAAGTATCACTATTATTCCTTAGTGTGATTCTGAGGACATAATCCTTTTAAGGGGTGAAGGATGTAACATCCGAAAAATATCGTGTAATTATTTGTATCAATATATGATTATTATGTGAATATTATATGAATTTTTGGTGAATTATTTGATAGTTGATAATAATATTTGGATGTTTGTATATAATAAAATGTGAGTATGTTAATTTTAATATGTCCAGAATAAAATATAGATAATTACGGTATTTTTCTGGTAATTTATGGAGTGTTATATGATTTTATAATGATTTATGAATTTATTAATTATTTTCTGAATAATTATAAAATTATTTTATAAAGCCGGGAATCGTCCGACTTCAACCGTTTTTACGTTTTTACAACCCGAAACTCTTCCGAAAACTCCTTTCTAACCTAATCTGGTAATTCCGGACATTTTCCGTATTTTGACTTTTTCGATCCGGATTACGGTTTGACCCGTGCGTGACCCGACGCAAGATTTTTGATACGATAACCATTTTGATAAATCAACAAAACCCGTATTCTCGAGAGACGGGATATTTTTACATTATTTTCATATATGGTGTTTTATGAAAAGCTCGGTTTTGATAATTATCTAATTCTGGTATTAAATTGTATCATTTTTATAGTTACTTAGCGGCTAAGTAATCTATTTTTGGATCATTTTGTAGTTACTTAGCGGCTAAGCAACTAATTTATCGATCCAAAATGATCCAGAATGAACCAATATTCCGTAAATATAAATAGCATATTTCTTATTTCATTTTATTCGTTTATTCAATTACAACCAGTAAAAATACAGTAAATAAAGAGAAAAACCCTAAAAACCGATATGTTCTTGAGAATCAAACGCACGAACGAAGGCGTTACCGAACTCCGATTTAAGCGTGTAATATATCAAAACGAAGCTCTCGAAAAGTACTTTCTGAATCAATCAACCATTCTAGTGCAGCAATTAAGGTAATTTTCTTATTTATATATTTATATTTGAATTATTTGATGATTAAATTATGAAAATTTGTTCTTTATGTTATTGATATGATTTGATGATTCCATCGTGTAGATAATGTTCTTCTGGTCATTTTGATATATTATATGACTAATTTGGAGTTCAATAACATGTTCAAATTGCTGTTTGATTCTAGAATTGAAAAATTAGGGTTTATAGTTTTGAATGTTCTTAATTGAAATTTAGGCGTTTTTTATTCAAGGGTTATTAAATAAAATTGATTGCATAAAATTGTAGATCGTTGAAAAATAAGTCGAATGGTGTATTTGAAATCAACAGACGATTCCGGTAAGAGGTTAATCGGAAAAGCGAGTTGAACGGCGGTGAGATTTTAAGTTGAATATTCCGTTCGATCCGTTGATTTTTCGACCATTCTGATTCCGCAGATCGACTTCTGGAAGCTAGAACACCATGTCCTGTTATTTTGAAACATTTTTGGGAAAGAACCAGGTCACCGGAAAAGCTTCAGACCGGCGACCATGGCGTCTCCGGCGAGCTTGGGTGTTTGATATATTTGATAATGTCATGACTAATGTGATTTATGTTTAGTTTTCAGATCTTACGTAAACAGGACAAATCAGTCCTTAACTGAAATGGGCACTTATACTGAAGTCAAAACTTAAGTCGTCAGTACTTAAGGTTCATGAGATATTTATCAGAAGATAATATCGGGACTTGAAGGAAACGTTCAGATAATAAGGAAGGCAGCTGATTTACGAGAAGAGAAGATCGAGACAAATATAAGAAGAGATATTCATGAAGAAGGAATTCTATGAAGAATAGAATACTTGGAAGAAAATATATCTGATTGATATATTTTAGGAAGCAGAATTATATTCCATATCAATTAGCGATTATCTTGTAACTGTGTAGCATATAAACACAGACATAGGGTTTACACTATAAGTGTTATCATTATCGAGAAGATTATTATTTGTAACCCTAGCAGCTCTCGTGATATTTTTTCATCACTGAGAGAGGACAGTTCCATACTGTAACAGAGTTTATTATTTTGAATAAAGTTTGTTTTCTGTTACTTGAGTTATTAAAGTTCGATTTGATTGTGCTATACACTGTATTCACCCCCCTACAGTGTGTGTGACCTAACAAGTGGTATCAGATCCTATCTGTTAACACACAAACAGTTTAAGATCCAAAAACAATCATGTCTGAAGTAGAAACTCCAACTAAGTCCACCAAAACTGAAGAACCTCCAAAGACACAAATCCAAAGCCGATATGAGACGATTAGAGTTCCCATATTGAGACCATCTAAATATCCCATATGGAAGGTGAGGATGACCATGTTTCTGGAAGCTACAGATCCAGAATATCTCGATAGAATCAAGGAAGGACCTCACAAACCAACCAAGCTCGCTGTTGCAGTTGCAGGTGAAGAAGCAAAGTCTATACCAAAGGAAAAGAGTGATTACACTGCTGAAGATATCGCATCAATTGCTAAGGATGCTAAGGTACGACACTTACTGCATATTGCCATAGATAATGTAATGTCAAACAGGTTAATAAACTGCAAGACTGCAAAGGAGATATGGGATGCCTTGGAAACAAGATGTCAGGGAACTGATACGATTAAGAAGAACAGGAAGACAATACTCACTCAAGAGTATGAACACTTTGACTCAAAGGCTAATGAGTCATTGACTGATTTATATGATAGATTTGTCAAACTCTTGAATGATTTGTCACTGGTTGATAAGGAGTATGATCTTGAAGATTCAAACCTTAAATTCCCGTTGGCTCTTCCTGAAAGCTGGGATTTGAAGGCAACAACAATAAGAGATAACTATAATCTTGATGAAACAACTCTTGATGAAATTTATGGGATGCTCAAGACTCATGAACTTGAGATGGAACAAAGAAGCAAGAAGAAAGGAGGAAAGTCAAGAACAGTTGCTCTTAAGCTGAAGAAGAATCCCTCAAGGCAGCTACCTCAAGGAAAGGCAAGGGTAAAGCTCTCTTCACAAAGTCTGATACTGAGTCATCAAGTTCTGATAGTGATGATGACTCGGAATCTAAAAGCTTGCCTGAGACGGATGCTGATGAAGAGATGATGAAGCTGTGTGCTCTTATGGTGAAAGGAATCATGAAGATTGCATACAGAAAGTTCAGGAAGGGAAAGAAGTTTTCCAGGAAAGATGCAAGTTCTGATAAAAAGAATTTCAGAAAATTGGAGGGCAAAGGAGGAAAGTCTGACAGAGGAGATTATACAAATGTCAAATGCTACAACTGTGGTGAGAAAGGCCACATATCTCCTGATTACAAGAAAGTGAAGAGTGACAAAGGCAAGGCTCTTGTCACAAAGAACAAAAGCTGGACAGACACCTCAGATTCTGAAAGTGAGGAAAATTATGCTTTGATGGTAAATGCTGATATGGCAAGTGCTGAAAGCAGTTCTGAAGCTGCTGAGTTAAAGGTACCTCAAACTACTTATGCCTTTCATACTAATGATATTAATGAGTTGAAAAGATATCTTAAAACCATGTTCATTAGCTATAGAGATCAAACTTTAACATGTGAAAGATTAACTTCTGAAAATCTTATTTACAAAAAGATGAATGATTATTTAGAAAAACAGTTAGTCATGTTCCATCAAACTCAGAAAGATAGAGATGATGTTTTCTATGTTAGAGATGAAGTGCTTAAAATGAATGAATCTCTAAAAGCTGAGTTAGAAAAGGAAAGAGAGATTATCAGGACTTGGACTAACTCTGGCAGAACAACTCAGAATTTGTTAAGTAGTGAAAACTGGAAAGAGGGCTTAGGTTATGGAGAGGATAAGAATGATAAAGGAACTGTAAATATTAAGCCTATAGTTGTTAAACAAAAGCCAAAGTTAAAACCTGTTAAGTTTGTAGCTGTAAAGTCTGATACTGAGAAATCAGAAGTTAAAAAGGAATTAACTTCTGACAAACTAAAATAGGAAAAGACAACTGAAGTAAACGTAGGCTTAATGACAAAGAAGCAGCTTAAGCATAAGCTGAAAGATGTTAAGTATGCAAACGAGGTAAAATTACCTAGGAAAAATAGGAATGGAAAGGAAGGTGTGAATAAAAGCAATGATTATAAGTCTATTCCTGATACTCCTAGAAAAATATGTCATAACTGTGGAAGTTCTAACCATCTGGCTTTTTTTTGCAGGAAGAATAAGAACATAAACTCCTTACCTTCAAAGTCAGGAGTTAAGAGTCGGTCTGTTAGATATAAACCATAAAATACTTGTTTTCATTGTGGTAGTTTATGGCATTCCATTTATACTTATAAGGAATATCATAGTTTGTACTATTATTATTATCAAATAAAACCTTCTTTAAAGAAAGTTACCATTGTTCCTTCTAGTGTAAGTTCTGATTCAAAGTCTGATAGTATAAATTCTGATAAGAAAAATGTTAACATAAACTCTGATGCTAGATCCGCTGCAAATGTTAACAAACTTAATAAGGCCAAAGGATCCAAGCAAATCTGGGTCCTTAAAACTAATCATTAGTGGTCTTTGTGATTGCAGGGCAACAGGAAAAATATCCTAGTTCTGGACAGTGGATGTTCAGGACATATGACTGGAAATAAAGCCTTGCTATCAGACTTTGTGGAGAAGGCTGGCCCAAGTGTTTCTTATGGAGATGGCAATATTGGAAAAACATTGGGATATGGCAATATCAATCTTGGGAATGTCATCATTAAAAAAGTAGCTCTGGTCTCAGGACTTAAACACAATCTGCTGAGTGTCAGTCAAATCTGTGACAGAGGTTATCATGTGGATTTCTTTGAAGAACACTGTGAAGTTGTAAGTAAATCTACAGGAAAAGTTGTTCTGAAAGGATACAGGCGTGGTAACATTTATGAAGCCAAGCTTTCAACAAGTACTAATGACTCTGCAATCTGTCTGATGAGTAGAGCATCAATTGAAGAAAGCTGGAATTGGCACAAGAAACTCTCTCATTTAAATTTCAACAATATAAATGAACTAGTCAAGAAAGATCTTGCGAGAGGACTGCCAAAGTCAGTATTTGCTCCTGATGGCCTTTGTGACTCTTGTCAGAAGGCTAAACAAAGGAAATCCTCATTCAAGAGCAAGACTGAATCATCAATTCTTGAGCCTTATCACCTTCTACATGTTGATCTATTTGGTCCAGTAAATGTCATGTCTATTGCAAAGAAGAAATATGCTATGGTCATAGTAGATGAGTTCACCAGATACACATGGGTGTATTTCTTGCACATAAAAAGTGAAACTGCATCTATCTTGATTGATCATGTCAGGCAACTGGATAAATTGGTCAAAGATTCTGTGAAAATAATAAGAAGTGATAATGATACTGAGTTCAAGAATTTGATAATGGAAGAGTTCTGTAAAAACCATGGAATCAAGCATGAATTTTCTGCTCCTGGAATTCCACAGCAAAATGGAGTTGTTGAAAGAAAGAATAGAACTCTCATTGAAGCTGCACGCACAATGCTTGATGAAGCAAAGCTTCCAACCTATTTCTAGGCTGAAGCTGTGTAGACTGCTTGTTTTACTCAGAATGCAACACTAATTAACAAGCATGGAAAGACATCATATGAGATGGTGAAGAAAAAGAAGCTAAATCTGAAGTATTTTCACGTATTTGGATGCAAGTGCTTTGTTCTTAAGACTCATCCTGAACAGCTATCCAAATTTGATCTAAAAGCTGATGAAGTCATCTTTGTTGGATATCCACTTTCCATAAAAGCCTTCAGAGTCTATAACTTGAGAACAAGAGTGGTCATGGAATCTATCAATGTTTCTTTTGATGACAAGAAGATTACTGGACTTGAAGATTTCAATGATCATGATCAGCTGAGATTTGAAAATGAAGACTTAAATTCTGATACTGAAAATCCTGACAATCTATATCCTGATACTGCAAACTCTGATGGATTAAACTCTGATGTTATTGAAACTGTGGTGACTACGCCAAAGGAAGATAAACCTATACAGGGGGAGCATACTCAAGATACAACCACATCTCAAGAAGCATCAGAACATACATCTGGCTCTTCAAGTTCTGATTTGTCAAGTTCTGATAAGCGAAGTTCTGATAGTTCTGAAAACTTAAATTTTGAAGAATCCAACTCAGAGAGCATAGTTTCAGGGGGAGCATCAAAAAATGTTGATGAAGATAGCATGGATTATGGGGGAGCATCAAGTTCTAGAGAAAACCTTCCATCTGCAAAGAAGTGGACTAAATCACATACACCTGACTTAATTATTGGCAATCCTGATGCAGGTAATCCAGCTCAACACTCAATGACCAAGAATATCAGCATTAGGTACCACTTCATAAGGGAGCATGTGGATGAAGGTACAGTGGAATTGCACTTTGTTCCAACAGATCAACAACTAGAAGATATCTTCATAAAACCACTGTATGAAGCTACTTTTACAAGATTGGTAAATGAACTTGGAATGGTTTCAGGTTCATTCTCTAAATCTGCTTAGTTTTTGTTCTGATGCATCAGACTTTATGATCAGTGTTTACAGATATTACTCTATCTGTGTATTCTGTGTTTAATTGAAAATTGCTTAAGTACTGATTGTTATCTGATGTGAATTTCTAAACTCTGATAGTGATATGACTGTTTCTGTGACTATTCAATCCTATGAGGATAACTGTGCTAGATGCTGACCTAGTAGTCTTCAATATACTAGAGATCCCATGTTAGAAGTAATTGTTTATGTGGAAATCCATTGACACAAGCAAATTCTGATATTGAGCTTAGTTAAGTTTACTTTGTCTATCTTATTACTAAGTCAAAAACTAGAAGAATGCTTCTCATCTGTTAAGTTCTGATGTTAATAAATCTGTTGAATGTACTAAGTGCTGATAAACCTATCTTATCAAAAGAAAAAGGAAAAGAAAAAGAAATAAAATTCAGGTACTCCTTTGAGGTCTAGAGTAAAAATGTGGAAGGGACGACCCAAGTGCATTGCTGGTATTAAGTAATATGCATCAGAAAAGTAAAATATTTTTCTTGGTGACTTTTCACACTCTATGATTACTGGAGAAATACTCTGATAATAGCATAAATTCGGATAAGCAGTCGTGACTCACTTACACTGAGAAACCACTGCAAAATGGAATTTAAAAAGATGCACAAATTTAGCACAAGACAGTTGAGGTTAACTCATGCATGAATTCATTCAATAGTAGGCTTCAGAATAATGACAGATTTTAAGTAAAGTTTTAGTTATGCCTTATTTCTAAGATGTACTGAAGTGAATCAGACTTTACTCTTTGTCTGATATTTAGCTTAATGCACACACTTACACTCCATATGAATGATGAAAATTACTGTGGCGTTCAATGTTGTTTTAGATGAACAGTTTATGTGTCAGATTGCATAAATTCTGAGGACAGGTTCTGATGGAAGTTCTGATGATTAAGTTCTAAAGAACCAAAATCAGAATTTGTATGAAGAATCACAGAGATAGGCATTCATTTTTTGAGTTAAGAAATCATGTTCTGATGACTGTTAAGTTCTGATATAAGTCTAAGTTCTGATATTAAATTCTGATCCTTTACTTGGCTTATTTGTGGTTCACTCTGAAACAGTCTCATTTTCAATCAGAATATGTTTGGGTGGACTATTAACAGTCAATCTAATTAGGGTTAGTAGAACACGTACATGCACAGTAATTTTTTTACTTGTTTGTTGTGCGCATTAAACCCTGTTTTACTTTTCCAATGACTGTTTTTCTTCTTCCCAGTCTAGGGAAACGAGGGAGAATTTTTTCTACCTGTCAGCATTAAATTTCCTTGCGTCTCCTGGCATTCTCTTGCCTATATAAACCAACACCTCAAATCAACCTACACATCATTTCTTTTCTCACACACTCACTCTCCTTTCATTCATACAAACACAAACATGGTCAACTACAATATGTTTTTGAACTATGAAACCTTCAACATGGAGTTGAGCTGTGACGAATGGCAGCAGGAATGGCACGTAACTGTCATTCCTGATGAGATTTGGGACTCGGTTCCCCAAGAGGTTCTCACACACCTCCTGTTCTTTTACATGGACTACCATCGCCATCTGGAGCGATTGGAAGAAGAAAGGCTGGAAGCTCTCCGCCAACAAGAGCGAATCATTCGACTCGCTATTCTTTTTGTAGAGAGTCGGAAGAAGAAATAATTTATTTTCTTCTTCCTGTTTTTCTTCATCGTCAGCTTTGTCCGGCTTTTTAGCCAAGGACAAAAGCTGTTGATGTTAGGTTTAGAAGCTTAAACAGTCTTGTAATACTCTAATGTAATTTCAATTTCATGAATATATTCTCTTAATATATTAATGGAATTTCTTATTTTTGCAAGATTCTTTCTCTGAGATGTTTGCAATTTAACTGCACTGTTAAATCCTGATATATCCATGTTCTGATGATCATTTTAATCATTGATTTAAATTAAGTTCTGATTTTAAAATATCAGTACTTTTTTACTTGATTTATTTTGGTCATTCTCACACTCGAAATTTATTTTCAGAATATTGGTTTTGCAGTGACAATAATTGAATAAGTGGGAACAATTTAAATTTTGAATTAAAACTGACTTACCTCAATTAATGGGATTACTGGGTATGTGGAACGGTTTTTCCCTTGAAAAACTGCATGTGATAAGTAATGAATACTGTTTTCCCATGCCCACTAACTATTCATTATTGCTGCATGTCTGACAGGTGTCCAACGGTTATATTTTTTTTAACCATGTATAAGTAAAAGAGAGAGAAGATTATACAATCTTTTATTTACTTTTATACTTTATCTCTCTTTCTTCACTTTTACTATCTCTCATCTCCTGAAGTTGTTTTTCATACAGACATTTTTATCAAACACCTTACAGGCACTCTCAATTTTCAATTTTTCTCATGGCACCTAAGGATTTGATCATTGATGGAGCTAAGTTCGTTCCAAATAACTATGCTGCAATTCTCAATCATGATGAAGCTCCGTCTGAGTTACATTTTGTGCAAGATCTTCTTGCACACAGTGAAATTGGGTATGCATTGATCCAGCCTTCAGTCTTTTCAATCCAACAAGTTCTGACGTTTTGGCGGACTGGGCATTTTGATAATGGTGGTGCAACTGGTACTCCCAGTATTTTTTTTGAAGTGGATGATTCTGAACATGTGGTAACTCCTGGTACAATTCGCAAGGCCTTACATTTACCAGAAGGCTGTATTTTTTCAACACCGGAGGAATCGGCTCTACAAGAGTTAATGGACAGTTTGGGGTATGAAAGGAGTTTGTCTAAGCTTGGACAGTTGAAACGGTCACATATCAGAAATGAATGGAGCTTCTTCTTCGACTGCATCACTAAAGCCTTCGGGAATAAGTGTTCCAATTTTGATGCCATTCCAATAATGAGTCAGCACATCGGGTATGCTATTATTAACCAAACTCATTTTGATTTTGCAAGTGTTGTGATAGGTTTTATTGGGGATAGGATAACAGAGGATAGGAATGTTATCTACTTTGCTAGATTCTGTCAGCTTATATATAATTTCTGTTGTGCTGATGAACCCCAACCTACTACTGACTTATATCCACCTTTCAAAATTACAAAATGAGCCTTTAATGACTTGGTAAATGCTAATCTTAAGAAAACGGTGGTTAGACCTTTACAGATTCCTCAGTCTATAAAATAGATCTTGGTAAATGCTGATCCTCAAACTTATAGATCTGTTTATCCTGATGTCCAACCCACCACCACATCCCAAACACCACAGCAACCATCAGAACATACCACTCATACATCTATACCTCAACCCTCTCTCAGAACATATCTCAAAACATATCTCACACCTTCACAGACAGCTCAACCTTCATCCTCAGCACATACTGTGAAGCCTTCATCTTCCAAGCCCAAGAGGACAAAGACTGTTCCTCAGACACCACAGAAGAGAAGGAGGATTGTTCTAAGAGATGAGTCTGATAGTGAGGAACAGGTTTCTGCATCGGAACCTGTTGTCACAGAAGCTGAGAAGGTTTCTTCTCAGAAGGATTCTGGAATTGGGGGATCTAAGCTTCTCAAAAGGCTTAGAAGAATGACTTCTGTTGAACCTCCCAAGGAATTCCCACCTTCAAAGAGATACAAGAAACAGAGAGCTAAAAGGCCAGCTTCAGATGATGAGGAAGCAACAGCTAAGGAAGGAGATCAGGAATCTCTGATCTCAAAAGAACTAGAATTTGCTGAAGCTACTGCATCTCTCTCTTCAATGTCTCCAACTCAGGAAACTGCTACAGACAAGGCAAACACACCATATGTGTCTCCTGTACATGAAACTGTATCTCCTATAGACTCAGGCACAAGTGCTGAAATTGATATTCAAAACCTGGTTGTGCCTGAGGTTCTCTACTTAGAAGCTCCAACATAAATTAATCCATCAACAACACCTGTTACTGATGCTACTCAAACTCCAGAATTGTCTACTACACCTTCTCTGCATCTAGATGTTGATGATCAGAATATAGGTGAGCATCAGGATATGGCTGTTGATCAGAACTTGGAAACCAATCAGCACTTAGATGATGATATTGAAGCTTCGATTGCTTCTTATACTGTTGTTTTATCAAAAGATACTGATTTCGTAAGTTCTGATGCTGCAAATGCTGATGATACTGGTGATGCTGCTCCTAATGCAAATGCTGATGAAACTGGTCCTTCAGGACATGCACCTCCACAAACTGTTTCTAAATCTGAACTAGTCCGAAAGTTTGTACGAGGAGAAGCACCAGTACCTTGGAGTGAAACTCCTAGAGGACAGGAGTGGAATAAGGAATGGAACTCAGTTACCTTTGTTCCATCTGAAAAGATTCTTGCTGAGCACTTGGCCAAAGCTGATGAACTGTTAATGAATGATGATTTCAAGACACAGCTTCGAGTCACTGCATTGAGTACTAGACATCTGCAAGGTCTCCATTCAACAACTCATGCAGAGTTACGTCAAGTTAAGGAAGAACTGCTCAAGCAAGATATGACTAGGACACTTAATAAGAAAAAATTCTTCAAACCTACCTTTGACAGAGTTGCTTACATTGAGAAGACTCAAGAGAAGCAACAGTCTCAGATTGATGATATTCTGAAACATCAAGCTTCTCAGCAATCACAACTCGATGAAATCCAAGCCTCAGTGGAATTGCTTGTCTCTCTTCTCTTACCTGTTGATGCCAAAAAGGGGGAGAAAGTAATTAAGTCCAAATACAAAACTAATCAGACACTGAAGGGGAAGGATAATGAAAAAGATGACCAGGGAAACTCTGGAATGGGTGGAGGTCATGGTCAAGGTAGAAGTTTTTCATCAAGAAGAGCTGAAATTACAAGTCACATGACAAGTTCTGATGCTGGAAAAAGAATTACTTCTGCTACTGGTAAAAGGATAAGTTCTGATGAACTTTTTGATCTTGATGAGGAATTATCAAGACAGTTATTTCTAAAGGAGAATCCAGGAATGGACTTGGAAAGTTTGATGGAAGAAGAAGCTAGACTTAAGTCAGAAAAAGTCAAATCTAAATCTGAAGCTTCTGTTGGTAAAAAGAAACTTCCAAAAGTCAAAGGCATTGTGATAAAGGAAAGAAAAAATCCTGAAGCAACCAAGACTAAATCAAAATTGCAGATAGATCCAAGGTCCAAGGGCAAAGAAAAAGTTGGTGAACCTATCAAGGTTTATGTGCCTCCTGTGAATGAAGAAATTACTGTTGAAGATGATGATCTTGCTCTGACTTCAAGAAAAATTTCTAAGACAACCTCTGACATGGCTCAAGTTGTTCAGAGTCAAGAGATAGTTAGTTCTGATATCTCAAAGAAGCAAGTAACCTCTAACATAGCTTAAGTTAACTTGATATCAGAAGAGAAATCAAAGGAAACCTCTGACATTGCTCATGTTAAACCTTCAAATATACTCCTACCAGTATTCACCAAAGCCAAACAGACTCAACCTTTGAAGACTGCTGCAAGTGGTTTTGAAGCAAGAGTGGTTACTGGAAAGGAAGCAAGAGATAAAACTGGATTGGGAAGTGCTGATGAAAGAAGAATACAGAACACAACCAATGATCCAACTTCCTTAAGTGAACCAGGTATTGGAGCAACTCCTGAAAGATTGAATCAACTAGAATCTGTACAGATGGTTTACCATACCTACTTGAAAGAACACATCTTGTTGTACTTCATGACAGATGGTAGGGTTTATCATATAAGGAAAAATGCCATTCCACTGAAGTATTATGAATAATTGGAGCATGTATTATTCTTACTTCAAGTGAATGATAAAATAACAGAAAGTGCTGCAAACTATTTGAAGAATCAGATTCAGAGACAGAAAAGGCTTTATCCTGTTAAGTCTGACAGCACATATCTTCCAAAGTACAGAGATCACAAGGGTGATATTGTTGAGATGAAGCCTAACTCTGCTAAGATTATAACTACCTTTCTGGGTTACAGGACTGTGGAATTCAATCTTGAGTCTGTTGGACTTTAATCGCAGCGGAGGCATGGTAAAACACTTTTACATATATAAAATCCAAATAAAAGCATATAAATCGTGGTAAAAACATAGGGATCGATTACTAACTTTTAATAGCGATCCAAGAGCAACGATCGGAGATCCTTAGCAGCTGCTCCTCAAACGTGAAGCACTCCACCGGTATCCACCAAGAAAACAACGTTAAGGAGGAGAAGGAGGTGGAGAGAATTAGGTTTTATAAAATTTTGGGGTTAGAATAAAAATAGGGTTTATAATAGTATATTTATAGGCAAAATTTTCAGCTGAAATTTTCCCATATATTATCCCATTTATTATTCTCATTAATAATTAAAACACCTTTTAATTATTAATCCTTTTTCTAAACACTTTAGAAATAATTCTCTCTCTTGATTTAATTTCCAAAAAATTAAATCCTTAATTAATAATATTAAGAACTTTTCTTAATTAATTTATAATCAATTAAATCTCATTTAATCAATTATTAAATTTGCCAATTAATTATTTATTTCACAAATAAATAATTATTAGCCATTATTAATTAATTCCTCCACCATTAAATCATTCTCTTTTTATGGTATGACCCTGTAGGTTCAATGTTAAGCCGGTAGTAGAAATAAATAATAATAAAACTATTTTATCATTATTTATATAAATTCTCTAATTTATTAAATATGATTAATTAATTAATCACATTTATTCTACATCGTGAGGGATACTTCTCAGCATATCGCGACTATCCGGATAATACGAATTCACTGCTTAGAATACCAAGAACCTATTCAGTGAATATTTACCGTACAATAAACTCCTTCTACCCTACAATGTCCCGATTAAATACAAGGCATGGATCTCGTGTCAAGCCTATCTAATTCAATCACTTGCTTACCATTTACTATGCGTAGTTCTATGCAAATTAGAAACTCCTTTCTAATTTCATTTACTCTGGCCAGAGATTCCTGAACTAGCATAAGTGGATCAGCCTTGAACATTCGCTTCCTTCACTGGAAGGGGTAGATCCTTTATTGATCATACACTATCTTCGTGTACAAATTCCTATACCCAGTAGAGCCCTAATAATTGTCCCTGGAGACTAAGAATTAAACCAAAGTATAGTTCAGTGTACACAAGATGACTATGAAGACCTCAAGTCTAAGGATACTTGTACAACTATCACTATGTGAACAACTGCTGACACGTGAGTGAACTCCATCAGTTGTTCAGCTGGGCGAGTCATGTTCAGTGAACTTATTCTATAATAAGCACCTACATATTAGCTATAGTGTCACCACACAAATGCCTATGAGAACAGACATCTTTCATAATGAAGCAATCATAGTATGTACCGATCTTTACGGATTATTAATTACCAGTTAGTAATCCTATGACCAAGAACTATTTAAGTTTAGAGTTATCATCTTTTAGGTCTCACTATTATGATCTCATCATAATCCATAAAAAGCTTTACTCTAAACTATGGTATATCTTATTTAAACACTTAAATAGATAAAGCCCGTAATAAAAACAAAACTAGTCTTTTATTAATATCAATGAAATCAAAACAGATTACATAGGAAGTTATTCCTAAATCCTAACACATGATTGGACTTAGGACATATTCCTTTCAATCTCCCACTTGTACTAAAGCCAATCACTCTGGTATCTAATACCCATCTTGTCCTTATGACGATCAAAGTGACTTTCAGAAAGTAGCTTTGTGAGTGGGTCTGCTATGTTGTTATGTGTGTCAACTCTATTTCAATATAATACAAGAAATGTTACCGTGCTCCCACTAACCCTTTTGTAGACGTATGGTTCATCTACGTTTTTGATAAAATCAAACTCTTTGATTGTCTCATCAAAACGGATGTTCCATCTACGAGAAGCTTGCTTTAAACCACATATGGTTCACAGCAGCTTACACACTAGGTTTTCATTTCCCTTGGAAAGAAAACCATCTGGCCATTTGCCAGATCTCATAGTCGTAGTAAGCAGCAATCGCAAGCAAAATCCGAACTGATTTTAACAGGGGTACAGGTAAAAGTTTTCATCAAAGTCAATCCATTGCCTTTGTTTGAATCCTTTTGCCACAAGCCTGGCCTTATAGGTCTCCACCTGGCCATCTGCTCTAATCATTCTTTCGTTTACCGTATACATAGATTCCTTTTCGGATTTCATGGCACTATGCCATTTCTCTGAATCAACACTACTCATAGCCTCATTATAGGTCACATGGTCGTCATCATCAATGATCGACAACTCATTGTCATTTTCAATGACAAGGCCATATTACCTCTCAGGTTGGCGAGACACTCTCCCTGACCTACGAATGGGCTGTTCCACAGAAGGTTGTTCAGTCAGAACAGGTGTTTCCACTTGATCCGTAGTAGTTTGTGCTTCTTGAACTTCATCAAGTTCAATTTTGCTCCCACTGTTTCCTTCAAGGATAAACTCCTTTTCCAAGAAGGTAGCATGTCTAGAGACAAACACCCGATGATCGGTATAAAAGTAAAACCCTAAAGTCTCTTTAGGATATCCCACAAAACTACATTTTACGGATCGATATTCCAGCTTATCTGGGTCAACTTACTTGACATAAGCTGGACATCCCCAAATCTTAACGTGTTTAAGACTCGGTTTCCTTTCTTTCCATATCTCATACGGAGTTTGAGGAACAGATTTGGAAGGCACCTTATTCAGTAAGTATGCTGAGGTTTCCAATGCATAACCCCATAGGAATACTGGAAGATTCTCATAGATCATCATGGACCGAACTATGTCTAACAAAGTTCGATTTCTCCTTTCAGATACCAATCTGGAGGAGTCCACTGTGAGACTATACCATTTACTTTGAGATAATCTAGAAACACTCCTTTAAAGTATTCACCACTTCGATCTGATCGAAGAGTTATAATACTATGTTTGGTTGATTCTCCACTTCATACTTATACTCTTTGAACTTTTCAAAGGCTTCAGACTTGTGTTTCATCAAACACATATCCAAATCCAGATCTATCATCTATGAAAGTAATGAAGTATGAAAATCCACCCATGGCTTGCGTAGACATTGGTCCACATACATCTGTGTGTACCAATCCTAGCAAATTTGCAGTCCTCTCTCCATGTCTACTAAATGGAGACTGCAGTGCCACTATAAAGTGAGATTTTCATCATCTCTTTTCTTTTATTAGTTTGTTCAATCTGAAGTAAATTATGTCACATTTATACAGACCATTATTTAAAGCACCACGTCCATAAAAAATATTATCTCTAAGAATAGAACATTCATTATTCTCAATAATAAATGAAAATCCAGCCAAGTCTAACATGGGAATAATATTCCTCACAATCGAGGGAACGAAATAACAATTATTTAAAACAATAGTCTTGCCCGTAGGCATATGTAAATGAAATGATTCTACATCTACAGCAGCAACTCTTGCTCCATTTCCCATCAGTAGAATCACCTCCTCTTCTTCAAGAGTCCTACTTCTCCTTAGTCCCTGCAACAAATTGCAGATTTGAGAACCACAGGAGGTATCTAATACCCAAGTATAAATTGATTTAATGACATATTCACTTCTATCATGAACATACCTGAATTAGAAGCGATAGTCTCACTACCCTTCTTCTTCTTCAATTCTGCAAGGTAAACCTTGCAGTTCCTCTTCCAGTGCCCCACCTTGTTACAGTGAAAGCAAACAACTTTGCTCTTGGGGTCTTCAGCTTTTGGTGGAACCGGTTTTTCTTCACCTACTTTCTTCTTCTTGGAAGAGTTCCTCTTCCTTTTCTTAGGATTGGAACCTTCACCAATTAGAAGAACAGAACTCTTCTTAGGGGGGAAATTCGATTCCGCAGTCTTCAACATGTTGTGGAGTTCAGGCAGGCTGACATCCAACTTATTCATATGAAAGTTCACAACAAACTGCGAGAACTGAACTCGGAAGCGATTGCAAGACCAAGTCTTGCCTCAGCTCCCCATCCATGGCAAAACCAAGTTGTCCAAGACGTTCAATCAAATTGATCATCTTAAGTACATGGTCATTCACAGATGATCCCTCAGACATCCTACAACCGAACAGCTCCTTCGGTATCTCATATCGAGCTGTCCTCCCTGCCACATCATACAACTCTTGTAGATACATGAGGATAGTGTGAGCATCCATATGCTCATGTTGCTTCTGTAGCTCAATGTTTATGGAAGCTAGCATGATGCATTGAGCAACATTTGCATCATCTATCCACTTACGATACACAACATGTTCATCATTATGCGCATCGCTAGCAGGTTCAGTAGGCTTAGGTGAGTCAATCACGTATTCCAACTTCTCAATCCTGAGAACAATTCTCAAGTTTCGAAGCCAGTCAGCATAATTAGGACCAGTCAACTTGTGAGCATCTAGTATGCTCCTGAGTGATACTGCAGAAGACATAATGTATATTGTAAATCTGTAAATGATAAACACATAACAACACTTAGCAAATATTCGATTTCATTTTAAAACACTATATGAATCGGGTCTTTATTCATAAGTGGCTCCCACTAGTTTATCTAATTTATTCAACCCCCTACGTGAAAAATTAAGCATTCATAATGCTAGTGGGAATAGGGATCCTACATTCCATTACACAACCCCGGTTGTAGCACGAACCGCCATGTAATGTTCAATAGGCAGACAACTCTTGTCAATTACATCTTATGTTATTCCCTAATCAAACTTTAGCCTCTTGAATAATTGAGTCACGGCTGTGGCACGATAAACTCAATATTCTAAGTCAAGTCTAACCCAACATTCCATACAATTGAATCAGTCTCCAACGGCCCACGACTGTGGCACGTACTGACCTTTAGATTCTAATTCAACGTACACATCTCTATGTAATAGACAAGTATTTCTTATTTCAAAATCAAAGCCCTCGGCTGTAGCATGAACCGACAATGATTCAAAAATAAGAACTACTTTCTATCATGTTAGAAGGCTATGACCGACACAAGCCCGTTGTGTCATTGGCCAATTACTACTTGATATTATTTAATTTTAGAGGGATTATATTACGTTACAATCATAATTATATTATAAAGAGATTCTTCCTTTTAAATTAAATATTTCAAATCAATAATCAATAATAAGATGATTCCCAGATCGGGTGGAGCATTGTCAAGAGGCGTCACTTAATAACCCTTTCTTAGAGATAGAAATCTGTTGTTGACAGAATCATCCTTTCTCTCATATCAAAAATTCATATTCAATTACGTGTTTCATAAACACAAGAATCTCATGATTGTATTCATAATATTATTATTAAGGTTATGAAACAATTTCATTGTACTAGGTTGTCTAACAAACGCCTTATGTTCATTTAAGTTCACCTAAATCTATCATCGCATGATAAACTACGCATATATCACATATATCAACATGAATAAATATCAAGGTAGGCATGTTACATCATCTAGCATATTGGTCTAAGTATTATACATCTCTATGTATCACATGAAGCATTTAAAAGCAATTCAAACAGTCAAAAATAGCTTTATAACACTTCTATTAGCTATAAACAATTCAAAACAATTTCATAAAATATCATATAATATACCATTAGAAGCGTCTCGAAAAGACGAATCCAACGGCACCAAAATCACCCAATTCTGAGCTTCCACGCGCCCTCACGTGCCAAAAGAAGCTTCCCCACGCGCCCCCACGCGCACACGCGCTGTCACGCGCGTGTGTGACTGTCTTCCACGCGCCCCCACGCGCACACGCGCGTCACGCGCCTAACCCCCTATGCTGACGTCAGCACGACGTCATCAGCGTGTGTCTACCACGCGCCGCACGTGGCACGCCAGCGCGTGAGCCCCACGCGCGCGTGGTCGACGCTCGGTCCTTCGTTCTGTTTTCAGTCAATCGCCGTCTTTTCTCGCACGGAATTCCATGCCGCCGTCCCTGTCAACTCTTTCTTTTTCCGTGCAGCACAGACAGCCACAGAGATGCAGATAAACAAATATATATACATACTTACAATATCATATATATATACTTATTTAATTACGAATTTAATTGCAACAACTTCAAAAATTCATAATAAAAAATCTATACATCATAAAATTATGAAAAAAATATCCAGACGATCTACAACATTTGTAGAACCCATATCAACATTCAAAATTATTCTGAGAAACGATTTCTCATCAGATAAAATTAATCCATGATATAACTTGTAAAAATCATAATTAATTCATACAAGCACCTAAAATTCTGAAATTTTTACCACAGATCTATATGCATACAACCTAGGCTCTGATACCATTGTTGGACTTTAATCGCAGTGGAGGCATGGTAAAACACTTTTACATATATAAAATCCAAATAAAAACATATAAATCGTGGTAAAAACATAGGGATCGATTACTAACCTTTAATAGCGATCCAAGAGCAACGATCGGAGATCCTTAGCAGTTGCTCCTTAAACGTGAAGCACTCCACCGGTATCCACCAAGAAAACGACGTTAAGAAGGAGAAGGAGGTGGAGAGAATTAGGTTTTATAAAATTTTGGGGTTAGAATAAAAATAGGGTTTATAATAGTATATTTATAGGCAACATTTTCAGCTGAAATTTTCCCATAAATATTATTATTATTATCCCATTTATTATTCTCATTAATAATTAAAACACCTTTTAATTATTAATCCTTTTTCTAAACACTTTAGAAATAATTCTCTCTCTTGATTTAATTTCCAAAAAATTAAATCCTTAATTAATAATATTAAGAACTTTTTTTAATTAATTTATAATCAATTAAATCTCATTTAATCAATTATTAAATTTGCAAATTAATTATTTATTTCACAAATAAATAATTATTAGCCATTATTAATTAATTCCTCCACCATTAAATCATTCTCTTTTTATGGTGTGACCCTGTAGATTCAATATTAAGCCGGTAGTAGAAATAAATAATAATAAAACTATTTTATCATTATTTATATAAATTCTCTAATTTATTAAATATGATTAATTAATTAATCACATTTATTCTACATCGTGAGGGATACTTCTCAGCATATCGCGACTATCCGGATAATACGAATTCACTGCTTAGAATACCAAGAACCTATTCAGTGAATAGTTACTGTACAATAAACTCCTTCTACCCTACAATGTCCCGATTAAATACAAGGCATGGATCTCGTGTCAAGCCTATCTAATTCAATCACTTGCTTACCATTTACTATGCGTAGTTCTATGCAAATTAGAAACTCCTTTCTAATTTCATTTACTCTGGCCAGAGATTCCTGAACTAGCATAAGTGGATCAGCCTTGAACATTCGCTTCCTTCACTGGAAGGGGTAGATCCTTTATTGATCATACACTATCTTCGTGTACAAATTCCTATACCCAGTAGAGCCCTAATAATTGTCCCTGGAGACTAAGAACTAAACCAAAGTATAGTTCAGTGTACACAAGATGACTATGAAGACCTCAAGTCTAAGGATACCTGTACAACTATCACTATGTGAACAACTGCTGACACGTGAGTGAACTCCATCAGTTGTTCAGCTGGGCGAGTCATGTTCAGTGAACTTATTCTATAATAAACACCTACATACTAGCTATAGTGTCACCACACAAATGTCTATGAGAACAGACATCCTTCATAATGAAGCAAGCATAGTATGTACCGATCTTTGCGGATTATTAATTACCAGTTAGTAATCCTATGACCAGGAACTATTTAAGTTTAGAGTTATCATCTTTTAGGTCTCACTATTATGATCTCATCATAATCCATAAAAAGCTTTACTCTAAACTATGGTATATCTTATTTAAACACTTAAATAGATAAAGCCCGTAATAAAAACAAAACTAGTCTTTTATTAATATCAATGAAATCAAAACAGATTACACAGGAAGTTATTCCTAAATCCTAATATATGATTGGACTTAGGACATATTCCTTTCAGAGTCTGACAAGGCATATTTGATCAGACTGGATCAGGACATAAGGAAAGCTAAAATTAATGATCTCAGGGCTGCAATCTTTCAAACTGGTGAAGATTCTGCAGAACTTAAAGATGCTAAAAGGAGGATGGTTGATGAACTCAGATATGCTCAGAGATGTTTGTTGAAGAACTATCTCAGAACAACTCCTGACATCAGAGAGATCAGAAGATGAAGCCAAGTCAAGATCTACAACTGCTCAATTTCTGATATGAATACAGACTGAAGTTGTTATCAGAAGTTAAAGTTGGTAAAGCTTTAAGGACTGTAAGTTGTAGTTATCTAGTCAAATTCTCATGCATTTGTACTTAATGTTTTTGACATCATCAAATATCTGTTAACTTGTATATTATGCTAATTTACAAGTTGGGGGAGATTGTTAGATATATTTAATAATGTCATGACTAATGTGATTTATGTTTAGTTTTCAGATCTTACTTAAACAGGACAAATCAGTACTTAACTGAAATCAGCACTTATACTGAAGTCAGAACTTAAGTCGTCAGTACTTAAGGTTCAGGAGATATTTATCAGAAGATAATATCAGGACTTGAAGGAAACATTCAGATAATAAGGAAGGCAGCTGATTTACAGGAAGAGAAGATCGAGACAAACATAAGAAGAGATATGCATGAAGAAGGAATTCTATGAAGAATAGAATACTTGGAAGAAAAGATATCTGATTGATATATTTTAGGAAGCAGAATTATATTCCATATCAATTAGCGATTATCTTGTAACTGTGTAGTATATAAACACAGACATAGGGTTTACACTATAAGTGTTAACATTATCGAGAAGATTATTATTTGTAACCCTAGCAGCTCTCGTGATATTTGTTCATCACTGAGAGAGGACTATAACATACTGTAACATAGTTTATTGTTTTGAATAAAGTTTGTTTTCTGTTACTTGAGTTATTAAAGTTCGATTTGATTGTGCTATACACTATATTCACCCCCCTCTATAGTGTGTGTGACCTAACATTGGGGAAGACGACTGTAAAACTTACAGTTCAGTCCCTCAAGTTTTGCGAACATTGCATCTTTAGTATTCATGTTTTAAAAACTTTTAAAAATCGGATTTATGTTTTAAAAATATTCAAAAATCGGATTTCTGTTTTATAATTTTCAGAAAATGTATTTTCTTTTTATAATTATTTTTAGAAATTTTTTTTATTTATTTTAAATTTCAAAATTTAGTATTTAATTTTTTTACTTAAAAATAAACCTTAATTATTTAATTAATTAATTTTAGTTGATAATTAATTTTTTAATTTGTCAATTAATTTAAATCTTAATTGATTAATTAATTTAATTAAATATTAATTGATTTTAATTGATTTATTAATTAGATTTAATAATTTAAAATTAATTTAAAAATTCCGAAAAATAGTTTGGAGCTTTAAAATATTATTTTTAATTATTTTCAAGGCTCGATAATTATTATAAAATTATTTTAAAGTCAGATTCGGGTATTCGAACCCTATTATTTAATCATAAAATGATTCGGAGACCCGTTTGAGTTCCGAAAAATGTTCAAAAATTCATAATAAATCAACTGTTCGTCCGTTTAATACGAGACAAACGCCTCTAGACTCAGAAAAATATATTGCTTCTATTAAAAATATTTTCGAGACCTAAATTCCTTTGTATCTAAAGGATATTTATTTTATGGATCATTTCGAGTCAATAGTTGTTCGATAAAAATATTCTTTTTGACCCGATTTCCATTCTAAACGTATTAAGACCTATCTTTTATCGATTCAACTTATGTGCTAAATGAATTACGTGATTATGTGTTTTATGATTACATGCCCTATGTGTACGTGTTATGTGAATAATAAGTCAGCGTGTCTTTTAAACATTATCTGATTGTGATGTGATCCTTATCTATTTTTATCGAGCGGGTAGGCGATATGAATAAATGTATAGACTAGACAATTATATGTTATCAGTTCATTCAATAGTCTCTTTTATGATAGATACACATAGTGCGAGGCATTCAAAGCCAGACAGGAATTATAGATGTAAAGAATGATTTCGTGTAGTAATGAAACGAGTGGATTCAAAATAAAGATAAACCTAAGAGGGTAAATTATAAGAAAGGTCAAGTAGCCTGTCAAGGAAAATACAGATACAACAGGACTGAGTGTTATGGAAGCTATTTAAAGATCAGAGGATTATCAATTGAGGCAAGTATTCCTAACCTTTCTCCGAAAATACTGCAAATATTTATTCGCTTCTATTCTAAGTTCAGAATAGTTAACTGTTTTATATTTCGCTACAATTACTCTTATTATGCCAGTTCTTTTCATTATTGTTCCTATAATTTGATTGCTCTCTTGAGCAAATACCCATTCGTTCAGGTTATTTGCGAACCCTGATTTGGGATGTTTTGAAATCAAAATAATCTGATATCAAAATACTCTACGGGCTGGACAATTATTATGAAGACCAGTGATGAGCTGGATCCTATGGGCCGGAGATGGACCGGACCTTTAGGCCATAGTTGCCTGGGTACCCCATATGTTGGTTGGGTCTATGCAGTTGGGTATTGATCTGTGCTATCTCCTGACTGATCAGCAGGTTATAGTGCATATGTTAGTTTCTAGTGTTCAGCCTAATTTATTGTTGATCGCCATTAACGACATTCCTTCCGGGATAGTTCATAATTACAAACTCAAACAGAGATTTGAATCAAAAGGATGAAATATTGAAACAATCACTGTTCTTTTACAGAAAAATGTGATTTATGATTAAAGGCCAATGAGGGCCGATGTTTTGTCCGTTCAACTATTTAAATATGTAAAGACGTTTTTTTTAAAATCATTCAACAATCGTTTCTAGGAGTTTTCTGATCTGATACCTGGAAACCATTTATGATACTTGCTGGGCATTTTTGGCTCACTCTTGCTTTGTGAACTCTTATTTCTTTCAGTATCATATGAGGGCAAAGTGAATAGCTTTTAATAGACAACAAAAGTGGTGAGATTCCAGCTGAAGAAATTTGGAGATGCCAGAGTGATCAATATAAGGAAATTAGGAATGAGGTAATGAAATTGTATTTAGACAATGTAAATTATAGAAGGTTAGATTTTTGTTTCATACTATAACCTGTAAGCGATCCTGAATATGAGGGGTTATACGTATATTATTTTAATATACAGGTTTTTATTATTATTTAAAGTTGTGTAGTGACACCCAATCCTGACCCTGGATTTGGGGGTGTTACATATAATATATATAATATATGATATATATATCATCAAACACAGATACAACCATATATAAGAATTTAAAGTTAAAGAATTTGGAATTTTAGGATTTTAGGATATAATATATGTCATTAAACGTAGAAACAACCATATATAATTTGTAGTAGCCACTTGTACTCTTGTAGTACATTTAATTTTTACAAATTTCTAAAACTTGATAATCATAATTGTAATAAAATATATTTATTTATCATTTATCGTACAAGTCGATGGTTGAACCGCAAGTCGATCCGTACCAACCGCAATCGCGCGGTTCAAAATGTCAGACAAGAGACTCTTGACCTACGTACGCACGTAGACATGTTTCAATGATATGTAAACTGACAATTTATTTATATAACAAACTTATTCATATCCAATAAATGGATAGGAAATATACCGAAAACTCGGCAACATTTCCTCTATTTATTGAACTATCCACCTGTTTCCAATCTCAATGAACAATCAAATATATAGTAAAGATCAGCTTTGACTTGCTTTAAACACATAAGAAAATCTGCCTTGACTTGCAGTAAACACATAATTCAAGTATCATATAATTCATATAATACATGACTTAGATCGTCAAAACATTTGACTCGATATGTTTAAAACTGAAAATCGAGTCCAAATATGACTTTTTGATAAATACGCGATTCAAAACTGACTTGCAAAATAAGAGACCTTTCGAAAAAAGGTATTTTTGTCTCAATTTTTTTTAATAGAAGCAGAATATTTTTCTGAGTCTAAACGCGTACGTTTCTTATTAAACAGATGAACGGTCTATTTTCTACGAATAAAATAAGAATAATTCAATTAATAAAAATATTAATTAAATATTCAATAATATATATATATATATATATTTAAAAAAAACTCAAAATAATCCTAAAATATTATTTTACTTAAATAAAAATAATTACACTTCATTCAACTATTTATAAATAAAATTAATTGATTAAATGAATTAATCAATTAATTAAATGAATAAATAATTAATCAAAACAAATTACAAATAATTAAGTCAAATTATGATTTTGGAAAAAAATAAAAGATAATGATTTGAAATTAAAATAGAAATTTTACAAAAAAAATCGAATAACGTCTTTGTAAAACGGACTTTTTCCCGGGGTTAGAACCCCTCAAAATCAATCACAAACAAAACAATCCAACTATACTCTAATAAAATCAATAAATTTTAAAACACGCAATAATTTATATTTGCACATAGACACGCCAGAAACAAAAAACATGGCCAAAAGCGACTTCTACAAAAATTTCTAAAAATTATAAAATAAATATATAAACACTAACATGCTATAATATACCCAAGTACAAAAACGGAATTTTCAAATCGTTACCCAAAATAAATTCTGATCACCCCAAGAGATTATTTGATTTCCAGAAAATATCTCCATAAAAATCTGAAATTCATGGCCATAGACATACACACGCTGAAACGCCATGTGGAGTAATCAACACCGTCAGAATCCTTTTTTACGCTCCGAAAATAAATCAACACGGAAATATGCTCCGAAATTTTATTTTCAAAACCTCGCAATATAAATACCTATGCGTAGATATCGAAGTGCTGATCATTTTTATATATAACAATTGAAATTTGGACAGACAGTTTGGGAGATATGAATTTTTGAAAATTAAAAGTATAAAAATATACGGGGAGAGGGGAGAGCTTAGAGATAGAGAAGAGTGGGAGGGATGGGGACTCGGGAAAACATACAAGGAGGAGGGGAGATTTGGTTGGGTAAAAGAAATAAAATGGGTGGTTTATGGGGGGGTACGTGGGTAGGTTAGATTACTAACACATTTTTAAAAAAAACTAAAATCAATACAACAGAATCAATTAGCCCAAAATTAATAATTAACGGGGAAAAATATTTAATTAAATAAATATAAAATTTATATCAAAATTCTCAAAAAAATATGAATATTCTAAAAATGCCAAAACACTGGATATTCGAATGATCTTTAATTTTATAAAAATAGAATTACGAAATTTACGGACTTTGACGTCCTGATGGGGTCCCGGTCCGATCATTTTTAATAAACCAAAATATTTGCTAAATTAACAATAAACCCCGAAAGCACATATAATATATTCAGATGCATAAAAAACGAGATAAAAAAAGTACGTCGATAAAAACGCACTTTAACACGCGCCCCGATTGCGGATAATTTCATACAAATGCATTTTAAACACATAATGAGTATCCGAAAAATACTCCGGTCCTTCTAGGACCATATACAAATCCACCGCATGTTAAATCGTGGCCAAACACATTTTAAATAATATTAAACATATTATTATTCATTTAATATGTAACAAAATAGCTTTATAATATTATTTTTAAATATTTTCAAACCTTACCCTATACCCAGGTGAACACGGTTAAAATACCAAATAATATTTCTGACATAGATAAATTATTAAGGCAAGTGAAATATCCACCCAATCCCCAAGACTGGAAAATACACTTAGTTTTAACGATATTGATAAAATAATCAGCTTTCAGATACAATTTTCAAATTGTAAAAGTAATTAAATACTTTCACAATACTAACAGGGATCGGGACCAACTACCAATTAGCACATTACCATTTAATGAAATGAACACGTCAAACAAGAATAAAATATCCACAATTGTATTCCGTCTAAATCAGAAAATCATATAAACATATTCAAGGAATAATAATATTAATTGCTAAAAATTCGGGATACCACAATCTACCCACCTTATAAGGATTCCATCCTCAGAATTAGCAGAAGAGAGCACTAGGGATCTTCTGGCCAACTTTCCAATCTTGCATACTTAACTTTTCTCTAAATTTCAAATAACATTGAAATTCCTTATACAAC
Source organism: Apium graveolens (assembly GCF_009905375.1). Lineage (NCBI taxonomy): Eukaryota > Viridiplantae > Streptophyta > Magnoliopsida > Apiales > Apiaceae > Apium > Apium graveolens. The sequence continues at coordinate 103,590,574 of NC_133649.1, read as the reverse complement.
ACAGTTATCAGGAGAGATTCACTCCTTACCATTGTTCCTTCCACATATCATTTGACCAATTTCTCAACAGAATATCCATTATTGATAGAGAAAAAGATAGAGAGGGATAAAAAGAAAGAAAAAGAAAAGGAGATAAAGAGAAAGAAAGAAAGAACAAGCTGACTTCGTTATACACCACTGATATTATAAATGCATTGCAATTCACTGTACGTTCTGGGTAATCCCATCACAAAGTCTTACTTTGACTTGACTAGAATAACTCATCTCAAATCGATTGTCATACCTTTAAATATTTTAAATGATAAAATAGTGAAGTTCTGGAAAGAAAAGGATCTCATATCTAACACATGTTTCACACCTGGAATTTTCAAAATATGAATTTTTGAGTAAAATTTGTTGGAACAAAAGAATAACCGAGAGATCAATATGATCAAAAGAACTTATGTTGTGTGCCTTAGTTAAGAAACTTACAAGTGAAGGTAATTAGCCTTTTTGTAATGCACAACACACCAGTGATGGCGTCCCGTCAGACTTCTATCACACAGACAGAGAGTCCTAGCATCCCATATAAATAAGGTTGTTCATCTTAGTAAGAGTAAAAGAATATGATAAGAATTCAAAATCAGGTGAATAATTAAGGGTTTATAATAAATGCCTTGTTAATGCAACCCTCGAATTAAAACTGAAAAGATTTCAAAGCTGATATTTATAGAGGAAATGATATCCAGAAAACAAAATTCTGGCACAAAATGGCCAAGTGATGTCACATACCAACTATCCACCATATAGGAAAAGTGGAAGTCCAATATCATAACTTAACAGAGCTATCAAATCCTGAAAATGGGCATCATGACAGTCTCTGGCACATTTAAAACACATACGTGATTTGCAAATAAGTGTCAGGGAATATATTCTCTAACATATATCTCTATTTGAGGGATGTCAAAATAATTAATATAGAGAGAAGGTATTGCCAAAGTCTTCATACTTATCTTCATTATCGATTTTTCAAATGAATCGTCATCTGCTTCCAAAGTCTTGTTCTCCGTATCTTCAATTTATTGATAATCTACGTCGTCATCGATTCATAGTAGCCTCAGAATATTCCACAATAGGCATTCGTAGCTGCCAGGAATTCTATCTAGTTCCGCACAATAATCTCAAACGAGTACGCCTATCTTAACTTACTAATTGGTACTATATCCAATAGTCCAACACGAACTCGATATAAGCTCTGGCGTCCTTACATAACTATACAGACTCTTACACACTCTCGTTTCTAGTTTATCATAACCTTAGCTCTGATACCATCCTGTGACGCCCCTAAATTCGGGGTTAGAGGATTTGGTCGTCATGATGAAACCTCAATCCAAATTAACTTGTTTAACAAGAAACAATTCTTAATAATTAAAATATAACATCTGCGACCCCAAAACTACACCAAGATCTTTTTAGGTTACAGTTCTAGTAAAAGGAAATCCAAATTTCATAAATAAATTTTTCACTTCTTTTAAAACATCTTTTTCAATAAATTACAAACTCCAAACTAAACTCGCTAGTATAACTTCGAAAGGAAGTATATTATGCCCAAATATCCGATAATACAACTATAATATATATATACAAAAATCTTTACATCACAGAACTTACTCTAGTTCCGCAAACCCTAGACCAACCACCTTCCAAAAGCTTCTTCCTTTGCTTTCTCGAATTACGCAGCTAAACAACGCAAGCTAATCCGCACTAGTAGGTTAAATTTTAATACAAGCAAGTAAGAGCGAAAGAAATGCTCAGCAAGTTCAGTATAACATATATATAATCTTTTTGATATAAAAAACAACATCTGCAATAGAGTAGAACATTTAAAATCACAACTGCTGAATTAGAAAATTTGTTAAGGAAAGTTCCTTAAATGTATTCAAAACTCTTTTGATTTTTTTGAGCGAAAATGTTTCAGCAATATTTTGAATCTCGACGAGAATAAAACCTGTAAAACAATGTTTACAAGAATATCGTAAACAACAATATGGAACAATGATTATGCTAATACAGAAAAAACAACAGATAATCGATGATATCTGAATAATAACTGAAGCTAACAGTAAGCTTATAAAATAGTAAGCAATAAGTTTTAGATTGGGAATCACAACATTCCGGCAAATGCACTATGACATGCTGATTAGAAATTGTGATAGAGCTGGATCATGATTTATAAAATTAATGTCCCAAACATGAGTACTCAAATAAAAGCTACATATCAGCCACAACCGGTATATACTTAAATAAAAAGGCACATTGTGGCAAAGGACAAAATTGTATTACCATATTTCAGTTAATACAAAGCCCTAATGCTGGACCTTTCCACCGGGTCACTTACGCATCATCCAATAAAATTATTTTTCTTTCATAAAGTAATGAAATCAATCGATATCCTTTTATAATCAACTCCCCATTTCTCATGGTCCGGAGTAATCTCAACAACTGATGGCGAGATAACTAGTAAGATTAGTTATTCGCTAAATATCAATATCAAGTTCCACTCTATAGAGTGAAATGGAATAACATAGTTATTCACTATCTATCAGAAATTATATTATGTTCTAGCAGAACAATTGCTAGAATAGCATGATTTCCATCATCCAATGATTATATGCATGCAATGTCTTCCAAAATCTTTATAAAATAGTTTAATCCAGATATATAAACATATAACTATTCTGGAAGTAGAATAGCATATGAAAACTTGCATAATCATAATTAAGAAGATTGATAAGTAAAACATTAAACTATTATAGAATTATAATAGTATAGTAATACATGCCTTTGGTTTTTAGCAGTTAAGCACACTCGCAATAACACGACTATCTTGTTTTGACGTCTCATGGCATCACCATCTTTTATTCCCACAATTCACTGATATGTTGGTCCAGCGATTGCTAGAAGCCTGATATGCATTAGTGTTCAACTTTACTCTGGATCCCACTATTTGAATCTTGATTGTCTCGAATAACTCGTATCTATAATTAAAAGATACAACCTTAATCGTCTACACGATAATTACTAGACGAAGTATGGGTAAAAACGTCATTGTCTACCTAAATGATAACCCACACATAAAGAAACAGTCAGACACAATACTCTTGACCCACGTATGCACGTAGACATGTTTTAGTAATATGTAAACTGACAATTTATTATATAAAAAACTTATTCATATCCAATAAATGGATAGGAAATATACCAAAAATTCGGCAGCATTTCCTCTATTTATCGAACTATCCACCTGTTTCCAATCTCAATCAACAATCAAATATATTGTTAGGTCATACAACACTGTAGAAGGGGGTTGAATACAATGTTTATACAATCAAATTGATTTGAACACAAGTCTGTAACACATATCAAGTATATTCAATAAACTCTGTTACAATATGAACTGTTGTTCTCTCTCAGTGATGAACAAATATCACTAAGAGCTGCTAGGTCACAAAGAATAATATTCTCGATAATGATAACACATATAGTGTAAACCCTAAGTTGTGTTTATATAGTACACAGTTACAAGATACATTCTAATTGATATGGAATATAATTATGTCTCCTAAAATATATGAATTAGATATCTTCTACAAGTCTTCTAGTCCTCTAACTCTTCATGCATATCTTCTTTTGTTTTAGTCCAGATCTTCTCCTATAAATTAGCCGCATTCCTCATCTGAAAGTCTTCCCGCACTTAAGTACTGATATGTATCTTCTGAAATCTTAAGTTCTGATATTAAGTTCTGACTTCAATAAGTTCTGATTTCAATAAATCCTGACATGTCATGTTGTTAAGTTCTGAAAACTAAACACAAATCATATTAGACATGACATCTCAAATATATCTAACATATATAATAAAGATCATCCTTGACTTGCTGTAAACACATAAGAAAATCTGCCTTGACTTGCAATAAACACATAATTCACGTATCACATAATTCATATTAACATGACTAAGATTGTCAAAACATTTGACTCGATATGTTTAAAACTGAATTCGAGTCAAAATACGACTTTTCGATAAATACGCTACTCTGCAAAACAAGTGACCTTTCTAAATAAAAGTATTTGTGTTTCGAAAGTATTTTTAATAGAAGCAGAATATATTTCTAAGTCTAGACGCGTTCGTTTCGTATTAAACGGATGAACGGTCTATTTTCTACAAATAAAATAAGAATAATTTAATTAATAATAATATTAATTGAATATTTCATACCAATATATATTTTTTAAATAACTCAAAATAATCCTAAAATATTATTTGGCTTAATTATAAATAATTACACTTCATTCAACTATTAATAAATAAAATTAATTGATTAAATAAACTAAACAATTAATTAAATGAATAAATAATTAATCAAAACAAATTATAAATAATTAAATCAAATTATGATTTTGGAAAAAAATAAAAGATTTGATTTGAAATTAAAATAGAATTTTTTTAAAAAAAATCGAAATAACGTCTTTGTAAAACAGACTTTTCCCCGGGGTTAGAACCCCTCAAAATCAATCACAAACAATACAATCCAACTATACTCTAATAAAATCAATAAATTTTAAATACGCAATAATTTATATTTGCACGTATAAACACTCCAGAAACAAAAAACATGGCCAAAAGCGACTTCTACAACAAATTCTAAAAATTATGAAATAAATATATAAACACTAACATGCTATAATATACCCAAGTACAAATACTGAATTTCCAAATCGTTACCCAAAATAAATTCTGATCACCCCAAGAGATTATTTGATTTCCTAGAAAATATCTCCAGAAAAATCCGAAATTCATGGCCATAGACATATACACGCTGAAACGCTATGTGGAGTAATCAACACCGTATAAATCCTTTTTTACGCCCCAAAAATAAATTAACACGGAAATATGCTCCGCAAATTTTCTTTTCAAAATCTCGCAATATATATATACCTATGCATAAATATTGAAGCGCTGATCATTTCTATATATAACAAATGAAATTTGGACAAACGGTTTGGGAGATATAAATTTTTGAAAATTAAAAGTATAAAAATATACGGGGGGGAGGAGATAGCGGAGAGACAGAGAGGAAGGGGAGGGAAGGGGACTTGGGAAAACAGAAAAGGAGGGGGGGAGATTTGGCAGGGTAAAAGAAATAAAAGGGGGTGGTTAACGGGGGTGGTGGGTGGGGGTACGTGGGTTGGTTAGATTACTAACACGTTTTTTAAAACTAAAATCAATACAACAAAATCAATTAGCCCAAAATAAATAATTAACGGGGAAACATATGTAATCAAATTAATATAAAATTTATATCAAAATTCTCCAAATTTTTTGAATATTTCAAAAATGCGATAACACGGGATATTCGAATGATCTTTAATTTTATAAAAATAGAAGTACGAAACTTGCGGGCTTTGATGTCCATATGGGGTACTAGACCGATCATCTTTAATAAACCGAAATATTTTCTAAATTAACAGTAAATCCCGAATATATATATATATAATATATGCAGATACACACAAAATGAGATAAAACAAGTACCTCGATAAAAACGCACTTTAACACGCGTACAGATTGCGGGTAATTTCATACAAATGCATTTTAAACACGTAATGAGTATCCGAAAAATACTCTGGTCCTTACAGGACCATATACAAATTCACTGCATGTTAAATCATGGCCAAACACATTACAAATAATATTAAACATATTATTATTCATTTAACATGTAACAACTTTAAAATATTATTTTTAAATATTTTTTAAACCTCACCCTATACCTAGGTGAACACGGTTAAAATATCAAATAATATTTCTGACACAGATAAAATATTGAGGCGAGTAAAATATCCACTCGATCCCCAAGACTGAAAAATACACTAAGTTTTACCGATACTGATAAAACAATCGGCTTTCAAATTAAAATCCTTAAATTGTAAAAGTAATTAAATACTTTCACAATACTAACAGGGATTGGGACCAACTACCAATTAACACATTACCATTTAATGAAATGAACACGTCAAACAAGAATAAACTATCCATAATTTTATTCCGTCTAAATCAGAAAATCATATAAACATATTCAAGGAATAATAAAATTAATTGCTAAAAATTTAGGATATCATAGTAAAGGAACTTAGGAAGCGATAACTCAACATAATTAGTCACAATAACAGAAGAAGACGATGGAAGCACTAACGTTGTCTTTATCATTAAAACCTCTTTGAATCATTTAGCTAAAGAGTGACCAAATACTTGAAAGTAGGGACCATCATAGATTTAGGCCTAATGCTTGCATCACAAAGAAAAATGCAGACTCTCACAAACTTTATAGGCTTAAGCAAAGTTGATGTTTTGTCCAGTGCGATAAATTTCCGTACAGCTTTGGCTATATACCTAAGACCATTCACCTTCCAGTAAGAGACTGACATATTATAAAACTTTACCCAAATAAGAATGAAATCGATCGAATCCCTCTTTCAAATAACTCATTCCATTCAAGGTAAAACGAAACTGACTTTTCCAAAAATTTTGATTATATTAAATATGCCAAAAATCATTTCAACTTGAACTTCGGTTTTAGTTATCCGGATAAAATATTTTCATATTCTATAGAATTGTATATATATCATCAAAATCTATTTTTAATAAACATAAAATGCTTCATAATTCAAACAAAATAAAATACACATTACATGATATTACAATAATTATATGAACTGATCTTTAGTCACCATTTGGGAATTTCAGTAGGTTCATTTACAATATTAATACTTATTCCTCTAGTTTTGATTATTAGGGAATCATCTATGTTATTGTTAGAGAAATTTGTTCCCACCATTTTATCTTTTGATTCTTTAGATAATTGGTATTAATCACAAGATGTTTTGGGATATGATAATTACATATTCAGTGTCCATCAATTCCGCACTTATAGAAAATATGTTCATTTTCCCTCTTCGTGGTGCCTTTATTTTATTCCGTGTTTCAGATTGTCACTTTAGGCGGCCAGAGTTGTTATAAAGACGAATATTCATGTGGCGCCAATCTTGTTCAAGGTACCGACCTTCGTCTCGTCCACCTTTGATGATGACTCAAACTCTAAGAATGACTCAGACTCTGAGTCAATCTAAATCCATAGTGATTCTTGACAAAGTTTGATATTAGCTTTTCTTCTTTATTCCTCAGGACTTGAGATAGTGTAGCTTTGACTTGCTTCAATTCTTCATTCTGACTTCCAATCTGGTAGATTGCAGTCCTTAGAGCAGAGATATGGTTTCTTTCTAAAATATCACCCAGTCTTATTACCCTTGGATGAGAAGAATCTTCATTGTAGCACATACATTTCTCTTTCGAAATCACTTCAAGTTTAGCAGAATCCTTCTTCATTGGAATTTCACTTCCATCATCTTCAACTATGTTAGGAATGAATTCAGTAACCCTCGAACCAGAAATTCTTGCTTTATCTCTTATGGTCTTTAATATGAAATTTGACCATCTCCTGGTAATATTAGACTTTATCTCTAAAAGATAATAAAAGAATTTAAGTTCTTTCAGAGATTTGTTGATCACATCGGATTCTGACATTTGATATATCCTTCCATCTTCAAGAAATAGAATCAGATTTTCTTTGACATTATGCTTGTCATGAGTATCCAGTACCACTTGAACAGATATAACCTTATCAAGGTGTTTCTATGTAACATCTTCAAGAGGTTTGTCAGTTAACAAAAATAGATCTCTTGTAGCAACTTCAACTCCTATTTTCATCAGAACCTAGCCCTACTCTGTCTCTTGGTTCTCTAGCATTTAACCCAATAGTCATAAAATCAGACATCAATTGGCTTTTCTTTGGATCTGATGATTTGACATTTTTCTATAGAAGTTTCTTTTTATCAGCAACTTTCATTTTGTCTAAATCAACTTGAGCTATGTCAGAGGTTGATGTCTTGATGACTTTATCAAAACTTGTTGTTTCTTCTGTAGCTTGCTGTTCTTCACTCTAAACAACTTGAGCTTTGTCAGAGGTTGTCTTAGATTCTTCAGTAATCTTTCTTCTTATCAGATTCTGAACCGATTCATCTTCAACAAGAGTATCATCATGAACTAGAACCATTTTCACACTGGTTTCATCAGGATTTGAGGAATTTTCATCTCCTGTGGCTTTATTTGTTCATTAACTTTTCCCTTTCCTTTATCTTTGGGATCAATCTCAGTTTGTGATCTAGTCTTTGGCTTTGATGCCTCAGTATTTGATTTCTCCTTAATCGCCTTTTTCCTTAGGCCTTGGAGGTTTCTTTGCAACAGAAGCTTTTGACTTTAGATTTGTCTTCTCAGCTTTAAATCTAGCTTCTTCCTCCTTGAGATTTTCTAAATCTATTCCAGGATTATGTTTCAGAAATAATCTTCTAGCAATCTCTTCATCAAGTGTCTGGATTTTAGGATCCTTGTAGTAGACTGTAGTCTGCTTTCCCTTGAGCTTCAGAGTTTATAGAAACTTTTGAGAGTCTTGACTTCCACCTTGAATCAGAACATCAGGCCTTGTCATCAGACTTTGCTTATCAGAACTTGATATCATACTTTTAGCATTCACAGCATCAGAACTTGACTTGTTCTATATAGAAGATTTGCTAACATCAGAAATTACTTTCTGTGAAGATTTTCCTTGAACTTTCCCTTGACATCTACTCTTATCAGAGTTTCCCTGGTCATCACCTTTATCATCCTTCTTCTTCAGTATTTGAGTAGGTGAGCATTTGGACTTAACTACCTTCTCCCCCTTTTTGGCATCATCAGGTAGTAGGAGAAAGAGAAGAAGTTCTACTCAAGATTGAATTTCATCCAGTTGAGCTTTTTGAGAAGCTTGATTCTGCAGAACCTCATTAATTTGGGCCTGTTGCTATTCTTGAACTTTCTCAATAGCTTCAACTTTCTCAGAAATAGGTCTGATAAACCTCTTTTTATGAAGCTTCGTATCCATATCCAGCTTTTCAGCTTTTTCCAGAAGTTTGTCAACCTTTTCATGAGTTGTAGAGTGTTGACCTTGAAGAGACTTGACACTGAGAGTTGTGACTTTGTGTTGAGTCTTGAAATCAGAATTTATCATCAGCTCATCAAGTTTAGCAATATGCTCTGTTAGAACTTTAGTGCTTACAATGAAATCAGATTCATTCCACTTCTTGGTCCACTCAACCCCTCTGTGAGTTTCTTCCCAAGGAACAGGAGCATCCTTTTCAACAAATTTCTCAATGAGTGCCTCCTTTCCAAGAATATGAGCTGGAGTATCTACTGAAACACTATCTCCAGAACTTGAAGAAGACTTATTATCCTCTGAAAACACAAGAGTGTGTGAGTCTATAGGAGATTCTGGAACAACTTCATCTAAATTCTGATCATCAGAATTTATCTCCAGAATTGGTGTAGAAGGTATCTCAGCCTGTAAGATTGGAAAATTAAATATAGATGGTTGAGCTATTGTTGGAGCTTCCAGATAAAGAACAGCTGGAATATTCAGATTGTGAATATCTATTTCAGAACTTGTGTCTTGTTCTTCAACATTATCTGTAGCTTTGATTGGAGAGACATGAGGTGTGAGCACTGTATCTGGAACAGTGTCTTGAGCTTGAGTTGGGGATGGCAAAGCTTCAATTACAACAGGTTCTGATGAGATCAGAGATTCCTGATCCCCTTCCCCAGCTTCTTCTGTATCCTCAGATGGAGGCTTAGCCATGTTCCTTCCTGCCCTCATTTTCTTTAATCTCCTTGATAGTGAAGGAGTTGCTTCAGCAGCATCAGAACTTACAGTTCTTTTCCTCTTCAAATTACCAGAACCCTCAGCTTCAGTCTTTTTCTGATGGGTTGACCCTTCAGCTTCTTGTGTCACAGGTTCTGATGCATGAACCTGTGCTTCTTCTTTATCTGATTTATCCCTTAGAATCATCATTCTTCTCCTTGGTGGAGATTTAGGAACAAATTTTGAACTAGAAGGTTTGGATCTTGATGCTGTAGCAGATGGTTGTTGTTGTTTGGACTGAGCTGGTTGGAAGTATGTTCAGATTGTAGATTGAGTTGATTGAGGTTGAGAAGTGGTAGGTTGTGTAGGTGCTGATGGAGTTTGGGATGGTTGGATATTAGGATATATGGTAGTATAGGTGTTTGGGTCAGAGTTTACTAAGACCTGTTTGACTGACTGTAGAATTTGGAGGGGTCTTAGTACAACCTTCTTATTATCAGTGGATAATATGTCAGTAAAAGCTCTTTTAGGAAGTTTAAATGGTGGAATTGACTCACTAAAATTCTGAGGTGCATCAGAACAACAGAAACTCTATAAAAGCTGACAGAATCTAGAAAAATAAACTGTATTTCTATCTTCTATCATTCTATCACCTATGAAACCTAGTACAGCACTAGCATAATCAAAATGAGATTGAGTAATTAGAGCATACCCAATTTCCTGACTAAGGATTGGAATTGCATCAAAGTTTGAATATTTGTTTGCAAACGTTCTGGTGATGCAGTCAAAGAAGAAACTCCAATCTTTCCTTATGTATGGCCTCTTCAGTTGTCCCAGCTTGGACAATGATTTTTCATAACCCAGATTGGCCATCATCTGTTTAAGAGTTGGCTCCTCAACTGCTGAACTGTAGACACAGTTTTCTGGAAGATGTAAAGCCTGTCGAATAGTTGATAAGGTAACCGAGTGTTCATCTTCCTCTGTTATAAATATGATTCTTGGGGACCCACCTTGTCCACCATCATCATAAACACCACTCCTCCAAATCTCCAGTACCTGCATTGCTTAAAGTGATTTAGGCTGGGTCAATGCATACCCAATCTAGATGTTAGCAAAAAAGTCATGAATGAAGTGAAGATCTGATGGAGCTTCATCCTTGCTAAGAGTAGCCAAGTAGTTGTTAGGAACAAACTTGGATCCATTGAAAATGATGTCCTTTGGTGCCATTTCTGTGAAAAAATCAAGTGAGAATAGTGTGTACACAAAGTGTTTGATAAAATGCCTGTGAAAAAAATAGAGCTTCAGAGAATATTAGATAGAGAGAGAGAGAGAATAATAGAGATAAGAAAAGAATTAGAAAGTAGGTAAAAGATTGTAAAATCTTTTAATTCCCATATTTATACTCTCTCTACTCAACAGCTCTTTTTGGAAGTAAAATAGAAACTTTACACCTGTCAGCCAGTAAATAGTTAAAGCAGGAGTTAGTGGGCACGAGAAATAAGCAGTAATTATTGTGCACATGCAGTTTTTCAAGGCAAACACATTTCCCACTAACCAAATGATTATAAATGTTTTTATCTCACTTAAATATATTCTGATAAAATATGACCATTACAGTATTTACCACAAATAAGTCAAGTAAATAAATAATGCCACATAAGCATCAGAGTTTCCATCAGGATTTGCATCAGAACTTGGCTATTATCAGAATTTAATGGTCATCAGAATATGGCTTCTATACTCAGAAAATGAATGTTTGTTTCTGTGATTCTTCATACAAATATTGACTTGTTTCTTCATAGTTTAAGCATCAGAACTTTCATCAGAACTTGTCCTCAGAATTTATGCAAATGACACTTAACTGTTTGTCTGAAACAACTTAATCACCACAGTTATTTTCATAATTCATATGGAGTGAGAGTGTGTGCATTAGCAAAATATCATATAAAGATTAAAGTTTGATAAACTTCAGTACATCTTAGAAATAAGGCATAACTCAGAAAAATGCTTAAAATCTGTCATTAATAATGAAGTCTACTATAGAATAAATTTATGCAAGAATCCACCTCAACTGTTTGTGCTCATTTTATGCATCTTTTAACATTATTTTTACAGTGGCTTCTCAGTGTAAGTGAGTCACAACTGCTATCAGAATTTATGCTATTATCAGAGTATTTCTCCAGTAATCATAGAATGTGAAAAGTCACCAAGAAAAATTTATTTGCTTTTCTAATGCATATAACTTAATACTAGCAATGCACTTGGGTCTTCCCTTCCACATCTTTACTCTAGATCTCAAAGGAGTACCTGACTTCAATTTTCTTTTCTTTTCTTTTCTTCAGATAAGTGAGGCTTATCAAGCATGTGGTTCATCCTTAAGATTTACTGACATCAGAATTTGACAGACAAGGAGAAAGAATCTAGTTTGTGACTTAGTAATAAGATACACAAAGTAAATTTGACTAAGCTCAAAATCAGAATTTACTTGTGTTAATGAATTTCCACATAAACAACTAATTCAAACATGGGATTTCTAGTATGTTAAAGACTACTAGGTTAGTATCTAGCACAATAATCCTCATTGGTTTGGATAGTCACAGAATATTCAAAACACTATCAGAGTATATAGAATCACATCAGATAACAATCAATATTTAATATATAACAATTTAAGCACAGATTACATAGAGATAAGACAATCTATAAATACTAATCATAAAGTCTGATGCATAAGAACAAAAACTAAGCAGATTTTTAGAAAGAGCCTGAAACCATTCCAAGTTCATTTACCAGTCTTGTAAAAATAACTTCTCATAGTGGTTTTGTGAAGATATCTGCTAGTTGTTGATCTGTTGGAACAAAATGCAATTCCACTGTACCTTCCATCACATATTCCCTTATGAAATGGTACCATATGCTGATGTGCTTTGTCATTGAGTGTTGAACTGGATTACCTGTCATAGCAATAGCACTTTGATTATCACAGTAAATAGGTATTTTAGAAATTCTAACCCATAGTCCAATAACTGATTCTTCATCCAAAAAATCTGTGCACAACAGCTTCCTGCAGCAATATATTCTGCTTCTGCAGTAGATGTGGAAATTGATTTCTATTTTTTGCTAAACCAAGAAACCAATCTGCCTCCAAGAAATTGACAGCTTCCACTAGTGCTTTTCCTGTCTATTTTGCTACCTGCAAAATCTGCATCTAAGTAACCTATTAGCTTAAAATCTGATTCTTTAGGATACCACAATCCTAGATCAGCTATACCCTTGAGGTACTTGAAAATTCTTTTCACAGCTATTAGATGAGGTTCTCTTGGATCATCCTGAAATCTTGCACAAAGATAGGTAGCATACATGATATCAGATTTACTTGCAGTTAAATAGAGTAAAGAGCCAATCATACCTCTGTAGTTAATAATATCTACTGATGCTCCAGTATCTTCATCTAACTTGGTTGCAGTGGCCATGGAAGTGGATGCAGTTGAACAATCTTGCATTTCAAATTTCTTGAGTAAATTTTTGGTGTACTTAGTTTGACATATAAAAGTACCTTCTTTATTTTGCTTGACTTGAAGTCCCATAAAATAGCTAAGTTCTCCCATCATACTCATTTGATATCTTGACTTCATTAGCTTTGCAAACCTTTCACAGAGTTTGGCATTTGTAGAATCAAATATGATATCATCAACATATATCTGTACCAAAAGTAAGTCCTTTCCATGGTTGAGGTAGAACAGTGTTTTATCAATTGTACCTCTGTGAAATCCACTTTCCAGAAGTAATTGATTTAAAGTCTCATACCATGCTCTTGGAGCTTGCTTAAGGCCATAAAGTGATTTGTCAAGTCTTTAGACATGATTTGGAAATTTTGGATGTACAAATTCTGGAGGTTGTTCAACATATACCTCTTCTTCCAATTCTCCATTGAGAAAAGCACTTTTCACATCCATTTGAAAGACTTTAACCTTTTTGTGAGCAGCATAAGCCAAAAAGATTCTTATGGCTTCCAATCTGGCAACTGGTGCAAATTTTTCATCATAATAGTAACCAGCCTTGCTTTGTTTCTTGTAATTATCCCATCACTGTCAGTTTTGTTTCTGAACACCCATTTTGTGCCAACAATGGATCTGTTCTTTGGTCTTGGCACTAGAGTCCAGACTTTATTTCTTTCAAATTCATTTAACTCTTCCTGCATTGCTTGCACCCAATCAGCATCTTGAAGAGCTTCTTCCACTTTCTTTGATTCAGTCTGAGATAGAAAAGAATGATAGAGACATTCATTTGATGTTGCAGTTCTAGTTCTGACACCTGTTTCAGGATCTCCAATTATTAAGTTAGGTGTATGTGATTTGGTCCACTTCCTTGTAGATGGAAGTTGATTTCTAGAACTGGATCCTCCCCCATGATCCATGCTGTCTCCATCAGCATTTTCTGATGCTCCCCCTGTAGTTATGCTCTCTGAGACTTCAGAATTTGAGTTAGATCCTTCAGGATTTGAAGAATCAGAGTTTCCAGAATTATCAGAATTTGGCTCATCAGAACTTCATGAATCAGAATTTGAAGAGCCAGTGACAGGTTCTGATGCTTCCTAAGAGTCTTGAGTTGTGGTAGGATCTTCAGCTTGCTCCCCCTGAACGGGTGTACTTTCCCTTGGAGTAGTTACCACAGTTTCAATGACATCAGAATTTAACCCGTCAGAACTTACAGGATCATGATTTAGGCCATCATAATTTACAAAATCAGAATTTAAATCTTCATTTTCAAATCTCAGCTGATCATGATCATTGAAATCTTCAAGTCCAGTAATCTTCTTATCATCAAAAGATACATTGATAGATTACATGACAACTCTTGTTCTTAAATTGTAGACTCTGAAGGCTTTTGTGGAAAGTGGATATCCAACAAAAATTCCTTTATCAGCTTTTAGATCAAATTTTGACAGCTGTTCAGGATGAGTCTTAAGAACAAAATACTTGCATCCAAATACATGAAAGTATTTTAGATTTAGCTTCTTTTCATTCACCATCTCATATGGTATTTTTCCATGCTTGTTTATGAGTGTAGCTCTCACACCCCAACTTAAAAAACAAATTAAATATAACTATTACAACATTTAATAATATATAAACATACCCAAATCCAAGATCTTACAGTTTAGGGTTTGGAACAGCCCAACACTACCATCTATTACAACTGATTTTAAATACCGAGTCCTCACACAAACTACTATCACTTATTCTACCTGAGCTCGAACATAGGCATCAGCATCACAGGTCTTACGGGCAGTCTGCTTGAATCTAACCATAGCTGCTAGCTGTAATATCAGGGTAAAGCAAGGAGTGAGCCAAATGCTCAACAAGTGCTAAACAATACGATACAAAACATAAATCGAGAGATATATATTAAAGAATGTCAATGGGAGGACATGACCAATGATAATGAGAGATAAAACTTTGGGTGATGGCATCATTTTGTTGGTATCAAAACAATTTAAAAAAAATCATATCTTAATCAAAATTATTTTATGACGCTACGGATTACAGCCGGTGATCAGCCGCGAAGTAATCCCGAACCTCGCTGGTTTCTAAAACATTAATGGGAATCCCTAGGCAACTTTTAAGCCTAATATAAGTGTGGAAAAGACTCGCGTCTCAGTCTAGATACACTATTCAAAGAAAACATTTATCCCCCTTTGGGACTGAAAACCCACATTTTATTTATTTCAAAAACTGATGCCGATTTATAACAAAATCTCTTTTCCAGAAAACATTTTTTTTATCAAGGGATTATAGATCAACTCAAAATACGGGAAATATGGTACTAAATCTCAGGGCCATGATTCACAAAACTATACTCTATTAAAGTAACTGAATGGTTTTCATATATCAAAGATTGGACAAGGGGATTTAGTGAGGCTATAGGATATTATAAAGGGTAATGCCAAATTGGGCTTTAAGCAATGGTTTCTCATCAAGGTTCAAGTGCTGGATCATCAAGAAGATAAGCTTCATGAATACTAAGGGTGTTAAGGTATGCAGAAATGATCTTTAACTCAGGATGTATCAGAATTATCAAGCTTCAGGATAAGAAAGAGGGGTATCAATCAATGAGGAATCACTTTGATAAGTATATGGCTTTTAGGGTTCAAGGTAATGTTCTATAGGGGTTCAAGTATCAGGATGAGATATCAATACTTAGGAATCATCAGCATGTTAATCAAGAGAATCAACCAAGAGTTATAACTACCCTTTCTTTTATCCTGGCATTCGAATTACTTTAATATACTATCATGATAAGACCACTTTGCAATACGTACTCGAGGGTTCATGGCATTTTTATATAATTCAAAGATAAACATAAGATACGCTTGATTTAATATATCAAATGACACAGGATAGTTGCAGCAATGTATGAACTATTAGCAGTAAATATGAAGGACAAGTTGAATCACTTGCCTTGAGAAAGGCTGGTCTGGTCTGACTGGTAGGAGCAACTGGAGCTTCACTCGACCTTTATGGCAAGTTTTCCCTCGTCTCGAGATCCTACATAAATAATAATAATCCTCATTATAATATATTCTCACCAACTTAACCTATTTACAACCCGAATTTAAACACGGATGGCACTTAGGCCTATATGTATTTAATTTATATTCACCTTTAATTTATAATTGCACACACATAGACACATAATCACATATCATATATTAATACCAAATAACACCATATACACCATAATGCAACACTAGGCTTGGATGATCTCGATCCCCCAACTTAAGTCACTTGGTCGCTAAACTAGACAACGTCTTCTAATTTTGGCTTCCTAACTCGATGTGCCTTTACTAAACTGTCCAAGACCTATTGACACTCACTTGTGCCTTTTATTCTACCGACCTTATACTATCTTACAACTATGGTGGTTAACCAAGACCTCACTCCTAAGTGTTCTAAAACTATGTGATGAGTGAAAGTGTTCACTGGTGCAAATTTCAGAATGACATCTATGGTTTCTTGAGTGCATTTGACACCCTTAAACTATAGGTTTTCCTTCAAAACTCTTACACAAGACTCTCCTGACCTAAGGGCATCTCCCAAACTTGATGTGGCTCAAGGGCCTGGCTTGGGCCTTCTTGGGCCTAAGCTCAAAGTCCATGGTTCCCCTGTTTTCCTAGGCAGAAAACACCCTAACTTGAATTAACTTGTGACACATGGTTCTAACTCATATCCTATGAACTATGGTTGGAAAAACTTCTCTGACATGGCCCAACAGGTCCTAATGAGGGCCTACCCATGACATGGTCAAATCTCCCTATAGTTGCAACAAAATTGTCCCCTGCTGGACAGATTTTGTTATTCTACTTGTGCACCTAACCAAATGACATGAAATCCTCCAACCAACACCTAAAACCTTTTATATACTCCCAATACTAACTTCTGGTGGCTTGGGCCTCAAAGTGCACATCAATGACATGGTCAAAACTCACTCTAAACCTCAGGGTACTAAACTGATTTTCTGCAGAAATTATAACTCTCCTTTCTCCAAGGTTTTGACTTGACAAACTCAACCACCAACAACCCAATACCCAAACCAAGACTTAAACATGGTGATCTACTAAAATAACTCCCTTATACTCAAAATAATCTTGGTGGAGATCATCCTTACCTAAGGTGCAATCATGGCAAAACAAAAGAAACCACATTTCACAACTCACAAATCATCAAGTTTTTGAAACAACAAGTTATGAATTTTATAAAAGATATACACGACTTATTACCATGCATCAAGAAGCATTAACCAATATTAACACATTATTCCTACTGAAATTAAAGCTTACTAATAAAATCTTTCCAAATGATCAAAATATTTTAACATTCTAAGTGAAATCCACATGCATGCATGTCTTCGAGTTTTGCAAGCCAAACAACATGTTTTCTAAATATGTTTTACCAAGAAATTTACATGCAAGCCTAGCATGAGCTATATCTAGATGATCACTTAGAATTCAAGGAGTTTCATCAAATTTTTACTACAAAATTCAAGCCATTATCACATAAACATGCAAAAATTGAACAAAGCAACAAGAATGGTCTCAAGAACCATTCATTCGGCTCCCCTATGGTCATGGCCGAATGAAATGGAAGGGAATGGCCATTTAACATCAAGAGTTTCCTTATCAAGACTTGGCACTTCACCATTCCTTGTAGTCCTCTCAAAAACAACCTTAAACTCACAAGAATCAAGGTTGTACTTTGAGTTTCAACTAAAACCTTAACATGCAACCTTAAAACTTAAACTTTCTACTCAAAACTCTTTGAAATATATGTGATCATGGTATGGGAAGTAATATTTACTTGTGTAGGAGGTGGGAACTTGATTGAGAAAGAAATAAAATGGGGAGGGGGTGGTTTCGGCTGAAAAGCCGAGAGTGAGGGGGTAGGAGCCGAGAGTGAGAGAGAGGAGGGAGAGAAGAAAGAGTGTGGTGTGGGTGATGTGTGAAATGATCATGTCTTTTACTTGTTTTATGGTTTTTGTTTTGACAAATATGAGTGGGAATAGGAATTGACATGACTACCCTTCCACTTATACTTGGATCATTTTGCATGCAAGGGTAAAGGAGGAATTTGGCTAGAAAAATAAGAGTTAGTGGGGTGGTAATTGTCTCTTTAGCCCTTTTTGGTTGAATAGAAAGGATTTGCATGCAAGGACAACTATGTAATTTGCTAATTATAACAATTAACATTTATAAAGATTTATTTTTGTAAAATAAAACACAAGTTCAAAAATTATAAAATTTATACCATAAAATAATATGAATTTTTTAGAAATTTTATAAAACTACTTTTGAAATTTGGGAACAAAATAACTTTTAAAGAGAAATTTATTCAAGGTTTAAAATATTCCTTATAAATCAAAAATGAAAGAAATAAATAAACTTTTACTTTGAAAATTCATATACCACATAACGAAAATTTAAGATGCAGAGTTCTCATGCACACAAGCATACAATAGTTGCATATATTGGCATTCGGCTTTTAAAGTTGTACTAAATTTATAATTAATATTACACAGAAATGCCGGTTGTAACAGTAGCATTCTGTGTAAAACAAGTAGTTTGCACAGTTATTGGATGTAAAACTGCCAAAGAAATTTGGATGTAAAACTGCCAAAGAAATTTGGGACACTTTGGAAGTCAAGTGTCAAGGAACTGTTGCTATTAAGAAGAACAGAAGGACAGTACTTACTCAGGAGTATTAACACTTTGACTCAAAATTTGATGAGTCCTTGACTAAAATCTATGACAGGTTTCAAAAGCTGATCAATGACTTCTCTCTGGTTGAAAAAGAATATGATCTTGAAGACTCTAACTTGAAATTCCTTCTTGCACTCCCAGAAAAGTGGGACTTGAAAGTCACATTAATCAGGAATAATTATGAATTGGATGAAATATCTCTAGATGAGATCTATGGCATGCTGAAGACTCATGAGCTGGAGATGGAGCAAAGGAGCAAGAGGAAAGGACCAAGAGCAAGACAGGTTGCTCTCAAAGTTGAAGAAAAGCCGAGGGAGATAGCCAGGAGAAAAACCACTCCAAAGGAAATTCTATGATTGCAAAGTGTGATACTGAGTCATCAAACTCTGTTGATGACTCAAACTCTGATAGTGAATCAGATACTAAAAGTGATCATGATAACAA
Source organism: Apium graveolens (assembly GCF_009905375.1). Classification (NCBI taxonomy): domain Eukaryota; kingdom Viridiplantae; phylum Streptophyta; class Magnoliopsida; order Apiales; family Apiaceae; genus Apium; species Apium graveolens. The sequence continues at coordinate 103,571,104 of NC_133649.1, read as the reverse complement.
TGAAGATATTAAGCAGATGGCGGCTCTGTTGGTTAAAAGCTTCAAGAAGATGGTCTTCAAAAACTTCAAGAACAAGAACAAGAGATTTTCCAGGAAGGGTTCTAGTTCCTTATGCTCTGATAAGAGGAATTACAAAAGAAACTCTGATATGAAGGAGTCAAGATCTGGAAAGTTTGACAAGTCAAAGGAAAGTGCTATAACTGTGATGGAGTATGACACTTTACAGCTGACTACAAAAAGCCTAGGGCGGAGAAGAAATAATACTTAATTACCAAGAAAAAGAATTGGGATGATACATCAGAATCAGATGATGAAGTCAACTATGCTCTCATCGAAAATGCTGAAATTGAGGCTGGCACTACTGAATTAAAGGTACCTCAAACCACACTTCCTTTTAATACTGATGATATGTGTGCATTATGATTATTTCTTAAATCTCTGCATGTTAGTTATAGGGATCAAACACTTGAGAATGCTAGGATTAAGAGTGAAAACCTTGATCATAAGAAAATAAATGATTATCTAGAATCTGAGTTGATTTTCATGCTAGAAACTCAAAAGAAAAGAGATGATGCTTTATATGTTAAAGAGAAATTGTTTGAAAAGCATGCTTCTCTAGAAAAGGAATTAGCTAAAGAAAGAGCAATGATTAAGCTTTGGACTAGTTCAGGAAAAATAACTCTGGGTTTAATTGGAAAATGACAGTTGGGGATCAGGATTAAGATATGCTGATAAGACTAATTCTGATAAAAAAAACAAAAAAAAACTGAGAAAGTTAAACCAGTAAATACTGATGTTAAGGTAAAACTGAATCAGTCTCAATTAAGACCTATTAAGTTTAACTTAAGTGTTGATGCTATTAAATCAGTAAATGAAAAAGGGTCAACATCAGCATCTAAGTCAAATTTGAAAACTGATAAGTGTGAACATGTTCATACAAAATCAGTAAATGTTGGTTTAATGACTCGAAAATAGCTTAAGAAAAAACTGAAGGATGTTAAAATGAAAAATAAGGAAAAATAGCCTAGAAAGAATAGAAATGGAAAAGAAGGTGTGAATAAGGAGAACAAATATAAACCCATCTTTAATGCACCTATAAAGGTCTATTTTAACTGTGGTAGTACTAATCATCTTGTTGTTGCTTGCAGGAAGAATAAAGGGATAAATATTGTTCCTCCTAAGTCAGAGTTTAAGAATAGAATAGTTAGTTATAAACCACATAATCCATGTTTTCATTGTGGAAGTATTTGGCATTCAATTTACACATGTAAAGTAGATTCTGCATGTGTAAACTCTAATATTAAGAATGTTAGCATAAACTCTGATTCAAAGTCCTTTGCTGCAAATATTAACAAACTTAGAAAAGGTCAAGGGATCCAAGCAAGTCTGGGTCCTTAAAACAACTAATTAATTGTTAAATCTGATTGCAGGATAACAAGAAGAATTCTCTAGTCTTGGACAATGGATGGTCAGGACATATGACTGGAAATAAATCAACGCTATGAGAGTTTAAGGAAGAGGCTGGCCCAAATATTTCTTATGGAGATGACAACTTAGGAAATACTTATGGCAAGATTAAGCTTGGAAATGTCATAATTGAAAATATAGATCTGGTTGCAGGACTCAAGCATAATTTGATCAGTGTGAGTCAAATCTGTGATAGAGGTTACTATGTGAATTTTTATGAGGAACATTATAAAATTGTCAGTAAATCAGATGGCAAGATTGCAATGACTTGTGTTAGACATAGTGTAATAACCCCAATTTTTGGGAAATTTTGAAACCCTTATGAATAGTGTTTTTGCTGAATGAGAAAACTTTTCATGCCATACTATGTAGGGGTTCTGATATGGATATTCTGAGATTTTATTAGTACTTTATATGGGATATAAGTGTATGTAAAGATCGTCAGAATCCAAATCCGAACACTTTGATTTTTCCTGGAAATCCACTAGATACGGAAAGAATTGAGAACAAGGTAACAGGATAAAAATGATTTAAATTAAAGGATTATAAGAGAGGATCATAAAAACGAATACAATGTATTGAGAAAGGTTAAGGGAACCTAAGTAATAAGATCCCGGGTATGATCCCTCAAACGAGAAACGAAAACGAAAGTTAAGCGAACCGTATAACAGATCAGCGGTCATTAGGCAAACAATTAGGAAGTTAATCAAAGGGATTAGAGAGGATGATGTCACCCAACCAATGAGAAGAGGACAAGGAGGGAAAGATGACATCATAGCATGACACAAGCATGACATAAGGAGGAAGGAGATGTGGATGGTTATTAACCACACAAAAATCAAGGTTAAATTGGTAATTAACCAAAAACAAAACAAAACTACAACCAACCAAAAGCAAAACAAAGCAAAACACAAAAATTTCTCTTTCTTCTACATCTTGCTCTCGGCTTTTTGAAGAAATGCAAGGATGGGAATTCCAAAACCCAAGCTCCACTTAATCATAATTCAAGAGGTTTGTTTCTTTAGCTTCCATAATTCATAACTAAGATGAGCCATAAGTTTAAGCTCAAGATTCCATGTTTAACATAGCTAATTAATTCATCAAAGTTCTTGGTGAATAGTGTTTTCAAGAAACTAACTTTGTGTTTTCTTATGTTTCTTCAAGATCCAAGCTTAGTAGAGATAGTTAGTGGTTATTTAAGGCTTCCTAAGTGATTCTCCACTCTCCAAGGAAGGTATAAACTACAAACCCTAGCTTTAGTTTTGAGTAATTAGGAATGAATATGTTTGATATAGTATATGCAAAGCATGATGCTTGATTGTTTGAAGTTTGGTTGAGTTGTAGAGATTAGTTGGTTTTGTGGTATTGTTGGAGTTGTAAATCTTGATAATTAGTTAAAGAACCTAAGTAAAGCTTTTAGTTCATGTGGGGAATAAGTATAAATAGTTAATGTGGATTTGTTTGGGCTGTTATGATGTGGTTTGGATGGATGTTGGTTGTATGATTGATTTGGGGTTGAATTGTGGTTGGTTTTGAATGGTTTAAATTTGGGAAATCACGTAAACATAGCCGTCGTAACGTTCGATTTTCTTTAGACTGTTTTTGTGCATAACATTAGGACCCGAGAACCCCCTGCTAGATTATGACCATTGCAATGTCTAGATAGCTCGTGTTACGAGCTTCGTTTTGATATGTAGTTCGTTTGATTCTGATGTACGGTTTAGGAGAAACGATCGTTTTAAGTAATGGCGTTTCGCGAACAAAACATTTCCCCTTGCCTTACTTTGAAACATAGGTTAAAGACCAAAAAGGGTTAATTAATGTATGAAACAATTATGGTAAGAGTGTTAGGCAGTTGTTAAGACACTCGCGAAGGAATCGCCTTAAAACTCGTAATGGTTAATTTATTAAAAATGGTGGAGCCGAGTGTACTCGAGCGACTTAAGTAAATCGTTAAGCGCAAAACGAGCGTTAGAGTCTGAGTTGGTTAGAGTATAGATTTACAAGTGACTTTGGTTTAATTCCAACTTACTTGTTGCTTATAGGTTACCAGACTCGTCCCGAGCCATTCGTAACCCCCAGTCGCTCAGGCAAGTTTTCTACCCGTTATACTGTTGTTGTGATGTATATATATGTATATGCATTATCTTGTGATATTGCATGATTGTTATTAGCAAATTTTGCGATATATTGGAGCATGCTGATATGGTATATATGCATGTCTGTTTCGTAATCTGGTTATCTATCTATTGATTTCAATGCTTATAGTTGCATAATACCTATGCTAGAAATAAGCAAGTAGTTGCGTATACCCTTAGTATAGGGGATAAAAGGTGAACATATTTCTAAACCGGGAGTCGATGTTCCCGAGTATATTATATATATATATATATTTATATATATATGGATATAGTTTTTAAAACTATTGATCGAATAAGGTTTATTCGATACCTTTATGTTACTTAATTGAATATTAATTTGAATATTCATACGAGGGCTTATGACTCAGTTTATTTTATTATTTGAATATTATTTGAATATTCATACGAGGGCTTATGACTCAGTTTATTTTATTATTTGAATATTATTTGAATATTCATACGAGGGCTTATGACTCAGTTTATTTTATTATTTGAATATTATTTGAAAATTCATTCGAGGGCTTATGACTCAGTTTATATTATTATTGAATATTACTTGGATATTCATTTGAGGATGTATGACTCCTTTATTTTATGAATATTATTGATAGTCTTCATTCGAGGTATTATGACTCCGCTTATTACTTAATAATATTCTTTATTGTATTAAAGAATAAGGTGTCGATAATCAAACTTATTTTTGATTATTCAAATAAAGATATTACTTCCGTATAAGTATATCTTTGATTATTTGCTATTCATTCGAGTATAAGTTTTCCAACTTCTACCTCCATTATTCTTTATGGGAATATTATTTAAATAATAATATTCAGATATTTCTTTCATATTGGGACTGATTTATTTCATAAATCAGCATTACTCCAAACATTCTTAAAAATGTTTTCGAGTCTTCAAAATGAATTTAAAAAGGGTAGAGCGGATCCCAAAACTTGTTTTCAAATTCAAGATCTTCCATTTTAAGGGGACTTGAATACTCGCTCAAAAATCTAAGGGATCCGACTCTATAGTGTATTTTATATTCGCAACAAGGTTGCAGTTTTGGTAAATGAATTGATTACTTACCCAACGTTCGGGAAGTAAGTCCATCTATTGAGTCGGCATAAGCAACATGGGCTCAGTGGGCGTCCATGATAGTGTAAGTGGCTCAGTGGGAGTCCATCAAATGCATAAGTGGCTGAGTGGCAGTCCAGCATAAGGTCCTATTGTGACCAGGGTGATGACCAGTGGGGAATTCGTCCATCTACTAGTAGAAAAGGTTACTTATTGGTATCTTTGCCTGATCAGCAAGATATCAGGTTTATGCCAAAATTCTTTTCTTTCCAAATTCATTGGATATTACAACTTTGTTCATACTTTACATGACAGAGATTTTCAGGAAATGTATGAGATATATATATATATGGATATATATATATCAGGACTTAATGAAGTATCTCGTAACTTCATTATTTATAATGATATTTCAAAGATTGAATCTATTCAAGTCTTATCTTGTAGTCTCATCTGGGTGAGGAACTTTGAAACTGATTATAACTTGAACGGTGGTAGTTCAAGTAGTATTTGGATATAAGTATATTGGAGTATCTTGTAACTTCATTTTTTTTAAACTTATATCTAGTAAATAATTATCTTATGCATGACAAAGATTTTCAGAAAAACGTTGAGACAAGGTTAGATATATGAGATCACCTTGCAACAGTATTTTTATACAGTTATACACTGGAACTCTGTGTGTATTATGCATGGAAGAGGACTTCCAATATTTTGAAAAGTATATATGTATATATATATACTGAATATTTTGCGACTTCATCGCATTAAGATATCAACTTGGTTCATTTATTTTGACCAAGACTTTCATGAGTACTATGAGAAGGCTCATATATTGTTAATCATTATACACATATTATTTTGGTGGGCTTGTTGCTCACCCTTGCTTTCTTCTTCCATCACACAACATCAGATAGACAAGATGAACAGGACCAAGCTCCCAATTCGCGAGCGGATAGGAAACGTTCCGCAGCTTCCTATGGGCATTAATGTCGCTGTAGCTGAGGTAGGAACTACCAATAGGCTAGGCTTTCAACTTTTGATGTACCAAAATTATATATATTTATGAATTGTAATAATGGCAAAGAAATGTAAATTTATTCAGAAACCCTTTTAAGGTGTATTGGCAGATAATTGTGGAATAAAATGACTTGTGATTATTTTTGGATATTCATCTCTGAGACTATAACTTGTGGTGTGTGTGTTTATTGTGGGGTCACAGTACAGAGTAGTTGATTATTTATTAAGATTGGGTGTTATTAAGGGAAATGGAACTCGTGACAACCCGGATCCCCGACCCCGGATTTGGGGGTGTTACAGAAGTGGTATCAGAGCTCAGCGTTATAAACCTCAGAGATGAAGTGACGTTAAGATAATAAGTACATAAAGATAAATAAGAACTCTTGCCAAGTTCATAGTCGGGCTACCTAACGTAGTACTGACAGTTAAAACCCTTACGGGAACCCTTATAAATATCGTGATAGTAACATAGTTCGTTCTCGTATAGGGCAGCGGGGCACCGAACCCTGAGGTTCAGGAGCATCAGCATGAGGATGTTTTATTACAAGCTGGAGATCAAATTGTGAATCCGATGGAGTACCCTAATGAGGGACCGGATGAGATTCATACTGAGAATGTTGTGGTTGAGGATGTTATTCCGGAAAGGATTGTGGCTGAGGAGGATCTCATGGAGGATCCTGATGAGAATGAAGAGAGGACCGCTGAGGAATTGATGACCGTAGTCAGGGCGACTACCAGAGCAAGAATGGCCGCGAGGGTGGCACTAGAGGATGAAGAGTTACCCAGGGCATAAAGGTTAATGAGGGCAGAAGGAGTGGGGCCTTCCACGACACCAATTATACCAGTATCAGACCCTCTTCCACAGGTTCCTGTAGACATCCATGAGGTTCCACCAATTCCTGTTCCATCCCCGGTACAAAGCCCAGCACCTACTGAGGAAATGCCACCTTTATCTCCTGCACCATTGTCACCTGATACCGTGCTTGGTTATCCGTTTGGATCTCCTGGGTCTGCGCCACCTGCACCCCATGGACTGCTAGATGCTACCACTCAGGCTTCTCTTATCGCTGATTATCAGATGACCCTGGGTGGCCTGTCCGAGGCCCGTAATGTTAGGAGTGATCTGTTGGATCGACTTACTGCACCAAGGATTGAGGGCGGGATACTTCCGGCGGGATTAGCTCATAGCATGGAAAGGATTGAGGCTACCACCCGTGTTATAGCTAGAGGCCATCTTGAGGGTCAGATTGATCCAGCTCTACTTGTAACTATCCTAGACCTCATCACCGCTTTAATGGAGCAGGTTAGGGATGTCGTGCGTGCCCGCATTTCTTTATCCATAATAGTGTGCAGAGTCTGAACAATCTGACAAGAATTTCATGTAGCACCGCTTTTGGAAGGGTTAGCCTAAGTTATGAATGATTAGTTTTAATGACTAGATGATTATCTATGGTAGTACTTTTGGGATAGAAACGATCAGATCAAATGATGTAATTCTCTTTAATATGTTCAGTTGTTGTACCCTCGAACCAATGGTTATGTATATATTCGTTAATTTCAGTTCAGATCAGTTCGTGGTGATAAGTTCATATTGTCAATTACACTATTAACACGTAAGAGAGTGTCAGGAAGTTTATCGAACTTGAGAATTCATAATTTGCAATCATGCAAGGACTGAACGAGGGAAAAACTTAAGCAAAGTAAGTAAGACAAATATCCAGAGATTCTCAAAATTTTTCCAAGTAATATGGCCCCACAAGGAATAAGAGTAGGGGGGGCAAACCTTGAATGCGATAATCAGGGAGGTCGCAATTAAGATATAAGGAACCCAAAATATAATGAAGTGGAAAATGAAGATTTTAAATTAAAAGATGACCCCAATTATGGGGAATAGGGAGAAATATTTAGACTGAGAAAACAGAAGTCGAGCAAGATAGGAAGAACCGGAATGGTACTCCTATTGGGCAATCCATGGACCTGCCTAAAACAAAACTTATACTTTTACCCCTAACCACCACCTTGAGGAAACAATGTGGTATGAAATTCTTTCAGGACCTTTAAGTCGCTAAGCTCTCAGAGTTCCAAGGAACAAGCTGACCCAGTCGAGGCAAGAGCCTGGCTAAAGGAAATATAGGAATCATTTGAGATTCTGATTGATTGACGAATCACAAAAGAGTGTTTTTGTCACTTACCCTCCTAAGAGAGAGACCACCCGCTGGTGAAAGACCAAGGAAGGCACGGAGCAAGAAATTATAATAAACATATTTAAGTTCAGTCAATTGTTTTCAGGAAAGTACTTCCCAAGGTTATGAAGAGAGTGCAAAAGCTTTAGGTTCAGAACAAAGGCGGACGAGTATGATGTATTATGAATCTAAATTGTAAAAGTTATCAAGATTCGTTCTGAGGAAACGAATCCAGAATGACGGGATGTTTGAAATCAATGCTTATGTTGTGTTGGTTCATGAAATAATGATAAGAGAAAGGAAAATAAAAAGAAACTGAAGTGGAAAGGAATATAAAGGCAATAGAGTTTGAGGAATGATAAGGAAGTTGGGTATGAGGAAACCCTCAAGACTCATAACAATAGAAATAGAAAAGTAAGTAATCGTCAGGATGAGGGTGATTCACAATGAGTTAAAGTTGATGGTTGAAGGCATAAGAAACCTTGAGATAGTTTGAAGGATAAATAATGAGACGCGGATAGACTGAGGAGACAAGAAAGTAAGAAATTAGGAAAATTGGATGAAGGAAGTGACCTTCAAGAATGTGAAGTGTAAGACCGGTGGCTTGATACCCAGGAAGGGAGATGCCAGGTATGAGAGATATCCCAACATTGAGATGACTGTTGAGATAAACAACAAAAGTAAATACGGAATTATTAAGAAGAAGTTCACGTTGAACACGACCAATATCTTCCAGAACATCCTTGTTATCGTTACCAAATCAAGCAAGAAAAGTAGATAACCGTAGTTATCTTTTGGATGCCATATTGATTGACCTCATTTTGAATACAGATGTTATTGTGAAATTAGGCATATACTATCGAGGTGGGAATGATTGAATAAGTCACCCTTATCAGGGATATATGACTTGATTTATCCATGGAAGGATGCATGTACCTTTTTAAAGGTGGCATTAAAGATAGAACATCGGTAACTTAAAATGAATCCTAGGGGAATGCATAAAGGTTGGCATTTCACCCTTAATAGGGATAGTATGAGTTTTGACAGTATGAATTGAAAAGGATTAAGGTAATAACAACATTTAAGTATCAGTGGGGAAATTTTTCAGAAACATATAGACAATGGTTCTAGTATTAGTAAAGGGTATTTCGATAAGCCCTGTATCTTAGGAATACAGGAGGAACGATTCAAGGATAACCTTAGAGGTTTTACAAGGAGAAAGGTAATATTCAAAATTCTCAAGAGTAAAAATGTTGATAAAGGAAATATGACGTAATTATAATGATGCCAAGTGGGGTACGTGTTAAACCACGAGAAAGTATGGATCGAACCAGTAAAGGTCGAAATTGTTCAGGGCCATTAGGGCCTAAGATAAAAGATGTTCTAAGTATGATTGAGAGTCAGTCGTGGCAATGTTCACATCTAATGACTAAGGAAATGACTTATGGAAAAAAAATGGTGATTTTTTTTTCTTCTCACCAGGACTTAAGAAAAGCATTTTCACATAAGCAGTGATTGAAATGAGGTAGAAAATTTATTTGGAGGTGGTTAAAATAACATTGACTGTAAGAAAATTTTACTATCAGGAAAGGCCAAAGAGGTGGCCGACACTTTAAAGGTAAGAGGATAATTATAGGCGCTTGTGCCAAAGGAATACAGTGATGATGGTTGAAGCCGTAAAGGTTGTATTATGGTTTGGAAGATTGACATTCCTTCTGATGACTGTGCAATACCCAACCGTAATAGTAGTTGGTAAAGGTTTAATTCATGTAATCGCCATGAACGAGCTATCTATCTTAGAAGGTCCTATCTTGAGATAAGCCAGGACCATGTTTCAAAAAGGACTAGACGAACCTTTGAGTTAAGTCTTCTATTTAAGGCATATGATTAAGAATGGTATTAACCTGCTATCGTTGCTTTGATTGAAACTCTTCTGCAATTTTATCTACTTCATATCATGAAAGTACGTCAAGTTCAGGAGTGTTCTTCATGAATCATGAACGGTGATCATGTTACCTCCTTAGAAGAATTCGATACGATATGTATGGACTCCGTATGGTTAGCTATTAAGACTTCATGGAAAACGAATGACGACAGTAGGTCAGTGGTGGACCATAATAATGCAGCAATGATTCTGCGAGTAATGAGCTGATTACAACCATGAGAGTTGTATTGGAATGTATGTTGAGATTGAGTACCACTAATCGGGTCGTGGTAGTGTATAAGTTATCATTGATAGACTAATTAAGAAGAGTATCTACCTATTGAATATTTATTCCCTCTTATGAAAAGAGAGTCGTATTACTATATGAGGAAGGTTGCGGTGCGAGCATAGAATCCTAGTAACGGGATATATAGAATGAGATCCCAGATTCGATTTTCGATGTCGAGGGAGTTTCAAAGGTGATTGTGTATAAGCTCGAGGAAGAGCCTGGGTCCATAGAATGATGGACGGAATAACAAAAATATTTAGGTATGTGAGATACAATGCTATAATTCTTGATGTTGATATAAATACATATATGTTTTGTTCTCCTATGACAAACCTCTATAGTTCATAGGTAGATTCCAAGCCAGATATTTTATGGCAATACTTTTTTTCATATATACAATTCTCTTCAGTTCGTTCTTTTCTCTTCTTTTCATTTCATGTAAGCTGAGAAGAACAACCCTTCCAGAAGGGGAGGTATTGCCGAATGACTATCTATCTTTGTGATAGAAGCCTAGTAGGATACCACATGTTGTTTAATTGCTTGTCAAGTACTAAAGGCTGGCCACCTTCTGTACTAACTATGTAATAGAACAAGTGTTCATGATCATAGTGATCTCTCAACAAATTCCTTTACTTCTATATGATTGATCAAACTTTGGGAAATAGAAACATCTGAAAAAGGAGTAGTAAAGTATGGTGGTATTCAGAATGGAAGCACATTCGTGATACTAAGGTTGACGTGGTTATTAAAAGGTTATAGAACGCTAACAAGCAAAAGTATAACCAGTATAATATTAGGAACGGAAGGTAGTAGCGATTACGAGCTGGAAAAGAATAGGTATTAAGGAGCAAAAGCTCTAATGCTAAAAGCTATAATAAGAGTCTGTGCAATAGACTTGAAAGAATTTGGAATGATCACTTAACACGGATTAAGTTTTCGTACGACAATAGATCATATGTCATTATCGAGATGTCGCCTTATGAGATCCTTGAGGGAAGACAATGTCGATCTCCCTTATGTTAGGATGAAGTTGTAGAGCGCAAGATGTTCGGACCCGCAGTAGCCCAAAGGGCCATGGATATAATAGATCTAATCAGAGGACGGCTGGTAGTAGCCCAAGATGGACATAAAAAGTATGTCGATTTGACACGAAAGGACAAGGAATAGGAAGTAGGGGACCTAGTGTTGTTATAGGTATTCCCTTGGAAGGGGTTAATGAGATTTGGAAAGAAAGGAAAACTAAGCCCAAGATACATTGGACCTTTTGAGATACTAAGACGGATTGGGAAGTTGGCTCACGAGCTAGCCTTACCCCCGAACCTGTAACAAGTTCATAACGTGTTCCACGTATCAATGTTAAGACAGTGTAATTCGGATGCCAGATAAATAGGGGCATATGAGCGCATAGACATGCAACCCGACGTAACCTATATGGAGCAACCAGGAAGGGTTATAGAGTGAAAAGGAACAAGTGCTTAGGAGAAGGGTTATCAAACTAGGCAGAGTTTGGTGGTAGGACCACAATGTGGGAAAATTTACTCGAGAGTTAGAAAGTGCAATGCTAAGAGAGTATCCCTATTCATTTTCTATCTGATTCCGGGACGGAATCCTTTTAAGGAGGGGAGACTGTAATAACCCCAATTTTTGGGAAATTTTGAAACCCTTATGAATAGTGTTTTTGCTGAATGAGAAAACTTTTCATGCCACACTATGTAGGGGTTCTGATATGGATATTCTGAGATTTTATTAGTACTTTATATGGGATATAAGTGTATGTAAAGATCTTCAGATTCCAAATCCGAACACTTTGATTTTTCCCGGAAATCCACTAGATATGAAAAGAATTGAGAACAAGGTAACAGGATAAAAAGGATTTAAATTAAAGGATTATAAGAGAGGATCATAAAAAGGAATACAATGTATTGAGAAAGGTTAAGGGAACCTAAGTAATAAGATCCCGGGTATGATCCCTCAAACGAGAAACGAAAACAAAAGTTAAGCGAACCGTATAACAGATCAGCAGTCATTAGGCAAATAATTAGGAAGTTAATCAAAGGGATTAGAGAGGATGATGTCACCCAACCAATGAGAAGAGGACAAGGAGGGAAAGATGACATCATAGCATGACACAAGCATGACATAAGGAGGAAGGAGATGTGGATGGTTATTAACCACACAAAAATCAAGGTTAAATTGGTAATTAACCAAAAACAAAACAAAACTACAACCAACCAAAAGCAAAACAAAGCAAAACACAAAAATCTCTCTTTCTTCTACATCTTGCTCTCGGCTTTTTGAAGAAATGCAAGGATGGGAATTCCAAAACCCAAGCTCCACTTAATCATAATTCAAGAGGTTTGTTTCTTTAGCTTCCATAATTCATAACTAAGATGAGCCATAAGTTTAAGCTCAAGATTCCATGTTTAACATAGCTAATTAATTCATCAAAGTTCTTGGTGAATAGTGTTTTCAAGAAACTAACTTTGTGTTTTCTTATGTTTCTTCAAGATCCAAGCTTAGTAGAGATAGTTAGTGGTTATTTAAGGCTTCCTAAGTGATTCTCCACTCTCCAAGGAAGGTATAAACTACAAACCCTAGCTTTAGTTTTGAGTAATTAGGAATGAATATGTTTGATATAGTATATGCAAAGCATGATGCTTGATTGTTTGAAGTTTGGTTGAGTTGTAGAGATTAGTTGGTTTTGTGGTATTGTTGGAGTGTAAATCTTGATAATTAGTTAAAGAACCTAAGTAAAGCTTTTAGTTCATGTGGGGAATAAGTATAAATGGTTAATGTGGATTTTTTGGGGCTGTTATGATGTGGTTTGGATGGATGTTGGTTGTATGATTGATTTGGGGTTGAATTGTGGTTGGTTTTGAATGGTTTAAATTTGGGAAATCACGTAAACATAGCCGTCGTAACGTCCGATTTTCTTTAGACTGTTTTTGTGCATAACATTAGGACCCGAGAACCCCCTGCTATATTATGACCATTTCCATGTCTAGATAGCTCGTGTTACGAGCTTCGTTTTGATATGTAGTTCGTTTGATTCTGATGTACGGTTTAGGAGAAATGACCGTTTTAATTAACGGCGTTTCGCGAACGAAACATTTCCCCTCGCCTTACTTTGAAACATAGGTTAAAGACCAAAAAGGGTTAATTAATGTATGAAACAATTATGGTAAGAGTGTTAGGCAGTTGGTAAGACACTCGCGAATGAATCGCCTTAAAACTCGTAATGGTTAATTTATTAAAAATGGTGGAGCCGAGGGTACTCGAGCGACTTAAGTAAATCGTTAAGCGCAAAACGAGCGTTAGAGTCTGAGTTGGTTAGAGTATAGATTTACAAGTGACTTTGGTTTAATTCCAACTTACTTGTTGCTTATAGGTTACCAGACTCGTCCCGAGCCATTCGTAACCCCCAGTCGCTCAGGCAAGTTTTCTACCCGTTATACTGTTGTTGTGATGTAAATATGTGTATATGCATTATCTTGTGATAGTGCATGATTGTTATTAGCAAATTTTGCGATATATTGGAGCATGCTGATATGGTATATATGCATGTCTGTTTCGTAATCTGGTTATCTATCTATTGATTTCAATGCTTATAGTTGCATAATACCTATGCTAGAAATAAGCAAGTAGTTGCGTATACCCTTAGTATAGGGGATAAAAGGTGAACATATTTCTAAACCGGGAGTCGATGTTCCCGAGTATATTATATATATATATTTATATATATATGGATATAGTTTTTAAAAATATTGATCGAATAAGGTTTATTCGATACCTTTATGTTACTTAATTGAATATTAATTTGAATATTCATACGAGGGCTTATGACTCAGTTTATTTTATTATTTGAATATTATTTGAATATTCATACGAGGGCTTATCTCAGTTTATTTTATTATTTGAATATTATTTGAATATTCATACGAGGGCTTATGACTCAGATTATTTTATTATTTGAATATTGTTTGAATATTCATTTGAGGGCTTATGACTCAGTTTATATTATTATTGAATATTACTTGGATATTCATTTGAGGATGTATGACTCCTTTATTTTATGAATATTATTTATAGTCTTCATTCGAGGTATTATGACTCCGCTTATTACTTAATAATATTCTTTATTGTATTAAAGAATAAGGTGTCGATAATCAAACTTATTTTTGATTATTCAAATAAAGATATTACTTCCGTATAAGTATATCTTTGATTATTTTCTATTCATTCGAGTATAAGTTTTCCAACTTATACCTCCATTATTCTTTATGGGAATATTATTTCAATAATAATATTCAGATATTTCTTTCATATTGGGACTGATTTATTTCATAAATCAGCATTACTCCAAACATTCTTAAAAATGTTTTCGAGTCTTCAAAATGAATTTAAAAAGGGTAGAGCGGATCCCAAAACTTGTTTTCAAATTCAAGATCTTCCATTTTAAGGGGACTTGAATACTCGCTCAAAAATCTAAGGGATCCGGCTCTATGGTGTATTTTATATTCGCAACAAGGTTGCAGTTTTGGTAAATGAATTGATTACTTACCCAACGTTCGGGAAGTAAGTCCATCTATTGAGTCGGCATAAGCAACATGGGCTCAGTGGGCGTCCATGATAGTGTAAGTGGCTCAGTGGGAGTCCATCAAATGCATAAGTGGCTGAGTGGCAGTCCAACATAAGGTCCTATTGCGACCAGGGTGATGACCAGTGGGGAATTCGTCCATCTACTAGTAGAAAATGTTACTTATTGGTATCTTTGCCTGATCAGCAAGATATCAGGTTTATGCCAAAATTCTTTTCTTTCCAAATTCATTGGATATTACAACTCTGTTCATACTTTACATGACAGAGATTTTCAGGAAATGTATGAGATATATATATATATGGATATATATATATCAGGACTTAATGAAGTATCTCGTAACTTCATTATTTATAATGATATTTCAAAGATTGAATCTATTCAAGTCTTATCTTGTAGTCTCATCTGGGTGAGGAACTTTGAAACTGATTATAACTTGAACGGTGGTAGTTTAAGTAGTATTTGGATATAAGTATATTGGAGTATCTTGTAACTTCATTTTTTTTAAACTTATATCTAGTAAATGATTATCTTATGCATGACAAAGATTTTCAGAAAAACGTTGAGACAAGGTTAGATATATGAGATCACCTTGCAACAGTATTTTTATACAGTTATACACTGGAACTCTGTGTGTATTATGCATGGAAGAGGACTTCCAATATTTTGAAAAGTATATATGTATATATATATACTGAATATTTTGCGACTTCATCGCATTAAGATATCAACTTGGTTCATTTCTTTTGACCAAGACTTTCATGAGTACTATGAGAAGGCTCATATATTGTTAATCATTATACACATATTATTTTGGTGGGCTTGTTGCTCACCCTTGCTTTCTTCTTCCATCACACAACATCAGATAGACAAGATGAACTGGACCAAGCTCCCAATTCGCGAGCGGATAGGAAACGTTCCGCAGCTTTCTATGGGCATTAATGTCGCTATAGCTGAGGTAGGAACTACCAATAGGCTAGGCTTTCAACTTTTGATGTACCAGAATTATGTATATTTATGAATTGTAATAATGGCAAAGAAATGTAAATTTATTCAGAAACCCTTTTAAGGTGTATTGGCAGATAATTGTGGAATAAAATGACTTGTGATTATTTTTGGATATTCATCTCTGAGACTATAACTTGTGGTGTGTGTGTTTATTGTGGGGTCACAGTACAGAGTAGTTGATTATTTATTAAGATTGGGTGTTATTAAGGGAAATGGAACTCGTGACAACCCGGATCCCCGACCCCGGATTTGGGGGTATTACACATAGTAACTAATATGAAGCCAGGGTCTCCACAAATACTGATGATTCTGGAGTATGTCTACTTAGTAGAGCATCTGTGGAAGACAACTGGAACTGGCATAAAAGACTTTCTCATCCCAATTTCATTAACATCAATGAACTTGTGAAGAAAGATCTTATGAGAGGATTGCCCAATACAGTATTTACTCCCGATGGCTTATGTGATTCATGCTAGAAAGCCAAACTAAGAAAAACATCTTTCAAGAGTAAAACTGAATCCTCAATTCTTAAACCATATCACTTTCTTGACAATGATCTTTTTGGACCAGTGAATATAATATTTATTGGAAAGAAGAGGTATGCACTTATTATTGTTGATGAGTATACAAGATGCACATGAGTTTATTTTCTGCATAACAAGGAAGAGACACCATCCATTATTGTTGATCATGTATGGGAACTGGAGAAAGGATCAGCTCAAAAAGTCAAGATCATTTGAAGTGATAATGGAAATGAATTCAAGTATAGTACTATGGAAGAGTTCTGCAAGTACAAGGGAATCAAACAGGAATTTTCTGCCCCTGGAACTCCATAACAAAATGGAGTTGTTGAAAGAAAGAATAGAACTCTCACAGAAGTTGCAAGAACAATGATTGAGGAAGCTAAATTACCTACCTAATTCTGGGTTGAGGTTGTGCAAACTACTTGCTTCACACAAAATGCAACATTAATCAACAAGCATGGTAAAACACCATTCGAGATGGTGAAGGGAAAGAAGCCAAATTTGAAGTACTTTCACATTTTTGGTTACAAAAGTTTTGTTCTCAAAACTCATCCAGAACAGCTTATTAAATTTGATCTAAAAGCTGATGAAGGCATTTTTGTTGAATATCCATTATCAACAAAAGCTTTCAAGGTTTATAATCTGAGAACAAGGGTGGTCACGGAATCTATTCATGTGTCTTTTGATGATAAGAAGATTACAAGTCTAGAGGATGCAGATGACCATAAAGAATTGAGATATGAAAATGAAGTACCATATGCTGAACAGTTAAAATTCCGATAGTCTGACAGATTCTGATAATCTGACAAATCCTGATACAGAAAATCCTGACATCACTCTAAACTCTGATGAGCCACATAACAGTGGCAACTCTGCAAGAACTGAAGCACATGTTGAGTGTGGCGACCCAAAACCCGGGGTCAGGAGTCTCGAAAGCCACACTATCTAAACTTACAAAACTCACCCTACGATATGTAAATACTCACGCTTCACGACCCCACACTTAACACACATACACTACAGGTTATTGTCTTGGAAACGAACCATCATTACTAGAGAAATTTTATTACAACCCAAATATAATTAGTCTTACCGGGGGTGACCTTTAAGTAAGGTTAATCCGCTGGCCGAATATACGTTTCTTATTTCTTATCTTACATAAACCATACTTATAAATAAGCCGAACTATAAACAACTGAAAACTAATACAGCTTATTCCGACTACCTGAGGTACTGCACCAAACAATCAACGGAACAGCTGGCCATTTCCTACCTGTTTCCTGGCTGTGGTTCTCATGGCAGGCATCTTGATTCACTGTTGTGTTGTGTCAATTTAAGAAAACAAGTGTGAGCTAAGATGCTCAGAATAATAATGTACAGTATGAAAATGACTGTATAATAACATCATATATTATATATATGTTTTATTTAAAAGTAGATTTCTTGGTGTCCCACACCTTCTTATGAAAACAATTCTTTTAAGGGGGTTTTATAACCTGCGAATACCTTAATAGTAATCCCAGCACCTAGGCTTGGGTTACGGTATTGCATATCAATTCCAATTGGAAGAGTTTGGACATCTCACAGGAGCCACCGTATACGATGATCAGTCGTCCTACGGAAGTAACCTTCTTTACTAGTAAAAGGACGAATACCGTCATCTCTCGGGTATCACCCTGGCCACATTCGGGCTACGTGTCCCATTTTCGGGTAT
This sequence comes from Apium graveolens, assembly GCF_009905375.1. NCBI lineage: Eukaryota > Viridiplantae > Streptophyta > Magnoliopsida > Apiales > Apiaceae > Apium > Apium graveolens. The sequence goes on along the minus strand of NC_133649.1, from coordinate 103,553,166 downwards.
GCACATACTTCACAAGTTCCTGAGGAGACAAAGTACCTTCACATGCGGTACCTTTGGTAGCCCATCCAGCACACGTAGTACCAGAGTCTACCCCTCCATTGTCCTTCAACAGAATTCTATCAATCTCGGGAACTTGAACGACATCGAAGTTCCCCAAGCATTTTGCTTGTTGATAGAGATAGTTTATCTTTTTAAATATAAGTGTACATATATGTATATACGTACTTCCGAGAATTTCGGAGGAAGTACTAGGGATGTGAGTTGACCGTTGTCAACAGATAATTAATAAGGGGAAAAGTTTCTTCTTGAAAATATATTTAATATAACAATAAGTCGGAATAATATTCACTGACGATCTGAAATTATTCGAATAATACTTCTAAATCAGAAGGTATATCAGGATCTGTGATCTTTCAACCAATAACAATCCTTAATAAATAATCATTACTTAAATAGTAGTCTATAAATAATTTAAATGATAATTGATATTAATCATACCTCGAATGAGTTATTCTCTAAAAGATTTATTTAAATAGTATTCCTCAACTAGTTTGTGTTTACATAATTAATAATCTATCATGATTAATCGGGTTTGAAATAAATAAATGTTGAAATATACTACTCCTATAATAAAGGAATACGTATATAATATTTAAGATCCGAATCAATAAAATATAGTTGAGGGAATATGCTCGTTGGGAAATCGTTTTAAAAGTTCGAGGTGTTTTATTGTTTCGTAAGTGGACGATGAGTCCCTTTAAAATGTATTATTATGGACTTATATCCGCCCTATAATATCTCCGGAACGATTCCCAGGTTTTATCTTAAATCCCGACCGACCCTCGGTCTTATATAATACATTAATCTTAAAGCGAAATAACATTTCACGATATATACTTAGCGTACAACATCGCTATATTATTCGAAAATTAAAAACTACGTATCATGGCAAACATGGTATTTAAGCGATGATAGTAAAACAATCCTTTCACAACACAACAGTAAAAATGGAGTTGGGTTTGTAAACTTGTTTGGGTATCTCGAGGTGGAGGATGCTCTAGGTTCCGCTCGGAAATCTATAACCATAAACATATTTCATTTCGTTAGGTTCCGTCCTAACTTATGGTAACTCGCACTCATGTGCTACTCATTATACACCCTCTCAATTCATACTACCCTTAACATTTATTTTAAGTCATAAACACTTTATGGTCACTTCATTTTCCTAAGTATCTTAGTTCATTCTCAATATCGACGTCGGCTCCGCTTAAGGATTCTTACGGTTTCTACTCGCGCGGTCTCGGCTCCGACATTTTTATAAAATTGAGAAATCATTACTTTCACTTGAAATTTTTATGACAGTTAGTAAACTCCATATTTTACTCTCTGTAAAAATTTCATGATTTATGAATACTTTTAAGTCTATCCTTTATATTTTCAAAATTTGTGATTCGTAGCAGTTTTTGTCGCGTAAAACACTTTTACTAAAACGATCATAACTTTTGATCCGTAAATCGGAATTAAGCGATTCAAGCGCCTAAACGATCCTTATAACATTTTCTATCTTAAACAGAGGTTATTTCTCAAGAATCTACAGTTTACGACTTCGAGACTTTCTGCAGAAACTTAAAGTTACGGTTTGTTGGTTTTAACGAAGTTACGTTTACGATCGGGGTTTCGTTTTCGCCTTAACTATCAACACAACCACCAACAATCATCATATCATCATCAACACACAAACTCCTCTCAAGAACATCATGTTATTGAGGCAACAACAACCAACCTTAAATCTACTTAGCGTAATCATCAAGATTTCATCAACAACACTTAGTAAGCTAGGTTTACTAACACCCACTAAATGGATCTTAAACATGAACCTTAAATAAAGTTAGGCCAAAGATTTTTACCTTTCCTGAAAGCTTGAGATGTGTTCTTGAAGATGGTGGAGGCTTAGAAGTGGTTGGTATGATTTTTGGAACCTAAAACCACCATTAAAATCAAGAAACCAAAGAGAGGTTACTATTCACACTATTCACTAGTGAGTTTCTTGAATTTATTCCACCCATCAAACCTTGATAAAAAGAGATGAAAGATTTTTATTACCTTAGTTTAGTTGCTAGAAGGCTTGGGAAATAATTGTGGGATTTTACAAGAACTAGAGCTTGGAGTTTTGAATTGCAATTTCCCTATTTTCTTCAAGATAGCCGAATGGGAGCAAATGGGGGTGGGGGGTGTTGGATTTTAATCGCAGCGGAGGCATGGTAAAACACTTTTACACATATAAAATCCAAATAAAAACATATAAATCATGGTAAAAACATAGAGATTGATTACTAACCTTTAATAGCGATCCAAAAGCAACGATCGGAGATCCTTAGCAGCTGCTCCTCAAACGTGAAGCACTCCACCGGTATCCACCAAGAAAATAACGTTAAGGAGGAGGAGGAGGTGGAGAGAATTAGGTTTTATAATTGGAATAAAAATAGGGTTTATAATAGTATATTTATAGGCAAAATTTTCAGCTGAAATTTTCCCATAAATATTATTATTATTATCCCATTTATTATTCTCATTAATAATTAAAACACCTTTTAATTATTAATCCTTTTTCTAAACACTTTAGAAATAATTCTCTCTCTTGATTTAATTTCCAAAAAATTAAATCCTTAATTAATAATATTAAGAACTTTTCTTAATTAATTTATAATCAATTAAATCTCATTTAATCAATTATTAAATTTGCCAATTAATTATTTATTTCACAAATAAAAAATTATTAGCCATTATTAATTAATTCCTCCACCATTAAATCATTCTCTTTTTATGGTGTGACCCTGTAGGTTCAATATTAAGCCGGTAGTAGAAATAAATAATAATAAAACTATTTTATCATTATTTATATAAATTCTTTAATTTATTAAATATGATTAATTAATTAATCACATTTATTCTACATCGTGAGGGATACTTCTCAGCATATCGCGACTATCTGGATAATATGAATTCACTGCTTAGAATATCAAGAACCTATTCAGTGGATAGTTACCGTACAATAAACTCCTTCTACCCTACAATGTCCCGATTAAATACAAGCCATGGATCTCGTGTCAAGCCTATCTAATCTAATCACTTGCTTACCATTTACTATGCTTAGTTCTATGCAAATTAGAAACTCCTTTCTAATTTCATTCACTCTGGCCAGAGATTCCTGAACTAGCATAAGTGGATCAGCCTTGAACATTCGCTTCCTTCATTGGAAGGGGTAGATCCTTTATTGATCATACACTATCTTCGTGTACAAATTCCTATAACCAGTAGAGCCCTAATAATTGTCCTTGGAGACTAAGAACTAAACCAAAGTATAGTTCAGTGTACACAAGATGACTATGAAGACCTCAAGTCTAAGGATACTTGTACAACTATCACTATGTGAACAACTGCTGACACGTGAGTGAACTCCATCAGTTGTTCAGCTGGGCGAGTCATGTTCAGTGAACTTATTCTATAATAAGCACCTACATACTAGCTATAGTGTCACCACACAAATGTCTATGAGAACAGACATCCTTCATAATGAAGCAAGCATAGTATGTACCGATCTCTGCGGATTATTAATTACCAGTTAGTAATCCTACAACCAGGAACTATTTAAGTTTAGAGTTATCATCTTTTAGGTCTCACTATTATGATCTCAATATAATCCATAAAAAGATTTACTCTAAACTATGGTATATCTTATTTAAACACTTAAATAGATAGAGCCCGTAATAAAAACAAAACTAGTCTTTTATTAATATCAATGAAATCAAAACAGATTACATAAAAAGTTATTCCTAAATCCTAATACATGATTGGACTTAGGACATATTCCTTTCAATCTCCCACTTGTACTAAAGCCAATCACTCTGGTATCTAATACCCATCTTGTCTTTATGACGATCAAAGTGACTTTCATAAAGTAGCTTTGTGAGTGGGTCTGCTTTGTTGTTATGTGTGTCAACTCTATTTCAATACAATACAAGAAATGTTACCGCGCTCCCACTAACCCTTTTGTAGACACATGGTTCATCTACGTTTTTCATAAAATCAAACTCTTTGATTGTCTCATCAAAACGGATGTTCCATCTACGAGAAGCTTGCTTTAAACCACATATGGTTCGCAGCAGCTTACACACTAGGTTTTCATTTCCCTTGGAAAGAAAACCATCTGGCTAATTGCCAGATCTCATAGTCGTAGTAAGCAACAATCGCAAGCAAAATCCGAACTAATTTTAACAGGGCTACAGGTAAAAGGTTTCATCAAAGTCAATCCATTGCCTTTGTTTGAATCCTTTTCCCAAAAGCCTGGCCTTAAAGGTCTCCACCTGGCCATTTTCTCTAATCATTATTTTGTATCCCGTATACATAGATTTCATTCCGGATTTCATGGCACTATGCCATTTCTCTGAGTCAACACTACTCATAGCCTCATTATAGGTCACAGGGTCGTCATCATCAATGATCGACAACTCATTGACATTCTCAATGACAAGGCCATATTACCTCTCAGGTTGGCGAGACACTCTCCCTGACCTACGAATGGGCTGTTCCACAGAAGGTTGTTCAGTCAGAACAGGTGTTTCCACTTGATCCGTAGTAGTTTGTGCTTCTTGAACTTCATCAAGTTCAATTTTGCTCCCACTGTTTCCTTCAAGGATAAACTCCTTTTCCAAGAAGGTAGCATGTCTGGAGACAAACACCCGATGATCGGTGTAAAAATAATACCCTAAAGTCTCTTTAGGATATCCCACAAAACTACATTTTGCGGATCGATATTCCAGCTTATCTGGGTCAACTTACTTGACATAAGCTGGACATCCCCAAATCTTAACGTGTTTAAGACTCGGTTTCCTTTCTTTCCATATCTCATACGGAGTTTGAGGAACAGATTTGGAAAGCACCTTATTCAGTAAATATGCTGAGGTTTCCAATGCGTAACCCCATAGGAATACTGGAAGATTTGCATAGATCATCATGGACCGAACTATGTCTAACAAAGTTCGATCTCTCCTTTCAGATACCAATCTGGAGGCGTCCACTGGGAGACTATACCATTTACTTTGAGATAATCCAGAAACTCTCCATTCAAGTATTCACCTCCTCGATCTAATCGAAGAATTATAATACTATGTTTGGTTTGTTTCTCCACTTCATACTTATACTCTTTGAACTTTTCAAATGCTTCAGACTTGTGTTTCATCAAACACATATCCGAATCTAGATCTATTATCCATGAAAGTAATGAAGTATGAAAATCCACCCATGGCTTGCGTAGACATTGGTCCATATACATCTGTGTGTACCATTCCTAGCAAATTTGCAGCCCTCTCTCCATGTCCACTAAATGGAGACTGCAGTGCCACAATGAAGTGAGATTTTCATCATCCCTTTTCTTTTATTAGTTTGTTCAATCTGAAGTAAATTATGTCACATTTATACAGACCATTATTTAAAGTACCACGTCCATAAAGAATATTATCTCTAAGAATTGAACATTCATTATTCTCAATAATAAATGAAAATCCAGCCAAGTCTAACATGGGAATAATATTCCTCACAATCGAGGGAACAAAATAACAATTATTTAAAAAATAATAGTCTTGCCCGTAGGCATATGTAATTGAAATGATTCTACATCTTCAGCAGCAACTCTTGCTCCATTTCCCATCAGTAGAATCACCTCCTCTTCCTCAAGAGTCCTACTTCTCCTTAGTCCCTGCAACAAATTACAGATATGAGAACCACAGGCGGTATCTAATACCCAAGTAGAAATTTGATTTAATGACATATTCACTTCTATCATGAATATACCTGAATCAGAAGCGGTAGTCTCACTACCCTTCATCTTTTTTAATTCTGCAAGGTAAACCTTGCAGTTCCTCTTCCAGTGCCCCACCTTGTTACAGTGAAAGCAAACAACTTTGCTCTTGGGGTCTTCAGCTTTTGGTGGAACCGGCATTTTCTCACCTACTTTCTTCTTCTTGGAAGGGTTCAACTTCCTTTTCTTACGATTGGAACCTTCACCAATTAGAAGAACAGAACTCTTCTTAGGGGGAAAATTCGATTCCGCAGTCTTCAACATGTTGTGGAGTTCAGGCAGGCTGACATCCAACTTATTCATGTGAAAGTTCACAACAAACTGCGAGAAAGAACTCGGAAGCGATTGCAAGACCAGGTCTTGGCTCAGCTCCCCATCCATGGCAAAACCAAGTTGTCCAAGACGTTCAATCAAATTAATCATCTTAAGTACATGGTCATTCACAGATGATCCCTCAGACATCCTACAACCGAACAACTCCTTCGATATCTCATATCGAGCTGTCCTCCCCGCCACATCATACAACTCTTGTAGATGCATGAGGATAGTGTGAGCATCCATATACTCATGTTGCTTCTGTAGCTCAATGTTCATGGAAGCTAGCATGATACATTGAGCAACATTTGCATCATCTACCCATTTACGATACACAACATGTTCATCATTATGTGCATCAATAGCAGGTTCAGTAGGCTTAGGTGAGTCAATCACGTATTCCAGCTTCTCAATCCTGAGAACAATTCTCAAGTTTCGAAGCCAGTCAGCATAATTAGGACCAGTCAACTTGTGAGCATCTTGTATGCTCCTGAGTGATAGTGCAGAAGACATAATGTATATTGTAAATCTGTAAATGATAAACACATAACAACACTTAGCAAATATTCGATTTCATTTTAAAATACTATATGAATCGGGTTTTTATTCATAAGTGGCTCCCACTAATTTATCTAATTTATTCAACCCCCTACGTGAAAAATTAAGCATTCATAATGCTAGTGGGAATAGGGATCCTACATTCCATTACACAACCCCGGCTGTAGCACGAACCGCCATGTAATGTTCAATAGGCAGACAACTCTTGTCAATTACATCTTATGTTATTCCCTAATCAAACTTTAGCCTCTTGAATAATTGAGTCACGGCTGTGGCATGACAAACTCAATATTCTAAGTCAAGTCTAACCCAACATTCCGTACAATTGAATCAGTCCCCAAAGGCCCACGGCCGTGGCACGTACCGACCTTTAGATTCTTATTCAATGTACACATCTCTAAGTAATAGACAAGTATTTCTTATTTTGAAATCAAAGCCCTCGGCTGTAGCACGAACCGACAATGATTCAAAAATAAGAACTACTTTCTATCATGTTGGAAGGCTATGACCGACACAAGCCCGTTGTATCATTGGCCAATTACTACTTGATATTATTTAATTTTAGAGGGATTATATTATGTTACAATCATAATCATATTATAAAGAAATTCTTCCTTTTAAATTAAATATTTCAAATCAATAATCAATAATCAGATGATTTCCAGATCGGGTGGAGCATTGTCAAGAGGCGTCACTTAATAACCTTTTCTTACAGATAGAAATCTGTTGTTGACAGAATCATCCTTTCTCTCATATCGAAAATTTATATTCAATTACGTGTTTCATAAACACAAGAATCTCATGATTGTATTCATAATATTATTATTAAGGTTATGAAACACTTTCACTATACTAGGTTGTCTAACAAACGCCTTATGTTCATTTAAGTTCACCTAAATCTATCATCGCATGATAAACTAAGCATATATCACATATATAAACATGAATAAACATCAAGGTAGACATTTTACATCATCTAGCATATTAGTCTAAGCATTATACATCTCTATGTATCACATGAAGCATTTAAAAGCAGTTAAAACAGTTAAAAACAGCTTTAAAACACTTTCGGAAATATAAACAGTTCAAAACTTTTATATAAACTAAAATTTGATCACTCCATTAGATCAGTCTCGGAAAAACGAATCCAACGATATATTGCACGCCTAAAACGAAGTTACGAAACTCCCAGAAATCAAATTTTAAAATAACAGACGGGCTGTAACGCATTACAGGAACGCGTTACAAGCCCTGTAACGCATTCCGTGAATGCGCCACAGGGTGTAACGCATTCCCGGAATGCGCGATACCCCTTCGCGCGCACGTGCGCCACACGCGCCTGCAGCAGCCGCCGTTGCTTCTGCACAGAAAACGAGCCTGACATTCTTTCTGCCGTAATTGTTCTTTTTCTGTCTTTTCTTCCGTGCATTAGTCAGACAAGCAGCAGATGCAACAGATGTACAAATATATATACATACTTACAATTTATATATATATATGATTATTTAATTACGAATTTAATTACAACAACTTCAAAAATTCATAATAAATAATCTATACATCATAAAATTATGAAAAAAATACCCAGACGATCTACAACACTTGTAGAACCCAGATCAACATTCAAAATTATTATGAGAAACGATTTCTCAACAGACAAAATTAATACATAATATAACTTGTAAAAATCATAATTAATTCATACAAGCACATAAAATTCTGAAATTTTTACCACAGATCTATATGCATACAACCTAAGCTCTGATACCAATATTGGATTTTAATCACAGCGGAGGCATGGTAAAACACTTTTACACATATAAAATCCAAATAAAAGCTTATAAATCGTGGTAAAAATATAGGGATCGATTACTAACCTTTAATAGCGATCCAAAAGCAACGATCGGAGATCCTTAGCAGCTGCTCCTCAAACGTGAAGCACTCCACCGGTATCCACCAAGAAAACGACGTTAAGGAGGAGGAGGAGGAGGAGGAGGAGGAGGAGGAGGAGGTGGAGAGAATTAGGTTTTATAAAATTTTTGGGGTTGGAATAAAAATAGGGTTTATAATAGTATATTTATAGGCAAAATTTTCAGCTGAAATTTTCCCATAAATATTATTATTATTATCCCATTTATTATTCTCATTAATAATTAAAACACCTTTTAATTATTAATCCTTTTTCTAAACACTTTAGAAATAATTCTCTCTCTTGATTTAATTTTCAAAAAATTAAATCCTTAATTAATAATATTAAGAACTTTTCTTAATTAATTTATAATCAATTAAATCTCATTTAATCAATTATTAAATTTGCCAATTAATTATTTATTTCACAAATAAATAATTATTAGCCATTTTTAATTAATTCCTCCACCATTAAATCATTCTCTTTTTATGGTGTGACCCTGTAGGTTCAATATTAAGCCGGTAGTAGAAATAAATAATAATAAAACTATTTTATCATTATTTATATAAATTCTTTAATTTATTAAATATGATTAATTAATTAATCACATTTATTCTACATCGTGAAGGATACTTCTCAGCATATCGCGACTATCCGGATAATATGAATTTACTGCTTAGAATACCAAGAACCTATTCAGTGAATAGTTACTGTACAATAAACTCCTTCTACCCTATAATGTCCCGATTAAATACAAGGCATGGATCTCGTGTCAAGCCTATCTAATCTAATCACTTGCTTACCATTTACTATGCTTAGTTCTATGCAAATTAGAAACTCCTTTCTAATTTCATTCACTCTGGCCAGAGATTCCTGAACTAGCATAAGTGGATCAGCCTTGAACATTCGCTTCCTTCACTGAAAGGGGTAGATCCTTTATTGATCATACACTATCTTCGTGTAAAAATTCCTATACCCAGTAGAGCCCTAATAATTGTCCCTGGAGACTAAGAACTAAACCAAAGTATAGTTCAGTGTACACAAGATGACTATGAAGACCTCAAGTCTAAGGATACTTGTACAACTATCACTATGTGAACAATTGCTGACACGTGAGTGAACTTCATCAGTTGTTCAGCTGGGCGAGTCATGTTCAGTGAACTTATTCTATAATAAGCACCTACATACTAGCTATAGTGCCACCATACAAATGTCTATGAGAACACACATCCTTCATAATGAAGCAAGCATAGTATGTACCGATCTCTGCGGATTATTAATTACCAGTTAGTAATCCTACGACCAGGAACTATTTAAGTTTAGAGTTATCATCTTTTAGGTCTCACTATTATGATCTCATCATAATCCATAAAAAGCTTTACTCTAAACTATGGTATATCTTATTTAAACACTTAAATAGATAGAGCCCGTAATAAAAACAAAACAAGTCTTCTATTAATATCAATGAAATCAAAACAGATTACATAAAAGGTTATTCCTAAATCCTAATACATGATTGGACTTAGGACATATTCCTTTCAGGGGGGTATTTATAGCACTTGGTTGCTTCTCTTGGATGATTTCTAGGTTGCTTCTTGGAAGGTGACTTGATATCTTTGCAAGTTGATCTTCATTCTTCCTAGGATAGCTTTAGGTTTATTCCTTGTCTCCAAATCCATGGACATATCTTTGTAGCTTGCTAGCTTACAAGCTAAACTACAAGGTTAGCTCCTTAGCACACTATTTGCTAGCTAGCTTGGTCATCCTAGGGTTAGCTCACTATTTAATGAAGTAACCATGGTTACTTCCTTACCATGGTTAAGTTAGTGCGTTACGTTTAATTAATCATTTACGCATTCGCTCGGTTACTTAAACGTTCTCCGCAATACTTATTCGTAAATAGTTCGCAATGCAATTCTTTTCGTATTTATTCCTTATATTTTTATTTATCCTAATTGAATATAAATTCGTAGGATTTTAATCTCATAATTATATTGTGATTCCCGTAGTCCTTGATAAGTCATAATTACGGTCGTTTTTCAAAGTTCGTTTTCTTCGAAAACTAATAGCGTTTACATACACTCATTTGGTACGTATAGTTGTAATATCGATTCCGAAACTCATTTTCTTATGCACTATATAGTGTGGGCTCAAAAGTTTTTCCCGTCTGTCAGGGTTACTATTCATTAAACATTTTACAGGGTCTCAAAAATTCGAGTTATTACAGTCTTCCCCCCTAACAAGGATTCCGTCCCGGAATCAACTAGAAAATAAGTGGGGATATCTATTCCTCATGGTGTCTTCAAGTTCCCAAGTTAATTCCTCAACATTTTGATTTCTCCACAAGATCCTAACTAGCTTCGCCGTTTTGTTCCACAGCACTTGTTCTTTCTGGTCCATTATCCTTCTTGGCTGCTCGATGTAGGTCAGGTCTGGTTGTAAATCTACCTGCTCGTACTCTATTACATGTCGGGCATCGGCATGGTACTTTCTCAACATGGATACGTTAAACACGTTGTGTACTTGTTGCAAATTAGGAGGCAAGGCGAGCTCGTAAGCTAGAGGTCTTATCCTCCTCAAAATTTCAAAGGGTCCTATGAATCTGGGACTCAGCTTCCCTTTCTTTCCAAATCTCATCACTCCTTTCCACGGAGATACCTTCAATAACACAAAATCTCCTACTTCATATTTCCTATCCTTCCTGGTCTGATCGGCGTACTTCTTTTGTCTGTCCTGGGCTGCTACCAGTCTCTTCCTAATGAGTTTTACCATTTCTCTGGTCTGCTGGACTAACTCTGGTCCTAATAGCTTGTATTCTCCCACTTCATCCCAACACAGGGGAGAGCGACATCTTCTCCCGTAAAGAGCTTCATACGGGGGCATTCCTATGCTAGCGTGATAGCTATTGTTGTAAGAAAATTCTATCAGGGGTAAGTGATCATCCCAATTTCCTTTGAAGTCGATGGCACATACTCGCAGCATATCTTCTAGGGTCTGTATAGTCCTTTCGCTTTGTCCATCAGTCTGGGGGTGGTAAGCGGTACTCATGTTTAGTCTGGTGCCTACACATTCCTGGAAGCTTCTCCAAAATCGGGAATTAAACCTCGGGTCTCTATCTGACACTATGGCTACAGGAACGCCGTGTCTTATTATAATTTCCTTCAAGTAAATATCTACCAACTTGTCTACGGTGTACCTTTCGTTGATTGGTAGGAAGTGTGCGGACTTGGTCAGTCTATCAATGATAACCCATATAACATCGTGATTAGTCTTTGTCCTAGGTAAGCCTGTCACAAAATTCATGGTTATGTGTTCCCATTTCCATTCTGGAATTTCTAGGGGTCGTAACAGTCCACTAGGTCGCTGGTGTTCCGCCTTCACTCTTTGGCATGTCAAGCACTTGCTAACCCACTCCGCTACTTCTCTCTTCATGTTAGGCCACCAATAATATTCCTTAAGGTCACGGTACATTTTCGTACTTCCTGGGTGGATTGAATATCTAGAGTTGTGTCCTTCATGCAACAGCTCGTCCTTTAATTCCTGCACATTCGGAATCCAAATCCGGGACACATACCTCTTGATCCCTTCCTCATCCTTCTCGCATCTCACTTCTTCACCGGTCAATGTCCCTTTTTCCTCACTCATCTTCTTTTCCTGACATACTCGTATCTTTGCAGTCAGTTATGGTACTAACTTAATCTCAAATAATCCTTTTGTTCCCTTACCGGTCATTCTTACGTCAATTTCCATCTTCTCAAATTCCTTAACTAATTCCTCCGATGTCATTATCATCTTGAGTCTTTCCTTCCTACTAAGGGCATCAGCCACCACATTGGCTTTACCCGGGTGATACAAAATTTCACAGTCGTAGTCTTTTATCAACTCTAACCATCTCCTCTGTCTCATGTTGAGTTCCTTCTGAGTAAAAATATATTTGAGGCTTTTATGGTCAGTGTAGATCTCGCATTTCTCACCGTATAGGTAGTGTTTCCAAATTTTTAGGGCAAATACTATGGCTGCTAATTCTAGGTCATGCGTAGGGTATCGGCTCTCATATTCCTTCAATTGTCGAGAGGCATATGCTATAACCTTGCCATGCTGCATTAGTACACATCTTAATCCTTTAAGTGATGCGTCGCTGTATATCACAAACTCTCCCTTTCCATCGGGAAGAGCGAGCACTGGTGCTGACACCAGCCTCTTTTTCAGTTCTTGAAAACTCTCCTCACACTTTTCCGTCCATACGAACTTTTCTGCCATCCGGGTAAGTCTAGTCAGTGGACCGGCTATCTTAGCGAAGTCTTGCACGAATCTTCGGTAATATCCTGCTAAACCCACGAAACTCCTAACCTCTGTTGGGGTTGCTGGTCTTTCCCAATTGGATACCGCCTCTATCTTGGCAGGGTCAACTAAAACTCCTTTGCTACTCACCACATGTCCTAAAAACTGAACTTCTCTCACCCAAAATTCGCACTTCGAAAATTTGGCATACAATTTCTCATTCCTCATGATTTCTAAGACTATCCTCAAATGTTCTGCATGTTCTTGCTCTGTCTTTGAGTAGATCAGAATATCATCTATAAAAACTATCACACATATGTCCAGGTACTTTTTGAACACTCTGTTCATCAAATCCATAAAGGCTGCGGGTGCATTGGTTAATCCAAACAACATGACTAAGAACTCATAGTGTCCATACCTAGTGTGAAAAGCAGTCTTTGGTATATCTTCCGGTTTGATTTTCAACTGGTGGTATCCTGTCCTTAAATCTATTTTGGAAAAATGTACAGCTCCTTTGAATTGGTCGAATAGGTCGTCAATTCTGGGAAGAGGGTACCTATTCTTTATAGTCAGCTTATTCAGCTCTCAATAGTCTATACATAATCTCATGCTGCCGTCCTTTTTCTTTACGAATAGTACTGGTGCTCCCCATGGTGACACACTGGGCCTTATCATTCCGTTATCTAATAATTCTTGCAGTTGAGAAGCTAGTTCTTTCATCTCAACTGGGGCTAACCCATATGGGGCCTTGGATACTAGTGTCGTCCCTGGTGCTAACTCTATAGCGAACTCTATTTCTCTGTCAGGTGGTAATCCTGGTAAGTTTTGTGGAAATACATCCTCGAATTCGTTTACTATGGGTATGTTCTGTATATTGGGGACCTCCTTCTGGGTATCTATTACATAAGCCAAATAGGCCTCGTTACCTTTCCTTAACAATCTTTTTGCTTGAAGCATGGTCAAAAATTTTTGGTTCTGTCGTTGACCTTTAAACACTACTTCTTTATTATTCTGCACTCTTATCTTAACTTTCTTCTGTTCACAATCTATTTGCGCTCCGTTACTGGATAACCAATCCATTCCTAAGATCATATCAAATTCTCCTAACGCGAATGGTATTAAGTCGACCTCGAAGATCTTCTCTTCTAATTTCAGCTTGCACTTAGGGTATATTTGATTTACAGGGATTATTTCCTTGTTTGTTATTTCCACTCGTAATACCTCACGTAAGGGTATGGCATTAAGTTTTAACTTGCTAGCAAAATCTTGAGATATAAAAGACTTGGTTGCTCCAGAATCAAATAGGATATTTGCATGTTCGGAATTTAACAAAAGGGTACCTGCTATCACGACAGTGTTTTGGACAGCATCCTGAACAGTCATGTTGAAGGTCCTAGCGGCTGGAGGTTGGTTGGATGCAGCTCTACTCATTCCTGAGGCTGGGGGCTTCAACGTTGGGCAATCCCTCTTCATGTGTCCTACCTTCCCACATTGGAAACACGTTAATTTGGGCCGGGTACAACTGTTGGCAAGGTGCCCGATTTGGTCACACAGGTAACATCTCAGAGGGGCTCTTGTCTGGTTACACACTCCAAGGTGCCTCTTCTTACAGGTTTGACATTCTGATATTGGGGCACGTGGTTGGCTATGAAATGTTGCCCTAGATTGTCCGCCGCCCTGGCCAACGCTCTCACTTGGGGCCTTTCTGAATCCGGGGCCTCTTGCAGGTTGGGACACCGCTCCCATGACGAACCTACTTGGAAGGCTCCTGTTTCCGGTTCCTATTCCTTGGCTTCCTATCTTCCTCTTCCTATTCTCCTTTTCTTTCACAGTCTGCTCACTACCAACTTCAACAATCGAGGCTTTCTGTACTAAGGTGGCATAGTCTGTCAGCTCTAACACTGCTACTCGGTTCTGTATCCATTGTTTCAGACCAAGCTGGAACCTTCACGCTTTCTTTTCTTCGATATTCACAAACTCAGGCACAAATCTAGACAACTCAGTAAATTTGGCCTCATATTCTGTCACGGTCATCTTACCTGTTTCAACTCCAGAAACCTAATCTTCATCTGAGTTTCCATAAACCTAGGGAAGTACTTGTCTAAGAACAGTCGGGTAACTCTATCCCATGGGATCACATCATCAGTTTCTAGGTTTCGTTTGGACTCCCACCAATAGTTAGCTTCTCCTTTCAATATGTAAGAAGCAAAAATGGTCTTATGTCGTTCCTCAACTCCTAGTATCTCGAAGGACTTTTCTATCTCTTTGAGCCAGGCCCTTGCTTCAACGGGGTCAGCAGATCCTAGAAACTCTGGGGGTTTGAGGGATTTGAAGGCTCTAAAGGCAGTAGTTGTAGTCTGTTGGGCAGCATGGGGCTGTGGTGGAATGGGCTGTTGGTTCAGATTTGCTCTCAACAGTTCCATAAATTCATTTATGGGGTTCCCTCCCTGTTGGGTATCCTCAGCCTCTTCTTCTACATATTCTTCCTCATCATATTCATTATAGTCTATGTCTTCTTCACTTTCCTCATTTACTACTGGGTCACCTCGTTGTTGGTTAACAGACTCTGCGGGCTGTGCCCTGGTTCCTCTTTTACGGGGTGGCATTATTCTGATAAGGAAAATTGGTCACATGATTATAACAGTTAGGTTATTTTATTCATATATAAGCATGTCATTTATTACTTAACAGGTTTTATAAAGTGCATTAATATAGACATCAATTCTTTAATAACTGCTTCGATATATATTCATAAGATCTCCCAATTATATCTTGGGGATGAAACAACTAGCCGAGTTCATACATGCCTGATTACAATCTATCAATGCTAGTTCTAAATACTGAAATGAAAATACATAAGCCGTGTACCCTGAAAGTGTAATATCCGGGATATATCGTGTAATTATTTTTGCTATTAAATAATTATTATGTGTGTTCAGTATCTATTCTGTGAGTTAATTGTTAAATGTTATTTGTACTTGGATATTCAAAAATAATATTAATTGAGTATTTTAATTTTTATATGTCCAAAATAAAATATAGATAATTGTCCTATTTTCCTAATTATTTCTATGTTGATTTATGAATTTATAAGGATCATATGAAAATTATAAAATCTTTTTCCGAGTATTTAAAATCTATTTTATAAAAACGGGAACCAACTGACGTCAACCGTTGTTATGTTTTTGGAACCCGAAACTCTTCCGAGAACTCCTTCCTAACCTAATTGTAATATTCCGAGCATATTCCATGTTTCGACTCTTTCGATCCGGCGTACGGTTTATTCTGCGCGGGTCCCGGCGCAATATTTTCGATACAATATTCGTTTCGGTAAATCAATAAAACCCGTATTTTCGATAAACGGGAGCTTTTTATTAAACTATCCCAATTATCACTTCGTAGTACGTGTAACTAGGCGCTGAGACCAAGACCGCAGTACAAATTATACTGATTTGGATAATTATCCCGAAAACCGATACCGTTTGGATCAGTTTTTATAAATAAATGTACCGTTTTATATCCGGAATGATCCAACGGGATACTAATTTTCCGTAATTATAAATATCCTTTTACTGTATTTTATTTCGTATCAAAATCATTTGCAGATAGTTAATTTTATAATTTTCAGAGAAAAACCCTAATTACATAAATTGTTCTAAGAATCAAATAGCAAAACGAAGGCGTTACCAATCTCTGTTTTCAAAGCTTGAGTAACGAAAATGAAGGATTTGAAGTGTTCTATCAGATTCTGAGCTTTGTTTCACTGCAGAATCAAAGGTTTATTTTCTGAAAATTTATTTATTTTCGAATTTATTTTATTAAAAATATGAATTTTTATTCGGATGATTGTTTGTATGATTTGATGATTGCATGTTGTAGAGCTTGTTTTCCTGATGATTTTCATATGTCATACGTCTGATTTGGAGTTCAATAACATGCTCAAAAGTGGGTTTAATTTTCGAATTTCAAAATTAGGGTTTATAACCCGTATGAATGTTTTCAATTGAAATTTGGGGGTTTTTGATTCAGGGGTTATTAGCTGTTGATTTATAGTGGGTTGTGTTCCTTATAAAATTTGCAATCGATTGATATATAGCTCGTTAACAAAGGATGCTTGAATCGAAGGGAGTTGTGTTTTAAAGATTTACGATGTTCGCCGGAATCCGGCGATGTTCTTGGCCAATTTCCGGCCAGAACAGGGATGATTAGAATGTTTTGAATGCATGAACAAGTTCCTGGTGTTGTGTAGTGTTGATCTGGAGGTGTTGGTGGGGTGAGGACGCCGGGATCATCTTCTCCGGCCACCCCCGATTTTCCGGCGACTGGAACTGCAAAATTGCAGTTTGGTCCCTATACTTTTGAAAACGATGAAGTTTGGTTCCCCAGGTTTCCAGACTTTGCAAAAATTGGATTCCTGTTTTAAAAATGTTTAAAATTCATATTTCCTATTTATTTTTATTATAAAAATTCATTTTTAATTTCTGAAAATTCTAAAAATTAGTATTTTAATTCCGAAAATTAATTTTAATTCAGAAATAAATCCGAATTAATTAATCAATTAATTTCAGTTAATTTTTAATTGATTAATTGGTCAATTAAATTGGAAATTAATTGATTTAATTAATTATTAACTGATTTTAATTAATTATTTAATTAGATTTAATTACTTAAGAATGATTTAAAAATTCCGAAAAATAGTTTCGAGCTTTAAAATATTATTCTAAATTATTTCCAAGGCTCGATAATTAGTATAAAATTGTTTCGGAGCCAGAATTGACCAACCGAACCCTGGTTATTAACCCGAAATTGATCCAATGAGCCGTTTTAATTCTGAAAAATGTTTTTAAAATCATTTTAAATACCCAAAAGCCTAATTATGACCCGAGACTTCTTTATAAATGATATGTCATTGATTTCGTGATATATTATGTGTTATACGTGTCTTGTTGATTGACTATCAGTCTATATATTCGGTGTTTACTTGATTATTGCATAATTTTCAATCTGTTAATCGGATTTGGGTAAAACGAAGGGTAGACAGAAGTTTGTATTGAATAGAACTCTATGAGTCGATTATTGATAGATGTTTATGATATGTGAGCAGAAGAGGCAAGGCGTAGGAAAGGGAAACAGGTAGTTGAGGAGTAAGACGATTGTGATTGGAAGTGAGTACAGAATAGTAAGCTAGTACCAGGCAAGTGTTCTGAACTTTCTCGAGATATTGTAGTACTTGATAATCCTGTGATATTGCAAGTGCTTTGAAGCACAAAAACCTAAACCCTGATTCCAGTTATTGATCTTGAGCCATGAACCTTATTCTTTCTAGACCATTGATTGTTGTATACCCAAACACGAACCTCAAGTATACGATACTACTCCACAAATACATGCAAACAAAATTCCAAACACTAAACTGAATTAATTATATACTCAAACATTGTATCCTATGCTTTGAAAGCCCCAATCTTTGAAACCCTGAAATGTTGATTCCTTTGTTATCCAATTCTTTCAATACCAGCATCCAAGCTTTTAAATTATCTTATTGATCCTTACAAGGATTGAAACCCTTTCATTGTTAAACACTCATTGTTGTTAATGATTCTAATTATTGTTTATTATTGCTTATTCTGTTATTATGTTAGAATTGGATTGTTTTTATAAAATTGTGGACCAGATTCATGGTCAGACCATATAATGGTCAAGTTAGGCCAATGTGTGCCTTGGATCCAGTAGTTAGAGCAATGATGTGTGCCTTGCTCGGGGTTAGTGTGTGACTGATCAGCAGCCTAACCTTGATTTTTAAATTAAAAGTATAATATCCAATTCTAAATCATAATCCATTGTTCACTTGATATCATAATCATGTTCACCTGATGATCATTATTCTCAGTTTTGTCATTGTGACTTGTTGAGCTAGTTAGCTCATTTGTGCGATGTTGTTTATATTCTTTCCAGCTAAAAAAGAACCAGTTGGTAACGAGGATCCTCAGTCCAGCGCGAGAGCTAGGGGTTCAGGTTGAGAAAGCTGAGCTAGTACGCTTCTTTTGGAATAATTTAAGTCTGTAAAAGTTTGTAATAAAGTTTAATACTCAGTTTGAGTTTGAATGGTTGGGATGTGAACGATATGTAATATAAGTAGATGTGTGGCTTGTGTGCATACTTCAACCTGTTGTGATCCGTGGTAGTTGATAAATAGGGTCACTGCATATTATTGTTATCTTTATTATTGTTATAAGCAGGTTATAAATAAGGTGTGTGTGTGGACCCCAAACTTCTGACCCGGGTTTGGAGGGCGCCACAGGTTTGGTATCAGAGCTACAGGTTATAAGTCACTGACACAAGCCTAGGTTGACGGGAATGGGTATAGGGTTAGGATTAGAAGTAAGGAATAGAATGATAGAACGTTGAGAGGTTGAGTGTTATGGTATAACCAGTAGTAGTATAATTCGCGTCGTGGTTCGAGATTCTTATATTGCGATATAATTTCAGATAGCAGCGATGGCCGACTCTTTTATTCCTGTATCAGCTGATCATTCAGAGCCTTCAGTTGGAATGCCGTCTTCGGATCCACGTCCTGTTGTTCCACCAGTGCTGGTTATACTACCTCCGCCTGTGTTGCAGCCCTTACCATTGCAGGCTATTCCACCTCCAGGCATGAGGCCACCAGTCAGAGGACCCCCACCTGCTGATTCAGGCTTTACTAGTCATTCAGTCACAGGATACCTTTCCAGTTCTCTTCCTATCCTGTCCCATATCATCAGTTTGAGGCTTGCCTTATGGAGCAGCGATTCCTACAGGGTCAGATCCAGGAGTTATTTCATATCATGCGTACCAGAGAGATGGGGAGTGGTGAGAGGTGACTTAGGGAGAGGCTCCAGGCGTTTCGTAGAGCAGCTGCTGTGAGGATTGCTGAGGCTACACATGAGGACATCACTCCTGATTTCTTAGTGGAGTGGGCTAAGTGGGTTCTAGAGGAGCTTGAGGAGATTGGAGGTCCAGATTTGCCATGAGCCAGAGATTTAGAGATGGAGATGCTGAGCAGTGTTGTTATGGTTATGTAGTATGTACAGTAGTGTGTAGTGGGTATCAGTAGACTTTTGAGTTGTCTTAATAGATTAGCTATGCTGACTAGTGAATAGGTTGTTGTACCCTTTTGCTTTTACTTCCGAAGCGTCTTTACGCTTGTACTACCTAAAATTTTTATCTATATATATCAGTACCTTTTTCCTTTCCAGCAATGTCATTTACTTTATCACACCTATTTTACCTTACCTTATCTATTGCACCAGTTATACCCTGTGATACCATGTACCCTGTTTTCCATGACTGTTTATATTCTATAAAGAAGCATGCAATTTACTTAGTTACAACTGTTTTCAAAAAAAAAAGAGATACCTCTGTTTTACAAAACTTTTCTTTTATACAAAGATTTGATTCAAAAGCTGAATAAGTTGTTTGATTCTTTACAGAAAATGCCTCCCAGAAGAAATACCCGCACCAACACCCAGAACGAAGAAACCAACAACAATAACAACCAAGATGATACGAATCCAAATATGAACCCAGGACCCATGGACCCAGCAATAGCCTAGATTCTTCAAATCTTGGCCCAACAAACAGTTCACCTGGCACAACAACAACAAAGACAGACCAACCCCCTGGTAACTTTTAAAACTTTTCAGGCACTAAACCCACCGGAATTCAAGGGTTCCTTAGAGCCAATTGAAGCAAATGTATGGTTAAAGGAAATAGAGAAGGCACTTGCCTTAGTTAAAGTAAAGGAGGAACAGAAGGTTGAGTTTGCAAGTTACTATCTGAAGAATGAAGCCACCTATTGGTGGGAAATGGTGAAGACATTGGAAGGCAAAGATGTTATTACTTGGGAAAGGTTTAAGGAATTAGTTTTAGAAAAATATTTTCCTCAGTTTGTTCAGGATCAAATAGAGCTGAAGTTTTTAGAATTAAAGCAAGGGAACATGTTGGTAACAGATTATGAGGGTAAGTTTGAGGAATTGTCAAGGTATGTGCCGTCGTATGTGGATACTGACACGAAGAAAGCTAAGAGATTCCAGCAAGGTTTGAAACCATGGATCAGAGGGAAGGTAGCCATTTTTGAATTGGATACCTATACAGGAGTAGTACAGAAGGCTATGATCGCAGAGACAGAGAGTGAGATGTTCCAGAAGGAAAAGGAAAGCAAGAAAAGGAAAGTTGAGGGAAGTGAGGGTCAGTCACAACCAGGGAATTTTCCAAATTTTAAGAAGGGCAAGTTTCAGCCAGGGAGAAATTTTAATTTCAGAAGACAAAATACAGGAGACGGAGGCCAGAGCAACCGTCCAGTTAATGCAAATCAGCCAAATCAGTTGAGATTAACTTTTCCAGATTGTCAAGTTTATGGAAAGAAGCATGGGGGAGTTTGTAACAAGTTGAACTTGGTATGTTTCAAATGTAATCAGAAAGGGAACTATTCGAGGGAGTGCCGAAATCATCCAGCAAGAGAGCCAGTAAACAAGGATCAGCCTATCCAGAATCCAGCAGTTTAGGTTCCAGCCATTGGATTTACATGTTTTAAATGTGGAAAGCCAGGATATATGGCCAGGGATTGCAAGACATCAGCCCTAGTCAGTAATGCATTAAGGATTATGGGATCTACCCCAACAGTGAATGAGACTCCAAGGGCTAGAATTTTCAACATATCAGTGAAAGATGCTATCCAGGATACAAATGTTGTGGCAGGTACGCTCAATGTGAATTATTTATGTGCCAAAGTGTTAATAGATTCAGGAGCAACTCGATCGTTTGTTTCACAAGATTTTATTAGCAAGTTAACTTGTCCAGTAGAGTATTTAAATGAAATAATGACTGTGAAATTAGCAAACCAAGAGCGTGTAACTGTGAATCAAGTTTGTGGGAATTGTGAGGTTGAGATTTCTGGTAGTAAGTTTTGTGTAGATTTGATACTATTTAAGTTAGGAGAATTTGACGTTATATTAGGGATGGATTGGTTATCTAGGCACGATGCCCAGATAGATTGTCGAAATAAGAAGGTAATGGTGAAAACGCCAGACGAAAGGATAGTAACGTTCAAGGGTCAAAAACAAGTAAAGAGGTTCTTAACGATGATTCAAGCCAAGAAGTTACTACGACAAGGATGTGAGCATTTCATGGCATATGTGATTGACAGAAGTCAAGAACCAACAAAACTTGAAGATATTCCAGTTGTGAATGAATTTTCAGACGTATTTCCCGACGAGTTACCAGGACTTCCTCCAGATAGAGAAATTGAATTTGCGATCGACTTAGTACCTGGAACAGAACCAGTATCCAAGGCCCCGTACAGAATGGCGCCTGTTGAAATGAAAGAGCTAGCGAAGTAATTGCAAGAGTTGTTAGAGAAAGGAGTAATCAGACCTAGTGTATCCCCGTGGGGAGCCCCGGTATTATTTTTTAAGAAGAAAGATGGAAGCATGAGACTGTGTATTGACTACAGGGAGCTCAACAAGCTTACGATCAAGAACAAGTATCCGTTACCCAGAATTGACGATCTGTTCGACCAGTTGAAGGGAGCCAAGTATTTCTCCAAAATTGATTTAAGATCAGGATATCATCAACTAAAGATCAAGCCAGAAGATATACCAAAGACAGCTTTCAGAACAAGGTATGGACATTACGAGTTTTTAGTAATGTCTTTTGGATTGACCAATGCCTCAGTAGCGTTTATGGACCTGATGAACAGAATTTTCGAGGAGTATTTGGATAAGTTTGTTATTGTGTTTATAGATGAAATTTTAATCTATTCAAAAACGGAAGAGGATCATGCGGAACATGTGAGAACGGCTTTGGAGATTTTAAGGAAAAAGAAGTTATATGCTAAATTCTCGAAGTGTGAGTTTTGGCTACATGAAGTTCAGTTCTTAGGGCACATAGTTAGTAATAAAGGGATCAAAGTGGACCCGGCAAAGATCGAGGCAATTACGAATTGGGAGAGACCGAAAACACCCACCGAGGTAAGAAGTTTCTTAGGATTGGCGGGATATTATCGTCGATTTGTTCAAAATTTCTCGAGGATTGCCACAACATTAACAAAGCTTACACGAAAGAATGAGAAGTTTATATGGAACGACAAATGCGGGGAAAGTTTTCAGGAGTTGAAGCGACGATTGATCACGACACCTGTTTTGTCACTTCCAGACGATAAAGGGAATTTCGTAATTTATAGTGATGCTTCTCACCAAGGATTAGGATGTGTTCTAATGCAGCACAAAAAGGTAATTACGTATGCGTCAAGGCAATTGAAACCACATGAACAGAAGTATCCTATTCATGATTTGGAGCTAGCAGCCATAATTTTCATTTTGAAGATTTGGAGACATTATTTGTATGGAGAAAAGTGCGAGATTTTCACGGATCACAAAAGCTTAAAATATATATTTACCCAGAAGGAACTTAATATGAGGCAAAGGAGATGGTTAGAGTTGATCAAGGATTATGATTGCTCGATTAATTATCATCCCGGTAAAGCGAACGTGGTAGCAGACGCATTGAGTCAGAATGAAAGGTTGAATGTGTTATCAGTACCTGAAGACATATATAAGGAATTTCAGAAATTGGAATTGGAGATTAGAGTTTGCAAGCCTGAGGAAGTAAAAGTGTACAGTATGATTTTCCAACCGGAATTATTAGAGAAAATAAAGAAATGTCAGGAAGATGTAATGGATCAAGATATAAATCGTTTGGTAGGGGAAGAGTTATGCATGCAGAAAGATAACCAAGGTATTCTGAGGTTTTCATCTAGAATTTGGATTCCACCGGTGACAAAGTCAAAGAATGAAATTCTACAGGAGGCACATAATTCAAGGTATTCCATCCATCCAGGAAGTACCAAGATGTATAGAGATTTAAAGAAGAATTATTGGTGGCCAGACATGAAGAGGGAAATTGCGGAATGGATTAGCAAATGTTATACATGTCAGAGAGTTAAAGCAGAGCATCAGAGACCAAGTGGATTGCTACAGCCATTGGAGATTCCAGAATGGAAATGGGAACACATTGGCATGGATTTTATAGTTGGATTACCAAGGACAAGGGCTAATCATGATGCCATTTGGGTTATAGTGGATAGACTTACCAAGTCAGCTCATTTTCTGCCTATAAATGAAAGATTTTTGCTCGACAAGTTATTCCATATGTACCTAAAGGAAATTGTAGTTCGACATGGAATTCCAGTGTCTATTGTATCTGATCGAGATCCAAGATTTAATTCAAGATTTTGGAAGAGTTTTCAAGAATGTTTAGGAACAAAATTGAATATGAGTACGGCCTATCACCCGCAGACGGACGGCCAAAGTGAAAGAACGATCCAGACAATCGAGGACATGTTATGTGTTTGTGCTATTGATTTCAAAGGAAGTTGGGACGAGCATTTACCCCTGGTAGAGTTTGCTTATAACAACAGCTATCATGCTAGCATTGGGATGCCACCCTATGAAGCCCTTTATGGACGTAAATGTAGATCTCCAATATATTGGGACGAAGTAGGAGAACGCAAGATACTTGGACCTGAACTGGTACAACAGATAAAGGAAATTGTTAAAATTATCCAGAAGAGATTGATAGCCGCGCAAGATCGTCAGAAGAAATATGCAGATCAGTCAAGGAAATACATGGAATTTGAAGAAGGAAGCTTGGTATTACTGAAAGTATCACCGTGGAAAGGACTAACGAGGTTTGGAAAGAAATGAAAGCTGAGTCCAAGATATGTCGGACCTTTTGAGATCCTAAAGCGTGTTGGCAAAGTAGCTTACGAGTTGGCATTACCACCGCACATGGAGCACATTCACAATGTTTTTCACGTATCGATACTCAAGAAATATAATTCAGACTCCAGGCATGTAATAGAATATGAGCCAATAGAGCTTCAGGCAGATTTGACATATATAGAGAGTCCGATAGAGATTCTAGAGGAGAGAGAGAAAGTATTGAGAAATAAAGTGGTAAAGTTAGTAAGAGTATTGTGGAGAAACCCAAAGGTTGAAGAGTCAACCTGGGAGTTAGAAAGTGATATGAGAGAAAAGTAACCTCTGTGACGCCCTCCAAACCCGGGGTCTAGATTTGGGGGTCACTCGTCAATAAACCAAAATAAAATAATCACAGCGGAATAATATAATAAATACGACCCCTTTACCTGCACTGGATCGATCACAGGTTATAGTATGGAACAGGCACTAATACAAATCAAATGTTATTACAAACCATAAGTCTAATTAGTTTTACAGATTATTCAAATTTTATTACAAACCTCTAGACTATCCAAGCGTCCCAAACTGTCTACCTGGAAATACAGCAAGTATTTACAAGCACATAACCTCTGGTCAGACCTGGAACTTAAGCTTGCCCTGGCCTAGCTGAAAGAATCAAGATAAAAAACAAGTATGAGCCAAAGAAATGCTCAGCAAGTAGTAAATAGCTTATGATTTGGAATAACAACAGTATATCTGATGAACAAAACCAACTACAATAACTGAACAGTATCAAAAATGATATAAATTTGATAATAAACAACATTTGCAATATATTATGTTTTGGGATTGGAATCCTCGAACGACGGTGTGTTGCCGCCGGTGATCAGCCGCGGAGCAACACCGGTATGCCGAAGCATATCCAACTAAACAAAGGTACCCAAGGCACATATCGGCCTAGCAAGGTGTTATATCCCCTATAACACATAGCTCACACTAGACCGCCGCCACGGCCTCTTACGCAACCATCCAACCCATAAAAACAATTTTTTGTCAAAGGAGTCGAATCAAATGACATCCTTAACCATATAACTCCCCATTTCTCACGGTCCGGAGTTTTATCAACAACCAATGGCGAAATAACCAGAACAATTAGTTATTCGCTAATCTCAATTCAAAACTTCACTGTATAGAGTAATTCATAGCGAAACATAAAACGTTTAACTATTCTGAACTTAGAATAGTATTGATATTGAAATAATAAAGTCCAGAGTCAATATCAATTGAATGATAAATGAAGATAGAGGTACTTGCATAATATGATTCAAAATAAATGTCACTTGAACAATAAGTGAAGTTAGGGGTACTTGCCTGGTATGCTCAATAACCTCTTACTTTAACTCTGCTTCTAACTGCTGGCTACTACCCCGTCTAACACTTGACTGCACTCCTTGCTACTCGATTCTATAAATAAAAGGACTATCTTAAGTGACAGAACTAAACTCAATCGACGTAACTATACGTCTTGACATCTACCCGATCATTTATAATTAAGCATGGCATTTTAAAACTGTAAACAGACAGCATGCATTTCGCTCAACACATAATCATGGCATTCGTATAACATGTAATGACATAATTCATGTAATACATAAGTCAGATCATTAAAAGATACGTCTCAGTGCGTTCAGAATGAAATTTAGGTCAATATTAGCATTTACCGACCAAATACCGACTCAAACTGATACACAAATCAAATTACATTGCAATACAAAAGAAATTAGGTCTCAAAAGTATTTTTATTAGAAGCGCAATATTTTTCTGAGTCTATACGCGTTCGTTTCGTATTAAACGGATGAACGGTTTAATTATTATGAATAAAATAAGAAATAAATAGATTTAAATCAATTAATAATAATATTAATTGATTTTTAAATACCAAAATATAATTTTTAAAACCTTAAAATAAAATTTCAGAAATTATTTGAATTAATTATAAATAATTTACATTTATTTAACTATTTATAAATAAAATTAATTGATTAATTGATTTTTAATCAATTAATTAAATTCATAAATAATTAACTAAAATAAACTATAAATAATTAAATCAAATTGTATTTTTGAAAATAATTAAAAAAATTAATTTTAGGAATTTAAAATAATTAAGAAAATAAATTTTAGTATTTAAGTAATTATTAAATGATTTTTAAAAGTAAGAAAATGAATTTTGAAATAAAAGTAAAAAGAAATTAACAGAAACAGGTTTTTGGGTTTGTATTTGGGGGAAATCAGATTGAACCCGGGTCAAACGACCGGGTCACAACCGGGTTAAAAGAATCCAACCGGGTCGGGAAGAACACCGACCGGTTTCTGGGAAATCCCCAGATTCCGGCGGTCTTCGCCGGACTCCGGCGGTTCCAAACCTCCCCCCAAACACCTCTATTCGTCCCTTTCTTCCCCTGAATTAATACGACACCAACCCAACAACTCGAACAGCCGAACAACCTTCTAAACCGAACTGGAGTTCGTCGATTCCGGCTAAAACGGCCATAGAAACCGGCCACGAGTTCCAGAATCCGACGAACTCGGGTTTAATCCAAATACAGCACCAAAATCATCGATTTACCCCTCGAATTAAAGCCCAGATCAATATAAAGCTATTCTAAGCATCACAATCATCAAGAACATCACGATAATCTCAGAAATTAAATAGGAAAAATCAAGAAAATTAAGAACTCGAACTAACCTAAATCGTAATCAAAATTAACGAAACAAAGTGCTAAACTACTTCTTACAATCCCAGAAACAATTATAACTCAACCAAATCATCAAACAATACATCCAAGATCAAGAACGAATTTAGACCATAACTACCCAAAATCGAAATCACAAAATACTACATCTTAGCTAATGAAATCGGTACCAATAGATTGGGCTCGTTAAGAGCTTCAAATCGGTATGTAGATCGCTCAAAACAGATCGGAAACGCTCTTGGAATCACAAGATAAAGTTCAAGAATGAAATTTCACCCCCAAGAACCTTGTTCTTGAATAATTTTATTTTCGGAAATTTTATTAAAATAAAATGGATTAAACTGATTTTAATCAGCTATTTATATTAACCTGAAATTATATCCCTAAAATCAAATTAGGGTGTTTTTATCCTTTAATTATAATAATTAGGGCCCCAAAATAATAATTACGGGGAATAATTTTAAAAACAATAAAATACAAAATTAATGTCAAAATTCTCTGAAAATTGCGAATAATTCAAAAATACAAAAATAAAGGGTATTTGAAATACGAAATTTTTTTTAAAAATAAAAACATCGATTTTGTGGGGTTTGTCGTCCCGATGGGGTCCGGTCCGTTGATTTTTGAAAGACGGAAACGATCCCTAAATTACCAGAAAATCTCGAAAACACTTAAAGTACATTCAAACGCGCATAAAATCAAATAAAACAGGTAACTCAATAAAGACGCTGATAAATACGCGTCCCGATTGCAGATAAGTTCATATAATTGTAGTTTAAACATATATTAATCAATCAAAAAATTTTACATCCTTCCCCCCTTAATAGGATTCTGTCCTCAGAATCAACCTAGGAAAACAAATAAGGATACTTGGATCGCATTTCGCTTTCCAACTCCCAGGTCGACTCTTCAACCTTGGGATTCCTCCACAAGACTCACACTAAAGATACAGACTTATTCCTAAGTACTCTTTCTTTCTTATCTAAAATCTGCACTGGTTGCTCTACAAAAGACAAATCTGGATGGATCTCGATTGGCTCGTATTCTATCACATGGTTCGAATCAGGCAAATAATGCTTCAACATTGACACATGGAACACGTTGTGAATATGCTGCATGTGAGGTGGTAATGCTAATTCGTAAGCAACCTTTCCCACACGCTTCAAAATCTCAAAAGGGCCAACATAACACAGACTCAGCTTTCCTTTCTTTCCAAATCTTGATAAACCTTTCCAAGGAGAAACTTTTAATAACACTGCCTCTCCAACTTCAAATTCCATATCTTTTCTGGTAGGATCAGCATATTTGCGTTGACGATCTTGAGCTGCTGTTAATCTTTTTCGAATGAGTTCTATTTTCTCCTTCGTCTGCTGGATCAATTCTGGACCCAAAATCTTTCTCTCACCAACTTCTTCCCAATATATTGGAGATCTGCATCTTCTCCCGTACAAAGCTTCGTAAGGCGGCATTCCAATACTGGCATGATAGCTGTTGTTGTAGGAGAATTCAACTAATGGCAAATGCTCGTCCCAACTCCCTTCAAAATCTAATACACATACCCTTAGCATATCTTCAATAGTTTGAATTGTTCTTTCACTTTGACCGTCTGTCTGCGGATGATACGCGGTACTCATGTTCAGCTTCGTTCCGAGATAATCTTGAAAACTTCTCCAAAATCTTGAATTAAATCGAGGATCTCTGTCTGAAACTATGGATACTGGAACTCCATGTCGGGTCACAATTTCCTTAAGATATAACCGAACCAATTTATCCATTGAGAATCTTTCGTTGATAGGAAGAAAATGCGCTGACTTCGTCAATCTGTCGATAATAACCCAAATAGCATCATGATTTGCCCTGGTCCTCGGTAATCCAACTACGAAATCCATCGATATATGCTCCCATTTCCATTCTGGAATATCCAATGGTTGTATCAGTCCACTAGGCCTTTGATGTTCCGCTTTGACTCACTGGCAAGTGTAGCACTTATTTACCCATTCTGCAATTTCTTTCTTCATGCTCGGCCACCAAAAGTTTTCTCTTAAGTCTCTGTACATCTTCGTACTCCCGGGATGAATTGAGTATCTGGAGTTATGAGCGTCTCGAAGGATTTCATCTTTCAGCTCGGCTACGTTAGGTATCCATATTCTGAAAGAAAATCTTAATATTCCTTTATCATCCTTTTGACTCCCTACCTCTTCTCCTGTCAAATTGTCTCATTCATGACTCATAACTTTCTCCTGACATCTTCTTATCTTCTCTAATAATTCTGGTTGAAAAGACATTGCACACAATACCTCTGTAGACATACTTGGGATACTGACCTCTATTTCCAGCTTCTCAAATTCCCTGATTAATTCCTCGGATGAAGTTATCATGTTTATCCTTTCTTTTCTGCTCAGAGCATCGGCCACCACATTTGCTTTGCCTGGATGATAGTTGATAGAACAGTCGTAGTCCTTAATCAATTCTAGCCATCTTCTCTGCCTCATGTTTAATTCCTTCTGGGTAAAGATATACTTCAAACTCTTGTGGTCCGTGTAGATCTCGCACTTTTCCCCATAAAGATAATGCCTCCAAATCTTCAATGCAAACACTATAGCTGCCAATTCTAGATCATGTGTTGGATACTTCTCTTCATGTGATTTCAATTGTCTTGAAGCGTAGGCTATCACCTTGTCATGCTGCATCAAAACACATCCCAATCCTTTGTACGATCTGTCACTATAAATCACAAAATTTCCTTGTTCATCTGGCAAGACTAGCACTGGAGAAGATACTAATCTATTCTTTAATTCTTGGAAACTCTCCTCACACTTCTTATCCCATTCAAATTTCTGGTTCTTCCTGGTGAGCTTTGTCAATGGCGTAGCTATCTTCGCGAAA
This sequence comes from Apium graveolens, assembly GCF_009905375.1. Lineage (NCBI taxonomy): Eukaryota > Viridiplantae > Streptophyta > Magnoliopsida > Apiales > Apiaceae > Apium > Apium graveolens. Next base: position 103,522,866 of record NC_133649.1, on the reverse strand, counting down.
TCCTGCATAAATCTTCTGTAGTAACCTGCTAATCCCAAGAAACTTCTCACTTCCGTTGGTGTCTTTGGCCTCTCCCAGTTGATTATGGCTTCGATCTTCGCTGGATCTACTTCCACTCCTTTATTTCTAATCACGTGCCCAAGAAATCTTACTTCTTTTAACCAAAATTCACACTTGGAAAACTTTGCGTATAACTTCTCCTGTCGCAGTATCTCCAGAACTATCCTCAAATGCTCTGCATGCTCCTCTTCTGTTTTGGAATAGATCAAGATGTCGTCTATAAACATGATCACGAATTTATCCAAATACTTCTTAAATACTCGATTCATCAGATCCATGAAAGCTACTGGTGCGTTGGTTAATCCAAATGCCATCACCAGAAACTCATAATGCCCATATCCGGTTCTGAACGCGGTCTTCGGAATGTCTTCGGGCTTGATCTTCAGTTGATGATATCCGGATCTTAAATCAATTTTAGAGAACCATACAGCGCCTCTCAATTGGTCAAACAGATCATCGATCCTCGGTAATGGGTATTTGTTCTTAATGGTCAGCTTATTCAGTTCTCGATAGTCAATACACAGTCGCATACTCCCATCCTTCTTCTTGACAAACAGTACTGGTGCGCCCCATGGGGATACACTGGGTCTTATAACTCCTTTCTCCAAAAGATCTTGCAACTGAGTTGCCAATTCTTTCATCTCCACTGGTGTCATCCGGTACGGAGCTTTAGAAACTGGTTCTGTTCCGGGTGCTAGATCAATTGCAAACTCAATTTCTCTGTCAGGAGGTAATCCTAGTAGATCGTCTGGAAAGACATCTGAAAATTCATTGGCAACTGGAATCGCTTCTAGTGCTGGAACTTCTTTGTTGGTGTCTACCACATGAGCCAAATATGCTTCGCAATTCTGACGTAATAACCTCTTCACTTGAGCGATCGTTAAGAACTTCTTCTCTTGCCTTATTTCCTCGAAATATTAACTTCTTCTTACTATCCAAGGTCTGAAGTCTTACTTTCCTATTCTTACAATCAATCTGAGCGTTATTTTCTGACAACCAATCCATTCTTAGAATAACATCAAATTCTCCCAACCTAAAAGGTATCAAGTTGGCATAGAAATGATGTCCTCCTATCTCAATATTGCACCTCAGGCACACTCGGTCGACGGAAACTTGATCCTTATTAGCTAACTCTATCATTAATGCTTGTTCTAACAACTTAACTTCGCAATGCAGTTTATCGACAAAACTTTGAGAAATAAATGATCTTGTAGCTCCAGAATCAAATAAAACTTTAGCATCTATGGAGTTGACTGGAAGCGTACCTACAACCACGTCTGAACTCTGAACAGCATCCTTCATAGTCATATTGAATGTCCTAGCCTTTGGCTGGTCCTTTGCTGGTGGTCCTTCAATCCTTGGCACATTAGCAGTTGGTTCAGTTGTCTGGCAGTCCCTAGCAATATGCCCCATCTTTCCATATTTAAAGCACAGTGTCCCTGATTTCTGAGCTATAGTCTGACTTCGACACTCATTAGCATAGTGTCCCTTCTGATTGCACTTATAACACAACACATTAGCCTTACAAATCCCAAAATGCCTTCTACCACAAAATTTGCACTCTGACGCAGGTGGACGATTGGGTCTCTGCTGTTTTGAATTCTGAAAACGGTTCCCATTTCCTGGCTGTGGTTTCTTAAATCCCATACTCTTATTATCCTGAAACTCTGGCCTTTTATTGAAACGGCCCTGGAAGTTAACTTGTTGCTGGCCTCCTCCTGAGGTTTCTATTTTCCTTTTCTTCCCATCCTTCCCTTTCTGATACATATCACTCTTACTTTCAATCACCATCGCTTTCTGCACTACTGCCACATATGAAGTCAATTCAAACATGACCACCCTATTCTGAATCCAAAATCTCAATCCCTGTTCAAACCTTCTTGATTTCTTTTCATCCGTGTCAACCTAACCTGGCACGAACCTCGCTAATTCAGTAAACTTAGCTTCGTACTCAGCTACAGTAAGATCTCCCTGGGTCAAGTTCAAGAATTGGATCTCCATTTGATTCTTCATATACCTCGGGAAATACTTCTCCAGAAACAGCTCTGTGAATCTCTCCCAAGTTATAAACTCACCTCCTTCCAATGCTCACGCGGATTCCCACCAATAGTTCGCCTCACCCTTCAGAAAGTAACTTGCAAACTTGGTCTTCTGCTCAGCTCCTGCTCCGACCAATTCAAAAGCCTTTTCCATTTCCTTGAGCCATGCATTGGCTTCCACAGGATCAGCACTTCCCTTAAACTCAGATGGCTTTACTGCTTGAAACTGCTTAAAAGTCACTGCAGGTGGTGCTGCTTGCTGCTGCTGTTGCTGTTGCTGCTGTTGCTGCTGCTGTGTAAGATGTAACATCTGCTGCTGCATCAGTCCCAACATCTGGATAATCACTGGATCTGTATGGCTCTCGGTACTACCCTCTCCTGAATTATTCATCCTCTTTGGTGCCATTATTCTGGTAAGAAACAAGCAACATATATAATAATATGTCAAGCATTATGTCAAATATGTAGCAATTCCTTAGCATATCAAAATTCGGAAACAATATCTCTTCCCAGAATATCATAAACTTGCTACCATATTAACACAAGCGACATGATTATCACATAATCCTGCTTATTACCTCAAAAATAATAACACAAAGAAAATTTACTCCGAATTATCCAACCCTTTTTAAATCCTTGCTTAAATCTTAACTAAACCAACAAAATAGCAGGGCAATGACACAAGGTCTAAAGCTAAATGCAAAACAGGGAACTTAAATAACTTAACTATAACCTAACCCAATAACCTAAATTTAGTCCTATAAAAGCTAAACTACACGCGCCTATCTTATGTGATCTTCCTATGACTCATTTATGACAATTCTAAGCCTGTTTCAGTGACCATAACATGTAGCTCTGATACCAACCTGTGACGCCCTCCAAACCCAAGGTCTAGATTTGGGGGTCACTCGTCAATAAACCAAAATAAAATTATCACAGCGGAATAATATAATAAATACGACCCCTTTACCTGCACTGGATCGATCACAAGTTATAGTATGGAACAGGCACTAATACAAATCAAATGTTATTACAAACCATAAGTCTAATTAGTTTTACAGATTATTCAAATTTTATTACAAACCTCTAGACTATCCAAGCGTCCCAAACTGTCAACCTGGAAATACACCAACTATTTACAAGCACATAACCTCTGGTTAGACCTGGAACTTAAGCTTGCCCTGACCTAGCTGAAAGAATCAAGATAAGAAACAAGTATGAGCGAAAGAAATGCTCAGCAAGTAGTAAATAGCTTATGATTTGGAATAACAATAGTATATCTGATGAACAAAACCAACTACAATAACTGAACAGTATCAAAACTGATATAAATTTGATAATAAACAACATTTGTAATATATTATGGTTTGGGATTGGAATCCTCGAACGACGGTGTGTTGCCGCCGGTGATCAGCCGCGGAGCAACACCGGTATGTCGAAGCATATCCAACTAAACAAAGGTACCCAAGGTACATATCGGCCTAGCAAGGTGTTATATCCCGTATAACACATAGTTCACACTGGACCGCCGCCACGGCTTCTTACGCAACCATCCAACCTATAAAAACAATTTTTCGTCAAAGGAGTCGAATCAAATGACATCCTTAACCACATAACTCCCCATTTCTCACGGTCCGGAGTTTTATCAACAACCAATGGCGAAATAACCAGAACAATTAGTTATTCGCTAATCTCAATTCAAAACTTCACTGTATAGAGTAATTCATAGCGAAACATAAAATGTTTAACTATTCTGAACTTAGAATAGTATGGATATTGAAAGAATAAAGTCCAGAGTCAATATCAATTGAATGATAAATGAAGATAGAGGTACTTGCATAATATGATTTAAAATAAACGTCTCTTGAACAATAAGTAAAGTTAAGGGTACTTGCCTGGTATGCTCAATAACCTCTTACTTTAACTCTGCTTCTAACTGCTGGCTACTACCCCGTCTAACACTTGACTGAACTCCTTGCTACTCGATTCTATAAACAAAAGGACTATCTTAACTGACAGAACTAAACTCAATCGACGTAACTATACGTCTTGACATCTACCCGATCATTTATAATTAAGCATGGCATTTTAAAACTGTAAACAGATAGCATGCATTTCGCTCAGCACATAATCATGGCATTCGTATAACACGTAATCACATAATTCATGTGATACATAAGTCAGATCATTAAAAGATACGTCTCAGTGCGTTCAGAATGAAATTTAGGTCAATATTAGTATTTACCGACCAAATACCGACTCAAACTGATACACAAATCAAATGACATTGAAATACAAAAGAAATTAGGTCTCAAAAGTATTTTTATTAGAAGCGCAATATTTTTCTGAGTCTATACGCGTTCGTTTCTTATTAAACGGACGAACGGTTTAATTATTATGAATAAAATAAGAAATAAATAGATTTAAATCAATTAATAATAATATTAATTTATTTTCAAATACCAAAATATAATTTTTAAAACCTTAAAATAAAATTTCAGAAATTATTTGAATTAATTATAAATAAATTACATTTATTTAACTATTTAAAAATAAAATTAATTGATTAATTGATTTTTAATCAATTAATTAAATTCATAAATAATTAACTAAAATAAACTATAAATAATTAAATCAAATTGTATTTTTGAAAATAATTAAAAAAAATAATTTTAGGAATTTAAAATAATTAAGAAAATAAATTTTAGTATTTAAGTTATTATTAAATGATTTTTAAAAGTAAGAAAATGAATTTTGAAATAAAAGTAAAAAGAAATTAACAGAAACAGGTTTTTGGGTTTGCATTTTGGAGAAATCAGATTGAACCCGGGTCAAACGACCGGGTCACAACCGGGTTAAAAGAATCCAACCGGGTCGGGAAGAACACCGACCGGTTTCTGGGAAATCCCCAGATTCCGGCGGTCTTCGCCGGACTCCGGCGGTTCCAAACCTCCCCCCAAACACCTCTATTCGTCCCTTTCTTCCCCTGAATTAATACGACACCAACCCAGCAACTCGAACAGCCGAACAACCTTCTAAAACGAACCGGAGTTCGTCGATTCTGGCTAAAACGGCCATAGAAACCGGCCACGAGTTCCAGAATCCGGCGAACTCGGGTTTAATCCAAATACAGCACCAAAATCATCGATTTACCCCTCGAATTAAAGCCCAGATCAATATAAAGCTATTCTAAGCATCACAATCATCAAGAACATCACGATAATCTCAGAAATTAAATAGGAAAAATCAAGAAAATTAAGAACTCGAACTAACCTAAATCGTAATCAAAATTAACGAAACAAAGTGCTAAACTACTCCTTACAATCCCAGAAATAATTATAACTCAACCAAATCATCAAACAATACATCCAAGATCAAGAACGAATTTAGACCATAACTACCCAAAATCGAAATCACAAAATACTACATCTTAGCTAATGAAATCGGTACCAATAGATTGGGCTCGTTGAGAGCTTCAAATCGGTATGTAGATCGCTCAAAACGGATCAGAAACGCTCTTGGAATCACAAGATAAAGTTCAAGAATGAAATTTCACCCCCAAGAACCTTGTTCTTGAATAAATTTATTTTCTGAAATTTTATTAAAATAAAATGGATTAAACTGATTTTAATCAGCTATTTATATTAACCTGAAATTATATCCCTAAAATCAAATTAGGGTATTTTTATCCTTTAATTATAATAATTAGGGCCCCAAAATAATAATTACGGGGAATAATTTTAAAAACAATAAAATACAAAATTAATGTCAAAATTCTCCGAAAATTGCGAATAATTCAAAAATACAAAAATAAAGGGTATTTGAAATACGAAATTTTTTATAAAAATAAAAACATCAATTTTATGGGGTTTGTCGTCCCGGTGGGGTCCGGTCCGTTGATTTTTGAAAGACGGAAACGATCCCTAAATTACCAGAAAATCCCGAAAACACTTAAAATACATTCAAACGCGCATAAAATCAAATAAAATAGGTAACTCAATAAAGACGCTGATAAATACGCGTCCCGATTGCAGATAAGTTCATATAGTTGCAGTTTAAACATATATTAATCAATCAAAAAATTTTCTGGCCCGCACGAAACACATATAATCACTGTACATCTAATATCATGGCAATAATCACTTTAAATTTATAAAACATCTAATACATATTTATTTAACACATAATATTCACATAATTTCCCCGAATATTAAGATTCTGAGGATAGAATCCTTTTAAGGGGGGAAGGATGTAATATCCGGGATATATCGTGTAATTATTTTGCTATTAAATAATTATTATGTGTGTTCAGTATCTATTCTGTGAGTTAATTGTTAAATGTTATCTGTACTTGGATATTCAAAAATAATATTAATTGAGTATTTTAATTTTTATATGTCCAAAATAAAATATAGATAATTGTCATATTTTCCTAATTATTTCTATGTTGATTTATGGATTTATAAGGATCATATGAAAATTATAAAATCTTTTTCCGAGTATTTAAAATCTATTTTATAAAAACGGGAACCAACTGACGTCAACCGTTGTTATGTTTTTGGAACCCGAAACTCTTCCGAGAACTCCTTCCTAACCTAATTGTAATATTCCGAGCATATTCCATGTTTCGACTTTTTCGATCCGGCATACGGTTTATTCTGCGCGGGTCCCGGCGCAATATTTTCGATACAATATTCATTTCGGTAAATCAATAAAACCCGTATTTTCGATAAACGGGAGCTTTTTATTAAACTATCCCAATTATCACTTCGTAGTACGTGTAACCAGGCGCTGAGACCAAGACCGCAGTACAAATTGTACTGATTTGGATAATTATCCCGAAAACCGATACCGTTTGGATCAGTTTTTATAAATAAACGTACCGTTTTATATCCGGAATGATCCAACGGGATACTAATTTTCCGTAATTATAAATAGCCTTTTACTGTATTTTATTTCGTATCAAAATCATTTGCAGATTGTTAATTTTATAATTTTCAGAGAAAAATCCTAATTACATAAACTGTTCTAGGAATCAAACAGCAAAACGAAGGCGTTACCAATCTCTGTTTTCAAAGCTTGAGTAACCAAAACGAAGGATTTGAAGTGTTCTATCAGATTCTGAGCTTTGTTTCACTGTTGAATCAAAGGTTTATTTTCTGAAAATTTATTTATTTTTGAATTTATTTTATTAAAAATATGAATTTTTGTTCGGATGAGTGTTTGTATGATTTGATGATTGCATGTTGTAGAGCTTGTTTTCCTGATGATTTTCATATGTCATACATCTGATTTGGAGTTCAATAACATGCTCAAAAGTGGGTTTAATTTTCGAATTTCAAAATTAGGGTTTATAACCCGTATGAATGTTTTCAATTGAAATTTGGGGGTTTTTGATTCAGTGGTTATTAGCTCTTGATTTATAGTGGGTTGTGTTCCTTATAAAATTTGCAATCGATTGATATATAGCTCGTTAACAGAGGATGCTTGAATCGAAGGGAGTTGTGTTTTAAAGATTTACGATGTTCGTCGGAAACCGACGATGTTCTTGGCTAATTTCCGGCCAGAACAGGGATGATTAGAATGTTTTGATGCATGAACAAGTTCCTGGTGTTGTGTAGTGTTGATCTGGAGGTGTTGGTGGGGTGAGGACACCGGGATCATCTTCTCCGGCCACCCCCGATTTTCCTGCGATTGGAACTGCAAAATTGTAGTTTGGACCCTATACTTTTGAAAACGATGAAGTTTGGTCCCCCAGGTTTCCAGACATTGCAAAAATTGGATTCCTGTTTTAAAAATGTTTAAAAATCATATTTCCTATTTATTTTTATTATAAAAATTCATTTTTAATTTCTGAAAATTCTAAAAATTAATATTTTAATTCCGAAAATTAATTTTAATTCAGAAATAAATCCGAATTAATTAATTAATTAATTTCAGTTAATTTTTAATTGATTAATTGGTCAATTAAATTGGAAATTAATTGATTAATTGATTTAATTAATTATTAACTGATTTAAATTAATTATTTAATTAGATTTAATTACTTAAAAATGATTTAAAAATTTCAAAAAATAGTTTCGAGCTTTAAAATATTATTCTAAATTATTTCCAAGGCTCGATAATTAGTATAAAATTGTTTCGGAGCCAGAATTGGCCAACCGAACCCTGTTTATTAACCTGAAATTAATCCAACGACCCGTTTTAATTCCAAAAAATATTTTAAAAATCATTTTAAATACCCAAAAGCCTAATTATGACCCGAGACTTCTTTATAAATGATATGTCCTTGATTTCGTGATGTATTATGTGTTATACGTGACTTGTTGATTGACTATCAGTCTATATATTCGGTGTTTACTTGATTATTGCATAACTTTCAATCTGTTAATCGGATTTGGGTAAAACGAAGGGTAGACAGTGTGTTGAATAGAACTCTATGAGTCGATTATTGATAGATGTTTATGATATGTGAGCAGAAGAGGCAAGGCGTAGGAAAGGGAAACAGGTAGTTGAGGAGTAAGACGATTGTGATTGGAAATGAGTGTAGAATAGTAAGCTAGTACCAGGCAAGTGTTCTGAACTTTCTCGAGATATTGTAGTACTTGACAATCCTGTGATATTGCAAGTGCTTTGAAGCACAGAAACCCAAACCCTGATTCCAGTTATTGATCTTGAGCCATGAACCTTATTCTTTCTAGACCATTGATTGTTTAATACCCAAACACGAACCTCAAGTATACGATACTACTCCATAAATACATGCAAATAAAATTCCAAACACTAAACTGAATTAATTATATACTCAAACATTGTATCCTATGCTTTGAAAGCCCAAATCTTTGAAACCCTGAAATGTTGATTCCTTTGTTATCCAATTCTTTCAATACCAGCATCCAAGCTTTTAAATTATCTTATTGATCCTTACAAGGATTGAAACCCTTTCATTGTTAAACACTCATTGTTGTTAATGATTCTGATTATTGTTTATTATTGCTTATTATGTTATTATTTTAGAATTGGATTGTTTTTATAAAATTGTGGACCAGATTCGTGGTCAGACCATATAATGGTCAAGTTAGGCCAATGTGTGCCTTGGATCCAGTAGTTAGAGCAATGATGTGTGCCTTACTCGGGGTTAGTGCGTGACTGATCAGCAGCCTAACCTTGGTTTTTAAAATAAAAGTATAATATCCAATTCTAAATCATAATCCATTGTTCACTTGATATCATAATCATGTTCACCTGATGATCATTTTTCTCAGTTTTGTCATTGTGACTTCCTGAGCTAGTTAGCTCATTTGTGCGATGTTGTTTATATTCTTTCCAGCTAAAAAGGAACCAGTTGGTAACGAGGATCCCCAGTCCAGCGCGAGAGCTAGGGGTTCGGTTTGAGAAAGCTGAGCTAGTAGGCTTCTTTTGGAATAATTTAAGTCTGTAAAAGTTTGTAATAAAGTTTAATACTCAATTTGAGTTTGAATGGTTGGGATGTGAACGATATGTAATATAAGTAGATATGTGGCTTCTGTGCATACTTTAATCTGTTGCGATCCGTGGTAGTTGGTAAATAGGGTCACTGCATATTATTGTTATCTTTATTATTGTTATAAGCAGGTTATAAATAAGGTATGTGTGTGGACCCCAAACTTCTGACCCGGGTTTGGAGGGCGCCACAGAAAGGCTAGGGACCCTATCTACTACTAGCAATCCTATCAAAATTGGTGACAAGTCACTCAGCCTTCTTCAAGGTCTTCATCTAGTCACTAATCTCTCAGTCACTATCACTGCGAGTGAGGTCACGCACCCTCCTCATCGCTCCTGCAATCATCATCTCTGCATCGACTACCAGGATGTATCCTCCCACTGATGTCATCCTCATCTGAACCCTGGTACGGAGCTCGATCCCATCGATCTCTCTACGGGCTATGGCTGGGGAAGCAGCTCTGAAATCTCCGGGGTATCCTAGTCGGGTGGCTCTCTCAGCTGTCAGTGCCTGGCGTAACTCAGCAATGTGGGCAGACGCCGCTGTGATCTCAGCGTTAAGCTGACTCACTACCCAGTCGTGTACGGCTACATGCATGGTCACCGGTGGTGGTAGAGGTGAATCTGGGTCGCTAGAGGATATGTCATGGACCTCATGGAACTGTGCGCGTATCACCTCCTCATCATCGTCATCAGTATAGGACATAGGGCTCTGGATCCCTGGGGTGGTGTAGGAGAGCGAATAGCCTGGTGTGGGTACATATCTATATCTCTCCATACTACGCCATTAGCTACGGGGACAGGAAGCTCAGTCTCCTCCTCTAGGACATCCTCAGTAGGGTCATCGTCTGAATCATCAATGGGTGGGCTCTCTAGCTCGAGAATAGGGTTATGCTCAGCAATCATGACATCATCAACAGGGTCAACCTCCCCCCTAGGCTCCACTGGTACCTGACACAATAGGCAAGGTGTTACTAACTTAGAGTTGGAATTCCCTTGAGGGTAAAACAGTCAAGACTACCCGTGTAGCCCGACGACGAACTCGACTTGAGCTCTAATTGATTATTTTATTATTTTTAGGTCTACATATTTTATATCCTATCGTTTCCAAGATTTGATAACCTAAGGTTCTGATACCATTTCTGTGGCGCCCCAAAACCCGGGGTCAGGAGTCTCGGAAGCCACGCTATCTAAACTTATACAACTCACCCTACGATATGTAAATACTCACGCTTCACGAACCCACACTTAACACACACACACTACAGGTTATTGTCTTGGAAATGAACCATCATTACTAGAGAAATTTTATTACAACCCAAATATAATTAGTCTTACCGGGGGTGACCTTTAAGTAAAGTTAATCTGTCGGCCGAATATACGTTTCTTATTTCTTATCTTACATAAACCATACTTATAAATAAGCCGAACTATAAACAACTAAAAACTAATCCAGCTTATTCCGACTACCTGAGGTACTGTACCAAACAATCTACGGAACAGCTTGCCATTTCCTACCCGTTTCCTGGCTGTGGTTCTCATGGCAGGCATCTTGATTCACTGTTGTGTTGTGTCAATTTAAGAAAACAAGTGTGAGCTAAGATGCTCAGCATAATAATGTACAGTATGAAAATGACTGTATAATAACATTATATATTATATATATGTTTTATTTAAAAGTAGATTTCTTGGTGTCCCACACCTTCTTATGAAAACAATTCTTTTAAGGGGGTTTTATAACCTGCAAATACCTTAATAGTAATCCCAGCACCTAGGCTTGGGTTACGGTATTGTATATCAATTCCAATTGGAAGAGTTTGGACATCTCACAGGAGCCACCGCATACGATGATCAGTCGTCCTACGGAAGTAACCTTCTTTACTAGTAAAAGGGCGAATATCGTCATCTCTCGGGTATCACCCTGGCCACATTCGGGCTACGTGTCCCATTTTCGGGTATGCACATACTTCATAAGTTCATGAGTACATAAAGTACCTTCGCCTGTGGTACCTTTGGTAGCCCATCCAGCACACGTAGTACCAGAGTCTACCCCTCCATTATCCTTCAACAGAATTTTATCAATCTCGGGAACTTGAACCACATCGAAGTTCCCCAAGCGTTTTGCTTGTTGATAGAGATAGTTTATCTTTTTAAATATAAGTGTACATATATGTATATACGTACTTCCGAGAATTTCGGAGGAAGTACTAGGAATGTGAGTTGACCGTTGTCAACAGATAATTAATAAGGGAAAAAGTTTCTTCTTGAAACTATATTTAATATAACAATAAGTCGGAATAATATTCACCGACGATCTGAAATTATTCGAATAATACTTCTAAATCAGAAGGTATATCAGGATCTATGATCTTTCAACCAATAACAATCCTTAATAAATAATCATTACTTAAATAGTAGTCTATAAATAATTTAAATGATAATTGATATTAATCATACCTCGAATTAGTTATTCTATAAAAGATTTATTTAAATAGTATTCCTCAACTAGTTTGTGTTTACATAATTAATAATCTATCATGATTAATCGGGTTTGAAATAAATAAACATTGAAGTATACTACTCCTATAATAAAGGAATACGTATATAATATTTAATATCCGAATCAATAAAATATAGTTGAGGGAATATGCTCGTTGGGAAATCGTTTTAAAAGTTCGAGGTGTTTTAATGTTTCGTAAGTGGATGATGAGTCCCTTTAAAATGTACTATTATGGACTTATATCCGCCCTATAATATCTCCGGAATGATTCCCGGGTTTTATCTTAAATCCCGACCGACCCTCGGTCTTCTATAATACATTACGCTTAAAGCGAAATAATATTTCACGATATATACTTAGCGTACAACATCGCTATATTATGCGAAAATTCAAAAACTACGTATCATGGCAAACATGGTATTTAAGCGATGATAGTAAAACAATCCTTTCACAACACAACAGTAAAAATGGAGTTGGGTTTGTAAACTTGCCTGGGTATCTCGAGGTGGAGGATGCTCTAGGTTCCGCTCGAAAATCTATAACCATAAACATATTTCATTTCGTTAGGTTCCGTCCTAACTTATGGTAACTCGCACTCATGTGCTACTCATTATACACCCTCTCAATTCATACTACCCTTAACATTTCTTTTAAGTCATAAACACTTTATGGTCACTTCATTTTCCTAAGTATCTTAGTTCATTCTCAATATCGACGTCGGCTCCGCTTATGGATTCTTACGGTTTCTATTTGCGCGGTCTCGGCTCCGACATTTTTATAAAATTGAGAAATCATTATTTTCACTTGAAATTTTTTTGACAGTTAGGAAACTCCATATGTTACTCCCTGTAAACATTTCATGATTTATGAATACATTTAAGTCTATCCTTTATATTTTCAAAGTTCGTGATTCGTAGCAGTTTTTGTCGCATAAAACACTTTTATTAAAACGATCATAACTTTTGATCCGTAAATCGGAATTAAGCGATTCAATCGCCTAAACGATCCTTATAACATTTTATATCTTAAACAAAGGTTATTTCTCAAGAATCTATAGTTTATGACTTCGAGACTTTCTGCAGAAACTTAAAGTTACGGTTTGTTGGTTTTGACGAAGTTACGTTTACGATCGGGGTTTCGTTTACGCCTATCAACACAACCACCAACAATCATCATATCATCATCACCACAAAAACTACTCTCAAGAACATCATGTTCTTGAGGCAACAACCAACCTTAAATCTACTTAGCTTAATCATCAAGATTTCATCAACAACACTTAGTAAGCTAGGTTTACTAACACCCACTAAATGGATCTTAAACATGAACCTTAAATAAAGTTAGGCCAAATATTTTTACCTTTATTGAAAGCTTGAGATGTGTTCTTGAAGATGGTGGAGGCTTGGAAGTGCTTGGTATGATTTTTGGAACCTAAAACCACCATTAAAATCAAGAAACTAAAGAGAGGTTACTATTCACACTATTCACTAGTGAGTTTCTTGAATTTATTCCACCGATCAAACCTTGATAAAAAGAGATGAAAGATTTTTATTACCTTAGTTTAGTTTCTAGGAGGCTTGGGAAATAATTGTGGGATTTTACAAGAACTAGAGCTTGGAGTTTTGAATTGCAATGTCCCTATTTTCTTCAAGATAGCCGAATGGGAGCAAATGGGGGTGGGGGGGGGGTATTTATAGCACTTGGTTGCTTCTCTTGGATGATTTCTAGGTTGCTTCTTGGAAGGTGACTTGATATCTTTGCAAGTTGATCTTCATTCTTCCTAGGATAACTTTAGGTTTATTCCTTGTCTCCAAATCCATGGACATATCTTTGTAGCTTGCTAGCTTACAAGCTAAACTACAAGGTTAGCTCCTTAGCACACTATTTGCTAGCTAGCTTGGTCATCCTAGGGTTAGCTCACTATTTGATGAAGTAACCATGGTTACTTCCTTACCATGGTTTAGTTAGTGTGTTACGTTTAATTAATCGTTTACGCGTTCGCTCGGTTACTTAAACGTTCTCCGCAATACTTATTCGTAAATGGTTCACAATGTAATTCTTTTCGTATTTATTCCTTATATTTTTATTTATCCTAATTGAATATAAATCCGTAGGATTTTAATCTCGTAATTATATTGTGATTCCCTTAGTCCTTGATAAGTTGTAATTACGGTCGTTTTTCAAAGTTCGTTTTCTTCGAAAACTAATAGCGTTTACATACACTCATTTGGTACGTATAGTTGTAATATCGATTCCGAAACTCATTTTCTTATGCACTATATAGTGTGGGCTCAAAAGTTTTTCCCGTCTGTCAGGGTTACTATTCATTAAACGTTTTACAGGGTCTCAAAAATTCGAGTTATTACATTGAGGGGGAGCAATATGACTAACATCAAGGGTCAAATGATTCAAATCAAGAAACTTCATTAGATACTCCATCAGACTCTAATTCCTCAAAAACTGATGAAATTAATACTGAAAGTACTGGAAATACTAATTCAGGGGTAGCATCAGGAAATAACAGTGGTACAAGGAAAAGTGATACAAGGGACTTCAGAGATCAAGGGGGAGGTTCTACATCAAGAAGTCAACTTTCTTCTAGAAGAAAATGGACTAAGTCACATACACCTGACTTAATCATTGGAAATCTTGATAGTGGTGTAAAGACTAGAAGAGCCACTGAGAATGAATGTCTCTAACATTATTTTTTATCTCAAACAGAACCCAAGAAGGTTGAAGAAGCTCTGCAAGTTGCTGATTGGATCACAACAATGCAAGAGGAGTTAAATGAATTTGAAAGGAACAAAGTCTGGACTCTTGTACCAAGGCCTAAGAACATATCAGTAGTTGGTACAAAATGTGTGTTCAAAAACAAAACTGATAGTGAGGGCATTGTTTTAAGATATAAAGAAAGGTTGGTTACAAAAGGCTATTCACAGCAAGAAGGTGTTGATTATGATGAAACTTTTGCTCTAGTTGCAAGACTTGAGGTAATCAGAATTTTTCTAGCCTATGTTGCTCACATGAAATTTAAAGTGTTCCAAATGGATGTGAAGAGTGCATTTCTAAATGGTGAACTTGAAGAGGAAGTTTATGTTGAACAACCTTCAGGGTTCATTGATCCAAAATATCTAGATCATGTATACTTACCGGATAAAGCACTCTATGGACTAAAGCAAGCTCCAAGAACCTGGTATGAAACACTTGCTCAATATATGTTGGAAAGTGGTTTCAAAAGAGGTACAGTTGATAAAACTCTATTTTATAAGTACCATGGTAAGGACTTGTTGTTAGTACAGATATATGTTGATGATATCATCTTTGGTTCTACTAATGATAAACTTTGTGAAAGATTTGCAAAGCTAATGCAGTCTAGATATTATATGAGTATGATGGGAGAATTGAGTTATTTTCTGGGTTTACAAGTAAAGCAGACATATGAAGGTATCTTTATAAATCAAGCAAAATATACCAGAAATTTGTTCAAAAGGTTTGGAATGCAAGACAATTCAGCTGCAACAACTCCCATGGCCACTGCAACCAAGTTAAATTTAAATACCGGTTCATCAGTAGATATTACTAATTACAGAGGTATGATTGGCTCACTCCTATATTTGACTGCTACTAGACCTGATATCATGTATGCTACATGTCTGTGTGCAAGGTTTTAAGCTGATCCAAGGGAACCACATCTGTTAGTTGTAAAGAAAAAATTAGATATCTCAAAGACACCATGAATCTTGTATTATGGTATTCAAGAGAGTCAGACTTTAAGCTAATTGGATATTTAGATGTTGTTTTTATAGGATGCAAAATAGGCAGGAAGAGCACCTCTAGAAGCTGCCAATTTCTTGGTGGCATATTGGTTTAGCAAGAAACAATAGTCAATTTCCACATCAACTGCTGAAGCTGAGTACATTACTGCAGGAAGCTGTTGTGCTTAAATACTCTGGATGAAGAATCAGTTATTGGATTATGGGTTAGAATATTCTCAAATTCCTATATATTGTGATAATCAAAGTGCTATTACAATGACAGAAAATCCAATACAACATTCAATGACTAAACATATCAGCATAAGATACAATTTTATAAGGGAACATGTAATGGAAGGTACAGTGGAATTATACTTTGTTCCCACAGATCAGCAGTTAGCAGACCTCTTCACCAAACCATTATGTGAAGCCACCTTTACCAGATTGGTGAATGAATTGGGAATGATCCCAGTACAATTCTCAAACTCTGATGAAAAATTGTGATATGTAGTTGATAATTAGAGTGTGGTATCTTTATCTTATGTATCAGTATTTGTTAAATTATGATAATAGTGTTAAACTCTATTGCCATGTATTCATGCTTTTTATTGCTAAATTATCAACTTAATTTTAAATTCTGATAGTTAAACTCTGACAATAGTTGCATGTTAAACTCTGATTATGTGAATAAGTACTGATATTGGTCAAAGTTGAGTTGATAGATAAATCCTGACAGTAGCTAGTTAAATACTGATATTGGTCAAATCCTGTTTGACCATTATATTCTGATAATATTTTGAATATATTCAAAATGATTTTTTTCAGTATTTTAATTAGAGAAATATGATGTAGAATTAGTGGGAAAATTTTAAATTGATTTCAATTGTTAATTGATGGCGTGAGGATATAGTAAAGCGATGGAGTTATCTACCAAACATCACGTATGGTAACTGTGCACGTATTACATGCTTTCATGATATAACTGTTCAGTCAGTTAGATCATGCCACATGTCCTACAAAGGTGAAACATTTCTGAGTAGTGGAGTAGAGTGTTAAACAAAATCAAATTTTGAATTCTAATTATCACTTCATCACTTACTAATTATCTTCTTACTCTCTTTTCCTCTCGAGCTTAAACTTTGAAACCCTAATTCGTGCTTGAGAAAATATTTACGAAAACATCATGTCTTCACCTGCTACTTCTACAACTTTCACTCATGGTGGTTCCAAGTTTATCACAAATAATTATACTGCTATCCTGGACAACAAGGGGATAAATCTTGATTTTCATATTTTTCAAGATTTCTTAAGGGCGAGTGAAGTTGGGTATGCTCTTATAGCTTCAACAACTGTTTCTGGAGATCAGGTTCTTGCTTTATAGAGGACTAGTCTATATGATGATGGAGGTGAAGCAGGCACTCCAAGCATCATTTTTGAGTTTGAAGACAAGAAGAAGGTTGTAATCACCCACATAGTGCGTGATTCTCTTCATCTCCTAGCTACCACTTCTTATGCAACATTTGTGGGAGATGCAGAAATGAGAAGCTTCTTCACAGAAATTGCCTATGAAAAGGATATGAAGAATCTTGGCCAACTGAAGAGAAATGGTTTAAGGAAGGAATGTAATTTCTTCCTTGATACAATGTCATTCAACAACAAATGCGCTAATTTTTATGCCATTCCAATCATGACACAACAAATTGGGTACTC
This sequence comes from Apium graveolens, assembly GCF_009905375.1. Classification (NCBI taxonomy): domain Eukaryota; kingdom Viridiplantae; phylum Streptophyta; class Magnoliopsida; order Apiales; family Apiaceae; genus Apium; species Apium graveolens. The sequence goes on along the minus strand of NC_133649.1, from coordinate 103,505,320 downwards.
TCTAATTTATGGTGTAAATTATGATTTTGGTAGAGTTATTTTACAATTCATAGGGGATAGATTAAAAGCTGATAGGAATATAGTATATTATGCTAGATTTTGTCAGTTGATTTTTAATGTATGTTTCCCTGATACCCCAATCCCTGCTAACCATATTGTGCCAGTTTTCAAGCTCACCAAGAGAGCTTTCTCTGTTCTTATTTCTAAAGATTCGGAAAAGGTTGCTCTAGCTCCTTTGAGGTTTCCAGTAATTTCCAGGAACTTGCTAATTGCAAGGCTTCCTGAGACTAATGGTTTTTCTAACCAACAAAGTGCTAAGATGTAGGAAATAACAGTTGGTAACCCACCTATAACTAACCCCAGCACTGCAACTCAAACACTTCCTCAAACACAATCCACCTCAGGTGCCTCCCAAAAGACTCATGTTGTAAAAAGTAAGAAACCAGCAAAAGATGATGCAAGGGTTATTGTTTTAATTGAGAACTCTCAGGACATCATTGTCCAGTCTGCTAGGCCTTCTGGTCAAAGAGCAAGTGCTGAAAATGCTGAAATAGCATAGAAAAGGGGTTCTGTACAAGCTTCTCATTCTCTCAAGCCTTTAGAATTTGTTAAGAGAAAGCCTGTGCTAGCTGAATCAAAATTAGAGGATGAGGAAAATGCTACCTTATCATCTAAATTCAAAAAGTTAAATCCTGATTCTACTCAGAGTCCAGTTGTACTATCAACTGATGAGGGCGGTGATGCTGTTCTATCTCATTCAAGCCCGAGACTAAGGATCAAGAAGAAGAAATTGATCAAATCCTACATTACTCAAAGTCTGATGCAGATCAAGAAAGAATTTGTTGAGGAGACATATGGTGCAACTACTGGTACTGATCAGTGGATTATCCAAATTACTGATGCACCTGTGATAATTACTGATTATCTAGCAAAGAAGAAAAGAGTGAGGGAGATCACTCATTAGCAAGTGGAGGAATCTGTCAAGAGGCTGCAGAAACAAAGACTGTTTCCTGGATCAAGCATACAAGAAACTGTATCTTAAAGGGATACAGCAGCTATTACAAATCCTGATCCTGTCACACAAGAACCCGCACTTCAAAGTAGTGCAATATACATTGAAGATATATAGCCTCTTGCTCAATTGCTAACTCAAGAATGGCATGAAACTAAAGCTGCCAAGGTTCATGTAGAAGTTTCTCAAATCAAGGACTTTTGTAAGAAGATTGATCCTCAAAGATACAATCAGATAACTGGCTTTCATCAAGAAACTGTACATGAGTCAAATACTGATATTGAGGAGAGGGGTACACAAGAACTTGGGTGTCAAAGTCATCCAACAACTCCTGAATCTCCTGCCCCACAAGAACCACTATTTTAAAGTGATAGTGAGGGCTTAACTCCTGATCCAGTGGTCTTAGCAATTGATCCTGAAGGAAGGGTACATCCAACACCCACGTTAGCTGAACTTCTCCTAGTTCAACCTTTGGATTTCTACAAAGAAGCTGATCCTTCAAAAGCACAAGGTACAAATACTTATTTATCTTTATTAGAATTTACTTTAAATACTGATTTTGTATTATCAGCATGTACTATAAATCCTGATGACATGAATGCGATTAGACCTTTACAAAGGAATACATTTAGTCATATGATCAAAGAAAACTCTTCTCAGCCACCTCTTATTTATGTAGGAAAAACTTATCTGAGCCTTTCATGTGAGAATGAGAGAAAATATTTAGAGAAAAATAAAATTAAAGAGAGGCAGGATCCTTACCTGACAAAAGGAGAGGTAGATGAGGTTCAGGATTTAGTTAATCCTTGTGAGGAAACTCTGACTATTAAAAGTCATGAGATGAGTGGTGTGAGAAATAGTGAGACTACTTTAAAAGAATATAGAGATTTAAGTGTTTTTAATGAAAATTTCGCAGGTGCACAGAATATTAAAGATACAGCTGCTTAAGAACTGTCTGTAGACCATCGAATAAACTTTGATGAGCCAAATGTTGATATTCTCCATGTAGGTCTAAGTACTGATACTTTCCTATAGTCCACTCACATCTCTATGTCATCCACTACAATAATCCCTGATCTTGCTGAAGGACAATCCACCCATTCTATAGTTCTCCCTCTTACTGTTGTTGATGTAGATGCAAAACAGTCCACTCAAAATGAAGCCATCATTGCAGAATCACCGCAACACTCCAATGGTACTGAGGTTTTGGAGATAAATACTGAAGCTCCACCTCATATAACCACTATTCTTGAAGATCTAGAGTTAAATGCTGAGGACATGGTAGTTTTTGAAGCAGATGATTCTCACACAGCTCCAATTCCTGATGATTTGCTAAATACTGATACTGGAGATGAAGTAGCTCAGTTTATATATGAGTCAATTGTTGATGAGGAATCTGTACATGGAAGTGAGTCTAATGATGGAGAAAATGTTAATGTAGCTTTAGATCCTGATGAGGATCTTAATGAACTTTTCTTTCCTGAAGACATGCCTAAACATGAAAAATAAAGGAGATCAGTTGAGCTTGATGCTAAGAACAGTAGAAATTTTTCTGATGTAGAATGGAATTCTAACTGGAAGGATCCTTCTCATCCAATTTTTTTTGTTAATGCTTCTCAACATCTAGAGAGAGCATATCAAAGTATTACAAATCCTGATATTCTGACACATCTGAAGGCTTCTACACTATTGGTCAAATCAGTTTTGCATACTCAGTCTTAGGCTAATACTCAAACTGATAAACTTAAGGAATCCTTTCTTGAAACCAAGCTGACCAAAACCAAGGAGATCCAAAAGCAGTTAGCACCTCTTATTGCTAGACAGGACAAAATGGAAGCCAACCAGGTTAAGTTGGAAGCTACTCAAGCTAAGATGTCTAGTCAACTGGATGAGGTACAACAGTCTATGGAGTTCATTGTTTCTCTCCTACTTTGTGATAATGCCAAAAAGGGGGAGAAAGTGTTGAAATCTAAATACAAGTAGCTTCTGTTGAAAGATATTGATGACAAGGATGGTCCTAGTGGTGATGGTAAAAAGAAGGAGCTTGTTTTGAAGAAACAAGGTAGAGATCTGATTGCTTCTAGTGGTACATCTAAAATCGCTAGTCAATCAAGACCAGGTGGGGAAAGGAGGAGATCTGGAAGGCAAGTATCAAAGACTGTGCAAAGTCAAGAACTGTTGGGCATATGTTGTGTACTTGATGATTTCATAAACAAAACATCTAAGTAGATTTTACTTAGTGAAATAATGTAGCACTCAACGGATAAGAATTATAGTCTTGACGGATAACTCATTTTAGTCCCGACGGATGATTAACTTATTATCCATCGAGTGAGTAGCTTATGTAATAATAAGTTTGTAGCACAGTTATGTATGCACCTTTGTATAGAATCTGTAGTAGCATATAAGTCATGTTGACTTTAACTAGATATGCAGAATAGGTTGATTAATTATACATAAATGATGTCTTGTAATTCTGCATAAGTGAAATAGAGTCAAGTTCCAAAATAGCTACCGACGGATGATTAACAAAGCCATCGACGGATGATCAAATGACTATCAACGGATGTTTAATATAGCAGTCGATGGATGATCAATTAAACCATCAACGGATGTTCTGAAAGTCGACGGATGATCATATGAAGAATTCAAACAGCAGTTGAACAGTGAAAGCTGACACACAGCTGTCGAGATGTATACAAACACACTGTGGAAGCCCATTAACTGGGTAATAGAGGACGAAAAGCAGCAAAGCTTAAGACTGTTAGATTTTATATTTGTTCAGTCTTTTTGACTTTGTAATCTTGGTATTATATAAACCAAGAGAGTAGCAAATACAAAAATAATTGAAATAGCTGAGAAACACAAAAACAGAGAAATCTTTGTAAGCAGAATCTTTAGCATTTCCTGTATTCTCGGTAGTTCTATTTGTAAGCAGCTGTGAGCATTTCTGCACATAGAGTCCTCTCGATATATTATATATATCTCTGGTGGAATTGTTTAAATCCACCAGAAAGTTTTTACAGACTCTTGTTTTTAATTACTTATGTTTTGATTCAATTAAGTTTACATTCCGCATTGTGCTAATCAAAACAAATATATTTATAATCGAGTTGAACATTTTTATTTCAAGAAAAAGGTTCAAGAATTCCCTTCAACCCCCCTTCTGTAATTCTTGCTACATTGTTAAGGGACTAACAAGAACTGACTGTGGTTAAATGTCAAACTCTAAAAGTCACAAATGCTGATGAAGACCAAGACATTCTGGAGATAGAAGTCGGTGCTGAAGCAAGTCAGTATCTACAAACTCTGAAGGTAAAAGGGAAGAGAACAACTCTATTCTTCAAGGATCCAAAGATTCAAACTTTTGATTCTGAGGTGAGTAGAAGAATTTTTGAAAGAGAAATCTGGAGTTGACATGGAACAGCTTAGGCTTTTGGAAGAAAAATAAAAATCTTTGAAATCAACAAATACTAATGTTGTCTTACCTTATGAAGGTATTCCTGGTAGCAGACCTATAAAGGGTGTGGTAATCAAGGACGTCAGTCAAACTGATGCTGAAGGGCCTTTAAGGTCTGAAGCAATTTTAAATGGTGACAAGAGTTATAAGGAGAAGGAAAAGATTGGTGAGAATTCAAAGCCAAAGCCTCAAGCCAAGTCCAAGAAGAAATCAGCATCTAAAAGTTCAAAATCACAAATACTGATAGATCCAATCTATTCAGTAGTTGAAGTTCATGATGATGCTGATGATCAAAAGATACAAGAAGAAGCCAATCAGTTTTACAAAAGAAGAAAGATGATTTGTGGAACTGGTTGGGTTGAAAAATTGAAGTTAATAACAACCTCTGACAATGCTCAAGTTGTAGAAGAAACAAATGCTGAAGCTCAATCAGTCACAGCCTCTGATACTACTCAAGTTGTTGACATTTCAAGAAAAATGCAAGCTGAAGTCACAAATCCTGATTCAGAGGACTTAAACTCTGATATGCCAAAATTAACTTTAGAAGAAAAGAAGAAGCTACTATGGGGAAGCAAGACACCTGCACCAGTAAGAGATTTTTCTGAGACTATAAAGAAGATCTATAGTGGAAATTCTCAGTCTAGAAGAGCTGGTATAACAAGTGGCTTGGGATTTTCAAATGATGATTCTTTTGTTGCTCAAGCTTTGATTCTAAGAAACCTGAAAATCTGATAGAGATTGGTGATAACACAAAATTGAAGATTTGAGAGGATTAAATCAGTTCAGATTGTTAATGATCTAGTTGGTGAAAAGCTGATCTATTTTCTGGAATCTGGAAGAAGGTTGAGGCTTATACAAGAGAATTTAAAGAATAAACTATGGCAGGATTTGGAATTCATCACTACTTTACTCAAGGTAACCAACTCTACTACTTCTAGATGGTCTGAATTTTTGAAGAACTTAGTACACATGAAACAGAGAGGAATGACATACAAGTCCAATTATATTCCAAAGTATATATATGAATCTGGACATACTATTGATATGCCTACTGGAGGAGCCAAAGTGGTTGAGTCTCTCGGAAGAGAAGTTCTTACTTTCAATCCTGATGGAAAGAAAATTGGATTTCTGAAACTGGATGATTTTGCACTTGGAGAATCAAATCTACATGATCTCAGAGCTGTTGTTTATCAGAATGATGAATCTACAGAGGAGCTTAATGATATCAAACAATAAATGCAAATGTATGTAAATTTTCTTGAAGGTCAACTACTCAAGAAATTCATTGATGAATGTACTGACTGTATTGAAGTTCAAGACTGAAGATAAAGTTTAGAAGCACTGACTGTAAGATAGTTATTTTTTTGAATTTCTGTAATTAGATAGTTTTGACATCATCAATTTAGAACTTGTACATATTTCATGATGCACAAGTTAGAGGAAATTTTAAGATGAAATTGATGATATCAGCTTATAAACTATCAGAGTTTATTATCAGCATTTGATATTAGAGTTTAGCAAAAGGTGATGTCATCATCATATGTCATCAACATTTTCTGATCAGTAATTGACATCACTATTTAGCCACTTCATCTGAAAGTCAGGATATATCAAAGAAGGAAAGGATTTCCAGAATTCAAGTCAGTGAAGGACTTTAGTTTTAGTGGCAATCAAATTAAGGATATGTTTTATGATTCCTTATTGTAATAGAATAGGATTCCGTATTTGATTGTGTAGCTGTGTAGTATATAAGTACATATTAGGTTAACACTTTATGTGTCACGTATTGATATATCTCTTGTGTAACCTAGCAGCTCTCAAGGATATTTGTTCATTCTTTGAGAGATTAGTTTGTAATCAGTTTTGATTAATCAATACAAAACTGTTTATCCTGTTGAGTACTTAATTCGATTTATCTGCATAAACTGTATTCACCCCCTCTACAGTTGTATTAAGGACCTAACAAAAACAACTCAGGATTTAATAGAAAGTGACTGTTGGGGATCAGGATTAGGTTATGCTAATAAATCTAATTGTGATGATTTAATTAAAAAAGAAATTGAGAAGATTAAACCAATAAATGCTGATAAAAAGATAAAGTTGAACATGTCTCAGTTAAGACCTATTAAGTTTAATTCAAGCGCTGATGCTGTTAAGTCAGTAAATAAAAAGGTATCAACATCAGCATCTAAATCAAACTCAAAAACTGATAAGTATGAACTAGTTCACGCTAAATCAGTAAATGTTGGTTTAATGACTCAGAAATAACTTAATAAAAAACTGAAGGAAATTAAAATAAAAAATAAGGAGAAACAACCTAGAAAGAACAGAAATTGAAAAGTAGGTGTTAACAAGGAAAACAAATACAAACCCATTCCTAATGCACCTAGAAAGGCTTGTTCAGACTGTGGTAGTACTTATCATCTTGATGTTGCTTGCTAGAAGAATAAGGGAATAAACATTGTTCCTCCTAAATTAGAGTTTAAGAATATAACAGTTAGATATAACCCACATAATCCATTTTTTCATTGTGGTAGTATTTGGCATTTAATTTATATATGTAAAGAGTATCACATTTTGTATTATGGTTATTATGAACTGAAATCCTCATTAAATAAAGAAAAAATAATTTCTACATGTGTAAACTTTGATATTAAGAATGTTAGCATAAACTCTGATGTAAAGTCTTCTGCTGTAAGTATTAACAAATTTAAAAAGGCCAAAGGATCCATGAAAGTATGAGTCCTTGAAAACATTAATTATTTGTTTACTAGATTGCAGGGTAACAGGAAAAATTCTTTAGTCTTGGACAGTGGATGTTCAGGACACATGACTGGAAATAAATCCTTGCTATCAGAGTTTTAGGAGAAGGTTGGCCCAAGTGTTTCTTACGAAGATGACAACTTAAGAAAAACTTTAGGGTATGGCAAAATTAAACTTAGAAATGTCATCATTGAAGATATTGCTCTAGTTGCAGGACTCAAGTATAATCTGAGTCAAATGAAGATATGAAGATTGGAGATATCGACAAGTCAAATTATCATTAGAGATCTCAGAGATATCGAAAAGTCAAAATGCATATAGAGATCTCAGAGATATCGAAAAGTCATTTCTACATGCAGAGATTTGGAGACCTCGACAAGCCAAATTTACTTATAGAGAATTCAGAGACCTCGACAAGTCAAAGACACTTATAGAGAACTCATAGATCTCGATAAGCCATTATACTTATCGAGATGTCATTTCTCTATAAAACAAACTGGAGATTGTGATATGAACCTCAAGTACATAATGCAGACAAGTTAAAGATTCAAGATTATCAATCAACAAACGATCTAATCACTTAGATTGAAAGGCTACAAAAGTAGCTTGAAGTGTGCAAGATCAAGGGCCAAGAATAACTGACAAAGGAAGGTCACAGACCTACAAGATTTGCAAGGATTCACTAAGCCAGAAATGGAAAGCTTTAGAGATAACTTAAAGTAGGGTTTGGTACATCTTATTGCATGTTGTGTAAACCTGTGTTTACTAATCTATAAAGTAAACACTGGTCCTTTATTTTTAAGAGTAACAAATAGATCTAAATTTTCTTCTACTCTCTCAAGGAAGAAGGCGATTTCTTACATTCTTAAGAACCCAGGAATTGAGCAAGACATCCTTAATTTTAATACAAATTAAGCGGTTTTGAAATATTGTGTTTATTGTGCATGTTCTTTATATTCTGCTAAACATAGTATCTCTATAATTAAACTGCTTTGTTCACCATCTTTCCCAATCAGTTTTAAAAAGACTAAAAATCAAGAAAACACATTCACCCCCCCCCCCCCCGTGTTGCACTCAATATCTAACAAGTGGTATCAGAGCAAAATTTGAAAGAAAACAGATAAGGATCTTGGAAGTATGAGTCCACAGAAAATAAGCAGTATTAAGATATCAGCCTTTGACAGAATCAACTATACACTTTGGCAAAAAAATAATGTTATTCATAAGGATGGCCAATCCGTTATATATCCAGATTCTCAAGAATGGCCATTTCACCCCGAAGGAAAGGGTAGATGAATCTAAAGATGGAGACATGGTCATCCCAGCTCATTTTGCACCTAAGGACCCTTCAAAATACACTGAATCTGAGAAGGAGAAAGTCTCTCTAGATAGTGGCCTGCAATTAATTCTGATAGAGTCACTTGACAATGTGATGTACAACAACATTGTCAACTGTGACACAGCTAAACATATCTAGGAGAACATAGAGATTTTGTGTGAAGGTACAAAGGAAGTTAGATTGTAATAACCCCAAAAAATTTGGACTTTTTGTAATCCTTATGAATAGTGATTTTGCTGATTATGCTGATTAAGGAAATTTTTCATGCCACACTATATAGGAGTTCTTTTATTGATATTCGGAGATCTTATTAGTACTCCATAGAGTATATGAGTGTATGTAAAGATCGTCAGAATCCAAATTCGAACACTTTGATTTTTCCCGAAAATCCACCAGATACCGAAAGAATTGAATATACGATAACATAATTAAAAAGATTTAAATTCAAGGGTTATAGGAGAGGATCATAAAAAGAATATAAAATATTGAGAAAGGTTTAGGGGAACCCAAGTAATAAGATCCCGGATATGATCCCTCAACCAATTAACAAGAACGAGAGTTAAGCGAACCGTAAAACAGATACGTGACCAAGAGACAAGCTTGTTCAAGAAGCCAAGGGGCTATGACATCATCAAACCATGGGATTTTGACAAGTGGCAACTAGGTGATGTAATGATGGTGACATAAGCATGGTTAATTAGATATTTGTCAAGAATTAATTCTAGCCAAGCATTTAAACTATAGCTGTTAGTTGTTAACCAAGCAACAAAAACCACACAAATCATTTAATCAAACTAGAAACATTTTTACTTCACTTCTTCTTCCCTTGCTCTCGGCCAAAATCAGAGCAACAACTTCAAATTGCCATATCTCCTTCAATACTCACTCAAATATTATGTTCTATAGCTCTTTGGAAAGGTATTGAGATGGCCTACAACTCTTACTTTGAAACCTTGATTAAAGTCCTTAAATGACTAATTGGAGTACAAAACAATTATGTAAGATTAATTGGTCAGTTGGTAGAGTATTCACGAAAGAGTCGCCTTAAAATTCGTAACGGCTAATTTATTAAAATTAGTGGAGCCGAGGGTACGTGAGCGATTAATGCAAATCGTTAAGCATATAAGCGACTGTAAGCGACCGTTAGTGTATGAGTGAGTTTTGACTAGTTTCTTAAGCGACTGTGGTCTAATTCCGGCTTATGTTGTTGTTCATAGGTACCTGGACCCACTCTAAGCTTAAGTCTACCTCGGAACACTCAGACAAGTTTTCTTCCCGTTATACTGTTGTTGTGATGTAAATATGTATCTGCATTATCTTGTGATAAGTGCATGATTGTTATTAGCAAATCTTGTGATATATTGGAGCATGATATATATATATATATATCATGCTCCAATATATTGCATATATATATATATACCCGTGTCATAATCTTACTATCTCATTGTTGATTCAATTGTTATAAACTGCATAATACCTATGCTAGTGATAAGCATTATTTGCGTATACCCTTAGTATAGGGGACCCAAAGTTGAACATTTTTCTAACCAGTAGGCGATGTTCCCGAGTATAATAGATATATAGTTTTTAAAACTATTAATTAAATAAGTTTTATTTGATAGTTTTAATTTATAAGTGAATATTAGTTTGAATATTCATTCGAGGACTATTGACTCCGTTTATTTTATTAAATAATATTCTTTATTTTCTTAAAGAATAATATTTCGTTATTCTCCAAGTATTCGAGAAATGATTGATATTGTTAATCATTTTTACCTTAAATATTTTCATAAAGTTATTTGCAAAACTTTTACTCCATTTGCTTTGATAAAAGCTATTTTTTATTGGAATATTATTTATAGCATAATATTCAGATATTCTTTAATTATCTTGGAATTGTTTATTCTATCAAATCATCCTTATTCCAAACGCTTTCAAAAATGTCTTCGAGTCTTCAAAATAATTTTAAAAGTTAAAGTGGATCCCAAAACTTATTTTCAAATTTAAGATCTTCCTTTCGAAATGGATTTAATTACTCGCTCAAAACCTAAGGGATCTGGCTCTGTGGTGTATTTAATATTCGCAACAAGGTTGCTGATTTGATAAAGAGCTTTTGATTACTTGCCCAACATTCGGGAAGTAAGTCCTTCTAAATGAGTCAGCATAAGCGACAGGCTGGGGTACGGTCTATTAAAGTGTAAGTGGCTGGGTGGCAGTCAATCAATGCGTAAGAGGTCGGTGGCGGTCCAGCACAAGGTCCTAATGCGGCCAGAGTGATGACCGGTGGGGGATTCATCCATCTACTAGCAGAAAAGGTTACTTAATGGGTATCTTTTCCTGATCAGCAAGATATCGGGTTTATGCCAAAGTTTTTCTTCTTTCCAAATTCATTTGGCATTATAACTCTGTTTATACTATTCATAACAGAGGTTTTCAAGAAAAGTATGAGATATATATATAGGTGTATATATATCGGGACGTAATGAAGTATCTCGTAACTTTATTTCTTTTGAATGATATTTCAAAGATTGAATTTATTCAAGTCTTATCTTGTAGTCTCATCTATGTGATGAAATTTTGAAACTGATTATATCTTGAACGTTGGCAGTTCAATTAGTATTTGGAAAAGATTTAAGTATATTGGAGTATCTTGTAACTTCATATTTTCAACTTATATCTAGTTAATGATTATCTTATGCATGACAATGATTTTCAGAAAAATGTTGAGACAATGTTAGATATATGAGATCACCTGGCAACGATATTTTTATACAGTTATAAACTGGAACTTTGTGTATATTATGCATGGAAGAGGATTTCAAAGATTTTCAAAAGTATATATATACATATATACCTAATATTTTGCGATTTGGTCGCGTTAAGATATCAAACTTGGTTCATTTCTTCTTGACCAAGACTTTCATGAGTACTATGAGAATGCTCATATATTGTAAATTATTATACATGTTATTTTGGTGGGCTTGTTGCTCACCCTTGCTTTCTTCTTTTATCACACAACAACAGATAGACAAGATGAACAGGACCAAGCTCCCAATTTATGAGCGGATAAGAAATGTTCCGCAGTTTTCTGTAGGCGTTGATGCCGCTGTAGCTGAGGTAGGAACTACCAATAGGCTAGGTTTTTAACTGTTGATGTACCAGACTTATGTATATTATGAATTGCAATAATGGCAAAGAATATGTAAATTTATTCAGAAATCCTTTTGAGGTGTAATGACTTATAATTGTGGAATAAAATGACTTGTATTATTTTGGTATTCATCTCTGAGACTATAACTTGTGGTGTGTGTGTATATTGTGGGCTCACAGTACGCAGTAATTGGTTGTTTATTTAGATTAAGTGTTGTTAAGGGAAATGGAACTCGTGACAACCCAGATTCCCGACCCCGGATTTGGGGGTGTTACATAGATTCAACCAAAGGAGAATACTTGTATTTCAGTATGAGGGATTCATGGCAAAGCCTATAGAAGGAATTATTTAAGTTTTTTAGAAGTTCAATAAACTGATAAATGACTTGTAGCTACATGATAAATATTATGAAGCTGAGGAGGTTAACCTGAAGTTCTTGTTAGCTCATCCTGACCATCTTGAACAAAAGATATCAGCCATTAGAGAAGATAGAGATCTGAGAAGAATAACAGTGGAAGTTCTATATGGAATCTTGAAAACTTATGAACTTGAAATACTGCAAAGAAAGTCATTAAAGTCAAACCATGGACATGTGGTTGATGGTTCCCGTGCCTTAGTTGTACATGAAAGTGAAGAAAGTGAAGATGAGCAAGATGATCAAGTTCCATTTATTCAAGCTGTGGAACAAAAGAACAAAGGACCTCATAAACAAGTTGTTTTGGAACTGGAGGAAGATGAATAATATTGCAAGGCATCTAAACAACTTAATATAAACATTAGGGTTTTGTTAGTATCATAATGATCATGATCCCATCATAAAGAGATTCCCAATTTCCTTGAATAAAATACTTCAAATAAATACTCGTCAATGGTTTGATTTCAAGGTAGTGGAGGAGTCACATCGGTCTCGCTTAAAACCCACAGCCTTACAAGTTCAATGACCCTGTTGTTGACAAAATAGCCCCATGTCGGAAATAAAGAAGATTCGTATTTTATTACGTGTTTCATAAACACGAGAATCTCCTAATCGTTTGTAAATTTTAAAATCTTGAGTCGTTACAGATTTATCTTTTTTAGCAGGCATGGCATGGGTCTAATACATACATTCATGCATGATTAATCTAATTAAAGCATGCATCATTAACTATTCTATATATACATTCATACATCAATATGTAAAGTGCGGTATGTAAATGTGCTTGGTTATGGCCTTTATCCTGTGTGATCCTTTCAAGCTAATGAAAGGATCAAGGTCAATCTATGGTGAATAATATAAATGCAATTACAATTATAAGTCTTCATTCTTCTTATCTCGATTATTGCTTCTCCTCTTGGATCATGCCTCCTTGAAGTACATTACATTAAAACAACCTATACTAATGTACTTATATAAGAAATTTGAGTTACATTTGAGGTTAAATAATTACAAGAATAACGAAAATGATATGCAAGTCGTATTTATAAAACGAAAACCATAAACTTTAATCTAAAGGTCTTAAGGCCATAACCAGCACCATGCTCAAGTAAACAAATAAAGAACTTGAGAAAAACAAAATATAGTGGAGGTTCGGGGGCGGCAGCCCCCGGGCGGGGTCCGGGGGCGGCAGCCCCAGGCTGGGGTCAAGCTGTAGATCGTATCTGGGGTCCGGGGGCGGAAGACCAGTCTTGTACAGAAATCTCAATTTCAGAACTACATATCGTATATGAACCAGTCTTTACCTCCACTGCATCATATGCAGTTTCAGAAGCATTTATCATATACATACTGGACATATCTCATTACACAGATCATGTCAATACACCATCTGACCAACAGTTTATATCTCAATCTATAAACCAGACATCATGCATAATCAAAAAATTGCATACTGATCAGTCATGGCAAAATATAATGTGCTAGTATCATCATATGCATATACATCACGTGAATATACAGAAAACTCTATATAACAGTTCGACAATAAATCAACATAATAATATGCATGTTAAATCTCACACATAGACGGTATCATATACATACATGGCAGATCTGATTCATAATTACTATATTGAAAAATTGTCAAAACACGTAACCAAATCATCCCATTATACACATAACGCTGATACCATGTTGGTTATTCAAGCAATAAAACGCAAAGGATAAAAAAAATTTGTATCCCTACAGCAGGATCTATGTATAATGACCGGATAATTATGGAGAATTGATGTTTACCTTAATAAAGCTTTCCTTCTTATTGTGATGAACGTTCTGATCTTGATGAACCAACACAGCATCCCTCCTTTTGAAGATCTGTTCTCCAAGGTATCCACACGAACGGTCGATCGTCCAACGATCACTGGAGCCGGTACTAGCCAATTTGGTTGCCTCTTTTCTCTCCCTCTCTCTCTCTCAATTTGGTTGCCTCTTTTTTCTCTCTCTCTCTCTCTCTCTCTAGCCTCTCTAAGATGTAGAGTTGCTAGGTTTTTCTCGAAAATGTGATATTTCAACTAAACCCTAAAAATATACATATTAATGTATATATAGGGAGAGAGGGGAGTCGAGCCTAACCCTAATCATAATGGGCTTCTGAAAGGACCCATTCTGATTTTGGATTTATATTATTATTAAATTTGAATTCTAATATGTGTACCATTAATCAAGTCTCACTTAATTAATTTAATAATTAAATTCAAATTAACAAAAATAAAATATTTAAATTCATAATTTAAATAACACTTCGTATTAAACGTTCTTTGTGTGTGACCCTTTAGGTTATTATTACGTTGGCAATAATTTTATTTTCTAATAATAAAATTATAAACAATGTGAGGCATCTAGTAATACATCTTTGCTCCCCAATTAATAATAATAATTGGTGATTAAATTAAACCTTTCGTAAATAATGTACAATGTAATATAATCTCTTTAACCTTATATTATAGATCAAACTCGAGGCATGCATTGTGTCATCCTCTGTTAACATTTAATTCTTATTTTCTTGATCAATGAGTAAACTATTAAACAAATCAGTATTTGAGCACGGCCATGCATTTTATAGTCTTACTCAATCAAGAGGCCAATAATATCAATCCTTTAATATAGGAGGGCTAAATCCCATCTAGATCATTCATATTTCTCATCCGATTCATAATATACCCAATGTCTACTTTTATTATTACCCGGTCAAGGATAACTTTCAATAGTCTCAAAGTATATTAATTTTCATATAGAAATATAATGATTTCAGATCAAAGGACAAATACATCATATCACTGTGAGATTAAATTATGACACTTTAAACATGTAATATCTCACAACGGGTCAATCCAACACTATGTATTTAATACATGTGCATGTGTTTTGACTTTTAGTATCACCTTACCTATGATCAATGAGATGTGATCATCAGTCAACAAACACACTAATCTCAACGTATTTATTATCGTCCTTTAATAATAATACTTGATTATGGACCTTTAGGAATATCAATACTATTCTCATAATCTCATTTCTAAGTCACGTATTGTAATAACCCCAATTTTTGGAATTTTTGAAACACGGATGAATAGTAACTTTTGCTGATGATGCTAATTAAGGAAAATTATCAGACCACGCTATATAGGAGTACTGTTATGGAAATTCTAAGATCGTATTACTATTCCATAAAGTAAATAAGTGTATGTAAAGATCGTCAGAATCCAAATTCGAACACTTTGATTTTTCCCGAAAATCCACCAGATACCGAAAGAATTGAGTATAAGCTAACATGATTAAAAGGATTTAATTCAAGGATTATAAGAGAGGATCATAAAAGGAATATAAAATATTGATAAAGGTTTAGGGGAACCCAAGTAATAAGATCCCAGGTATGATCCCTCAAAAGATAAACGAGAACGAAAGTTAAGCGAACCGTATAACAGATCAGCGGTCATTAGCCAAGTAATTATGGGTTAATCAAAGATGTTAATGGACGATGATGTCATCACACCAACAAGAGGAAGACAAGTGTAACAAGATGACATAAGCAGATGACATGAGCATGACAAAGTGGGAGGGATTGGTTGGTTGATTGTGAGCCACACAATTTTTACCATGGTAACAATTTAATCAACAAACAAAAGGTAGCAACCAAGCCAAGGAAAAACAAATCACAAAACACAAATTAGAAGTTGACTTTTGCTTTCCAAGAACAAAAACTCTCGGCCAAAACCAGAACAGCAACTTCAAACTACCATATCTCCTTCAGTACTCACTCAAATAGTATGTTCTATAGCTCTTTATAAAGGTATTGAGATGGCCTACAACTCTTGTTCATAAGTCTCGTCCAAATAAGCAAGGTAATACCCTCGTTTTGACAGTTCTTTCAATCTGACTTTTAGAAACTTCAAAACCTAACTTTGTGTTCTTGATTTCTTTGGAAAGATCAAGCTTGTAGGAGGCTCCCTAAGACTTCCTAGCTACTCTAATCACTCCAAGGAAGGTATAACACCTCCAAACCCTAACTTTAATTTGAGTATTACGATGGTTTTGATGGTTATAGTAAATGAGAAGCATGATGCTTATGTGTTTAGAGTTTGGATTGGATTTGTAGTGATTTGGATGTTGAAATCTTGTTTATAGTTAATGAAAATGAAGTATAGCTAGTAGTTCATGTGTGGGGTTGTATAAATTGGAAAATCCTGAGGTTTGGGGACTGATGTAGTAAGATTTGGATGAGGGTTGGTTGTACTGTTGGTTGTGAGTTGAATGGTGGTTGTTTGGAGTGGTTTAAAACTTGGTAATCGCGTAAACATAGTCGTCGTAATGCCCAATTTCATACAACTGCTTGTTCTTAGTGTTCGGGACAGAGAGCTAACTATTGAATCTGTGACTTTGCCATGTTTAGTTAGATTATGTCGTAAGCTTCGTTTTGATATGTGGTTCTCTTGAATCCGATGTACGGTTTAAGAGAAACGACCGTTTTAAGTAACGGCATTTCACGAACGAACCATTACCCCTCGCCTTACTTTAAAACCTTGGTTAAGGCCCTTAAATGACTAATTGGAGTATGAAACAATTATGTAAAGTGGATTAGGCAGTTGGTAGAGTACTCGCGAAAGAATCGCCTTAAAATTCTTAATGGTTAATTTATTAAAAATGGTGGAGCCAAGGGTACTCGAACGACTTATGTGATTCGTTAAGCGTAGAAGTGACCATAAACGAACATTAGGGTTCAATTGGTTGAAGTCTAGTTTCTTAAGCGACCGTGGGTTAATTCTGACTTATGTTGTTGTTCATAGGTTATCGGACCCACTCTAAGCTTAAGTCTATCCGGGAACACTCAGGCAAGTTTTCTACCCGTTATACTGTTGTTGTGATGTAAATATATGTATATGCATTATCTTGTGATAAGTGCATGATTATTATTAGCAAAGTCTTGCGATATATTGGAGCATGTGATATGATATTTATATGCATGCCTGTTTCGTAATCTTGATATCTAATTGTTGATTAAAATGCTTATAAGTTGCATAATACCTATGCTAGAGATAAGTAGTAGTTGCGTATACCCTTAGTATAGGGGACCCAAAGGTGAACATTTTCTAAACCGGGAGTCGATGTTCCCGAGTATAATATATATATATATATTTATATATATTGATATAGTTTTCAAAACTATTAATCGAATAAGGTTTATTCGATAACTTTATTTTATTTAATGAATATTATTTTGAATATTCATTCGAGGACTTATGACTCCGCTTACTTTATTTAATGAATATTATTTTGAATATTCATTCGAGGGCTTATGACTCCGCTCCTTTTATTAAATATTATTCTTTATTTTATTAAAGAATAATGTTTCGATAATCAAACTTATTTTTGATTATTCAAATAAAGATTGTACTTTCATATAAGTATATCTTTGGTTATTTATTATTCATTTCAAGTATGAGTCTTAAAACTTCTACTTCAATTATTTTTATAAAGATTATCCTTTATGGGAATATTATTTAAATAATAATATTCAGATTTTCTCCAACATATCTGGACTGATTTATTTTATTAAATCAGCATTACTCCAAACATTCTTAAAAATGTTTTCGAGTCTTCAAAATGATTTTGAAAGTTAGAGCGGATCCCCAAACTCATTTTTATATTTAAGATCTTCCTTTCAAAGGGGATTTAAATACTCGCTCAAAACCCGAGGGATCCGGCTCTGTGGTGTATTTTATATTCGCAACAAGGTTGTTGTTTTGAGAAAACATTTTGATTACTTGCCCAACATTCGGGAAGTAAGTCCATCTATTTGAGTCGGCATAAGCAACATGGGCTCAGTGGGCGTCCATGAAAGTGTAAGTGGCTCAGTGGGAGTCCATCAATGCGTAAGTGGCTGAGTGGCAGTCCAGCATAGGTCCTAATACGGCCAGGGTGATGACCAGTGGGGAATTCGTCCATCTACTAGTAGAAAAGGTTATTTATTGGTATCTTTGCCTGATCAGCAATATATCAGGTTTATGCCAAGGTTTTCTTCTTTCCAAATTCATTGGATATTATAACTCTATTTATATTTTTCATAACAGAGGTTTCCAAGGAAAGTATGAGATATATATATAGGTGTATATATATCGGGACTTAATGAAGTATCTCGTAACTTCATTATTTATAATGATATTTCAAAGATTGAATCTATTCAAGTCTTTTCTTGTAGTCTCATCTATGTGATGAACTTTTGAAACTGATGATACCTTGAACGGTGGTAGTTCAAGTAGTATCCGGAAAAGATATAAGATATTGGAGTATCTTGTAACTTCATCTTTTCAACTTATATTTGGTTAATGATTATCTTATGCATGACAAAGATTTTCACAAAAACGTTGAGACAAGGTTAGATATATGAGATCACCTTGCAACGATATTTTTATACAGTTATAAACTGGAACTCTGTGTATATTATGCATGGAAGAGGACTTCCAAGATTTTGAAAAGTATATATACATATATACTAAATATTTTGCGACTTGGTCGTGATAAGATATCAAACTTGGTTCATTTTTTTACTTGACCAACACTTTCATGAGTACTATGAGAATGCTCATATATTGTTAATCATTATACATATTATTTCGGTGAGCTTGTTGGTCATCCTTGCTTTCTTCTTTCATAACACAACAACAGATAGACAAGATGAACAGGATCAAGCTCCCAATTCGCGAGCGGATAGGAAACGTTCCGCAGTTTCCTGTAGGCGTTGAAGCCGTTGTAGCTGAGGTAGGGTCTACCAATAGGCTAGGCTTTCAACTTTTGATGTACCAGACTTATGTATATTTATGAATTGTACTAATGGCAAAGAATATGTAAATTTATTCAGAAACCCTTTTGAGGTGTAATGACTTATAATTGTGGAATAAAATGACTTGTGTTATTGTTTGGTATTCATCTATGAGACTATAACTTGTAGTGTGTGTGTATATTGTGGGGTCACAATACGCAGTACTTGGTTGATTATTAAGATTAAGTATTATTAAGGGAAATGGAACTCGTGACAACCCGGATCCCCGGCCCCGAATTTGGGGGTGTTACATGTACTTAGAGATATAGATTTACATATCATATTCCAAGGACATTTATTAATCTAACCTTTTATCCCAGAAAATAAAGATATAATAAATTAGTAAAGAATAATCTATAGAATCATAATTAATAATCCAAATGTTTTATAATATAAACATAATAGTGTTGTCTCTAGGGCATAAACACTAACAGAAGGGTCATACCGGGGTATGGGTTGATTGTCTTACCTTGGATTTTCCTTTTGATTGGTAGAAATAGCTTAATCAGGATAATTCTAGTCTGGATTAGCGATGTATAGACGGGTTAGACTTGCATTGCCGGTCCGGATTGGAGGGTTATAAGAGAACTGACATAATGTGCTGGGTCCGGACCACTTAGTAGATACATAAAATTTGTAGGAATCCAGACTAACTCACATTAATCTTGATAGTTATACAGTCCGGACCAAGGCTTGTGAAAAAAGATATCTGACTTGCTACCCGGGTCCTTCTAGTGAAGAGAGCAATCCAGATTCGTCAGAGAGAAATATATCCCGGCTAGAGATGGGTAAGTCAGCTGCCACTTCGAACGAAGTTATTAGTAGGCTCCGGGTAAAGGAGCTCCCGAATAGATCTATTACTTTTACTTTGGATAGTTATTGGGTGAACATCAAGTATCATTTTGTGATCAAATCCTGGGATGTCAACAATGCAGTATATTATTGTGCCTTAAAATATGAGAAATAGCCCGACAGCCACCCCGGGGTATATGATGAAGCTGTGTTGGAGATAGCCTTCACCGAGATGACTATAAGTAAAGACCACTATGCTTTAAATGATGCATTTCTTGAGGCTAACCTGGCTAAGATAGACCAAGCGGTCTGGGCTGTATTTCACCTGACCCCGGATGTTGAATGAAGATGGTCGGCCCCACATGAACGGATCTATCATCGGCTAGCTGATGGTTTTATCCCCGTTTGGATGGAGCACTTGAGATCCGGGTGGAACCTTCATTGCCATATATTTGTGAAGCATCTCTACAAACATGTTTATACGATTTGTCCAAGGCAGGTAACCTCCAATTACATCAAGTCCATTACCTGGTTCCTTACTTGCTGCAACAAATCTGGGTATCAGCCAACTCTAAAGTTTTTCCACCAGCTTTTTTTTGGTTGAATCGAGTCAGAGGCCCTTCTATGAAATTAGGTTACGGGCTGTTGAGTGTGCTATGGCCCGGGTATTTTGAAGCCGGTCATGAACCATTCCTCACTAAAGCATTGGAATAGGGAAATTATATTGATGAAAGGGCTTGACTTAGCGTATCTTCCTTACTTTATAATAGAGGGTATTGTCACCAAGTTCCACCCGACTTCCCTTGAGGGTAAATCCCCCAGTCAAGTTAAAAAATTATATGAATGTCTTGGGTATCAGCTAACCCGGGACACTTTTCTGAATCATAAGACATTGTTTGAGTTTGGATGTGAGTGTGTATTTTATTTTTGTCTTACCCGGCTTTATTTTCTCTGTTATTATTTTGACTTTGTTTTTGTTTACCTTTCAGGTTTACCTCACTACAATCTGGCCTTCACTTAAGTTATGTCTTCATCTTCTTATGTTGCAGCATTTATCACCCTCGGGTTGGCTTTCAAGACTAAGAGTGTTGCAGGTGTTGCCGGCTTCGGGTCAGCCAATGTTGAAGGAGGTGCTGAATCTTCTGTACCGTAGAATGTTATGAACACGGGTACTGAGCACTTGGAAAATGATCCTATGATTAAGAATATCCTGGATGATAAGGAGCAGCCTCCCCGTAAGAAGAAGAAGAAGAAGAGCATCGGGTCTAAGCCACCCAAAGGCAAAACTGTTACTGTTGAGAAAGTTATCTATGATTCTGAAGGAAAGGGTAAGGATGGGGATTCGGTTAAGGTTGGTATCCAGACCCTAGTTGATCTTGCAAACTTCATGTCCGACATTCCTGTTGATGAGGATTGGGATGAAACGGAGGGGTACAGGATGCCTGCTTCTTTTAAGAAGGTTACTGGGCTCTGGGCCAAGTATGTGAAACTTTTATTTCCTTGGGGGGTCCGGGTTTATGTTTTTGATTTCCTTTAACTTGTATATCTTTTTTTGTGTTATTTTCTCCTAGATGGGGGGTGCTATAGCTATTTTATCGGACATTTCCTTTAAGGAGGTAAGGTATGCTAATAAAAGAGCTAATAGAGAGAAGGCCCAGGATGACGATCTTAAGGATGAGATTGATGAGGCCCGGGAGTCGTTTAAGACTGTTGAATCCCGGTTAAAGGAACATGCTAAATTCAAGAAGGATCGTGCTGACAAGCTGGAGAAAGAACTTGAAAATCTCAAGGCTGAGGTTGCTGACAAAAAGGATCTTGATAAGGCTGCCATCCTAGCCGAGTATAAAGGGACTGAGGAGTATGGCATTGCAGTTGCTAACGCTAGGGCTCTCGATGTGTAGAGGGCTTGGGTAATTACCGAGAGGCATGTGATGACTGACCCCCGAGCCACCTGGCAGAGATTTATTCAAGAGTTTCTTTCCGTGAAGAAGGCTATCGAACATGGTAAGGGTGAGCAAGAGCCTTACGATGGTCCCAGTCCCAGCTTCCTCTAGGTGTTGAAAAGCTTTGAAAAGCTGTTGAGGTTATGCCCTTGTAATTATCTATTTCTACGTACTTTGACTATTCTGGATGATTTATAATATTTGACCTTAACCAGATTGGTCTTCAATCTTGATTTTTTCTATATATTTGTTCCTTGGTTGCTCTGATTAAGTTATTGTCTTTATATCTCCGGGCATAAAATACTTGTTTTTTGCCTTGGAAAATATTCTAAATATAAATGTTTGCTTCCAACCTGGGTTCATGCGTATAGCCGGGTTGGTTTTGCTTTTTGCCTTAAAAAATATTTTAAGTATAATGTTTGCTTCCAACTCGGGTTCATGTGTTTAGCTGGGTTTGTTTTGCTTTTTTTCCTTAGAAAATATTCTAACTGTAACTTTTACTTGTAACCCAGGTTCATGTGTATAGCCGGGTTGGTTTTGCCTTTTTACTTTAGAAAATATTCTAAGTGTACTTTGTTGCTGGGACCCGGGTTCATAGTTAAACTCGGGTTGGCTTTTGCTTTTTTTCCTTAGAAATAACTTTCTAAGTATGCTTTCAACCCGGGTTCATGTTAATAGCCGGGTTGGTATGTTAGGCCTTAAATCAACTATAGAGAGGGTGAATACAGTTAAACAATCAAATTAAATTAAAGAACTCAATAGAATGAACATTTTTTATATTAATGAATAAAAACTGATTACAATACTTTCTTAAAGGATGAACAAATATCCTTGAGAGCTACTAGGTTAAGTGAATAATATATCAATACTCAAACATTTATAGTGTTAACCTAACCTGTGCTTATATACTACACATCCACACAATCAATCTAGAAGATATGTTATAATTGATTAAGTAATCCTAATACATATCCAACTATTGATTGCTAGAAAAAGTAAAGTTCTACGCCGACATATCTCTACAAATCAGAGTCTTCTATATAGAATCAATTACTTCCTAGAAATTAGTCTTGACAGATGTTGATAGACAAACACTGATATTTAACTCTGATCTATCAAATACTGATAGTCTTCATAAACTCTAATATCTTCTAATAACAAACTCTGATGGCAAACTCTAATGGTAAATACTGATATCATCAAATCATATCTAACAATATCCCCTAACTTGTGCATTATGAAAATATATACAAGTTTGTTAGTCCCTTAACAATATAACAAGAATTACAGAAGGGGGGTTGAATGGAATTCTTGAAACTTTTTCTTGATTAAAAATGTTCTAACTCGAATATGTATATAAGTGTGAATTGATTAGCATAATGCGGAATAGTTACTTAAATGAATCAAAACACAAGTAATTAAAAACAAGAGTCTTTAAAAACTTTCTGGTGGATTTGAATGATTCCACCAGAGATATATAATATATATCGAGAGAACTCTGTGTGTAAAAAGCTCACAGCTGCTTACAAATATTGCACAACTAAGAATACAGAGAAATGCTAAGAATTCTGCTTACAAATGTTTCTCTGGTTTTTTTGTCTTAAATAATTCCTTAGTTGCTACTTCTTGGTTTATATATCACCAAGATTACAAAGTAATGAGACAGGATAATAAAACAAAACTATCTAGTCTATTACAATGCTACTACATTACTCTATTCCAGCATCTTTGAATATCTTCATAATAGCATGGAAATGGCAATGCTTCTTTGTTCTCGAAAACCCAGTTGAATAGGCTACCACATTCCATTTGCATCCACTCGACGCATGTGACTGTGTTGTCACTGTCAACAGATATTTGAATTCTTTATCCGTCGGGTTCATGATCATCCGTCGAGTTATTAATCATCCGTCGATGGCTTTGTTAGTCATCCATCGACTGCTATATTGATCATCCGTCGATGGCTTTGTTAATCATCCGTCGGTAGCTGTTTGGCACTTCACTTTATTTCATTTATACAGAATTACAATACATCATCTATGTACAATTAATTAACCTATTCTGCATATCTAGTTAGAGTCAACATGACTTATATGCTACTACAGAATCTATACAAAGGTGTATGCAGAAATGTGCTACAGACTTATTATTACATAAGCTACTCACTCGATGGATAATAAGTCATCCTCCGTCGGGATTATATTGAGTCATCCGTCGGGACTATAAACCTTATCCATTGAGTGCTACATAATTTTCACTAAGTAAAATCTACCAAGGTGTTTTGTTCATGAAATCATCAAGTACACAATATATACACAACAATCTCCCCAAAATTATGTCTACTGGAATTGTAGTCATAAATTAAGAGACACTTGATGATAACAAAACACCTCAAAAATATAACTTTTAAAAGAAAGTAGATAATACTGAAAAGTGCTTCAATTAACAAAATGTACAAAGTTTTGCTCACAGTCATTTTCAAGATGCTCCTCTAGCCTGAGCAGATTTATCTAGTTCCTTGAAGGCCTGGATCTCTTTCCAAGCTTTCTGTTGTTTTCCTCAATCTGATTTTGAAGCTGCCTGTGGAATTCCAGTTCATCAGATTCTAAGAGATTTAGCTTCCCTTGCATTTCCAAAAGAGTCTCATTGCTAGAGATGCTCAATTGGTCTTCTAATCTGAAAAATCTTCTTAATCCTTTGTCATCCATGAACTCCATCAGCCAGTAGGGCCTTAGATGCACTCTTCACCCTGTGTAGGGGATAATTAGAGTCTTTGGAAGTGCATCTTTAGCTCTAACACTCCTTAGTTCTTCAATCTTCTTCAGTACCAATCTTCTTGCAGTAATATTGAACCCAAAGTTCTTCTTGAAGGATGAATAAACTTTAATCAGTACAACTTGGCTTTCTTGAAGGATCCTGTGAAGTGGCCATTGAATCTCTTTTCCTCCTTTGTAATTGAACACTAACCTTTCAGGTAGGTTTCCGTATGCATCAATTCCTCTCACTTCATCTAGTTCATCTAGATAGAGGTTCAGATCAGAAAATTCTTTGATGTCACACAAGTACATGTAATCTCCCTTACTGACTTTAGATTGAGCTTTGACTAGAGATTTAGATTTGAGAGGTGACGGCTTCACTTTCTTGACCGCTCTTGACTTTGTTCTTCTTGGCTTGTTAAGGATTGGCAAATAGAAGTCAGGAATTGGTATGTTCTCCCATTCTACTGGTTCATCCTTAGGCACAATAGGTTCACCATGGATGTTCCTGTAAGGATCCACCACTTTGATATCTTCAAATACTACAGAGGGTTTTGATGCTTGAGTTGTAGTTGGAGTGGATTCCTTGGGAAACTAATTCTCCAATTCCTTATCAACAATGTCCAGTTTCCTTTTAGTTCTTTTAGCCAATTCTTGATTCTTGGAGATTTCTTCTGTTGTTCAACTTGCTTCTTTGATTCAATAACTTCAGATGGCTGAGAAGGAATTTGTTGTGATGAATTTACAGCATGTAGCTTGGCCAAGATAACAATCTGCTCTTTCTTTTGTTTAGTCTTTTTAGCATCCAGAGCAACTTGCTTCTTTTCCTGCTTTAATCTAGCCTTTTCTTCTCTCTTTGCTTGAGCAAATTGAGGATGTCCAGCCACCACACAAATTTCTTTCCCATTCCTGAAAATTTTAGCAATTCTTCTTTTTGAAGCTGAATCAGCTGGATCTTTGTAGAAAGTAATTGACCTTGACAGAAGCTTTTTTTCATCAGGCATAGGTGTCTCATACACAGTATCCAAAGGGTTCTTCAATGATGATTTTGAGTAGTTCACCCTTGGTTTCAGAATTATTTCAGCCTTTGGAGATTTGATGCAGGATGAGTGTCCTCTTTCCAGATAGTTCATGCTCATCTCATTCACACTAATTTGCTTGACTTGAGAGTGATGGATGGCTGACTTAACTGGCTCCTTGACAAGTTCAAACTTCTTTTGAATATCCTCATCAATTTTCTCCCAGTTGACTAAACTCAACTTCTCCTTATCAGCTGCTCTTATGTTGGTAGCTGCTGCATTGATCAGATCTATACTGTCTGTAACTGGTGGCTTTGAGATATTAATTGAAGGCACAATTACTTTACTGATTTGAATCTGAAGCCTCTCCCCCTCACTTGGTCCTTTCTCCCCCTTTTTGTTATCATCAAGTTGATTGGAGGAGGGAGTTTGAGCAGCCACCAATTTTTGAAGTAAATCTGTATGTTGAGCTTGATGAAGATGAATGGCTGTTAAAGATGCTTCCATGGATGATATTCTTGTGTCCAAGGCATCTATCTTGGTTGATATATCAGATTTTTCCTTAATTGCCTCTTGATGTCAAGCATTGTAGCTTCTGGAAGTTTAGAATCCATCTTGTCTGAAATGGCCTTCTTTATCTCCTCAATATCACCCTTCATGGTGTTTACATCCCTAGCATGTTGGAAGCCCTGGATTTGTTCAAGTTGCAGGGAGGCTAGATGTGCCTGAAGGAGCTTCTTGGTGCTGACATTAGCAGTGGTTTGAAGGGCAGTATTTGTCTGATTGATTAGCTGGATCAGGGTTGTCTTGAATTAGTGCTCATCACAGTGCTTTGAAAATTCCCATGATGACATACCTGATCTTGAACTAGAACCTACTTCTCCCCCTATGTCCATTGCCTCATCTTCACTATCCCCACTCCCATCACCAAAGAAATCTGTTGAACCACCAGTTTCATAGTCCACATCACCAGCTGTAGAAGGAAAAGCTGTGATGGCATCATTGGCTCTTAGCATAGACTGAGTGGTATGCACCAAATTCAGCATCATTTCTGCATTGTCATTGCCCTGTTCAGCTAGAAGTTGATAAGCTGGAACAGGATGAGTAAATGCCTCAGCATCAAGGGAGGTGGAATCTATAACAACTTTAGGTTGCTGAGATAGTCCCTCCCTATCTGCATCCTGGACATTCATTAACTCACTAGCAATGACATCCATCCTTATAGCTCCAGTACCTGCATTTCTCTCATTTTCTCTCTTTTGTTGCATCAGGGTCTCACCCTGCCTTCCCACCCTCACACCCTCA
The DNA here is from genome assembly GCF_009905375.1 of Apium graveolens. Taxonomy (NCBI): domain Eukaryota; kingdom Viridiplantae; phylum Streptophyta; class Magnoliopsida; order Apiales; family Apiaceae; genus Apium; species Apium graveolens. The sequence continues at coordinate 103,478,485 of NC_133649.1, read as the reverse complement.
CCTTCACCTACTAAGGTGGGACTCCTTTCACTTTCTTTTTCTAACCCTGAAGAAATGGATTGCATAGTTTCACTCATTTCCTCTCCTTTTTCCTCGGAGCAACCCAGACTCTCACTCAAAATACTTTTCTCTCTCAATCCTAAGAGTGACTGTACAACCACTAAATCTTCTGCACTTGAAATAAATGAAGTTTGAAGATGTGCAGAGATACTCGACGGATGAGTGATATCCATCGAGTGAGTATTTTTGCTATCCGACGGATAACTGTTGTTAAGCTTATCCGTCGGGATACAATCACTACTCGTATATGTCGAGAGAGTAGAAATGAATGAACTGGGAATAGAAACTATTGTTGACTCTGTGCTGATTGAAGATATTTTGGGCACAATTGATACAATATTTCCTGAAAGAATTGGCAAGTGAGCCAACAAATCATCTAAAAGATGATGCTCACTTGCACTAGATTTTGGCTTCCCCAATAGAGTTAAAGAAGGTGAATCAGGAATTGATGTGTTTATCATATCCACATCCAGAGAATTTGTAGGTGAGTTTGGTGTTTGAGGTGCTTCTATAACTAGAGATTTTGGCTGTGACTCCACATATATTGGAGCCACATCAAACTGAATTTGTGAAGGTGCAGTGACTGTGTCTTTTGCACCAGTTTGCACAGTGTGTGTACCCTGTGCATCCCCAAGGGTTTTAGACTTCTTCTTTCTGGCATAAGTTTGGAGTGAGCTTGTGTCCCTAACCCTCTTGGCATGTGCTCTTGGTTGAGAGCTTTGTTCAATAACTGCATCATTTTGGGAGGATGCAGCTAGAAATGAGATTTTATCCTTTTTAAGCACTGCAGTTTGTTGGGAAACTGCAATGTGGCTAGGCTGGGATCCACTCAACTCTCCAACCTTATTCTTGTGGTTTCTTTTATGTTCACCCCTTCCCTCACCTATCTTTCCCTCCTTCACACTCCCCTCTTTGGTTTTAGTGGATTTTGCAACTGGCATCTTTTGAGAGATACCAGAGGGGGCTTTCTTAGATTTGGATTTTGAAATAATTACAGGTTTGGTGACTTGGGTAGGCAACTGTTTGGTCATTGACACAGTTGCCATAGCCACACTAGAACTCAAAGAAATTAGTGAGGTTGGAATAGTGGTAGGGATAGGTGAACTTATCTCACTTACTTGAGGTGATTGCATTACAGGAAAATAGAACAATGGCACATCCTTGTGATGATTGGCCCTGTTCAAATCTGCAATGATCCTTCTCTCTTGAATCCAACAATCTAATCTGTTGTTTGGGTTCTCAAGCACAATCTCTTCATAGAGGTGGTTAGCTAACATCATAAAGAATCTAGCATAATACACACTCTTACCTCTTTTATTTAATTCTCCTAATTTATAGCCTATTTCAAACAAAACAAGGTCACTGAAATCATAGAATTTATCTGTAACTAGCATGTAGAGCATGTTAAGCATGGATATATTGATTGAATCAAAATTACTGATTTTTCCTGAAAAGACCTTTATCACAACATCATACATAAAACTCCATTATTTCCTAAGACCCATTCTCCTAATGTCACTTAACTTAGAAGTAGAAAGAGCATAGTTCATGGAATTAAACATATTGATTATATCAGTGTCAGTGTGTGGTGAGGTCACAGTGTTATCAGGAATTTTGAAACATGCTTTTATAACATCACTATTGATACATAACTCTTTACCTTTAATGGTGAGTGTGATTGTCTTGTCTATTGAATTGTAGGTAGCAGTGGTCCACATCTCTTCAACTACTTCACAAAAGATTGTGGGTGATTCCAGCATGGCATAGCTGAGCTTGCAATTCTTCACAAAGTCCATCATCTTGTGGTAGTCACCAGATTGCTGAATACCCTTGTTCACTAGTGTAGTGAAATTGTTCTTCTCATAAATGAACCCAGTTTGAGACATAATCTTTATAACATGTGCCATTGTTAGAATAAGAGCTTGAAGAGAAAGAGAGTAAGTGCTTTGAGAGAGAATGAAATTTGAGCAGTTGAATTGAGAATGATAAAAGAAAAGCGATTGAAATGAAATAAGCTTTTATACTATCTCAAAAATAACTGTTAAAAATAATAAAGTAAAATAAAGTAACCAATAGAAATTGCCTAAAATAGCCGTTTAAAAATAAACTGCAAAAATTCCACCCATTATCCGTCGTGTTATGATTACAAACTGTAAGTATACTCGATGGATAATGTACAGGGAATTAACGGCTAAGATTAAGACAATTCGACGGATGATGATAAACGGTTATCCGTCGAGTCACAAAATATTTCAGAAAAATAATTGACTTTCATTAGCAAATAGTATACCAACAGATGATCAAACTCGATGGATAAAGATCATCCGTCGAGATGTAAATTTTGACTTAGCCAAAATTTCATCCTAGACTGAGAAATCAATTAAATTTTTAGCTGTATTACAACTTGCAAATTAACTCATATAGATTTAAGAATAATTAAGCATACCTAACTCACTTACCAACCTTAAAAAGGTGGATTCATCCAGTGGCTTGGTAAAGATATCTGCAAGCTGCTTCTCACTTGGAACAAAATGAAGTTCCACAGTACCATTCATTACATGTTCCCTTATGAAGTGGTACTTGATGTCTATATGCTTTGTCCTTGAATGTTGTACTGGATTTTCAGTGATGGCAATTGCACTTGTATTATCACAGAAAATGGGAATCCTTTCGACTTGCAAACCATAGTCTAGCAATTGATTTTTCATCCATAAAATATGTGCACAGCAACTCCCAGCAGCAATATATTCATCTTCAGCTGTAGAAGTAGAAACTGAATTTTGCTTTTTACCGAACTAGGACACAAGCTTGTTTCCTAGAAATTGACAGGTTCCTGTTGTACTTTTTCTATCAATTCTACAACCTGCAAAATCTGCATCTGAATAACCAGTTAGATTAAAACCAGAATCTCTAAGGTACCAAATGCCAAGTTTTGGTGTTCCCTTGAGATATCTGAAAATTCTCTTAATAGCTATTAAGTGAGATTCTCTAGGATCAGCCTGAAATCTAGCACATAAACATGTAGAAAACATTATGTCTGGCCTACTAGCTGTTAAGTACAAAAGTGAGCCAACCATTGCCCTATAACTTGAAATATCCATAGACTTTTTAGTAGTGTTTAATTCAAGCTTAGTTGTAGTGGCCATGGGAGTTTTTGCAGATGTACAATCCACTAGATCAAACTTCTTTAAAAGATCAAAAATGTATTTAGTTTGACTAATGAATATTCCATCACTAACTTGCTTAACTTGTAAACCAAGAAAGTAAGTCAGTTCTCCCATCATACTCATTTCATACTTACTTTGCATTAATTTGGCAAACTTTTTGCAAAGTTTCTCATCTGTAGAGCCAAAAATTATATCATCTACATAAATTTGAACAAGTATACTAGAGCCATTAACATTTATGAAAAATAAAGTTTTATCTACAGTACCTCTTGTGAAATGATTTTCCAAAAGGAACTTTGATAAAGTGTCATACCAGGCTCTAGGTGCTTGCTTCAGTCCATAAAGTAATTTCAAAAGATAATAGACATGTTTTGGAAAATTTGGATCTTCAAAACCAGGAGGTTGACTGATATAGACTTCCTCCTCCAAATCTCCATTCAGAAAGGCACTTTTGACATCCATTTGACAGACCTTGAAATTGGCATGGGCTGCATAGGCTAAGAAGATTCTGATGGCTTCAAGTCTTGCAACAGGAGCAAATGTTTCATCAAAATCTATTCCTTCTTGTTGACAATAGCCCTTAGTAACCAATCTTGCTTTGTTCCTGACTACTATGCCATTTTCATCCATCTTGTTTCTGAATACCCACTTGGTGTCTATTGGATTCTTTCCTTTGGGCTTGGGCACCAGCTTCCATACATTATTCCTTTCAAATTGGTTTAGCTCCTCCTGCATAGCTAAAATCCAATCAGGATCCAACAAAGCTTCTTCTACCTTCTTTGGTTCTTCCTTGGAAAGAAATCTGTTGTATAGATATTCTTCTTGAGTTGCTCTTCTGGTTTGAACTCTAGAAGAAACATCACCAATTATTAGCTCAAAGAGATGATCTTTTGTCCATTTTCTTTGTTGAGGTAGATTAGTTCTAGATGAAGAAGCCTCATTGTTGTCTTGATGTGTGATTGAGTTTTGATTGTTAGAAACTCCCCCTGAGTTTGTGGATCTTTGATTTGAGAAAGGGGAACCTTCTGTAGGTGATCTATCTTGATTTCCATCTTGATAACCCGACGGATGGTGAATTTTGAGTATCGACGGATGAAGCTGGTTGTCTCCCGACAGATAACACAGATTGCCTCCCGACGGATGAAGCATTATTCAACTCGACAGATGTTTAGTTTTGTGCTTCATTGGTAGTAGAATTTTCTGCATTATCCTTAGATACTGTTTTCTGATCACTTTCATCATCACTATCATCACTAACGATCTCCACATTATCGAATTTGAGGTTCTCATGGTAATCTCCATCTTGCAGTCCTTCAATCTTTTTATCATCAAACACAACATCTATTGATTCCATAACAATGTTGGTTCTTAGATTGTAGACTCTATATGCTTTACCAACAGCATATCCAACAAAAATTCCTTCATCTGCTTTAGCATCAAACTTCCCATTTTGATCAGTTTGATTTCTCATAATATAGCATTTGCAGCCAAAGACATGAAGAAAATTTAGAGTTGGCTTCTTGTTCTTGAACAATTGATAGGGAGTCATGCATCTTGCTTGATTAAGCAGAGAAATATTTTGAGTGTAGCATGCAGTATTAACAACTTCAGCCCAGAAATATGTTGGCAGTTTAGATTCTTCAAGCATTGTCCTTGCAGCTTCAATGAGTGATATGTTCTTCCTTTCCACTACTCTATTCTGTTGTGGAGTTTTTGCTGCTGAAAACTCATGCAGAATCCCATTTTCCTCACAAAATGCTCTCATGACAGAATTCTTGAACTCAGTTCCATTGTCACTCCTGATTCTTCTAACCTTGAAATCAGGATGATTATTGACTTGCCTTATGTGATTGATGATGATTTCACTAGCCTCATCTTTAGACCTTATGTCCAAGAGAACTTTGAGAAATCATCTATAATTACTAGGCAAAATATTTTCCTTAAGATAGACAACACATTGACTGGTCCAAACAAATCCATATGTAGAAGTTGCAAAGGTTCTTCAATGGTTGAATCAAGTTTCTTCCTGAATGATGCTTTAATCTGCTTCCCTTTTTGGCAGGCATCACACAATCCATCCTTAGAAAACTCCACTAGAGGAATGCCTCTAACCAGTTCTTTCTTTACTATCTCATTCATGGTCTTGAAGTTTAAATAGGATAGCTTCTTGTGCCATAGCCAACTTTCATCATGACTTGCTTTACTGAGAATACAAGTAACAGATTCTGCATTAGATGAGTTAAAATCAGCTAGGTACACATTTCCTTTTCTCACACTAGTGAGAACCACTTTATTGCTTCTTTTATTAGTCACAACACAGGCTTCTGAGTTGAAAGTTACTGAGTTGCCTTTATCACAAAGCTGGCTGATACTCAACATATTGTGTTTGAGACCATCCACTAAGGCAACCTCCTCAATGATGATATTTTCCTTTGAAATCAAGCCATATCCCACAGTATAACCCTTGTTGTCATCTCCAAAAGTAATACTTGGGCCAGCTCTCTCCTTGAACTCTGTGAGCAGGGTAGAATCACCAGTCATGTGTCTTGAACAACCACTATCCAAGTACCAAAGATTCTTTCTGTTTCCCTGCACACATCAAAATCAAACCAAGTTGATTTTGGTACCCAAGTTTCCTTGGGTCCTGCCCTGTTAGCTTTCTTTTTCTGTTTCTTAGGCTTTATCTCATTTGACTTGGGGATATCAAATTCATCCTTGGTCATTTGAGTTGGGCCTTTGAAACCATTCATTGCAACAAAATTATCATGCATATTATAATCAACAGGGAATGGCATGCTATTAGTAAACATGTTATTCCAGTAAGGCATGCTAAATGGAATTTGTGGCATACTACATGCAGCATAATAAGGATTGGGTGGAAATGGCATATTAGCAAACTGTGCATTCATATTCTGTGTAAACATGGCATTCATAGGCATGGGAGGCATGGCATTCATGTTAGGAAAGTGAGGTGGCACAGACATAGAAGTAGGCATGGCAGATTTCCAATTAACAGACAAATGATTTACACTACCACACTTAACACAGATTTTTCTAGGAGCATATTTATCAGGTGTGTAGTTATTGTGTTTGTTAATCCCTACTTTACCATTTCTATTATTTTTCTTTTTAGCCTCTATTTTTACCTCAATCTTTTCAAGTCTGTCACTTAACTGTTTGACAGTCATGTGACCAACATTAGCCTTTTTCCCTTTCTTAACTTGACTCAATTCTCCTGAAACAAAGTTCTTGGAAACAGACCCATACTTCTCATCCAGCTTAACAAGTTTGGCTTTACTGATTGGCTTTCTCACAACTGACGGATGAGGATTTTCATCATTCGATGGATAACCCTTTTTGTTATCCGACGGATGATCCTCATCATCCGTCGAGTCTACATCTGTTAGCACTCCATCTACCAAATTTGGTTCTAGTTTCTCTTTGTTCTTTTTCCAGGCTGCATCACAGAAAGACTCAATTCCTTGAACTTTGGTGATTTGAGCATGGACATCCCTAAATGTTTTCCATGCCTTAATCACCTCTTGTTCACGCTCGAGTTGCTTCTTTAAAATTTCTTCTTTATTCAAGGACTCAGTTAATTCCTCCTTGGCAATCTTACACTCAATTCTTAACTTTTCAAAATCAATGAACTGAGACTCAAGCACATTATTTCTCTCACTTAAAAATAAATTGTTTTCTTTTATTTTAGCATTTTCTTTAGTAAGAAACTTAAGTGTAACACGTAAATGATATAACTCTGTAGACATGTCATTTATAACATCATTACACTCAGCTTTAGATAAATGTGCAAGGTTTGTAGTAATTACCTGATTGCTTGAAGAACTTGTTTCTGTTTTATCAGACTTGGCCATTAGGGCTAGATTAACATAGCTGACATCTTCATCTTCATCCAGACCAGCTGTTACCCAGTCATGTTCTTGTGTAATGAAAGCCCTTTCCTTTTGTTTGAGCAGTTCAAAGTATTTTTGCTTATAATCCACAGGCTCAAACTTTTGCTTACTGGAATCTGACTTCCTACACTCACTGGCAAAGTGCCCTGCCAAGCCACATTTGAAACATTTGAATTTTGATTTATCCACCATGTTTCTATTTGGCTTGGCTGCTCCAAAGTTCTTTTTGAACATAAGCTTGGAAAATCTTCTGGAAAGAAATGCTAAGTGTTCATCAATGTCTTCCATGTCATTTTGGCTCAAGAATCTTCACTTTCTACTGCAAGCCCCTTGCCCTTACTTTCACAGACCCTTGAAGTTGACTCAACAGCTTCCATCTTCACTTCCTTCTCTTTTTCCAACTCAGCAACTAGTGCAATCGATCCTCCTTTCTTCTTTCCTCTCTCTATCCTCTCATCTTGTTCTATTTCAAGCTCATATGTTTTCAGGATGCCATACAGTCTCTCCAAAGTAAACTCCTTATAATCTTGTGAGTTTCTCAATGAGACTGTCATTGGTTTCCATTCCTTTGAAAGAGATCTAAGGAATTTCAGATTGGAGTCTTTTGTCTGATAGACCCTTCCATGCAGCTTTAGAGCATTTAGCAGTTTTTGAAACCTACTAAAAATGTCAGTGAGAGACTCACTTTCTTTATTATGAAAATGCTCATATTGCTGAATCAGTAGCTGCATTTTGTTCTCTCTAACTTGCTCAGTGCCATCACAGATGATCTGTATTGTATCCCAAACATCCTTGGCAGTTTTGCAGTTGATAATGTTGTCAAACATATCTCCATCAACTCCATTAAACAGGATATTCATGGCCTTTTTATCCTTCCTGACTTGTTCAATGTCAGGATCAGACCATTCATGCCTTGGCTTGGGGACCGATGGCTCGTTTCCTGTTGCAGCTCTCATTGGAACATGAGGGCCTCTTTCTATGCAGTCAACATAGGCCTCATTTGAGAAAGCAAATGAAGATGCATCTTTACCTTCCAATGATGGTAATTATCTTTATCCAGAAATGGAATCTTGACTCCAACATCCTTCTTGTTCATCTTGCTGTATTGTTTTGATCTTCAAACTCTTTGTAAGTTAAGATCTTGCTCTGATACCAATTGTTAGTCCCTTAACAATATAACAAGAATTACAGAAGGGGGTTGAATGGAATTCTTGAAACTTTTTCTTGATTAAAAATGTTCTAACTCGATTATGTATATAAGTGTTAATTTATTAGCACAATGCGGAATAGTTACTTAAATGAATCAAAACACAAGTCATTAAAAATAAGAGTCTTTAAAAACTTTCTGGTGGATTTGAATGATTCCACCAGAGATATATATATATATATATCGAGAGAACTCTATGTGCAAAAAGCTCACAGCTGCTTACAAATATTGAACAACTAAGAATACAGAGAAATGCTAAGAATTCTGCTTACAAATGTTTCTCTATTTTTTTTGTCTTAGATAATTCCTTAGTTGCTACTTCTTGGTTTATATATCACCAAGATTACAAAGTAATGAGACAGGATCTTTGAATATCTTCATAATAGCATGGAAATGGCAATGCTTCTTTGTTCTCAAAAACCCAGTTGAATAGGCTACCACATTCCATTTGCATCCACTAGACACATATGACTGTGTTGTCACTGTCAACAGATATTTGAATTCTTTATCCATCGGGTTCATGATCATCCGTCGAGTTATTGATCATCCGTCGATGACTTTGTTAGGCATCCATCGACTGCTATATTGATCATCCGTCGATGGCTTTGTTAATCATCCGTTGGTAGCTGTTTGGCACTTGACTTTATTTCATTTATGCAGAATTACAAGACATCATCTATGTACAATTAATCAACCTATTCTGCATATCTAGTTAAAGTCAACATGACTTATAAGCTACTACAGAATCCATACAAAGGTGTATGCAGCAATGTGCTACAGACTTATTGTTACATAAGCTACTCACTCGATGGATAATAAGTCATCATCCGTCGGGACTATATTGAGTCATCCGTCGGGACTATAAACCTTATCCGTCGAGTGCTACATAATTTTTACTAAGTAAAATCTACCAAGGTGTTTTGTTCATGAAATCATCAAGTACACAACATATACACAACAAAGTTCTGTATTTGATGATGTCAAAACTATCTAAATTCAGAAATACATACAAATGTATAATCTTATAGTCTTCAGTCTTCAACATATACATCTTCATTCTCTATTTGATATCCTTGAGGTCTTCTGTAGATTAATCATTCTGATAGATAGCAACTCTGAGGTCATGAATATTTGATCTGCCAAGTGATGAATCATCCAGCTCCAGAAATCCAACTTTCTTGCCATTTGGAGTAAAAGTAAGAACTTTTATACCAATCATTATAGTCACTATGGCTCCTCCTCTAGGCATATCAATAGTATTTCCATTTTTATTAATGTACTTTGGAAAGTATTTTGATTCGTAAGTCATTCCTCTCTGCTTTATGAATACCAAGTCTTTCAAATAAGCAGACCACCTAGCAGTTGTAGAGTTGATTACCTTTAGTAAAGTTATGACATATTACAACTTATGCCATGGATTGTCTCTCATTTGTTCTTGTGAGATATTCAACCTCTTTATGACTCAAGAAAATACATCATCTTTTCTGTTGACGTATTTGTATCAAACAAATCAAGCATTATATAAACTGAAAGAATCTTCTGTAGATCTTCAAGCTTCACATTTTCACCTATCCCTGTCAGATTCCCGGGCTCCCTTAGAAATAAAGCATTTCCTGTGAAGTTATCAGCATTTGGAAGTCCCAGGCCACCTCTTCTGCCATCCATTGTAGTTATGAATTACCACTGTAGATTTTGTTAATAATCTCATAAGAATCTCTCTTTGGTGCTGGTGTTTTACTTCCCCATAACAACTTTTTCTTCTCTTCAAAGGTAAGTTCTAGCTTATCAGCATTCGAGCCTTCAGAATCAGAGATTGAGTTTATTTCAGGAATTTTCTGATCAACTTTTGTTCTTTGAGCAGTACTATCAACAACATGAGTAGTATCAGAGGTTATGACTAGTTGAATTTTCGTTTTCTTAACTTGAGCAGTGTCAGAGGTTTATCTTGCAACTTCATCAGCTTTTACTGGAGTGTCTTCAACATGAGCTTTGTCAGGGGTTGAGATGTCAGAATAAGAGTTTAAATCTTCCCGTACAGGCTTTAAGGATTCACCAACCTTTTTCTTTCCCTTATACCTCCTATCAGCATTTAAAATGGCTTGAGACCTTAGAACAGGTCTTTCAACTTCAGTTTGGCTGATTTCTTTGTTCACTACTCCTTTGGTTAGTCTTTGTCCAGGAATATCAGCATATTGTGAGATATCATCAGTATTTACTAATCTCAAAGATTTGAATTCTTCTTCCATTAACCTTAGTTGCTCAAGATCAACTCCAAGATTTTTTTTCCTTCAAAAATCCTTCTACACACCTCAGAATTATAAGATGTAATTTTAGGATCCTTGTAGAATAGAGTTGTCTTCTTTCCTTTATACTTCACAGTTTGTAAAAAATGACTTGCCTCAACACCAGCTTCTACCTCCAGAATAGCTTGGTCTTCATCAGCATTTATAATTGTCAGAGTTTGCTTTGTAGTCATATTTGTAGCCAGTTCTTTTGTAAGCATAGTCTTTAAGACTTGCTGTTTTTCACTACTTCTCACACCACTCATATCATGACTTTTGAGAGTCATATTTTTCTCAATAGGATTAACTAATTCCTTTCTCTCAACTACCTCTCCTTTTGCCAGGTAAGGATCCTGCCTCTCTAAATTTTTGTTTGTCTCTAAATCTTTTCTCTCAAACTCACATGAAAGGCTCAGAAAAATTTGACCTACAGAAATAAGAGGTGACTGAGAAGATTATGGCATGGTTATATGAACAGGGGTATCCCTTAAAGGAATGTCCATGGTCATCCCATAAGACTTTAAAGTAACATTAAATTCTGATACAGTATTAGTATTTAAAATAAATGCTGATAATGAAGGATCAGAATTTATACCTTGTGTAGTTGGATAATGAACATCCATTGGCATAGAAGAGAGAGGCTGGACTTCAAGAATAACATCAATGTTTATTTTACTGTGAATCTGTCCAGCATCATTAACCAGCATTTCCACCCCACTTGTATCAGCATCAAACGCTACACTTCTGAGAGGCTTGACCTTTTGAATCTTGGGAGAAATAATTAGAGCTGCTACTACAGATGAAGCTTGAGTTATTGTTGTAGTAGGTTCTTGTGGGCTCTCTTTTGAAATATCATCAGGAATTATCACAAAGTCCTCATGTGCTACAAGTGGAGAATTTGGTGCAGCATCAGACTTTATTGGATCATCAGCTTCTACAAATAGACCTTCACCAGTACCATGTTCAGCATCTGAGTCTTTTCCAACCCTTTGAGTTGAAAGTTCTTATGGAACTGGATCTTTAATAGCTGTTGTTCACTTTGAGATACAGGTTCTTGTGGGCTTGATCCAAATAGAGATTTTGCAATTTTCTCTGTAGCTGAAACATGGCTTTGTTTCTTCAATCTTCTAGCAATCCTTTGCACCTGACTCATGTGTGACCTCCCTTACCTTTCTTTTGAGCTTCATAGGGGAATCAGAGATTGTTACATGAGCATCAGATTTTATGTCATCCGTATGACTCCTTGTCGTTTTCTGTGATTTAGTTGTGCCATGTTCATCAGTATCTATCAACTTAGCCTTTTTGGAGGAAGCTTAGCTAGTTGGTACTAGATCAGACTTTAGAATTGAAAATTTTGATGAAAGAGGGGCATTGTCTTCCTCGTTACAGTCTGAGATTTCAGCCACAAATTTCCTTTTTGGGGTGGTAGATGGTTTAAGAAAGTGTGAACTTTGAGGTTATTTACCACCTTGCTTCTCAATTATTTTTAGTGTGGCTTCTGAGAAGGGCTAAGTCTTTATCCTTGCGAGGTATGAGACTTTGCTACCTTCTTTGTTTTTACAACATGGGTCTTTTTGGAGACACCTGAGATGGCTTGTGTTTGGGATTGTGTTTGAGTTTTAGAGTTTGGGTTAGCTACAAAGGGTTTCCAACAGTTATAGCATGTATCTTAGCTCTTTGCACATTTTGTTGTGCATTAGTCTCGGAAAGCCTTGCAATGAGCAAGTCCCTGACATAAACTGGCAACCTTAGAGGTACAAGAGCAGTCTTCTCCTTATTTTTTTCAAATTAAATCAGGAAAAGCCCTTTTGGTGAGCTTAAATACTGATATAACTTGGTTAGCAAGGATTGGGGTATTGGGGAAACAGTGATTAAATATAAGCTGAAAAAATCTAGCATAGTATACTACATTAGGATTAGCTTTTAACCTATCTCCTATAAAATATAAAATAACTATAACCTATCTCCTATGGGGAGTGTATCAAAGTTTGTGCACTTGTTGTTGAAGGCCTTGGTTATGCAGTCGAGGTAGAAATTCCATTCTTTTTGAAGCCCATGCCTTTTCAGTAGCCCCTTCTTAAAGTCTTTTTCATAGCCAACTTCTTGGTCTTGACATCACTATCAGGATTTCCAATGATCAAGTCAGGTGTATCTAACTTAGTCCATTCTCTTGCAGAAGGAAGTTGACTTCTTGAAGTAGAGCCTCCCTTTGATCCATGAAGTTTCTAGTCTCATTTTTCTGTATACCATCATTAATTGTTGAAGCTCCCCCTAAATCAGTGCTTCCTGTATTATTAGTAGTTGCTTCATCAGTATTTAAGGAATCAGAGTCTGATGATGTATTTACTGATGTTTCTTGATTTGAATCACTTGAACTTGACTCTTGATGTGAATCATGTCGCTCCCCCTATACAGGTGCTTCAGTATTTGTAGTCTTTCCACTGACATGTGGCTCATCAGATTTTAAAGTGATATCAGGATTTGAAGTATCAAAGTTTGTCTAATCATCAGGATTTAACTGTTCAGCATATGGTACTTCATTTTTAAATCTCAATTCTTCATGATCATCTACATCTTCTAGAAATGTAATCTTCTTGTCATCAAAAGATACATGAATAGATTCCATGACCACTCTTGTTCTCAGATTTTAAACTCTGAAATCTTTTGTAGAAAGTGGATATCCTCCAAAAATGTCTTAATCAGCTTTTAGATCAAATTTTGTAAACTGTTCAGGATGAGTTTTGAGAACAAAACATTTGCTGTCAAAGATGTGAAAGTACTTCAAATTTTCCTTATTTCCCTTCACCATCTAAAATGGTGTTTTGCCATGCTTGTTTATCAGAGTTGCATTTTGTGTGAAGCATGCAGTTTGCACAATCTCAGCCCAAAAATAGGTTGGCAATTTTGCTTCTTCAAGCATGGTCCTTACAGTTTCTATAAGAGTTATATTCTTTCTTTCAACAATTCTATTTTTCTGTGGAGTTCCGAGGGCAGAAATTCCTGTTTGGTCCCCTTGTACTTACATAATTCTTCCATAGTGTTATTATTAAATTCAGTTCCATTGTCACTTCTAATGATATTCACTTTATATGTTGATCCCTTTTGCAGTTCTCTTATATGATCAAGAATAGTGGATGGAGTCTCATCCTTGGTGTGCAGAAAATACACCCATGTGTATCTTGTGTACTCATCAACAATCACAAGTGCATACCTCTTCTTCACAATAAACATAACATTAATTGGACCAAAAAGATTAATATGAAGTAAGTGATATGGTGAAAGAATTAAGGATTCAGTATTACTATTGCAAGACGATTTCCTTAATTTTTCCTTTTGGAAAGAGTCACATAGGCCATCGGGAGTAAACACTGGGCAGTCCTCCAACAAGATCTTTCTTCACAAGTTCATTAATGTTATTGAAGTTGAGAAGAGCTGCAAAAAAGGATAAACCTAATTCGACCTATAGAATCTTGGGGGTTTATAGAAATTATATTTTTTATATTTACCCAACTTGCCGATCAAGACTTTCCTAAGGACTGAGATAGTTTGTTAAGTTTTTTTGTTACAATTTTTTTGAAGCCAATTACGATTTTTTAAAAAGGAAAGTTTAAGAGAATATTAGGTAAGTAATATTTATTTTATTTAATAGTTCAAAAAATTGAGAAAATTAGAAAATGGATTGAGACGATTTGAGAGGTACCACCTAAACGCCCCTGGTTTTCTTCTTTATATAAGTGTATTGAGACATATATATGGTTAGATATTTTGATAGACAAGAACACTCAAATATCATAAGTCTCAAGAGATTAGAATTAAACCTTTCATCAATTTCTTCTGTGATATCAGTTGCTCCTTAATATTTTGTATATGTTCTTCCACTTGCAAACAATTTCAAACCTGTAATTAAAATATTGATTAAAATAATATATAAATAAATTCAAAAATTATCATCAGAATATAATAGTTAATCAGAGTTTGACCATTATCAGTATTTAATAAACAACTATTAGGATTTATCAGTCAACACAAGTTTGACCAATACCAAAATTTAACAACCACAGACAGGATTTATCAGTCAAACCAAGTTTTACCAATATCAGAGCTTATACACATAATTGGAGTTTAACATGCAGCTTCAGATTAATAGACGTTAATTGCATGCTTTCATGGCATCAGAATTTAAAACTATAATCAGTATTTAGCAAGTAATGATACATAATTATAAGATACTGGACTCTAACTATCAGTAGTTATTCCTTAATTATTAGAGTTTGAGAAACGTCCTGATATCATTCCCAATTCATTCCCCAATCTTGTGAAGATAGCTTCACAGAGAGGCTTGGTGAATATATCTGCTAATTTCTGATCTGTTGGAACAAAAACCAATTCCATTATACCTTCTTCCAATGTTCCCTTATGAAATGGTACCTAATGCTGATGTGTTAAGTCATCGAATGTTGTACTGGATTTCATGTCATTGCAATAACACTTTGATTATCAAAATATAAAGGAATAGAAAAATAGTGTAACCCATATTCCAATAACTGATTCTTCATCCATAGAATTTGAGCACAACAGCTTCCTACAGAAATATATTCAGCTTCTGCAGTTGATGTGGAAATGGACTTTTTGTTTCTTGCTAAACCAAGAAACCAATCTACCACCAAGAAATTGGCAGCTTATAGAAGTGCTTTCCTTTTCTATTTTACATCATGAAAAATCAGCATTTGAATATCCAATTAGCTTAAAATCTTATTCTCTAGGATACCATAATCCAAGATTCATGGTGCCTTTGAGATATTTAAAAATTCTTTTCATAGCTAATAGATGAGGTTCCCCAGGATCAACTTGGTAAAAGGAATATGTCCTAAGTCCAATCATGTATTAGGATTTAGGAATAACTTCCTGTGTAATCTGTTTTGATTTCATTGATATTAATAAAAGACTTGTTTTGTTTTTATTACGGGCTTTATCTATTTAAGTGTTTAAATAAGATATACCATAGTTTAGAGTAAAGCTTTTTATGGATTATGATGAGATCATAATAGTGAGACCTAAAAGATGATAACTCTAAACTTAAATAGTTCATGATCATAGGATTACTAACTGGTAATTAATAATCCGCAAAGATCGGTACATACTATGCTTGCTTCATTATGAAGGATGTCTGATCTCATAGACATTTGTGTGGTGACACTATAGCTAGTATGTAGGTGCTTATTATAGAATAAGTTCACTGAACATGACTCGCACAGCTAAACAACTGATGGAGTTCACTCACGTGTCAGCAGTTGTTCACATAGTGATAGTTGTACAAGTATCCTTAGACTTGAGGTCATCATAGTCATCTTGTGTACACTGAACTATGCTTTGGTTTAGTTCTTAGTCTCCAGGGACAATTATTAGGGTTCTACTGGGTATAGAAATTTGTACACGAAGATAGTGTATGATCAATAAAGGATCTACCCCTTCCAGTGAAGGAAGCGAATGTTCAAGGCTGATCCACTTATGCTAGTTCAGGAATCTCTGGCCAGAGTGAATGAAATTAGAAAGGAGTTTCTAATTTGCATAGAACTACACATAGTAAATGGTAAGCAAGTGATTGAATTAGATAGGCTTGACACGAGATCCATGCCTTGTATTTAATCGGGACATTGTAGGGTAGAAGGAGTTTATTGTACGGTAACTATTCACTGAATAGGTTCTTGGTATTCTTAGCAGTGAATTCGTATTATCCGGATAGTCGCGATATGCTGAGAAGTATCCCTCACGATGTAGAATAAATATGATTAATTAATTAATCATATTTAATAAATTATAGAATTTATATAAATAATGATAAAATAGTTTTATTATTATTTATTTCTACTATCGGCTTAATATTGAACCTACAGGGTCACACCATAAAAAGAGAATGATTTAATGGTAGAGGAATTAATTAATAATGGCTAATAATTATTTATTTATGAAATAAATAATTAATTGACAAATTTAATAATTGATTAAATGAGATTTAATTGATTATAAATTAATTAAGAAAAGTTCTTAATATTATTAATTAAAGGATTTAATTTTTGGAAATTAAATCAAGAGAGAGAATTATTTCTAAAGTGTTTAGAAAAAGGATTAATAATTAAAAGGTGTTTTAATTATTAATAAGAATAATAAATGGGTTAATAATAATAATATTTTATGGGAAAATTTCAGCTGAAAATTTTGCCTATAAATATACTATTATAAACCCTATTTTTATTCTCACCCCAAAATTTTATAAAACCTAATTCTCTCCACCTCCTTCTCCTCCTTAACGTCGTTTTCTTGGTAGATACCGGTGGAGTGCTTCACGTTTGAGGAGCAGCTGCTAAGGATCTCCGATCGTTGCTTTTGGATCGCATATTAAAGGTTAGTAATCGATCCCAATATTTTTACCACGATTTATATGCTTTTATTTGGATTTTGTATGTGTAAAAGTGTTTTACCATGCCTCCGCTGTGATTAAAATACAACAATGGTATCAGAGCTTAGGTTGTATGCATATAGATTTGTGGTAAAAATTTCAGAATTTTATGTGCTTGTATGAATTAATTATGATTTTTACAAGTTATATCATGGATTAATTTTGTCTGATGAGAAATCGTTTCTCAGAATAATTTTGAATGTTGATCTGGGTTCTACAAGTGTTGTAGATCGTCTGAGTATTTTTTTCATAATTTTATGATGTATAGATTTTTTATTATGAATTTTTGAAGTTATTGCAATTAAAATTCGTAATTAAATAAGTATATATATGTATATTCTGTTGTAAATATATATGTTTGTATATCTGCTATTTTGTGCTCCTGCACGGAAAGAAGCAAAGACAGAGAATGTCAGGCACGGCAATCGAGACGATGTCAGGCGGCGGCGAATCGCAGAAAGGGGGAGAACCGCGCGTCGACCACGCGCGCGTGGGGCTCACGCGCTGGCGTGCCACGCGCGGCGCGTGGTAGACACGCGCTGGTGACGTCATGATGACGTCATGCTGACGTCATCAGATGACGTTATGCTGACGTCAGCGTAGGGTTCTGGGCGCGTGAAGCGCGTGGGTGCGCGTGGGCGCGCGTGGGAGGAGTTCTGACACGCGCCTGACAGCGCGTGTGCACGTGGTCGCGCGTGGGGGACCTTGTTTCGGCGCGTGAGGGCGGTTGCTAGCTCAGATTTGGGCGATTTTGGTGCCGTTGGATTCGTCTTTTCGAGACGCTTCTAATGGTATATTATATGATATTTTATGAAATTGTTTCGAACTGTTTATAGCTAATAGAAGTGTTTTAAAGCTATTTTTGATCGTTTGAATTGCTTTTAAGTGCTTCATGTGATACATAGAGATGTATATTGCTTAGACTAATATACTAGATGATATAACATGCCTACCTTGATGTTTATTCATGTTTATATATGTGATATGTGCTTAGTTTATCATGCGATGATAGATTTAGGTGAACTTAAATGAACATAAGGCGTTTGTTAGACAACCTAGTATAGTGAAATTGTTTCATAACCTTAATAATAATATTATGAATACAATCATGAGATTCTTGTGTTTATGAAACACGTAATTGAATACGAATTTTCGATATGAGAGAAAGGATGATTATGTCAACAACAGATTTCTATCTGTAAGAAAGGGTTAATAAGTGACGCCTCTTGACAATGCTCCACCCGATCTGGGAATCATCTGATTATTGATTATTGATTTGAAATATTTAATTTAAAAGGAAGAATCTCTTTATAATATGATTATGATTGTAACGTAATATAATCCCTCTAAAATTAAATAATATCAAGTAGTAATTGGCCAATGACACAACGGGCTTGTGTCGGTCATAGCCTTCCAACATGATAGAAAGTAGTTCTTATTTTTAAATCATTGTCGTTTCGTGCCACAGCCGAGGGCTTTGATTTCGAAATAAGAAATACTTGTCTATTACATAGAGACGTGTACATTGAATAAGAATCTAAAGGTCGTTACGTGCCACAGCCGTGGGCCTTTGGGGACTGATTCAATTGTACGAAATGTTGGGTTAGACTTGACTTAGAATATTGAGTTTGTCGTGCCACAACCGTGACTCAATTATTCAAGAGGCTAAAGTTTGATTAGGGAATAACATTAGATGTAATTGACAAGAGTTGTCTGCCTATTGAACATTACATGGAGTTTCGTGCCACAGCTGGGGTTGTGTAATGGAATGTAGGATCCCTATTCCCACTAGCATTATGAATGCTTAATTTTTCACGTAGGGGGTTGAATAAATTAGGTAAACTAGTGGGAGCCACTTATGAATAAAGACCCGATTCATATAGTGTTTTAAAATGAAATCGAATATTTGCTAAGTGTTGTTATGTGTTTATCATTTACAGATTTACAATATACATTATGTCTTTTGCACTATCACTCAGGAGCATACTGGATGCTCCCAAATTGACTGGTCATAATTATGCTGACTAGCTTCGAAACTTGAGAATTGTTCTCAGGATTTAGAAGCTGGAATACGTGATTGACTCACCTAAGCCTACTGAACCTGCTAGTGATGCATATAATGATGAACATGTTGTGTATCGTAGATGGATAGATGATGCAAATTTTGCTCAATGCATCATGCTAGCTTCCATGAACATTGAGTTACATAAGCAACATGAGCATATGGATGCTCACACTATCCTCATGCATCTACAAGAGTTGTATGATGTGGCCGTGAGGACAGCTCGATATGAGATATCGAAGGAGTTGTTCGGTTGTAGGATGTCTGAGGGATCATCTGTGAATGACCATGTACTTAAGATGATCAATTTGATTGAACGTCTTGGACAACTTGGTTTTGCCATGGATGGGGAGCTGAGCCAAGACTTGGTCTTGCAATCGCTTCCGAGTTCGTTCTCGCAGTTTGTTGTGAACTTTCACATGAATAAGTTGGATGTCAGCCTGCCTGAACTCCACAACATGTTGAAGACTGCGGAATCGAATTTTCCCCCTAAGAAGAGTTCTGTTCTTCTAATTGGTGAAGGTTCCAATCCTAAGAAAAGGAAGAGGAACCCTTCCAAGAAGAAGAAAGTAGGTGAGAAAACGCCGATTCCACCAAAAGCTGAAGACCCCAAGAGCAAAGTTGTTTGCTTTCACTGTAACAAGGTGGGGCACTGGAAGAGGAACTGCAAGGTTTACCTTGCAGAATTGAAGAAGAAGAAGGGTAGTGAGACTACCGCTTCTGATTCAGGTATGTTCATGATAGAAGTGAATATGTCATTAAATCAAATTTCTACTTGGGTATTAGATACCTCCTGTGGTTCTCAAATCTGCAATTTGTTGCAGGGACTAAGGAGAAGTAGGACTCTTGAAGAAGAGGAGGTGATTCTACTGATGGGAAATGGAGCAAGAGTTGCTGCTGTAGATGTAGAATCATTTCATTTACATTTGCCTACGGGCAAGACTATTGTTTTAAATAATTGTTATTTTTTCCCTCGATTGTGAGGAATATTATTCCCATATTAGACTTGGCTGGATTTTCATTATTATTAAGAATAATGAATGTTCTATTCTTAGAGATAATATTCTTTATGGACGTGGTGCTTTAAATAATGGTCTGTATATATGTGACATAATTACTTCAGATTGAACAAACTAATAAAAGAAAAGGGATGATGAAAATCTCACTTTATTGTGGCACTGCAGTCTCCATTTAGTAGACATGGAAAAAGGACTACAAATTTGCTAGGAATGGTACACACAGATGTATGTGGACCAATGTCTAAGCAAGCCATTGGTGGATTTTCATACTTCATTACTTTCATGGATAATAGATCTAGATTCGGATATGTGTTTGATGAAACACAAGTCTGAAGCCTTTGAAAAGTTCAAAGAGTATAAGTATGAAGTGGAGAAACAACCAAACATAGTATTATAACTCTTTGATCAGATCGAGGTGGTGAATACTTTAAAGGAGTGTTTCTAGATTATCTCAAAGTAAATGGTATAGTCTCCCAGTGGACTCCTCCAGATTGGTATCTGAAAGGAGAAATCAAACTTTATTAGACATAGTTCGGTCCATGATGAGCTATGAGAATCTTCCAGTATTCCTATGGGGTTATGCATTGGAAACCTCAGCATACTTACTGAATAAGGTGCCTTCCAAATCTGTTCCTCAAACTCCGTATGAGATATGGAAAGAAAGGAAACCGAGTCTTAAACACGTTAAGATTTGGGGATGTCCAGCTTATGTCAAGTAAGTTGACCCAGATAAGCTAGAATATCGATCCGTAAAATGTAGTTTTGTGGGATATCCTAAAGAGACTTTAGGGTATTACTTTTACACCGATCATCGGGTGTTTGTCTCCAGACATGCCACCTTCTTGGAAAAGGAGTTTATCCTTGAAGGAAACAGTGGGAGCAAAATTGAACTTGATGAAGTTCAAGAAGCACAAACTGCTACGGATCAAGTGGAAACACCTGTTCTGACTGAACAACCTTTTGTGGAATAGCCCATTCATAGGTCAGGGAGAGTGTCTCGCCAACCTGAGAGGTAATATGGCCTTGTCATTGAGAATGACAATGAGTTGTCGATCATTGATGATGACGACCCTGTGACCTATAATGAGGCTATGAGTAGTGTTGACTCAGAGAAATGGCATAGTGCCATGAAATCCAGAATGGAATCTATGTATACGGTATACAAAAGATAGATTATAGCAGATGGCCAGGTGGAGACCTATAAGGCCAGGCTTGTGGCAAAAGGATTCAAACAAAGGCAATGGATTGACTTTGATGAAACCTTTTACCTGTAGCCCTGTTAAAATCAGTTCGGATTTTGCTTGCGATTGCCGCTTACTACGACTATGAGATCTGGCAAATAGCCAGATGGTTTTCTTTCCAAGAGAAAAGAAAACCTAGTGTGTAAGCTGCTGCGAACCATATGTGGTTTAAAGCAAGCTTCTCGAAAGATGGAACATTCGTTTTGATGAGACAATCAAAGAGTTTGATTTTATCAAAAACGTAGATGAACCATGCGTCTACAAAAGGGTTAGTGGGAGCGCGGTAACATTTCTTATATTGTATTGAATTAGAGTTGACACACATAACAACATAGCAGACCCACTCACAAAGCTATTTTATGAAAGTCACTTTGATCGTCATAAAGACAAGATGGGTATTAGATACCAGAGTGATTGGCTTTAGTACAAGTGGGAGATTGAAAGGAATATGTCCTAAGTCCAATCATGTATTAGGATTTAGGAATAACTTCCTGTGTAATCTGTTTTGATTTCATTGATATTAATAAAAGACTTGTTTTGTTTTTATTACGGGCTCTATCTATTTAAGTGTTTAAATAAGATATATCATAGTTTAGAGTAAAGCTTTTTATGGATTATGATGAGATCATAATAGTGAGACCTAAAAGATGATAACTCTAAACTTAAATAGTTCCTGATCATAGGATTACTAACTAGTAATTAATAATCCGCAAAGATCGGTACATACTATGCTTGCTTCATTATGAAGGATGTCTGTTCTCATAGACATTTGTGTGGTGACACTATAGCTAGTATGTAGGTGCTTATTATAGTATAAGTTCACTGAACATGACTCGCACAGCTGAACAACTGATGGAGTTCACTCACGTGTCAGCACTTGTTCACATAGTGATAGTTGTACAAGTATCCTTAGACTTGAGGTCATCATAGTCATCTTGTGTACACTGACCTATGCTTTGGTTTAGTTCTTAGTCTCCAGGGACAATTATTAGGGCTCTACTGGGTATAGGAATTTGTACACGAAGATAGTGTATGATCAATAAAGGATCTACCCCTTCCAGTGAAGGAAGCGAATGTTCAAGGCTGATCCACTTATGCTAGTTCAGGAATCTATGGCCAGAGTAAATGAAATTAGAAAGGAGTTTCTAATTTGCATAGAACTACGCATAGTAAATGGTAAGCAAGTGATTGAATTAGATAGGCTTGACATGAGATCCATGCCTTGTATTTAATCGGGACATTGTAGGGTAGAAGGAGTTTATTGTACGGTAACTATTCACTGAATAGGTTCTTGGTATTCTAAGCAGTGAATTCGTATTATCCGGATAGTCGCGATATGCTGAGAAGTATCCCTCACGATGTAGAATAAATATGATTAATTAATTAATCATATTTAATAAATTAGAGAATTTATATAAATAATGATAAAATAGTTTTATTATTATTTATTTCTACTACCGGCTTAATATTGAACCTACAGGGTCACACCATAAAAAGAGAATGATTTAATGGTGGAGGAATTAATTAATAATGGCTAATAATTATTTATTTATGAAATAAATAATTAATTGGTAAATTTAATAATTGATTAAATGAGATTTAATTGATTATAAATTAATTAAGAAAAGTTCTTAATATTATTAATTAAAGGATTTAATTTTTGGAAATTAAATCAAGAGATAGAATTATTTCTAAAGTGTTTAGAAAAAGGATTAATAATTAAAAGGTGTTTTAATTATTAATAAGAATAATAAATGGGTTAATAATAATAATATTTTATGGGAAAATTTCAGCTGAAAATTTTGCCTATAAATATACTATTATAAACCCTATTTTTATTCTAACCCCAAAATTTTATAAAACCTAATTCTCTACACCTCCTTCTCCTCCTTAACGTCGTTTTAACTGTCTTGCATTCCAAATCTTTTGATCAAATTCCTGGTGTATTTGGGTTGATTTATGAAGATCCCTTCATCAGTCTGATTTACTTGTAACCCCGGAAAATAACTCAATTTTCCCATCATACACATTTGATATCTAGACTGCATTAGCTTTGCAAATCTCTCACAAAGTTTACCATTAGTAGAACCAAAAATGATATCATCAACATATATATGTACTAATAACAAGTCCTTACCATGGTATTTATAAAAGAGAGTTTTGTCAATTGTACCTCTTGTGAAACCACTTTCTAACAGAAATAGAGCAAGTGTTTCATACCAGGCCCTTGGAGCTTGTTTTAGTCCGTAAAGTGCCTTATCCAGTAAGTAGACATGATCTGGATATTTTGGATCAATGAACCCTGGAGGCTGTTCAACATAAACTTCCTCTTCAAGTTCTCCATTTAGAAATGCACTATTTACATCCATTTGGAACACTTTAAACTTCTTGTGAGCAACATAGGCTAGAAAAATTTTGATTGCATCAAGCCTTGCAACTGGAGTAAAAGTCTCATCATAATCAATGCCTTCTTTCTTTGAATAGCCCTTTGCAACCAGTCTTGCTTTATTTCTTATAACAATGCTCTTACTATCTGAACACCCACTTTGTACCAAAAACTGACATGTTCTTTGGTCTTGGCACAAGAGTCCAGACTTTGTTCCTTTCAAATTCATTAAGCTCCTCTTGCATTGTTGTTATCCAGTCAGCATCTTGAAGAGCTTCTTCCACTTTCTTGGGTTCAGTTTGAGATAGAAAAGAATGGTAGAGACATTTATTTTAAGTGGCTTTCCTAGTTCTTACACCACTGTCAGGATTTCCAATGATTAAGTCAGGTGTGTGTGACTTAGACCATTTTCTTGTAGATGGAAGTTGACTCCTTGAAGAAGAACCTCCCCTTAATCCATGAACTCTCTGTTATTTCTTCGACTTGTACCACTGTCATGTCATGATGCTCCCCGTGAATCAATATTCCTATTGCTATCAGTATTTTACTCATCGGAATTTGAGGAATGAGATGACTTATTTACCGATGTTGCTTGAGTTGAATCACTTATAGAAGATTCTGCATTTGAATCATGTTGCTCCCCCTCAACATGTGCTTCAGTATTTGACGAATTTCCACTGTCATGTGGATCATCAGAGCTTGGAGTGATTTCAGGATTTACTATATCAGGATTTGTCAGTGAACCAGGATTTAACTGTTCAGCATATGGTACTTCATTTTCAAATCTCAACTTATCATGGTCATCTGCATTTTCTAGACCTGTAATCTTCTTGTCATCAAAAGATACATGTATATATTCTATGACTGTCCTTGTTCTCGGGTTGTACACTCTTAAGGCTTTTGTAGACAATGGATATCCAACAAAAATGCCTTCAGCTTTTAGATAAAATTTGGTAAGCCGTTCTGGATAAGTTTTGAGAACAAAACAGTTACAACTAAAAATGTGAAAGTACTTCAAATTTGGCTTCTTTCCCTTTACCATCTCAAATGGTGTTTTTCCATGCATGTTGATCAAAGTTGCATTTTGTGTGAAGCAAGAAGTTTGCACAGCCTCAGCCCAGAATGAGGTAGGCAATATTGCTTCCTCTAGCATGGTTCTTGCAACTTCCATGAGAGTTCTATTCTTTCTTTCAACAACTCCACTTTGTTGTGGAGTTCCAGGAGCAGAAAATTCTTGTTTTATCCCATTGTATTTGCAGAACTCTTCCATGGAACTCTTCTTGAATTCAGTTCCATTATCACTTCTAATGATCTTCACTTTGTATATTGATCCTTCTTCCAGCTCTCTCACATGATCAAGAAGAATGGATAAAGATTCATCCTTGGTGTGCAGAAAGTACACCCATATTTATCTTGTATATTCATCAACAAATAACAAGTGCATACCTCTTCTTGGCAATCGACATAACATCGACTGGACCAAAGAGATCAATATGAAGTAGATGATATGGTTCAAGAATGGAGGATTCAATTTTACTCTTGAAAGATGTTTTCCTTTGCTTGGATTTCTAGCATGAGTCACATAAGTCATTAGAAGTAAACACTGCATTGGGCAATCCTCTCACAAGATCTTTCCTCACAAGTTCATTGATATTGTTGAAATTGAGGTGAGAATATCTTTTATGCCAGTTCCAGCTGTCTTCCACAGATGCTCTACTAAGTAGACAAACTTCCAATTCATCATTATTTGTGAAGACCCTGGCTTCAAATCAACTACCATGTCTTACACCAGTCATTGCAATTTTTCCATCAGACTTACTGATAATTTCATAATATTCTTCATAAAAATTCACATGGTAACCTCTGTCACAGATTTGACTCACACTGATCAAATTATGCTTGAGTCCTGCAATCAGGGTTACATCTTCAATGATGACATTCCCAATTTTAATTGTTCCATATCCTAAGATTTTTTCTAAGTTGCCATCTCCATAAGAAATACTTGGGCCAGCTTTCTTCTTAAATTCAGATAGCAGGGATTTATAACCAGTCATATATCATGAGCATCCACTGTCCAAAACTAGAGAATTTCTCCTGTTACCTTGTAATCAGTATTTAAAATCAGTTAGTGTTTTAAGGAGCCAGACTTACTTGGATCCTTTGGGCTTTTTAAGTTTGTTAACATATGCAGCAAGAGACTTCATATCAGAGTTTATGTTAACATTCTTACCATCAGTATTTATACATGCAGAAACAGATTTTGCTTTGTTTAAATAGGGTTTCAGTTCATAATAATCATTATGTAAACTATGATACTCTTTACATGTATAAATAGAGTGCCACACACTACCACAATGAAAACAAGGACTCGGTGGTTTATATCTAACTGTTCTATTCCTAAACTCTGATTTGGGAGGAACAATATTTATCTCTTTATTCTTTCTTCAAGAATTAGCAAGATGATTAGTACTACCATAGTTCAAGCATGTCTTTCTAGATGCATTGGGAGCAGTTACATAATTACCATTCTTATTAACACCTACTTTTCCATTCTTGTTTTTCCTAGGCCTTTTCTCTTTTTTTAATGTGTAATTTCTTCAGCTTTTGCTTAAGCTGTTTATGGGTCATTAAACCAGTATTTACTGATTTTGTGTGAACTAAATATTAAAAATAATTACTTATTTTTCTAGTTCACGCTAAATCAGTAAATATTGGTTTAATGACTCAAAAACAACTTAAGAAAAAACTGAAGGAAATTAAAATGAAAAATAAGGAGAAACAACCTAGACAGAACAGAAATTGAAAAGTAAGTGTTAACAAGGAAAAAAATACAAACCCATTTGTGGCGCCCTCCAAACCTGGGTCAAAAGTTTGGGGTCCACACACACACACACACCTTATTATAACCTGCTTATAACAATAATAAAGATAATAATAATATGCAGTGACCCTACTTACCAACTACCACGGATCGCAACAGGTTAAAGTATGCACACAAGCCACACACACACTTATATTACAAATGCCCAAATTTCAGCTATTCAAACTTACAACTGAATATTAAACATTATTACAAACTTTACAAACTTAAACTATCCTAAAAGCTGTCAGCTAGCTTAACTCGATCAACCTGGACCCCTAGCTCTCGCACTGGATTGGGGATCCTCGCTACCAACAGGTTTCTTTTTAACTGGAAAAGAACATAAACAACATCACAAAAATGAGCTAACTAGCTCAGCAAGTCACATTGACAAGACTGAGAATAATGATCATCAAGTGAAAAGAGTTAAGGTATCAAGTGAACAATGATTAATGATTTAGAATTAGATATTATATTTTCATTTTAAAAAACAAGGTTAGGCTGCTGATCAGTCACACACTAACCCCGAGCAAGGCACACAACTCTGCTCTAATTACTGGATCCAAGGCACACATTGGCCTAACTTGACCACCAATCTGGTCTAACCACGAATATGGTCCACAATTTTATAAAATAATCCAATTATATCATAATAACAGGATAAATAATGTAAAGCAATAAATAGAATCATAAGCAACATTGGATGTCCAATAATGAGATGGTTTTAATCTTCACAAAGGAACAATATGACAATTTCAAAGCATAAGGTGCAATATAAAACAGAACTATCAATAATCTATAATATATCTCGAGAAAGTTCAGAACACTTGCCTGGTACTAGCTTTCTATACTTTACCAATTTCCAATCTCCTACTCCTCGATTATCTGTTTCCCTTTCCTACGCGTGCCTCTTCTGCTCCTATACCATAAACATCTATCAATTCTCAACTCATATGATTCTATTCAGTATACACTTCTATCTACCCTTCATTTTACCAAAATTCGATAAACGGATTGAAAGTCATGCTAAAAATAAGTCACATATAGCACATAGCACGTCAAACAATCAATGAAATTTCATTTATAAGGAAATCTCGGGTCTTGAACAGTCTTTCGGGTATTTAATATGATTTTTAAAACATTTTTCGGAGTCAAAACGGGTCATTGGGTCAATTTTAAAACAATATACACGGTTCGATTGGCCAAATCTGGCTTCAAAATAATTTTATAATAATCATCGAGCTTTGAAAACAATTTAAAATAATATTTTAAAGCTCAAAACTATTTTTCAGAATTTTTAAATCATTAATAAATAGTTAAATCTAATTAAATAATTAATTAAAATCAATTAATAATTAATTAATAATTAATTTTCGAATTAATTGACCAATTAACTAATTAATTATTAACTAAAATTAATTAAGTAATTAATTCAGATTTATTTTTGAATTAAAAATAATTTTTGGAATTAAAATAATAATTTTTGGAATTTTCAGTAATTAAAACGAATTTTTATAATTAAAATAAATAAGAAATATAATTTTTAAATAATTTATAAACAGATATCCCTTATTTGCAAAATTTACAAACTACAGGGACCAAACTACATCGTTCTTAAAAGTATGGGTACTAAACTGTAATTTTTACAGGGTTCGCCGGAAAACACCTCTGTCTCGCCGGAGAAAACGATCCAGGGATGCTCAGGCCACCACCACCTCCAGATCACATCTACACAACACCAGGAACACAACCATGCCATCAATTCATTCTAATAATCCCTGAGTTGGTCGGAAATTGGCCGAGAAGTTCGCCGATTTCCGGCGAGCTCGACGTAAACTTCAAATGACAACTCCCTCCTCTACAGACCTCGTCGATTTACAAGAGTTATACAAATCGATTACAAATTTCGCAAGGAACACAACCCACCCCTCTAGAACATCTATATATCCCCAAATTCAATCAAGAACATTCAAACGAATTATAAACCCTAATTTCAAAATTCGAAAATCAAACTCAATGTTGAACATGTTATTGAACTCCAAATCAGTCATATGACATATCAAAATCATCAGGAAAACAAGCTCTACAACATGCAAGCATCAAATCATTCAAACAATCATCCGAACATAAATTCATATTTTTAATCAAAATAATTCGAAAATAAATAAAAATGTTAGTCCCTAACAATGCAACAAAAAATACAGAAGGGGGGTTGAATGGAATTCTTGAACCTTTTTCATAAATTATAAAATGTTCTATCTTAATAATACATAAGTGTTTGATTTGCAAAGTGCGGAATAAGAAGTTAGTAAAATCAAAACACAAGTAATTAAAAATACAAGTCTTTAAAAACTTTCTGGAGGATTTGAATGTATCCACCAGAGATATATAGTATATCAAGAGAACTCTGTGTAGCAAGATTTGCTCACAACTACTTACAAATATGAACAACTAAGTTTACAGAGAAATGCTAAGAATACAACTTGCAAATGTTTCTCTGAGATAATGTTCTTGCTTAGTGTTCTTGTTGTTCTATTTGCTACTTCTTGGTTATATATCACCAAGATTACAAAGTAATAAGATAAGATAATAAAACAAAACCTATCAAGTCTAATACTATACTGCTTCATTACTCTATTCCAACATCTTTGAATATCTTCATAAT
The DNA here is from genome assembly GCF_009905375.1 of Apium graveolens. NCBI lineage: Eukaryota > Viridiplantae > Streptophyta > Magnoliopsida > Apiales > Apiaceae > Apium > Apium graveolens. The sequence goes on along the minus strand of NC_133649.1, from coordinate 103,449,168 downwards.
AGCATAGAAATGATAATGCTTCTTTGTTCTCTAAAACCCAGTTGAATAGGCTTCCACATTCCTTTTGCATACACTCAACGCATGTGACTGTGTTGTCACTGTCAACTGATGTTTGAATTGATTATCCGTCGGGTACATGATCATCCGTCGGGTTTCCTTGTTGATCATCCGTCGAGTGGCATTGTTGTTTATCCGTCGGGTAACTATCTGAAACTTGACTTCATTTCATTTATACAGAATTACAAGACATCATCCATGTACAATTATCAACCTATTCTGCATATCTAATTAAAGTCAACATGACTTGAGTGCTACTACAGAATCTAAACAAGGTGTATGTAGAAATGTGCTACAGACTCATTATTACACAAGGTACTCACTCGATGGATAATAAGTCTTCATCCGTCGGGAATATATTGAGTCATCCGTCGGGACTATATTTCTTATCCGTCGATTACTACATTTTTCACTAAGTAAAATCTACTAAGGTGTTTTGTTAATGAAATCATCAAGTTTACAACATATCCACAACAATCTCCCCCAATTTATGTCTACTGGAATTGTAGCCATAAATTAAGAGAAACTTGATGATAACAAAACACCCTAAAAAAACAATTTTAAAAGTAAGTAGATAAAACTGATGATAACAAAATGCACAAAGATTAGCTCACAGTCATTTTCAAGGTGCTCCTCTAGCCTGAGCAGATTAATCTATTCCTTGAAGGTCTGGATCTCTTTCCAAGCTTTCTGTTGTTTTCTTCTATCTGATTTTGGAGCTGTCTGTGGAATTCCAGTTCATCAAATTCTGAGAGATTTAGCTTTTCTTGCATCTCCAAAAGAGTCTCATTGCTAGAGATGATCAATTGGTCTTCTAATCTGAAAAATCTTCTAACTCCTTTGTCATCCATGAACTCCATCAGCCAGTAGGGCCTTAGATGCACTCTACTTCTTGTGTAAGGAATACTTAGAGTCTTTGGGAGTGCATCTTTAGCTCTAATACTCCTCAGTTCTTCAATCTTCTTTAGAACCAGTCTTCTTGCAGTTACATTGAATCCAAAGTTCTTCTTGAATGATGAATAAACCTTTATCAGCACATATTGGTTTTCTTGAAGGATGTTGTGAAGTGGCAATTGAATCTCCTTTCCTCCCTTGTACTTGAAAATAACCTTTCAGGTAGATTCATGTAGGCATCAATCCCTCTAACTTCTTCCAGTTCATCTAGATAGAAGTTTAGATCAGAGAATTCCTTGATGTCACATAAGTACATGTAATCTCCCTTGTTGACTTTAGATTGAGCTTTGATCAGATATTTGGATTTGAGAGGTGACAACTTCACTTTCTTGACTGCTCTTGACTTTTTTCTCTTTGGCTTGTTAAGGATTGGAAAATTAAAGTCAGGAATTGGTAGACTCTCCCAGTCTATTCGTTCATCCTTAGGCACAATAGGTTCACCATGAATGTTCCTGTAAGGATCCACCACCTTAATGTCTTCAAATACCACTGAGGGTTTTGATGCTTGAGCTGTAGTTGGAATGGATTCCTTGGGAAACTGATCCTCCAATTCCTTACCAACAAAGTTCAATTTCCTTTTGGTTCTTTTGGCCAATTCCTTGTATCTGTGAGATTTCTTCTATTGTGGTTCAACTTGCTTCTTTGGATCTTAAGATTCAGTGATTTCAGATGGCTGAGCAGGAATTTATTGTGTTGGTTACACAGCTTGTAGCTTGGGCAAGATAGCAGCTTGCTCTTTCTTTTGATTAGCCTTTTTAGCATCTAGAGGAGCTTGCTTCTTTTCTTGCTTCAATCTTGCCTTTTCTTCTCTCTTTTCTTCAGCAAATTGAGGATGTCCAGCCACCACACAAATTTCTTTACCATTCCTGAAGATTTTAGTAATTCTCCTTTTCGAAGCTGAATCAGCTGGATCCTTGTAGAAGGCAATGGATCTTGACAACAGTTTCTTCTCATCAGGCTTTGGTGTCTCATACACTGTATCCAAAGGGTTCTTTAGTGATGATTTTGGATAGTTTACCTTGGCTTCAAAAGTACTTCAGCCTTTGGAGATTTGATGCAGGATGGCTGTCCTCTTTCCAGATAGTTCATGCGCATTTCATCCGCAGAGATTTTCCTGACTTGAGAGTGATGAATGGTTGCATTTTCTAGCTTCTTAACTAGCCCAAACTTCTTTTGAATATCCTCATCAATTTTCTCTCAGTTGATTGGATTCAACTGTTCCTTTTCAGCTGCTCTTAAATTGGCTGCTGCGTCATTTATCAGATCAATGCTATCTTAGGCTGGTGGCTTGGTGAAAGTAATTGAAGGCACAATTACTTTGCTAACTTAAATGTTGAGCAATTTTTGCTCCCCCTCACTCCTAGAATTCTCTTTCTCCCCATTTTTGTTATCAGCAAGTTGAGTAGAGGAGGTTTGTGCAGCCACCAGTTTCTGAAGCAAGTATGTCTGTTGAACTTGGTATAGATGAATTACTGTAAGATATGCTTCCATTGCTGTCATCCTTGTATCCAAGGCATCTATCTTTGTGGCAAGATCAGAATTTTTCCTGAGTTGTCTTTTAATGTCAAGCATTGTAGCTTCTGGAAGTTTAGAGTCCATCTTGTCTGAAATGGCCTTTTTCATCTCATCAATATCACATTTGATAGTGTTGACATCTCGAGCATGTTGAAAACCTTGAATTTGTTGTAGTTGCAGAGAAGCAAGATGTGCTTGAAGGAGCTTTTTGGTATTGGCATTTCTGGTGGTTTGAAGAGCAGAATTTGTCTGATTGATGAGTTGGATCAGGATTGTCTTGAAGTAGTGTTCATCACAGTGCTTTGAAAATGCCCAAGATGGCATGTCTGATCTTGAACTAGAGCCTACTTCTCCCCCTATGTCCAATGGCTCTTCTTCACTATCTCCACCTTCACCTCTAAAGAATTCTTCTGAACCACCAGTCTCATAGTCAACATCACCAGCTGTAGAGGGCAAAGTTGTGATGGCATCCTTAGCTCTTAGCATTGACTGTGTGGTGTGCACCAAGTTGAGCATCCTTTCTGCATTGTCATTGCCCTATTCAGCTAGAAGTTGATATGCTGGAACAAGGTGAGTAAATGTCTCAGCATCAAGGGAGGTAAAATCTATAACAGCTTGAGGTTGCTGAGATAGTCCCTCCCTGTGTGCATCCTGGACATTCATTAACTCACTTGCAATAACATTCACCCTTATATCTCCCGTACCTGCATTTCTCTCATTATCTCTCTTTTGTTGCATCAAGGTCTCACCTTGGCTCCCCACCCTCACACCCTCACCTTCACCATCTAAGGTGGGACTCCTCACACTCTCTTTTGCCAATCCTGAAGAACTGGATTGCATATTTTCACTCTTTTCCTCTCCTTTTTCCTGGGAGCAACCCAGACTCTCACTCATAACATCCTCTTCCCTCAATCCTAGAAGTGATTGTACTACCACTAAGTCTTCTACACTTGAGATGATGAAATTTGAAGTTGTGCAGAGACACTCGACAGATAAGGGATATCGGTCGAGTTAGCAGTTTGACTATCCGACGGATAACTGCTATTAAGCTTATCCATCGGGATACAATCACTACTCGACGGATGAACAATATCCATCGAGAGAGTAGGAATAAATGAGTTTGGAGTGGAAACTATTGTGGACTCTGTGCAGATTGATGAAAATTTTGGCACAGATGTCTCAACAGTTCCTGAAAGAATTGGCAAGTGAGCCAACAAATCATCCAAAAGATGATGCTCACTTGCACTAGATTTTGGCTTCCCCAACAGAGTTAAAGAAGGGGAATCAGGAATTGATGTGTTGATCATATCCACATCCAGAGAGTTTGTGGGAGAATTTGGTGTTTGAGGGGCTTCTATAACTAAAGATTTTGGTTGTGACTCCACATTTATTGGAGCCACATCAAATTGACTTTGAAAAGGTGTTGTGACTATGTCTTTAGCACCAGTTTACACAGTGTGTGAACCCTTTGCATCCCCAAGGGTTTTTGGTTTCTTCTTTCTAGTATAGGTTTGGGGTGAGCTTGTGTCCCTTACCCTTTTGGCCTGTGCTCTTGGATGAGAGCTTTGTTCAATAGTCACATCCTTTTGGGAGGATGCAACTACCAATGAGCTTATTTCCTTATTAAGCACTGCAGTCTGTTGGGAAACTGTAGTGTGGCTAGGCTGGGAAACACTCATCTCTCCAACCTCATCCTTAGGGTTTTGTTTATATTCACCCTGTCCCTCACCTACCTTACCCACCTTCACACTCCCCTCTTTAGATTTGGTGGATTTTGTAACTGGCATCTTTTAAGAGATACCAGAGGGGACTTTCTTTGACTTGGATTTAGAATTTTTGATGGTTTGGTAGCTTGGGTAGGCAACTGTTGGGTCATTGACACAGTTGCCATAGCTACACTAGAATGCAAAGAAATTTGTGAGGTTGGAATAGTAGAGATAGATGAACTTACCTCACTTACCTGAGGTGCTTCCATTACAGGGAAATAGAAGAGTGGCACCTCTCTGTGATGGTTTTCCCTATTCGAATATGCAATAATTCTTCTCTCTTGAACCCAACAATCTAATTTGTTGGTTGGGTTCTCAAGCACAATTTACTCAGAGAGGTGGTTAGCTAACATCATGAAAAATCTAGCATAGTAAACATTTTTACCCCTCTTATTTAACTCCCCTAACTTAAACCCTAACTCAAACAAAACAAGATCACTAAAGTTAAAGAACTTATCAGTAACTAGCATGTAAAGCATGTTAAGTATAGAGATATTGACAGAATCAAAATTACTGATTTTACCAGAAAAGACCTTAGTAACTACATCACATAGATAATCCCATTCCTTTCGAAGACCCAACCTCCTAATTTCACTTAACTTAGAAGTAGAGAGCGCATAGTTCATGGAGTTAAGCATGTTAATAATGTCAGTGTCTGTGTGTGGTGAAGTTACAGTATTATCAGGAATCTTGAAATATACTTTAACAATATCACTATTAATACAGAATTCCTTACCTTTAATAGTGAGTGTGATGGTCTTATCAGTTGAGTTGTACACATCAGTTGACCGCATTTCTTCAACAACCTCACAGAAGATGGTTGGTGATTCTAGCATGGCATAGTTGAGTTTGCAGTTCTTCACAAAATCCATCATTTTGTGGTAGTCACCAGACTGTTGAATCCCCTTGTTTACTAGAGCCGTGAAATTGTTCTTCTCATAGATGAATCCAGTTTGTGACATGATCTTGACGACTGGTGCCATTGTTAGAAGTGGAAATTACAGAGATGGAGATGATAATTGCTTTTGAGAGAGAGAGAGAGAGAGTTTAGAGCAGATGATTTGAGAATGATAAAAGAAAAATAATGGAAATGAATTAAGCTTTTATACTGTCTTAAGAATAACTGTCAAAAATAATAAAGTAAAATAAAGTAACCAGTAAGAATTGCCCAAAATACCCGTTAAAAAAATAAACTGTAAAAATTCCTTCAATTATCCGTCGTGTTATACTTATAAACTGTAAGTATACTCGATAGATAAAGTTCAGGGAATTAACGGCTAAGATTCAGACAATTCGACGGATGAGGATAAATCAGTTATCCATCGAGTCATAAATATTCCAGAAAGGTAATTGATTTTATTAATAAAATGTATACCGACGGATGATCAAACTCGATGGATAGTGATCATCCGTCGAGATGTAAATTTTGACTTAGCCAAAATTTCATCCATGACTAAAAATCAATTAAATTTCTGGCTGCATTACAACTTGCAAGTTATCTGAAAAGATTTAAGAATAATTTAGCATACCTAACTCACTTACCAACCTTGAAAAGGTAGATTCATCCAATAGCTTGGTAAATATATCTGCAAGCTATTTTTCACTTGGAACAAAATGTAGTTTCACAGTACCATTCATTACATGTTCCCTTATGAAGTGGTACTTGATGTCTATGTGCTTTGTTCTTGAATGTTGCACTGAATTTTCAGTAATGGAAATTGCACTTGTGTTATCACAGAAAATGAGAATTCTTTCCACTTGCAGACCATAGTCTAGCAAATCGTTTTTCATCCACAAAATATATGCACATCAACTGCCAACAACAATATATTCAGCTTCAGCTGTTGAGGTAGAAATTGAATTTTGCTTTTTACTGAACCAGGACACAAGCTTGTTTCCTAGAAATTTACAGGTTCCCGTTGTACTTTTTCTATCAATTCTACAACCTGCATAATCTGCATCTGAATAACCAGGTAGATCAAAACCAGAATCTCTAAGGTACCAAATGCCAAGTTTTGGTGTTCCCTTGAGATATCTGAAAATTCTCTTAATAGCTATCAAGTGAGATTCTCTAGGATCAGCCTGAAATCTAGCACACAAACATGTAGCAAACATTATATCTGGTCTACTAGCTGTTAAGTACATAAGTGAGCCAACCATGCCCCTATAACTTGAAATATCAACAGACTTTTCAATAGTGTTTAATTTAAGCTTAGTTGCAGTGGCCATGGGAGTTTTTACAGATGTGCAATCCATTAGATCAAACTTCTTTAAAAGATCATAAATGTATTTAGTTTGACTAATGAATATTCCATCACTAACTTGCTTAACTTGTAGACCAAGAAAGTAAGTTAGTTCCCCCATCATACTCATTTCATACTTACTTTGCATCAATTTGGCAAACTCTTTGCAAAGTTTTTCATCTGTAGAGCCAAAAATAATGTCATCTACATAAATTTGAACAAGTATACTAGAGCCATTAACATTTCTAAAGAAAAGAGTTTTGTCTACAGTACCTCTAGTGAAGTGATTCTCTAAAAGAAACTTTGACAAAGTGTCATACCAGGCTCTAGGTGCTTGCTTCAGTCCATCAAGTGCTTTCAAAAGATAGTAAACATATTCTAGAAAATTTGGATCTTCAAAACCAGGAGGCTGACTGACATAGACTTCCTCCTCCAAATCTCCATTCAGAAAGGCACTTTTGATATCCATTTGATAGACTTTGAAATTGGCATGGGCTGCATAGGCTAAGAAGATTCTGATGGCTTCAAGTCTTGCAACAGGAGCAAATGTTTCATCAAAATCTATTCCTCTTGTTGACAATAGCCCTTAGCAACCAATCTAGCATTATTCCTGCTACTATGCCATTTTCATCCATCTTGTTTCTGAATACCCATTTGGTGTCTATTGGATTCTTTCCTTTAGGCTTGGGCACCAACTTCCATACCTTATTCCTTTCAAATTGATTTAGCTCCTCCTGCATAGCTAAAATCCAATCAGGATCCAACAAAGCTTCTTCTACATTCTTTTGTTCTTCCTTAGAAAGAAAGCTGTTGTATAGAAATTCTTCTTGAGTTGCTCTCCTTGTTTGAACTCTAGAAGATACATCACCAATGATGAGTTCAATGGGGGGATCCTTTGTCCATTTCATTTGTTGAGGTAGATTAGCTCTAGATGAAGAGGCCTCATTATTGTCTTGATGTGTGATTGAGTTTTGATTATTAGAAACTCCCCCTGAGTTAATGGATCTTTGATTTGAGAAAGGGGTGCTTTCTGTAAGTGATCTATTCTAACTTCCAACTTCTTTTGATGACCCGACGGATGGTGAATTTTGAGTACCGACGGATGAGGTTGGTTGTCTCCCGACAGATAAAGCAGATTGTCTCCCGACGGATGAAGCATTTTGTAACTCGACAGATGTTGAATTTTGTGCTTCATTGGTAGTGGATTTTTCTGTATTATCCTTTGATACCGTTTCTTAATCACTTTCATCATCATTGTCATCACTAACCATCTCCATATTGTCAAATTTGAGGCTCTCATGGTAATCTCCATCTTGCAGTCCTTCAATCTTTTTATCATCGGACTGAACATGTATTGATTCCATAACAATGTTGGTTCTTAGATTGTAGACTCTATATGCTTTACCAACAGCATATCCAACGAAAATTCATTCATCTACTTTAGCATCAAACTTCCCATTCTGATCGGTTTTATTTCTCAAAATATAACATTTGCAGCCAAAGACATGAAGAAAATCTAGAGTTGGCTTCTTGTTCTTGAACAATTGATAGGAAGTCATGCATTTTGCTTGATTAACCAGAGAAATATTTTTAGTATAGCATGCAGTATTTACAGCTTCAGCCCAGAAATATGTTGGTAATTTAGATTCTTCAAGCATTGTCCTTGCAGCTTCAATAAGTGATATGTTCTTCCTTTCTACTACTCCATTCTGTTGTGGAGTTCTTGCTGCTGAAAACTCATGCAGAATCCCATTTTCTTTTCTTCACAAAATGCTCTCATGACAGAATTCTTGAACTCAGTTCCATTGTCACTCCAGATTCTTCTAACTTTGAAATCAGGATGATTATTGACTTGCCTTATGTGATTGATGATAATTTCACTAGCCTCATCTTTAGACTTTAGGAAATATATCTAAGAGAACTTTGAGAAATCATCTACAATTACTAGGCAAAATCTTTTCCTTGAGATGGACAACACATTGACTAGTCCAAACAAATCCATGTGTAGCAGTTGCAAAGGTTCTTCAATTGTTGAATCAAGCTTCTTTTTGAATGATGCTTCGATCTGCTTTCCCTTTTGGCAGGCATCACACAATCCATCCTTAGAAAACTCCACTTGAGGAATACCTCTAACCAGTTCTTTCTTTACAAGTTCATTCATGGTCTTGAAGTTTAAATTGGATAGCTTTGTGTGCCATAACCAACTTTCATCCAGACTTGCTTTGCTGAGAAGACAAGTAACAGATTCTGCATTTGATGAGTTGAAGTCAGCTAGGTACACATTTCCTTTTCTCACACCAGTAAGAACCACTTTGTTGCTCCTCTTGTTAGTCACAACACAGGCTTCTGAGTTGAAGGTTACTGAATTGCCTTTATCACAAAGTTGGCCGATACTCAACAAATTATGCTTGAGACCATCCATTAAGGCAACCTCCTCAATGATGACATTGTCTTTTGAAATCAAGCCATATCCCACAGTATAACCCTTGATATCATCTCCCAAAGTAATACTTGGGCCAGCTCTCTTCTTGAACTCTGTGAGCAGGGTAGAATCACCAGTCATGTGTCTTGAAAAACCATTATCTAAGTACCCAAAATCAAATCAAATCAAGTTGATTTGGGTACCCAAGTTTCCTTGGGTCCTGCCTTGTTAGCTTTCTTTTTCTGTGTCTTAGGCTTTATCTCATTAGACTTAGGGATTTCAGATTCATCCTTAGTCATTTGAGTTGAACCTTTGAAACCATTCATTACAACAGAATTATCATGAATATTTTGATTAACAGGAAATGGCATGCTATTAGTAAACATGTTATTCCAGTAAGGCATGCTAAATGGCATTTATGGCATACTAAATGCAGCATAATAAGGATTAGGTGCAAATGATATATTAGCAAATTGTGCATTCATATTTTATGTAGACATAGCATTCATAGGCATAGAAGGCATGGCATTTATGTTGGGAAACTGAGGTGGCACAGATATGGAAGTAGGCATGGCAGTTTTACAATTAATAGATAAATGATTTACACTACCACACTTAACACAAATTTTTCTAGGAGCATATTTATCAGGTTTGTAGTTGTTATGCTTGTTAATTCCTACTTTACCATTTCTATTATTTTTCTTTTTAGCCTCTGTTTTAACCTCAACCATTTCCAGTTTGTCACTCAATTGCTTGACAGTCATATGACCAACATTAGCCTTTTTCTCCTTCTTCACTTGACTGGATTATCCTGGAACAAAATTCTTGGAAACTGATCCATAATTCTCATTTAACTTGACAAGTTTGGCTTTACTCACAGTTTGCTCACAGTTGACGGATGAGAATTTATATCACTCGACGGATAACCCTTTTTGTTATTCGACGGATGACCCTCATCATCCGTCGAGTCTACATCTGTTAGCAATCCTTCAACCAAATTGGATTCCAGCTTCTCCTTATTCTTCTTCCAGGCTGCATCACAAAAGGACTCAATACCTTGAACTTTGGTGATTTGAGCATGAACATCTCTAGATGTTTTTCATGCCTTAATCACTTCATGTTCTCGTTCAAGCTTCTTCTTCAGGATCTCTTCTTTCTTCAAGGACTCAGTTAATTCATCCTTAGCAATTTTACACTCAATTCTCAATTTTTCAAATTCAATGAACTGAGACTCTAGTACATTATTCCTGTCACTTAAAAACAAATTGTTTTCTTTGATTTTAGCATTTTCCTTAGTAAGAGACTTAAGTGTAACACGCAATTGATATAATTTTGTAGACATGTCATTTATAGCATCATTACACTCATCTTTAGATAAATGTGCAAGGTTAGTGGTGATTACCTGATTACTTGAAGAACTTGTCTCTGTTTCATCAGACTTGGCCATTAGGGCTAGATTGACATAGCTGACATCCTCATCCTCATCCAGACCATCTGTTGCCCAGTCTTATTCTTGTATAATGAAAGCCCTTTCCTTTTGTTTGAGCAACTCAAAGTATTTTTGTTTATAATCCACAGGCTCAAACTTTTTCTTTCTGGAATCTGACTTTCTACACTCACTGGCAAAGTGCCCTGCCAAGCCACATTTGAAATATTTGAATTTTGATTTATCCACCATGTTTCTATTTGGCTTAGCTGCTCCAAAGTTCTTCTTGAGCTTGGCAAATCTTCTGGAAAGAAATGCTAGATGTTCATCAATATCTTCCATGTCATCTTGGCTCAAAGAATCTTCATTTTTCACTACCATCCCCTTGCCCTTGTTTTCACAGACCTTTGAAGTTGATTCAATAGCTTCCATCTTCATCTCCTTCTCTTTCTCTAACTCAGCAACTAGTGCAATGGATCCTCCTTTCTTCTTTCCTCTCTCCATCCTCTCATCTTGCTCTATTTCAAGCTCATAAGTTTTTAGGATGCCATACAGTCTATCCAAAGTAAACTCCTTGTAATCTTGAGAGTTTCTCAATGAGACTGTCATAGGTTTCCATTCCTTTGGAAGAGATCTAAGGAACTTAAGATTAGAGTCTTTTTTCTGATAGACCCTTCCATGCAACTTCAGAGCGTTTAGTAGTTTTTGAAATCTACTAAAAATGTCAGTGAGAGACTCATTATCTTCACTATGAAAGTGCTCATATTGCTGAATTAGCAGCTGCATCTTATTTTCCCTGACTTGTTCAGTGCCATCACAGATAATCTGTATTGTATCCCAAACTTCCTTGGCAGTTTTATAATTGATGATGTTGTCAAACATGTCACCATCAACTCCATTGAACAGAATTTTCATGGCCTTCTTATCCTTCCTGACTTGTTCAATGTCAGGATCTGACCATTCATGCCTTGGCTTGGGAACAGATGGTTCATTTCCAGTTGCAGCTCTCATTGGTACATGAGGGCCTCTCTCTATGCAATCTACATAGGCCTCATCTTGAGAAAGTAAGTGAAGATGCATTTTTACCTTCCAGTGATGGTTATTATCTTTATCCAGAAAAGGAATCTTGACTCCAACATCCTTCTTGTTCATCTTGCTGTTGTGTTGTGATCTTTAAACTCTTTATTTATCAAGAGTTTGCTCTGATACCAATTGTTAGTCCCTAACAATGCAACAAGAATTACAGAAGGGGGGTTAATGGAATTCTTGAACCTTTTTCACAAATTATAAAATGTTCTATCTTAATAATACATAAGTGTTTGATTTGCAAAGTACGGAATAAGAAGTTAGTAAAATCAAAACACAAGTAATTAAAAACACAAGTCTTTAAAAACTTTCTGGTGGATTTGAATGTCTCCACCAGAGATATATATTATATCAAGAGAACTCTGTGTAGCAAGATTTGCTCACAGCTGCTTACAAATATGAACAACTAAGTTTACAGAGAAATGCTAAGAATATAACTTACAAATGTTTCTCTGAGATAATGTTCTTGCTTAGTGTTCTTGTTGTTCTATTTGCTACTTCTTGGTTTATATATCACCAAGATTACAAAGTAATAAGACAAGATAATAAAACAAAACCTATCAAGTCTAATACTATGCTGCTTCATTACTCTATTCCAGCATCTTTGAATATCTTCATAATAGCATGGAAATGGCAATGCTTCTTTGTTCTCTAAAACCCAGTTAAATAGGCTTCCACATTCCTTTTGCATACACTCGACGCATGTGACTGTGTTGTCATGGTCAACTGATGTTTGAATTGATTATCCGTCGGGTACATGATCATCCGTCGGGTTGCCTTGTTGATCATCCGTCGAATGGCATTGTTGTTTATCCGTCGGCTAGCTATCTGGAACTTGACTTCATTTCATTTATGCAGAATTACAAGATATCATCTATGTACAATTAATCAACCTATTCTGCATATCTAATTAAAGTCAACATGACTTGAGTGCTACTACAGAATCTAAACAAGGTGTATGCAGATATGTGCTACAGACTCATTATTACATAAGCTACTCACTCGATGGATAATAAGTCTTCATCCGTCGGGACTATATTGAGTCATCAGTCGGGACTATATTTCTTATCCGTCGAGTGCTACATTTTTCACTAAGTAAAATCTACTAAGGTGTTTTGTTAATGAAATCATCAAGTTCACAACATATCCACAACAAAAAAATATATAAAATCAACCTTTGATTCTGCAGTAAAACGAGTTCTGGAATCTGATAGAACACTTCAAAACCTCTGTTTTGGTTACTAGAGCTTCCCGAGCAGATTTCAATAACACCTTGATTTTGCAGTTTGATTCTCAGAAAGGTTTATGAATATATGTATTTTCTCTGTAAAATTATATAATTACTGTTTGCAAATGATTTTCGGTACGAAATAAAATACGGTAAAGGCTATTTATAATTACGGAAAATTAGTATCACGTTGGATCATTCCAGATATAAAATATTACGTTTATATATAAAAACGGATCCAAACGGTACCGGTTTTCGGGATAATTATCCAAATTAGTATAATTTGTACTGCGGTCTTAGTCTCGGCGCCTGGTTACACGTTTTACGAGGTGATAAATATAATAGTTTAATAAAAAGATCCCGTTTATAAAAAATACGAGTTTTATTGATTTACTGAAACGAATTTTGTATCGAAAATATTACGCCGGGACCCGCACAGAACAAACCGTACGCCGGATTGAAAAAGTCGAAAACTGGAAAATGCTCGAAATATTGCAATTCGGTTAGGAAGGAGTTCTCGGAAGAGTTTCGGGTTATAAAAATGTAAGAACGGGAGAAGTCGGCTGGTTCCCGATTATATAAAATAGTTTATAATTACTCGGAAAAAGAATTTATAAAATCCATAAATTTCCTATAAAATCATAAATCAATATAAAAATAAATAGGAAGATATGACAATCATCTATATTTTATTTTAGACATATAAAAATTAAAATACTCAATTTATATTATTTTTAAACATCCAAACACATATACCACTTAACAAATAATTCACAAAATAAATATTGAACATGCATAATATTTATTTATTAGCAAAAATAATTACACGATATATCCCAGATATTACATCATTCCTAATGCACCTAGAAAGGCTTGTTCAAACTGTGGTACTACTAATCATCTTGATGTTGCTTGCTAGAAGAATAAAGGAATAAACATTGTTCCTCCTAAATTAGAGTTTAGGAATAGAACGGTTAGATATAAACCACACAATCCATGTTTTCATTGTGGTAGTATTTGGCATTTAATTTACATATGTAAAGAGTATCATATTTTGTATTATGATTATTATGAACTGAAACCCTCTTTAAATAAAAAAAAATATTTCTGCATGTGTAAACTTTGATATTAAGAATGTTTGCATAAACTCTGATGTAAATCTTCTGCTGCAAATGTTAACAAATTTAAAAAGGTCAAAGGATCCAAGAAAGTATGGGTCCTTGAAAACATTAATTATTTGTTTACTAGATAGCAGGGTAACAGGAAAAATTCTTTAGTCTTGGACAGTGGATTTTCAGGACACATGACTGGAAATAAATCCTTGCTATTAGAGTTTTAGGAGAAGGCTGGCCCAAGTGTTTCTTATGAAGATGATAACTTAGGAAAAACTTTAGGGTATGGAAAAATTAAACTAGGAAATGTCACCATTGAAGATATAGCTCTAGTTGCAGGACTCAAGTATAATCTGATCAGTATGATTCAAATCTGTGACAAAGGTTATCATGTGACTTTTTATAAAGATTATTGTGAAATTGTCAACAATTCAGATGGCAATGTTGCAATGACTGGTTATAGACATGGTAACTTATATGAAGCCAGGGTCTCCACAAATTATGATGGTTCTGAAATATGTTTATTGAGTAGATCAACTGTAGAAGACAACTAGAACTGGCATAAAAGACTTTCTCATCTCAACTTCAACAACATTAATGAACTTGTGAAGAAAGATCTTGTTAGAGGATTTCCCAATGCTGTGTTTACTCACAATGTCCTATGTGACTCTTTCCAAAAGGTAAAATTAAGGAAATCATCTTGCAATAGTAAGACTAAATCCTCAATTCTTTAATCATATCACTTACTTCATATTGATCTTTTTTCTCCAATTAATGTGATGTTTATTACGAAGAAGAGGTATGCACTTATGATTATTGATGAGTACACAAGATACACATAGGTGTATTGCAATGACAGGAAATCCAGTACAACATTTGATGACTAAAAACATCAGTATTAGGTACCATTTCATAAGGGAACATGTGGAAGAATGTACAATGGAATTGGTCTTTGTTCCATCAGATCAACAATTAGCAGATATATTTACCAAGCCTCTCTGTGAAGCTATCTTCACAAGATTGGTGAATGAATTGGGAATGATATCAGGATATTTCTCAAACTCTGATAATTAAGGAATAACTACTAATAGTTAGAGTATGGTATCTTATAATTATGTATCAGTACTTGCTAAATACTGATTATAGTGTTAAATTCTGATGCCATGAAAGCATGCAATTAACGTCTATTAATCTGAAGCTGCATGTTAATCTCTTATTATAAGTGTAAGCTATGATATTGGTAAAACTTGGTTTGACTAATAATCCTGTCAGTAGTTGTTAAATTTTGATATTGGTCAAACTTGTGTTGACTGATAAATCCTAATAGTTGTTGATTAAATACTGATAATGGTCAAACTCTGATTGACTATTATATTCTGATGATAATTTTTGAATTTATTCATATATTTTTTTAATCAGTATTTTATTTACAGGTTTGAAATTGTTTGCAAGTGGAAGAACAGATACAAAATATTAAGGAGCAACTGATATCACATAAGAAATTGATGAAAGGTTTAATTCTAATCTCATGAGACTTATGATATTTGAGTGTTCTTGTCTATCAAAATGTCTAACCATATATATGTCTCAATACACTTATATAAAGAAGAAGACGGGGGCATTTAGGTGGCGCCTCTCAAATCCTCTCAATCCATTTTCTAATTTTCTCAATTTTTTGAACTATTAAATAGAATAAATATTACTTACCTAATATTCTCTTAAACTTTCCTTTTTATAAAACCGCAATTACCTTTAAAAAAAATTGTAACAAAAAAAATTAACAAACCATCTCAGCCCTTAGGAAAGTCTTGGTCGACAAGTCGGGTAAATATAAAAAATAAATTTTTTATAAACCCCCAAGATTTTATAGGTCGAATTATGTTTATCTTTTTTTGCAGCTCTTCTCAACTTCAATAACATTAATGAACTTGTGAAGAAAGATCTTGTTAGAGGACTGCCCAGTGTTTACTCCTGATGGCCTATGTGACTCTTTCCAAAAGCCAAAATTAAGGAAATCATCTTGCAATAGTAAGACTGAATCCTTAATTCTTTAACCATATCACTTACTTCATATTGATCTTTTTGGTCCAAATAATGTTATGTTTATTGCGAAGAAGAAGTATGCACTTGTGATTGTTGATGAGTACACAAGATACACATGGGTGTATTTTCTGCACACCAAGGATGAGACTCCATCCACTCTTCTTGGTCATATAAGAGAACTGCAAAAGGGATCAACATACAAAGTGAAGATCATTAGAAGTGACAATGGAACTGAATTCAAGAATAACATTATAGAAGAATTCTGTAAGTACAAGGGGACCAAACAAGAATTTCTGCCCCTAGAACTCCATAGCAAAATGGAGTTGTTGAAAGAAAGAATAAAACTTTTATATAAACTGCAAGGACCATGCTTAAAGAAGCAAAATTGCCAACCTATTTATGGGCTGAGATTGTGCAAACTGCATGCTTCACACAAAATGCAACTCTGATAAACAAGCATGGCAAAACACCATTTGAGATGGTGAAGGGAAATAAGGAAAATTTGAAGTACTTTCACATCTTTGACTGTAAATGTTTTCTTCTCAAAACTCATCTTGAACAGTTTATAAATTTGATCTAAAAGCTGATGAAGGCATTTTTGGAGGATATCCACTGTCTACAAAAGATTTCAGAGTTTAAAATCTGAGAACAAGAGTGGTCATGGAATCTGTTCATGTATCTTTTGATGATAAGAAGATTACATTTCTAGAAGATGTAGATGATCATGAAGAATTGAGATTTAAAAATGAAGTACCATATGCTGAACAGTTAAATCTTGATGATTAGACAAACTTTGATACTGCAAATCCTGATATCACTTTAAACTCTGATGAGCCACATGTCAGTGGAAATACTAAAAATACTGAAGCACCTGTTGAGGGGGAGCAACATGATTCACATCAAGAGTCAAGTTCAAGTGATTCAAATCAAGAAACATCAGTAAATACTTTATCAGACTCTGATTCCTTAAATACTGATGAAGCAAATACTGATAATACATGAAGCACTGATCCAGGGGGAGCTTCAGCAAATAATGATGGTATACAGAAAAATGAGACTAGAGACTTCATGGATCAAGGGGGAGGTTCTACTTCAAGAAGTCAACTTCTTTCTACAAGAAAATGGACTAAGTTAGTTACACCTGACTTGATCATTGGAAATCCTGATAGTGGCGTCGAGACCAAGAAATTGGCTATGACAAAGACTTTAAGAAGGGGCAACTGAAAAGGCATGGGCTTCGAAAAGAATGGAATTTCTACTTCGACTACATAACCAAGGCCTTCAACAACAAATGCACAAACTTTGATACACTCCCCATTATGAGACCACATATTGGGAACTCTATAATTCATGATTGTAATTATGATTTTAGTAGAGTAATTTTATATTTTATAAGAGATAGGTTAAAAGCTAATCCTAATGTAGTATACTATGCAAGATTTTGTCAAATTATATTTAATCACTGTTTCCCCAATAACCCAATCCTTGTTAACCAAGTTATATCAGTATTTAAGCTCACCAAAAGGGCTTTTTTGATTTAATTTGAAAAAATAAGGAGAGGACTACTCTTGCACCTCTAAGGTTGCCAGTTTCTGTCAGGGACTTACTCATTGCAAGGCTTCCCGAGACTTATGCACAATAAAATGTGCAAAGAGCTAAGATACATGCTATAACTGTTGGGAACCCCTTGTAGCTAACCCAAACTCCAAAACTCAAACACAATCCCAAACACAAGCCATCTCAGGTGTCTCCGAAAAGACCCATGTTGTAAGAACAAAGAAGGTATCAAATTCCGATACCTCACAAGGATAAAGACTTAGGCCTTCTCAGAAGCAACACTAAAAAATAATTGAGAAGCAAGGTGGTAAACAACCTCAAATTTCACACTTTCTTAAACCTTCTACCACTCCAAAAAGGAAATTTGTGGCTGAAATCTCAGACTCTGACGAGGAAGACAATGCTACTCTTTCATCAAAATTTTCAAATCTAAAGTGTGATCTAGTACCAACTAGCCAAGTTTCCTCCAAAAAGGCTAAGTTGACAGATACTGATGAACATGGCACAACTAAATCGCAGAAAATGACAAGGAGTCATAAGGATGACATAAAAGCTGAAGCTCATATAACAATCTCTGAATCCCTTATGAAGCTCAAAAGAAAGGTAAGTGAGGTCACACATGAGCAGGTGGAAAGGATTGCTAAAAGATTGAAGAAACAAAGCCATGTTTCAGCTATAGAGAAAATTGCAAAATCTCTATTTGGATCAAGCCCACAAGAACCTGTTTCTCAAAGTGATACAGCAGCTGCTAAAGATCCAGTTCCACAAGAACCTTCAACTCAAAGGGTTGAAAAAGACTCAAATGTTGAACATGGTACTGGTGAAGGTCTGTTTACAGAAGTTGATGATCCAATAAATTCTGATGCTGCACCAAATTCTCCACTTGTAGCACATGAGGACTTTGTGATAATTCCTGATGATATTTTAAAAGAGAGCCCACAAGAACCTACTACAACAATAACTCAAGCTTCATCTGTAGTAGCAGCTCTAATTATTTCTCCCAAGATTCAAAAGGTCAAGCCTCTCAAAAGTGTAGCTTTTGATGATGATACAAGTGGGGTGGAAATGCTGGTTGATGATGCTGGACAGATTCACAGTAAAATAAACGCTGATGTTATTCTTGAAGTCCAGCCTCTCTCTTCTATGCTAATGGATGTTCATTCTCCAACTATACAAGGTCTAAATTCCGATCCTTCATTATCAGCATTTATTTTAAATAATAATACTGTATGAGAGTTTAATGTTACTTTAAAGTCTTATGGGATGACCATGGACATTCCTTTATCAAGGGATACCCCTGTTCATATAACCACGCCATACTCTTCTCAGTCACCTCTTATTTCTATAGGTCAAATTTTTATGAGCCTTTCATGTGAGTTTGAGAGAAAAGATTTAAAGACAAACAGAAATTTAGAGAGGCAGGATCCTTACATGGCAAAACGAGAGTTACTTGAGAGAAAGGATTTAGTTACTCCTAGTGAGCAAAATATGACTCTCAAAAGTCATGATATAAGTGGTGTAAGAAGTAGTGAGACTAATTTAAAAGAATATAAACATTTAAGTGGTTCTTTGTTTCATCTTTCAGGTGCTTAGAGTCCTAAAGTAACAGTTGCTAATACACAGCCTGTAGTCCCTAAGTTAAACTCTGATGCACCAAGTGCTTATATTCTCCCTGCAGGTATAAACACTGATCTTATCTTACAGTCCACTCCTATCTACACACCACCAATAGTTACACTCCATGTTATGACTGAGAAAGTACAACAATCCATTCCTAATATTATTCCATCTTCAACAATCCCGGTTGCTGCTGTTGATGAAGTTGTGAAATAGTCCATTCTCTCGTCACCATAACTTTCTACTGGAACTGAAATTTTAGAGCTAAATGCTGATGCTTCAGTTCCAAAGTGATAGGGATAAATAAGTCCTGATTTTATAATTAATGGGCTGCTAGGCCCAATAAAAAGATATATGATACTCAGACCAGAAAGGTTAAGCCTGAAGGACCAGATCAGGCCTGATGGAATAAAAAAGGCCCAAAAGCCCTAATTATTAATTAATTTCATAATTAATTAATAAGGGAAAAATCAGCAATTGAGAAGAGTCCCGATAAGGATATAAATCCTTATAGATTAGCCTCAAGGGAACCTAAAAGGATAAGGAATCAGCTTCCTACTTCCTAGGACTCCTAAGTCTATCCTAATTCAGAGGCTTGTCCACCAAGTCTCCTATACCAAGTCCAATTCAAGGACTCCCACATCTATATAAGGGGCTTCACCCCACAAATCAGAACTACGTTTTTTAGCTTGATTCTCTAATTCACAGAGATACGTAGGCATCTCGTAAAGGCAGAATTAAGCTACGATACACGAGAGCAGCCATTAAAGGCCTTGAGCTCCCGAATCTTAGTAATAAATACAGCAAATAATAACCTTAGTTTTTTATCCATAATATTTGGCACCGTCTGTGGGAAACACAACAACAACCATGGCGAGAACACGGAGAACAATTGGAGCTCTAGAGGAAGGAACACCAACCCAGGTGATTTCATCAACCGTGGAGGTTCCTCCCCATTCAACTTATGCATCTACTCAGGAGGAAGCCCAGACTGGGGCAACTCAACCCCAGCTACAAGGGACAACTCCCCCGATTCAAGGTACGAATCCTCAAGTTCAACAAATACATATACCTGTGAATTCTCGACCCGTCGGGTATGAATATTCAACTATTGTTACTACTAACCCCCCTTATGGGATGCCCCTTCACCCTGAGGTTGGAGGAAGCGGATATGCTGGGCGAAGCGAAGGACGAGGGCGGTCGCCCCCCTATATACGAGGTTTCGGTCCTATCCCTGAGGATCGGGAATTTTCTGGTCCATACACTGAGAGAGACTCCGAATCTTTGGATGATGAAGTGGCCCCGAGAAGGAGGCGTCCTGGAAAAGAGCCAATGGCCGATGGAAGGCAACGCCCCCAAAGGCACCCCAGGGGCGAATCCCCAAGAAGTGCAGGAAAGGATCAGGGCTCATGAGGCTGAAATCCAAAGGCTGAGGCGTGATTTGGAGGCTCACCAGGCCACCAGACCCCACATACCTCCTAGGGGGAGAAATCCTCCTCCTATCATAGACCTGGATGGTCCGGTAAGAAGAAGGGCTGCTGTCCCAAGAACTGATCCAAGCAATCTCCTTCCCCTTGGAGATCCTGATGATCCAACTCCACTTTTCACAGAACATATAATGAATGCCCATATTTCAAGAAAATTCAAGATGCCCACTATCAAAGCCTATGATGGCACGGGTGACCCCGCTAATCATGTTAGGACATTCTCTAATGCACTGCTGCTGCAACCCATGAATGATGCTATAAAGTGTCGGGCCTTCCCTCAAACCCTGTCGGGTATGGCTCAAAGATGGTACAGTCGCTTGCCCCCAAACTCTATTGGATCATTCAGAGAATTAAGTCAGGCTTTTATTAAGCAATTCATCAGTGGAAGAGTTCATGAGAAAAGTTCAGCATCTCTTATGAGTCTTGTGCAGGGAGCTAAGGAATCCTTGAGGGATTACCTGAATCGTTTTACAAAGGAGGCTTTAAAAGTCCCAGACCTTGATGATAAGGTAGCCATGATAGCACTGCAACAAGGAACTAGGGATGAGTTTTTCAAGATGTCCTTGGCCAAACGACCCCCTGAAAACATGTTGTAACACCAAGAGAGGGCAGGGAAGTATATCAAGGTTGAAGAAAGCATGAGGAAGACCGTAGTAAGTAATGAGCCCACTGGAGGCAAGAAGCGAAAAACTGATCTGGAGTATATCGCTAAGGAAAAATATCCTAGAACCGAACAAAACCCTGATTCAACCCCCAAGAAGGGGGGACCTGGGCAAAAGTTCACTGAATACGCTAAGCTGAGTGCTCCTAGAAGTCAGATTTTGATGGAGATTGAGAAAGATAGAGATATTCGCTGGCCTAAGCCCTTGAAGGCTGATCCCGCCAAGCTAGATAAGAGCAAGTATTGCAGGTTTCACAAGGATGTTGGCCATGACACCGATGAGTGTAGGCAATTGAAAGATGAAATTGAGTTTTTGATTCGAAAAGGAAGGTTGAACAAGTATACTGGAGATGGAGGGGACAGAAACAATAATGGAAGGAAGAACTTTGAAGATCGTAGGAGGTACCAAGACGATCAGGGGCGGAATCCCCAACCTAGAGGGTCGGTTATAAATGCAATTTTTGGAGGACCACGACGCCCTCGAGGACCTGTGATAAACACGATCTTTGGAGGTCCAACTGCTGCTGGATTGTCCACAAATTCCAGAAAGGCATACACCAGGGAGGTTATGCATATTGTTGGCGAAGCCCCGAAGAGGGCCAGGACAGAAGTAACATTGGCTTTTGATGATTCCGACCTAGAGGGTGTGAAGTTTTCCCATGACGACCCGCTCGTCATAACACCGATAATAGGAAATAGCCCGGTTAAGAGGGTCCTTGTGGATAATGGTGCTTCTGTGGATATCTTGCTCCACGACACCTTTCTAAGGATGGGGTATAATGACTCCCAGTTGACACCAACCGACATGCCGATATATGGATTTGCTGGAGTAGAATGTCCTGTGGAAGGGATAATCAAATTGCCAACCACCATAGGTACGGAGCCAAGGCAAGCAATGCAGATGCTGGATTTCGTGGTGGTAAAGGCTAGTTCAACTTATAATGCTATCATGGGGAGAACAGGGATACATGCCTTCAAGGCAGTCCCCTCTTCCTACCATTCAGTTATGAAGTTTCCCACCCGAAACGGGATTGGAGAAGAGAGAGGAGATCAAAAAATGGCTAGAAGCTGTTATGTGGCCTCTTTGAGGGCAGATGGAGTCGGGGGGCAGGTTCTTCCTATTGAAGATATGGATGTTCGAGAAAATGATGAGGATAGAGGAAGGCCAGCAGAAGAATTGGTTTCGGTTCCTTTAGACCCCAAGAATCCTGAGAGGATGACTTTCATTGGAGCCACATTAGAGGAGCCCCTTAGAGGGAAGTTAGTGAAATTTTTACAAGAAAATAGTGATGTGTTTGCATGGTCAGCAGCTGATATGCCAGGCATAGACCCGGAGTTAATTACTCATAAGCTAAACGTGGATCCAAGCCGGAAGACAGTGAAATAAAAGAAAAGAAATTTTGCCCCGGAAAGACAAGAGGCTATAAAACAGGAAGTAGAAAAGCTCTTAGAGGCTGGTTTCATTGAGGAGATTCAATTTTCGGAGTGGTTAGCAAACCCTGGAATGGTGAAGAAGGCTAATGGAAAGTGGAGGATGTGTATAGACTTCACTGATTTGAATGATGCATGCCCCAAAGACTGTTTTCCGTTGCTTAGAATTGATACTTTGATTGATGCCACTGCTGGACATGAGATGCTGAGTTTCATGGACGGATTTAGCGGATATAACCAGATCAAAATGCATAAGGATGACATTCCAAAGGTATCATTTATCACTGACTTTGGTGTTTATTGTTATCTTGTTATGGCGTTTGGTCTCAAGAATGCAGGAGCCACCTATCAAAGGTTGGTGAATAAAATTTTTAAGGATCTTATTGGTAAGACTATGGAAGTTTATGTTGATGACATGTTAGTCAAGAGTCTAGTAAAGACTGATCATATAGCCCATTTAAGGGAAGCTTTTGAGGTCCTGAGGCACCACAAGATGATGTTGAATCCTACGAAGTGTGCTTTCGGAGTAGGATCTGGAAAATTCTTGGGATTGATGGTCTCAAAAAGAGGAATTGAGGCTAACCCCGATAAAATAAAGGCGATCCTGGACATGGAACCACTAAAAACCATCAAGGATGTTCAGAAGCTCATAGGAAGGGTTGCTGCGCTAGGACGATTCATCTCCAAGTCAGGAGACAAGTGCTTGTCATTTTTCAAGTCACTAAAGAGCATCAAAGGCTTTGTATGGAGTGAGGAAAATCAGAAGGCATTTGAAGAGTTAAAGAAGTATATGGGCCAGGCCCCGTTGTTGGCCAAGCCAGTTCTGAATGAAGTTTTATTCTTGTACTTGGCTGTTTCAGAGAGCGCCTTGAGCGCGGTGTTGGTTAAGGAGGAACTGAAGGTCCAGAAACCCGTATACTATGTCAGCAAAATTTTGCATGGTGCTGAGTTGAATTATTCAACTATTGAGAAATTCGCTCTAGCCTTGGTAATGGCTTCAAGAAAACTGCGTCCTTACTTTCAGGCTCATCGGATTGAGGTGCTAACGAATCAGCCACTGAGAAATATCATTCACAGTCCCAAGGCAAGTGGGAGATTGATTAAGTGGGCAATAGAGTTGGGAGAGTTCGATCTCAAGTATAAGCCACGTACGGCCATAAAAGCCCAGGCACTAGCTGACTTCGTGGTGGAATGTACCATACCCAACCAAGAAGTCGGGGGGCAGGAAGATGCCATACCTCAAGACAAGGGAGTCGATAATGAAAGCAAAGAGAAGGATGATAAAGAGTATTGGGTTCTCTATTTTGATGGAGCATCAAAAACAAACTCCAGTGGAGCAGGGTTGGTTTTGCAAACCCTGATGGGTTCTTAATTGAGTATGCTATGAAGCTAGACTTCCCAACCACAAATAATGAGGCAGAATATGAAGCCCTGATAGCTGGCCTTGGTCTAGCTGGGACACTTAGAGTCAAAAACTTAAAGGTCCGCGGAGACTCAAAGCTTATCATATTCCAGGTAAAGGGAGAATTTGAGGCAAGGGATGATACGATGGCTAAGTATGTACGCCTAGTAAGGGCTGTGATGACTCAATTTAATGAATACCATGTTGAACACATTCCAAGGGAAGAAAATGCTAAGGCAGATGCGCTATCAAAGTTTGCTTCATCTGAGATAGAAGAAAGTTCAGGAAGTGTATACTTCCGTGTATTGAAGACACGAAGCATAGACGTTAAGCTTGTGGCTCCCATAGGCCTGGGGACATCATGGATTGATCCCATCAAGGCTCACATTCAGACCGGTTGGTTGCCAAGTGACGCAACTGAAGCACGGAAGTTAACTATTCGAGCAATAAGGTACTCTTTGATAGATGGGATTCTGTATAAAAGATCTTTCGTGGTTCCTTACTTAAGGTGTCTCAGGCCCGATGAGGCACGCTTGGATCTTGAGGAAGTGCATGAAGGTATTTGTGGGCAACACCTGGGGGGCAGGGCCTTGGCTCATAAGATAACCCGTTTAGGCTTCTATTGGCCAGAAATGATGGCTGATGCCAAAGAATATGTGAAGAAGTGTGATCGCTGTCAGAAGCATGCACCAGTTGTTAGACAACCCCCCGAGATGCTGACCTCTATCAACTCCCCAATCCCATTTGCTATGTGGGGGATGGATATTCTAGGGCCTTTCCCTATGGCCACAGCACAAAGGAAGTTTCTAATTATAGCCATTGATTATTTCACTAAGTGGATTGAAGCCAAGCCCTTGGCCAAAATCACAACTAAGCAGGTCGCACAATTCCTGTGGGAAAACATTATGTGCCGATATGGGATTCCCCGTATCCTCGTCACTGACAATGGAACACAATTCAACAATGAGGAATTCAAGAAGTATTGTGAAGAAAATGAAATTGAGTTACGGTTCACCTCTGTGGCTCACCCGCAAGCCAATGGGCAAACGGAGGTAGCAAATCGGATAATCCTGGATAGACTACGGAAGAGGATCGAGAAGTCAAGAAATAATTGGGTGGATGAGATACTTCCAATACTATGGGCCTATAGGACTACCTGTAGAGTCACGACTGGAGAAACTCCCTTCATGTTGGCATATGGGGCAGAAGCAGTGGTTCCCGTGGAGATATCACATTCTTCTCCAAGAATTCAAGCTTTCAATGCTGGGGAAAATGAGGAAGGGCAAAGGTTGGCGCTGGACTTAATTGATGAAGTGCGAGATAAGGCACATGCAAAGATAGTAGAGTATCAGAAAAAGGCTTCGTTCTACTACAACCTAAGGGTTAAAGAGAGGTTTTTCAAACAAGGTGATCTAGTCTTGAGAAAAATAGAGGCTTCTGGTGTCGGACAGAAAGGAAAGCTAGCCCCAAATTGGGAAGGGCCGTACAGAGTCAAGAGCGTTCAGGGTAGAGGAACCTACAAGCTGGAAACTATGGATGGTTTTGAAGTCCCGAGGACCTGGCACGCACAAAACCTGAAGGTTTACTACGTGTAAGATAGGCGAAGTACGATTCTCACTTGTCATTGTGACAAGTAGGTTTAAAAGCACCTGGAAGCTTTGCTTGCGTAGGATTTTATATTCCAGTAGAATTTACATTGTCTAGTTATTATTGATTAGGGTCGAACCCATGCTATGTAAGGTTTTGAAAAACCAGACTTCATATTAAAGAGTTTGAAATTATTCCAATCCAAGGATGTTTAAGATTCAAATGCATATTAAGATTGTAAAGTCAAAACAGAAAGAGGCAAGAAAAGCAACATATAAAATATAAGCCCCGAAGGGTAATAAGTTCTGAATACGATTAAGTCAATACATAGAAAGCCACAATGGGCCAAATAAGAAAAACAAAATACTCAAAGATCCTTGAAGAAGTCATCATCGATGTTTCCTTCATCGGCAGCAGAAGAAGGAACTGGAACAGGATCAGCACCTCGAGGAGAAACAGCTTCGGCCTCAGCAGAAGAAGCAAGAATAGGAGAAAGAGGGATATCATCAAGAAGAGGCTCTTTCCCAGGAATATCAGGGACTGGATAGGCAGTGAGAGTCACCTCCGGAATCTTCTTCCCAATCTCCTCTACTATCTGCTCCCAACAGCTAGAAAAGGTCTCCGGGAAGTTAGCAGCGTACTCAGCATTTAGGACATCCTGAAAGTCCTGAGATGCCTTATTCTCAGCTATCACCTCAGCTCGGGCCCTTTGAGCATCCAGCTCCAGCTTACGAACTTTCTCCTTCTCATCCGCCAGCTCCTTCTCTACCTCACGGAAACGAGTGAAGTTGGCCTCGGAAGCCTTGAGGTACCTATCCTTGTCCCTCTCAGCAATAGTTAGGCTGGTCCTCACATCCTTCAAATTGTGAAGGGCAGCCTGGAGATAAGTATTCATCTGCACGAACATATCAAAGTACAGTAAGTAATTAAAAAAAACAGTTAAAAAAGGAAGAGGCTTACAGAAGCCACGGCCTGAGCACCCAGACGCTCAATCTATAGGTCATCAGAAGACTCTACGATCTCAGCCCTGTCACGAGGCGTGATCACACTCTGAGACCAAACGGCGGCAGCCTCGGAAC
This sequence comes from Apium graveolens, assembly GCF_009905375.1. NCBI lineage: Eukaryota > Viridiplantae > Streptophyta > Magnoliopsida > Apiales > Apiaceae > Apium > Apium graveolens. Next base: position 103,422,495 of record NC_133649.1, on the reverse strand, counting down.
TCCCTACCACCGTGTCCCTCTTCTGAAGGCCCCAAGTGACGGTGAAGGGAGAGGTATCTTCATCAAGGCTAGGAGGCCTCTGGGATAAAAAGGTAGGGACGGCCTCCTGAACCATGACTGAAGGACCGTCACCAATCCTAACCCGCTTGTCGCGGTGGGTCTCAACAGCAGAGCCCTTGGCGGCACGGGCCTCCCGCTTCTTAAGATCGTGTCCAAAGCTGCCCTAGCTGCAGGCAAATACGAGCACGTAAGAAAAAGGAAAAATAGAGAATGGAGAAAATGGAACAAAAAGGGGAAAGAAATACCCTCGGGACCAAGGTCACTTAGACCTAAACCTTGCAAATTACCCTCTGAAAGGATGAGAGCGCAATGGTGCAAGTTATCAGCAGTAATGGCCTTGATGGCCGCATCCTCATCTATCCCCAATTTTAGGTCTCTTAAAGACCCGTCTATACTTTTTGAGAAGTTGGGCCTGAAAAAATGGTCCCAACCCTCCTCGGAATCCAGAAATACATAAAACCACTCACTCTTCCATGTTGGATACGAGTCGGGATTGGTGCCAGAAATAAAGCAGGAACGAGCCAAGGATCTATGAACTATTTTGACCCATCCTTGGTCCTCAGAAGCATTTAAAAATTTAAATAAATAATGAAAGACACAAACATTTGGCTCAAAACTATGTTTACGAGATTGGGCCATATAACAGTGAATAAAACGCCAAGAGTTGGGTGTGAGTTGGGTCGGACAGACTCGGGCCTCAGCCAAAAGGCGAAAAACAAAGGGATGAGGAGGTAGGCGAAAACCAGCATAGAAGGTTTCCTTATAGACCCAAATGGCCCCAGGCTTTGGGTAGCAGGCCCTATCATTTGGGCCTGGAGCCTCGGCCCTATAAGGGTGAGAAATGCCAAAAAGGCGGGCTATGGTACCTACTTGATCTGGACCAAATCTAGAAGGATAATTATATGCATCTAAGTGTAACATGTTAGGAAAGGCTTGCCCGAATTCGGTTAAAAGATCCCTAAGAGAAATAACTGAGGAATGTACAAGAGATTTTTTACCTCGGCTGGCCCTAGAGGGACGAGCAACAGCTTGGGGGACATGGGAGTGAGATGAATCAGAATCCGCCATGGATGAAGACAAAAACCCAGGAAGCTCTTGAAGGTAAGTGAAGAAGATGAAGATTCAAACGGAATCTTCAAAATAAGCCCAGAAAGCGGCGGAGTAGAAAGCCGAAAATCGCTTGGAGGTGGCGATTCTTGAGTGACTAATTGCAGAGTTGAAGTTTAGAAATTTTTATGAAAGTGAAGTGTGAGAAATAAACTCACACTCCACCTCTTATATAGAGGAGCTCGAAGATGCACAAACGGGCCTGGGCCTAAGAAAAAGGCGGGAAGCCCATAAAATTTGAATTTTGAAAAGATTTAAAATCAAAGTTCATTGAATGAATCAAGGCTTGAAAAGACTCAACAACGCCCAGGATGCATTATTCCTAGCCGTTGTTAGAAGTGTGGCTCCTAGGCGTGGTACAACAACGCCCAGGAAGCATCTGTCCTCAACAACGCCCAGGATGCATTATCCCTAGCCGTTGTTAGAAATGTGGCTCCTAGGCTTGGTACAACAACGCCCAGGAAGCATCTGTCCTCAACAACGCCCAGGATGCATTATCCCTAGCCGTTGTTAGAAATGTGGCTCCTAGGCGTGGTACAACAACGCCCAGGAAGCATCTGTCCTCAACAACGCCCATGATGCATTGTCCCTAGCCGTTGTGAGGAGTGTGGCTCCTAGGCGTGGACCAACAACGCCCAGGAAGCATCTGTCTCCAACAACGCCCAGGACGCCAGTTTCCTAGACGTTGTTAGAAAACTGTCTCCTAGGCGTGGGTGCACGATGTCTAGGATCTATGAATGCATCAGCCTCCAACAACGCCCAGGACGCAAGTTTCCTAGACGTTGTTAGGAAACCGTCTCCTAGGCGTGGATCAACAACGCCCAGGAAGCATCTGTCCTCAACAACGCCCAGGACGCAAGTTTCCTAGACGTTGTTAGGAAACTGTCTCCTAGGCGTGGATCAACAATGCCTAGGATGTATTGAGCAGCAAAAGTTCTATTTTTCTGATCATTTAATTAGAAAATTAAAGGATAAATCCCAGAAATTAGGGAAAAATCCAGAAATTAAGGATAAAACCTAGAAATTAGGGAAAAAATCCAAGGAAATTCCTTAAATATTTTCTGAAAAGTGTTAATATTTTCAGAAATAAGGAATAAATCCAGAAAATTAAAGGATAAAATCCCAGAAATTAGGGAAAAATCCAGAAATTAAGGATAAATCCCAGTAAATTAGGGAAAAATCCAGAAAATTAAGGAAAATCCCAGAAAATTAGGGAAAAATTCCTGGAAATTAAGATGATTCCTGAATAAAAGGAAGATTCATTGTAAATGTGTAGGTCGCTCCACACTTTATACAAAAATGAAACCCTGTAAGGGAACGAATAGATTTAACTTCTGCGAAACCTAATCAATGTTTCCCAAAAGTTGGGGGGCAAATGATAGGGATAAATAAGTCCTGATTTTATAATTAATGGGCTGCTAGGCCCAATAAAAAGATATATGATACTCAGACCAGAAAGGTTAAGCCTGAAGGACCAGATCAGGCCTGATGGAATAAAAAAGGCCCAAAAGCCCTAATTATTAATTAATTTCGTAATTAATTAATAAGGGAAAAATCAGCAATTGAATAAGGATATAAATCCTTATAGATTAGCCTCAAGGGAACCTAAAAGGATAAGGAATCAGCTTCCTACTTCCTAGGACTCCTAAGTCTATCCTAATTCAGAGGCTTGTCCACCAAGTCTCCTATACCAAGTCCAATTCAAGGACTCCCACATCTATATAAGGGGCCTCACCCCACAAATCAGAACTACATTTTTTGGCTTGATTCTCTAATTCACAGAGATACGTAGGCATCTCGTAAAGGCAGAATTAAGCTACGATACACGAGAGCAGCCATTAAAGGCCTTGAGCTCCCGAATCTTAGTAATAAATACAGCAAATAATAACCTTAGTTTTTTATCCATAACACAAAGGCAACTATCTATGAAGATGATGAGCTAAAACCTGATGATATGGAAGCAGCTGGTCACATACTCCTCCAATTCATGGCTCTATCTTAATCTTTGATGTTGAAGATGAAGTGGCACAGAAGGTCAAGGAACCAATGATGATTCTAGTCGTGGTAGTGATTTTGATGATGGAGATGATGTGGATTTCTCTAAAATAAATGTTGTTTTAGATTCTGATGAAGATTTATGAAGATATTCATGAGAAGGAGAGACAAAAAGCTAATCAATGCAAGGGTAGCTGAAATCACTAAATCTTATAAATGGAATTCTAAATGGAAGGATTATTCCTATCCCAAGCCTCTTCATAATGCTTCCAAGCACTTGTAGACAGCTGAAGCTGCAATCAAGAATCCCTCATTTCTTGCCTATCTTAAAGCTTCTACAATGATGATCAAATTTGTACATTCTACACAAGAGAAAGCTCAGGCTCAGATGGATGCACTAAATGATGCTTTTCATGAAGGAAAATTCAAGAATGACTTTAAAGTACAGAAGCAATTGAACCCCATCATTGCCATATATGACAAAATTAAAGCCAATCAGGCTAGGCTGGAAGCCACTCAATACAAGATGTCTGGGAAATTAGATGAGGTCCAACAATTTATGGAGCTAATTGTCTTTCTCCTGCTTTGTGATGATGCTAAAAAGGGGGAGATATTTCTAAATCTAAATGCAAAGAGTTAAAGACAAAAGCTGATGATAGGGATGATGCCCCGAATGGAGGAAGTAAGGATGGTAAAACACCGGGGAGAGATAAAGGTGGAGATCTAATCTAATTGGATCTAGTGGTGCTTTTAAAACCACTAGCCAATCTAGAAAAGGTGGAGAGAAGGGGAGAAGTGAAAAATAGCCAGTCTTAAAGACTATGCTTATAAAAGAACTGACTACAAATGTGACTACAAATAAACTCAGACAGTCATAAATGCCGATGAAGACCAAACTATTCTAGAGGTAGAAGCTGGTGTTGAGGCAAGTCAGTTTTTACAAACTCTGAAATATAAAGAAAAGAAGACAGCTTTATTCTACAAGGAACCTAAAATTACATCGTATGATTCTGAGGTGTGTAGAAGGATTTTTGAAAAAGAAAATCCTGGAGTTAATCTTGAGCAACTAAGGTTAATGAAAGAAGAATTCAAATCTTTGAGATTAGTAAATATAGATGATATCTCACCATATGTTGATATTCCTGGACAAAGACCAACCAAAGGAGTAGTGATCAAAGAAATCAGCCAAACTGAAGTTGAAAGACCTGTTCTAAGGTCTCAAGCCATTTAAAATGCTGATATGAAATATAAGGGAAAGGAAAAGGTTGGTGAATCCTCAAAGCCTATACTGGAAGATTTAAACTCTTATTCTGACATCTCAACCTCTGACAAAACTCATGTTGAAGACACTCCAGTAAAAGTTGATGAAGTTGCAAGATAAACCTCTGACACTGCTCAAGTTAAGAAAACAGAAATTTATCCAGTCACAACCTCTGATACTACTCATGTTGTTGATAGTACTGCTTAAGGAACAAAAGCTGATCACACAATTCCTGAAATAAACTCAATCTCTGATTCTGAAGGATCAAATGTTGATAAGCCAGAACTTACCTTTGAAGAGAAGAAAAAGCTGCTATGGGGAAGTAAAACACCAACACCAAAGAGCGATTCTTTTTAGACCATTAACAAAATCTACAATGGCAATTCATAATCTAGAATGGATGGCAGAAGATATTGCTTTAGACTTCCAAATGTTGATAACTTCACAGGTAATGCTTTATTTCTAAGGGATCCTGGGAATCTGACAGGGATAGGTGAAAATGTGAAGCTTGAAGATCTACAGAAGATTCTTTCAGTTTAAATAGTGCTTGATTTGTTTAATACAAATAAGTCAAAAGAAAAGATGATGTATTTTCTTGAGTGATAAAAGAGGTTGAAGATCTCATAAGAACAAATGAGAGACAATCCATGGAAGAAGTTGTAATATGTCATAACTTTACTAAAGGTAATCAACTCTACAAATGCTAGGTGGTCTGCTTATTTGAAAGACTTGGTATTCATGAAGCAGAGAGGAATGACTTACGAATCAAAATACTTTCTAAAGTACATTAATGAAAATGGAAATACTATTGATATGCCTAGATGAGGAGCCATAGTGACTACATCGATTAGTATAAAAGTTCTTACTTTTAATCCAAATGGCAAAAAAGTTGGATTTCCAGAGCTGGATGATTTGTCACTTAGCAGATTAAATATTCATGACCTTAGAGTTGCTATCTATCAGATTGATGAATCTATAGAAGACCTCAAGGATATCAAATAGAGAATGGAGATGTATTTGAATGTTCTTGAATAAAATCTACTCACGAAATTCTTTGATAATGCTACTGAATTTACCAAATTTGAATACTGAAGATAAAGTTTAAAACACTAATTATAAGATTATACATTTGTAAGTATTTCTGCATTTAGATAGTTTTGACATCATCAAATAAAGAACTTGTATATATTTTCATGATGTACAAGTTAGGGGAGATTGTTAGATATGATTTGATGATATTAGTATTTACCATTAGAGTTTGCCATGAGAGTATTCCATCAGAGTTTGCTACTGGAAGATATTAGAGTTTATGAAGACTATCAGTATTTGATAGATCAGAGTTTAATATCAGTCTTTGTCTATCAACATCTGTCAAGACTAATTTCTAGGAAGTAATTGATTCTATATAGAAGACTCTGATTTGCAGAGATATGTCGGTGTAGAACTTTACTTATTATAGAAATCAATAGTTGGATATGTATTAGGATTCCTTATTCAGTTGTAACATATCTTCTAGATTGATTGTGTGGTTGTGCAGTATATAAGCACAGGTTAGGTTAACACTATAGGTGTTCGAGTATTGATATATGTTAGTCGCTAAACACGCGCTAATATTACACGCAAGTATACGAGTTCGCAAGTAGTATAAGATATAAATCAAATTCGATCTCACAGAGACTGTATCGGTTAACTATCTAAATTACACACCTAAGCAACAATGTATGGTTATTATTCAATGCTAAGACTATAACAAATTGAGGATGTTTATAACTAAGAATTACACTAACAATTATAACTACGAGAATAAAATAGACTGGATTAATATATGATAAACATGGGATTCTAACTTCATTAAGTACTTCATTCAGTAGCCTTATTATTCTCAACCTTAGCATGCAATGGTGATGGCACTAATCAGATAACACGAAACTGATAAACGCCAACTTTTGTTGCATGAATACCATTATACCAGACATCCACAAAAGAGATAGAAGCTAAATAGGCACCAATTATATTGAGACCCTATATGTCTATAGAATTTGACAACATAACGGTTTAAGCACAAGTTATCTATCTTGATTACATAGGGAAAGTAAGATGGTTAAAATTACATACTAATCATGTATAACAATACATGAACCTATGCTAGCATGACAAGTTCTAAATCCTTAAATTCACTTTCGCTTCATTAAGAATTAACACGCTATTTTATAAGTTCGTGATGCTCATAAGATGAATAAGTACAACCATAACTAGGTTATCATACAATCACCACACACTAAGGCATTAAATAAATCAACTAAAGAAATCCATAAATAAATCCGCTAGAACCCCATGATAACGATTAGCCCATAATCGAACTCATCGCCAACGTGGGTTCCAATGAAAACATGATATAGCAAACGTAGTCTTTATACGAATAAATAAAACCAAAGTACACACAAGAATATAGGTTTAACAAAACAAGAAACAAGCATCCAAATTACAACTCAAAACAAAGATTCACGAGAATAAACTAGATCGTCTTCGCCTTTGTTGAATTGTGCCAAAAGGTCTCTTGCCATCTTCTCCTTCCTTGATATCTTGATTTCATTATAAAAATGACCTAAAGTTATATATATATAGCAGTCCATGCATTCCCAGGAGTCCAGAAATCGAATTATAAAAGAATCAGGATTTTTAATTCCCGACCCAGCACGGCTGCGCGCTTCACCAGCGCGGGCGTGCTGACATTCTGCTCCCTGGCGCGGCCGCTCGCAACATCAGCGCGGGCGCGCCGACCTTCTGCCAAAAAACTTTATTTTCCTTTTCTTTATTCCTTGCAGCTTCGAGCCAGACTTTCAAGCTTTTATTCCAACACCTCCTAAATGTGACGGCCTCAACCCCGGGGTCAAGAGTTGACGTCACCGACAACAATAATAATAATCATAATTCAGTCCAACTCATTAATAATACATAACTACGACCCCTTTACCAACACCTTTTTCCAGGTTTAAGTATGACTTAGGTTACTCAACTAACACAACTCAAATTACCTTACACAATCCTGACCACTAATTTAATGCAGCACCTCACCAGACCTCATCTGGTCTGAACACAACTACCTCAGAGGAGCCTGACTCGAAAGAAGCTGGAACTCTGCCCTGACTACCGTGCAAGAATCTCCTAGGCATCTGCAATACATATAAGATATTCTGCAAGGGTGAGCAATTGCTTGCTCAGCAGCACCACTATATGAATAACAAGTAAAACAATTTAAAGTAAAGTAGTTATAGGAACAGAATTCATAACTTGCCAGAAACATGTAAAACATGTATAAATTGGATATCAAAACTAGCATGCTCTGTAAAACAAAATCAACAATCGTATGCTGTGCAAAAATACCAGAGTTCAATTTTAGCATGCTATTTTTATGTTCAAACCTTTCGTTCCATTACAGGAACCATAAAACCATTGTCCCGTTATGGGGACCCAAAATCATTTGTTCCGATTCTGGAACCTCAATCACTTGTTCCGTTACTGGAACCACAAAATCATTTATCCCGTTACGGGGACCACAAAACTATTTGTTCCGTTACGGGAATCATTTTAACGGACCTCGTACGCCAACTGACCATCCAATATCTGAATTTATTTTTATCCAGTTTCCAAAACCATTTACACCTATCTCTTTTTTTTAAATAATTACAGCACACATTCTAAAAATCCCTTTTTAATTTTTATCACAATCTAGAGATAGGCATTTTCAGAAGTTACTTTTTTTTCCCAAAACATCAGTTAATAAAACATATTTAAATACGGGGAATACGTAACTTAAAACATTCTGTTCCAGTACGTAATTTAAATCAACAACTATTCATATATACTGAACTGTAAAATATTAGTTCAGGGGTACTTTCCTTGCAGAGCTTTACAACTAATATCGATTGACCTTGGACTGACTTGGACGCTCGGCTTTATTGCCTCACTATCAGACTATCCTGGATCCGACTTCAACGTTCAGGTCCTTTGATTGGAACCTCGCTACGCTTGTCGACTGATCACCAGGTTATCTTTATTTCGATATTAATTCCTGAATCCTTCAATTAGAACCTACAGAGTCGAGATACCCTATATTAGACGACCAGGTATGCTTGACATATCCTCGCTAAACCATTTACCCAATGATAACGATTCCCAACTCGTACTTATTCACATTATAATAACACACACAACATTCAGGGTTCACGTTCTTAGAAATCGGGTTGGTGTTTGTTTCCAGAAAATACGTTTACTAATTATTTTACAAAATTAGAGTTATTGGTTTTGGAAAAATAATTTACCACTACATACAATCAGGTTCCGCATAAAATATATGTATATACTTATTTATACTCGCTCGACGTTCCGATAATTACAGGGTATGTCCCGAATTTTCGAATTTAATTTCCGAAAATTCGGGCAGCACCTCCTCTGTTTATCGGCCTACCCGTCGAACAACTCGACGTCAAATCAACAACAAACAACCCACAATGAATGCAAATACAATTCACAACCTCCGATTCAACCCAATCATAACACAACATCCATTCAACCACATCCCAACGACTACACTCCAAATTAGTTTACACAACTATCGACTAACTCATTACAACTGCTAATTAAACTTCCTGAATAAGTAACAAAAATAACTATTCGATTAATCACTAGAAATTTATTCGAATCTTTTCGGAAATAATTCGAATAAATAATAACCACCGAATAATTTCATCACAAAACACTGCAATAATATGAAATTCACAATAGCAATGAGCAGGAAGCCAAAGCACAGGGACGTACAACACAGTACCCACACATATACATACGAACTCATACATATACACATAAATGTACACACGACTGAGCAGCAAGAATCGAGCAAAAACAGTCGTACCAGAAACACAGCGGCGACTCATATGAGAAACAACGACGAAGATGGCAGATGAACAGAATAATAGAGGATGGAGGAGAGAAAGGAGGAATCGAATAGAGAAAACAGAGAAATGGTGAGAGATACCCGAACTTTGAATTGATTTTACCATAGATTTTCCATCCACTTCAATCTACAGTGATATGGTTGATAAAACTTGATTCTACGTGTCACGAGCTTCGATTCGACTACTTGCACGCCAAAATCGGAGTTCCATAACACCTTTGAATCGCAGTTTAATTGTGAAGAACACGAAGAACACTTGCTACTTTCTATGGAGAATTATGAAATTTTACTGGTGAAATGATTATATGCGCGAAATAAAACTACAGAAAGGGCTATTTATAGAGGAATTTTTGAGAATATTCCTTGAATATGCTTTGGAATATTCCTTGAATATACTTTTGGATAGAATATTCCTTGAATATGCTTTGGAATATTCCTTGAATATACTTTTGGATAGAATATTCCCTTAATATACTTTGGAATATTCCTTGAATATACTTTTGGATAGAATATTCCCTGAATATACTTTGGAATATTCCTTGAATATACTTTGTACGAAGATAATATTATCGAAAAGGGTTATCGTATCAAAAATTTCGCGCCGGGCCACACACGGGTCAAACTGTAATTCGGATCAAAAAAGTCAAAACACGGAAAATGTCCGGAATTACCAGATTAGGTTAGGAAGGAGGTTTCGGAAGAGTTTCGGGTTGTAAAAACGCAAAAACGGTTGAGGTTGGACGATTCCCGACTTTAGAAAATGATTTTGTAATTATTCAGAAAATAATTAATAAATTCAAAAATAAATATAAAATCATATAACACTCCAAAAATTACCATAAAAATACTTTAATTTTCTATATTTTATTCTGTACATAATAAAATTAACATACTTATACTTTACCATATATAAACATCCACATAACAACATCAATCATCAGACAATTCACCAAAAATCACAATGTAATTACATAATAATTATTTATAAAAAAAAATTACACAAATAATCCTCGAACACCAATAATCACATATGATTAATAACAAAATTATATCCGGCTGACTGAACCCATACACATATTTTATTTATTTAACTACTTAATAATTACACATTTAAATAATAAAAACATACGAGTCGTTATATCCTTCCCCCCTTAACAAGATTTTGTCATCAGAATCTGATCTAACCAAACAAGTGGGGATATTTGTCAAGCATTTCTGACTCTAACTTCCAGGTAGTCTTTTCGACTCAAGGATTTATTCAAGCATACTCATTAGGAATATAAACTCATTCCTAAGGTCTCGCTCTTAATGATCGAGGATTTGGATCGGTCATTCCACGCATAATAAATTTGGATAAGAGCCTATTGACTCCTAATCAATGACTTGGTTTGCATTAGAAACACATCGCCTTAACATTGACACGTGGAATACATTATATATATATTGCAACTGCGATGAAAACACCAACTCATAGACACATTTACCTATTTTTGTTTATACCTCTAACGGTTCAATACATTTAGGACTCTACTCGTCCCTTCTATTTGACCAACTTCTTTCAAGGTAAAACTTTTGCCTGTACCACGATCCTAATTCTATATATTCACATTCTTTCGATGCAAATCCGCTTTCTTTCTTTATCTATCCCGAGTTGTTTCAACTCTCTTCCGAATCAACAACACTACACTCTTGAGGTACTGAACTAGCTCATAACTTAATATTATGTCTACTCCCACTTTCTCTCAATAGAGTGAGGACCCACGCTTATGTCCATACCAGGCTTCACAAAGTAGCATTCTCTTACTAACATGATAACTATTAGCATAGAAAACTCAATTCATAGTAGGTGATTACTTCAGTTTCCTGTATAAACCCAACACATATATACTCTCAACATATCTCATATCTTCTTAACGTCCTCTCAGTTTGACCCTTCATCTAAAAATGATAGCTGGTACTCACTTTCAACTTAGTTCCCAAACATTCGAACACCTCTTACTCATTCTCATCCGTCTAGGCTAGAAAGTAATTTTATATATCCATTTTGTATCACCTTTCGGTATTCGAACTCCAACTTTTACTCTTGTCAATTTCCTCAAAATCTTAATCACGTTCAATTCTTTTCTTCTACTCAGGGCATCTATTACTACACCGGCTTTGCCTAAATGGTTGTTAATAGGATAATCAGAATTGTTTGTAAGTCTCAGCCAAAATCCATACTTGAAAACTTAATATATATTTGCTTCCCTTATAATCTTCGTAGGGAAATCCTAGGTCGTTCTACACAGACTTCCTTAATCTTTGAATAGCTGGGGATGTTATCAATAAATACAATTTGCTTATCCAAGTACTCTTTATACACTATGTTCCTTAAATCCTTATAGACAATTGATACACTTGTTACTCCACATAATATCACCAGAACTTGTAATGCTCATAACTCATTCTAATCACAATCTCTGATATATTCTCAGGATGGATCTTAAGTCAATCCCCGAGAACTAGCACACTCCTTGAATTAAGTCATATACGTAATTAATTCTTATTAGGGTTACTCATTCTTATTTGACATTTTGATAAATTCCCGATAATCAATGCATAACTTCATAATTCCATTCCCTTTTCTCCAACAACATCTTTAGCTTATTTCTCCTTTTTCTCGCATGATTGAAAGAACTTCTTATATTGCTTCTGCACCTAGAAACTTACCTTACTATTGGCTTCGGTACACTTACATAATCGGTCTTAAGATTACCGCTTACTTGCACGAGGTTGAAAACTTTCTCCATTTCTTTTAACCAGGCTCCAGCAGTTACTCGATTATGTTCACTTTTAAACTCAGAAGGATTACCATTCTGAAAAGATTTGAAATAAACACTTGGGTTCACTCCTTGTTGTTGCTGCTGCAACAGTAGTTACCGCTGCTGAACTTGTTAGATTAACCACAACTGTTGTCGCTACTACTGATGCAACAAATCTGGAATTTCATTTATAGTTGGACCCTCTGCAAAACTACTATTATTTTCTTAGACTGGGTAGCTTTATTGGGTGGAAATTTTCCGAAATATATAAATGAATTTATTCAAAACATAACAAAAGGTTTAACAAAATATATCACCGTTTAAATGGTGCACCTATATTAGGAAAATACTGCCCAATAAAATACCCATGTCCTTAACATCGGGGTCCACTTACAAAGAAATCTAGATTAATAGTACTAGCAATCATAGCAACAATGACAGTAGCAGAATCAATAACATTTCAGGAAAACTAAAATACAAGGGAATAAGCACTGCCGCACGATTCCTCAATATAACAACAACCGACTAACTTTCCGCCACTACTCAATTACCACACCAAATTTAATATAACACAAGACTTGACTGGCTATATCACTCACCTTTTCTCCAGGGATGATTTCTTATCACCCTCAAGTGGTTCATCAATCACTGAATTACCTTTCCCAAGGCTATAACTCCATCCTTAGATCCTGAACTCTCACGGTTACCATTACTCTTAAATAACACCCTGATATAAGGTTCTCCTTCTTCCTGACAGTTACTCTGACTTGCTTTCAATAACGAGGACCATCTAATCACAGAAAATCATTATTATAGAATATCAAAGGAAATTTCAAACTCAAGGGAATCAAATAAGAAGAAACTGTGAAGAAGATGTAGGTATGACTGAGAGCAACCATACAAGTACATTAGATGGCCAGTCTTATTACTTCATAGTTCACAACACATACTTCGGTGGCGTCCCACCAGACCCTTTTGCCACACAAACAAACGGTCAACTCATATGCATTGTCTGCCCCAATCACCCGAAAAATCACCGAGGAAAGAAACAATGCTCAGATAAGAAGTTCACAAATAAAAAAGAAAGAATCTGATTTGTACAAATTTCAACAGAACCCTAAGTAGCTTACTTCGGGTTCACGACTTTCTCACAAGAAAGATAAGCAACTTATGGAATAGGAAACAATTACTCTGGAAATAAAATACATTTCAAGGAAGAAAAAGAAGGGTTCAAAGATATTACCTCCCGTTCTGATCCACATTTACTATAAGATGTGGCCGTCATAGTAGTTACCGACTATTATCATACTATTCGAACTCACGAAGGTCACACAATCGGGCCAATAACATTCCTTGATATAGAAAAAGTAATATTTAAGAATAATGCTGGCGTCTTCTCAGCTGAAACAACAAGGGCCCACTCAACACTGAATCCTCGCAATCAGACTCGTTTTTTCGAGGGAAAAACTAGAAATCTCTATCGAACATTACTAATAATACATATGCGAAGGAAACATACTCTAGGTTAGGACAGTTCCAGTCAATCCTCAATAAACGTCAGGGTTACGTCTCCGAAACCCTTAACTAAACTTATAAACTCGCTCCTCTGATTGAGTTGCTGACTCACATCTACACATGAACCTTCTTGCACTCTTTTAACTCTACTCTTAACCTAAATCAGGGACTCAAACCTGTAGCTCTGATACCAACTGTGACGGCCTCAACCCCGGGGTCAGGAGTTGACGTCACCAACAACAATAATAATAATCATAATTCGGTCCAACTCATTAATAATACATAACTACGACCCCTTTACCAAGACCTTTTTCCAGGTTTAAGTATGACTTAGGTTACTCAACTAACACAACTCAAATTACCTTACACAATCCTGACCACTAATTTATTGCAGCAACTCACCAGACCTCATCTGGTCTGAACACAACTACCTCAGAGGAGCCTGACTCGAAAGGAGCTGGAACTCTGCCCTGACTACCGTGCAAGAATCTCCTAGGAATCTGCAATACATATAAGATATTCTACAAGGGTGAGCAATTGCTTGCTCAGCAGCACCACTATATGAATAACGAGTAAAACAGTTTAAAGTAAAGCAGTTATGGGAACAGAATTCATAACCTTCCAGAAACATATAAAACATGTATAAACTGGATATCAAAACTAGCATGCTCTGTAAAACAAAATCAACAATCGTGTGCTGTGCAAAAATACCAGAGTTCAATTTTAGCATGCTATTTTTATTTTTAAACCTTTCGTTCCATTACAGGAACCATAAAACCATTGTCCCGTTATGGGGACCCAAAATCATTTGTTCCGATTCTGGAACCTCAATCACTTGTTCCGTTACTGGAACAACAAAATCATTTATCCCGTTACGGGGACCACAAAACTATTTGTTCCGTTACGGGAACCATTAAACCAAAATCAGATATAAAAGAGGATGAATTCTAGAGACAGCTGATCAGTCTATCCCACCATAAATTTCGTTTCGGAACTCAGAGACTAGCTAGGTCTCTGTCATGCTAGACTAAGCGGCCTACCAGTGCACGCATCCGACTTAGCCTCTTACGCAACCATGCTGGGCCGTTACCTAATAACAGACCTCTTACGCCAACTGACCATCCAATATCTGATTTATTTTTATCTAGTTTCCAAAACCATTTACACCTATCTCTTTTTTTTAAATAATTACATCACACATTCTAAAAATCCCTTTTTAATTTTTATCACAATCTAGAGATAGGCATTTTCAGAAGTTACTTTTTTTTTTCCAAAACATCAGTTAATAAAACATATTTAAGTACGGGGAATACGTAACTTAAAACATTCTGTTCCAGTACGTAATTTAAATCAACAACTATTCATATATACTGAACTGTAAAAGATTAGTTCAGGGGTACTTGCCTTGCAGAGCTTTACAACTAATACTGATTGACCTTGGACAAATTAGAGTTATTGGTTTTGGAAAAATAATTTACCACTACATACAATCAGGTTCCGCACAAAATATATGTATATACTTATTTATACTCGCTCGACATTCCGATAATTACAGACATTCCGATAATTACAGGGTATGTCCCGAATTTTCGAATTTAATTTCCGAAAATTCGGGCAGCACCTCCTCTGTTTATCGGCCTACTCGTCGAACAACTCGACGTCAAATCAACAACAAACAACCCACAATTAATGCAAATACAATTCACAACCTCCGATTCAACCCAATCATAACACAACATCCATTCAACCACATCCCAACGACTACACTCCAAATTAGTTTACACAATTATCGACTAACTCATTACAACTGCTAATTAAACTTCCTGAATAAGTAACAAAAATAACTATTCGATTAATCACTAGAAATTCATTCGAATCTTTTCGGAAATAATTCAAATAAATAATAACCACCGAATAATTTTATCACAAATCACTGCAATAATCTGAAATTCACAATAGCAATGAGCAGGAAGCCAAAGCACAGGGACGTACAACACAGTACCCACACATATACATACGAACTCATACATATACACATAAATGTAAACACGACTGAGCAGCAAGAATCGAGCAAAAACAGTCGTACCAGAAACACAGCGGCGACTCACATGAGAAACAACGATGAAGATGGCAGATGAACAGAATAATAGAGGATGGAGGAGAGAAAGGAGGAATCGAATAGAGAAAACAGAGAAATGGTGAGAGTTACCCGAGCTTTGAATTGATTTTACCATAGATCTTCCATCCACTTCAATCTACAGTGATATGGTTGATAAAACTTGATTCTACGTGTCGCGAGCTTCGATTCGACTACTTGCACGCCAAAATCGGAGTTCAATAACACCTTTGAATCGCAGTTTAATTGTGAAGAACACGAAGAACACTTGCTACTTTCTCTGGAGAATTATGAAATTTTACTGGTGAAATGATTATATGCGCGAAATAAAACTACATAAAGGGCTATTTATAGAGGAATTTTTGAGAATATTCCTTGAATATGCTTTGGAATATTCCTTGAATATACTTTTGGATAGAATATTCCGTGAATATGCTTTGGAATATTCCTGAATATACTTTTGGATAGAATATTCCCTGAATATACTTTGGAATATTCCTTGAATATACTTTTGGATAGAATATTCCCTGAATATACTTTAGAATATTCCTTGAATATACTTTTGGATAGAATATTCCCTAAATATACTTTGGAATATTCCTTGAATATACTTTGTACGAAGATAATGTTATCGAAAAGGGTTATCGTATCGAAAATTTCGCGTCGGGCCACACACGGGTCAAACCGTAATCCGGATCAAAAAAGTCAAAACACGGAAAATGTCCGGAATTACCAGATTAGGTTGGGAAGGAGGTTTCGGAAGAGTTTCGGGTTGTAAAGATGCAAAAACGATTGAGGTTGGACGATTCCCGGCTTTAGAAAATGATTTTGTAATTATTCATAAAATAATTAATAAATTTAAAAATCAATATAAAATCATATAACACTCCAAAAATTACCATAAAAATTCCTTAATTTTCTATATTTTATTCTGTACATAATAAAATTAACATACTTATACTTTACCATATATAAACATCCACATAACAACATCAATCATCAGACAATTCAGCAAAAATCACAATGTAATTACATACTAATTATTTATAAAAAAAATTACACAAATAATCCTCGAACACCAATAATCACATATGATTAATAACAAAATTATATCCAGCTGACTGAACCTATACATATATTTTATTTATTTAACTACTTAATAATTACACATTTAAATAATAAAAGCATACGAGTCGTTATACTAAACACCATATTAGCATCAAAATAATGCTAATTCACCTGATTCAAGAAGTAAAGCCTGAAATACAAAAACACTAGAAAACACGTTAAAACACAAATAACTTGAGTACAAATACACCAACTCAAAGCTTATTAGAGCATAAATAACTGTCATAAATGCCACTTAACACACCCCCAAACTTGAATCGATGCTTGTCCTCAATCATAAACAGACTCATAGAACAAGAAATAAAAATGCATGAATGCAACTAATATGAATGCAATGATCCCCAAAGAATAATAAAGCCAATAAACAAGAAACACCTTAGAAAATGCAATTATTCGCATAAAGATCCATCAAATATCACAAATCAATCTACACACCAGAGACGTGCGTGTGTGCAAATGCTTTCAGATACACTATTGCCACTAGAACGACAACCATAACTCACTACTTATCAAAATAATCGCAAGTTTATAAACAGAATAAAAAGTAGACTCAAAATAACTTATAACACTTCAATTCTTATATCGGAGTTAATCATGGATTCATGCTTTTATTCAAATCAACAAAACACATATGCTTATTTGATCGTGCAATGAGTGAGGTCCACAAAAGACTTATACAATAGCACCCATGTAGCGTGCGTTAGGTTAGCGGATCCCAGATTATAAAGCCTTAGGTAACTAGGCACAAAGTCCCCTAAGAACTTAATAACTCGAGTACTAAAGAAGCCACTCGTGATCAATTACACACTCCTTTTTTTCTTTTTTTCTTTTTTCTCTCTTTTTTTCTTTTCTTTTTTTTCTTTTTCAACAATTTCTGAATGAGTGTGTTTCGCTCCATCTCATTCAACCCTAGACTACTCATAAAAATATGAGCCGACTACTAGCCATTTGACACCTAGCCACACAACTAGCAATGAAATCCAATTTCCTCCAGTTTTTAAATATCCATGTCTTTTATTATTAAGAGAATATCCTAAATTCTAAATATAAACAAGTGATTAAACCTCGACAAACCAACAAATCATGATTATGATCTAGCACTCTAGCAACCTATAAGACTTAGTGAAATACAAGTGTCTCTAGCATGCAAATTAATCCAATAAGACTCAACATCACTAAATACGACATCAGTACACTAGCATCAATATCACCAATTAATCGGAAAAATTATCTTAGGGAATCATAATATAATGCAAATGCATGAAACTACATGAACAAATCATCATAAAAACTACCAAAAATTAATAAAATAAAATAAACTACATGGAAAAATATATGCAACTATATGAACTAAACTATCATGTACATAAAACTATATGAGACTCACAAGAATATATTCCTTCAACTACTACCCCCAAACTTAAAACATTTGTTATCCTCAGTGAAGGTAATAGTAAGGAATCAGGCATACCTACTCAGAATCAAAATCCCCACCCTCAACGGGTGGAGTGTCAGGTGTGTCCGGAGGTGGATACACAGAATCCTCACCAAAGACTGGCCACTGGATGTCAACTCCCGTAGCTTTAAATGCAGTCCCAAGTGTCTGGGTGAGATCACGTGCAAACTGACTTTTAATGTCATGCATCGCATCCATCCTCCTCGCAAGATGCCTATACTGCATCAAACTCAAACCAGCTCCTCTATCTGCTCCTGTTGCCTCATCCTGCTGCTGCTGCGATGAACCAGCCTCCTCTCTATAATGAGCCCTCCAAGCTGCTCGCCGGGCATGCTAAGAACCTCCTGCTGTAGCTGCCTCCATAGGCACACCACCTGGCAGATGAGCATAAGAGTAACCAAGCCCTTTAGGATCGGGCTTCCCTTCATACCACCCAACCATGCTTTGCAGCATAGAACTGTTAATAGGAGCACTGTGAAGCTGCAGCTGCTCATGTGCTGGCCAATGAACACCAACTGCCACGCACAACTTCGTCACAACAGATGCATACGGAATAGCACCTGTAGTACTTCCCCTCAAAAATCTCAAGATCCCTTGATAGATCACCATCCCCAAATCAATGTAATCGCCCTGCAGTATACCCCAAAGCAGACGAGCACGCTCCACAGTAATCTCATGCACATGCGAAGATGGCATGATGTTAGCACAAATAAACGAGTTCAATGCCCGTGTAAACCTGTTCATGCATGAAGCAGGGAATGTAGAGTAATCAGTAGTGCCCCTCTTGAACTTCCAATGAGTATCAGACACACAAAGAGTAGCAACAATCAGATCCAAATCAAAGTCCTTCGGCATCTTATCGCTCCATATGTCCTGACCCACCTTCCTCGCAGGTTGCTCAATCACCCTCCTGATATCCTCTGTACTATACTCAACCGTCAGCCCTCTCACCACCGTGAAACCATTCTTCTCCACCTTGGCGTTGGCATAAAACTCTCGCACAACACTCATGGGCACAACAGCGGGAGCCTCACAAAAAGGTACCCAGTCTATCTCCAAAATCATCTCCAACATCTTACCATCCTTCCCGGATTACAGAAATCTTGTCTCCTTAGCAATAGGCTTCGAGAGAAGCCTCGTATACTCCTCCTCAGCCTCAGGTGTGGCAAACCTAGGCCTCACACCACCAGCAGATGATGAATCGGTGGTGTTGCTTCCAACTTGAGTTCTCTGTCTTTTGGGTGCCATCGGATTGAAAAAGAGTGAATAAAAGCTTAAGTGTTTAGAGAGAATATGTGTTTAAGAGTTTGAGAATTGGTGGAGAGAAGTTGTGTATAAGTGTATGTATTTATAGGTGGAGGGGTGTGAATTTGATAAGGAATAGAAGTGGGATTGATTACGGGAATCATGGAAATAATGGAATTGATTAGGAGAGGGAATTATGGGGTATGGAAGAGTAAAAATTGGTTTTGAATTGATTTTGGAATTAAAATCTCGATTTTACCTTATAAACTACCGCCTTATTTTTTTTCTGAACAGGGACCGGCACGGCCGCGCGTTGAGACAGCGCGGGCGCGCTCTACTTCTGGAAAACCAGCACGGCCGCGCGCTGTGGTAGCGCGGGCGTGCTCTGCTACTGAAAAAATGGCATGGCCGCGCGCTAGAACAACGCGGGCGCGCCCAGCTTCTGTACTTGGCCCTGAATTTTTTTCTTCTTCTGATTTTTTTTTGTTTTTCTCCTTTCTTCTTGCTTCCTCTACCTACTAATATACAACATACTTGGGTTGCCTCCCATGAAGCGCTTCTTTTATGTCGCTAGCTCAACATAGAACCTTGAGATCAAGTGGACAATAAAACGGCACTAACCACCTCGCGGTTTTCCGTATCACCATAAAAAATGCTTCAACCGTTGACCATTAACCTTGAATGCTTGGCCCGGATCATTCTCAAAAATTTCCACCGCTCCATGTGGAAACACAGTTTTGATTATAAAAGGACCTGACCATCTTGACTTCAACTTTCCTGGAATAAGACGGAGACGCAAGTTAAATAAAAGCACTTATTGCCCCGACACAAATTTCTTGAGCATTAGACCCTGATCGTGCCACCTCTTGACTTTCTCCTTGTACATTTTGTTATTCTCATAAGCTTGAAGTTGAAATTCGTCGAGTTCATTCAACTGAAGCATCATTTTCTTTCCAGCCGCATCCAAGTCTAGATTCAATTTCTTTAAATCCCAATATACTTTATGTTCGAGCTCCACCGGCATATGACACACCTTACCATAAACCAACTGAAACAACGACATTCCTCATGGAGTCTTAAATGTTGTTCTATAAGCCCAAACAGCTTCATCAAGCTTCAAAGACCAATCCTTCCTTGATGGACACACTACTTTCTCTAAAATGTGCTTGATTACTCTGTTGGATACCTCAGCTTGACCATTCGTTTGGGGATGATAAGCCGTAGCAATGCGTTGATTCACATTATATCTTTTCATGATAGCAGTGAACTTGTGATTGCAAAAATGCGACCCCTCATCACTGATTATGACTCTTGGAGTTCCAAACCTTGTGAATATCTGCTTGTGAAGAAAATTAAGCACCACTTTCGCATCATTTGTTGGCAATGCCTTAACTTCAACCCATTTCGACACATAATCAACTGCCAACAGGATATATTGATTGTTGCAAGATAAGACAAATGGCCCCATAAAATCAATTCCCAAAATATCGAAGACCTCAACCTCAAGAAGCACGTTAATAGGCATCTCATCCCTCTTGGACATATTACCCACACGTTGACATCGATCACATTTCAAAATGAACTGATAAGCATCTTTAAACAAAGTCGGCCAAAAGAAACCTACTTGAAGAACATGAGTTATTGTCTTTTCTCCACCAAAATGCCCTCCATACGCCGTTGAGTGGCAATCTCGTAAGATCCCCCCCCCCCCGTTTTGCTGTAGGGAATACATCTCCTGATGATTTGGTCAGCTCCTTGGCGAAAAAGAAACGGCTCATCCCACATATACCACCTCACTTCATGTAGAAACTTCTTCCTTTGGGCATAAGATAAGTCGGGAGGCATGATGTTACTTACAAGGTAGTTCACAATGTTTGCAAACCACGGTTCTTCTTCTTGCACTCCAAACAGCTGCTTGTCGGGAAAAGACTCATTTATCAAGGTCTTATCCAATGAAGTAACATTAGGATTCTCTAATCGCGAGAGATGATCAGCAACTTGATTCTCAATTCATTTTATGTCCTTGATCTCTAGTTCAAATTCTTAGAGAAAAAGAACCCATCGAATCAATCTAGGCTTTGAGTCCTTCTTCGAGACAAGATATCGAATTGCAGCGTGATCAGTGAAAACTGTCACCTTAGTCCCAAGTAGATAAGATCGAAATTTCTCAAAACCATAGACAATAGCCAAAAGTTCTTTCTCCATAGTAGTATAAATTAATTGGGCGCCATTCAAGGTCTTACTAGCAAAGTAGACCACATGAAATATGTTTTCTTTCTCTGCCCAAGAACTGCTCCAACTGTATAATCACTTGCATCACACATCATCTCAAAAGGTTCATTCCAATCGGGTGCAGTTATGACCAGTGCCGTAATTAGACTCTTTTTCAATGTTCCAAACGTTGCAAGGAACTCGTCATCAAACTTAAAGGGACATCTTTCTCTAGTAAATTGCACAATGGCTTTGAAATTTTCGAGAAGTCTTTGATGAAACGCCTATAGAAACCCACGTGACCAAGAAAATTGCAAATTCCCTTGACAAAAATGGGAGGTGGAAGATTCTCAATAACCCCCACCTTGGCCTTATCCACCTCAAGACCCTTATTAGAAACCTTGTGCCCGAGAATTATGCCTTGATGCACCATAAAGTGACATTTCTCCCAATTGAGAACCAGATTCGTCTCGACGCACCTCTTGAGGACGTGTCCAAGATTTTGCAAGCATTCATCAAAAGAATCACCAAAGACTGAGAAGTCGTCCATGAACACTTCCATATTCTATCCAATCATGTCAGAAAAATGGCAATCATACAGCGCTGAAATGTGGCTGGTGCACCACACAGATCGAAAGAAACTCGTCTAAAGGAGAATATACCCAGAAGACAATAGTACCCATGACCAGCCAACCTGTCAAGCATCTGATCAATGAAGGGCAAGAGAAAGTGATCCTTCCTAGTGGCCTTATTTAGCTTCCTGTAGTCCATACAAACTCTCCACCCCGTGACTGTTCTTGTAGGAATAAGCTCATTCTTCTCATTTGCTACCACAGTGATACCACCTTTCTTTGGTACACATTGGACCGGGCTTACCCATGAACTGTCAGAGATAGGATAAATTATCCCTGCATCTAGCCACTTTAGAATTTCCTTCTTCACTACTTCCTTCATATTTGGATTCAGTCTTCTTTGCTGCTCGAATGTAGGCTTACTACCTTCTTCTAGCAGAATTTTATGCATGCAATAAGAAGGGTTGATTCCCTTGATATCTGCTATAGTCCATCCAATTGCTGATTTAAACTCCCTCAAAATTCTCAAAAGGATTTCCTTATCACTACCTGAAAGTTCAGATGCAATAATAACAGGCAGAGTAGATGCATCACCTAAAAAAGCATACCTCAAATGATCAGGTAAAGGCTTAAGCTCAAGAGTAGGAGCTTCCTCAATAGAAGGCTTGAGGCGTTTAGGAGCTTTGTTCAATTCCTCTATTCCAAGAGATTCAAAAGGCATTTCAATCTTCCTTTTCCAGGGAGAAGCATTCAAATATTACAATTACTCATCTCCTTCATCATCTTCGCTGTCTGAATTTCCCAACAAGGCGTTTTCTAAGGCATCAAACCTTAGCAATTGATCAAGTTCTGATGTGACCACCGAGTCGACCAACTCAACTTTTAAGCACTCCTCATTATCAGTAGGAAATTTCATAGCATTGAACATATTTAAAGTCACATCCTGATCCAACACTCGCATTGTAAGCTCACCCTTCTGCACATCAATCAAGGTTCGACCAGTTGCCAAGAAGGCCTTCCCCATATTATGGGAATCTTCTTATCCTCCTTGAAATCAAGATTGACAAAATCAGCAGGGAAGATGAGTTTATCCACCTTGACCAAGACATCCTCCATAATACCTCTCGGATACGTAATAGAACGGTCGGCCAACTACAAGGTCATATAAGTTGGTTTGGGATCAGGTAAGTCCATTTGCTTGAAGATTGACAAAGGCAAAAGATTGATGCTAGCTCCCAAGTCACATAAGCATCTATCAAAAGATATTTTCCCAATAGTACATGGAATAGTAAAGCTTCCTGGATCTTTAAGCTTTGGAGGCAACTTCTGTTGTAGCACAACACTGCATTCCTCAATGAGAGCGATAGTCTCTAAGTCATCTAGCTTCACTTTCTGAGAGAGAATACCTTTCATATACTTTGCATAACTAGGCATCTGCTCAAGAGACTCAGTGAAAGGTATGTTGATGTGAAGTTTCTTGAACACCTCTAGAAACTTCTCGAATTGCTTGTCCAGTTTTTTTTTTCTGCAGCCTCTTAGGAAAAGGCGGTGGAGGATAGATCTGTTTCTCCCCTATATTACCCTCAGGCAGAGTGTGTTCAACAGTAGTCTTCCTTGGTTCCACTTCTTCATCCTGCTGCTCTACTTTTTTCTCAGCTCCAGTTTTTTCAGCCAACTCTTGAGTTTGTTCGGGATTAGCAACCTTCCCAGACCTCAAAGTGATTGCCTTTACCTGCTCTTTAGCTTCCTTCTTTCCTGGAACTTCAGTGTCACTGGGTAGTGTACCAGGTTGACGATTTAGGAAGGCATTGGCAATTTGCCCAATTTGATTTTCCAATGTCTTGATAGAAACTGCTTGGCTCTTGCACATAAGATTCAACTCCTCCAATTCAGATTTTTCATTAGCTTGCTGCAGTTGGAATTATTGTTTTGGTGCATATTGCGGTTGTTAAAAACTAGGGGTTGTACTGCTTAGCTGAATACTAATGATAAGGCTATTGAACCGCCTTCTGAGCATTGCTCTAACTGAAATTAGGATGATTGCGGTTGTTTGGATGATAGGTGGCTGGTACAGGTTGCTGCGATCACTGGAAGTTGCTCACGAACTGAGCTGATTCATTAGAAATTGCGAACTGATCAGTTTCATGGGCACCAGCACAAAGCTCACAAATACTAGTGATTTGATTAACTCCATAATTAGCCAAAGTGTCCACCTTCATTGTCAAAGCTTTAAGTTGGGTAGCGATAGCAATTGCTGCATCCAACTCCAGAATTCCTGCAACTTTTCCCTGAGTCAATCTCTGGGAAGGATTTTGGTACTCATTAGCAGCCATCAGTTCAATAAGTTCATAAGCTTCATCACAACTCTTAGCCCACAAGGCTCCTTCTGATGCTGCATCAAGCATGGGCCTAGAAGTAGGACCCAATCCATTGTAGAAATAGTTGATAATCATCCAATCAGGCATGCCATGGTGTGGGCACTTCCTTAGCATCTCCTTATATCAATCCCAAGCCTCAAACAGAGATTCTCCAGTTTGCTGCGCAAACTGGGTAAGAGCATTCATGATTGCTGTTATCTTCGCCATGGGGAAGAATTTAGTGAGAAACTTTTGAGCAAGTTCTTCCCAAGTTTCGATAGAACCTGCTGGTAGAGAATGTAACCAACACTTAGCGTTGTCCCTCAGAGATAATGGAAAGAATCATAGCTTGATAGCATCTTCAATCACACCATTGAACTTAAAAGTATCACAGATCTCGATAAAATCCCTGATGTGCATGTTGGGGTCTTCGATAGGAGAACCCCCAAACTGTACTGAGTTCTGTATCACCTGGATCGTGCTTGACTTGATCTCAAAAGTGTTAGTCGTGATGTCTAATCGAATGATGCTGGACTAATGTCATTAATCTTAGGCTTAGAATAGTCCATCAAAGCCTTCAGATTTCCTGCTTGATCACCCATAGCTACTGTGGCGCCCTCCAAACCCGAGTCAGAAGTTTGGGGTCCACACACACACACCATATTTATAACCTGCTTATAACAATAATAAAGATAATAATAATATGCAGTGACCCTACTTACCAACTACCATGGACCAGAACAGGTTAAAGTATGCACACAAGCCACACACACACTTATATTACAAACGACCAAATCCCAGCTATTCAAACTTACAACTGAATATTAAATATTATTACAAACTTTACAAACTTAAACTATCCCAAAAGCTGTCAGCTAGCTTAGCTTGATCAACCTGGACCCCTAGCTCTCGCACTGGATTGGGGATTCTCGCTACCATCAGGTTCCTTCTTAACCGAAAAAGAACATAAACAACATCGCACAAATGAGCTAACTATCTCAGCAAGTCACATTGACAAGGATTAGAATAATGATCATCAAGTGAAAAGAGTTAAGGTATCAAGTGAACAATGATTAATGATTTAGAATTGGATATTATGTTTTCATTTTTAAAAACCAAGGTTAGGCTGCTGATCAGTCACGTACTAACCCCGAGCAAGGAACACAGCTCTGCTCTAATTACTGGATCCAAGGCACACATTGGCCTAACTTGACCACCAATCTGGTCTGACCACGAATCTGGTCCACAATTTTATAAAATAATCCAATTCTAACATAATATAAGAATAAACAATGTAAAGCAATAAACAAAGTCATAAGCAACATAGGATGTCGAATAATGAGATGGTTTCAATCTTCACCAAGGAACAATATGGCAATTTCAAAGAATGGCTATCAGGTAATGAAAGAATTGGATAAAAAGGAATCAAAGTTTCAAGGTTATAAGGATTTGGTCTTTCAAAGCATAAGGTACAATGGTTTGAATATGTAAGCAATTTGATTCAGTGGTTGTATTTAGTTTGTATGTATTTGCGGAGTAGTATCGTATATCTATGGATTGTATCCGGGTATTCAACAATCAATGGTTCAGAAAGAATAAGGTTTATGGTTCAAAGATCAATAACTGGAATCAAGGTTTAGGGTTCAGTGCTTCAAAGCACTTGCAATATAAAACATAACTATCAATAATCTACAATAGATCTCGAGAAAGTTCAGAACACTTGCCTGATATTAGCTTGCTATACTTAACCAGTTTCCAATCACAATCTCTTACTCCTCGACTATCTGCTTCCCTTTCCTAAGCATTTCCTCTTCTGCTCACATATAATAAGTATCTATCAATACTCAACTCATATAATTCTATTCGGTATACACTTCTACCTACCCTTCGTTTTACCCAAATCCGACTAACGGATTGAAAGTCATGCTAAAAACAAGTAAACATTGAACATATAGACTGATAGTCAACCAAACAAGTCACATATAGCACATAGCACGTCAAACAATCAATGAAATTTCATTTATAAGGAAATCTCGGGTCTTGAACAGTCTTTCGTGGCATTTAATATGATTTTTAAAATATTTTTCGGAGTCAAAACGGGTCGTTGGGTCAATTTTAAAGCAATAGACAGGGTTTGATTGGCTAAATCTGGCTTCAAATAATTTTATAATAATTATCGAGCCTTGAAAATAATTTAAAATAATATTTTAAAGCTCAAAACTATTTTTTGGAGTTTTTAAATCATTTATAAATAATTAAATCTAATTAAATAATTAATTAAAATCAATTAATAATTAATTAAATCAATTAATTTATGAATTAATTGACCAATTAATCAATTAATTATTAACTAAAATTAATTAACTAATTAATTCTGATTTATTTTTGAATTAAAAATAATTTTTGGAAATTAAAATAATATTTTTTTTGGAATTTTCAGTAATTAAAAATGAATTTTTATAATTAAAAAATAAGAAATATAATTTTTAAATAATTTATAAACATGAATCCCTTATTTGCAAAATTTATAAACTACAGGGACCAAACTGCATCGTTCTTAAAAGTATGGATACTAAACTGTAATTTTCCCAAGGTTCACCGGAAAACACCTATGTCTCGCCGGAGAAGACGATCCAGGGATGCTCAGGCCACCATCACCTCTAGATCACATCTACACAACACCAGGAACACAACCATGCCATCAATTCATTCAAATAATTCCTAAGTTGGCCTGAAATTGGCCGAGAAGGTCGCCGGTTTCCGGCGAGCTCGACGTAAACTTCAAATGACAACTCCCTCCTCTACAAACCTCGTCGATTTGCAAGACTTATACAAATCGATTGCAAATTTCATAAGGAACACAACCCACCCCTCTAGAACATCTATCTATCCCGAAATAAGAAACCCCCAAATTCAATTAAAAACATTCAAACGAATTATAAACCCTAATTTCAAAATTCGAAAATTAAACTCAATTTTGAACATGTTATTGAACTCCAAATCAGTCATATGACATATCAAAATCATTAGGAAAACAAGATCTACAACATGTAAGCATCAAATCATTTAAACAATCATCCGTACAAAAGTTCATATTTTTAATCAAAATAATTCGAAATTAATAAAAATTATAGAAAAATAACCTTTGATTTTGCAGTTCTGAAACTTGTATAATCTGATAGTACTCTTGAAACCCTTCGATTTGGTTACTCGAGCTTTCCAAACAAAGATCAATAACACCTCCGATTTGCAGTTTGATTCTTGAAAGGTTATATGAATATATGTATTTTCTCTGTAAAATTATATAATTACTGTTTGCAAATGATTTTTGGTACGAAATGAAATACGGTAAAGGCTATTTATAATTACGGAAAATTAGTATCCCATTGGATCATTCTGGATATAAAATAGTACGCTTATTTATAAAAACAGATCCAAACGGTAACGGTTTTCGAGATAATTATCCAAATCTGTACAATTTGTACTGCGGTCTTGGTTTCAGTGCCTGGTTTCTCGTATTACGAGGTGATAATTATAATCGTTTAATAAAAAGATCCCGTTTATCAAAAATACGAGTTTTATTGATTTACCGAAATGAATTTTGCATCGAAAATATTGCGCCGGGACCCGCACAGGACAAACCATACGCTGGATCGAAAAAGTCGAAACATGGAAAATGCTTAAGATATTGCAATTAGGTTAGGAAGGAGTTTTCGGAAGAGTTTTGGGTTATAAAAACGTAAAAACGGGTGAAGTCGGCTGGTTCCCGATTAAATTAAATAGTTTATAAATACTCGGAAAAAGAATTTATAAAATCCATAAGTTTCCTATAAAATCATAAATCAACATAAAAATAAATAGGAAGATATGACAATTATCTATATTTTATTTTGGACATATAAAATTAAAATACTCAATTTATATTATTTTTAAACATCCAAACACATATACCATTTAACAAATAATTCGCAGAATAAATACTGAACATGCATAATATTTATTTATTAGCAAAAATAATTACACGATATATCTCAGATATTACATCCTTCCCCCTTAAAAGGATTCTGTCCTCGGAATCTCCTAAGAAAACAAATGAGGGTACTTTTCTCTCATATCACTTTCTAACTCCCAGGTTGACTCTTCAACCTTTGGGTTTCTCCACAGTACTCTTACTAACTTTACCACTTTATTTCTTAACACTTTCTCTCTTTCTTCTAGAATCTCTATCGGACTCTCTACATACGACAAATCTGCTTGAAGCTCTATTGGTTCGTATTCGATTACATGCCTGGAGTCTAGATTATACTTCTTAAGCATCGATACGTGAAAAACATTGTGAATGTGCTCCATGTGCGGGGGTAATGCCAACTCGTAAGCTACTTTGCCAACACGCTTTAGAATTTCAAAAGGTCCAACATATCTAGGGCTCATTTTTCCTTTCTTCCCAAATCTTGTCAATCCTTTCCACGGCGATACTTTCAGTAATACCAGATTTCCTTATTCGAATTCTATATCTTTCCTTGATTGATCTGTATACTTCTTTTGACGGTCTTGTGTTGCTATCAATCTCATCTGGATAACTTCAACAACTTCCTTCGCCTGTTGCACCAATTCAGGTCCAAGTATTTTGCGTTCTCCTACTTTGTCCCAATATACGGGAGATCGACATTTGCGTCCATAGAGAGCTTCATAAGGTGGCATCCCAATATTGGCATGATAACTATTGTTTTAAGCAAATTCTACCAACGGTAAATGCTCATCCCAACTTCCTTTGAAATCAATGGCACAAACACGCAACATGTCTTCGATTGTCTGGATTGTTCTTTCACTCTGGCCGTCCGTCTGTGGATGGTAAGCCGTACTCATGTTTAATCTCGTTCCCAAACATTCTTGAAAACTCTTCCAAAATCTTGAATTAAATCTCGGATCTCGATCGGATACGATAGACACAGGAACTCTATGACGAACTATGATTTCTTTCAGGTACAAATGGACTAACTTATCTAGTGAAAATCTTTCATTTATAGGCAGAAAATGAGCTGATTTAGTAAGTCTGTCCACTATAACCCAAATGGCATCATGATTAGCTTTCGTCCTTGGTAATCCAACTATGAAATCCATGGAAATATGCTCCCACTTCCACTCTAGAATCTCTAATGGCTGTAACAATCCACTTAGTCTCTGATGCTCTACTTTAACTCTCTGACATGTATAACATCTGCTAAACCATTCTGCAATCTCCCTCTTCATATCTGGCCATCAATAATTTTCCTTTAAATCTCTGTACATCTTGGTACTCCCTAGATGGATTGAATACCTTGAATTATGAGCTTCCTGTAAAATTTCATTCTTCAACTCCATTACTGGTGGAATCCAAATTCTAGAAGAAAACCTAAGAATACCTTGATCGTCCTTTTGCGTGCATAATTCCTCACCTACCAAACGATTAATGTCCTGATCCATTACCTCTTCTTGACACTTCTTTATATTCCCTAATAACTCCGGCTGGAAAGTCATACTATACATTTTTGCTTCATCAGGCTTGCAAACTCTAATCTCCAATTCCAGTTTCTGAAATTCCTTATATATCTCTTCGGGTACTGATAACACATTCAACTTTTTTTTCTGACTTATCGCGTCTGCCACAACGTTTGCTTTACCGGGATGATAGTTAATTGTGCAGTCGTAATCCTTAATCAACTCTAACCATCTTCTCTGTCTCATATTAAGCTCCTTCTATGTGAATATGTACTTCAATCTTTTGTGATCCGTATAAATCTCACATTTTTCTCCATATAAATAATGTCTCCAAATCTTCAAAGCGAATACTATAGCTACTAGCTCCAAATCATGAGTAGGATATTTTTGTTCGTGTGGTTTCAATTGCCTTGACGCATACGCAATAACCTTATCATGCTGCATCAGAACGCATCTGAGTCCTTTATGAGAAGCATCGCTATAGATTACAAATTTTCCTTGATCGTCTGGAAGTGACAAAATAGGTACCATGATTAATCTTCGCTTTAATTCCTGAAAACTTTCTTCACATTTATCATTCCATATAAACTTTTCATTCTTCCATGTAAGCGTTGTCAATGGTGTTGCAATCCTTGCGAAATTTTGAACGAATCATCGATAATATCCCGCTAGTCCCAATAAACTTCTCACCTCTGTTGGTGTTCTCGGTCTTTCCCAATTTGTAATTGCTTCAATCTTTGCTGGGTCCACTTTGATCCCTTCATTACTGACTATGTGTCGTAAGAACTGGACTTCTTGTAACAAAAACTCACACTTTGAGAATTTGGCATATAACTTCTTTTTCCTTAAAATCTCCAAAGATGTTCTCAAATGTTCTGCATGATCCTCTTCTGTCTTTGAATAAATCAAAATATCATCTATAAACACAATAATGAACTTGTCAAGATATTCGTTGAAAATTCTGTTCATCAGGTCCATGAATGCTGCTGGGGCATTGGTCAATCCAAATGACATCACTAAGAATTTATAGTGTTCGTACCTCGTTCTGAAAGTTGTCTTTGGTATATCCTCTGGCTTGATCTTTAGTTGGTGATATACCGATCTCAAATCAATCTTGGAGAAGTACTTGGCTCCTTTTAATTGGTCGAACAAATCATCAATCCTGGGCAACAGATACTTGTTCTTGATTGTAAGCTTGTTAAGCTCTCGATAGTCGATACACAGTCTCATGCTCCCATCCTTCTTTTTAACAAATAGTACTGGTGCACCCCACGGGGATACACTGGGTCTGATTACTCCTTTCTCTAACAACTCTTGCAATTGCTTTGCTAGTTCCTTCATCTCAACGGGTGCCATTATGTACGGGGCCTTGGATACTGGTTCCGTTCGAGGTGCTAAGTCGATCGCAAACTCAATTTCTCTATCTGGAGGAAGTCCTGGTAACTCATCAGGAAATACGTCTGGAAATTCATTGACTACTGGAATATCTTCATGTTTTGCGGGCTCCTGACTTCATATCAATCATATATGCAACAAAATGCTCGCATCCTTGTCGTAGTAACCTTTTAGCTTGGATCAGCGTTAAGAACTTCTTTGCTTGTTTCTGGCCCTTAAACATTACTATCCTTTCGTCTGGCGTCTTCACCATTACCTTCTTATTTCGACAATCTATCTGGGCATCGTGCTTAGATAACCAATCCATTCCTAAGATAACTTCAAACTCTCCTAACTTAAATGGTATCAAATCCACACAAAACTTATTACCAGAAATCTCAATCTCACAATTCCCACAAACTTGATTAACAGATACACATTCTTGATTTGCTAATTCCACAGTCATTATTTCATTTAAATACTTAGTTAGATAATTTAATTTACTAACAAAATCTTGAGAAATAAACGATCGATTTGCTCCCGAATTTATTAACACTTTAGCGCATAAAGAATTCACATTAAGAGTACCTGCCACGACATCAGTATCCTGGATACTGTCCTTCATAGACATATCAAAAACTCTAGCCCTTGGAGTCTCATTTACTGCTGGAGTAGATCCCATTATCCTCAATACATTACTGACTGGGGCTGGTGTCTTGTAATCCCTGGCTATATGTCCTGGCTTCCCACATTTAAAGCATGTAAATCCAATAGCTGGAACCTTAACCGCTGGATTCCGGATAGGCTGATCCTTGTTTACTGACTCTCTCACTGGCTGATTGCGGCACTCCCTCGAATAGTGCCCTTTCTGATTACACTTGAAACAAACTACATTCAATTTATTTCAAACTCCTCCGTGTTTCTTCCCACATACTTGACAATCTGGAAGAGTTAGTCTCAACTGATTCAACTGATTCACATTGACTGGACAGTTGTCCTGGCCTCCGTCGCCTGCATTTTGCTTCTTAAAATTAAAATTTCTCCCTGACTGATACTTGCCCTTCTTAAAGTTTAGAAACTTTCCTGGTTGTGAATGTCCTTCATTCCCTTCAAACCTCCTCTTCTTACTTTCCTTCTCTTTCTGTGACATCTCGCTCTCTATTTCTGCAATCATGGCCTTCTGTACAACTCCTACATAGGTATTCAATTCAAATATGGCTACCTTCCCTCTAATCCATGACTTCAGACCTTGTTGGAATCTCTTGGCCTTCTTCCTATCAGTATCTACATATGATGGCACATACCTCGACAACTCTTCAAACTTACTTTCATAATCAGCTATCGACATATTTCCTTGCTTTAACTCTAAAAACTTCAGCTCCATCTGATCCTGAACAAACTAGGGAAAATAATTTTCTAAAAACAATTATTTGAACCTCTCCCAAGTAATAACATCAGTACCTTCCAATGTCTTCACAGTCTCCCACCAATAGGTGGCCTCATTCTTCAAATAAATACTTGCAAACTCCATCTTCTGTTCTTCCTTCACTTTAAATAAAGCAAACTACTTCTCTATTTCCTTTAGCCAAACATTCTCTTCAATCGGATCTAAGGAACCCTTGAATTCTGGTGGGTTTACTGCCTGAAAAGTTTTGAAAGTTACCTGGGGATTGGTTTGTCTTTGTTGCTGTTGAGTCAGGTGAACTGTTTGTTGAGCCAAGATTTGAAGAATATGGGCTATTGCTGGGTCTATGGGTCCTGGGTTTGCATTCTGGTTGGTATCATCTTAGTTGTTATTGTTGTTGTTGGTTTCTTCATTCTGGGTGTTGGTGCTGGTATTTCTTCTGGGAGACATTTTCTGTAAAGAATCAAACAACTTATTTAGCCTTTAAATCAAATCCTTTGCATAAAAGAAAAGTTTTGTAAAACATAAATATCTCTTTTTAAAAACAGTTGTAACAGTTGAACTAAGTAAATTGCATGCTTCTTTACAGAATATAAATAGTTAAGGGATAGGGTATATGGTATATGGTATCACAGGGGGTATAACTGGTGCAATAAATAAGGTAAAGTAAAACAGGTGCAGTAAAGTAAATGACAATGCTGGAAAGGAAAAGGTACTGATATATATATATATAGATCAAAAGTTTTAGGTAGTACAAGCGTTAAAACGCTTCGGAGGTTACTCACTAGTCAGCATATCTAGTCTATAAATACAACCCAAAAGTCTACTGATACATACTACACACTATTGTACATACTAAACAACCATAACAACACTGATCAGCATCTCCATCTCTGGATCTAACTCCAAGGAAACTCTGGTCCGCCTAACCTCTCAAGATCCTCCATCACCTCACTAGCCCATCCCATAAATACATCAGGGCCTCGGCCAGGTAATGTAGCTCCATGTAGCCTAGCCTCAAGAATCCTGCGTGTCACATGGATCTCCTCTCGAAGCTCCCTCACACCACGATTAACATATGTAGTCCTGATGATATGTTGCAGCTCTCGGATCTATTCTAACAAGGAATACACTCCAATAGAAGAGCCACATACCGGTAATAAGGAACAGGATACAATGTAGACTGGAATGGGGCACCCGCAACTGAATGCCCAGTGGAATCTGAATCAGCTGGTGGGGGTCCCCTGATAGGTGGCCTCATGCCTGGGGGTGGAATAGCCTGTAGTGGCACGGGCTGTAACACAGGTGGAGGTAAAATAGCCAACGCTGGTGGAACAGCAGGATGTGAATCTGAAGATGGTCCTCCAATCTGAAGGTGGAGGTAAACCCTATAATATTTGACATGTTTTAATATAAGAATCTCGAACCACGACACTAATCATACTAATACCTGTTATACCGTCGTACTCAACCTCTTGACGTTCTATCTTTCTATTTCTTACTTCTAATCCTAACCCTCTACCCATTCCCGTCAATCTAGGCTTGTGTCAGTGACTTATAACCTGTAGCTCTGATACCAAACCCGTGGCACCCTCCAAACCCGGGTCAGAAGTTTGGGGTCACACACACACACACCTTATTTATAACGTGCTTATAACAATAATAAAGATAATAATAATATGCAATGACCCTACTTACCAACTACCACGGACCGCAACAGGTTAAAGTATGCACACAAGCCACACATACACTTATATTACGAACACCCAAATCCCAACTATTGAAACTTACAACTGAATATTAAATATTATTACAAACTTTACAAACTTAAACTATCTCAAAAGCTGTCAGCTAGCTTAGCTTGATCAACCTGGACCCCTAGCTCTCGCACTGGATTGGGGATTCTCGCTACGAGTAGGTTAATTCTTAACTGGAAAAGAACATAAATAACATCGCACAAATGAGCTAACTAGCTCAACAAGTCACATTGACAAGATTGAGAATAATGATCATCAAGTGAAAAGAGTTAAGATATCAAGTGAACAATGATTAATGATTTAGAATTGGATATTATGTTTTCATTTTTAAAAACCAAGGTAAGCCTGCTGATCAGTCACGCACTAACCCCGAGCAAGGCACACAGCTCTGCTCTAATTACTGGATCCAAGGCACACATTGGCCTAACTTGACCACCAATTTGGTCTGACCACGAATCTTGTCCACAATTTTATAAAACAATCCAATTCTAATATAATAATAGAATAAACAATATAAAGCAATAAACAAAGTCATAAGCAACATATGATGTCCAATAATGAGATGGTTTCAATCTTCACCAAGGAACAATATGGAAATTTTAAAGAATGGCTGTCAGGTAATGAAAGAATTGGATAACAAAGGAATCAAAGTTTCAAGGTTATAAGGATTTGGTCTTTCAAAGCATAAGGTACAATGGTTTGAATATGTAAGCAATTTGATTCAGTGGTTGGTATTTATTTTGTGTGTATTTGTGGAGTAGTATCGTATATCTGTGGTTTGCATTCGGGTATTCAACAATCAATGGTTCAGAAAGAATAAGGTTTACGGTTCAAAGATCAATAACTGGAATCAAGTTTTAGGGTTCAGTGCTTCAAAGCACTTGCAATATAAAACAGAACTATCAATAATCTACAATATATCTCGAGAAAGTTCAGAACACTTGCCTGATATTAGCTTGCTATACTTTACCAATTTCCAATCACAATCTCTTACTCTTCGACTATCTGCTTCCCTTTCCTAAGCCTTGCCTCTTCTGCTCACATATCATAAGTATCAATCAATACTCAACTCATATAATTCTATTCGGGATACACTTCTATCTACCCTTCGTTTTACCCAAATCCGACTAACGGATTGAAAGTCATGCTAAAAACAAGTAAACACTGAACATATAGACTGACAGTCAAACAAACAAGTCACATATAGCATATAGCACGTCAAACAATCAATGAAATTTCATTTATAAGGATATCTCGGGTCTTGAACAGTCTTTCGAGTATTTAATATGATTTTTAAAACATTTTTCGGAGTCAAAACGGGTCGTTGGGTCAATTTTAAAGCAATAGACAGGGTTCAGTTGGCCAAATCTGGCTTCAAAATAATTTTATAATAATTATCGAGTCTTGAAAATAATTTAAAATAATATTTTAAAGGTTAAAACTATTTTTCGGAATTTTTAAATCATTTATAAATAATTAAATCTAATTAAATAATTAATTAAAATCAATTAATAATTAATTAAATCAATTAATCAATTAATTTTCGAATTAATTGACCAATTAATCAATTAATTATTAACTAAAATTAATTAACTAATTAATTCAAATTTATTTTTGAATTAAAAATAATTTTTGGAATTAAAATAATAATTTTTTTAGAATTTTCAGTAATTAAAAATGAATTTTTATAATTAAAATAAATAAGAAATATAATTTTTAAATAATTTATAAACATGAATCCCTTATTTGCAAAATTTACAAACTACAGGGACCAAACTGCATCGTTCTTAAAAGTATGGGTACTAAATTGTAATTTTCACATGGTTCGCCGGAAAACACCCCTGTCACACCGGAGAAGACGATCCAGGGATGCTCAGGCCACCACCACCTCCAGATCACATCTACACAACACCAGGAAAACAACCATGCCATCAATTCATTCAAATAATCCCTGAGTTGGCCGGCAATTGGTCGAGAAGTTCGCCGGTTTCCGGCGAGCTTAACGTAAACTTCAAATGACAACTCCCTCCTCTACAGACCTCGTCGATTTTTATACAAATCGATTGCAAATTTCATAAGGAACACAACCCACCCCTCTAGAACATTTATCTATCCCGAAATAAGAAACCCCCAAATTGAATCAAGAACATTCAAACGAATTATAAACCCTAATTTCAAAATTCAAAAATCAAACTCAATTTTGACCATGTTTTTGAAGTCCAAATTAGTCATATGACATATCAAAATCATCAGGAAAACAAGCTCTACAACATGCAAGCATCAAATCATTCAAACAATCATCCGTACAAAAATTCATATTTTTAATCAAAATAATTCGAAATTAATAAAAATTATAGAAAAATAACCTTTGATTCTGCAGTTCTGAAACTTGTATAATCTGGTAGTACTCTTCAAACCCTTCGATTTGGTTACTCGAGCTTTCCAAACAAAGATCAATAACACCTCCGGTTTGCAGTTTGATTCTTGAAAGGTTATTTGAATATATGTATTTTCTCTGTAAAATTATATAATTACTGTTTGCAAATGATATTCAGTACGAAATAAAATACGGTAAAGGCTATTTATAATTACGAAAAATTAGTATCCCGTTGGATCATTCCGGATATAAAATAGTACGCTTATTTATAAAAACAGATCCAAACGGTACCGGTTTTCGATATAATTATCCAAATCTGTACAATTTGTACTGCGGTCATGGTCTCAGCGCCTGGTTACACGTATTACGAGGTGATAATTATAATAACTTAATAAAAAGATCCCTTTTAAAAAAAATACGAGTTTTATTGATTTACCGAAACGATTTTTGTATCGAAAATATTGCGTCGGGACCCGCACAGGACAAACCGTACGCCGGATCGAAAAAGTCGAAACATGGAAAATTCTCGAAATATTGCAATTAGGTTATGAAGGAGTTTTCGGAAGAGTTTCGGGTTATATAAACATAAAAACGGGTGAAGTCGGCTGGTTCCCTATTAAATTAAATAGTTTATAAATACTCGGAAAAAGAATTTATAAAATCCATAAATTTCCTATAAAATCATAAATCAATATAAAAATAAATAGGAAGATATGACAATTATCTATATTTTATTTTGGACATATAAAAATTAAAATACATAATTTATATTATTTTAAAACATCCAAACACATATACCACTTAACAAATAATTCATAGAATAAATACTAAACATGCATAATATTTATTTATTAGCAAAAATAATTACACGATATATCCCAGATATTACAGCTACTACAATTGGCTCTTCAACTTTCTCTTCTTCTTCTACCATCTTTTCTTCCTCCGAAACTTCCCTACGAATTACCACAAGTTCTTCCTCGGCTTTATCCAGTGTTCTCTTACGAGTACGCGAACGCGTATGCATACACCCTCTCTAGATAACGTGAACAAGACAAGGAACAAATAAGTAACAATGTCCGAGTCAATGAAATTTAACGACCACTGAAGGAAAGCACATAAACTAGTAATTAACACTGCAGTCCCCGGCAGCGGCGTCAAAAACTTGTTAGTCGCTAAACACGCGCTAATATTACACACAAGTATACGAGTTCGCAAGTAGTATAAGATAAAAATCAAATTTGATCCCACAGAGACTGTATTGGTTAACTATCTAAATTACACACCTAAGCAACAATGTACGGTTATTATTCAATGCTAAGACTATAACAAATTGAGGATGTTTATAACTAAGAATTACGCTAACAATTATAACTACGAGAATAAATTAGACTGGATTAATATATATGACAAACATGGGATTCAAACTTTATTAAGTACTTCATTCAATAGCCTCATTATTCTCAACCTTAGCATGCAATGGTGATGACACTAATCAGATAACACGAAACTGATAAACGCCAACTTTTGTTGCACGAATACCATTCTACCAGACATCCACAAAAGAGATAGAAGCTAAATAGGCACCAATTATATTGAGACCCTATATGTCTATAGAATTTGACAACATAACTGTTTAAGCACAAGTTATCTATCTTGATTATATAGGGCAAGTAAGATGGTTAAAATTACCTACTAATCATGCATAACAATACATGAACCTTTGCTAGCATGGCAAATTCTAAATCCTTAAATTCACTTTCACTTCATTAAGAATTAACACTTTATCTTATAAGTTCGCGACGCTCATAAGACGAATAAGCACAACCATAACTAGGTTATCATACAATCACCACACACTAAGGCATTAAATAAATCAACTAAAGAAATCCATAAATAAATCCACTAGAAACCCATGATAACGATTAGCACATAATCGAACTCATCGCCAACGTGGGTTCCAATGAAAACATGATATAGCAAACGTAGTCTTTATATGAATAAATAAAACAAAAGTACACACAAGAATATAGGTTCAACAAAACAAGAAACAAGCATCCAAATTACAACTCAAAACAAAGATTCACGAGAATACACTAGATCGTCTTCGCCTTTGTTGAATTGTGCCAAAAGGTCTCTTGCCATCTTCTCCTTCCTTGATATCTTGATTTTATTATAAAAATGACCTAATGTTATATATATATAGCATTCCATGCATTCCCAGGAGTCCAGAAATCGATTTATAAAAGAATCATGATTTTTAATTCCCAACCCATCGCGACCGCGCGGTTCACCAGCGCAGGCGCGCTGACATTTTGCTCCCTGGCGTGGCCGCGCGCAACTTCAGCACGGGCACGCCGACCTTCTGCCAAAAAGATTTATTTTCCTTTTATTTATTCCTTGCAGCTTTGAGCCATACTTTCAAGCTTTTATTCCAACACCTCCTAAACACCATATTAGCATCAAAACAATGTTAATTCACCTAATTCAAGAAATAAAGCCTGAAATGCAAAAACACTAGAAAACACGTTAAAACATAAATAACTTGAGTACAAATACACCAACTCAAAGCTTATTAGAGCATAAATAAGTGTCATAAATGCCACTAAACAATATATTATTCACATAACCTAGCAGCTCTTAAGGACATTTGTTCTTCCTTTAAGAGAATATTGTAATAAGTTTTTATTCATTAATATAAAAAATCTTCATTCTGTTGAGTTCTTTAATTCAATTTGATTGTTTAACTATATTCGCCCCCACACTACAGTTGGTTTATTTCCTAACGTACCAACCCAGCTATTAACATGAACCCGGGTTGAAAGCATACTTAGAAAGTTATTTCTAAGGAAAAAAAGCAAAAGCCAAACCGGGTTGAACTATGAACCCGGGTCCGAGCAACCGAAGTACACTTAGAATATTTTCTAAAGCAAAAAAGCAAAACCAACCTGTCTATACACATGAAATTGGGTTAGAAGTAAAAGTTACAGTTAGAATATTTTCTAAGGCAAAAAAGCAAAACAAACCGGGATAAACACATGAACCCGGGTTGGAAGCAAACATTATACTTAGAATATTCTCTAAGGCAAAAAGCAAAACCAACCCGGCTATACGCATGAACCCAGGTTGGAAGCAAACATTTATAGTTAGAATATTTTCCAAGGCAAAAAAACAAGTATTTTATGCCCGGATATATAAAGATAATAACTTAATCAGAGAAACCGAGGGACAAATATAAAGCAACAATCCATATTGGAGACCAATCTGGTTAAGGTCAAATATTACAAATCATCCAAAATAGTCAAAGTAAGTAGAAATAGATAATTACAAGGGCATAACCCCAACAGCTTTTGAAAGCTTTTCAACACCTAGAGGAAGCTGGGACTGGGACCATCGTAAGGATCTTGCTTACCCTTACCCTATTCGATAGCCGTCTTCGCGGAAAGAAACTCTTGAATAAAGCTTTGCCAGGTGGCCCCGGGGTCCGTCATCACATGCCTCTCGGTAATTACCCAAGCCCTCTGCACATCGAGAGCCCTAGTGTTAGCAACTACAAGGCCATACTCCTCAGTCCCTTTATACTCGGCTATGATGGCAGCCTTATCAAGATCCTTTTTGTCAGCAACCTCAACCTTGAGATTTTCAAGTTCTTTTTCCAGCTTGTCAGCATGATCCTTCTTGAATTTAACATGTTCCTTTATCCCAGATTCAACAGCCTTAAACGACTCCAGGGCCTCATCAAGCTCATCCTTAAGATCATCGTCCCGGGCTTTCTCTCTGTTAGTTCTTTTATTAGCATACCTTACCTCCTTAAAGGCAATGTCCGATAAAATAGCTATAGCACCCCCATCTAGGAGAAAATAACAAAAAAGAAGATATACAAGTTAAAGGAAATCAAAAATATGAACCCGAACCCCCCATCGAAATAAAAGTTTCACATACTTGGCCCCAGTGCCCAGTAACCTTCTTAAAAGCAACAGGCATCATGTACCCCTCCATTTCATCCCAATCCTCATCAGCAGGAATGTCGGACATGAAATTTGCAAGACCAACTAGGGTCTGGATACCAACCTTAATCGGCTCCCCGTCCTTACCCTTTCCTTCAGAATCATAGATAACTTTCTCAATAGTAACAGTTTTGCCTTTGGGTGGCTTAGACCCAATGCTCTTCTTCTTCTTCTTTTTCTTCTTCTTACGGGGAGGCTGCTCCTTATCATCCGGGATATCCTTAATCATAGGATCGTTTTCTAAGTACTCAGTACCTGTGTTCATAACATTCTGCGGTGTAGAAGATTCAGCACATCCTTCAACATTGGCTGACCCAAAGCCGGCAACACCTGCAACACTCTTAGTCTTGAAAGCCAACCCGAGGGTGATAAATGCTGCAACATAAGAAGATGAAGACGTAACTTGAGTGAAGTCCAGATTGTAGTGAGGTAAACCTGAAAGGTAAACAAAAACCAAGTCAAAATAATAACAGAGAAAACAAAGCCGGGTAAGACAAAAATAAAATACACACTCACATCCAAACTTAAACAATGTCTTATGATTCAGAAAAGTGTCCCGGGTCAG
Source organism: Apium graveolens (assembly GCF_009905375.1). Lineage (NCBI taxonomy): Eukaryota > Viridiplantae > Streptophyta > Magnoliopsida > Apiales > Apiaceae > Apium > Apium graveolens. The sequence goes on along the minus strand of NC_133649.1, from coordinate 103,380,754 downwards.
CTGATACCCGAGACATCCACATAAATTTCTAACTTGACTGGGGGCTTTACCATCAAGGAAAGCCAGGTGGAACTTGGTGACAATACCCTCCATTATAAAGTAAGGAAGATACACTAAGTCAATCCCTTTCATCAATATAATTTCCCTATTTTAATGCTTTAATGAAGAATGATTCATGACCAGCTTCAAAATATCTGGGCCATAACCACACTCAACAACCCGGAACCTAATTTCATAGAAGGGCCTCTGACTCGATTCAACCAAATAAAAAAAACTGGTGGAACAACTTTAGAGTTGGATGATACCCGGATTTGTTGCAGCAAGTAAGGAACCAGGTAATGGACTTGATGTTATTGGAGGTTATCTTCCTTGGACAGATCTTATAAACATGTTTGTAGAGATGCTTCACAAACATATGGCAATGAAGGTTCCACCCGGATCTCAAGTGCTCCATCCAAACCGGGATAAAACCATCAGCTAGCCGATGATAAATCCGTTCATGTGGGGCCGACCATCTCCATTCAACATCTGGGATCTGGTGAAATAAAGCCCAGACAGCTTAGTCCATCTCAGCCAGGTCAGCCTCAAGAAATGTGTCCTTTAATGCATAGTGGTCTTTACTTATAGTTATCCCGGTGAAGGCTCTCTCCAACACAGCTTCATCATATACCCCGGGGTAGCTGTCGAACTATTTCTCATATTTTAAGGCACAAAAATATACTGCATTGTTGACATCTCAGGATTTGATCACAAAATGATACTTGATGTTCACCCAGTAACCATCCGGAGTAAAAGTAATAGATCTATTCGGGAGCTCCTTTACCGGGAGCCTACTAATAACTTCATTCAATGTGGCATCCGACTTACCCATCTCTACCCGGGATATATTTCTCTCTGACGAATCTGGATTGCTCTCTTCAGTAGAAGGACCCGGGTAGCAAGTCAGATATCTTTTGTCACGAGCCATGGTCCGGACCGTATAAGTATCAAGATTAATGTGAGTTATTCTGGATTCCTACAAATTTAATATCTCTACTAAGTGGTCCGGACCCGGCACGTTATGTCAGTTCTCTTATAACCCGACAATCCGGACCGAAAATGCAAGTCTAACCTGGCTATACATCGTTAATCCGGGCTAGAATTATCATGATTAAGCTATTTCTACCAATCAAAAGGAAAATCCAAGGTAAAAAAGTAATCAACCCATACACGGGTATGACCCTTATGTTAGTGTTTGTGCCCTAGAGACAACACTATTATGTTTATATTATGAAACATTTGGATTATTAATTATGATTCCATGGATTATTCTTTAGTAAATTATTATATCTTTATTTTATGTGATAAAAGGTTAGATTAATAAATGTCATTGAAATATGATATGTAAATTTATATCTCTAAGTACGTGACTTAGAAATGAGATTATGAGAATAATATAGATACTGCTAAAGGACCCTAGTCAAGTATTATTGTTAAGGGACGATATTAAATATGTTGAGACTAGTGTGTTTGTTGAATGATGATCACATCTCATTGATCATAGGTATGGTGATACTAATAGTCAAAACACAAGCACATGTATTAAATGCATGGTGTTGAACTGACCTGTTGTGAAATACTACATGTTTAAAGTGTCATAAGTTAATCTCACAGTGATAATGATGTATTGGTCCTTTGACATAAAATCATTATATTTCTATACGAGAATTAATATACTTTGATACTATTGAAAGTTATCCTTGACCGGGTAATAATAAAAGTAGACATTGGGTATATTATGAATCGTATGAGAAATATGAATGATCTAGATGAGATTTAGCCCTCCTATATTAAATGAGTGATATTATTGGCCTCTTGATTGAGTAAGACTATAAAATGCATAACCGTGCTGAAATACTGATTTGTTTAATAGTTTACTTTTTGATCAAGGAAAGAAGGATTAAATGTTATCAGAGGATGACACAATGCCTGCCTCGAGTTTGATCTATAATATAAGGCTAAAAGGATTAAGGTTTAATTGAATCACCAATTATTATTATTACTTGGGGAGCAATGATGTATTACTAGATGCCACTCATTATTTATAATTTTATTATTAAAAAATAAAATTATTGCCAACGTAATAATAACCTAAAGGGTCACACACATAGAACGTTTAAAACGGGGTGTTATTTAAATTATGAATTTAAATATTTTATTTTTTTAGTTCAAATTTAATTATTAAATTAATTAAGTGAGACTTGATTTATTGTATATATGTTAGAATTCAAATTTAATAATAATATAAATCCAAAATCAAAATGGGTCCTTTTAAAAGCCCATTATGATTAGGGTTAGGCCTGAATCCCCTCTCTCCCTATATTCATTAAGATGTATATTTTTAGGGTATAGTTGAAATATCACGTTTTTGATAAAACCCTAGCAGCTCTACATCTTAAAGAGGCAAGAGAGAGAGAGAGAGAAAAAAAAAATTGGCACCCAAATTGGCTAGTACCGGCCCCAGAGATCGTTGGAAGATCGAACGTTCGTGTGGATACCTTGGAGAGCAGATCTTCAAACTCAGGGATGCTGTGTTGGTTAATCAAGATCAGAATATTCATCACAATAAGAAGGAAAACTTTATTAAGGTAAATATCAATTCTCTATAATTATCCGGTCATTGTACATAGATCCTACTGTAGGGATTCAAAATTTTTATTTTTCTGTTGCGTTTTATTTCTCGAATAACCGAAATGGTATCAGAGTTATGTGTATAATGGGATGATTTGGTTATGTGTTTTGACAGTTTTTCAATATATTAAGCATGAATCGGATCTGCCATGTTTGTATATGATACCGTTTATGTGTGAGATTTAATATGCATGTTGTTATGTTGATTTATGATCGAATTGTTATATAGAGTTTTCTGTGTATTCACGTGATGTATAAGCATATGATGATACTAGCACGTTATATTTTTCCATGACTGATCAGTATGCGATTTGTTGATTATGCATGATGTCTGGTTTATACATTGAGATATAAATTGTTGGTCAGATGGTGTATTGACATGATCTGTGTCACGGGGTATATTCAGTATGTATATAATAAATGCTTCTGAAACTGCGTATGATGCAGTGGAGGCAGAGACAGGTTCAGATACATTTTATAGTTCTGAAATTGAGATTCCTGTACAAGACTAATCTTCTGCCCCCGGACCCCAGATACGATCTGCAGCTCGACCCCAGCCTGGGGATGCCGCCCAGGATCCCGCTCGGAGGCTGCCGCCCCCGGACCCCGCTCGGGGGCTACCGCCCCGGACCCCCGCTATATTTTGTTTTTCTCAAGTTCTTTATTTGTTTACTTGAGCATGGTGATGGTTATGTCCTTAAGACCTTTAGATTAAAGTTTATGGTTTTCATTTTCATTTTATAAATATGACTTGCATGTAGTTTTCATTATTCTTGTAATTATTTAACCTCGAATGTAACTCGAGTTTTCTTATGTAAGTACATTAGTATAGGTTGTTTTAATGTAATGTACTTCAAGGATGCATGATCCAAGAGGAGAAGCAACAATCGAGACAAGAAGAATGAAGACTTTTAATTGTAATTGTATTTATATTATTCACCATAGATTGACCTTGATCATTTCATTAGCTTGAAAGGATCACATAGGATAAAGGCCATAACCAAGAACATTTACATACCGCACTTTGCATATTGATGTATGAATGTATGTATAGAATAGGTAATGATACATGCTTTAATTAGATTAATCATGCATGAATGTATGTATTAGATATATCACCCATGCCATGCCAGCTAAACAAGATAATATCTGTAACGACTCAAGATTTTAAATTTTACAAATGATTATGAGATTCTCGTGTTTATAAAACACGGAATGAAATACGAATCTTCTTTATTTCCGACATGGGGCGATTTTGTCAACAACGGGTTTATTGAACTTGTAAGGCTGTAGGTTTTAAGCGAGACCCATGTCACTCCTCCACTACCTGGAAATCAAACCATTGACGAGTATTGATTTGAAGTATTTTATTCAAGGAAAAATTGGGAATCTCTTTATGATGGAATCATGATCATTATGATACTAACAATACCCTAATGTTTATATTAAGTAGTTTAGATGCCTTCCAATATCTCCAACGTGTTAACCCCTAGATCGATAAGGAGTGGGTTTGCCAGAGCGAAGTACTCCCATCTATCGTAGGACAGCGTGTTAAACTATATGATACCTTATTAAACCTTTGGGTTTGACTTAACTAAGTTACCACAATAGGATTGTGAACTTAGAGGCATAGATTTTGGTGAGATTTATTGGATAAATAAGAATAAATGTTGTTCCACTAAACTATCCAAGAGTTATATAGTTGATATAATTAACAAATGTTGTCTACCTTATTGAATCATATTTTAGGAAAAGCCAAAGCTGAACTAAAACGTTGTGAAATTTGGATCTTGGCTCACTAGAAAGTATATAGAAGATATTATTTCCGAATTAATAATTAGGGCTATTAATTTGATAAAAATAGTAGGAGATATATATTTTGAATATATATGAATAATTACTTGAACATAATTTAATAATCATCTATAGACTAATTTTTATTACGCATTTTAAACATTGTAGATATCAAATGGCAATCAATTCAAACAACTTCTCTGTGCGATCAGTCCTTGAGAAGGACAAGCTGACAGGAACAAACTTCATTAACAGGCAGAGGAACTTTAGGATTGTCCTCAAACAAGAGCGCAAACTCTATGTAATAGATATCCCTCGCCCTGCACCTCTCCCTGAAGGAGCATCTCGTGTTCAACATAATATTTATCAGAAACATATCGATGATGACACAGATGTTGAATGTCTCATGTTAGCGACCATGAGTGTTGAACTTCATAAATAATATGAGAATATGGATTCTTATGATATGATTGAGCACCTGAAAGGTATGTTTGAAGGACAGGCTCTCCAGGAGATATTTGATACTTTCAAATCGTTGCATGCATGTATGTAGGGAGAACGTGATCCGGTTGGACTGCATTTTCTAAGGATGATAGGGTATATTGAGTACCTTGCCAAATTGGGTGCCCCGATTGCTATGGAGCATTAGATTGATCTAATTTTGCAATCTTTAAACAACATATATTCTCAATTTATGATAAATTACAATATGAATGAGATAGATAAGAACCCCACCAAATTGTTGGCTATGTTGAAAACTGTTGAGACCAACGTTTCAAAGGTGTCCCCTGCTCCCATGTTGATGGTGAATAAGGGGAAGGCCAAAGGAAAGGGTAAATGGAAAGTTAAGAGGAATATGGGATCTAAATCTAATGCCAATTTGAAACCTGATCTAGCCAAGGCTTTGAAGCCTAAAGGTGGTGTTTTAAAGGTTGGTGATTGTCACTATTCCAAGAAACCAGGTCATTGGAAGAGGAACTGTTATGCTTATTTGGAGGATCTGAAGAAGAAGAAGGATGTTGTTGCTGCTTCTGATTCAGGTATTTATGTTTGTTATTCCCTAACAATACAACAAGAATTACAGAAGGGGGGTTGAATGTAATTCTGGCTTCTTTTTGAGATTTATGAAAAATGGTTCTAGCTTAAATTATATCTAACTGTTTGATTTGCAAAGTGCGGAATACAGAGGTAAGTTAATCAAACATAAAGTAATTAAAACTCAGGTCTTTAAAACTTTCTGGTGGATTTAAATGTATCCACCATATATATATATATATATATATATATATCAAGAGAACCCTGTGAAGCTTGAATAGCTCACAGCTGCTTTACAAGTGAACAACTAAACTTGCAGAAAAATGCTACAAGATACAGGTTACAAATTTTCTCTGAAAATGTGTTCTTGCTTAGTCTATTATTGTTATTGTTTTACTTGCTACACTTGGTTTATATATCACCAAGTTTACATAGAATAAGACAAGATAATAAAACAAAACCTATCAAGTCTAACTCCATGCTGCTTCACTACTCTATTCCAGTATCTTTGAAAATCTTCAAAACTTACATGGAAATGGTAATGCTTCTTTGTTCTCAAAACTCTGCTAAACAGGCTGCCACATTTCTTTTGCAAACACTCGACGCATGTGACTGTGTTGTCACTGTCAACAGATATTTGAACTGATCATCTGTTGGGTACATGCTTGTTATCCGTCGGGTAGCCTTGTTGATCATCCGTCGGATAGCTTTGTTGATCATCCGTCGGGTAGTCATTTATCACTTGACTCTATTTCATTTGTGCAGAATTACAAGACATCATATATTTACATTTAATCAACCTATTCTGCACATCTACTAGAAGTCTACATGATTCATAACCTAATATAGAATCTATACAAAGTTGTTTGAAGAAATGTGCTACATTACTTATTGTTACATAAGCTACTCACCCGATGGATATCAATTGTCATCCGTCGGGACTATTTGAATCATCTGCCGGGACTACAATTGATCATCCGTCGGGTGCTACAAAATTCACTAAGTTAAATCTACTAAGGTGTTTTGTTTAGCTTATCATCAAGTACACAACATATTCCTAACAATCTCCCCCAATTTATGTCTACTAGAATTGTAGCCATAAATTAAGAGAAACTTGATGATAACAAAACATCCTAAAGATACAGTTTGAAAAATAGTAGATAGAACTTATAAGTGGTACAAATTGCTGAAAGTTGAACAATACAAAGTACACAAAAAAATTGCTCACAATTGTTATCAAGATGCTCCTCTAGTCTGAGCAGATAAATCTATTTCCTTGATTGTCTGGATTTCTTCCCAAGCCTTCTGTTATTTTCTTCAATTTGATTCTGAAGTTGTCTGTGGAATTCTAGTTCATCATCTTTTAAGAAATTTAGCATTTCCTGCATTTCCAAAAGAGTCTCATTGCTAGAGATATTCAATTGGTCCTCCAATCTGAAGAATCTTCTAACACCTTTGCCATCCATGAACTCCATCAGCCAATAGGGCCTTAAATGCACTCTCTTTCCTGTAAAGGGAATAGATAGAGTTTTTGGAAGTGTTTATTGAAGAAGATTCTCCTGTTCCATGAGAAGAAACTCACAGAGGAGTTGAGTGGACCAAGAAGTGGAATGAATCTGACTTCATTCCCAGATCCAAAGTTTTGTCAGAACATATTGCAAAAGCTGATGAGTTGTTGACAATTCTGACTTTAAGGCTCAACTTAAAGTCGCAGCTCTTAGTACTAAAAGTCTTCAAGGTCAACACTCAATTACTCATGCTAAGGTTAATAAACTACAGGAAAATGCTGATAAGCTGGACCTGATGCCAAAGCTAGACAAGAACAGGTTTATCAGACCTATTAATGAAAATGTAGAGGCTATTGAGAAAGTTCAAGAAAAGCAACAGGCCCAACTGACTGAGGTCCTACAGAATCAAGCCTCTCAATAAGCTCAACTGAATGAAATCCAATCTTCAGTAGAACTTCTTCTATCTCTACTCCTACCAGATGATGCCAAAAAGGGGGAGAAGGTAGTGAAGTCCAAATGCTCAACTAGTCAAGTACTGAAGAAGAAGGATGATAAAAAAGATGACCAGGGAAACCCTAGCAAGGGTAAGGGCAAGGGTCAAGGGCAAAACAGCAAAGTTTCTTCATAGAAACTAATTTCTGATTCTAGAAAATCTTCTACACAGAAGAATACAAGTTCTGAAGCTGTGAATGCTCAAACTCTGATAGTAAGTTCTGATAATCAAAGTCTGATATCAAGTTCTGATCTTCTCATTCAAGGAGGAAGTCAAGACTCTCAGAAGTTTTTACAAACTCTGAAGCTTAAGGGAAGGGAGACTACAGTCTATTATAAAGATCCCAAGATTCAGACACTTGATGAAGAAATTTCTAGAAGACTATTTCTCAAGCATAATCCTGGAATGGATTTAGAGACTCTATAGTAGGAAGAAGCTAGATTTGCAGCTGAGAAGACAAATCTGAAATCTAAATCTTTTAATGCAAAGAAACCTCCAAGGCAAAAGGCATTGTGATCAAGGAAAGCTCTGAGGCTTCAAAGCCCAAGACAAGATCACAAGTTGAAATTGATCCCAAGGCAAAAGGGAAAGGAAAGATTGATGAACCAACAAAGATACAGGAGATGAAGATTCCTCAAATCCTGATGAAACCAGTGTGCAAAATGGTTCAGGTTTTTGATAATACAGTTGCTGAAGATAAATCTGTTGAAACTCTGAAAAGAAGAAAGATAACAAAAGAATCTTAGACAACCTCTGACATAGCTCAAGTTTTTCAGAGTGAAGAACAGCAAGCTACAGAAGAAACAACAAATTCTGATCAAGACATCAACCTCTGACAGTGCTCAAGTTGATTTGAACAAAATGACAGTTACTGATAAGAGAAAACTCCTATGGAAAAATGTTAATCCATCATATCCTAAGAAAAGTCAACTGTTATTTGATTTCATGACTGCTGGATTGAAAGCCAAAGAAGCAAGAGACAGAGCTGGATAAGGTTCTGAAGAAGCCAAGATCAAGACAGAAGTTGAAGTACTTACTAGAGATCCATTCTTATTAACTGACAAACCACTTGAGGAAGTTACACAGAAACACCTTGACAAGTTATATCTAGTCAAGTGGTACTGGATGCTCATGATAAGAGTAATGTCAAAGAAAAGCTGATTCTATTTCTTGAAGATGGAAGAACATACAGAATGTCAGAATCAGATGTGCTGAACAAATCTCTGAAAGAACTTCAATTCTTTCATTATCTTTTGGAGATAAAGTCTGAGATTACTAGGAGATGGTCAAATTTCATAATGAAGACCATAAGGGATAAAGCCAGAATCTCTAGATCAAGAGTTACAGAATTTGTTCCAAATATAGTTAAAGATGATGGAAGTGAAATTCCCATGAAGAAGGATTCTGCTAAACTTGAAGTTATTCTGAAAGAGAAATGTTTGTGCTATAATGAAGACTCATCTCATCCAAGAGTAATCAGACTTGGTGATGGATTAGAAAGAAATCACATCTCAGCACTGAGGACTGCAACCTACCAGATTGGAAGTCAAGATGAAGAAATGAAGTAAGTCAAGGCTATAGTAGCTCAAGTCCTGAGGAATGCAGAAGAGAAGCTGATATCAAACTTTGTCAAGAATCACTCTGGATTCAGATTGACTCAGTAAAGTTGGTAAAAGCTACAAGGACTGTAAGTTGTAGTTAGTTGTTTAAATAAACACTCATTATATTTGTACTTATATGTTTTTGACATCATCAAATCTATTAACTTGTATATTTTTCATAATTTACAAGTTGGGGGAGATTGTTAGATTTATTTGTGATGTCATGTCTAATCTGTTGTGTTTAGTTTCAGAACTTAATATCAGGACTGTTACAATCGGCATTTTCGTGTAATATTATTTGTAAATTTGGTGCAATTTTAAAGCCGAATGCCAATATATTCAACTATTGTATGCTTGTGTGAATGAAAATTTCTACGTCCTAAATTTGCTTTATGTGGTATATGATTTTTCAAAGCAAAAGTTTATTTATTTCTTTTATTTTTGATTTATAAGAAATATTTTAAACCTTGAATAAATTTCTTTTTAAAAGTCATTTTGTTCACAAATTTCAAAAGTGGTTTTATAAAATTTCTAAAAATCCAAGTTATTTTATGGTATAAATTTTATAATTTTTGAACTTGTATTTTATTTTATAAAAATAAATCTTTATAAATTTTAGTTGTCATAATTAGCAAATTACAAGGAAGCCCTTGCATGCAAACCACCCTTTCATTCTTTTCAAGGACAAAGAGGACAATTCCAAACCCACTAACTCATGAACTAGTAGCCAAATTACCTCCTTGACCTTGCATGCAAGTTAGCTTAATTCTAGCTAGAAGGATACCCTTGTCATTTCTCAAACCCACTCACAATATAGTAAAATCAAGACATAAAAACAACTCAAGGAAGTGATCACCACTTCACTTCACCCCACCACTTCACTCTCATCTCTTTCCTCCCCCTCCCTCTCGGCTTTTCCCCCTCCCCTCTCGGCAATTCCCAAAAAAACCGAGCCCCCATCCCCTTCTTTCTTCATTTCTCACTCAAAAAATCATCCTATTATCAAGTAATCCTACTCCATACATGTTGTTCTTGTATATCTTAAGAGTTTAGGGTAGAAAAACTTATGTGTTGACCTTACATGGTGGTGTTTTGTTAAAACTCCAAGTGAATATCCTTGATTCTTGTGAGTCGAGATCATCCAAGCCTAGTGTTGCATTATGGTGTATGTGGTATTATTTGGTATTAAAATATGATATGTGAGTATATGTGGCTATGTGTGCAATTATATTTATAAGGTGAATATAAATTAAGTGCATATAGGCCTAAGTGTCATCCGTGTTTAAATTCGGGTTGTAAATAGGTTAAGTTGGTGAGAATATATTATAATGAGGATTATTATTTATGTAGGATCTCGAGACGAGGGTAAACTTGCCATAAAGGTCGAGTGAAGCTTCCATTTGCTCCTACCAGTCAGACCAGACCAGCCTTCCTCAAGGCAAGTGATTCAACTTGTCTTTCGTATTCACTGCAAATAGCTCATATATATTGATGCAACTATCCTGAGTCATTTTGATATATTTAAATCAAGCGTATCTTATGTTTATCATTGAATCATATAGAGATGCCATGAACCCTCGAGTACGTATTGCAAGTAGTACAAAAATCTTATCATGATAGTATATTAAAGTAATTTGAATGCCATGATAAAATAAAGAGTTGTTATAGCACTTGGTTGATCCTCTTGATTACCATGCTAATGATTCCTAAGTATTGATATCTCATTCTGATACTTGAACCCCTATAGAACCTTACCTTGATACCTGAAAGCCAGATATTTATCAAAGTTGTTCCTCATTGATTGATACCCCTCTTTCTTATCCTAAAGCTTGACAATTCTGATATATCCTGAGTTAAAGATCATTTCTTCATACCTTAACACCCTTAGTATTCATGATGCTTATCTTCTTAATGATCTAGCACTTGCACCTTGACGAGAAACCATTGCTTTAAGCCCAGTTTGGCATTACCCCTTCATAATATCCAATAGCCTCACTAAATTTCCTCGTCCAAGTTTTGATATATGAAAACCTTTCAGTTACCCTAATAGAGTAAAGTTTAGTGGATCATGGACCTGAGATTTAGTACCATATTTCCCGTGTTTTGAGTTGATCTATAATCCCTTGATAAAAATGTTTACGGTCAAAAGAGATTTTGTCATAAATCGGCATCGATTTTTAAAAAATGATTAAATTGTGGATTTTCAGTCCCAAAGGGGGATAAATGTTTTCTCTGAATAGTGGATCTGGACTGAGACGCGAGTCCTTTCCACACTTATATTAGGCTTAAAAGTTGCCTTGGGATCCCATTAATGTTTTAGAACCCAGCGAGGTTCGGGATTACTTCGCGGCTGATCACGGCTGTAATCCGTAGCGTCATAAAATGGTTTTCATTAAGATATGATTTTGAAATTGTTTTGATATAAGCAAAATGATGCCATCACCCAAAGTTTTATCTCCCGTTATCATTGGTTATCTCTTCCCATTGTCATTCTTTAATGTATATCTCGATTTATGTTTTGTATCATACTGTTTAGCACTTGTTGAGCATTTGGCTCACTTCTTGCTTTACCCTGATATTACAGCTAGCAGCTATGGTTAGATTCAAGCAGGCTGCCCGTAAGACCTGTGATGCTGATGCTTATGTTCGAGCTCAGGTAGAATAAGAGATAGTAGTTTGTGTGAGGACTCGATATTAAAATCAGTTGTAATAGATGGTAGTGTTGGGCTGTTCCAAACCCTAAACTGTAAGATCTTGGATTTGTTTATGTTTACTTCTTTTAAAATGTTGTAATAGTTATATTTAAATTATTGGTAAAGTTGGGGTGTGACAGGTTTTGGTATCAGAGCTACGGTTTAGAGTCCCTGGACAGCCCAAATAGGTTATAGGGTATATGTATAGGTTATAGATAATATGCGAGAGAGTAGGTTAAGTAAATTTATTATTAATACTCCTCTTATTGGTTGTCAGCAAAGGGCGCATTCCTCGTCATCCTCTGGGTCGGACGACACTATTGCTTTCTCCGTGTATGCTGAGTTGAGGCGCGAGTTTGACATGCTTTAGGGCAAGTACGACCGACTGAAGAACGTGTACCCGGACAGACGAAACTATGAAGGGAAGCCCAAGGAGCAGATGACTGCGAGACTTGAGACCTTGGTACAGTACGTCAACATTAAGCTTGAGGAGATGCCAACGCACCGGGACCGCACCAGCCAGTATGTCATTCAGATGGTGGCGGATGAGCTCCAGAGCATTGTGAAGACGCTTCGAGAGGAAAAGACTACCAAGCCCCGTTCAGATGGAGTGGAGCCTTAGTTCTTTCCACTTACCTTTTCATGTTGTTGTACTATTAGACTCCGTAGAATTCCCAGTTGTTTCCGTTATTTCCTTTAAATATGCATGTTGTTCCTAGAATCAGACTTTGTCCTAATCCTGATGTATTGTGACCTTTAAATTTCAATAATCATGCACTATTGTTCCATTTGCTCTCAACTGTTATTTTACGCTTTTATATGCATCGCCATATCTGCTTAATTTGAAACTCGACCTCATAAGTAAACAAGAATGCCATGCGATACCCTCAAATTATTTTATCATTCATATCTGTTTTGACATAACTCTTATTTCAGGATCATGCCTCCCAAAAAGAAGAACCCAACAACCACATCTACCACAGACCCAAATATTCTTCGATTACTGGAAACTTTACAACAACAAGCCAATGTTATAGCTCAACAACAACTAACTCTTCAACAATGAATTGAAAACCAAGATAACCATGAACCACACGAACCACCTGAACCACCAGTACCACCTAGACAAGTTGTCACTTTCAAGGCATTTCAGAATGTGAATCCACCTGCATTTCATGATACCACTGATCCAGTAATAGCTAACACATGGATTAAAGAAATGGAAAGGGCTTTTGAGTTGGTACAGTTAGGAGACGATCAGAAGACGCCATATGCTACTTACTTCTTGAAGGGCGAAGTCATCTATTGGTGGGAATCAGTAAAAGCTATGGAAGCAACTCAACAGGTTTCTTGGGAGAGATTTAAGAAGTTATTTCTGGAAAAGTATTACCCTAAGTACATGTAGAATCAGATGAAGCTTAAATTTTTGGAGTTGAAGCAAGGGAACTTGACTGTACTGGAGTATGAGAAGAAGTTCACTGAGTTGTCAAGGTTTGTGACAAAGTATACCAGCACTGAGGAGGAAAAAGCAAAGAAATTTCAGCAAGGATTGGAGCCTTGGATCAGGGATAGAGTGGCTATATTTGAACTTGAAACCTATGCGGGAGTAGTACAGAAAGCTGCTCTGATTGAGAATAATGGGACGCAGTCAAGGAAGGAAAGGGATAACAAGAAGAGGAAGGTTCCATTTTATGGAAAAAATTCTGAAGCCGGAAGTTCACAAGATCGGAATGTAAAGAGAATCGGATTCCATAAGGGCGGAAATTTTCAAAAGAAGGGAAATTTGGGCAAAAGGCAAGAATCAAAGGGGAACAACCAGGCAAGCCAAGGCCAAGTTGGAGAAAACGGGTTCTAGAGACCAGAATGCAAGCACTGTGGAAGAAGGCACCCTGGAGTGTGCAATAAACTGAGCATGACCTTGCTATAGGTGTAACCAGAAGGGGCATTTGGCGAATGAGTGCAAGATGCCGAAGCTAGGAGTTACGTGTTACAAGTGTGGGAAGACTGGACACATAGCTAGGGAGTGCAAGGCAACCAGACCAGTCAGAGCTCTAATGAATGTGGCAAGTACCAGTGCGAGCGTGCCAGCTGAGGTATTGGCATTACCTCCACCACCTACACCAACCTCGCAAGCAACAGCAAGGACATTTGATCTGAATATGAAGGATGCTATTCAAAATTCTGAGGTGATAGCAGGTACACTTTTACTCAATAATGTCAAAGCTAAAGTATTGATTGATTCGGGAGCAACAAGATCTTTCATATCAGAAACTTTTGTTGATATGCTTCAATTTGATAAAATAATTTTGAGCGAGGTAGTAAATGTGGTAATTGCGAACCAAGAGAAGATTCATGTGAATCAATTCTGTCCGAAGTGTGAGATTGATATTTCGGGGTATAAGTTTTCAGCCGACTTGATACTCTTCAAGTTGGGGGAGTTTGATATAATTTTAGGAATGGATTGGTTAGGAGAGAATAGCGCTCAGATTAATTGTAAGACCAAGAAAGTGTATTTAAAGACGAAGAGTGGAGAGAAGGTAGTATTTAAGGGGCAGAGGCAAGAACAACTATTTCTTACAATCGTTCAGGCTAAGAAGCTACTTAGAAAAGGTTGTGAGTCGTTCCTAGCTTATGTAGTGGATTCAGAAAAAGGGAGTCCCAGCATAGAAGATATACCTGTAGTTAACAAGTTTCCCGATGTGTTTCCAGACGAACTACCGGGCTTACCACCAGATCGACAAATCGAGTTCGAGATCAACCTTGCTCCAGGCACGGAACCAGTTTCAAAGGCCCCATATAGGATGGCACCAGCAGAAATGAAAGAGTTGGCGAGCCAGCTACAAGAATTGTTGGATAAGGGAGTGATACGACCAAGTAAGTCGCCATGGGGAGCACCTGTTCTGTTTGTAAAGAAGAAAGATGGGAGTATGCGACTATGCATAGATTATCGGGAGTTGAATAAGGTAACGATCAAGAACCGCTACCCGCTACGTAGAATAGATGACCTTTTTGACCAGCTGAAGGGAGCAAAATGCTTTTCAAAGATTGACTTGAGATCGGGATACCATCAATTAAAGATCAAAGAAGAAGATATTCCCAAGACAACATTTAGGACCAGATATGGGCATTATGAATTCCTAGTAATGCCGTTTGGATTGACCAACGCCCCGGCCGCATTCATGGATCTGATGAATCGAGTATTTAAGAAGTATCTGGACAAGTTTGTCGTGGTATTCATTGATGACATCCTTATTTATTCTAAGTCGGAAGAAGAACATAAACAGCACCTCTGGATAGCATTGGAGATACTTCGGCAAGAGAAGTTGTATGCAAAGTTTTCCAAATGTGAGTTTTTGTTAAAGGAAGTTCAATTCTTGGGACACGTCATTGGAAATGAAGGAGTTAAAGTGGATCCGGAAAAGATTGAGGCAATTATGAGTTGGGAGAGGCCCAAGACTCCTACGGAAGTGCGAAGTTTTCTAGGATTGGCAGGATACTATAGAAGGTTTGTCAAGGATTTTTCGAACGCCATTGACCAAGTTAACCAGGAAGAATCAAAAGTTTGAATGGAGCGCAGAATGTGAGGATAGTTTTCAAGAGTTGACACAGAGATTGGTAACAGCTCCGGTGTTAGTACTACCAGATGACCAAGGAAACTTTGTGATATTCAGCGACGCTTCACATAAAGGATTAGGCTGTGTGTTAATGCAACACAGTAAGGTAATCGCGTATGCGTCAAGACAGTTGAAACCGCATGAGTTGAAGTGCCTAACGTATGACTTGGAGCTAGCCGCCATAGTGTTCGCACTTAAGATTTGGAGACATTACCTCTACGGAGAGAAATGTGAAATCTACACAGATCATAAGAGTTTAAAGTACATTTTCACTCAGAAGGAGCTCAATATAAAGCAGAGGAGATGGCTGGAATTGATCAAGGACTACGATTGCTCGATAAATTACCATCCTGGAAAAGCGAATGTTGTGGCCGATGCACTAAGCAGAAAGGAGAGATTGAATATGATGGCAACACCAAAGGAATTGACTGAAGAAATCAATAAAATTGAACTGGAACTCTGTGATTGTGGAAAAGTTGAAGAAGTTTGTCGTGCAATGACTTTTCAGCCAACCCTAGTGGAAAAGATAAAGAAATGTCAAGAAGAAGTAATGGAGAAAGAGAAGAATCACTTAACTGTAGAGGAGATTAATACTCAAAGGGATGAGCAAGGGATACTAAGGTTTTCCTCCAGAATTTGGATTCCTCATGTACCTGAATTAAAGAATGAGATCCTACACGAAGCCCACAATTCGAAATTTTCAATCCACCCGGGAAGCACCAAGATGTATCGAGACTTAAAGAAGAACTTTTGGTGGCCAAATATGAAGTGAGACTTGGCAGAATGGGTTACGAAGTGTTATACTTGTCAGAAGGTGAAGGCAGAACATCAACGACCAAGCGGATTAATTCAGCCCCTAAAGATTCCAGAATGGAAATGGGAAAATATTGCTATGGATTTTATAGTGGGACTACCGCGAACGAAATCCGGACATGACGCTATATGGGTTATTGTTGATCGTCTTACGAAGTCAGCGCATTTCCCTCCAATTAACGAGAAGTCGTCATTAGATTAATTGGTTCATCTGTATGTGCGTGAAATCGTACTAAGGCATGGAGTACCCGTATCAATAGTTTCAGACAGAGATCCCCGATTTAACTCAAGATTCTGGAAGCAATTTCAAGAATGTCTTGGCACGAAGTTGAATATGAGCACGGCATACCACCCGCAGACTGATGGTCAGAGCAAAAGGACAATTGAAACAATCGAAGACATGTTGCGCAGTTGTGCAATCGATTTTGCAGGAAGTTGGGATGACCACTTGCCGTTGATTGAATTCTCTTACAACAATAGCTATCATTCCAGTATTGGCATGCCACCATACGAAGCTTTGTACGGGCGAAAATGTAGATCACCAACAAGTTGGGATGAAGTAGGAGAAGGAAAGATTCTCGGCTCGGAATTGGTGTAACAGTTGCATGACACAGTCAAGCTAATTCAGAGAAGGTTACTTGCTGCTCAAGATAGACAGAGGAAGTATGCGGATCCAACGCGTAAGGATGTTCGATTTCAAATTGGCGAAGCTGTTTTGTTGAAGGTGTCGCCTAGAAAAGGGTTGTCTAGATTTGGCAAGAAAGGGAAGTTAGCACCTAGATATATAGGTCCTTTTGAAATTTTGAGTCAAGTGGGGAAGGTGGCCTACGAGTTGACCTTACCACCTCAGTATCAGCATGTGCATAATGTGTTCCATGTGTCGTTTCTTAAGAAGTACAATCCTGACGCTAGCCATGTGATAGAATATGAACCTGTAGGAATTCAGGCAGACCTGTCATTTGTGGAGCAACCGGTCAAAATACTCGACTGGCAAGAGAAGAGTCTTAGAAATAAGTCAGTAAAGTTAGTAAAAGTACTTTGGAGGAACCCTAAGGTCGAAGAATCGACTTGGGAGTTAGAGTCTGATATGCGTTCCCGGTATCCTCATCTGTTCTCTTAGATTCTGGGGACAGAATCCCTTAAGGGGGAGAGGATGTTACAACCGGCATTTTCGTGTAATATTATTTGTAAATTTGGTGCAATTTTAAAGCCGAATGCCAATATATTCAACTATTATATGCTTGTGTGAATGAAAATTTCTGCGTCCTAAATTTGCTTTATGTGGTATATGATTTTTCAAAGAAAAAGTTTATTTATTTCTTTTATTTTTGATTTATAAAAAATATTTTAAACCTTGAATAAATTTCTTTTTAAAAGTCATTTTGTTCATAAATTTCAAAAGTGGTTTTATAAAATTTCTAAAAATCCAAGTTATTTTATGGTATAAATTTTATAATTTTTGAACTTGTATTTTATTTTATAAAAATAAATCTTTATAAATTTTAGTTGTCATAATTAGCAAATTACAAGGAAGCCCTTGCATGCAAACCACCCTTTCATTCTTTTCAAGGACAAAGAGGACAATTCCAAACCCACTAACTCATGAACTAGTAGCCAAATTACCTCCTTGACCTTGCATGCAAGTTAGCTTAATTCTAGCTAGAAGGATACCCTTGTCATTTCTCAAATCCACTCACAATATAGTCAAATCAAGACATATAAACAACTCAAGGAAGTGATCACCACTTCACTTCACCCCACCACTTCACTCTCATCTCCTTCCTCCCCCTCCCTCTCGGCTTTTCCCTCTCCCCTCTCGGCAATTCCCAAAAAAACCGAGCCCCCATCCCCTTCTTTCTTCATTTCTCACTCAAACAATCATCCTATATCAAGTAATCCTACTCCCTACATGTTGTTCTTGTATATCTTAAGAGTTTAGAGTAGAAAAACTTATGTGTTGACCTTGCATGGTGGTGTTTTGTTAAAACTCCAAGTGAATATCCTTGATTCTTGTGAATTCAAGGCTTTCACTATGAGTTATAGTATCAGAGGGTTGAGAATGGCTAGACATGAGTATGCTACACTCATGCAATTGTTGTTTTCACCCTAATCCATTCGGTCATGACTTGATAGGAGCCGAATGGATGGTGTTTTGGTTGTCATGTTCCACTTTGTGTGTTTTTGTGATGATAACATGAAAATCTTAGTGAAGTCTTGATAAAACCCTTTGCATGCTAAGTGATCATCTAGATATAGATTATACTAGGCTTGCATGTCAATTTCATGGTAAAATATATTTAGAAAACATGTTGCTTTGATTGTTAAAACTCGAAGACATGCATGTATGTAAATTTCTCTTGGAATGTTGGAAGATTTTGATCATTTGGAATGATTTTGTTAGTAATCTTTAATTTCAGTAGGAATAAGGTGTTAATATTGATTAGTGCTCCTTGATGTATGGTAATAATTCGTGTATATATTATAAAAATACATAACTTGTTGTTTCAAAAACTTGATGACTTGTAAATTGTGCAATGTGATTTCCTTTGTTTTGCCATGATTGCACCTTAGGTAAGGATGATCTCCACCAAGATTATTTTGAGTGTAAGGGAGTTAATTCAGTAGATCACGATGTTTAAGTCTTGGTTTGGGTATTGGGTTGTTGGTGGTTGAGTTTGTCAAGTAAAAACCTTGGAGAAAGAAGAGTCTTAGTTTCTGCAGAAAATCAGTTTAGTACCCTGAGGTTTAGAGTGAGTTTTGACCATGTCATTGATGTGCACTTTGAGGCCCAAGCCACCAGAAGTTAGTATTAGGAGTATATAAAAGGTTTTAGGAGTTGGTTGGAGGTTTGCATGTCGTTTGGTTAGGTGCACAAGTAGAATAACAAAATCTGTCCAGCAGGAGACAGTTTTGTTGCAACTTAGAAATAGGGAGATTTGACCATGTCATGGGTAGGCCCTCATTAGGCCCAGTTGGGCCTTAGTTAGAGGGAGTGTCAGAGAAGTTTTTCCAACCATAGTTCATAGGATATGAGTTAGAACCATGTGTCACAAGTTAATTCAAGTCAGGGCGTTTTCTGCCCAGAAAAACAGGGAAACCTTGGACTTTAAGCTTAGGCCCAAGAAGGCCCAAGCCAGGCCCTTGAGCCACACCAAGTTTGGGAGATGCCCTAAGGTCAGGAGAGTCTTATGTGAGTATATTTTTAAGGTGAATATAAATTAAGTGCATAGAGGCCTAAGTGCCATCCGTGTTTAAATTCGGGTTGTAAATAGGTTAAGTTGGTGAGAATATATTATAATGAGGATTATTATTTATGTAGGATCTCGAGACGAGGGTAAACTTGCCATAAAGGTCGAGTGAAGCTTCCATTTGCTCCTACCAGTCAGACCAGACCAGCCTTCCTCAAGGCAAGTGATTCAACTTGTCTTTCGTATTCACTGCAAATAGCTCATATATATTGATGCAACTATCCTGAGTCATTTTGATATATTTAAATCAAGCGTATCTTATGTTTTTCTTTGAATTATATAGAGATGCCATGAACCCACGAGTACGTATTGCAAGTAGTTCAAAAGTCTTATCATGATAGTATATTAAAGTAATTTGAATGCCATGATAAAATAAAGAGTTGTTATAGCACTTGGTTGATCCTCTTGATTACCATGCTAATGATTCCTAAGTATTGATATCTCATCCTGATACTTGAACCCCTATAAAACCTTACCTTGATACCTGAAAGCCAGATATTTATCAAAGTTGTTCCTCATTGATTGATACCCCTATTTCTTATCCTAAAGCTTGACAATTCTGATATATCCTGAGTTAAAGATCATTTCTTCATACCTTAACACCCTTAGTATTCATGATGCTTATCTTCTTAATGATCTAGCACTTGCACCTTGACGAGAAACCATTGCTTTAAGCCCAGTTTGGCATTACCCCTTCATAATATCCAATAGCCTCACTAAATATCCTTGTCCAAGTTTTGATAGATGAAAACCTTTCAGTTACCCTAATAGAGTAAAGTTTAGTGGATCATGGCCCTGAGATTTAGTACCATATTTCCCGTATTTCGAGTTGATCTATAATCCCTTGATAAAAATGCTTACGGTCAAAAGAGATTTTGTCATAAATCGGCATCAATTTTTAAAAAATGATTAAAATGTGGATTTTCAGTCCCAAAGGGGGATAAATGTTTTCTCTGAATAGTGGATCTGGACTGAGACGCGAGTCCTTTCCACACTTATATTAGGCTTAAAAGTTGCCTAGGGATCCCATTAATGTTTTAGAACCCAGCGAGGTTCGGGATTACTTCGCGGCTGATCACCGGCTGTAATCCGTAGCGTCATAAAATGATTTTGATTAAGATATGAGTTTGAAATTGTTTTGATATAAGCAAAATGATGCCATCACCCAAAGTTTTATCTCTCGTTATCATTGGTTATGTCTTCCCATTGTCATTCTTTAATGTATATCACGATTTATGTTTTGTATCGTACTGTTTAGCACTTGTTGAACATTTGACTCACTCCTTGCTTTACCCTGATATTACAGCTAGCAGCTATGGTTAGATTTAAGCAGATCGCCCGTAAGACCTGTGATGCTGATGCTTATGTTCGAGCTCAGGTAGAATAAGAGATAGTAGTTTGTGTGAGGACTCGATATTAAAATCAGTTGTAATAGATGGTAGTGTTGGGCTGTTCCAAACCCTAAACTATAAGATCTTGGATTTGGTTATGTTTACTTCTTTTAAAATGTTGTAATAGTTATATTTAAATTATTGGTAAAGTTGGGGTGTGACAAGGACTTACTGGAAATCAAAACTTACTGAAGTCAGAACTTAAATCAGAACTTAAGGCCGTCAGCATTTATATCAGGACTTAAGTGCGGGTACTTCAGATAAGGAATGCGGCTGATTTACAGGAGAGGATCTGGACTAAGACAATAGAAGATATGCATGAAGAGTTGGACATCTAGAAGACTTGTAGAAGATAATATTCGATTGATATATTTTAGGAGACGGAATTATATTCCATATCAATTAGAAGATATATTGTAACTGTGTACTATATAAACACAGCTTAGGGTTTATACTATATGTGTTGTCATTCACGAGAAAGATTATTCATTGTAACCTAGCCGCTCTTAGTGATATTGTTCATCACTGAGAGAGAACAACTGTTCTATTGTAACAGAGTTTATTATATTGAATATACTTGATTACTGTTACATACTTGAGTTCAAAATCGATTTGATTGTATAAACACTATATTCAACCCCCTTCTATAGTGTTATGTGACCTAACAAGTGGTATCAGAGCCTCTCTGTCGATTTACAAATAGTGAGATCCAGTTTACAATCATGTCTGAAGAAACATAAACCCCACCAAAACTCAAGATACTCAAAACAATCAAACACACAGTCGATATGAGAGCATTAAGGTTCCCACACTGAGAGCATCTGGGTATCCTATATGGAAGGTAAAGATGGCTATGTTTCTGGAAGCCACCGATCCAGAATACCTTGATAGAATTAATGATGGACCATATAAGCCTACCAAGCTTTCTGTTGCAGTTGCTGATCAACCAGCAAAGATGATACCAAAGGAGAAAAGTGAGTACACAACTGAAGACATCTCATCTATTGCCAAGGATGCAAGGCTAAGGCATCTGCTTCATAGTGCAATTGAAAATGTTATGTCAAACAGGGTAATTGGATGCGAGACTGCAAAGGAGATGTGGGATGCTTTGGAGACAAGATGTCAGGGAACTGATGCAATCAAAAAGAACAGGAAGACTATACTCACTCAAGAGTATGAGAACTTTGACTCAAAAGCTGATGAGTCATTAACTGATTTATATGATAGGTTTGCCAAACTCTTGAATGATCTGTCACTGGTGGACAAGGAATATGATCTTGAAGATTCAAATCTAAAATTCCTTTTAGCTCTTCCTGAAAATTGGGATTTGAAGTCTACTACCATAAGAGACAACTATGACCTTGCTGAAACTACTTTTGATGAAATTTATAATATGCTCAAGACTCATGAACTTGAGATGGATCAAAGGAGCAAAAGGCATGGAAGAAAGTCAAAGACAGTTGCTCTTAAAGCTGAGGAGGAATCTCTTAAAGTGGTTGTCTCAAAGAGGGGCAAAGGAAAGACTCTCATCATACAGTCTTATTCAGAGTCATCATATTCTAATGATGATGATTCAGGATCTGAAAATTTATCTGAAGTTGATGTTGATGCAGAGATGATGCAACTGTGTGCTCTAATGGTGAAGGGTATCACAAAGATAACCTACAAGAAATTCAGAAAGGGCAAGAAGTTTTCCAGGAAAGGTGGAAGTTCTGAAAAGAAAGGGTTCAGAAAGTCTGAAGGCAAAGGAGGAAAGTCTGACAGAGGAGATAACTCATAAGTCAAATGCTACAAATGTGGTGAAAGAGGCCACATCTCTCCTGACTACAAGAATGGAAAAGGTGATAAAGGCCAAGCACTTATCACAAAGAAGAAAAGCTGGGCAGACACTTCAGATTCTGAAGATGAGGTGAACTATGCCTTGATGGTAAATGCTGATAGCAGTTCTGATGCTGCTGAATTGAAGGTACCTCAATCAACTCTTGCTTTTCATACTGATGATATTTCTGAGCTAAGATTATATCTTAAAACCATGTTCATTAGTTTTAAAGACTATAACAAATGAAAGATTAACATCTAAAAGTCTTGCTCTTAGAAACAGAAATGACTACTTAGAAAAAGAGTTAGTTGTGTTCCATCAAACTCAGAAAGAAAGAGATGAGGTTTTGTATATTAGAGATGAAGTGCTAAAATTGAATAAATTTCTTAAATCTGAACTGGAAAAGGAAAAGGAGATAATCAAAACTTGGACTAACTCTGGAAGAACAACTAAGAAAATCTTGGAAAATGGAAATTGGAAAGAAGGTCTAGGTTACCTACATGATAAAGAAGAAAAGGAAACTGTGTCATCTAAACCAAACTTTACCAAGAAAGCTGAAAAGCCAAAGGTAAATCCTGTTAAATTTGTTACAAAAAATGATGTGTCAAAATCTGAAAAGATGAATGATTCTAAAACATAAGTCAAAGAAAAGTCAACTTCTGACAAATTAAAACAGGACAAACCAGCTTCTGTAAACATAGGTTTAATGACAAAGAAGCAGCTTAAGCATAAGCTGAAAGAGATAAGAAATGTGAACAAGGTCAAGGAAGCTAGGAAGGTGTGAATAAAAGAAATAATTATATGCCTGTTCCTAATGCTCCTAGAAAGAAATGCTATAATTATGGAAACTCTAACCATCTTGCTTCTTTTAAGATCATGTCAGACAGTTGGATAAATTGGTCAAAGATTCTGTTAAGATTATAAGAAGTAATAATGGCACTGAGTTCAAGAATTCAATCATGGAAGAGTACTGCAAAGAGCATGGAATCAAACAGGAATTTTCTTCACCTGGAACTCCACAGCAAAATGGAGTTGTAGAAAGAAAGAACAGGACTCTCATTGAAGCTGCACGAACTATGTTTGATGAAGCAAAGGTACCAACCTATTTTTGGGCTGAAGCTGTGTAGACTGCTTGTTTTACACAGAATGCTACACTCATAAACAAGCATGGAAAAACACCATATGAGATGGTGAAGAAAAAGAAGCCAAATCTGAAATACTTTCATGTATTTGGATGTAAGTGTTTTGTTCTTAAGACTCATCCTGAACAGCTGTCAAAATTTGATCTAAAAGCTGATGAAGGAAATTTTGTTGGATATCCACTTTCCACAAAAGCCTTCAGAGTCTACAATTTAAGAACAAGGGTTGTCATGGAATCTATCAATGTATCTTTTGATGATAAAAAGATTACTGGACTTGAAGATTTCAATGATCATGATCAGCTGAGATTTGAAAATGAAGATTTAAATTCTGATTCTGTAAATTCTGATGACCTAAATCCTGATCCTGTAAGTTCTGACGGGTTAAACTCTGATATCATTGAAACTGTGGTAACTACTCCAAGGGTAAACGCACCTGTTCAAGGGGAGAAA
Source organism: Apium graveolens (assembly GCF_009905375.1). NCBI lineage: Eukaryota > Viridiplantae > Streptophyta > Magnoliopsida > Apiales > Apiaceae > Apium > Apium graveolens. The sequence goes on along the minus strand of NC_133649.1, from coordinate 103,356,483 downwards.
GTTAATGATCCTACCACAACTCAAGACTCTTAAGAAACATCAGAACCTGTCACTGGTTCTTCAAGCTCTGATTCATCAAGTTCTGATAAGCCAAATTCTGATAATTCTGGAAACTCTGATTCTTCAATTCCTGAAGGATCCAACTCAAATTCTGAAATTTCAGAGAGCATAACTTCAGGGGGAGCATCAGAAAATACTGATGGAGACAGCATGGATCATGGGGGAGGATCAAGTTCCAGAGAGCAACTTCCATCTGCAAGGAGGTGGACCAAATCACACACATCTGACTTAATAATTAGAGATCCTGAAGCAGGTGTCAGAACTAGAACGGCAGCAATAAATGGATATCTTTATCATTCCTTTCTATCTCAGATTGAACCAAAGAAAATGCAAGAAGCTCTTCAAGATGTTGATTGGATGCAAGCAATGTAGGAACAGTTAAATGAATTTAAAAGAAATAAAGTCTGGACCCTAGTGCCAAGACCAAAGAACAGATCCATTGTTGGCACAAAATGGGTGTTCAGAAATAAAACTGACAGTGATAGCATAATTACAAGAAACAAAGTAAGGTTGGTTGCTAAAGGTTACTCTCAACAGGAGGGTATTGACTATGATGAAACATTTGCTCCAGTTGCTAGATTGGAAGCCATAAGAATCTTTTTGGCTTAAGCTGCTCACAAAAAGTTCAAAGTCTTTCAAATGGATGTGAAAAATGCTTTTCTCAATGGAGAATTAGAAGAAGAGGTATATATTGAACAACCTCCAGGCTTTGTAGATCCAAAATTTCCAAATCATGTATATAGGCTTGATAAAGCACTTTATGGCCTTAAGCATGCTCCAAGAGCATGGTATGAGACTTTAGCTCAATTCCTTGTGGAAAGTGGATTTAGCAGAGGTACAATTGATAAAACACTGTTCTACCTCAACCATGGAAAGGACTTACTTTTGGTATAGATATATGTTGATGATATCATCTTTGGTTCTATAAATTCCAAACTCTGTGAAAGGTTTGCAAAGCTAATGCAGTCAAGATATCAAATGAGTATGATGGGTGAACTTAGCTATTTTCTGGGATTTCAAGTCAAGCAAAATGAAGAAGGTACTTTCATAAATCAATCCAAGTACACCAGAAATTTACTCAAGAAATTTGGAATGCAAGACTGTTCAACTGCATCCACTCCCATGGCCACTGTAACCAAGTTAGATAAAGATACTGGAGCATCAGTAGATATTACTAACTATAGAGTTATAATTGGCTCTTTACTCTATTTAACTACAAGTAGACCTGATATCATGTATGCTACCTATCTTTGTGCAAGATTTCAGGCTGATCCAAGAGAACCTCATCTAATAGCTGTGAAAAGAATTTTCAAGTACCTCAAGGGTACAGCTGATCTAGGATTGTGGTATCCTAGTGTTGTGTAAGATATGCCTGTATCATAACAAGACTAATTCATATTGACAACCCTAAGATTAGTTGTATTGTAACCTTAATCTGTAATTTATACTTGTAACACTTAATGTCTGTAAAATGTAAATGGAGCTGACTGGAGCATTTTTCCCTAAACAGTGTCAAGCCTAAGAATTCTATCTGGAAGAAGATCAAGAAGGTCATGCCTCAGAAGAATTATGAAGAAGCTTGGAGTTGAATAATTCTATTTGGTGAAAAACATTCTAAGTCAAGATCTCTACAAGTCACAAAATTAGTGTTATAGAGAAGTCATTCGAGAACTCAGAAAGACCTATCGAGAACTCAGGAATTGTCTATTGAGAACTCAGGAAATGCTATTGGAGATATCGAAAAGTCAGATACCCATTCGAGAACTCAGAGATATCGACAAGTATACATTCATTAGAGAACTCTGAGTTATTGATAAGTCAAAGTCCATTAGAGAACTCTGAGTTATCGATAAACCAAAATTCACTAGAGAACTCAGAGTTGTCGATAAGTCAAGTCAACAATGAAGTTTCAGAGATATCGACAAGCCAACATGCCTATCGAGATGTCAAGTTCTCTACAGCTTAATTGGAGATCTCGAAGTGAAGAAATTTCTCTAAGTACAGAATTGCAGAACAGTTCAATATCCAAGGTTGCAAATCAACAAACAATTCACACAGCTGGATTGACAAGTCTACAAAAAGCAGCTTGAGAGATGTGCAAGATTTATGGTGAAGATTAACTGACAAAGGAGGATCAACCAATACACAGTGGATGAAGATATGCTAATCTAGATATGGAAATCTCACTTTTCCCTTAAATAGAAGTGATTAGTGCCAGGTTAGAAAAGTGATTAGCACTTCTTATTGTTCACTGTGTAAACCAAAGTTAACTATCATATAAAGTTAACTGAGATCCTTTGTTTAAAAGAGGATTGAATAGATTAGAAATTATATTCTCTCTCAAGAAAGAAGCTAAGTTCTAAACATCTGGAAGTTTGTGAAGCTTGTCAGAAAGGACAAATGAAAAGATCAAGTCACAAGTCAAAATCTGTGAATTCTATAAGTGCACCTCTACAACTGATTCATATGGATTTGTTTGGGCCAGTAAATGTCTTGTCCATTTCAAGGAACAAATATGCCCTTGTCATGGTTGATGATTTTTCAAGATACACTTGGGTTGAGTTCATGTATTCTAAAGATGAAACTCCAAACATTATAATTGAGCACATCAAGAAAATTGAGAAGCAAGCTGAAGGAAAAGTTGGTGTGAAAAGATTGAGGAGTGATAATGGAACAGAATTCAGAAACTCAACAAAGTGAATTCTGCAAAAGCAAAGGCATTGTTCAAGAATTTTCAGTAGCTAGAACACCTCAACAGAATGGAGTAGTTGAGAGGAAAAATAGAACATTGGTTGAAGCTGCTAGAACCTTGCTACAAGATGCTCAGTTGCCAACTAGTTTTGGGAAGAGGTTGTTAATACTGCATGCTACACTCAAAACAGATATCTCATCAACAAAGCTCATGGCAAATCACCTTACTCAATCATGTCTAACAGGAAGCCTACAGTGAAGCGTCTACATGTGTTTGGAAGCAAGTGTTATATTCTAAAAGACAGCTCTGAATATGTGGGAAAATTTGACTCTAAAGTTTTTGAAGCAATTTTTCTGGGATATTCATTGGAAAGAACAGCCTACAAAGTTTATGTGATTGATCAAAAGAAAATTATGGAAAGCACAGATACGACTTTTGATGATGACAAGTGTCCAGGCTTGGAATGCCATGATGTAAATGATGTTGAAGCCCTTGCATTTGAGAATCTAACCATTGATAGTGATTCTGATGAGGAAGATGAAGTTGTGGCATAACAAATGACAAATGAAGAGACCTATGAACAAAATCATGGGAATGAAAGCTCTCTTCAGACACCTGAATTTGATGGCACAAACTCAGGGGGAGAAGGAGAAAATGGAAATGACAGTCATGGTAATACTGAAGAAAATGATAAAGGCACTAGTCAACAGACACATACTAGAAAGTGGGATAGGAGTCATACAGTAGAAGCTATTATTGGTGATCCCTCAGCTGGTGTGAGAACTAGAAGTGCAACTGCTAATGAATGCCTACATGCATGTTTTCTATCTCAAGTAGAGCCCAAGAAAACTGAAGAAGCCCTATTGGATCCTGATTGGATATGTGCTATGCAGGAGGAGCTGAATCAGTTTGAGAGAAACAAAGTTTGGAAATTAGTCCCTGCACCAAAGAACAGAAGCATAATTGGAACTAAGTGGGTGTATGTAACACCCCCAGATCCGGGGTCGGGGATCCGGGTCGTCACGGTCTTTCTTTCCACAATATCACTCCACATAATTAATAATAAATAACCTTATGCTGTGACCCCACACTAACACACACCACAACCCGTTATAGTCTCAGAGATGAAATTTAAATAAGTACAAGTCTTTGAATCCATAATTTAAAAGTTATTACAACCCAAAATGATTACTTGATAAATTTACAGTTAATTGCCATTATCTGCCACAAGTTATAATTATACATAATTGATTCTCAAAAGTAGATGGTCTGATCTATAATAGATCTACCTCTGCAGCTATAGCAGCTACAACATCAACGGGAAGACGCGGGACGCTTCCCACGCGCTTGCGCTGGGTCTGCTGGAGTCTGGCCATCTTTCCTAACTGTTGTTGTGTGATGAAGAAATAAAGCAAGGGTGAGCAGCAAGCCCACCAAAATAATATGTATATTGATTAATAGTATATGAGCCTTCTCATAGTACTCATGAAAGTCTTGGTCAAAAGAAATGAACCAAGTTTGATATCTTAATGCGATGAAGTCGCAAAATATTCAGTGTATATACATATATACTTTTCAAAATCTTGGAAGTCCTCTTCCATCCATAATATACACAGAGTTCCAGTTTATAACTGTATATACAAAAAATATCGTTGCAAGGTGATCTCATATATCTAACCTTGTCTCAACGTTTTTCCAAAAATCTTTGTCATTCATAAGACAATCATTAACTAGATATAAGTTTAAAAGATGAAGTTACAAGATACCCCAAAATACTTATATCTTTACCAAATACTACTTGAACTACCCCCGTTCAAGTTATAATCAGTTTCAAAGGTTCATCACATAGATGAGACTACAAGATAAGACTTTAATAGATTCAATCTTTGAAATATCATTATAAATAATGAAGTTACGAGATACTTCATTAAGTCCTGATATATATATCCATATATATATATATCTCATACATTTCCTGAAAATCTCTGTCATGTAAAGTATGAATAGAGTTATAGTATCCAATGAATTTTGGAAAGGAAAAGAATTTTGGCATAAACCAGATATCTTGCTGATCAGGCAAAGATACCAATAAGTAACCTTTTCTACTGTAGATGGATGAATTCCTCACCGGTCATCACCCTGGCCGCATTAGGACCTCGCGCTAGACCGTTACCCGGCCACTCACGCGTTGATGGACTGCCACCCAGCCACTTATACTTTGATAGACCGTACCCCGACCTGTAGCTTATGCCGACTCAATTAGATGGGCTTACTTCCCGAACATTGGGCAAGTAATCAATTCATTTATCAAAACAGCAACCTTGTTGCGAATATAAAATACACCATAGAGCCGGATCCCTCAGGTTTTGAACGAGTATTTAAATCCCCTTTAAAAGGAAGATCTTAAATATAAAAATGAGTTTTGGGATTCGCTCTAACTTTTAAAAATCATTTTGAAGACTCGAAAACATTTTTAAGAATGTTTGGAGTAATGCTGATTTAATAAAATAAATCAATCCCAATATGAAAGAAATATCTGAATATTATTATTTAAATAATATTCCCATAAAGAATAATTGAGGTAGAAGTTGGAAAACTTATACTTGAATGAATAGCAATTAATCAAAGATATACTTATACGAAAGTAATATCTTTACTTGAATATCAAAAGTAAGTTTGATTATCGAACATTATTCTTTAATAAAATAAAGAATATTAATAAATAGTAAGCGGAGTCATAATACCTCGAATGAATATTATAATTAATATTCATTAAATAAATTAAAGGAGTCATACATCCTCAAATGAATATCCAAGTAATATTCAATAAATAATATAAAGGAGTCATAAGTCCTCGAATGAATATTTAAGATAATATTCATTAATAAAATAAAGTTATCGAATAAACCTTATGCGATTAATAGTTTTGAAAACTATAACCATATATATATATATATATAATATATATATATATATATATATATATATATATAATCTACTCGGGATCCTCGACTCCCGGTTTTAGAAAATGTTTCCACCTTTTGGGTCCCTATATTAAGGGTATATGCAAATTACCGCTATCCTCTAGCATAGGTATTATCAACTGAATCAACAATTATATATGGAAAGAATACGAAACAGGCATGCATATATACCATATCACATGCTACAATATATCGCAAGAATTTGCTAATAACAAATATGCATTTATCGCAAGATCATGCATATACACATATACATCACAACAACAGTTATAACGGGTAGAAAACTTGCCTGAGCGACTGGGGGTTACGAATGGCTCGGGACGAGTCTGGTAACCTATAAACAACAAGTAAGTTGGAATTAAACCAAAGTCACTTGTAAATCTATACTTTAACTAACTTAGACTCTAACGCTTGTTTTGCGCTTACTGATTCTCTTAAGTCACTCGAGTACCCTCGGCTCCACCATTTTTAATAATTTAACCTTTACGAGTTTTAAGGCGATTCCTTTGCGAGTGTCTTACCAACTGCCTAACACACTTACCATAAATGTTTCATACATTAATTAACCCTTTTTGGTCTTTAACCTATGTTTCAAAGTAAGGCGAGGGGAAAAGTTTCGTTCGCGAAACGCCGTTACTTGAAACGGTCGTTTCTCCTAAACCGTGCATCGGAATCGAACGAACTACATATCAAAACGAAGCTCGTAACATGAGCTATCTAAACATGGCAGTGGTCATAATCTAGCAGGGGGTTCTCGGGTCCTAATGTTATGCACAAAAACAGTCCAAAGAAAATCGGACGTTACGACGGCTATGTTTACGCGATTACCAATGTTTAAACTACTCCAATTAACCACCAACCAACTCATAACCATCAATACAACAAAACTTCACCTAAACCATACCACATCAGTCCATAATCTCCAAGGTTTTCAACTCAAACAACCACAATCAAGACCTATGAACTATAATCAAGCTTCAATTACCAAAACACTTCCAAATCAAACCAAACTACTAATAATCACAATCCATGCTTCTCATTTCACAACACCAACCATTAAACTTACTAAAAAATAAAGTAAAGGCTAGGGTTTGAAGTTTATACCTTCCTTGGGAGGTGTTAAGTTGCTAGGAAGCCTTAGGGATCCTCCTACAAGCTTGATCTTTCCAAAGAAATCAAGAACACAAAGTTAGGCTTTGAAGTTTCTGAAAGTCCGATTTAAAGAACTGTAAAAATGAGGGTCTTACCATGATTATTTGGACGAGACTTGTGAACAAGAGTTGTAGGCCATCTCAATATCTTTCCAATGAGCTATAGAACACAATATTTGAGTGAGAAATGAAGGAGATACAGCAGTTTTAGTGTTCTGGTTCTGTTTTGGCCGAGAGCATGAAGAACAATGCCTTGGTTTCTTTTTGATTTTGATGAAAATGATTTTACTTGGCTTGGTTGCTTTGTTTTTGTGTTTGATTTAGTCAATTACCTTGTTGCCCTTGAATTTGTGTGGTTCTCATTCAACCACACCTCCTTCCTTCCCATGTCATGCTTGTGTCATCCTCATGATATCATCCTCCCCTCCTTGTCCTCTTTCTATTGGTTGGATGACATCATCCCCACTAATTCCCTTGATTAACTTCCTAATCGTTTGCCTAATGACCGCTGATCTGTTATACGGTTCGCTTAACTTTCGTTTTCGTTTATCGTTTGAGGGATCATACCCGGGATCTTATTACTTAGGTTCCCTTAACCTTTCTCAATATATTGTATTCCTTTTATGATCCTCTCTTATAATCCTTTAATTTAAATCCTTTTTATCCTGTTACCTTATACTCAATTCTTTCCGTATCTATTGGATTTCCGGGAAAAATCAAAGTGTTCGGATTTGGATTCTGACGATCTTTACATACACTTATATCCCATATAAAGTACTAATAAAATCTCAGAATATCCATATCAGAACCCCTACATAGTGTGGCATGAAAAGTTTTCTCATTCAGCAAAAACACTATTCATAAGGGTTTCAAAAATTTCCCAAAAATTGGGATTATTACAGTCTCCCCTCCTTAAAAGGATTCCGTCCCGGAATCAGATAGAAAATGAATAGGGATACTCTCTTAGCATTGCACTTTCTAACTCTCGAGTAAATTTTCCCACATTATGGTTCTACCATCAAACTCTTACTAGTTTGATAACCCTTCTCCTAAGCACTCGTTCCCTTTTACTCTATACCCTTCCTGGTTGCTCCATATAGGTTACGTCTGGTTGCATGTCTATGCGCTCATATGCCCCTATTTGTCTGGCATCCGAATTACACTTCCTTAACATTGATACGTGGAACACGTTATGAACTTGCTACAGGTTCGGGGGTAGGGCTAGCTCATATGCTAACTTCCCAAACGTCTTAATATATCCAAGGGTCCAACAAATTGTAGACTTAGCTTTCCTTTCTTTCCGAACCTCATCAATCCTTTTCAAGGGTTTCCAAGGGGATACCTATAACATTACTAGGCCCCCTATTTCATACTCTTTATCCTTTTTGAGTCAAATCAGCATACCTCTTATGTCCATCTTGGGTTACTACCAGCCGTCCTCTGATTAGATCTATCATATCCTTGGTCCTTTAGACCACTGCTGGTCCGAGCATCTTGCGCTCTACAACTTCATCCTAACATAAGGGAGATCGATATTGTCTTCCCTCAAGGATCTCATAAGGCGATATCTCAATACTGACATATGATCTATTGTCGTAAAAAAACTCAATCCGTGTTAAGTGATCATTCCAATTTTTTTCAAGTCTATTGCACAGACTCTCATTATAGTTTTTAGCATTAGAGCTTTTGCTTCTCAGTACCCATTCTTTTCCAGTTCGTAATCGCTACTACCTTCCGTTCCTAATATTATACTGGTTATACTTTTGCTCGTTAGCATTCTATAACCTTTTAATAACCACGTCAACCTTAGTATCACGAATGTGTTTCCATTCCGAATACTACCACAACTTTATTACTCCTTTTTCAGCTGTTTCTATTTCCCAAAGTTTGATCAATCATATAGAAGTAAAGGAATTTGTTGAGAGATCACTATGATCATGAACACTTGTTATCTCGCATAGTTAGTACAGAAGGTGGCCAGCCTTTAGTACTTGACAAGCAATTAAACAATAGTTGGTATCCTACTAGGCTTCTATCATACAGATAGAGAGTCATTCGGCAATACCTCCCCTTCTGGAAGGGTTGTTCTTCTCAAATTACATGAAATGAAAAGAAGAGAAAAGAACGAACTGAAGAGAATTATATATATATATAAAAATATACTGCCACAAAATATCTGGCTTGGAACCTACCTCTGAACTATAGAGGTTTGTCATAGGAGAACAAAACATATATGTATTTATATCAACATCAAGTATTATAGCATCCTATTTCACATGCCTAAATATTTCTATTCCGTTCATCATTCTATGGACCCATGCTCTTCCTCGAACTTATACACAATCACCTTTGAAACTCCCTCGACATCGAAAATCGAATCTGGGATCTCATTCTATACATCATCGCTACTAGAATTCTATGATTGCACCGCAACCTTCCTCGTATAATAATACGACTCTCTTTTGATAAGAAAGAATAATAATTCACTAGGTAGATACTCTACTTAATTAGTCTATCAATGATAACTTATACACTACCACGACCCGATTAGTGGTACTCAATCTCAACACCCATTCCAATACAACTCTCACGGTTGTAATCAGCTCATTACTCGCAGAATCATTGCTTCCTTACTATGGTCCACCACAGACCTACTGTCGTCATTCACTTTTCCATAAAATCTTAATATCTAACCATACGGAGTCCATACATCTCGTATCTAATTCTCCTAAGGAGTTAACATAACCACCAATCACAATTCATGAAGAACACTCCAAACTCTGACGTACTTTCATGACATGAAGTAGATAAAATTGCAAAAGAGTTTCAATCAAAGCAACGATAGCAGGTTAATACCATTCTTAGTCATATGCCTTAAATAGAAGACTTAACTCAAAGGTTCGTTTAGTCCTTTTTGAAACATGGTCCTGGATTATTCTCAAAATAGTACCTCCTAAGATAGATAGCCCGTTCCTGGCGATTACACAAATTAAACCTTTCCACTTCAGTTTCTTTTTATTTTCCTTTCTCTTATCATTATTTCATGGACCAACACAACATAAACATTGATTTCATACATCCCGTCATTCTGGATTCGTGTCCTCAGAACGAATCTTGATAACTTTTACAACTTAGATTCATAATTCATCATACTCGTCTGCCTTTGTTCCGTCTCTAAAGCTTTTACACTATCTCCATAACCTTGGGAAGTACTTTCCTAAAACAATTGACTGAACTTAAATCAGTTTATTATAACCTCTGGCTCCGTGCCTTTCTTGGTCTTTCACCAGCGGGTGGCCTCTCTCTTAGGAGGGTAAGTGACAAAAACAGTCCTTTGTGGTTCGTCAATCATTTAGAATCTCAAATGATTCCTCTATTTCCTTTAGCCAGGCTCTTGCCTCGGCTGGGTCAGCTTGTTCCATGGAACTCTGAGAGCTTAGCGACTTAAAGGTCCTGAAAGAATTTCTCACCGTACTGTCTCCTCAGGGTGGTGGTTGGGGATAATAGTCTAAGTTCTCTTTAGACAGGTCCATGAATTGCCGTATAGGGGTACCATCTCGGGTCTCCTTTCCTTACTCGACTTTTTGTTTCCTTAGTATGAAATGTTTCATCCTACTCCCCATAATTGGGGTCATCTTTTAATTTAAAATCCTCATTTTCCACTCCATTATGTCATGGGTTCCTTCTATCTTGATGGCGACCTCCCTGACTATGACGTACAGGGTTTGCTCTAAATCTTATTCCTCAAACTAGCTTTCATCTAAGATCTCATCTTTAAGCTCTTGAACATTTGGAACCCAAATTCTGTAGGAATACCTCATTATTCCCTTCTCATCTTTCTCGGTATTAACCTCTTATCTATTTATTGGCTCTCTGCCTTCATTCATAACTTTTTCTGGCACAATATGATCTTTTCCAATAATTCGGGCTGTATTGCTATCTCAAACAGCTTTTCGGTACCGGCTCCGGTTACCTTCACTACTATTTCCATTTTCTCAAAATCTCTTATAAACTCTCCAAAAGACATTATCATCTTGAGTCTCTCCTTTTTACTAAGGGCATCAGCCACCATATTGGCTTTCCCCGAATGATAAAGAATCTCCCAATCATAATTCTTGATTAGCTCTAACCGCCTCCTCTGGCGTATGTTGAGCTCTTTCTACGTAAGAATGTACTAGAGCACTTATGGCTTAGGTAATTCTCGCACTTCTCTCCATACAAGTAGTGCCTCCAATCTTTAGGGTAAAACTATTGCCACGAGCCTAAGCTCATGGGCGGGGATATCGAATTTCATATTACCTTAATTGTCTTGACGCAGACGCGATTATCTTGCTGTGCTAAGAAACACCCTAATTTCTTATGCGAAGCGTCACTTACAAATCACAAAATCTCCTTTTTCCATCCGGCAACGCCAGCATAGGGGCCATCACCAACCTCTGCTTCAGTTCTTGAAAGCTGTTCTCGCATTTCTCTGTCCATTCGAACTTCTCAGTCTTACGAGTAAGCCGCGTTAAAGGGGCTACTATCTTTACAACTTGAACGAACCTCCGGTAGTGACCGGCCAATCCTACCTCTGGTAGTTGCCCTACTTATGGTCATCAATTCCTCAGTGGTCCTTTATTCATTCTTGTCAGGATCCTCCATGGGATCCTCCTCAACAACTATCCCTTCTAGGACAACATCCTCAACCGCTACATCCTCAATATCAACATCATCCGGTCCCGCGTTAGGACGCTCTATCGGATCCATAATCTGATCCCCAATAAATAATAAAACATCATCGCGTTGATGTTCCTCAACTTCAGGGTTCGGAGTCCCGCTACCATATACGATAACGAACTACGCTTCTATCGCTACATTTATAAGGGTTCCCATAAGGGTTTTAACTGTCAGTACTACGTTAGGTAGTCCGACTATGAACTTGGCAAGAGTTCTTATTATCTTAGTGAACTTATTATCTTAACGTCCCATCATCTCTGAGGTTTATAACGCTTAGCTCTGATACCATTTCTGTAACACCCCCAGATCCGGGGTCGGGGATCCGGGTCGTCACGGTCTTTCTTTCCACAATATCACTCCACTTAATTAATAATAAATAACCTTATGCTGTGACCCCATACTAACACACACCACAACCCGTTATAGTCTCAGAGATGAAATTTAAATAAGTACAAGTCTTTGAATCCACAATTTAAAAGTTATTACAACCCAAAATGATTACTTGATAAATTTACAGTTAATTGCCATTATCTGCCACAAGTTATAATTATACATAATTGATTCTCAAAAGTAGATGGTCTGATGTACAATAGATCTACCTCTGCAGCTATAGCAGCTACAACATCAACGGGAAGACGCGGGACGCTTCCCACGCGCTTGCGCTGGGTCTGCTGGAGTCTGGCCATCTTTCCTAACTGTTGTTGTGTGATGAAGAAATAAAGCAAGGGTGAGCAGCAAGCCCACCAAAATAATATGTATAATGATTAATAGTATATGAGCCTTCTCATAGTACTCATGAAAGTCTTGGTCAAAAGAAATGAACCAAGTTTGATATCTTAATGCGATGAAGTCGCAAAATATTCAGTATATATACATATATACTTTTCAAAATCTTGGAAGTCCTCTTCCATCCATAATATACACAGAGTTCCAGTTTATAACTGTATATACAAAAAATATCGTTGCAAGGTGATCTCATATATCTAACCTTGTCTCAACGTTTTTCCGAAAATCTTTGTCATTCATAAGACAATCATTAACTAGATATAAGTTTAAAAGATGAAGTTACAAGATACCCCAAAATACTTATATCTTTACCAAATACTACTTGAACTACCCCCGTTCAAGTTATAATCAGTTTCAAAGGTTCATCACATAGATGAGACTACAAGATAAGACTTGAATAGATTTAATCTTTGAAATATCATTATAAATAATGAAGTTACGAGATACTTCATTAAGTCCTGATATATATATCCATATATATATATATATCTCATACATTTCCTGAAAATCTCTGTCATGTAAAGTATGAACAGAGTTATAATATCCAATGAATTTTGGAAAGGAAAAGAATTTTGGCATAAACCAGATATCTTGCTGATCAGGCAAAGATACCAATAAGTAACCTTTTCTACTGTAGATGGATGAATTCCTCACCGGTCATCACCCTGGCCGCATTAGGACCTCGCGCTAGACCGTTACCCGGCCACTCACGCGTTGATGGACTGCCACCCAGCCACTTACACTTTGATAGACCGTACCCCGGCCTGTCGCTTATGCCGACTCAATTAGATGGGCTTACTTCCCGAACATTGGGCAAGTAATCAATTCATTTATCAAAACAGCAACCTTGTTGCGAATATAAAATACACCATAGAGCCGGATCCCTCAGGTTTTGAACGAGTATTTAAATCCCCTTTAAAAGGAAGATCTTAAATATAAAAATGAGTTTTGGGATCCGCTCTAACTTTTAAAAATCATTTTGAAGACTCGAAAACATTTTTAAGAATGTTTGGAGTAATGCTGATTTAATAAAATAAATCAGTCCCAATATGAAAGAAATATCTGAATATTATTATTTAAATAATATTCCCATAAAGAATAATTGAGGTAGAAGTTGGAAAACTTATACTTGAATGAATAGCAATTAATCAAAGATATACTTATACAAAAGTAATATCTTTACTTGAATATCAAAAGTAAGTTTGATTTTCGAACATTATTCTTTAATAAAATAAAGAATATTAATAAATAGTAAGCGGAGTCATAATACCTCGAATGAATATTATAATTAATATTCATTAAATAAATTAAAGGAGTCATACATCCTCAAATGAATATCCAAGTAATATTCAATAAATAATATAAAGGAGTCATAAGTCCTCGAATGAATATTCAAGATAATATTCATTAATAAAATAAAGTTATCGAATAAACCTTATTCGATTAATAGTTTTGAAAACTATAACCATATATATATAAATATATATATATATAATCTACTCGGGATCCTCGACTCCCGATTTTAGAAAATGTTTCCACCTTTTGGGTCCCTATATTAAGGGTATATGCAAATTACCGCTATCCTCTAGCATAGGTATTATCAACTGAATCAACAATTATATATGGAAAGAATACGAAACAGGCATGCATATATACCATATCACATGCTACAATATATCGCAAGAATTTGCTAATAACAAATATGCATTTATCGCAAGATCATGCATATACACATATACATCACAACAACAGTTATAACGGGTAGAAAACTTGCCTGAGCGACTGGGGGTTACGAATGGCTCGGGACGAGTCTGGTAACCTATAAACAACAAGTAAGTTGGAATTAAACCAAAGTCACTTGTAAATCTATACTTTAACTAACTTAGACTCTAACGCTTGTTTTGCGCTTACTGATTCTCTTAAGTCACTCGAGTACCCTCGGCTCCACCATTTTTAATAATTTAACCTTTACGAGTTTTAAGGCGATTCCTTTGCGAGTGTCTTACCAACTGCCTAACACACTTACCATAAATGTTTCATACATTAATTAACCCTTTTTGGTCTTTAACCTATGTTTCAAAGTAAGGCGAGGGGAAAAGTTTTGTTCGCGAAACGCCGTTACTTGAAAGGGTCGTTTCTCCTAAACCGTGCATCGGAATCGAACGAACTACATATCAAAACGAAGCTCGTAACATGAGCTATCTAAACATGGCAGTGGTAATAATCTAGCAGGGGGTTCTCGGGTCCTAATGTTATGCACAAAAACAGTCCAAAGAAAATCGGACGTTACGACGGCTATGTTTACGCGATTACCAATGTTTAAACTACTCCAATTAACCACCAACCAACTCATAACCATCAATACAACAAAACTTCACCTAAACCATACCACATCAGTCCATAATCTCCAAGGTTTTCAACTCAAACAACCACAATCAAGACCTATGAACTATAATCAAGCTTCAATTACCAAAACACTTCCAAATCAAACCAAACTACTAATAATCACAATCCATGCTTCTCATTTCACAACACCAACCATTAAACTTACTAACAAATAAATTAAAGGATAGGGTTTGAATTTTATACCTTCCTTGGGAGGTGTTAAGTTGCTAGGAAGCCTTAGGGAGCCTCCTACAAGCTTGATCTTTCCAAAGAAATCAAGAACACAAAGTTAGGCTTTGAAGTTTCTAAAAGTCCTATTTAAAGAACTGTAAAAATGAGGGTCTTACCATGATTATTTGGACAAGACTTGTGAACAAGAGTTGTAGGCCATCTCAATACCTTTCCAATGAGCTATAGAACACAATATTTGAGTGAGAAATGAAGGAGATACAGCAGTTTTAGTGTTCTGGTTCTGTTTTGGCCGAGAGCATGAAGAACAATGCCTTGGTTTCTTTTTGATTTTGATGAAAATGATTTTACTTGGCTTGGTTGCTTTGTTTTTGTGTTTGATTTAGTCAATTACCTTGTTGCCCTTGAATTTGTGTGGTTCTCATTCAACCACACCTCCTTCCTTCCCATATCATGCTTGTGTCATCCTCATGATGTCATCCTCCCCTCCTTGTCCTCTTTCTATTGGTTGGATGACATCATCCCCACTAATTCCCTTGATTAACTTCCTAATCATTTGCCTAATGACCGCTGATCTGTTATACGGTTCGCTTAACTTTCGTTTTCGTTTATCGTTTGAGGGATCATACCCGGGATCTTATTACTTAGGTTCCCTTAACCTTTCTCAATATATTGTATTCCTTTTATGATCCTCTCTTATAATCCTTTAATTTAAATCCTTTTTATCCTGTTACCTTATACTCAATTCTTTCCGTATCTATTGGATTTCCGGGAAAAATCAAAGTGTTCGGATTTGGATTCTGACGATCTTTACATACACTTATATCCCATATAAAGTACTAATAAAATCTCAGAATATCCATATCAGAACCCCTACATAGTGTGGCATGAAAAGTTTTCTCATTCAGCAAAAACACTATTCATAAGGGTTTCAAAAATTTCCCAAAAATTGGGATTATTACAGTGTACAGGAACAAAATGGATGAAAATGGAATTGTTACTAGAAACAAAGCAAGGCTGGTTGCTAAAGGCTACTCACAAGAAGAGAGAATTGACTATGATGACACCTTTGCGCCTGTTGCAAGACTAGAAGTAATAAGAATTTTTCTGGCATTTGCTGCATACTCAAATTTCAAGGTGTATCAAATGGATGTCAAGAGTGCTTTTCTTAATGGTTAACTAGAAGAAGAAGTTTATGTACAACAACCACCTGGCTTTGAAGATCCAGAATTTCCTAACTTTGTTTACAAATTACTCAAGGCTCTATATAAGTTGAAACAGGCACCTAGAGCCTGGTATGACACACTGTCAGAATTTCTACTCAAACATAGTTTTACCAGAGGTACTATTGATAAGACTCTCTTCTACAAGAAGCATGGTAAAGATATGATCCTAGTTCAAATCTATGTGGATGATATCATCTTTGGATCTACAAATGAAAAGTTTGTCAAAGATTCTCTATGCTAATACAGAGTGAGTATGAAATGAGCATGATGGGAGAATTGAGTTACTTCCTTGGCCTTCAAGTTAGTCAAAGAAGTGATGGTATTTTCATCAGCCAAACCAAATATATGAATGACTTATTGAAGAAATTTATTATGGTGGATAGCTCACCTGCATCTACACCAATGTCTACTGCAACCAAGTTGGATGAAAACAAGAAAGGCAAGAGTGTGGATATTTCAAGCTACAGAGGGATGATTGGATCATTGCTTTATTTGACTGTTAGTAGACCAGACATCATGTTTGCACCTTGTCTATGTGCTAGATTTCAAGCCAATTCAAAGGAATCACATTTGATGGTTGTGAAAAGGATTTTCAGATACTTAAAGGGAACTCCAAACTTGGGATTATGGTATCCTAAGGGAACTGGTTTTGAAGCTGTTGGATACATAGATGCAGATTTTGCTGGATGCAGGGTTGATAAGAAAAGTACTAGTGGAAGCTGTCAATTTCTTGGTGAAAGACTTGTATCCTAGTATAGTAAGAAACAACAATCCGTATCAACTTCCACAGCTGAGGCTGAATATATAGCTGCTGGAAGTTGTTGTGCTCAGGTGCTTTGGATTAGAAATCAGCTAATGGACTATGGTCTAGTGTTACACAAAATTCCTATTATGTGTGACAATACTAGTGCCATATCTATAATAGCTAATCCAGTTAATCATTCTAGAACAAAGCACATTGATGTTAGGTACCATTTTATCAGGGAACATGCTGCAAATGGTACCATTGAGCTCATTTTTGTTCCAACAGAGAAACAATTAGCTGACATTTTTACTAAACCTTTGGATGAAGCAACCTTCACTAGACTTGTGAGTGAAATTGGAATCCTCAATTCTTCATCCTAAGGCAAGAACTCAGCTAATGTGTTGCAGCAAGTTAATTTCTAGTAAATCAACCTAGTTTGATTTAATTGGAAATCAACTGAAATATGAATTATAAATATTTCAGAATCTCTGTATATTTATTTTTATTTTTTTTAAAAAACTCAAAAATTAACTTAGAATATTTCAAATTCTAAGTAAACTGCTTAGTTGTTAATTTACATCTTAAATGTGTAAAATTAACACAAGGCAGAATAACAGTACTCAAAGGTATAGAGAACTGAGTTCTCGATAAGTCAAAATGACTTATCGACAAGTCATTTTAGAGTTCTCGAGTGAGTCCTCGATAAGTCTATTTACAGACTTCTTGAATGACTTCTCGATAAGCTCTATTATGACTTATCGATAAGACCATGTAGAGTTCTCTAATAGTATTAATTCACAGAGTTCTCGACATGGATATTTTGAGACTTATCAATAACTCAGAACTAAAATAATTTAATTCAATGAATTATTTTAGACAAATACTTTTGGAAAATTTATTTTGATTTCAATTTGATTCAATTCAAATAAATTAGAATCATTTTTAGTCCATTTTCGGACAAACTGGGCATTTATCAGAGTTCTCGATAAATTAATTCTTAGTTCTCGAAAAGAATTAATAAAATGACTTATCGAATGTACCTTTTTCAAATTCAAAATTACTTCTCGATAAGTTTAATATCAAAGGTTTATTTGACTTCTCGATAAGTATTTTACTTTTTCTATAAATACTCAGACTTCTCGATACATACATTGTACTTACACTTTTTCGAGATCTCAAGTGACCTAGCTTTCAGACAAAAGGCGATTTCTCTCTCGTTTTTGCTCCTTTCTCAAAACTTTTTTCTTACCCACTACTTCAAAACACTAAAATGGCACAAAACAATGTTAGAGCTATCATTCCAGAGAAGGAAACCAACTTTATTGCTTTTCTTGATGCTAACCAAGCCCCTGATAGTTTCAAGGGGTTTGTGAAGTTTCTTTCTGAATCCTATATTGCAGGTGCTCTAACTGCAAGTCCTGTGCTGTATTTGGACGTTCTTCATGAATTTTGTACATCAGCTATAACTAAGACATTTGTTCTAGAGAATGTCACTTCTATGGTGGTCACCTGCACAATTGGAGGCCAAGAAATTGAGTTTTCAGCTGCTGATGTGAATACAGCCCTGGGATTGCCAACTGAGAACTATGGAGAGATGCCAACTGCAGATGAGCTGAGTGAATTCATGGACTTCATCAACTACAGTGGCTCAATCAACTTGGCAAGCCTGAACAGGACAAACCTTAGAAAGGAATGGTCCTTTGTGTTTGATTCTGTAGTGAGGGCTTTCACCTGCAGAAAAACTGGCTTTGACAACATCTCAAGTGTGGTGCAGAAGCTGATGTTCTCAATAGCTTACAACAGGCATCTGAATGTTGGGACTCTAATTCTGGAGGAGCTGGCTACCAGGCTTACTATGCCTTTGAAGAATAGAGGTAAAGAAATCTTTTTGCCAAGGTTTATTATGTCTACTTTAGCTCATAAAGTAAATGACATACATTTGTTAGCTGGTATTGATAGTAGTAGAATTGGCAATTGTAAGCAAGTGTCCAAAATAATATTTGGCTCACTTACTACAAAGAATAAGGTGAGTCTAAGTCTTAGAATCACTCCATTTATGTTGGAGAGATTCAGGACTTATCCTTACCCTATGCCAGACATGAGGGCTCCTCAATTTGCTAGTTCAGCTATGGTTCCTGAGCCTGTGGAAGTATAAACACAGGCACACCAACAGGGACCTTCCAAAGCTGCAGCCCCTTCTTCTAAACCACTAGATGTTAGCAAACCAACCACTTTAGTCTCTCAAAAGACTGAAGTGAGTAAAAAGAAGAGAAAGGAACCAACCCTTGCTGTTGTAAATCAGAGTGTAACAGTTCAAACTGAACCAGAGTCACCCTTGGTCAAGAGACCAAAGAAGAGTAAGATACCTGAGTTGAACACTCAAAACACCTTTGTGTCCTCCCAAAAGGGCACAGTTGAACAAATGGGGAGTAAACAGTTACTAGATGCATCCTCTCAACAGGGTGTATCTATTAAAAAGAGCATTCACCCCAATGCATCATGTACTGAGTCAGCACAACCTGCACCTAGAGTGTATGGTAGAAGAAATAAGGATGGCACCCACATTGAGGGCACATCATTTGAAGCTCCCTCATCCATTCAGGGGGAGCTGCCAACACTCACAACTGAGCAAACTTCTCTAATCTCTCAAATTTCTTCATCATATAGAGCACTTGAATCTGATTTTCAAGTGCACCAACACTCAAGTGACATGGTTCATGAAACTGTGATCACCACCCAGAACCAACATCTAGATGGTGAGAGGCTACTAGCTGGGGTAGACCTTGATGACACCATCAAAAATATGGGGGTTTCATCAGTTTTTACTGAAGACCCCATGGTCACTCTTGCACCTTCATGTGCACAATCATCTTCAAAGATGAATAGGTTTGAGGGTAGTACTCTTGAGGGAGAGCTATCTAAATCCTCTCCAATTCAAATAGAGGTTCCTCTAAAAGGAACAACTCCCCTCAAAACCCTAGCTGAAATTGCCTTGGCAGTTGAAGCTAGGAGTACAATTGCCAATGACCCTGTTATGGGAGAGGCAAGTTCATCACATTTATGTGACAGTGCTCTGCAAGGGCATAAAGGTTTGAGGCTGGTGTACATGATAGTAACCCAGTCAAATCCTCTCCAATTCCAATGGAGGTTCCCACTACATGTGGTGAACAACAAACTGTCAAAACCACAGATTTATCTGTGAGTCAAACTGTGACTTCAGTCACAGGTGGTAATCTGGACATTTCTCAACAGCCATCCACATCTCAATCCAGCCAACCACATGTCATGGCTCAATGGCTACAAGATATAGAAGCTCGTCCTTCTACAGTTGATGACATGTTGGTAGATCAAATCTCAGGCTTGGCCAATCTCTCTCAGAAATTGCTCACTTCAGACATGGGGAACCAGGACTATCAAGCTATACTGCTATGCTTCAATGAAGAGGTTGAACAACAGAAGGAGAAGATAGTAGATGAGGCTGAAGAGGATGGTAATGTAGATGCCTGGTTGTCTGATGACCATGTGACAGAAATGGATGAAGTTTTGGCTAGATTCAGGAGGGAGTACATAACTATCATGGGAAGCAATGCTAAATCTCTCACTCCTCCTAAAGTCTATGATGCCATCATGGATGTGCACAAAGCTCAACTCAAGGCTTTCCATCTCTTTGGAAAGGCCCTTGAAGTAAAATTAACTGGACATGAAGATAAAATCAGGAAGCTGATCAAGGAAAAGATGGATGACATTGTGCCTTCTCAAAAGGACATCAAGAATAAATTCCAGTCTTTCACTGAGCAAATGTCAAGGATGAATCTGGCCTCCATGGAGAAGGAAGTGTCAAATATGAAGAGTTCTTTCAAGGCCCTGTGTGAACAAGTTCAAGCTCATATCACAAATTCAAATGATACCAGGGTCAAGCTAAATCAAATGCATACTGCTAGGTATGAGCCTTCATTTCTTCTCATGGAGGGTGTCAGAAAAGCTGTTGATGAACACTTTGGGTCCTTCTCAGCTACAACAGTCTCCACTACCTCTACTCCTCAAATAAAAGAACTTCAAGATCAAATTTCTTCATTTCAAGCCTCCAACTCAAATTTATCTTCACAAGTCAGAGGTCTAACCACATTGGTTGAGAGTCAACAACATGATATTCAGACCCTAATGGAGTCCCATAAGCATTTACAGATGCAGAATACAGTTGCTTTGGGAGCCATTATGGGAAAACTCAACATACCACTGTCAGCATTGCCTGAAGCTGTAAGACCTGAGATTCCTACTCCCCTACTCATGCATGTCACCAAGACTAAGGGGGAGATAGATGCAAGGCTTGCACAATCAAAACTCAAAAGTCAAGTACAAGGTCTAGAACAATAGAGGCCCCTTATGGCTACCCAAGGTCCAGGAATGACACAAGAGTTTGACAATTTGCTCACTGGACTAAGGAACTCTCTCAACAACAACTTCTTCACTTACAAAAAGACCTTGGAAAAGACTATCAATTACATCAGGGTGCTGCAGATCCCAGTCAAGGACCAGTTTTTGGAGAAAAGGATAGTGATCAATCTTAATGATTCTGGTGTAGACAGATGTATGCAAGTCAGTATCAATTATCTAATTTCTAGAAGAGCATCTGAGGTGGATATTTTGATTAACAAGGTCAGGATAATAACCAATGAAGAGAAAATGCTACTAGCAGAGTTGAAGAAGGCTCATGAAGCTACATTCCCAGAAGCCTATCTACATCCAAGCAAAGGGGTGCACTATATCTGCTCTACAACCAAGCAACTGAAACATTTCCACGTACCTAAAAACTGTGTCATGGCCAACAGAAGACTGATAATGGTGCTTGAGCCTGGGCTGAAAAGTAAGAAATTGAAGACTAGTGAAGATGAAGCTATGATCAAGATTCTGAGGAGATACATTGATAACCCTGAAGCTAATTTGCCTAAAACTCAAATCAACAAAGATGACTTGGGTGATGATGAGCAGAAGAAAGATGGTCAAAACCCTTCTGGCTCAAACTCAAGTCAATCTAGCAAGGCAATTGGTGGAAAAAGTGATAGTGAGAAAGAGAAGGAGAAGAAAAGTGAATCTGAGACTCAAAGGAGGGGTGGAAGGAGACATAGACAAAAGAATGATACCTCACAACCCCTCCAAACCCTAAATATCCAAATACCAATTGCTAAACCTTCACATTCAACCTCATCAAAAACCACTCAACCTCAAACCTCTAAGTCTAAATATTTCTACAAGCTCACTGCAAACTCTCTCATCAAAACTCAAATCACTCACAGCCATACTTCTCTGAAAAGACTCAAAACTGTACCTTCATTCAAGCCACCCCATAAAACACACTTCAAAACAGTTGGAATAGGTCCAAAAGAAGCCAAGGTCAAGAGAAGATTCAGAAGACAAAGAAGACAAAGAAGAAGACAACTGATAGCTGAATTTCTCAATGATCATGGATTTGGTGAAAATGCCATCTAGAACAGATATGATCAAGATGATTTCCAACCTCTAAATGTTGTTGATTCAGATGAAGACTACTTCCAATAGCTAGCTGAAATAATGGTCAGAGTTTGGGTTGTAAACATCAAAGAAGTTAGAATCTACTACAGCGATGGGTCCTTTGAGTAGCTTGGAAATAGACTAATGGATTCTCTCTCAATTGTTGAACTGAAAAGGGTGCTGTAATAACCCCAATTTTTGGAAATTTTTGAAACCCTTATGAATAGTGTTTTTGCTGAATGAGAAAACTTTTCATGCCACACTATGTAGGGGTTCTGATATGGATATTCTGAGATTTTATTAGTACTTTATGTGGTATATAAGTGTATGTAAAGATCGTCAGAATCCAATTACGAACACTTTGATTTTCCCGGAAATCCAATAGATACGGAAAGAATTGAGTATAAGGTAACAGGATAAAAAGGATTTAAATTAAAGGATTATAAGAGAGGATCATAAAAGGAATACAATATATTGAGAAAGGTTAAGGGAACCTAAGTAATAAGATCCCGGGTATGATCCCTCAAA
Organism: Apium graveolens; assembly: GCF_009905375.1. NCBI lineage: Eukaryota > Viridiplantae > Streptophyta > Magnoliopsida > Apiales > Apiaceae > Apium > Apium graveolens. Next base: position 103,333,510 of record NC_133649.1, on the reverse strand, counting down.
CGATAAACGAAAACGAAAGTTAAGCGAACCGTATAACAGATCAGCGGTCATTAGGAAAATATTTAAAAGCTAATCAAAGGGATTAGTGGGGATGATGTCATCCAACCAATAGAAAGAGGACAAAGGAGGGGTGATGACATCACAAAGTGATGTAGGCATGACATGGGAAGGAAGGAGGTGTGGTTGAATGAGAACCACACAAATTCAAGGGCAACAAGGTAATTGACTAAATCAAACAACAAAAACCAACCAACCAAAAGCAAAACAAGGCAAAACACAAAAATCTCTCTTCTTCTTCTTCATGCTCTCGGCCCATTCCTTAAAAAATGAAGATCCAAGCTCCACCACTTACTATTTAGCAAGGTAATTATCTAAGCTTCCCCATGGATAGTTACATACTTCCTATAAGTTTAAGCTTCTAATTCCAAGCCAATCTTTTTCTATAAATCATGGAAGAAGATGGTGAATAGTGTTTTTCAAGAAATAAAATTTGTGTTCTTGAAGTTTTGTTTAGATTAAGCTTGGATAAGGACTTTAAGGGTGATTCCAAGCCATTCTCTTGATTCTCCACTCTCCAAGGAAGGTATAACTTCTCAAACCCTTAGTATTAAGTTTTGTTGGTTTGGATTTCATAATGTTAGATGATGGGTTAGTGTAATGAGTGTGTACTCATAATAGAGCTTTGTTTAGTAAGTGGTTTTGTTGATTTTGAAGTTAGGAGTGATGCTTGTTAGATTTGAAGTTCTTGGTCACTTTTTTTGACTTGGTTTAGATGAATAAATTGGTAATATTGAGTTGATTGGGGGCTGTTGTAATGTAGTTTAGATGGAGGTTTGATTGGGTTGTGAATTGGAGTTGAAATTGTGGTTGTTTGAATTGGTTTAAATTTGGGAAATCGCGTAAACATAGCCGTCGTAACGTCCGATTTTCTGTAGACTGTTTTTGTGCATAATATTAGGACCCGAGAACCCCCTTCTAGATTATGACCACTGCCGAGCTTCGTTTTGATATGTAGTTCGTTCGATTCCGATGCACGGTTTAGGAGAAACGACCGTTTCAAGTAACGGCGTTTCGCGAACGAAACTTTTCCCCTCGCCTTACTTTGAAACATAGGTTAAAGACCGAAAAGGGTTAATTAATGTATAAAACATTTATGGTAAGTGTGTTAGGCAGTTGGTAAGACACTCGCGAAGGAATCGCTTTAAAACTCGTAAAGGTTAAATTATTAAAAATGGTGGAGCCGAGGGTACCCGAGTGACTTAAGCGAATCAGTGAGCGCAAAACAAGCGTTAGAGTCTAAGTTAGTTAAAGTATAGATTTACAAGTGATTTTGGTTTAATTCCAACTTACTTGTTGTTTATAGGTTACCAGACTCGTCCCGAGCCTTTTATCACCCCAAGTCGCTCAGGCAAGTTTTCTACCCGTTATACTGTTGTTGTGATGAATATATGTATATGCATTATCTTGCGATAGATGCATGTTGGTTAATTAGCAAATGTTGTGATATATTGAAGCATACTGATATGGTATATATATGCATGCCTGTTTCGTATTCTTGTCATATATATCTGTTGGTTCAGTTGATAATACCTATGCTAGAGAATAGCAGTAGATTTTATATATATAGGGACCCAAAGGTGAAAACATTTTCTAAAACCGGGAGTCGAGGATCCCGAGTAGATTTTATATATATATATATATTTATATATATATATGGTTATAGTTTTCAAAACTATTAATCGAATAAGGTTTATTCGATAACTTTATTTTATTAATGAATATTATCTTGAATATTAATTCGAGGGCTTATGACTCCTTTTATTTTATTAATTGAATATTATTTGAATATTCATTTGAGGATGTATGACTCCTTTATTTTATTTAATGAATATTATTTATAATATTCATTCGAGGTATTATGACTCCGCTTATTACTGAAATATATTCTTTATTTTATTAAAGAATAAGGTGTTAATAATCAAACTTATTTTCGATTATTCAAATAAAGATAATACTTTCATATAAGTGTATCTTTGGTTATTTAATACTCGTTTCTAGTATAAGTTTTAATACTTCTACTTCAATTATTTTTATAAAGATTATTCTTTATGGGAATATTATTTAAATAATAATATTCAGATATTTTCTAATATATCGGGACTGATTTATTTCATTAAATCAGCTTTACTCCAAACATTCTTAAAAATGTTTTCGAGTCTTCAAAATGATTTTAAAAGTTAGAGCGGATCCCAAAACTCGTTTTCCGATTTAAGATCTTCCTTTCGAAGGAGACTTGAATATTCGCTCAAAATCTTGGGGATCCGGCTCTGTGGTGTATTTTATATTCGCAACATGGTTGCTGTTTTGAGAAAACAATTTGATTACTTGCCCAATGTTCGGGAAGTAAGTCCATCTGATTGAGTCGGCATAAGCGACAGGCCGGGGTACGGTCTATGAATGTGTAAGTGGCTGGGTGGCAGTCCATCAACGCGTGAGTGGCCGGGTAACGGTCTAGCGCGAGGTCCTAATGCAGCCAGGGTGATGACCGGTGAGGAATTCATCCATCTACAGTAGAAAAGGTTACTTATTGGTATATTTGCCTGATCAGCAAGATATCTGGTTTATGCCAAAATTCTTTTCCTTTCCAAAATTCATTGGATATTATAACTCTGTTCATACTTTACATGACAGAGATTTTTAGGAAATGTATGAGATATATATATATATATGGATATATATATCAGGACTTAATGAAGTATCTCGTAACTTCATTATTTATAATGATATTTCAAAGATTGAATCTATTCAAGTCTTATTTTGTAGTCTCATCTGGGTGATGAACTTTGAAACTGATTATAACTTGAACGGTGGTAGTTCAAGTAGTATTTGGATATAAAGTATATTGGAGTATCTTGTAACTTCATTTTTTTTAACTTATATCTAGTAAATGATTATCTTATGCATGACAAAGATTTTCAGAAAAACGTTGAGACAAGGTTAGATATATGAGATCACCTTGCAACGGTATTTTTATACAGTTATACACTGGAACTCTGTGTGTATTATGCATGGAAGAGGACTTCCAATATTTTGAAAAGCATATATATATATATATACTGAATATTTTGCGACTTCATCGCATTAAGATATCAACTTGGTTCATTTCTTTTGACCAAGACTTTCATGAGTGCTGTGAGAAGGCTCATATATTGTTAATCATTATTCATATTATTTTGGTGGGCTTGCTGCTCACCCTTGCTTTATTTCTTCATCACACAACAACAGTTAAGAAAGATGGCCAGACTCCAGCAGACCCAGCGCAAGCGCGTGGGAAGCGTCCCGCGTCTTCCCGTTGATGTTGTAGCTGCTATAGCTGCAGAGGTAGATCTATTGTAGATCAGACCATCTACTTTTGAGAATCAATTATGTATAATTATAACTTGTGGCAGATAATGGAAATTAACTGTAAATTTATCAAGTAATCATTTTGGGTTGTAATAACTTTTAAATTGTGGATTCAAAGACTTGTACTTATTTAAATTTCATCTCTGAGACTATAACGGGCTGTGGTGTGTGTTAGTGTGGGGTCACAGCATAAGGTTAGTTATTATTAATTAAGTGAAGTGATATTGTGGAAAGAAAGACCGTGACGACCCGGATCCCCGACCCCGGATCTGGGGGTGTTACAGGTGCTAAGCTTGATGAATGGTAAAGATTCAGCCACTAAGACATGGAGAACAGTATTGGCATTGTTTGTGGTTAACAGAGAGGAGATGAGAGATGAGCATAGAGCTTTGCTAGCTGAAAAGAGGAGAAAGTATGAGCATGACATTGATGAGTATATTAGAAGATCAGAAGAGTTGAAGGCAGCAGGCAAGAGCAGAATATCAAGGATGGAAGATTTCTGAATGTAAAAGTTGGCTCTTTGTCAAGATACATGATAGGGATGTTAGTTAGTTATCATAAGCCAGGTTTTCTGAAACTAATAGAGGCTCTAACTGACACCCCCATCCTAGAAGAATTAGAAATACTTGTACAGATTAAGAACATAATTGAGAAAGGATCAGAAAGCTCAGTCTTTACTTAATTATTATAAATTGTCAAATGTTCAATGTACAAGTGTTGTATCAGCTTTTGTATTGTTTTATTTTCATTCTTTAACTTGGGGTTAGTCTTATTAACAGGCATGAATTTGTGATAAGCAATCTTCTCACAAATTAGGGGAGATTGTTGTACAAGACATGCCTGTATCATACAAGACTAAGTCATATTGACAACCCTAAGATTAGTTGTATTGTAACCTTAATCTGTAATTTATACTTGTAACACTTAATGTCTGTAAAATGTAAATGGAGCAGACTGGAGCATTTTTCCCTAAACAGTGTCAAGCCTAAGAATTCTATCTGGAAGAAGATCAAGAAGGTCATGCCTCAGAAGAATTATGAAGAAGCTTGGAGTTGAATAATTCTGTTTGGTGAAAAATATTCTAAGTCCAGATCTCTACAAGTCACAGAATTAGTGGTATAGAGAAGTCATTCGAGAACTCAGAAAGACCTATCGAGAACTCAGGAATTGTCTATCGAGAACTCAGGAAATGCTATTGGAGATATCGATAAGTCAGATACCCATTCGAGAACTCAGAGATATCGACAAGTATACATTCATTAGAGAACTCTTAGTTATCGATTAGCCAAAGTCCATTAGAGAACTCTGAGTTATCGATAAACCAAAATTTACTAGAGAACTCAGAGTTGTCGATAAGTCAAGTCAATAATGAAGTTTCAGAGATATCGACAAGCCAACATGCCTATCGAGATGTCGAGTTCTCTACAGCTTAATTGGAGATCTCGAAGTGAAGAAATTTCTCTAAGTATAGAATTGCAGAATAGTTCAATATCCAAGGTTGCAAATCAACAAACAATTCACACAGCTGGATTGACAAGTCTACAAAAAGCAGCCTGAGAGATGTGCAAGATTTATGGTGAAGATTAACTGACAAAGGAGGATCAACCAATACACAGTGGATGAAGATATGCTAATCTAGATATGGAAATCTCACTTTTCCCTTAAATAGAAGTGATTAGTGACAGGTTAGAAAAGTGATTAGCACTTCTTATTGTTCACTGTGTAAACCAAAGTTAACTATCATATAAAGTTAACTGAGATCCTTTGTTTAAAAGAGGACTGAATAGATTAGAAATTGTATTCTCTCTCAAGAAAGAAGCTAAGTTCTAAACCAAGAACTTAGAGATTTTGTAGCAAAACACTGCTTGATTTTTAATATAAAATTAAGTGAGTTTTGAAGATCTTTGTTTTACATATTTGCATTTTTATTTATGTTTAACATCTATTCTACAAAATCATTGATAACAACCAACTGCTAAACCCAAAGTCGATCAAAAACTAAACATTTAAGCCAAAACACATTCACTCCCCCCCCCCCCTCTGTGTTGTATTCATATCTAACACCTAGGGAATCAGATTTTAAGCTAATAGGTTACTCAGATGCAGATTTTGCAGGATACAAAATAGACAGGAAAAGCACTAGTGGAAGCTGCCAATTTCTTGGAGGCAAATTGGTTTCTTGGTTTAGCAAGAAATAGAAATCAATTTCCACATCAACTGTAGAACCATAATATATTGTTGTAGGAAGCTGTTGTGCACAGATTCTTTGGATGAAGAATCAGTTACTGGACTATGGGTTAGAATTTTCTAAAATACCCATTTACTGTGATAATCAAAGTGCTATTGCTATGACAGGTAATCCAGTTCACCACTCAATGACAAAGCACATCAGTATTAGGTACCATTTCATAAGGGATCATGTGATGGAAGGTACAGTGGAATTGCATTTTGTTCCAACAGATCAACAACTAGCAGATATCTTCACAAAACCACTATGTGAAGCTACTTTTACAAGACTGGTAAATGAACTTGGAATGGTTTCAGGTTCTTTCTCAAAATCTGCTTAGTTTTTGTTCTCATGCATCAGACTATATGATCAGTGTTTACAGATTGTCTTATATCTAAGTAATCTGTGCTTAAATTGTAATATATTAAATATTGATTGTTATCTGATGTGATTCTATATACTCTGATAGTGTTTTGAATGTTCTGTGACTATTCAATCCAATGAGGATTATTTGTTAGATGCTGACTTAGTAGTCTTTAACAAACTGTGTATCCCATGTTTGAATTAGTTATTTATGTAGAAATCCATAACACAAGCAAACTATGATTTTGATCTTAGTCAAATTTACTTTTTGTATCTTATTACTAAGTCACAAACTAGATTATTGCTTCTTATCTGTCAATTTCTGATGTCAGTAAATCTTAAGGATGAACTACATGCTTAATAAGCCTCACTTATCTGAAGAAAACAAAAGAAAAGAAAAATTGAAGTCAGGTACTCCTTTGAGATCTAGAGTAAATATGTGAAAGGGAAGACCCAAGTGCATTGCTAGTATTAAGTTATATGCATTAGAAACACAAATAAATTTTTTTTGGTGACTTTTCACATTCTTTGATTACTGGAGAAATACTCTGATAATAGTATAAATTCTGATAGCACTTGTGACTCATTTACACTGAGAAGCTATTGTAAAAAGAATGTCAAAAGATGCTTAAAATGAGCACAAACAGTTGAGGTGGACTCTTGCATAAATTTATTCTATAGTAGACTTTAAAATTAAAGACAGATTTTAAGCATTTTTCTTAGTTATGCCTTATTTGTAAGATATCTAAAGTTTATCAGACTTTAATCTTTATTTGATCATTTGCAAATGCACACACTCTCACTCCATATGAATGATGAAAATTATTGTGGTGGCTAAGTTTTTCCAGACAAACAGTTAAGTATTATTTGCATAAATTCTGAGGACAAGTTCTGATGATTAAACTCTCAAGAAACCAGTCAGTATTTGTGTGAAGAATCACAGAAATAGACATTCACTTTTTGAGTACAGAAGCCATGTTCTGATGACCGTTAAATTCAGATAATAGTCAAGTTCTGATACAAATCCTGACGGAAACTCTGATGCTTACGTGGCATTATTTAATTACTTGGCTTATTTTTAGTATTTACTGTAACGGTTATATATTGTCAAAAAATAATTAAGTGAGATAAAAAACAGTGATAATCATTTGGTTAATGGGTTGCGTGTTTGTTTTGGTAACAGCATGTGAGCAATAATTACTGCACGTTTACCGTGCCCACTCATTACTGTTTTGACTGTTTCCATGCTGCCAGGTGTAAAACGTCTATTCTGCTTCACAAAATTAGCTGTTATCACGTGGAGTGTATAATTAAGAGCGTTAAAAGATTTTACAATCTTTTACCTACTATTCTTATTTTCTAATCTCTCTTATTCTCTCTCACTCTCTAATATTCTCTGAAGCTATTTCTTATAGGCATTTTATCAAACACCTTTCGTACACACAACTTTTTACTTAATCTCTTACAGAAATGGCACCCAAGGACATCATCTTTAATGGAGCCAAGTTCGTCCCCAACAACTACATGGTTATTCTCAGCAAGGATGATACTTCATCAGATCTTCATTTTGTTCAAGACTTTCTGGCCCGAAGTGAGATTGGGTATGCTTTGACCCAACCACAATTACTCTCAGCAACTCAAATACTGGAGTTTAGAGGACTGGTGTTTATGATAATGGTGGTGAAGCTGGGTCCCCAAGTATCATTTTCACAACAGGGGAAGATGAGCATCTGGTAACATTGTCAACAGTTCGACAGGCTTTGCACTTACCAGAATATTGCACTTTTAATGCTCAGATTGAGGAGCCACTTTTACAGGGTATGATGGTCAATCTTGGCTATGAGAAAGGTTTGTCCAAGATGGGACAACTGAAGAGGCCATACATTATAAGGGAGTGGAGTTTCTTCTTTGACTGCATCACCAGAGATTTTACCAACAAATGCTCCAACTTTGATGTAATTCTCATTCTGAGTCAGCAAATAGGGTATACACTTCTAAATCAAACTCATTTTGATTATGCTACTGCTATTCTTGGTTTTATTGGGGATAGGATGAATGAGGACCCAAATACTGTGCACTTTGCTAGATTTTGTCAATTAATTTACAGTTTTTGTTGTCCTGATAAGCCTCAAAACTATAGTGAGACAATTCAACCTTTTAAACTTGCTAAAAGGGCCTTCACAGATTTATTATCTACTGATAATAAGAAAGAGATACTAAGACCTCTTCAAATTCCTATATCAGTAAAATAGTTCTTAGTAAACTCTGACCCCAACACATACTCACCCAAATATCTTGAAGTTGCACTCTCTCAACCTCCATCAACACCTACAACCAATACTCAACCAGCTCACTCCACACAACCACAATCACAGCCTATCATCAGAACTTATTTCCAACCTGCACAATCTTCTCAACCACAACCATCTGCTACAACATCTAGACCCAAAACTTTAATAGCAAAATATATTCCTAAATCTCCACCAAGGAGAAGAAGTATGATTCTTAGGGATGAATCAGATGAAGAGGAGCAAGTCCAGGTTCATGCATCAGAACCTGTGACAGTAGAAGCTGAAAATGTAATTTTTCAGAAGGAGGTAGCAGTTGACAAGTTAACTCCCCAGAAGGACACTGAAGCTGAGGGTTCTGGTATTTTAAAGAGGAAAAGAACTTCAATTTATGATGCTGCTCAAGAAACTCCTCCACCATCCAGAAGATCAAAGAAGATGAGAGCAGGAAGGCATATGGCACAACCTCAATCTGAGGATGCTAATGAATCTGAAGAAGGGGATCAGGAATCTCTGATCTCATCAAGACCAATAGTGATTGAAGCTTTGCCACCTCCACCTCAAGCTAAAGACACTGTTCCAGACATAGTGATCACACCTGATATCTCTCCAATCAGAGAAACAACTACAGCTGAAGATTCAGGATTAAGTCTTGAAATTGACATTCATAGGCTGAGCATTCCATCTGTCCTGTTTCTGGAAGCACCACAAGGACAAGTGACAATTCCACATGTTTCTCCATTAAAATCTGACATACCAACAACTCCCTTCTATAGTGTTGTGTGACCTAACATACTCCTTAGTTCCTCAACCCTCTTTAGAACTATTCTTCTTGTGGTCACATTGTATCCAAAGTTCTTCTTGAAGGATGAGTAGACTTTAATCAGAACAGATTGGCTTTCTTGGAGAATCCTGTGAAGAGGCCATGTCATCTCTTTCCCTCCCTTGTATTTAAATACCAGTCTTTCAGGAAGATGTCTGTAAGCATCAATTCCTCTTACTTCTTCCAATTCATTCAAGTAGAGATTCAAGTCTGAGAATTCCTTGATATCACAAATGTACATGAGATCTCTCTTGTTGACTGTGGGTTGGGATTTGATTAGAGCTTTGGATTTCAGAGATACAGGCTTCACTTTCTTGCTAGCTCTAGTCTTTGTCTTCTTTGTCTTGAAGATGGGCAAATTTAGCTCAAGAATTGATAAACTGTCCCAGTCTACTGGCTCATTCTTGGGAACAATTGGTTCACCATGAATATTTCTTGTTGGATCAACCACTTTGAATTCTTCAAATACCACTGAGGGTTTTGATGTCTGATTTGTAGTTGTAGACTTTTTGGGAAACTGGTCTTCCAATTCCTCATTATTAAAGTTCACTTTCCTCTTTGAATGAAGTTTGTATCTAAATCTTCTTTTCTATTGTGATTCTTCTTGCATTTTCAGATCCTTAGGTTCAGTAATTATAGTTGGTTGTACAGGAAGCTCTGTTGTGGTTTTTACAGCTTAAAGCTTGGCCAAGATAACAGCTTGTTCTTTCTTTTGCTTTTGCTTCTTAGCATCCAAAGCAACTTGCTTCTTCTCTAGCCTGATTCTTTCTTTCTCTTTCTTCTTAGCTTCCACAAACAGTGGGTGTCCAACCATCACACAAATCTCCTTACCATTTCTGTAAATTTTGGCAATTCTTCTTTTTAATGCTGAATCAGCTGGATCCTTGTAGAATGCAATAGATCTTGACAACAGTTTCTTTTCATCTGGCTGGTGTCTCAAACACTGTATCCTTAGGATTCTTGTCTAAAAACTTAGGATAGTTCCATTTGGCCTTCATGATGAGATCTTTCTTTGGAGATTTGATACAGGAAGTTTGGCCCCTTTCCAGATAGTTCATACTTATATCATTTACAGAGATTTTCGTGACTTTAGAGTGATGATTGAAAACTTTGTCTAGCTTCTATGTAGGGTCGAATATCTTCTGGATGTTCTCATCAATTTTCTCCCAATTGATTGGACTCAATTGCTTCTTCTCAGTTGCTCTCAAATTGGATGCTGCTTCTTTGATTAGATCTATGCTATCTTTAGCAGGTGGCTTTGTGAAAACAATTGTTGGCACAATTGCTTTACTTGAATGTTGAGCACTTTTTGCTCCCCCTTACTTCTTGATTCCCCTTGACTGAATAAGACAATTGAGCTTTCTTTCTCCCCTTTAGTAGAGGTTTCTTTCTCCCCCTTTTTGTTATCAGCAAGTTGAGTAGAAGAGGAGGTTTGTGCTGCCACTAGCCTTTGAAGCAAGTCTGTTTGTTGTGCTTGGTGTAGGTAAATTGCTGTTAGAGAGGCTTCCATTGCTGTCATTCTGGTATCCAAGGAATCTATCTTTATGGCAAGATCATAATTCTTCGTGAGTTGTCTCTTAATGTCAAGTATTGTAGCTTCTGGAAGTTTGGAATCTAATATATCAGCTATATCCTTCTTCACTTGAGTGATCTCTGTTTTGATAGAATTGATATCCTGATTGTGTTGGAAACCTTGGATTTGTTGTAGTTGGAGAGAAGCAAGATGTGCTTGCAGAAGCTTTTTGGTGCTGGCATTTGTTGTTCATTGAAGAGCAGAGTGTGTTTGACTTATTAGTTGGATGAGTGTGGTCTTGAAATGGTGTTCATCACATTTCTTGGAGAAATCCCATGATGGCATGCCTGATCTGGCTCTTCTTCACTTTCTGCATCCTCATCACCAAAGAAATCTTCTGAACCACCAGTCTCATAGTCAATATCACCAGCTGTAGAGGGCAGAGCTGTGATTGCATCCTTTGCTCTTTGCATAGACTGTGTGGTGTGCACCAAATTGAGCATCCTTTCTGCATTATCATTGCCCTGTCCAGCTAGAAGTTGATATGCTGGAACAGGGTGAGTAAATATCTCAGCATCCAAGGAGGTAGAATCAATAACAGCTTGACTTTGCTGAAATAGGCCCTCCCTGTTTGCATCCTGGACATTCATTAACTCACTTGCAATGACATCCACCCTTATATCTCCTGTACCTGCATTTCCCTCAATATCTCTCTTTTCTTGCATCAAGGTCTCACCTTGGCTCCCCACCCTCACACCCTCACCTTCACCATCTAAGGTGGGACTCCTCTCACTTACTTTTTCCAGTCCTAAAGAAATGGACTGCATTGGATCACTCTTTTCCTCTCCTTTTTCCTGGGAGCAACCCAGACTCTCACTCAAATCACTCCATTCCCTTAGTCCTAGGAGTGAGTGCACTACTACTAAGTCTTCTGCACTTGTAAGAATAGATGAAACTTGAAGTTGTGCAGAGACACCCGACGGATGAGGAATATCCATCGGGTTAGCAGTTTGACTATCCGACGGATGACTGCTGTTAAGCTTATCCGTCGGGATACAATCACTACTCGACGGATGAAAGATATCCATCGGGATTGAAGAAATAATTAAGTTTGGAGTGGAGACTATTGTAGACTCTGTGCAGATTGATGAAAATTTTGGCACAGATGTCTCAACAGTCTCAGAAAGAAATGGCAAGTGAGCCAACAAATCATCTAGAAGATGATGCTCACTTGCATGGATTTTTTGCTTCTCCAAGAGAGTTAAAGATGGAGAATTTGGAAGTGATGTGTTTATCATGTCAACATCCAATGAGTGTGTGGGAGAATTTGGTGTTTCAGGTGCTTCAATTATAAGGGATTTTAGCTGTGACTCCATATTTATGGGAGCCACATCAACCTGACTTTGAGAAGGTGTAGTGACTGGGTATTTTGCACCAGTTTGCACAGTGTGTGAACCCTGTGCATCCCCAAGGGTTTTTGGTTTCTTCTTTCTAGTATAAGTTTGGGGTGAGCTTGTGTCCCTTAACCATTTGGCTTGTGCTCTTGGTTGAGAGCTTATTTCAATGGTAACATCCTTTTGGGAGGATGAAACCAGTAATGAGCTAGTATCCTTATTAAGCACTGCAGTTTGTTGAGAAACTGCAGTGTGGCTAGGCTGGGAAACTCTCACATCTCCATCCTTATTCTTAGGGCTTCTTTGATTTTCACCATGTCCCTCACCTTTCTTACCCACCTTCACACTCCCCTCTTTAGGTTTGGTGGATTTTACAACTGATTTTTCTTTTGAAAAAAATCAGAGGGGGCTTTCTTAGGTTTGGATTTAGAAACTTTTGTTGGTTTAGTAGCTTGGGTAGGCAACTGTTGGGTCATTGACACAGTTGCCATAGCTACACTAGAAAGCAATGAAATTTGTGAGGTTGGAAGAATGGAGATAGAAGAAATTACCTCACTTACCTGAGGTCCCTCCATTACTGGAAAGTAGTATAAGGGAACCTCCTTGTGATGGTTTGCTCTATTTAAATCTGCAATTATCCTTCTTTCTTGAACCCAAAAATTTAACTTGTTGGTTGGGTTCTCAATCACAATATCTTCAATAAGATGGTTAGCAAGTATCATAAAGAATCTAGCATAATAGACACTTTTACCTCTCTTATTGAACTCTCATAACTTAAAGCCTAACTCAAACAGAACCAAATCACTGAAATTAAAGTACTTATTAGTAACTAGCATGTTAAGCATAGAGATGTTTATAGAGTCAAAGTTACTAATTTTACCAGAAAACACCTTAGTTACTACATCACACAGGTAACTTCATTCTTTCCTAAGACCCAACCTCCTAATTTCACTTAATTTAGAAGTAGTGAGTGCATAGCCCATGAAATTAAGCATATTAACAATGGCAGTGTCTGTGTGTGGAGCAGTTACAGTATTATCAGAAATCTTGAAGCATGCTTTAACAATATCACTATTTATGCAAAACTGCTTACCTTTCAGAGTGAATGTGATGGTCTTGTATGTCGAGTTGTACACTGCAGTTGTCCATATCTCTTCAACAACCTCAAAGTAAATGGTGGGTGATTCCAGCATGGCATAGTTAAGTTTGCAGTTCTTCACAAAATCCATTATTTTGTGATAGTCACCAGACTGTTAAATCTCCTTGTTCACCAAAGCTAAGAAGTTGTTTTTCTCATAGATATAACCAGTTTGAGACATGATTTTCACTACAGGTGCCATTGTTAGAGATTTGGAATTTGTAGAGAGAGAGTTTGCTTTTGAGAAGAAAGAAATTAGAGAAATTGAATCTTGAGAATGATAAAGAAATGAATAAAAGTGAAATTGCTTTTATACTATCTCAGAAAATAACTGTCAAAAATAATAATGTAAAATAAAGTAACCAATAAAAATTGCCCAAAATAGCCGTTTAGAAATAAATAAACTGTAAAAATTCCGTCAATTATCCGTCATGTCATACTTACAAACTGCAAGTATACTCGATGGATAATGTTTAGAGAATTAACGACTAGGATTGAGACAATTCGGCGGATTAGGATAAATCAATTATCCGTCGAGTTATAAAATATTCCAAAAAAATAATTGATTTTATTGACAAATAGTATTCCGACGGATAATCAAACTCGATGGATAATGATCATCTGTCGGGATGTAAATTTTGACTTAGCCAAAATTTCATCCAAAACAGAAAAATCAATCAAATTTCTGGCTACATAGCAACTTGCAAAATATCTGAAATGATTCAAGATTAATTAAGCATACCTAACTCACTTACCAACCTTGAGAAGGTGGATTCATCCAGTGGCTTGGTAAATATATCTGCAAGCTTCCTTTCACTTGGAACAAAATACAGTTTCACAGTACCATTCATCACATGTTCTCTTATGAAGTGGTACTTGATGTCTATTTGCTTTGTTCTTGAATGATATACTGGATTTTCAGTGATGACAATTGCAATGGTGTTATCACAATTTTCATATGTTAATCTTTCACATGTTAAAGTATGATCTTTGTAACTAATAAACATGGTTTTAAGATATAATCTCAACTCAGTAATATCATCAGTATGAAAGGCATAAGTTGTTTGAGGTACCTTCAATTCAGCAGTTTCAGGACTGCTATCAGCATTTGCCATCAGGGCATAGTTCACCTCATGTTCAGAATCTGAAGTGTCTGCCCAGCTTTTCTTCTTTGTGACAAGTGCCTTGCCTTTGCCACTTTTTCCTTTCTTGCAGTCAGGAGATATGTGGACTCTTTCACCACAGTTGTAGCATTTGACATTTGAGTTGTCTCCTCTGTTAGACTTTCCTTTACCTTCAGACTTTCTGAATCTTTTCTTATCAGAACTTCCACTTTTCCTGGAAAACTTCTTTCCTTTTCTAAATTTCCTGTAGGCTATCTTTGTGATACCCTTTACCATAAGAGCACACAATTTCATCATCTCTTCATCAGCATCTATTTCAGGTAAACTTTCAGTTTCTGAATCATCATCAGAATATGATGACTCTGAATCAGACTTTATGATGAGAGCCTTTCCTTTGCCCCTTTTTGAGGCAGCCATTTTAGGAGATTCCTCCTCAGCCTTAAGACCAACTATCCTTGACTTTCTTTCATGCCTCTTACTCCTTTGATCCATCTCAAGTTCATAAGTCGTGAGCATACCATAAATTTCATCAAGAGTAGTTTCAGTAAGGTCATAGTTGTCTCTTATGGTAGTAGACTTCAAATCCCAACTTTCAGGAAGAGCTAAAAGGAATTTTAGATTTGAATCTTCAAGATCATATTCCTTGTCCACCAGTGACAGATCATTCAAGAGTTTGACAAACCTGTCATATAAGTCAGTTAAAGACTCATCAGCTTTTGAGTCAAAGTGCTCATACTCTTGAGTGAGTATAGTCCTCCTGTTCTTCTTGATTGCATCAGTTCCCTGGCATCTTATCTCCAAAGCATCCCATATCTCCTTTGCAGTTTTGCAATGAATTACCCTGTTTGACATGACGTTATCAATGGAACTATACAGCAAATGCCTTACCCTTGCATCCTTCGCAATAGATGAGATGTCTTCAACTGTGTACTCACCTTTCTCCTTTGGTATGGTCTTTGCTGGTTGATCAGCAACTACAACAGAGAGCTTGGTAGGCTTTTGTGGTCCTTCATTAATTCTATCAAGGTATTCTGGATCTGTAGCTTCCAGAAACATAGCCATCTTTACTTTCCATATGGGATACTCAGAAGGTCTCAGTATGCGAACCCTAATAGTCTTATATCAACTGTGGGTTTGAGTCTTTTGAGTTTCTTCAGTTTTGGTGGGCTTGGTTGGAGTTTGTGCTTCTTCTGACATGATTGTTTGGATCTTTACTGTATGTGTGTTAACAGATAAGCTCTGATACCAATTGTTAGGTGACACAACACTGTAGAAGGGGGTTGAATACAGTGTTTTCACAATCAAATCGATTTAACACAAGTATGTAACAAAGATCAAGTATATTGAATAAACTCTGTTACAATAAGAACTGTTGTTCTCTCTCAATGATGAATAAATATCACAAAGAGCTGCTAGGTTACAATATATAATATTCTCGATAATGATAACACATATAGTGTAAACCCTAAGTCTGTGTTTATATAGTACACAGTTACAAGATAACTTCTAATTGATATGGAATATAATTCTGTCTCCTAAAATATATCAATCAGATATCTTCTACAAGTCTTCCAGTCTTCTAACTCTTTCCATGCATATCTTCTTTTATTTTAGTCTCGATCTTCTACTGTAAATCAGCTTCCTTCCTTATATGAAAGTCTACCCGCACTTAAGTTCTGATATGACCTTAAGTTCTGATATTAAGTTCTGACTTCTAGTAAGTCTTGATTTCAGTAAGTCCTGATATGACCTGTTTGTTAAGATCTGAAAAATAAACATGAATCTCATTAGACATGACATCTCAAATATATCTAACAATATATTCATTTCCTTCTTATCTTTCCTGACTTGCTTAATATCAGGATCTGACCATTCATGCCTAGGCTTGGGAGCAGATGGTTCATTTCCTGTTCCAGCTCTCATTGGCACATGAGGACCTCTCTCTATGCAATCCACATAGGCCTCATCTTGAGAAAGAAGATGTAGGTGCATCTTCACCTTCCAGTGGTGATAATTGTCTTTGTCCAGAAATGGAATCTTGACTCCAACATCCTTCTTGTTCATCTTGTTGTTTTGTTGTGATCTTTAAACTCTTTGTACTTTAAGAGCTTGCTCTAATACCAATTATTATTCCCTAAAAATACAACAAGAATTACAGAATGGGGGGTTGACTGTAATTCTGGCTTCTTTTTGAGATTTATGAAAAATAGTTCTAACTCAAATTATATCTAACTTTTTGATTTGCAAAGTGCAGAATACAGAGTTAAGTTAATCAAACATAAAGTAATAAAAACTCAGGTCTTTAAAACTTTATGGTGGATTTGAATGTATCCACCAGATATATATATATATATATATCAAGAGAACCCTGTGAATCTTGAATAGCTCACAGCTGCTTTACAAGTGAATAACTAAACTTGCAGAGAAATGCTACAGGATACAGCTTACAAATGTTTCTCTGAAAATGTGTTCTTGCTTAGTCTACTGTTGTTATTGTTCTACTTGCTACACTTGGTTTATATATCACCAAGCTTATATAGAACAAGACAGGATAATAAAACAAAACATATCAAGTCTAACTCCATGCTGCTTCACTACTCTATTCCAGTATCTTTAAAAATCTTTATAACTTGCATGGAAATGGTCATGCTTCTTTGTTCTCAAAACTCTGCTAAACAGGCTGCCACATTTCTTTTGCAAACACTCGACACATGTGACTGTGTTGTTACTGTCAACAGATATTTGAACTGATCATCCATTGGGTACATGCATGTTATCCGTCGGGTAGCCTTGTTGATCATCCGTCGGGTAGCTTTGTTAATCATCCGTCGGGTAGCCATTTATCATTTGACTCTATTTCAGTTGGGCAGAATTATAAGACATCTTATATTTATATTTAATCAACCTATTCTGCACATCTACTAGAAGTCTACATGATTCATAACCTACTACAGAATCTATACAAAGTTGTTTGCAGATATGTGCTACATTACTTATTGTTACATAAGCTATTCACCCGATGGATATCAATTAGTCATCCATCGGGACTATATTGAATCATCCGTCAGGACTATAATTGATCATCCATCGGTGCTACAAAATTCACTAATTTAAATCTACTAAGGTATTTTGTTTAGCTTATCATCAAGTACACAACATATTCCTAACAATGTTATTAAAGTCAATCTGTCTACTTCTACATCTTGGGTATTAGATACTGGATGTGGTTCTCACATTTGTATAATATGAAGGAACTGCAGGGAAGTAGAACATTGGTGAAGGGAGAAGTCGACCTACGAATTGGCAATGGAGCAAAGGTTGCTGCTTTAGCTGTAGGGACTTATCATTTATCGTTTCTCACTGGGCTTTTTTTAGAACTATGATAACTATTTTTACGTGCCTGCGATTTGCAGAAACATTATTTCGATTTCTTGTTTGGACAAGAAAGGTTTTTCGTTTTTGATTCAGAACAATAATTGTTCCTTTTCATTCAATATTATCACCTATGGGGTTGCACATTTGTTTAATGGTTTATATGTTCTTGATTTAGATACTCCTGTCTATAATATAAATAATGATAATAAATGTATTAAGATGAAAGAATCAAATCAAACATACCTTTGGCATTGTCGTTTAGGTCACATAAATGAGAAACGCATTTCCAAATTACATCAAGATGGTTACTCGGATAAGTTTGATTTTGAATTATACGAAGAATGCAAATCTTGTCTCATTAGAAAAATGGCTAAAGCTCCTTTTACTGGACAAGGTGAAAGGGCCACCGAAAGATTAGGACTTATACATAGTGATGTATATGGTCCAATGCGTACGATGGCAAGAGGTGGCTTTTGCTAGTTCATTACATTTACTGACGATTTTAGTAGATATGGAGATGTGTATCTTTTGAAGAACAAATCTGATTCTTTTGAAAAGTTCAAAGAATACAAGGCAGAAGTGGAAAAGCAAACAGGGGAAAGTATAAAAGTTCTACGATCAGATCGTGAAGGAGAATACTTAAGCCTCGAGTTTAAAGGTTTCTTGAAGGAGTGTGGTATCGTATCATAATTTACTCTTCCTGGAACGCCTCAATGGAATGGAGTTTCTGAGAGGAGAAATCGTACCGTGTTGGACATGGTGCGATCGATGATGAGTCTAGCAGATCTTCCAATAAGTTTATAGGGTTATGCTCTAGAAACGGCTGCATATACACTAAACCGGGTTCTAACTAAATCGGTTCAAAAGACTCTATATGAGATATGGACTGAGAAACGTCACAACATGTCTTTTATAAAAGTATGGGGATGCGAAGCATTTGTGAAATGCTTGGTGTCTGACAAGCTGGGACCAAAATCGGATAAATGTTATTTTGTGGGATATCCTGAATAAACTAAAGGGTATAATTTCTATAATCCTACCGAGAACAAAGTGTTTGTTGCTCGAACCGTTGTATTTCTTGAAAGAGAGTTACTTTCCAAAAAAATTAGTGGGAGGATTATAGATCTCGATGAAGATCGAGTTGTATAAAATAATATTGAACTAGAGTTGGAAAGTGGGCAGGAAGTACATCAAGATGTTCCTGCTCCGGAAACACAGGTTGTTCGTAGATCTAGTAGGGCTCGTCATGAGCCAGAGAGATATTATGGATTTCTCTTGACTCAAGATGATGATGTAATGCTCATAGACAATGATGAGCCTCTTACCTACCAAGAAGCTATGAACAGTCCAGACTCCGAGAGATGGCTAGAGGCCATGAAATCCGAAATGGAATCCATGTATCAAAATAAAGTATATACTTTAGTTGATCCGCCTGAAGGGGTAAAAGCTATAGGGTGCAAGTGGGTTTTCAAGAAGAAAACTGACATGGATGGTAAAGTACATGCCTATAAAGCGCGACTAGTGGCAAAAGATTTCAAACAAATTCATGGTATAGACTATGATCAGACCTTTTTACTAGTCAAGTCCATCAGGATTTTGCTAGCAATAGCTGCTTACTACGACTATGAGATTTGGCAAATGGATATCAAACCCGCTTTCTTAAATGAGAGCCTTGAAGAGGATGTATACATGATACAACCTGAGGGATTTGTCGATCCCAAGTTTTCTAAGATGGTCCTGTAAGTTGCTTCGATCTATTTATGGATTGAAGCAAGCCTCAAGGAGATGGAATCGTCGTTTGGATGAAACAGTCAAAGAATTTGGCTTTATTTAAAATGAAGATGAACCATGTGTTTACAAGAAGGTTAGTGAGAGCCATGTGGCATTCCTAGTACTATATGTAGATGACATATTACTAATAGGGAATGACATATCTTCTCTACAGGCTGTTAAGACTTGGTTGGAAAATAGTTTCTTGATGAAGGACTTAGGTGATGCTACCTATATATTAGGGATCAAGATCTATATAGTTAGATCAAGGAAATTAATCGGCCTAAGTCAGAGTACATACATTGATAAAGTATTGCATCATTTTGGGATGCAAGAGGCAAAAAGAGGATATGTCCCAATATCTCATGGGATATTGATCTCAAAAGACAACTACCCTAAATTATTAGATGATGAGGGCCGTATGAGAAAAGTACCATATGCTTCGGCAATTGGATCTATAATATATGCGATGATATGTACTCGTCCTGATGTTTCGTATGCCTTGAGCATGACGAGCAGATACTAGTCTAATCCAGGTGAGGGTCACTGGACAACTGTCAAGAATATTCTTATGTACTTGAAAAGGACTAAAGATTCACTTGGTGTATGGAGGAGATGAAAAGCTGGTTGTAAAGGGTTACACTGACGCTAGCTTCTCGACGGATAGAGACGATTTAATATCTCAGTCAGGTTTTATGTTTTGCCTTAATGGAGGTGTTGTAAGATGGAAGAGCTCAAAGCAAGAAACAATAGATGATTCTACAATGGAAGCTGAGTATATTGCTGCCAATGAAGCAGCCAAGGAGGCTGTTTGGATACGGAAATTCATAACGGGACTTGGTGTGGTTCCATCGATCACAGATCCAGTTGATCTTTACTGTGATAATAATGGAGGCATCACGCAGGCTAAAGAACCAAGGTCCCATTCCCAGGTAAAGCATATACTTTAGGAGATATCAATTTCTTCGAGAAATTAATGAAAGAGGAGATAAACATATATGTAAAGTGCATATTGATGATAATGTTGCAGACCCGCTGACTAAGGCTTTGTCGCAGAAAAAACACGAAGGTCAAACTAGTTCCATGGGTACTAGATACATGGTGATTGGCTCTAGTGCAAGTGGGAGATTGTTTGTGTTTGTGCCCTAGAGATAACACTATTATGTTTATATTATGAAACATTTGGATTATTAATTATGATTCTATGGATTATTCTTTAGTAATTTATTATATCTTTATTTTCAGCGATAAAAGGTTAGATTAATAAATGTCCTTGGAATATGATATATAAATCTATATCTCTAAGTACGTGACTTAGAAATGAGATTATGAGAATAGTATTAATATTTCTAAAGGTCCCTAGTTAAGTATTATTGTTAAGGGATGATAATATATACATTGAGACTAGTGTGTTTGTTGACTGATGATCACATCTCATTGATCATAGGTATTGTGATACTAAAAGTCAAAACACAAGCACATGTATTAAATACATGGTGCTGGATTGACGCGTTGTGAGATACTACATGTTTAAAGTGTCATTAATTAATCTCACAGTGATAATGATGTATTGGTCCTTTGACCTGAAATCATTATATTTCTATACAAGAATTAATATACTTTGATACTATTAAAATTTATCCTTGACCAGGTAATAATAAAAGTAGACATTGGGTATATTATGAATCGTATGAGAAATATGAATGACCTAGATGAGATTTAGCCATCCTATATTAAAGGAGTGATGTTATTGGCCTCTTGATTGAGTAAGACTATAAAATACATGGTCGTGCTCAAATACTGATTTGTTTAATAGTTTAATCATTGATCAAGGAAAGAAGGATTAAACGTTAACACAGGATGACACAATGCATGTCTCGAGTTTGATCTATAATATAAGGCTAAAAGGATAATATTACATTGTAAATTATTCACAAAAGGTTTAATTGAATCACCAATTATTATTATTACTTGGGGAGCAATGATGTATTACTAGATGTCACTCGTTGTTTAAAATTTTATTATTAGAAAATAAAATTATTTCCAACGTAATAATAATCTAAAGGGTCACACACAAAGAACGTTTAAAATGGAGTGTTATTAAATTATGAATTTAAATATTTTATTATTGTTAATTTGAATTTAATTATTAAATTAATTAAGTGAGACTTGATTAATTGTATATATATTAGAATTAGAATTTAATAATAATGTAAATCCAAAATCAGAATGGGTCCTTTTAGAAGCCCATTATGATTAGGGTTAGGCCTGAATCCCCTCTCTCCCTATATATACATTAAGATGTATATTTTTAAGGTTTAGTTGAAATATCATATTTTTGAGAAAACCCTAGCAGCTCTACATCTTAGAGAGGCTAGAGAGAGAGAGAAAAGAGGCAACTAAATCGGCTAGTACCGGCTCCAGTGATCGTTGGACAATCAAACATTCGTGTGGATACCTTGGAGAGCAGATCTTCAAAAGGAGGGATGTTATGTTGGTTCATCAAGATCAGAATGTTCATCACAATAAGAAGGAAAGCTTTATTAAGGTAAACATCAATTCTCCATAATTATCCGGTCATTATACATAGATCCTGCGGTAGGGATTTGAAATTTTTGTTTTTATGTTGCGTTTTATTGCTCGAATAACTAACACCTTCAACCCGGGTATCACCCAAAACCCTAACCCACAAACAGATAGCAACATAAATTAAACAGCAAGATATAGTACTTTTGCACAGACTTACATTTATTTTCAGTACGAACACCAAGAACACCAAATTAAAACCCAGAAATCGAAAGCGAAATCAACACAAAAAACAACCGATTTTACACAAATCTAAACCCAAATAACCCAAAACAAAACACATAAACAAGAATATCTCTGTAACAGCAATATAACATTATCACACCCAAACAAAACCCAAATAGAAATATACAAATTTACAAGCATGCAAAAAATGAGGAAAAATATCAAAACCAAAAACAAAAGAAATGGAAGTGAGCCTTACAAGTTGGTAGCAGGAGAAGAAGAGTGAGAATAACAGAGAAAAATAACAGAAAAGCAACCTTCAATCCTCGACTTCATCTGGAAAATCAAAGGGAAAATGGAGTTTGTTGTTTTTGTTTGGATAAAGTAGAAGTAAAAAATAAAATGGAGGAGGATTGTGGCCTTTTATAACCAGTTAAGAAGAAGAAAGTCAAGCTGACGTGGCATCACAAGATTGATCAAAATTCAGTTTTAACAAAAAATAAATAATTTACAAATATGTAAAGGGATAATAATTATTTCTAATAATTATTTTGACAGTTAGGCTACGCCTTTTGAGGGATATTAATTGCACACGATTCAAATTTAAAGGGGGAAAAACTGAAAAAATGTTACAACTTCCCCCAAAAATTTTGGAATTTCAATGTCACAATCCAGATTGCCATCTATACCAATGACCCGGGTATGCCTCTACACACCAAACTCGAATCGGGGGCAAGAAAGCAACCGAGTTTTTCTCCAATGCAACCAATTCTCTATACCTCAATCCGGGTACACGCCCAACCTGGATTGGGGGCAAGAAAGCAGCCAAATTTTCTCTCAACTTAGCACAACTCTCTATTTTTTATTCTGGATTGGTCTCCACACCCAACCTAGATTGGGCGCAAGAAATCTAAGAAAGAAGTAAAAAAAATTATCCAAGGCAACCAATTCTCTATACATGAACCCCGGTATGCCACTACACACCCTTCCTGGATTGGGGATAAGAAAGCAACAAAATTTTTTCTCAAGACAACCAATTCTCTATACCTCAACCCGAGTATGCCTCTACATACCTAACCCAGATTGGGGGTCAAGAAAATAGAAAATTTTTCTCCAATACAACCAATTCTCTATACCTCAACCTAGGTATGCCTCTACATAACCAACCCGGATTGGGAGCAAGAAAATATCAAAATTTTCTCTCAACCCAGCACAACTCTCTATCTTTGAATCTGGATTAGTCTCTACACACCCAACCCAGATTAGGGAAAAAACAGCAAAAAATTTCTCAAGGCAACCAATTTCCTCTACTTGAACCCGGATTGGGGGGTAAGAAATCATCAAAAAAAAATTCTCCAAGGCAACCAATTCTCTATACCTCAACCCGGGTATGCTCTACACACTCTGGGGGCAAGAAAACAACAAAATCTTTCTCAAGATAACCACTTTCCTCTACTTGAATATGGATTGGTCTCTACACACTTAACTCGTATTGGGGGCAAGAAAGTAGCAAATTTTATTTTTCCAAGGAAAACAATTCTCTCTACTTGAATCTGTATTTGTCATTACACATCGAACCCGGATTGGGGGCAAGAAAGCAGCAAAAATATTTCAAAAGCCAGCACCACTCTATATTTGCACTCTATTCCCACATCCAAAAAATCTGTATAAGGATGTGGGTGCAAATGATAAGGTAGAAGTATCCCGACTAGGGTTCAACTATAACGACTCGTGTATATTCTTTTATTTTTAATATATTCAAAGTGTAATAAAGGTTTAAATAATTAAATAAATGTATGTATTGATTTTGGCAGCAGTTATTGATTGTTATTTATTTAATTGTGATTTGTTGATATGTGGGATTGGATTGTGTGATTTATTATTGAGTTATACAATTTTATTTCGCTTGTTAAAGTGATTTTATTATAGTTTTAATTCCATAAATACTTGGATTGTTTTTAAAATTGGTTTTATAATTTTATAATTTCAATAATTAATTTTAGGACTTTATAAAATTGAGAAATCAATATTCCACTAATTATTTATTTTTAAATGATTTTTTGAGTGTATTTATTTGTAAAATCTATATTTAATTCAGGAAATCTTCAAAAATCATGAAAATCATATTTTATTAAGTTCATATTATTCTGAGAATTTTAAAATTATTTTGGAAATTTTCGGGATTCGTTTCATCCGTGCGTCATTTCGTTATTTATCAAAAAACGGGTATAAGTGCGCCTTAAGAATTGTTTTTAAAATTTCGAAGACTATGTTTTTAATTATTTCGGAATATTTCTGATCTTTTTAGATTAGTTCGGATTTATTTCGATGTGTTTTCAATATTACTTGGTTCGTTAAAAATATAATGTCGGGATATAAAATCGGGTTTCCGGGAATTCAGGAGTACGAGTTAATAATAAACCAACACGTATCCTGTTTTAACAGGACACGTGTGGCTGCCCTGTTATATCCTTGACATCAATTTCCCTTTGGTTCTCGGCTATGCCTCTCGAACTCTCTCGATTCTCTCTATGTTCTCTCTTTGTTTCTCATTTTTGTTCCGGTTTTCTTCCTCGGCTCTTATCTTCTTCCTTCCGTTTTTGCTTCCCTGGACTTCGTTCCTCTTCCCCTCATTTTTCCGGTGATTTCCCGGTGAGCCGCCCATGTTTTCTGGTTGGCTTGGTTCTGTGTTGTTCAGTTGGTATGCATATATATATATATATATATATATTTGTATATATGTATGTGCTCTCTGTATTTGTGTCTGCAAATCTGTGTGTGTGGTGTTCGATTGTGTCTATATGTATGTGTATAGCGCGCAGTGGCGGGTGTGGTGGATGTGCCGCTGTGTGTTTGGTTTGGGTTGGTTTTGGGTTCTAGTTACTGGGCTTTGCAGTTGGGCTCTGTTATTGGGCCTCCACTGTTGGGCCTGTTTATGCAGTTGTTTTTTGTTGGGCCTGTTTGGGCCGCTTATGTGCTGTGATTTGGACTGTGCAGAATTTTTAATTGTAATTTCTGTATTGCAGGAAATTTTGAGTAATATTCGTGATAAAAAGTAATTTATACGGGAAAAAATTTCAGTAATTAATCGGCAAAATTTTTGGTTGGAATCCGAATTATCGGGTACCCCGAGAATTTTGCCGTCGTACCGTGATTACTCATTAAGAGCGGACAGTGGACGGTGATGACGTTGTTTTGAGTCCTAAATTTTATAAATAAATAAAATGATTTACGTAAAGTATTTTCAGACTTAAATAATTAAATACGAATTATATTGTGGTATAAGTGATATGAGAATGGTGAACTTGATGTTGTGGATTGTTGTGATTGTTGACGTCGATTGTAATTGACGGGTAGGCTTATAAATAAAGGAGTTGCTGCCAAAAATTTCTAAAAATGTATTTGTAAACATACGTATTTATATTATACGTGTTACCCCTATTTGTGTTCAGATTACGTGATTACGTGATTATGTGTATAATAACTATACGAGTCGGGTTATCGGATTGGGTTATTAGGATCTGAGGATATCAAGCATGTCGGTATAACTGATTAGGGTATTCTGTATTTGTATCCCAGTCGAGTTTCCCCAGGACCGAAATCAACGTGAAGGCTACTTAGGGTTTTGTAAAGCGTTGCAAGGCAAGTACCCCTGACCATTCTTTTATGGTTCAGTATATATGAATAGCTAAATGTTTTATTCTCGTAAAGGAACAGATACGTTTTAAGTTACGTATTCCCTGTAGTTATAAATCACTGTTTTCAACTTGTATTGGGGAAAAGTAACTTCGAAAGGTACCTATCTCGAATGAAATGATTTTCGAACTGGATTTTATATGTGTGCTGGTAAAATAATTTATTTTTAAAATGAGATAGGTACAAGTGTTTTGAAAACTGGATAAAACGGTCAGATATGGGATACATGGAGGCCAGGGTAGGCCTATTGAGGTGGGTTAAGAGGCTAATTCGGTTGCGCGCATTATATAACCGATTAGTCCAGCAAGTCAGAGACCTAGCTAGTCTCTGAGTTCCGGAACAGGTAAATGGGTGGCAGTTAGAGCCGTCTAGTGTTGATAGCTTTATCAGCTGTCTTTACATATCCGTTACGTATCTGATTTGGATTTGTGATTCCCGTAAGGGTATAAGTGGTTGATACAGCCATTTTATAAATGTGAATAGCATGCTAAAATTGGACTCTGGTACTTACACATCACACTACTACGTTGTTTTGATAAAGCATGCTAGTTAGTGATATCCAGTTATATCCAATTTTCATTATATAATGTTGATGACATGATTACAGCTCTGTTCCTATTATTGTTACATTACTGTTTTTATTCCGTTATTCATATGTTGGTACTGCTGAGCAATTATGCTCACCCTTGCAAACTGTTATGTATATCTCGTAGATGCCTAGAAGACCAGTCAGACATACCCGTGTTCCCACCCCTTCAGGACCCGGCTCCTCTGAGGTAGTTTGTATCAGACCATGAGGTCTGATGAGTTGCTGAATAAAGTTAGAGTGTGTTAGATGTTGAATAAATGGTTTGTAATAATGTGAACCTAAATCATACTTGAACCTGGATCGGATCTTGGTTTGGGATCAAGTTAGCATATTTTAATAATAGTCTTGTTGTTTTTATTTTGGTAGTTATGTTTGGTGACATCAACTCCTGACCCCGGAGTTAAGGCCGTCACAGTTGGTATCAGAGCTAAAGGTTCAAGTCCCTGATCCAGGTTAGGGATTGTGTCGAATAGGTGATAAAGTGAGTCTTTAGGTGTGAGTCAGCAACTCATATAGAGGAGCAAACCTTTAGAGTCAGTCGAGGGTTCTGACGGCGTTACCCTGGCATCTATTAAATGTTTTGATAGAATTGCCTTGACCTGGTTGTGTCTTCCCTGTATATTTATTATGTTGACAGTGGCCTATTGTGATTTTGAGTTCTCCATCTCGGGAGAATCACTCTGACCTGGATAGCTCAAATTCTGAGAGGACCCTGGATATTGTTGCTGAGGAGACCCCTATGCCTCCTCCACCAGTTCCTTCCTTTGTGCCGAGAGACATCTTTGGACCTGGTACTCGTCCCCATTGGGTACGTAGGTCTGTGTCTGCCATTAGGGATTTCCCTCCCGGCGGTGGTCCCAATTCTTCCTCGACGAGACCTCCAGTACCTCATGTGGCCCTTAGTGGTACTTTTTCACCAATCCCTTATCATGTTCACCAAGCGGTGAATACATCCCTTATCAGAGATCAGAGTCCGAGATTGGCTGCTCAGCTTGATCAGGTACCCATTGCACCCTTCCAGGGCATTTCTGCCCCTTTCTCTGAGGTGCAGGCCCGTGTGCGATCATTGACCCAGATGGCTGTTGAGAGGGATAGATCCATTGACCATTTCATTAGCTCAGAGTTCAGGGCTGTGCAGTATCAGGGCCTAGTGAACTGGCTAGTGTTTGAGCTAGGTTCCATCGGTGGAAGTGGTAGTGGTTAGACCAGGTTTACAGCAGAGAGATACAGAGCTCAAAGTTGACTTCCTGGAGTTCTGTAGTTGTTTACCTTGTATATGTATATTATGTTGTGATAGTTTGTAGTAGGCGGAGGCTGCTATGACAGCCAGTTTTGGTGTGTATTTGGATGATTTCTTTTCAGTTGGATTTTCAGTTGTACTAGTTGGATTCCTGTTGGTTATTATATTTCAGCTGTTTTATTTCATTGTTTAGCTTTTATATATTGTGCGTTGCTATCATTGTTGTTACTATTATTATTGTTTCTGTTGTTGGCATTTTTTTAGATTATTATCATTCACTCAGGCTGGATCCAATTAAACTGGGGATGAGGATTTTGTCTTAGTGGCAACGCTCTCCTGATGCATAATTATAAACTGCTTTGAGCAATCCATTTTTTTATATATGACTGTTATGTTTCAGGAGATGCCACTAAAGAGGAACTCTCAACCCAACAACGAATTTGCTGGGGATCCTTCCATGAGTAAATTGATGAACTTATTGCGTCAGCAGTCTACACAGCTGGCCCAACAATAACAAAAATTCCTGCAGCAGCAACAACAATTACAGCAACAACAACAACAACAGCAACAACAGCTCATATAGCAACAACAACAGCAAATCCAATAGCAGCAACTATAAATTGAGCAGCAGCATGAGATAAGGGGGACAAATCAGGGTGTTAGTTTTAAGTCTTTCCAGGTAGTAAAGCCCCCAAAGTTTAAAGAAGAAGTGGATCATGTTGCTGCCATGATATGGTTAAAGGAGATGGAAAAGGCGTTTGCACTCACCAAGGTGAGTGAGGATTTAAAGACAAATTATGCTAGCTATTTTCTGAAGAATGATTCGAATTATTGGTGGAAATCTATGCGATCCCTAGAAGGAGAAGGTCCTGTTTCATGGGCCAGATTCACAGAGTTGTTTTTGGAGAAATACTTTCTGGACTGTCTCTAGAGTCAAATGGAGATGGAATTTTTGGAATTGAAACAAGAAGATAGGAGTGTTACGGAATATGAAGCGAAGTTTATGGAGTTGACCTGTTTAGCACCGGAATATGTGAGTTCGGAAGCTCAACGAGCGAAGCGGTTTCAACAAGTATTGAAGCTAGAAATAAGGAATGGAGTTGTAGCTTTACAACTCAAGACATATACTTCGGTAGTCCAGGCTGCCCTAGTGATAGAAAGTGATCAGAGGTTAGCTGTAAAGGAGCAGGGTGAGAAGAAGAGGAAATTTGAAGGTGGACCTTCTAGGTCAGAATCAGGAATAGCGAGTCGGAAGTTCCAGCGTTGGTTTGGAAAGAATAAGAATAAGAGGTTCAAGAGGCAGAATTTTCCCCAGGCTAAACCCGGTACTACTTCAGTTAACTCTGCCCCGACGAGGGTTAGTAAGCCAGTGGTTGATTGTAAGACATGTGGGAAGAAGCACAGTGGACAGTGCCGAGAAAATATCAACTATTTTAAGTGTGGTCAGAAGGGTCATTATTCCACGGAGTGTAAGTCTGAGATTCAAGGAGTAACTTGTTTTAGTTGCGGCAAAATGAGACACATAGCTAGGAATTGCAAGTCGGTGACCCAAGATAATATTGGAAGAAGCGTGTCCCAAGGACCAGCAACCAGTACTGCTAGAGCTAGGACTTTTAAGATGACCAAGAAATCTCCAGTTCATGATTCCCATGTGGTTACAGGTACGCTTTCTCTTAATTTTGTACATGTTAACGTTTTGTTTGATTCGGGAGCGTCCAAATATTTTATATCTGTGAATTATGTGAATAAAATGCAATTGATGTTGGAAGACTTAGAGGAACCTTTGACCATAGAAGTGGCTAATAAAGATAAAATACCCGTAAGTCAATTTTATCCTAGATGTTTCCTAGAGATTTCAGGATACATGTTCTCTGTTGACCTAATACCCTTCGAGTTGGGAGACTTTGATATTATTTTAGGCATGGATTGGTTGTCTCTATATAAGTCGAATATTGACTGTAAGAAAAAGAGAGTTGTTATGTACACCCCAGATAATAAAAGAATCAGCTATCAAGGACAGAGACAAGATAAAAAGTTCCTTTCAGTGATGCAAGCAAAGAGATTGTTGTGGCAAGGATGTGAGCCGTATTTGGCTCATGTGGTGGATATGAAGAAAGAGACCCCTATTTTGGATGAGATTCTCATAGTGAGAGAATTCCCTGACGTTTTCCCAGAAGAGTTACCAGGATTGCCACCTGATCGAGAGATAGAGTTCTCCATTGACTTGATGCCAGGAGCTGAACCAGTTTCCAAAACTCCATACAAGACGGCCCCAATGGAAATGAAAGAATTGGCTAAGCAACTTCAGGAACTATTGGATAAGGGAGTCATTCAACCCAGTGTTTCTCCATGGGGTGCTCCAGTGATGTTCGTAAAGAAGAAATGTAACACCCCCAAATCTGGGGTCGGGGATCCGGGTTGTCACGAGTTCTATTTCCCTTAATAACACTTAATCTTAATAAACAATGAACTACTACGTACTGTGACCCCATAATATACACACACACACCATAAGTTATAGTCTCAGAGATGAATACCAAAAATAACACAAGTCATTTTATTCCACAATTGTAAGCCGTTACACCTCAAAAGGGTTTCTGAATAAATTTACATTTCTTTGCCATTATTACAATTCATAAATATACATAAATCTGGTACATCAGAAGTTGAAAGCCTAGCCTATTGGTAGATCCTACCTCGGCTATAACGGCATCAACGCCTACAGAAAACTGTGGAACGTTTCCTAACCGCTTGCGAATTGGGAGCTTGGTCTTGTTCATCCTTTATATCTGTTGTTGTGTGATGAAAGAAGAAAGCAAGGGTGAGCAACAAGCCCACCAAAATAATGTGTATAATGATTAACAATATATGAGCATTCTCATAGTACTCAAGAAAGTCTTGGTCAAGAAGAAATGAACCAAGTTTGATATCTTAACGCGACCAAGTCGCAAAATATTCAGTATATATATATATATACTTTTCACAATATTTGAAATCCTCTGACATGTATAACATCCACAGAGTTCCAGTTTATAACTTTGTAAAAATATCGTTGCAAGGTGATCTCATATATCTAACCTTGTCTCAACGTTTTTCTGAAACCTTTGTCATTCATAAGACAATCATTAACTAGATATAAGTTTAAAAGATGAAGTTATAAGATACTCCAATATACTTATATCTTTTCCGAATACTACTTGAACTACCACCGTTCAATGTATAAATAGTTCATCCCATAGATTAAGCTACAAGACAAAACTTGTATAGAATCAATCTTTACAATATCATCAAAATAAAATGAAGTTATGAGATACTTCATTTGATGCAAACATTATTTTGAAAACTTGACCCTGCCAACACTCAATAATCGCCCAACCGTAGCCTTTCTATCGAAGTGCTCTGGGTAGTGTTGCAGAAATATCCAATTGGATGATGAACTCATTACGGGAGTTTACCGCGCCAGGAAGACCACTTACGATGATCAGTCATAGTAGTGCAACCCCACCATTTTCTACATGTAGAGGAGAACCTGTCGGATTTACTTGTCAACCGAACACTGGACTCCTAAGGAATGTACCGTCTTGCGGAACTTCCAGGCCATTTGGGCCAATATAATAAGGTTGGGCCGGCGCCACTCGACCACTTACGCCACTCCTAGTTCAGATGAAATCCATGACTCTGAAACGTAAAGCTCGTCCCCCCTTTCCCCAAGTAGAAACTTGTTGATACGGCTCCACCAAGAAGTCGTATCTAGTTGGAAAGGAAAACTCACCGATATTTCCCAGGCGATGCCTGTTAATGGATTAACTTGTTCTAAGAATTTTACTTCCCGAGTATTGGGTAAGTAATCAAAAACTCTTTTATCAAAATAGCAACCTCGTTGCGAATATAAAACACACCACAGAGCTGGATCCCTCAGGTTTTGAGCGAATATTTAAATCCCCTTTGAAAGGAAGATCTTAAATATAAAATGAGTTTTTGATCCGCTCTAACTTTTAAAATCATTTTGTAGACTCGCAAAACATTTTTAGGAATGTTTGGAGTGATGCTGATTTACTAAAATAAATCAGTCCCGATATATTAGGAAATATCTGAATATTATTATTTAAATAATATCCTCATAAAGAATAATCTTTATAAAAATAATTGAAGTAGAAGTTTTAAAACTTATACTTGCAATGAATATTAAATAACCAAAGATATACTTATACGAAAGTACTATCTTTATTTGAATAATCAAAAGTGAGTTTGATTATCGACGCATTATTCCTTAATAAAATAAAGAATAATAATTAGTAGTTAATCGGAGTCATAAGTCCTCGAATGAATATTCAAATAATAATATTCATTGATAAAATAAACGGGGTCATAAGCCCTCGAATGAATATTCAAAATAATATTCAATAATAAAATAAACGGGGTCATAAGCCCTCGAATGAATATTCAAAATAATATTCAATAATAAAATAAACGGGGTCTTAAGCCCTCGAATGAATATTCAAAATAATATTCAATAATAAAATAAACGGGGTCATAAGCCCTCGAATGAATATTCAAAATAATATTCAATAATAAAATAAACGGGGTCATAAGCCCTCGAATGAATATTCAAAATAATATTCAATAATAAAATAAACGGGGTCATAAGCCCTCGAATGAATATTCAAAATAATATTCAATAATAAAATAAGGTTATTGAATAAACCTCATTTGATTCATATTTTTTAAAAACTATTCATAATTATATATAAATATATATATATATTATACTCGGGAGCATCGACTCCCAATTTTAGAAAAATGTTCACATTTGGGTCCCCTATACTAAGGGTATATGAAAATTACCGCTTATCTCTAACATAGGTATTATCAACTGAATCAGCAGATATATGTAACAAGAATACGAAACAGGCATGCATATATACCATATCACATGCTACAATATATCGCAAGAATTTGCTAATTAACCATTATGCATCCATCACAAGATAATGCATATACAAATGTATACATCACAACAACAGTATAACGGATAGAAAACTTGCCTGAGCGACTGGGAGTTACAAATGGCTTGGGACGAGTCTGGTAACCTATAAACAACATATAAGTTGGAATTAAACCAAAGTCGCTTATAAATCTTTACTTTAACCGATTTAGACTCTAACGCTCGCTTTGCGCTTACTGATTCTCTTAAGTCGCTCGAGTACCCTCGGCTCCACCATTTGTTAATAAATTAACCATTAAGGGTTTTAAGGCGATTCTTTCGCGAGTGCCTTACCAACTGCCTAATACACTTTACATAAATGTTTCATACTCCAATTAGTCCTTTTAGGTCTTTGACCTATGTTTCAAAGTAAGGCGAGGGGTAATGGTTCGGTCGCGAAACGCCGTTACTTAAAACGGTCGTTTCTCCTAAACCGTACATCGGATTCAAGCGTACCACATATCAAAACGAAGCTCGTAACATGAACTATCTAAAAATGGTAATGGTCAAAACCTAACAGTGAGTTCAAGGGTTCTGATGTTAAGAACAAAAACAGTCTACGGTAAATCGGGCATTACGACGGCTATGTTTACGCGATTTCCCAAAATTTTACCAAACCAATTCAACACCAAACCATCACCAATCAATCCCAATACAACCATATGACAATATCACTCATCAACCACTTTAAACCATTTAAACCAAGCCCAAATCATACCATGAATCATCAAGAACAACTAGTGCTAATCTTAACTCCCAAAATTAACAAAAACACTTAACAACTAAGATCTCAACATGACAAAACTACTACTACACTTAACCTATCATTCCATCATCATAATCATTTATACCAAACAACTTAATGCTAAGATAATTTAGAGTTATACCTTCCTTGAAGCTTTTAATCAATGAAAGATCCTTGGAATGTCCATGGAAGCCTTGATCTATGCTTAAGCTACCTTGAACTTTCATAAAAAATCAAGAAAACCAAAGTTATTTCTTGAAGGTTACTATTCACCATCTTCTTCCTTGATTTATTGGAAGAGATTGTGAAGGAATTAGAAGCTTAAACTTATAGGATATCCATATCTATGTACAAGGAACCTTAGATAATTACCTCACTAATTAACAAGGCTTGGATCTTGAATTTTGAATTTTTCCTTCTTGAAATAAAGAGAAAGCCGAGAGCAAAGATGAAGAATGGTGAAATAACTTTGTGTTTTGGTGAAATGATTTGTTGGTTGGTTGATTTTGATTTGTTTTGTTTTGTTTTGTTTTGTTTTATTAACTTTTACCATGGTAACTTTTGTGTGGTTCTAATTCAACCAAAAACACACTTGCTTTGGTCATGCTTATGTCACCAAGTGATGTCACCCTCCCACCTTTGTCCTCTTCTTATTGGTTTGATGACATCATCCTCACTAACCTCTTTGATTAGCTTCTAATTACTTGGCTAATGACCGCTGATCTGTTATACGGTTCGCTTAACTTTCGTTTTCGTTTATCGTTTGAGGGATCATACCCGGGATCTTATTACTTGGGTTTCCTTAACCTTTCTCAATACATTATATTCCTTTTATGATCCTCTCTTATAATCCTTGAATTTAAATCCTTTTTATCCTGTTACCTTATACTCAATTATTTCGGTATCTGGTGGATTTTCGGGAAAAATCAAAGTGTTCGGATTTGGATTCTGACGATCTTTACATACACTTATATACCACATAGAGTACTAATAATATCCCAGAAGATCAATAAAAGAACCCCTACATAGTGTGGCATGAAAAGTTTTCTTATTCAACATAATCAGCAAAACACTATTCATAAGGGTTTCAAAAATTCCAAAAATTGGGGTTATTACAAGAAAGATGGGAGTATGAGATTATGCATTGACTACAGAGAATTGAATAAGTTGACAATAAAGAACAAGTATCCCTTGCCACACATTGATGATTTGTTTGATCAGCTTAAGGGGGTGTGTTACTTCTCAAAGATTGACTTAAGATCTGGCTACCACCAATTGAAGATAAAGCCCGAAGATATCCCAAGACTGCATTCAGAACAAGGTATGGCTATTATGAGTTTCTAGTGATGTCGTTTGGACTGACAAATGCGCCAACGGCTTTTATGGATCTAATGAATAGGGTGTATAAGGAGTATCTGGATAAGTTTGTTGTTGTATATATTGATGACATCCTCATATATTCAAAGAATCCAGAAGATCATGCAACGCATCTACGGAATGTTCTTCAGAAGTTAAGAGAAAAGCAATTGTATGCAAAGTTATCCAAGTGTGAGTTTTGGTTGACAGACGTGCAGTTTCTTGGACATGTGGTAAGTAAGGAAGGTATTAAAGTAGACCCAGTAAAGATTAAAGCCGTATTAAAGTGGGAGCAACCGAAGACACCAACGGAAATAAGAAGTTTTCTTGGATTAGCAGGATATTATCGAAGGTTTGTGAAAGATTTCTCGAAGATTGCATCCCCGTTAACCAAGTTGACCAGGAAGAATGAGAAGTTCGTTTGGACGGAAAAGTGTGAAGAAAGTTTCCAGGAATTGAAACGGAGATTAGTGACGGCTCCAATATTAGCATTTCCAGATGAGACGGGAAACTTTGTGATCTATAGTGACGCTTCTTTGAAAGGATTAGGTTGTGTACTAATGCAGCATGACAAAGTTATTGCTTATGCCTCCAGGAAACTAAAGCCTCACGAGCAGAAATATCCAGTTCATGACCTTGAGTTGGCAGCTATAGTGTTTGCTCTGAAGTTATGGCGTCACTACTTGTATGGAGAGAAATGCGATATTTATACATATCGTAAGAGCCTGAAGTACATATTCACGCAGAAGGATTTGAACATGAGACAGAGAAGGTGGTGGGAACTAATCAAGGACTACGATTGTTCGATTAATTATTACCCAGGTAAAGCCAATGTGGTGGCTGATTCCTTGAGTAGAAAAGAAAGGTTGAATATGATTAAGATTGCGGAAGAACTAGCCCAAGACTTAGAAAGAATGAAGATTGAGGTTCGAGTACCTAGTGAAAGTCAAGAGAAATTATGAAGTTACCTTCCAGCCGGCATTGATGGAAAAGATCAAAAGGTGTCAAGAAGGAGTTATGGAATAAGAGTCGGATATTTTGACGGGAGAAGAGTTGTGTACTCAAAAAGATAATCAAGGTTTGTATAGATTTTCATCCAGAGTTTGGATTCCTAATATAACATAATTGAAGAATGAAGTATTACGCGAAGCGCATAACTCTAGGTTTTCTATCCACCCTGGTAGTACTAAGATGTACCAAGACTTGAAGAGAAACTTTTAGTGGCCAGGAATGAAGAAGGATATTTTCAATTGGGTTAGTAAGTGTCATGTGTGTCAAACGGTGTAAGCGGAGCATCAACGACCAAGTGGATTGTTACAACCTTTGGAGATTCCCCAATGGAAGTGGGAAGAGATTGCTATGGATTTTGTAGTGGGATTACCAAGGACAAGAGCAAATCATGATGCTATTTGGGTAATCATTGACAGATTGACTAAGTTAGCGCATTTTCTTCCGATCAATGAAAGGTATTCGTTGGAAAAGCTAGTTAAGTTATACTTGGATGAGATAGTTACCAAACATGGAGTGCCTGTGTCTATAGTGTCAGATCGAGACCCGAGATTCAATTCCAGGTTTTGGACTAAATTCCAAGAGTGCCTAGGAACAAATTTGAATATGAGCACCACTTATCATCCTCGGACAGACGGCCAAAGTGAAAGAACGATTCAGACCATAGAGGATATGTTGAGAGTCTGTGTTTTGGATTTTATGGGTAATTGGGATGAACACCTACCTTTGATTGAGTTCTCGTATAATAACAATTACCATGCCAGTATCGGGATGCCGCCTTACGAAGCTTTGTATAGACGTAAGTGTAGATCACCATTGTATTGGGATGAGGTAGGAGAGAAGAAAGTGTTAGGTCCCGAGTTGGTGCAAGCAAACCAAAGATGCAATAGTGTTGATTCGAAAAAGGTTGGAAGCAGCCCAAGATAGATAGAGAAAGTATGCAGATTTGCATAGGAAAGATATGAATTTCGAAATAGGAGCTCTAGTATTATTAAAGGTATCACCTTGGAAAGGGTTAGTGCATTTTGGTCAGAAAGGTAAACTTAGCCCCAGATTTATAGGATCCTTTGAGGTTTTGAAAAAAGTGGGAAAGGTTGCTTATGAGATAGCGTTACCACCGCATTGGCATCATATTCATAATATGTTCCACGTATCTGTGTTGAAGCCCTATATCCCTAGTTCGAATCAAGTTATAGAATATGAAACGATTGAATTGCAGCCAGATTTGTCTAATGTGGAACAACCGATCCAAATCCTAGACCATAAAGAACGAGTCCTTAGGAATAAGTCAATCCCCATAGTGAAAGTCTTGTGGAGAAATCATCGAGTACAAGAGTCTACTTGGGAATTAGAGTCAGACATGCTTGATAAATATTCTCATTTGTTTAGCTAAGTCAAATTCTGGGGACAGAATCTTTTTAAGGGGGAAGGGATATAACGACTCGTGTATATTCTTTAATTTTTAATATTTTCAAACAGTAATAAAGGTTTAAATAATTAAATAAATGTGTGTATTGATTTTGGCAGCAATTATTGATTGTTATTTATTTAATTGTGATTTGTTGATATGTGAGATTGGATTGTGTAATTTATTATTGAGTTATACGATTTTATTTCGCTTGTAAAAGTGATTTTATTATAGTTTTAATTCCATAAATACTTGGATTGTTTCTAAAATTGGTTTTATAATTTTATAATTTCAATAATTAATTTTAGGACTTTATAAAATTGAGAAATCAATATTCCACTAATTATTTATTTTTAAATAATTTTCTGAGTGTGTTTATTTGTAAAATCTATATTTACTTCAGGGAATCTTCAAAAATCATGAAACTCATATTTTATTAAGTTCATATTATTCGGAGAATTTTAAAATTATTTTGGAAATTTTCGGGATTCGTTTCACCCGCCCGTCGTTTCGTTATTTGTCAAAAAGCGGGTATAAAGTGTGCCTTGAGAATTGTTTTTAAAATTTCGAAGACTATGTTTTTAATTATTTCGGAATATTTTTGATCTTTTTAGATTAGTTGGGATTTATTTCGATGTGTTTTCAATATTACTTGGTTCGTTAGAAATATAATGTCGGGATATAAAATCGGGTTTCCGGTAATTCAGGAGTACGAGTTAATAATAAACCAACACGTATCATGTTTTAACAGGACACGTGTGGCTGCCCTGTTATATCCTTGACATCAATTTCCTTTTGGTTCTCGGATGTGCCTCTCGAACTCTCTCGATTCTCTCTCGATTCTCTCTCTGTTCTCTCTTTGTTTCTCGTTTTTGTTCCGGTTTCCTTCCTCGGCTCTTATTTTCTTCCTTCCATTTTTGCTTCCCTGGACTTCGTTCCTCTTCCCCTCATTTTTCCGGCGATTTCTCCGGAGAGCCGCCCCTGTTTTCTGGTTGGCTTGGTTCTGTGTTGTTCAGTTGGTATGCATGTATATATATTTGTATATATGTGTGTGCTCTGTGTATTTGTGTGTGCATATCTGTGTGTATGTGTGTTCGATTTGTGTGTGTGTATGGCGCGGTGGCGCGTGTGGTGGCTGTGCATTTGTGCGGCTGTGTGTTTGGTTTGGCCTGGTTTTGGGTTCTAGTTACTGTGTTTTGCAATTGGGCTCTGTTATTGGGCCTCCACTGTTGGGCCTGTTTATGCAGTTGTTTTTGGTTGGGCCTGTTTGGACCGCTTATTTGTTGTGATTTGGACTGTGCATAATTTTTAATTGTAATTTCTGTATTGCAGGAAATTTTGAGTAATATTCGTGATAAAAATGAATTTATACTGGAAAAAATTCAGTAATTAATCGGCAAAATTTTTTGTTGGAATCTGAATTATCGGGTACCCCTAGAATTTTGTCGCCGTACCGCGATGACTCGTTATGAGCGGACGGTGATGACATTGTTTTGAGTCCTAAATTTTATAAATAAATAAAATGATTTACGTAAAGTATTTTCGGACTAAAATAATTAAATATGAATTATGTTGTGGTATAAGTGATATGAGAATGGTGAACTTGATGTTGTGGATTGTTGTGATTGTTGACGTCGATTGTAATTGACGGGTAGGCTTATAAACAAAGGAGTTGCTGCCAAAAATTTCTAAAAATGTATTTGTAAACATACGTATTTATATTATACGTGTTACCCCTATTTGTGTTCGGATTACGTGATTACGTGATTATGTGTATAATAACTATACGAGTCGGGTTATCGGATTGGGTTATTAGGATCTGAGGATATCAAGCAAGTCGGTATAACTGATTAGGGTATTCTGTATTTGTATCCCAGTCGAGTTTCCCCAGGACCGAAATCAACGTGAAGGCTACTTAGGGTTTTGTAAAGCGTTGCAAGGCAAGTACCCCTGACCATTCTTTTATGGTTCAGTATATATGAATAGCTAAATGTTTTATTCTCGTAAAGGAACAGATACGTTTTAAGTTACGTATTCCCTGTAGTTATAAATCACTGTTTTCAACTTGTATTGGGAAAAAGTAACTTCGAAAGGTACCTATCTCGAATGAAATGATTTGCGAACTGGATTTTATATGTGTGCTGGTAAAATAAATGATTTTTAAAATGAGATAGGTACAAGTATTTTGAAAACTGGATAAAACGGTCAGATATGGGATACATTGAGCCCAGGGTAGGCCTATTGAGGTGGCGTAAGAGGCTAATTCGGTTGCGCGCATTATATAACCGATTAGTC
Organism: Apium graveolens; assembly: GCF_009905375.1. Taxonomy (NCBI): domain Eukaryota; kingdom Viridiplantae; phylum Streptophyta; class Magnoliopsida; order Apiales; family Apiaceae; genus Apium; species Apium graveolens. Next base: position 103,294,018 of record NC_133649.1, on the reverse strand, counting down.
CAGCAGGTCAGAGACCTAGCTAGTCTCTGAGTTCCGGAACAGGTAAATGGGATGGCAGTTAGAGCCGTCTGATGTTGATAGCCTGATCAGCTGTCTTCACATATCCGTTACGTATTTGATTTGGATTTGTGATTCCCGTAAGGGTACAAGTGGTTGATACAACGGTTTTATAAATGTGAATAGCATGCTAAAATTGGACTCTGGTACTTACACATCACACTACTACGTTATTTTGATAAAGCATGCTAGTTAGTGGTATCAAGTTATCTCCAATTTTCATTATATAATGTTGATGACATGATTACAGCTATGTTCCTATTATTGTTACATTACTGTTTTTATTCCGTTATTCATATGTTGGTACTGCTGAGCGATTATGCTCACCCTTGCAAACTGTTATGTATATCTCGCAGATGCCTAGAAGACCGGTCAGACATACCCGTGTCCCCCCCCCCTTCAGGACCCGGCTCTTCTGAGGTAGTTTGTATCAGACCATGAGGTCTGATGAGTTGCGAAATAAAGTTAGAGTGTGTTAGATGTTGAATAAATGGTTTGTAATAATGTGAACCTGAATCATACTTGAACCTGGATCGGATCTTGGTTTGGAGTCAAGTTAGCATATTTTAATAATAGTCTTGGTGTTTTTATTTTGGTAGTTGTGTTTGGTGACGTCAACTCCTGATCCCGGGGTTGAGGCCGTCACATCAACCCTGCTATAGAATAGTACCGGCTCCAACTCGATCCAGGAGCAAGCTAATGGGGTAAACCAGGCTTACGTGGGTAGCCGGGTTCAGGCCTGGTCCAGGAGCGAGGTAGCCTCTCAGCTAGAGCCTAGCCCTGCTCTAGGGTGAGCCAGGCTTAGGTTAGGAGTCGGGTCCATCCTAATCCAGACACATGCCAACCCCACAACCCACCAAGGAGGAGCACATAGGGTACAGACCTGAGTATGTGACAATGACAGCTATCAACAACCAATTAATCAAGGCAAACAGGACACACGTCAGTACACATTTGGAACATTCTAGGGCGATACTTTCCTAGACACGTGTATGAAACTCATTCGAGCCGGGCGTCCTCCGCCCCCAGCAACGAACGATCTTGATCCAAAGGTACCAACCCCTAAACCCTACCCTTGGGCTATAAATAACCCAAGGAGAAGGGATTTAGGGGTTATGCTCTTTTACACACTCATATACACACACTCATATACACACAGCCACCCAACATTCATATCTATCTTTATCTTCTCAAAATGAGTTATTATTCTCACACCGGAGGTGCCGTGAGACTCAAATCCCCCTCCGCTATTATTTTGCAGACACCTTACACCACAACCGCAAGAGGGGTTCAGGCGCGGTATCGGAATAATCTAACCGCGGATCGAAGTTATCAATTACTACAAAATTTGTATGTTCAAAATCACTTGTTACTTTTTTTAGTGAAATTATTTGTTAGTTAGATTTTACACTTTTAAAGTACATATAAAAGTACACAATTTCTTTTCTCTTTTTAGAAATTTAGCACACCATGGACGCAGGGTCATTCAAGGTATAAAAGATTGAAAGCATGTAACAACCGATGAGCATAATAAACGTAGTTGTCCGAACATTAATATATCGGACCTCAATTGTACTTTAAGGGTGATCTTTCCCTGGAATTAAAGTTGTACAGCTTCACACAGAAGGTATGAATTATGATTTTTAAAAGCACACCTATGATTTTCATTCACGTATGTTCATACTTCTTACTTCTTATATAAGTAAGTTACTGTAGTCGTCGAGGGCACGGTTGAATAACCTAAATAATTAAGAGTCGTTGACCCTTTCATGGATTCAAGTTAATTTATTCCGATAATTTACTCATTATTAAGATTATGAGCCATATTTATATAAGAAAAAAAAGTTATGTTCGTTCTTTTGTCGCCATTCTTTTGTTGTTGTGGTGTTTTGATGTACTTGAACGCTAATTTGCCTTATTAATATAACTTTACGCAGGTCTTTATTATTATTTTTATATTATTTAAAATTATAATAATTTTTTTTAATTATTACCTTATTAATATATTTATAAATAATAACATAATTATTTGTTATTGATGAGATTCGAATATAAATCTCGGATGGTATATAAATAATAATATAAATCTTTGCTCTTTGTAAGGTCGAACCTGGGAGTTTTAGTATTGTATAAATAATAATATAATATTTGCTATTAGCGGTGTTTGAACATGTTAGCTTGAGTAGTATATATTGTTTAGTATTTGAGTCTAACGGTCCTAATCACTTGATTAAAAAGATCATTCGATCATAAATGGGGATAACCAAACTAACCAAAAAAAATTATACTTCATTCCGATTATTATATTATAATATAGATATATAGATTTCACGGCTTATAAAAAAATGTTTTTATTATATATATAAATCAATATCAACAAAAATTATTAAAAAAGATAATTAAAGATGGGGAGTAAGGTGTTTCAATTCCGATTTCCTTTTCTAATTTGTAATTGAATCAATATCATTATATTAACATAACATTGTCACAATTTGCCAAGCAAATTATAGAAAAAAAGGAAATTATCATAATTTATTGAGTTATATGCGATATATAAATATGAGAAACATTTTACCCATAAACCATCAGAGGGACCATCGGAGCGACCTTCTAAAAATAATTTCGTCTTCTTTTTTATTTCTTAATTTAATCTTGATCATTTATAAATCATGAATAATAAATAAATATCATAAATTAAAAGATTTGAAAAATCATTTCCTCTTTAAATATTATATTCCAATGGATCGCTCTCTCATTATTTACAAATTATCATAAAATTATATTATGTATTAGTCAACAATAAATATAATATTTTTCTATTTAACAATATAAATTTTTTATAAAATTACAAGAAATAGATTGAAACAATTTGAGAGCCGTAACCTCACCGCTCTCGTCTTCTGCTTTGCATAAGTATAGAATAATAATATAATAATATAATAATTTTAAAAATATTGAGAAAACTTATTTGTAAATACTTGCCTTTTTAGTATTTTATAGGCAAAAAATTAAAAGAAAAATATAAAGAAAATGTAATATAGTAAGTTGATATTAAAAGAAAGAGGAGAAATGATATTTAAAAAGAATTTAATGAGAATATCAAGATGATAAGTTGATTTAAATGGAAAGGAGAAATTTTAGGAAAATATTATGATGGTAAGTTGATTTCAAAAATCTTAATTAAAGTTTTTATAGAAACTTTAGGAGAATATTACAAATAGTGTTAGTATATTTAGGAGAATAAAAGTTAATTGTGATTTTTGATTAAAAAAAATAAAATATAGTAACTTGTTTTAAGAATAAAGAGGAGAATTACTATTAAAATGAAATTTAGGAAAATATCAATACGGTAAGTTGATTTAAAAAAATTTAGTTAAAGATTTTGTAGAAATTTTAGGAGAATAATACGAACGGTGATAGTATATTTAGAAGAATATAAGGTAATTATAATTTTTGATATTTATTAACTCAAAAAAAATGAGAAAATTAGAAAAATAGAATGACACGATCTGAGATGTGCCACTCAAACGCCTCCGTCTTTTTCTTTATATAAGTATATTGATATATTGATTTGGTGTAAAATATTTTCTCCCTCATTCAACTCGGTTAAAATTTAAGTATCTATACTATAATATAATAATCAAAATAAAGTATAATTTAATATATCTTTTTTGGTTGGTTTGGTTAGCCTCATTTATGACATGAGATCTTTTTAATCAAGTGATCGAAACCGTTATATTCAATACTAAAAGAATATACCCTATTCAAACTCTTAGGTTCGAACTCCGCCAATAACAAATATTTATATTATTATTTATACATGACTAAAACTCTCCGGTTCGAACCCACCAACAACAAATATTTATATATTATTATTTATACACTACCCAAGATTCATGTTCGAATCCCGCAAATAATAAATATTTATATTATTATTATTAAACATACTAATAAGGTAATAATTCAAAATTGTTTTTATTATAATTTTAAATAATATAAAAATACTACAGAAAACACGTGCATCGCGCGAATTGTAAAACTATACAAGTAAAAATGTAAAATATGCGAGTATGTTCGGACATTAGAGTTCTCTTTGGTTTCTTTATTTTGTCTATTTTGTAGGTATATAGGGAACTTAATTTTCTGGTAACTGAGATACAAGTTTAAGGTAATTAAAGTATTTATATTAATATTTTTTTTAAAAAGGCTGGAAATTGATATATAGATAAAAGTATTGGAAAAATACCTATACCAAAGGTACATAATGCCTACATCAAAGCATAACTAACGTAATTTGATAGTTACATAATTTATGATGATCGTAGTGAACCTTGAAAACTCGCTTCTCATATTATGATAAATATAAAACTATTGGCACTAAGAAAAATCTTTCTTACTCAATTTGAAATATAATAAACCAAACACTATCTCTTTTACATATTAAGGGGGAAGTTAAGCCATTTTAATGGCTATAAAATCACGATTTTATCTTATTATGTTAAAATAATTGTAAAAATGTCATCCTTACACAATTATCAATATACTTATATAAAAAATAATACGAGGGCGTTTATGTGTTAACTCTCAAATCACTATATTCTATTTTTCTAATTTTATTAATTTTTGAATGAAAATATATAAAAAATTGTAATTATTTAATATTCTCCTTGATAGGGATAAATAAATTATGATTGTATAATTAAATACTGCATTAATTGTACAAGCTGTGGGCTGCTAGGCCCAATAAAAAGATATATGATACTCAGACCAGAAAGGTTAAGCCTGATGGACCAGATCAGGCCTGATGGAATAAAAAAGGCCCAAAAGCCCTAATTATTAATTAATTTCGTAATTAATTAATAAGGGAAAAATCAGCTATTGAGAAGAGTCCCGATAAGGATATAAATCCTTATAGATTAGCCTCAAGGGGACCTAAAAGGATAAGGAATCAGCTTCCTACTTCCTAGGACTCCTAAGTCTATCATAATTCAGAGGCTTGTCCACCTAAGTCTCCTATACCAAGTCCAATTCAAGGACTCCCACATCTATATAAGGGGCCTCACCCCACAAATCAGAACTACGTTTTTTTGCTTGATTCTCTAATTCACAGAGATACGTAGGCATCTCGTAAAGGCAGAATTAAGCTACGATACACGAGAGCAGCCATTAAAGGCCTTGAGCTCCCGAATCTTAGTAATAAATACAGCAAATAATAACCTTAGCTTTTTATCCATAACATTTGGCGCCGTCTGTGGGAAGCACAACAACAACCATGGCGAGAACACGGAGAACAATTGGAGCTCTAGAGGAAGGAACACCATCAGAGACAACCCAGGTGATTTCATCAACCGTGGAGGTTCCTCCCCATTCAACTTATGCATCTACTCAGGAGGAAGCCCAGACAGGGGCAACTCAACCCCAGCTACAAGGGACAACTCCCCCGATTCAAGGTTGGAGGAAGCGGATATGCTGGGCGAAGCGAAGCACGAGGACGGTCGCCCCCCTATATACGAGGTTTGGGTTCTATCCCTGAGGATCGGGAATTTTCTGGTCCATACACTGAGAGAGACTCCGAATCTTCGGATGATGAAGTGGCCCCGAGAAGGAGGCGTCCTGGAAAAGAGCCAATGGCCGATGGAAAGTAACGCCCCCAGAGCACCCCAGGGGCGAATCCCCAAGAAGTGCAGGAAAGGATCAGGGCTCATGAGGCTGAAATCCAAAGGCTGAGGCGTGATTTGGAGGCTCACCAGGCCACCAGACCCCAGATACCTCCTAGGGGGAGAAATCCTCCTCCTGTCATAGACCTGGATGGTCCGGTAAGAAGAAGGGCTGCTGTCCCAAGAACTGATCCAAGCAATCTCCTTCCCCTTGGAGATCCTGATGATCCAACTCCACCCTTCACAGAAGAGATAATGAATGCCCATATCTCGAGGAAATTCAAGATGCCCACTATCAAAGCCTATGATGGCACGGGAGATCCCGCTAATCATGTTAGGACATTCTCTAATGCACTGCTGCTGCAACCCGTGAATGATGCTATAAAGTGTCGGGCCTTCCCTCAAACCCTGTCGGGTATGGCTTAAAGATGGTACAGTCGCCTGCCCCCAAATTCTATTGGATCGTTCAGAGAATTAAGTCAGGCTTTTATTAAGCAATTCATCAGTGGAAGAGTCCATGAGAAAAGTTCAGCATCTCTTATGAGTCTTGTGCAGGGAGCTAAGGAATCCTTGAGAGATTACCTGAATCGTTTTACAAAGGAGGCTTTAAAAGTCCCAGACCTTGATGATAAGGTAGCCATGATAGCACTGCAACAAGGAACTAGGGATGAGTTTTTCAAGATGTCCTTGGCCAAACGTCCCCCTGAAAACATGTTGCAACTCCAAGAGAGGGCAGGGAAGTATATCAAGGTTGAAGAAAGCATGAGGAAGACCGTAGTGAGTAATGAGCCCACTGGAGGCAAGAAGCGAAAAACTGATCTGGAGTATATCGCTAAGGAAAAATATCCTAAAACCGAACAAAACCCTGATTCAACCCCCAAGAAGGGAGGACCTAGGCAAAAGTTCACTGAATACGCTAAGCTGAGTGCTCCTAGAAGTCAGATTTTGATGGAGATTGAGAAAGATAGAGATATTCGCTGGCCTAAGCCCTTGAAGGCTGATCCCGCCAAGCTAGATAAGAGCAAGTATTGTAGGTTTCACAAGGATGTTGGCCATGACACCGATGAGTGTAGGCAATTAAAAGATGAAATTGAGTTTTTGATTCGAAAAGGAAGGTTGAACAAGTATACTGGAGATGGAGGGGACAGAAATAATAATGGAAGGAAGAACTTTGAAGATCGTAGGAGGGACCAAGATGATCAGGGGCGGAATCCCCAACCCAGAGGGCCGGTTATAAATGCAATTTTTGGAGGACCGCGACGCCCTCGAGGGCCAATGATAAACACGATCTTTGGAGGTCCAACTGCTGCTGGATTTTCCAAAAATTCCGGAAAGGCATATACTAGGGAGGTTATGCATATTGTTGGAGAAGCCCCGAAGAGGGCCAGGACAGAAGTAACATTGGCTTTTGATGATTCCGACCTAGAGGGTGTGAAGTTTCCCCATGACGACCCGCTGGTCATAACACCGATAATAGGAAATAGCCCGGTTAAGAGGATCCTTGTGGATAATGGTGCTTCTGTGGATATCTTGCTCCACGACACCTTTCTAAGAATGGGATATAACGACTCTCAGTTGACACCAACCGACATGCCAATATATGGATTTGCTGGAGTAGAATGTCCTGTGGAAGGGATAATCAAATTGCCAACCACCATAGGTACGGAACCAAGGCAAGCAACGCAGATGCTGGATTTCGTGGTGGTAAAGGCTAGTTCAACTTATAATGCTATCATGGGGAGAACAGGGATACATGCCTTCAAGGCAGTCCCCTCTTCCTACCATTCAGTCATGAAGTTTCCCACCCGAAACGGGATTGGAGAAGAGAGAGGAGATCAAAAAATGGCTAGAAGCTGTTATGTGGCCTCTTTGAGGGCAGATGGAGTCGGGGGGCAGGTTCTTCCTATTGAAGATATGGATGTTCGAGAAAATGATGAGAATAGAGGAAGGCCAGCAGAAGAATTGGTTTCGGTTCCTTTAGACCCCGAGAATCCTGAGAGGATGACTTTTATTGGAGCCACATTAGAGGAGCCTCTTAGAGGGAAGTTAGTGAAATTTTTACAAGAAAATAGTGATGTGTTTGCATGGTCAGCAGCTGATATGCCAGGCATAGACCCGGAGTTAATTACTCACAAGCTAAACGTGGATCCAAGCCGGAAGACAGTGAAATAAAAGAAAAGAAATTTTACCCCGGAAAGACAAGAGGCTATAAAACAGGAAGTAGAAAAGCTCTTAGAGGCTGGTTTCATTGAGGAGATTCAATTTCCGGAGTGGTTAGCAAACCCTGTAATGGTGAAGAAGGCTAATGAAAAGTGGAGGATGTGTATAGACTTCACTGATCTGAATGATGCATGCCCCAAAGACTGTTTCCCGCTGCCTAGAATTGATATTTTGATTGATGCCACTGTTGGACATGAGATGCTGAGTTTCATGGATGGATTTAGCGGATACAATCAGATCAAAATGCATAAGGATGACATTCCAAAGGTATCATTTATCACGGATATTGGTGTTTATTGTTATCTTGTTATGGCGTTTGGTCTCAAGAATGCAGGAGCCACCTATCAGAGGTTGGTGAATAAAATTTTTAAGGATCTTATTGGGAAGACTATGGAAGTCTATGTTGATGACATGCTAGTCAAGAGTCTAGTAAAGACTGATCATATAACCCATTTGAGGGAAGCTTTTGAGGTCCTAAGGTACCACAAGATGATGTTGAATCCAACGAAGTGTGCTTTCGGAGTAGGATCTGGAAAATTCTTGGGATTGATGGTCTCAAAGAGGGGAATTGAGGCCAACCCCGATAAAATAAAGGCAATCTTGGATATGGAACCACCAAAAACTGTCAAGGATGTACAGAAGCTCACAGGAAGGGTTGCGGCGCTAGGACGATTCATCTCCAAGTCAGGAGACAAGTGCTTGTCATTCTTCAAGTCATTAAAGAACATTAAAGACTTTGTATGAAGTGAGGAAAATCAGAAGGCATTTGAAGAGTTAAAGAAGTATATGGGCCAGGCCCCGTTGTTGGCCAAGCCAGTTCTGAGTGAAGTTTTATTCTTGTACTTGGCTGTTTCAGAGAGCGCCTTGAGCGCGGTGTTGGTTAAGGAGGAACTGAAAGTCCAGAAACCCGTATACTATGTCAGCAAAATCTTGCATGGTGCAGAGTTGAATTATTCAACTATTGAGAAATTCGCTTTAGCCTTGGTAATGGCTTCAAGAAAGCTGCGTCCTTATTTTCAAGCTCACCAGATTGAAGTGCTAACAAATCAGCCACTGAGAAACATCATTCACAGTCCCAAGGCAAGTGGGAGACTGATTAAGTGGGCAATAGAGTTGGGAGAGTTCGATCTCAAGTATAAGCCACGTACGGCCATAAAAGCCCAGGCACTAGCTGACTTCATGGTGGAATGTACCATACCCAACCAAGAAGTCGGGGGGCAGGAAGATACCATACCTCAAGACAAGGGAGTCGACAATGGGGACAAGGAGAAAGAATATTGGGTTCTCTATTTTGATGGAGCATCAAAAACAAATTCCAGTGGAGCAGGGTTGATTTTGCAAAGCCCTGATGGATTCTTAATTGAGTATGCTATGAAGCTAGACTTCCCAACCACAAATAATGAGGCAGAGTATGAAGCCCTGATTGCTGGCCTTGGTCTAGCTGGGATACTTAGAGTCAAAAACTTAAAGGTCCGTGGAGACTCGAAGCTGATCATATCCCAGGTAAAGGGAGAATTTGAGGCAAGGGATGATACGATGGCTAAGTATGTTTTTCCTAGTAAGGGCTGTGATGACCCAATTTAATGAATGCCATGTTGAACACATTCCAAGGGAAGAAAATAAAGCAGATGCGCTATCAAAGTTTGCTTCATCTGAGATTGAAGAAAGTTCAGGAAGTGTGTACTTCCGTGTTTTGAAGACACGAAGCATAGATGTTAAGCTTGTGGCTCCCATAGGCTTGGGGACGTCATGGATTGATCCCATCAAGGCTCACATTCAGACCGGTTGGTTGCCAAGTGATGCAACTGAGGCACGGAAGTTAACTATTCGAGCGCTAAGGTACTCCTTGATAGATGGAATTCTGTGTAAGAGATCTTTCGTGGTTCCTTACTTGAGGTGTCTCAGGCCCGACGAGGCGCGCTTGGCTCTTGAGGAAGTGCATGAAGGTATTTGTGGGCAGCACTTGGGGGGCAGGGCCTTGGCTCATAAGATAACCCGTTTAGGCTTCTATTGGCCAGAAATGATGGCTGATGCCAAAGAATATGTGAAGAAGTGTGATCGCTATCAGAAGCACGCACCAGTTGTTAGACAACCCCCCCGAGATGCTGACCTCTATCAACTCGCCTATTCCCTTTGCCATGTGGGGGATGGATATTCTAGGGCCTTTTCCTATGGCCACGGCACAAAGGAAATTTCTGATTGTAGCCATTGATTATTTCACCAAGTGGATCGAAGCCAAACCCTTGGCCAAAATCACAACTAAGAAGGTTGCACAATTCCTGTGGGAAAACATTATGTGCCGATATGGAATTCCCCGTATCCTCGTCACTGACAATGGAGCACAATTCAACAATGAGGAATTCAAGAAGTATTGTGACGAAAATGAAATTGAATTACGATTCACCTCTGTGGCTCACCCGCAAGCCAATGGGCAAGCAGAGGTAACAAATCGGATAATCCTGGATGGACTAAAGAAGAGGATCGAGAAGTCAAGAAATAATTGGGTGGATGAGATACTTCCCATATTATGGGCCTATAGGACTACCTGTAGAGTCACGACAGGAGCAACTCCTTTCATGTTGGCATATGGGGCAGAAGCAGTAGTTCCCGTGGAGATATCACATTCCTCTCCAAGGATTCAGGCTTTCAACGCAGAAGAAAATGAGGAAGGTCAGAGGTTAGCCCTGGATCTGATCGATGAAGTGCGAGATAAGGCACATGCAAAGATAGTAGAATATCATAAAAAGGCTTCATTCTACTACAACCTAAGGGTTAAAGAAAGGTTTTTTAAACAAGGCGAACTAGTCTTGAGGAAGATAGAAGCATCTGGTGTAGGACAAAAAGGGAAGCTTGCCCCGAATTGGGAAGGGCCGTACAGAGTCAAGAGTGTTCAAGGTAGAGGAACCTACAAGCTAGAGACTATGGATGGATTTGAAGTCCCGAGAACTTGGCATGCACAAAACCTGAAGGTTTACTATGTGTAGGGCAGCCGGATATGATTCTCACTCGTCAGGATGGCGAGTAGGTTGAAAAGCACCTTGAAGCTTTGCTTGCTTAGGATTTATATGTTTTAGTTTTATTACGAAGTTTATTATTACTTGTGTAAGGGACGAATCCCAGACAATTTTACAAAATTCATGAGTTCTTCAAAGTATGTTTGTGGCCTAACAAATAAAAATCAAATGCATGGATGCAAGCATAGAAGGTGATAAATGAAATAGATCTGATAGATATTACAAAAATTCGATAAATAAAGTCTCGAAAATAGGATAAAAAACAACAAGCCACGCAGGGCTGAAAAAGCTCTAAGGAGCTGAAGTACCCTCGGCATCCATATCATCGTCCTCTCCGCTCTCGCTGGATGTCTCTGTCGTCTCGGAGGAGGAGGAAGAGCTATCGTCCTCAGCTGGTCTGGAAGAAGACTCGGGAGGGGGAAGGAGTGGATCCTGAGAAACATGATCCGAGACAACTACTCGGGTACGAAACCTCTGTAGCAAAGCCTCGTCATCAGGGCAGACATAGTCCGTCGGGTTAATATCAGGACAAGCCTCATTCACGGTCCCAAGGGCCGTGTCCCAACCAGTCCTAAAAAACCCGGGAAAGACTGAATCATCCCTAATCCTCATGGATTGGGCAAACTCCTCCGAGTCCAGATAGTTGTCTATAGCTTTATCCTTCTCCGCCCGAAGTACCACTAGCTCGGCGTTGGACTCTCCGAGTTCTTCTTCCTTGCGCTTGAGCTTCTTCTCCAGGGTAGCATACTTCTTCTGTTGCCTCCTGAGGGCATTGTCGGCCTTATCAGAAGCCCGCTTCCATGACTCGGCTTGCCTCGCGGCGCCTTGAAAATAGGCGTTAGACTGAAACAAAGCAATCAACGAAGTATAAGGCAAGAAAATGCTACAAGAATGAAAGATAAATTTAAAAGAGAGAAGACATACCGAAGCCAGAGATTGGGCTCCCATGAGCTTAATCCTCTCAAGGTCAGGGGTGGCCACCACATCAGTAAAGTCCTTTGGAGTCACGCTATGGTAGGACCAATCCCAAGCATGTTTCGTGGAACCAACCACGGTGTCCCCTCGGCGGAATCCCCAGAGAGGCTGGAAGGCGCCTGTGGCAGTAGCAGTAGGGGCAGCAGCAGTGATAGGAGCACTATGGCCCCCAACTCCTTCAGTTGAAGCCTCCCCCATAGGCTCTTTCTGCTTTCTCAAGAAGATAGGCTCTGTCGCCTTTCCCCGGGTGTCAAGGCCTGCGAGCCGAGCTTTCTTCATCCTAGCAGTCTCTTCAACCAGAGGAACATTGTCCTCGTTAATCTCTTTGGCAGCTGCGAAACAAAGCAAAAGACAAAATGAGTGATGTTAATAATGCATGAAATAAAATAAATTAAAGAAGGGAAGAAAAATACCCTGTTGAGAAACAGAGGATAGTCCCACGTGAATCAGGGAAAACTCCTCTAAGAGAGTCCAGCTAGTGGTAGTGCCATCATCCTGAGTAAGCCCATTATAGATAATAGTTTCTTCAGGAGTTAGGTGAATGGATTTGAGGCTACCATCACTGACCTTCCCGAAGGAAGATCGAAAAAGTGTGCCCCAGTCACCATTCTCCCAACGTAACCCAACGAAACTATTCCTCCAATTTTGATTATTATCAGGAATAGAGGCGCTGTTAAAGATATGTTTGCTTTTGGGCCTTTGCTTGACATAGACCCAGCCACAGATACTGGAAGAACTATTATAACACTGAAAGACCTTCCTAAAAACAGCTACAGAAAGAGGAAAGCCCTCCCTAAGACAGCAGACCATAAAACATAGAATGTTCCTCCAGGCGTTTGGAGGAAGCTGACACGGGTTGATTTGTAAATCAGCCAAAAGATGAGGAATAAAAGGGTGAAAAGGAAACCTAAGCCCAGCATTAAGGGCATCTGTGTAAATGAAGAGAGTGTCGGGTCTCCAGTGGCAAGTACGGTCACCACCAGAGACTGGAACTAATCTAAGAGGAGGAAGGACGTTATAGCGAGCATTTAGTTTATTGAAATCTATGTTGTGCCAAGTATTACAATGATTAAAAGAGTCGAGATGTGCAGTGGAGGGATATTCATCCCCCCTAGTGTTAATCATATCAATTAAAGACATATACGAAGAGCGGATCTCGATATCCTTACCTCATTTTGAAGCCGAGGCTATCTTGGCCGCCCTCTCGGAACTCTTGTCAGCCATTTAGTAAAGACTGGAAAAGACCTGGAAAGCTAAAGGAGGGGATTTGAGAGATGAGAAGTTTAGAAAGTTTAAGGTGAAGAGTGAAGAGTGTGAAGTGAATGCACACTCCCCCCACCTATATATAGGAAGAGAAAGTGGGTAATGGGCCTTAAAAAGCCCATTTGGGCCCAAAATTTGGAAGGTTCTGGAATTATCCAGGAAATTCCTGGAAAATTCAAGAGAATTCTAGCAAAAATCAGAAGAAAACTTGAGTTTTTTGAAGAATCTGGAAGGATCCAGAAAAATCCAGAAAGATTTGGAGCTTGGGCTTAAAATAAAAGCCCAGTTGAATAAATATGGGCCCAATAAAAACAAAAAGCCCAGAAAAGGGCCCAGATATTTAAGGTTAACAGCCCATAACCCAAAATCCAGTCATAATGGGCCAAAATAATAAAGGCCCGGCTAAGTGAAGGTGGCCCAAAAATAAAGCCCAGGGAAAAGTGGATAAAAAGATCAGGAATATGACCCAATTCGACCAGGAATCATGAGGAAATCCTGATCGAAATACTGGAGGTCGAAATTGCTTCGATCAAGGCACGAAATGATACTTAAATCGGTCAAAATATTAGTTCCTGACCGAAATGGTCAGAATTCTGATCGAGAATGAATAAAACAGAAAAACTGTCGACCAGAAAGCAAGGCAAGATCCTGGTCGAATGGATCCTGCCCGAACTTACGTCGACCTGGGCAACAAAAGGTGGCTAATTCGGTCAAAACAAGGAATTCTGACCCAAAATCCTGACCGAAAATTCTCTGCTCGAAATATATATATATATATATATATATATATATATATATAATTAGGAAAAAATCCTGGCCGAAATTCGACCAAGATTCCTGATCGAAACCATCCTATCCGAAATCCTGTCGACCAGGGCAATATGGAGGTTAATTCGACCAGGATCCTGGTCGAATGGATTCCTGGTCGAAATCTGCATAAAAAAAAAGGGAGGGAAAAATTCCTGGAAAATTACAGAAAAATAAGGAAATTCCTTAAATAATTTCTGAAAAATACTAATATTTTCAGAAAATTAGGGAAAAATCCAGAAATTAAGGATAAATCCCAGAAAATTAGGGAAAAATCCAGAAAATTAAGGATAAATCCCAGAAAATTAGGGAAAAATCCAGAAAATTAAGGATAAATCCCAGAAAATTAGGGAAAAATCCAGAAAATTAAGGATAAATCCCAGGAAATTAGGGAAAATCCAGAAATTAAGGATAAATCCCAGGAAATTAGGGAAAAATCCAGAATATTAAGGATAAATCCCAGGAAATTAGGGAAATATCCAGAAATTAAGGATAAATCCCAGGAAATTAGGGAAAAATCCAGAAATTAAGGATAAATCCCAGGTAATTAAGGAAAAATCCAGAAAATTAGGGAAAATCCCAGAAAATTAGGGAAATCCCAGAAAATCAGGGAAAAATCCCAGAAAATTAGGGAAAATCCAAGAAAATTAGGGGAAAATCCCGGAAATAAGGGAAAAATTCCTGGAAATTAAGATAATTCCTGAATAAAAGGAAAAATTCATTGTAAATGTGTAGGTCGCTCCACACTTTACGGAAAAACGAAACCCTGTAAGGGAACGAATAGACTTAACTTCTGCGAAACCTAATCAATGTTTCCCAAAAGTTGGGGGGCAAATGATATGGATAAATAAATTATGATTGTATAATTAAATACTGCATTAATTGTACAAGCTGTGGGCTGCTAGGCCCAATAAAAAGATATATGATACTCAGACCAGAAAGGTTAAGCCTGATGGACCAGATTAGGCCTGATGGAATAAAAAAGGCCCAAAAGCCCTAATTATTAATTAATTTCGTAATTAATTAATAAGGGAAAAATCAGCTATTGAGAAGAGTCCCGATAAGGATATAAATCCTTATAGATTAGCCTCAAGGGGACCTAAAAGGATAAGGAATCAGCTTCCTACTTCCTAGGACTCCTAAGTCTATCCTAATTCAGAGGCTTGTCCACCAAGTCTCCTATACCAAGTCCAATTCAAGGACTCTGTTATGGATAAAAAACCAAGGTTATTACTTGCTGTATTTAATACTAAGATTCGGGAGCTCAAGGCCTTTAATGGCTGCTCTCGTGCTTCGTGACTCAATCTGCCTTTACGAGATGCCTACGTATCTCTGTGAATTAGAGAATCAAGCCAAAAAACGTCGTTCTGATTGGTGGGGGTGAGACCCCTTATATAGATGTTGGGAGTCCTTGAATTGGACTTGGTATAGGAGACTTGGTGGGCAAGTCTCATAATTAGAATGGACTTTGGAGTCCTAGGTAGTAGGAAACTGATTCCTTATCTTTTTAGGTCCCCTTGAGGCTAATCTCCAAGGATTTATATCCTTATCGGGACTCTTTTCAACATCTGATTTGTCCCTTATTAATTAATTACGAAATTAATTAATAATCAGGGCTTTTGGGCCTTTTTTATTCCATCAGGCCTGATCTGGTCCATCAGGCTTAACCTTTCTGGTCTGAGTATCATATATCTTTTTATTGGGCCTAGCAGCCCATAGTTTGTACAATTAATGCAGTATTTAATTATACAATCATAATTTATTTATCCCTATCATTTGCCCCCCAACTTTTGGGAAACATTGATTAGGTTTCGCAGAAGTTAAGTCTATTTGTTCCCTTACAGGGTTTCGTTTTTCCGTAAAGTGTGGAGCGACCTACACATTTACAATGAATTTTTCCTTTTATTCAGGAATTATCTTAATTTCCAGGAATTTTTCCCTTATTTCCGGGATTTTTCCCTTATTTTCTGGATTTTCCCCTAATTTTCTGGAATTTTTCCCTAATTTTCTGGGATTTTCCCTAATTTTCTGGGATTTTTCCCTAATTTTCTGGGATTTTTCCTTATTTTCTGGAATTTTCCCTAATTTTCTGGGATTTTTCCTTATTTTCTGGAATTTTCTGGGATTTTTCCTTATTTTCTGGAATTTTCCCTAATTTTCTGGGATTTTTCAAATTTCCAGCCCTTTTTTCGACCAGGATCCTAGTCGAAATTTCGACCAGGATCCTAGTCGAAAATTGGGGCCAGCCTTGTCATCCTGGTCGAAGGAATTCGACTAGGATCCACGACCTGGAATTCGACCAGGATCCTAGTCGAATTTTCGACCTAGATCTAGGACCTGGAATTCGACCAGGATCCTAGTCGAAAATTCGACCTGGATCGAGGTCGAAAATTCCACCCCCCCTTTTTTTTTTCTTTTTTTTTTTTTTAGCTTCTTGTCATGCCTATCGACTAGGATTTCGACTAGGATTCTAGTCGATATTTCGACCTGAATCCTGTTCGAAAATTCCTTGATTTTCTTGTTTCCTGGTCGAAGGATTTCGACTAGGATCCACGACCTGGAATTCGACCAGGATCCTAGTCGAACTTCGACTTGGGTTTTTAATCCCCATTTTTTGAAAGATGCTTGGTTTATTCGACCTCATTCCTGGTCGAAGCTTCGACCTCAATTCAGTCCCGTTATTCCAGCTATTTTCGGGTGTCTGCTCGAAAGATTTCGGGCAGGATTCACGACCTGGAATTCGACCTGGATTCTGGTCTTTTTTACCCGTTATTTTCGGGTGTCTACTCGAAAGATTTCGGGCAGGATTCACGACCTAGAATTCGACCTGGATTCTGGTCTTTTTTACCCGTTATTTTCGGGTGTCTGCTCGAAAGATTTCGGGCAGGATTCACGACCTGGATTTCGACCTGGTTCCTGGTCTTTCACTAGCCTTCTTTATTTAGCTTTAATTTAGGGTATTGTATTTTCCAAATCCTAATTGGATTTGGGCCTGGCCTTTTTGTTGGGCCCTATAAAATTTTACTGAGCTTCTATTATTGGGCTTTTCAAATCTCATTGGGCCTCTTTTATTGGGCCTTATCAAATATTGTTGGGCCTCTTTATTGGGCTTTGTCAAATATTACTGGGCCTTCTCATTGGGCTTTATCAAATATTGTTGGGCTTAACACACCCTGTTTAGAATGCCCTAGAATTCCTAGGTATATTCTGGAATGTTCTTTTTTTTCTGGGCCTCTTCTTATGGGCCTTTGTTCTTAATGGGCTTTTCGTCCCTTCAACTTCTTTTTCCTCCTATATAAAGGAATGAGGAAAGGCTACTACTCCTCACTTTCTCATTTCTTAGTTTTCTTCTTTATCCTCCTGCTAAGATTCTCAGAGCAATAACAACAAGTCGGAGCTCAAAGCCTTTTTCAGGAGTGCTTCTTTAGGTAAGATTCTTCCCTTTGCTTTTCGTTTCTATTTCTCCATTGTGTGCCATTTTAAGATAGCCTATTTACGTGCCTCATACTTTTTTCAGATGGCTGACAAAAGAATGACTCGTTTGGCCAAGATGAACGTGGCTAGAAAGTCCAATGATTTTCCTATTCGATCGAGGTATACTTCCTTAATCGACATGATCAACACTCGGGGGGACGAGTATCCGTCTGATGCGCATCTGGACGCGCACGATCATATCAGTGCTTTACGGGATCCCAAGGAGCTGGAAAAGTTGAGCAGCTGCTTCAAAATTAAGGAGCCTTTTAAGCTGGTTCTTGCGGGTCCGGCCGACAGGGCCTGTCAGTGGAAGAAGGACGCGCTATGCGTCTATAGGGATACTTTGAGGGCAGGTATTAGACTCCCTTTTCATCCATTCATTCCTTTGCTACTGGCTGATGTGGGCATCAGCCCTTGCCAACTTCCCCCTAATTCCTGGAGGTTGATTCTGTGCTATCTGTCGCAATGCGCCAAGCACAACGTCCCCACATCTGTTGCTGTCTTCAGGAAGATTTTTCATTCAAAAACAGCCCTGATAAAAGTCCGGGTTGGGTTTCTATCAACCAGCGCCCCACTATCCCCCATATCGTGAATGGGAAGTCCATCCCTGATAACAACTTGGGGTGGAAGAAAGATTTTTTGTTTGTTATTTGGGAAGGTGGAGATTGGGGCTCCCTGTTTCGATCATCCTTTGGGCTGGCCGTAGACGGGAGCCTGAATGACATAACTTTGTCTGAGGAGGAGGCTAGAGGTTTCAACCTCCTTACGCAAGACAATGGCACTTCCCATTGTTGGGACCTTATCCGGGAGACCGTCCTGGTAGAACGCGGCCTTTCGCCCGTTAATAAGAAAAGTAAGTTCCCTTTCTTATCTCCTTTATTTCCTGCACTTTTATTTCATTGATTTTCAACTGACTTTGTTTGTTGCAGTGGCTGAGAAGATTGAGGAGGCTACCAAGCCGAAGGACCTGGAGACAACCAGGATGAAGAGGGCCGGGAAGATCTTTAAGGACCCTCGACTGGGTGACCGCTTCCCGGAGTTCCTTCTTCAGGCGACGGAGCCAGATGAGGAAGGCCCCAGCCAAGTTCTGCGCACCAAGCAGAGGCCAGGTGCCTATTTTCAACCTGCTTGGGGGATCCGGGGCAAGGACTCAATTGTGGGCAGCACGGCCCTGTCCAAGGAATGGTCTAAGCATTCCATTTCCCCGGTGGATTATCAAGATTTTGTCCTTCAACAGGACTTGGAGGGGAATGAGCTGTTTGGAGCCCAAGCTCTGGCGACGGTACGTACTTTACTTATGCTTTTTACAATTCTCTTTTCTTTCTTTTCTAAACCTTTGCTGTTTTCTCTTGCAGGCTAACGCCCATTTTCAAGGGGCAATTCACCAAGCCAAGGCTTGGAAGGTTGGCCTGGAAGATGCCAACAAGAAGTTGGAGGAGGCCAATCAAAAAATTGAGGCCCTTGAAGCTCAATTGGCCTCTTCCACCTCTGACCTGGAGACGGCCCGGGCCGAAAATGTCATCTTGAAGGCGCAGAAGGAGAAAGCCTTTGATGGCTGGATGGATACTCAAGAATTCAAAGACTTGATGGTGGAGCATGACGCCCTTCTTCATCCTGTTAGCTATAAGGAAGGCTGGGACGCTGCTGTGGAGGCCATCCAGGATGAGTTTCCCGAGGTCCTTGAGCAGTCGCCCTTTCCTTGCCCAGTGCGGGTTCCAGAGCTTGGAGGTGTTACTGAAAAGCTTGCTGGCATGATCAAAGATGGAGAGGAGGAAGATTCCTCCGAGGAGGAATTCGAGCCTGTCGCTAAGAAGGCCAGGGTGGAAGAATCTCCCAAAGCAGCGCCTCAACAGCCATCATCTCCTGCTGAGGGAACTTCTACAGGGACTTCGGAGGGGACGACCGAGACGTCCGAAGAAACGACTGAAACTTCCGAAGAGACTTCGGATAGTGGTTCTGAAGAATCTCAGCCTTCCAAGGCCTAGCTTTTTGTATATCTTCTTTTTGAACTTTATTTATATCAGGACTTGTTACCCTTCGGGGTTATGTTTTATACGTTGCTTTTCTTGCCTTTTTCTGTTTTATCTTTACAATCTTAATATGCATTTGAACCTTAAACATCCTTGGATTGAAATAATTTCAAGCTCTTTAATATGAAGTCTGGTTTTTCAAAACCTTACACAGCATGGGTTCGACCCTAATCAATAATAACTAAACATTGTAAATTCTACTAAAATTCTACGCAAGCAAAGCTTCCAGGTGCTTTTAAACCTATTTGTCACAATGACAAGTGAGAATCGTACTTAGCCTATCTTACACATAGTAAACCTTCAGGTTTTGCGCATGCCAGGTCCTCGGGACTTCAAAACCATCCATAGTTTCCAGCTTGTAGGTTCCTCTACCCTGAACGCTCTTGACTCTGTACGGCCCTTCCCAATTTGGGGCGAGCTTTCCTTTCTGTCCAACACCAGAAGCCTCTATTTTTCTCAAAACTAGATCACCTTGTTTAAAAAACCTCTCTTTAACCCTTAAGTTGTAATAGAATGAAGCTTTTTTCTGATATTCTACTATCTTTGCATGTGCTTTATCTCGCACTTCATCGATTAAATCCAGGGCTAACTTCTGCCCTTCTTCATTTTCTTTTTCATCAAAAGCCTGAATCCTTGGAGAGGAATGTGATATCTCTACGGGAACTACTGCTTCTGCCCCATATGCCAACATGAAAGGAGTTGCATCTGTCGTGACTCTACAGGTAGTCCTATAGGCCCATAATATGGGAAGTATCTCATCCACCCAATTATTTCTTGACTTTTCGATCCTCTTCTTTAGTCCATCCAGGATTATCCGATTTGCTACCTCCGCTTGCCCATTGGCTTGCGGGTGAGCCACAGAGGTGAACCGTAACTCAATTTCATTTTCTTCGCAATACTTCTTGAATTCCTCGTTGTTGAATTGTGTTCCATTGTCAGTGACGAGGATACGGGGAATTCCATATCGGCACATAATGTTTTCCCACAGGAATTGTGCAACCTGCTTAGTTGTGATTTTGGCCAAAGGTTTGGCTTCGATCCACTTGGTGAAATAATCAATGACTACAATCAGAAACTTCCTTTGTGCTGTGGCCATAGGAAAAGGCCCTAGAATATCCATCCCCCACATAGCAAAGGGAATAGGTGAGTTGATAGAGGTCAGCATCTCGGGGGGTTGTCTGGCGACTGGTGCATGCTTCTGACAGCGATCACACTTCTTTACATATTCTTTGGCATCAGCCATCATTTCTGGCCAATAAAAGCCTAAACGGGTTATTTTATGAGCCAAGGCCCTGCCCCCCAAGTGTTGCCCACAAATACCTCCATGCACTTCCTCAAGAGCTAAGCGTGCCTCATCGGGCCTGAGACACCTCAAGTAAGGAACCACGAAAGATCTTTTATATAGAATCCCATCTATCAAAGAGTACCTTAGTGCTCGAACAGTTAACTTCCGTGCCTCAATTGCATCGCTTGGCAACCAACCGGTCTGAATGTGAGCCTTGATGGGATCAATCCATGACGTCCCCAAGCCTACGGGAGCCACAAGCTTAACATCTATGCTTCGTGTCTTCAAAACACGGAAGTACACACTTCCTGAACTTTCTTCAATCTCAGATGAAGCAAACTTTGATAGCGCATCTGCTTTAGCATTTTCTTCCCTTGGAATGTGTTCAACATGGCACTCATTAAATTGGGTCATCACAGCCCTTACTAGGCGAACATACTTAGCCATCGTATCATCCCTTGCCTCAAATTCTCCCTTTACCTGGGATATGATCAGCTTCGAGTCTCCACGGACCTTTAAGTTTTTGACTCTAAGTGTCCCAGCTAGACCAAGGCCAGCAATCAGGGCTTCATACTCTGCCTCATTGTTTGTGGTTGGGAAGTCTAGCTTCATGGCATACTCAATTAAGAATCCATCAGGGCTTTGCAAAACCAACCCTGCTCCACTGGAATTTGTTTTTGATGCTCCATCAAAATAGAGAACCCAATATTCTTTCTCCATGTCCCCATTGTCGACTCCCTTGTCTTGAGGTATGGTATCTTCCTGCCCCCCGACTTCTTGGTTGGGTATGGTACATTCCACCAGGAAGTCAGCTAGTGCCTGGGCTTTTATGGCCGTACGTGGCTTATACTTGAGATCGAACTCTCCCAACTCTATTGCCCACTTAATCAATCTCCCACTTGCCTTGGGACTGTGAATGATATTTCTCAGTGGCTGATTTGTTAGCACTTCAATTTGGTGAGCTTGAAAATAAGGACACAGCTTTCTTGAAGCCATTACCAAGGCTAAAGCGAATTTCTCATTGACTGAATAATTCAACTCAACACCATGCAAAATTTTGCTGACATAGTATACGGGTTTCTGGACTTTCAGTTCCTCCTTAACCAACACGGCGCTCAAGGCGCTCTCTGAAACAGCCAAGTACAAGAATAAAACTTCATTCAGAACTGGCTTGGCCAACAACGGGGCCTGGCCCATATACTTCTTTAACTCTTCAAATGCCTTCTGATTTTCCTCACTCCATACAAAGTCTTTGATGTTCTTCAGTGACTTGAAAAATGACAAGCACTTGTCTCCTGACTTGGAGATGAATCGTCCTAACGCAGCAACCCTTCCTGTGAGCTTCTGAACATCCTTGACAGTTTTGGGGGGTTCCATGTCCAGGATTGCCTTTATTTTATCGGGATTTGCCTCAATTCCCCTCTTCGAGACCATCAATCCCAAGAATTTTCCAGATCCTACTCCGAAAGCACACTTCGTCGGATTCAACATCATCTTGTGGTACCTCAGGACCTCAAAAGCTTCCCTTAAATGGGCTATATGATCAGTCTTTACTAGACTCTTGACTAACATGTCATCAACATAGACTTCCATAGTCTTACCAATAAGATCCTTAAAAATTCTATTCACCAACCTTTGATAGGTGGCTCCTGCATTCTTGAGACCAAACGCCATAACAAGATAACAATAAACACCAAAGTCAGTGATAAATGATACCTTTGGAATGTCATCCTTATGCATTTTGATCTGGTTGTATCCGCTAAACCCATCCATGAAACTCAGCATCTCATGTCCAGCGGTGGCATCAATCAAAGTATCAATTCTAGGCAGCGGAAAACAGTCTTTGGGGCATGCATCATTCAGATCGGTGAAGTCTATACACATCCTCCACTTTCCATTAGCCTTCTTCACCATTACAGGGTTTGCTAACCACTCCGGAAATTGAATCTCCTCAATGAATCTAGCCTCTAAGAGCTTTTCCACTTCCTGCTTTATAGCCTCTTATCTTTCCGGGGCAAAATTTCTTTTCTTTTGTTTCACTGTCTTCCGGCTTGGATCTACGTTTAGCTTGTGAGTAATTAACTCCGGGTCTATGCCTGGCATATCAGCTACTGACCATGCAAACACATCACTATTTTCTTGCAAAAATTTCACTAACTTCCCTTTAAGGGGCTCCTCTAATGTGGCTCCAATGAAAGTCGTCCTCTCAGGATTCTCGGGGTATAAAGGAACCGAGACCAATTCTTCTGCTGGCCTTCCTCTATTCTCATCATTTTCTCGAACATCCATATCTTCAATAGGAAGAACCTGCCCCCCGACTCCATCTGCCCTCAAAGAGGCCACATAACAGCTTCTAGCCATTTTTTGATCTCCTCTCTCTTCTCCAATCCCATTTCGGGTGGGAAACTTCATGACTGAATGGTAGGAAGAGGGGACTGCCTTGAAGGCATGTATCCCTGTTCTCCCCATGATAGCATTATAAGTTGAACTAGCCTTTACTACCACGAAATCCAGCATCTGCGTTGCTTGCCTTGGCTCCGTACCTATGGTGGTTGGCAATTTGATTATCCCTTCCACAGGACATTCTACTCCAGCAAATCCATATATCGGCATGTCGGTTGGTGTCAACTGGGAGTCGTTATATCCCATCCTTAGAAAGGTGTCGTGGAGCAAGATATCCACAGAAGCACCATTATCCACAAGGACCCTCTTAACCGGGCTATTTCCTATTATTGGTGTTATGACCAGCGGGTCGTCATGGGGAAACTTCACACCCTCTAGGTCGGAATCATCAAAAGCCAATGTTACTTCTGTCCTGGCCCTCTTCGGGGCTTCTCCAACAATATGCATAACCTCTCTAGTATATGCCTTTCTGGAATTTTTGGACAATCCAGCAGCAGTTGGACCTCCAAAGATCGTGTTTATCACAGGCCCTCGAGGTCTCGGCCCTCCATAAATGGTGTTTATAACTGGTCCTCTAGGCTGGGGGTTTCGCCCCTGATCGTCTTGGTCCCTCCTACGATCTTCAAAGTTCTTCCTTCCATTATTATTTCTGTCCCCTGCATCTCCAGTATACTTGTTCAATCTTCCTTTTCGAATCAAAAACTCAATTTCATCTTTCAATTGCCTACACTCATCGGTGTCATGGCCAACATCTTTGTGAAACCTGCAATACTTGCCCTTATCTAGCTTGGCGGGATCAGCCTTCAAGGGCTTAGGCCAGCGAATATCTCTGTCTTTCTCAATCTCCATCAAAATCTGACTTCTGGGAGCATTCAGCTTAGCGTATTCAGTGAACTTTTGCCCAGGTCCTCCCTTCTTGGGGGTTGAATCAGGGTTTTGTTCGGTTCTAGGATATTTGTCCTTAGCAATATACTCCAAATCAGTTTTTCGTTTCTTGCCTCCACTGGGCTCATTACTTACTACGGTCTTCCTCATACTTTCTTCAACCTTGATATACTTCCCTGCCCTCTCTTGGAGCTGCAACATGCTCTCAGGGGGTCGTTTGGCCAAAGACATCTTGAAAAACTCATCCCTAGTTCCTTGTTGCAGTGCTATCATGGCTACCTTATCATCAAGGTCTGGGACTTTTAAAGTCTCCTTTATAAAACGATTCAGGTAATCTCTTAAGGATTCCTTAGCTCCCTGTACAAGACTCATAAGAGATGCTGAACTTTTTTCATGGACTCTTCCACTGATGAATTGCTTAATAAAAGCCTGACTTAATTCTCTGAATGATCCAATAGAATTTGGGGGTAGGCGACTGTACCATCTTTGAGCCATACCCGACAGGGTTTGAGGGAAGGCCCGACATTTTATAGCATCATTCACGGGTTGCAGCAGCAGTGCATTAGAGAATGTCCTAACATGATTAGCGGGGTCTCCCGTGCCATCATAGGCTTTGATAGTGGGCATCTTGAATTTCCTTGAGATATGGGCATTCATTATCTCTTCTGTGAAGGGTGGAGTTGGATCATCAGGATCTCCAAGGGGAAGGAGATTGCTTGGATCAGTTCTTGGGACAGCAGCCCTTCTTCTTACCGGACCATCCAGGTCTATGATAGGAGGAGGATTTCTCCCCCTAGGAGGTATGTGGGGTCTGGTGGCTTGGTGAGCCTCCAAATCACGCCTCAGCCTTTGGATTTCAGCCTCATGAGCCCTGATCTTTTTCTGCACTTCTTGGGGATTCGCCCCTGGGGTGCTTTGGGGGCGTTGCCTTCCATCGGCCATTGGCTCTTTTCCAGGACGCCTCCTTCTCGGGGTCACTTCATCATCCGAAGATTCGGAGTCTCTCTCAGTGTATGGACCAGAAAATTCCCGATCCTCAGGGATAGGATCCAAACCTCGTATATAGGGGGGCGACCGACCTCGTGCTTCGCTTCGCCCAGCATATCCGCTTCCTCCAACCTCAGGGTGAAGGGGCATCCCATAAGGGGGGTTAGTAGTAACAATAGTTGAATATTCATACCCGACGGGTCGAGAATTCACAGGTATATGTATTTGTTGAACTTGAGGATTCGTACCTTGAATAGTCGGGGGAGTTGTCCCTTGTGGCTGAGGATGAGTTGCCCCTGTCTGGGCTTCCCCCTGAGTAGATGCATAAGTTGAATGGGGAGGAACCTCCACGGTTGATGAAATCACCTGGGTTGCCTCTAATGGTGTTCCTTCCTCTAGAGCTCCAATTGTTCTCCGTGTTCTCGCCATGGTTGTTGTTGTGTTTCCCACAGACGGCGCCAAATGTTATGGATAAAAAACCAAGGTTATTACTTGCTGTATTTAATACTAAGATTCGGGAGCTCAAGGCCTTTAATGGATGCTCTCGTGTTTCGTGACTCAATCTGCCTTTACGAGATGCCTACGTATCTCTGTGAATTAGAGAATCAAGCCAAAAAACGTCGTTCTGATTGGTGGGGGTGAGACCCCTTATATAGATGTTGGGAGTCCTTGAATTGGACTTGGTATAGGAGACTTGGTGGGCAAGTCTCATAATTAGAATGGACTTTGGAGTCCTAGGTAGTAGGAAACTGATTTCTTATCTTTTTAGGTCCCCTTGAGGCTAATCTCCAAGGATTTATATCCTTATCGGGACTCTTTTCAACATCTGATTTATCCCTTATTAATTAATTACGAAATTAATTAATAATCAGGGCTTTTGGGCCTTTTTTATTCCATCAGGCCTGATCTGGTCCATCAGGCTTAACCTTTCTGGTCTGAGTATCATATATCTTTTTATTGGGCCTAGCAGCCCACAGTTTGTACAATTAATGCAGTATTTAATTATACAATCATAATTTATTTATCCCTATCAGACTCCCACATCTATATAAGGGGCCTCACCCCACAAATCAGAACTATATTTTTTGGCTTGATTCTCTAATTCACAGAGATACGTAGGCATCTCGTAAAGGCAGAATTAAGCTACGATACACGAGAGCAGCCATTAAAGGCCTTGAGCTTCCGAATCTTAGTAATAAATACAGCAAATAATAACCTTAGCTTTTTATCCATAACACTCCTAAATATATTATCATCATTTGTAATATTCTCCTAAATTTTCTATAACATCTTATATTAAGATTTTCGAAATCAATTTACCATCATAATATTATCCAAAAACTTATACGTTCTCTTTAAATAAATTTATCATCTTGATATTATCCTCCATTTCTTTTTTTACAACCATTTATTCACTTTCTCCTAAAATCAACTTACTATATTATGTTTTCTTAAAAATATCATCATCATTCGTAATATTCTCCTAAATTTTCTATAACATTATTTTATTTTAAGAATTTTTAAAATCAAGTTATCGTCATAATATTTTTCTAAAAAATCTATTTTCTCTTTAAATAAACTTAAAATCTTGATACCTCCTAAATTTCTTTAAATATAATTTTCTCTTAATAAATTATCATCTTATTATTCTCCTAATTTTTTTACATATATTAATAAATTTTTCTCTTAATTACCTCATATTCTCTTAAATGCTCATCTTAACTCAAATTACTTATTAGGGTAAACACATTTTAACGAAAGAGAGACTTTCTAATTTTTTTTATTTATTAACTCAAATTACTCATTGTACTAAACATGTTTTAACGAGATAACGGTTTTAAATTTTTATACATATTATATTAATTTAAAATTTCAGAATGATCAATATCTAAATAAAAAATGCAAAAAGGATAAAACAAAATATTATTAAAGAAGGCCGTTGCGAAACGCAACTTAGTAAATTAGTTTTAGTTAAAAATAAGTATAATTACTATATCCACTAGGGATCCACTTATTAATTTTATGTCACGTGTTACATAACATTTTGAGTTCTTTTTAAAAAATTTATTAGATAAGTCCCATTCTCTCTTTTTATCAAATTCTCTTTTTATAAATGTAATTTTTGAGTGAATAAAATATTAATTTATATTATTTATTGATGTAACTCCGTTTTTCTAATTTAATTATTATAGTTTTACTATGAAATTTCAAAAATGGCATCACTTTGTTTTAAGCAAAAAATACACACGCACTTATAAATATGTGTGTGTAATTGTGTATATATATCATTTATATATGTGTATATTATATATATATATATGTATAGCAATTTTTTTGTTAATTGTTATGATTTATATTTTTATACTATTAAATATTTCATTATAATTTATTTGAATTTGTTATCTAAAAATCATAATTTAGTTAATTAAGTTTGACTTAATGAGTTTATAGAGTCAAGAGTATTTATTTTAATTCGGGAGACCGGAAATTATTACTCGGTTTAGAAATCAAATATATCAAAAAATTAACTTTTAAAACTAATTTATTAGTGAACTCTCACCACTTAAATTGTCTAATCTAACTTTGACGATATGTATGAAAAAAAAAGTAAGACAATCCAATATGAACTTTATGTCATCACATTTTCATTTATTTAAATTTTACGAGATGTAATCAAATTTATAAAATTTATCGTCATCATTACATAATTGCTATACGAATATAAATTACAATAAAAAATAAAAAAAATTAATATTCAAAAATTATTTTTATACAGATGCAAGTTTGCTCAAGATAATATTTCGATATATAAATAGACCCGTGCCTAGCACGGACTTTTACGTTACATACTTATTTTAAATCCAAAAACTTCAAGTCACATACTTAATATATATCGAAACAAACACGGTCAAGAAATCTCTTTATTTAATAATTTTTTTAATCAAATATATCTTATATTTTATATACACCTGGTCAAAAAATACCTTATTTACATTTTTTCTCTAAGAATTTGTATTTCATATTAGCATAATATAAAAAAGGATTGATTCGGAATAAAACAAAATAAAAAAAATTAAGGAAAGAAAGTGTTTGGAAGCTAATTAAGGAGTTGGGGCTAGTTGAGGAGTTAGGGCAAGAGTCGTCTACCCAATTAACTGTAGAGCAACTTGAATCTCTAAATATATAATAAAAAAATCAAACTCCTAGCTATTTAGGAGTTAAAATTATATTTTCTCTCCAATAATCTTCCTATGATTTATTCTCTCTAACTATATCTTATTACTTTAATACATAAAAAATATTAATACCATGCATGTTTAATACATTTTAAAGGAGAAAAAATAATATAAAATGATTTAGGATGGAGCTTTTGGCCACTTCACCTTTGTGGAAACAACAACAACTCCAACAACTCATCTTTATAGTCTCGTAAATCAAAATTGAGAATTTTGATATGAAAATGGTCTCCAACAATCTCCCAAGTCATTCTAAAAACTTCACTAATAACGAGCTCCTAACCTCTCCTCATTTAATACACTTGAATTTTGTCATGTATCATTTTCATTCAATTGAAAGAATAAAAATATAAATAAATAATGAGTTGAATAGAATTATTGGAGAAAGAGTAAATTTTTCTCACTTAAATAGTTAAAAGTATATTAATTTTAATATATATAGAGAGAAATTTTAGAATCTATTAAAATTGCTCTAAATGGAGCTCCTAAGAGCATATTCAATAGTCTCTTTAAACATGTTCATAAATCTAAAAATAAGGAGTATGACTCAAAATGAAACTCCAATGGCTCTTAAAAACTTTTTAAAATTCTAAGAGTCATTTCTCACTACTCTCGTTTAAAAGTAACTAGTAGTTCTTAACTTATATTTTATTAATAATATTTGAATGTCTACCGATTATTACACAACCTTTGCTAAAAGTGGAATTAATTTATTAATAAAATATAAATAAAGAGTTAATAAAGAAAATTGTCGGAGTTTGACACATTAATCTATGTAATAATTTATTAAGAGTTATTTTTTTAATATTATTTTGAAAATGTGTCAAGGAGACTAGTGAAAATGCTCTAAATATTTGAGGACGGAGGGACAAGGAACTTATTGGGTTCATTTGAGCTTCAGATTTGACAAAAATTGACTATAGAAGCAGTTTAAAGTTATTGTTGCAGTTTCTCTAGAGATCCCCTTCCACAGATGTGGACTTTGGAGCTCTTTTCTTTTATTTTTGTTATCTGATTGTATTTTAGTGCACTTTTTCCTTTTGACACCCCCAAAGCACATTTTGCAACGTGGATTTAAAAACAGATAAGTGAAGTCATTACGAGAAAATTAGTATGATTATATTTTCGATATTTCAGCTTTAATAATACTAACTTATAAACTATTTTTCATTTTTATTTTATAGTTAAATATAGGGGTATATATGAAGTAAACGGTTCTTGAATTACTTCAATTTGACTCTGAAAAATTGTCGAATTTAGAGTGAATCTCGAACTTTCAATTACTTAATTTGTGAGTCTTCCAAAATTATCCATATATAATAAAAAGTTATTTAAAATTATTGATTGATTAGAACTTGAGGATAATTAATATAAACATTTGTCATCTAATATTATGTAAGGAAGTCCCAATTTATGTGCTAAAAACGATTATTTGTTGTATTACAATTAACACATGCTCCATAAAATTATGGTCGGGATTCATTTTGAGTTTAGTGAAAAATTAAACAATAATTCAAATTTTAAAAGTAATGGACGTTTTAATTTGATAAATATCACTTTGTATTGGGCACTTAAAGTTTTTTTTTAAAAAAAAAATATTAGTGAAAATATTAATTTCTACCGGCTCGGATCGAGAAAAATATACTCCTTTGTCTATTTTTAGTTGTCAAATTTGAATTTGGTTCAATCAAATTGACCAAAATTTATTAATATTTTATAATTTAACAAAACCGAAAAACTGCATCACTAAAAAATATATTTAATCTAATTTAATATATAATTTATATTTATTTTTATATAATATAAGGGTAATATTGAATTTTTGGTTAAAAATTCAAAATTGTAGTTATATTTTTACAGAGGTTTTAACGGTATTATATATACAGGAACAGAGGGAGGAATGCATCACAGATTCAGAGAGATGTTTATTTAGGATATTTCCCACACAGTCTTTTTTCATTAGCCTTAGCACCGGTTCACAGTATCACCTTTCTCACATATATGCATACACATACTTAAATACAAGTATGGCAATCTGGTTACAGAAATCTAGAAGCGCTTTGACAAGGCCTGGTTTGCCTGATATCCTCAACAGGAGAATTTTTTGCGGTTCATTATATCACTGCAATCCTTATATAACTAGTACATTTAGTAGGAATGAGTATCCTTTGCATTCATCATTTCTTGGCCACTCTCTTCGTTTTCGAGCTTCTCAACATTCTAAAGCTTTACAACAGGAAGATCAAGATTACTCTGTTAATGATCAGGTACCTCGTTGCTTCTCGTTTACATTTTTTTTTAATCTTTTAAGGCACTCACGGATGTGGCACAACTTGAATTTTGAAACAGTCGGGGATAGAATATCCTGTATTATTTTTATTGATTATTCAAGAATAACTGCAGGCTTAAAATGAAAAATTCAGTGATTATCATAGGTAGGTCGAGCTTCAGCATGTGTTAGTCTTAGTCCATCGACCCTGCCTGGTTCTGATTGCGTTAGCAGTTGAACTCTAGATACGAAAAATTGTAAAACGCAGAGACAAAATAAGTTGACTGATGAAACAGGTGGGAGTTGGCAAAATGATATGAATTGAATGGTAACCAATAACCAAATGTAAAAATTGTTTCTTAATTTAGTAATAGCTGAATTTGTTGGCAATAGTATAGGAATGCATCTTAATGTTATGTCTAGTTGGTTGTTGGCAAGCACACTGTAAAATTAATCGATTCAAGTAGTATGACCGTGAATGGGTTAATTATTATCACCTATGTTATTCTGCATAGTGTAGACATTATGTCTCCTCCTTGGGTCCTTCATACTTTAACGTGTATTCCCCAAGTCAAATTTAGAAAAGAAGTTGACAGATGATATAATCTTTTTTTTTTCCTTTTTTGGTAAGTTATGGCTCACCCAGAGTCACGGATACAAGCATAGGCCCCTTCCACTTGGTTAATGGTTATGCTTCACTAGTTATAGAATATCACTTTCAGTCATGTTTCCCAGTTTTATTTTAAGCACAGAAAGTATATAGGAAGATATTGTCCAACTTCTCTCCCAAATACATTTTTGGATATTAATGGTGAGCCGGTCTCTACTTCAATATTTACCTTTAAGTGGCCACATAAGTAGTTTTGAAGATAAAACTGACTGGCTGCATTACTGAATAGTTTTCGGGCATTGTTACATATCTGTCACAAGGTATAAAGCTCACAAAACTATAAGAATACAGTATTATGAAATGAAGAAGAAGGTCACCAACAATGGTGTCTTACTGAAGAAGCTAACTCATATTAAGAGAAAAGAGAGAGTTTATTATTTTTCAATTCTTATCTTTAGATCTACACCTCTAATCTATATTTATACTAACTACAAATCACTACTAACTAGCTGAGCTGGCATAACTAACTAACTGCAGTTGTCACCCTGATGTTGACATGATGCTGTTCTATTTGATAGTGTATGTTCATCATCCCCCCTCAAGCTTGGACGTGAGAAAAGATTGAGCACTCCAAGCTTGGACAGTAAAAATTCCATTGCATATGAAGGAATGGCTTTAGTGAGTAAATCTGCAGGTTGCTCTTGAGACGGAAGATAAGCTGTCTGAATAACTCCTTTTTGAAACTTCTCCCGAACTAGATGACAATCTATTTCAATATGTTTTGTCCGTTCATGAAAAACGGGGTTAGCTGCTATATGCAAAGCTGAACGGTTATCACAGAATAGTGTCACAGGTTTCAGATTCTGAACTCCTAGCTCATGAAACAGAGATAACAGCCAAGTAATCTCACAGCAGACATCATCCAGAGCTCGATATTCTGCTTCAGCAGAAGATCTTGACACAGTATGCTGTTTTTTCGACTTCCAAGAAAGCAAAGAATTACCCAACGTAATGCAATAGCCAGTTAGTGATTGTCGAGTATTTGGACAACCTCCCCAATCGGCATCAGCATAGGCTGTTAAACTCAGAGAACTATCAGAGGACAAAAAAATCCCTTGGCCAATAGTATGTTTGAGATACTTTACAACTTTTAGAGCAGCATCCATGTGACATTGCCGTGGTGATGCTAAAAATTGAGATAACACGTGAACCGAGTAAGATAAATCTGGGCGAGTGATTGTTAAATATATCAATCGACCAACTAAACGTCTGTAGGGAGCAGGATTATACAGGAATGGTGAAGTACTATCACTTAACAAAGTGTGATTCTGTTCCATAGGAACTGTAGCAATACGAGCTTGCTCAAAACCAACATCTTTGATAATGTCAAAAGTATATTTCCTCTGATTCAAGTAGATACCTTTGTCTGATCTTGCAGCCTCAATCCCTAAGAAATACTTAATGGGACCTAAGTCCTTAATCTTGAAATGACTGGCTAAGTGTGACTTAATTCTGCTAACAGTAGTAGGATTGTTTCCCACGACTAGAATATCATCCACGTACACCAAAATAGCCAGAAAACTAGTTGGCTGAGCTAGTACAAACAAACTGTGATCTGAATGAGCTTGATGAAAGCCATACTCCAGTAAAACAGACTTAAATTTTATGAACCATTCTCTGGGAGATTGTTTTAGACCATAAATTGACTTAACCAGTCTACAAACAAGAGGAACATTATCAGAATAATGAGCAAACTGAGAAGGAATAGTGTACCCTTGAGGAATAGCCATATACACCTCCTCTTGCAACTCACCATAGAGAAAAGCATTAGTCACGTCCATCTGTGTAACAGACCAATTGCTAACTGCTGCCAAAGATAATAAAACTCTGACTGTAGTCATTTTTGCCACCGGGGCAAAAGTATCAAAATAATCCAGGCCTTCTGTTTGAGTAAATCCACGAGCAACTAACCTTGCTTTATAGCGTTCCACAGTACCATCTTGATGGAATTTCACCTTATACAACCATTTACAACTTACCACTCTCTTTCCTGCAGGTAAGGGTACTATTTTCCAAGTCTCATTAGCTTCAAGAGCTGCCAGCTCAGTAGCCATAGCTTCACACCACACTGAATGTTGACAAGCTGTTTTGTATGAAGTTGGTTCAGGAACATGAGTAATATTAGCCATAAAAGCATGATAGTCAGAAGAAAACAGATTTGACATCTGAAGTGGAACTGCATTAGTAGTTGGCTTGAGAATTTTTGGTACTCCGACATAATCTTGAAATTTTGCTGGCATTTGTTTGTGGCGAACCGATCTTTCTCTGATAACCGGAGGAGCTACTTGAGTTGATGATGACGTTTGAGTCGGAGAATCTCTATATTGCGATTCTACAACAGGATGAGAGCTAGAAGTTGTAGAATTAAAATCCTCAGAAAGAGGATCTGTATATGTAGTCTGTTCTGGGTACAAATAAGGAGGAGTAGGGGAAACAATGATAGATTTAAAAGGGTAGACCTGTTCACAAAAGTGTACATCTCTCGAAACAAAAACTTGTCTTGTTTCTAAATTCATTACTTTGTATGCCTTTTGAGCAAATGGGTAGCCAATGAATATGCATTTAGTAGATCTGTCAACAAATTTATCTTTATGTGGACTATTATTTGTAGCAAAACACAAAGTTCCAAATACCTTCAAATGATCATATGATGGAGGTTTGTCAAATAAAATCTGATATGGAGACACCCCTTTTAAAAGTTGAGTAGGTGTTCTATTGAGCAAATAAGTGGCAGTGAGAATGCAATCCCCCCAGAAAGATATAGGTAAAGTTGCTTGAGTTCTTAGAGCTCTAGCAGTGTTTAAAAGGGTTCTGTGTTTGCGCTCCACAACACCATTTTGTTGTGGAGTGTATGCACAACTCTTTTGATGGATAATACCAAGAGATGAAAGATGACTTTGGAAAACTGAACTAAGAAATTCAGTTCCATTGTCAGTACGAATGTGTTTGACATCATACTTGAATTGTTTTGACACATAAGCTATAAAGTCTGTAAGTAATTTTGCAACTTGACCTTTCTCTGCAAATAGATAAGTCCATGTAGCCCGAGATTTATCTTCAACTATAGTCAAGAAGTAGCTACAATTTCCATGAGTTTTATACTTGTATGGCCCCCAGACGTCCACATGAATAACATTGAACATTTCAGTACTAACAGAGATACTATTTGGAAATGGAATTCTAGTTTGTTTAGACAGAGAGCAAACTTCACAATCTTTGAACAACACGCTGTTATGATACATATCTTTAGGCAACAAGTTCATAGAAGAGATAGATGGGTTACCCAAACGGGCATGCCATAATGAAGAATCAACTACATGTGTCTTAGCTTGATTACAAAATACTGAATAAGCAGAATAACAATTTGTCACAAGTTTGTGAGTTGAAGTAGATGATTGAGCTGGCTGATTTAGGAGGTAGAGACCGTCTTGAAGTTCACCAATCTCTATGGTCTTCTTCAAGATATGGTCCTGAATATAACAAGCATCCTTAGTAAAAGATATATCACAAGAATTTGAATTTGTGAGTTTAGGAATAGACAGCAGATTGTAGTTAAAGCTCGGTACATGAAGCACTTCAGTAAGTGTTATATTGGAATGTAGTTGAATAGTGCCAATGTGTGTGACTGTGGTTGTTTGACCATTAGGTAAATGAAGAGTGGAATTTATAGTTTGGATATCAGTCATTAGATGTAAATGAGGGGTTATATGGTCTGTAGCCCCTGAATCTATAATCCACATAGAATCATTTAACAACTGTTTATAATTTGTATGACAGACAAAATGAAGGGCAGTACCAGCTAGATGATGATGTCCAAGATTTGCATTTTGATTTGAAGCAGTATGACTTGCAGCAGAGGAGAGATCCTTAAGACTTGTCTGTATCATGTTCATTAGTTGCTGACATTGTGCATTAGTGAAAGCTCCAGATTCACTATTCTTATCAGTCTCTTCATGAACAGCATCTGAAATAACATTGTAAGCACGAGAGTTCTTAACATCAGAGTTCCTATTATTTTGAACCTTTGGTTTGGGCTTAGGCTTGCCATAGAGTCTATGCCATTCAGGATATCCGTGCACACAGAAACATTTATCCTTATTGTGACCTGTCATACTACAGATTTCACAAATCACATTACTATCTGCATTAGTCTTTAGTTTAGAGATACGAGTACTCTTGTTTCCAGAATTAGACTGAAATTGAGAAAACCTCCCAACATCATTTTGCTTCACTGCCAAAGCTATTGACTCAGATGAATCGACACTGCTAGTACCAGAGATACATTCTCTTTGACTTTCTTCTTGCATCAGTATACTATAAGCAGCACTCAAACTTGGAACCGGACTCATCAACAACAAATGTCCTCTAATTGCAGTATACTGATCACTTAATCCCATCAAGAACTGAGATAATTTTGTGCTCTTATAGAATTTATCCAGTTTCTCATTAACAGAGCAAGTGCACTTTTTACAATCACATCGAGGCACATCAGTTAGAGCATCTAATTCATCATTTAAGGAGCGAAACTTAGTGAAGTATGAAGAGACTGACATATTTCCTTGATTTAGATAGGCAATTTCTCTTCGAAGATTGAACAGTTTCGGAATGTTTGTCTGAGCAAACCTAATTCTCAAATCCTCCCAAATTTCATGAGCATCATTCAAGTACATAACACTCTGTCTAATTTCAGGAGAAACAGTGTTAAGCAGCCATGAAATTACAATATCATTACAACGAGTCTAGTAAGTAAACAGATTATCAGTACAAGCAGGCTTAACACATGTTCCATTGACAAAACCTAACTTCAGTTTTGATGATAAAGCAATACGCATAGATCTAGACCACTGATTGTAGTTGTGTTCGTTGAGAGTAACAGTGATTAAGATCATACCTGGATGATCAGAAGAGTGAAGATAATATGGTGAATTAGAGTCAAGACCTGTAGTTGCATTCAAGTACGAACGATTAGGTGTAGTAGTAGATGAACTCGCCATTAACGGAGATTGATAGCTTGAAGGTTGAATTAGATCAGCGGAAGTAATCAGTGTTGGTAATCTGGCTCTGATACCATGTCACAAGGTATAAAGCTCACAAAACTATAAGAATACAGTATTATGAAATGAAGAAGAAGGTCACCAACAATGGTGTCTTACTGAAGAAGCTAACTCATATTAAGAGAAGAGAGAGAGTTTATTATTTTTCAATTCTTATCTTTAGATCTACACCTCTAATCTATATTTATACTAACTACAAATCACTACTAACTAGCTGAGCTGGCATAACTAACTAACTGCAGTGATGTCACCCTGATGTTGACATGATGCTGTTCTATTTGATAGTGTATGTTCATCAATATCTCACGAAAAGCATATAGTAAACTCGACTTTTGTACCGTTGAGGTTTGTTGTTTCTGCAATGTAGTATGCGTGCTTTGTTGCTAATTGAACACACTCACACACATATTTGTTTTCAACAAGATTTGGAGCCTAACCCTTGCTCTCCGATAGTGGGAGTGAGAGCTATACTGCAACAACAATAGCTCTTTGGTATGCCCTGTTGTTTGATGTATGGTACCTTTTGTTTTTCATGTTGGACTTAATTCGTTGGCTCCGCGTTCATGAAATTTCAAAATACACAGTACACCTTGAGTTCAAACTTGTAATGTCAAATGAAGTAACTGGTAAATATAACTGGTCATAAGTAGAATATGTCATGCTGCTTCAAAAAAATTCACATGCACCGGTTATCTCTCCTTGTAAAGGTATATAATTTAATTTATTCTGGTTAATCCTGGTATCTCAGGACTGGGACTTTCCAGGTGGTCAAGTTCCATTTACTACCGACATGAAATTCATTGCTGGTTCTTCCAAAGACAGGATACATTGTTATCGAATTCTTGACAATAGCGATCATCAAATACTATCCAGCAATTCAGAATTGGTAATTTTCGTATCGCCGATAGCTCAAGTAATCTACTTAATACGAAAAAATCGTGATAAATTATGAATCACTTTCTTAACCATGGTGTTGAGATCTTTTAGACATTTACGAACATGATTTTTGAGAATTACAATTACTAAATTGAAGTGCTCACGAATATTTTGTTGACACAATATTCAATTAGATAAGCAAGGAACTCGCGGTGAAGTTATATAGTAATATGGTTACACTTCAAATGTTGGACACCATCTTTAATGAAGCTCAAAGGCAAGGAAGAATTTCATTTTATCTCACTTCAAATGGAGAAGAAGCTATTAACATAGCATCAGCTGCTGCACTAAGTAACGATGATGTTATCTTGCCTCAGGTTAGTATGAGATTCTTTCAATGGACCTTTGTCTTTTTGTTCAATCATGAATATCTAAAATGCTCTGCATACTTTAAAAGATACTTATCTTTTTACAATACAAAAAGAGAAAAATGGATAAAAAGATTTTGGAACTTCTATAAATCAAGAATTATGTAACTGGTTGTAATGCAAAGGAAGCTATAAATGCAGTATCGTGAACATGGAGTGCTCTTATGGCGTGGTTTCAGCCTACAAGAATTTGCGAATCAATGCTTTGGAAACAGAGCAGATTATGGTAAAGGCAGGCAAATGCCTGTTCATTATGGATCTAATAAGCTCAATTACATCACCGTCTCATCGCCTTTAGCGTAAGAACAGAACCTGTGTATGTATGACTGTCCTGTTAAGCGATCATGCATTTGCTTACATGATTCTTTTTTTCTTCAATAGTACTCAAATTCCACAAGCTGTTGGGGTTGCGTATTCTCTTAAAATGGAAAAAAAGGATGCATGCGCTGTTACTTATTTTGGGGATGGCTCTACCAGTGAGGTAACAACAATCTCAAATTAATTCTTT
Organism: Apium graveolens; assembly: GCF_009905375.1. NCBI lineage: Eukaryota > Viridiplantae > Streptophyta > Magnoliopsida > Apiales > Apiaceae > Apium > Apium graveolens. The sequence goes on along the minus strand of NC_133649.1, from coordinate 103,255,920 downwards.
TATTAATATCAGATAAATATATATAGTTCTTGCAAACAAGAAGGAAAAAGGAGAAAAGAGGCTATTTGAAGTATATTACATGTGCGCCAATGTCACATTTTCGGTGATTGTAATTTGTCAGGGAGATTTCCATGCCGGTTTAAATTTTGCAGCAGTTTTGGAGGCTCCGGTTATTTTTTTTTGTCGGAACAATGGTTGGGCCATAAGTACCCCTACCACAGATCAGTTCAGGAGTAAGTGAATCATCCTTGCAAGCTCTCCTTTACTAGATGCTGAATTGTGCCTATCATGACGTTTGGTTCAAATTAATTATTTACCAGGACAACTGAATTTAGCTCTTTGTTCATATGTTTTATACAGATTTACATTTGCTCATAAAATAATCATATAGATTTGTTGGTAGGTGATGGAATTGTTGCCAAAGGTCAAGCTTATGGGATCCCAAGTATACGAGTTGATGGAAATGATGTCCTTGCTGTTTATGATGCAGTACGTGAAGCTCGTGAAATGGCTGTTAGGGAACAGCGCCCCGTTTTAATTGAGGTTCTCTCATAAGTTCATTTCTTTCACTATTTTACTAATGCAGAAGAGATGCTGTATTATTTGTATCAAAAATTAAGTGCGATATGAGAAATTAAAAGCTTTTTTAAGATGAATCTGATATATGTCCTCTTAACGTAATATATGTGTCCTTAGTCCTTACATCTTTCACTCTTAGGCTCTCACATACCGGGTAGGACACCACTCTACATCTGACGATTCCACCAAGTACCGGGCAATAAAAGAAATCCAACATTGGAAAACAGCTCGAAATCCTATATCCAGATACAGAAATTGGGTAGAGAGAAATGGATGGTGGAATGAAGAACAGGAATCCGAGCTCCGCAGAAGCGTTAGAGAACAGGTGTAGTATTAATTTTTTTGAGTTAAATAGGCAACATTTTGCTCGGATGAAACTGAGTTGTGTTTTTTCACAATGTTGTGTTGCAGCTTATGAATGCAATCCAAGTCGCAGAGCAACTAGATAAACCACTGCTGACAGATTTGTTCACTGATGTTTACCATGACATGCCATCAAACCTCAAGGAGCAGGAAAGGTCACTTGGAGAAACTATACACAAACACCCACAAGACTACCCCTCTGGTTTTGCTGTTTGAAACTCAATATTCATGTCATTCACATTCAAAATAAAGCTACAACTCAATTACTGTTTACAGTTGCTCATATATATGTTACACAAACCGCGAGACTTGGAGGCGGACATGTTATGAATTATAAGTGTTCAACATTATAATCGGTGGTTAGAGCAACGTTAGTGATCGTGGACCTGTGGTAAATAGATGGAGCTATCTATATTTTAATTTCTAACCCCCAAAATTAAATTTTGGTGCTGAAATAGCACTACGATGTGAATCTTTCTAGAAGTTAATACATGTAACCGAGGCATTTAAAAGCAATATTAAAAGTTACCCAACAGAGCCTATCATTCCAATTTAATTTGATAACCCGTACCCCTCTCTCAAACCCACTTCTCCATTAATCGTTGTTTCAACAGCCTGAGAGTATGCTGGACGATCGGGCTGATGAGTATCCGAGCACTGTCCATTTCAATGCATTATACCATAAGAGTGTGCTCGACGAAGAGGACGTTGAGGAGATTCGGTCGAGTTACCCTTGACCCGAGTGCATAGAGGTTTGCAGGGCTAAGCCTAACGAGAGGACTTTCAACCTCAGCCCCCAAAGATTATTCATGTACAAGGCAGCCCTAAAGTCCAGGTTAAGGTTTCCATTGCACCCTTTTATCCCGAGGCTCCTTGTCGAGCTGAAGATCCACCCATGTTAGCTTTATCCCAATGGGTGGGCTTTCAGCATCGTCTTCGTAGTGATGTGAAATGACCTGGGCATCCCACTGAGTGTCACAATGTTCTGAAGCATCTTTATGCTGAAGGCGTCTCCTTTGAACATGTCTAGCTAGGTCATTCTACAACATAGGCATCATGTTCCTCACACGGTGAATACAAGTTCTCTCAATGACTCTATTCATCATTGGAATAAGAAATTTATAGTCTCGGAATGGAAAGAGAGATACTGGGGGGTATGCTTGAGACGCAACTTCAGCATTCCTGTTGACAACTCTCACTATATCCTTCATCTTTCAGATACCGAGCTTCAGGACCATGATCTCCTTAAGTTTGTTCTTTTATTTGTTTTTATTTCATTTTGTTTTAGCTGTTGAGGCTCTTGATGCCATGACTGACAAGAGGGACGTGGTTACGGTGAGGATGGAAAGGGATGCAGCTAAGCAAGTGAACCGAATTCCCAAGGTCCCTGCATTTCTTGAAGCTTCTGGCTCTGACAAGAAGAGGGCCAAGGAATTTAATAAAAATATGAAGATTCCTTTTGAACCTTCATATGGTATCTCTAACAACGATTCGGTGATTGGGAGTCCGACCCTAGCTCTTGAATGGTCAAAGAACTATGTTACTCCTCCCGACCTTCTATTCATCTCTTCGGGAGAGAAGTTTCTTGAAGCCGAGTGCTGGGGGCTCATGCCTTGTACCATGTACATTTCAACTTGTATAAATTTTTGTTCAAGTGCCCTTCTTTCAAAATTTCCAAAAACATCAGAGAATACTTCAGGGGGGGTCTAGACCATCCTTGCAAGAGGTCCTGGTCGACCAAGTCATTCTTTCAAGAACGTGCTGGTCGGCCGAGGCTCTATGTGTTAGGTACTTGGCCTTTGTGAGTCTTATTTGGTCTTAATATCTTGACCCTTATCTGAGTTTGCCTTTTTATGACTCCTCTTTGTGTTTTCCTTGTAAGGCCAATGCCTACTTTGCTGCATCCTCTACTCAAAGCATCAAGATGATGAGTTATTATGCAGCGTTGCAGACTTCTATGAACAAGATGAAGATCTCCTCAGATGAGTGGGAGTCTAAGGCTCACCAGACGGAAGACAAGGTTGCTATCTTGGAGAAGAAATGCTCCAAGAAGATGAAGAAGAGGAAGCAGGAGTGGAGGGAGCTTGTGAACGTATATCATAGATCCTATGAGTTTACTCAGATGATGGATGGCCATGACAACCGGATGTGTCTCGTGAACTTGGCCTTAGGGTGGCAAAGGGGCGTTAAAGACTTTCATAGCTTGTATGCGGACATGGTTAATCCGAGTCTCTTCACTTGCCCCTAAGAGATGCTTGTTATGGACCCATCCGGGAAGTCCTCCTGGTCTGTGCATAAGACTTCACGCTAGCAATCTCAATCTAGTTCAAACCACGGGGGTTCCGGTTCCAAGGGTAAGGCCCCTTCAGGAACTCCCAGCCCTAAAGCGACCCTCTACGGAAAAATTAGGGAGTCGGTTCCAGGGAGCAACGACTCCTCCTCTAAGTCAGGTTTGGATGAGGAAAAGGATTCCCAGGGAGTGGGAAACGACGAGGAGGAGGACTCTTCTGAGGAGTAATTGTGATAGGCTTGCATGGCTTTGAACGTCGCATGTGGCTTTATTTTCAAAACTCTTTTATTTGAACTATTATTGGTCCTTCGGGACTTAACTTGTGATCCTTCAGGATCTTTATTTATGCATTTCATTTGATTTTATTTCATACTTGTCTTTTATTTTTGGCATTTGGTCCTTCGGGACTTGCATTCTTTAGATGCTCGTACTTAAATAAATTGGTAGACAAAATGATAGAAATAAACTTGTATAAATAGACAATATCTCTGAAAAACGGGTTCAACCCTTACATAAGATGGTTTCGTCGACCTTATTAATAAACTTAATAATAAGTACTAGGAACATGTTATGAATGTCCTAAACATAATAAACCTTCAGGTTTGAAGCGTGCCAAGTGCGAGGCACTTCATCACCATTCAGAGTCTCTATCTTGTATAATTCTCGTCCTAATGTCTTCCTGACCTTATAAGGCCTTTCCAAGTTAGAGGCTAGCTTTTCTCTCTCCCCGACTCCCGATGCCTCAATCTACCATAAGACCAGGTCCCTTGCTGAAAGAATCTTTCTTAACCCTTCTATGGTAATAGAGGGAGGCTCTTCATTGATGTTCTGTATTGCGGGCGTTGGCCTCATCTCTGACCTCGTTAATAAGTTCTAGAGTGAGCCTCAGGCCTTCTTCATTGATTTTTGGTGCATAAGCTTCGACCCTAGGTGATTCATGGGTGATCTCTAGGGGTACTACAGCTTCGGCTCCATAAGCCAACATGCAAGAGATAACTTTAGTTATCACTTTGCAGGTGGTACGGTATGCCCATAGTATAGGCAGTAACTCATCCACCCGAGTGCTCCTCGAACGTTGACCCTTTTCTTAAGTCCATCAAGGATGATTCTATTAGCAACTTCCGCCTCCATGTTTTCCTGTGGGTGTGCAACCAAGGTGAAGTGAAGCTCTATGCTGTTATCGTCGCAATACTCTCTGAACTCTAAATTATCATATTGTCGGCTATTATCCGTGATAAGGATGCGTGGGATCCCAAATAGGCATATCACATTCTCCCATAAGAATTGGGTAATTTGCTTGGTGGTTATCTTGGCTAGTGCCTTAGCCTCAATCAACTTTGTGAAGTACTCTATGGTTACCATAATGAACTTCCCCTGCCTTGATGCCATAAAAAATGGACCAAATATATCCATTTTCCATATTGCAAAAGGGATGGGTGTGCTGATGGATGTAAGCCTCTCTAGGGGCTGCTTTACCATCGGAGCATGCCTCTGGCATATGTCGCATTTCTTTACATACGCCATTGCATCAGCTAGCATAATTGTCTAGAAAAATCCTAATCGGGTTATCTTATCAGCAAGGGCCCTGCCCCCCAAGTGTTATCCACAGATTCCCTCATGGGATTTCTTAAATGCCTCATTTACTTAAAGAGGTCCCAAGCACTTAAAGTATGGAATAACAAAGGACCTTTTGTAGATAAGGCCTTCAATCAATGAATATCTCAATGCTCTCACCTACAGCTTGCGTGCCTCCCTGGAATCATCAGGGAGTCATCTAGTCTCAAGGTGGGTTTTGATCGGATCTATCCAGCAGTTTTCCATACCGATTGGTGCTATCAAATTTATGACATATATAGTAGGGGTCTTCAGGATCTGGAAGTAGATACTTCTCGGATAGTCCTCGATTTCAGACGAGGCGAACTGGGATAGGGCATTAGCCGTAGTGTTCTCCTTTCTCGGAACATGTTATGCGTACCATTCATCAAACTGAGTCAGTATTCCCTTCACGACTCTCAGGTACTTGTCCATACTATCATCCTTGGCCTCAAACTCTCCATTAACTTGAGTAAATACAAGTCTTGAGTCTTCACATATCTTAAAGTTTTTGGCCCTCACGGCTCTAGCTAAGCCTAAGTCGGCTATCAATGCTTCATATTCTGCTTCATTATTTATGGTGGGGAAGTCCAAATTTAAAGCATACTCAATTATGAACCCTTCGGGGCTTTGAAATACTAGGCCTGCACCACTAGATTTTGTTTTGGACGCTCCGTCAAAATGGAGAACCCAATATTCTATCAGAGTTGTACTTTCATCTTTCTCTTTCTCTTCTCCTTCTGGGGTTACTATCTCTTGCCCCCCCAACTTCTTGGTCGCTAATAGTGCATTCGACCAGGAAGTCTGCTAAGTCATGAGCCTTGATGGTTGTTCGAGGCTTGTACTTGATGTCAAATTTTCCTAACTCAATCTCCCATTTAATGATCCTACCACTGGCCTTCGAGCTATGAAAAATGTTCTTCAATGGTACAAGCCTCAGCCTTCCACTGGCCTTCCATTGATGGTCTGTCAGGACTTCGATCTTGTGAGCCTAGAAGTATGGTCTCAACTTTCTCGAGGCTATGATAAGGGCAAGTGTAAATTTCTCTGTGGTAGAGTAATTCAACTCAGCTCAGTGTAACACCTTGCTTACATAGTATACAAGCTTCTGGAGTTTCTGTTCTTCCTTTATCGGGACTGCACTCATGGCTTGTTTAGATACCGTGAGTTACAAATAAAGGGTGTCCTCCGGACTAGGTTTGACCAACAATGAAGTGTCAGTCATGTACTTCATCGTATGTTCAAAGGCCTCTTAGCTCTCAGCTGTCTATTCAAAATTCTTCACCTTCTTAAGGGTTTTGAAAAAGGGTAGGCATTTGTCTCCAGACTTGGAGATGAACCTCCTTAGAGCCACGATTTTTCCTGTCAGCTTCTGAACGTCCTTGATGGAGTGTGGTGGCTCCATTTCCAGGATGTCTTTGATCTTTTCGGGGTTGGTCTCAATTCCCCTCTTTGAGACCATGTGACCCAGAAATTTTCCAGACCCGACACCAAAAACACACTTGGTGGGGTTTAACATCATCTTGTGGTACCTCAGCACTTTGAATGCCTCTCTGAGGTGGTTAATATGATTGGCCTTGGCTAAGCTTTTGACTAACATGTCATCAACATAGACCTCCATGGCCTTCCCAATTAGATGGACAAATATCTTATTTATCAATATTTTGTAAGTAGCTCCTGAATTCTTAAGTCCAAAAAACATAACAAGATAACAAAAGACACCAAAGTCAGTTATGAAAGATACCTTGGGGGTGTCATCTTTGTGCATTTTGATCTGATTGTAACCACTGAAACCATCCATGAAACTTAGCATCTCGTGTCCAGTGGTGGCATCGATCAGGGTATCAATCCTTGGTTGGGGTAGCAGTCCTTAGGACAAGCATCATTTAAGTTAGTGAAGTTGATGCACATCCTCCACTTCCCATTGGCCTTCTTGACCATTACGGGGTTGGCCAGCCACTCAGAGAATTGCACTTCCTCAATGAAGAGTTTTTCGACCTTCTATTTAATGGCTTCCAGCCTGTCAGGGGCATAAGTTCTCTTCTTCTGTTTCACAACCTTCCGAGTTGGATCGACATTCAACTTATGAGTTATGAGGTTGGGGTCAATCCCAGGGATATCAGCTATCGTACAGGCAAACACATCACTGTTCTTTTGTAAGAAGGTTGTCAATTGGCCTCTCAAAGGCTTGTTCAAAGATGATCCAATATATGTGACCTCTGCTGGCTTCCCTCGAAGATCTTCATTCTCACGGACATCCATGTATTCTATGGGAAAGACCCACCCTCCAGTTTTATCGGGCCTAAGTGCTGCAACATAGCAACTGGTGGCAATTTTCTGATCCCCTCTTGCCTCACCAACATCGTTCCTAGTTGGAAACTTCAATAGCATGTGGTAGGTTAAGGGCACGGATTTAAATGCATGGATTCCTATTCTACCCATGATAGTGTTGTAAGTTGAGGCTTCCTTAACAACCTGAAAGTTTAACATCTATGTGGCCTCTCTGGGCTCTTACGCAATAGTCACGGGAAGTTGAATCGCTCCTTCAACCTAGCATTCTACTTGATTGAACCGTATATGGGTGTGTCGGATGAAGTCAGTTGAGAATCATTGTATCACATCCTTAGGAACGTGTCGTGGAAAAGAATATCCATGAAAGCTCTGGTATCCACTAGGACCCTCATGACGGGACAGTTTCCAATGATTAGTCTGATAACTAAAGGATCGTCCTGAGTAAATTTCAAACTTTCAAGATCTGGGTCACCAAACTCAAGCATCATCTCCGACTTAGAACGCTTAGACAGTTCTCCGAATATTCCCATTACCTCTCTCGCATTAGCTTTTCAAGAGTTCCTTATAGTCCCAGCTGTTGTAGGACCTCCTGAGATCATATTGATTACTAGCCCTCAAGGCCGTGGGTTTCAATCTTTGTCGTTACCCCTTTGATCGTCATCTTATCAATCATTGTCTCTTTTCTCGGGGTCTCCCCTTAGTGGCTTCGGCCATTTGAACTCCTTGTTTTTCTCAATTTCCATAAGGATTTGGCTTCTTGGAGTGTTCAACCTCGCATATTCAGTGAACCTTGGTGGCAAATTCTTCTTAGAAGAGGAGTCAGAGCTTTTGCCAGTTCGAGGATACTTATCCTTAACATCATACTCTTGATTCGTCTTTCATTTTTTTGCCTACAGGCTTGTTACTCACCACTGTCTTCTTTATGCTTTCTTCCACCTTAATATACTTCCCATCCCTATCATGGAGCTGCAACATGCTTTCCGGAGGGCATTTGGCCAGGGACATCTTAAAGAACTCATTTCTAGTCCCTTGTTGTAGAGCTATCATGGCTACCTTATCGTCAAGATCTGGGACCTTTATGGCCTCCTTCCTTAATCAGTTCAGGTAATCTCTAAGGGACTCCTTTTCTCCTTGAACTATGCCCATTAGAGAAGCCGAACTTTTCTCGTGCACTCTGCCACTGATAAATTGCTTGATGAAAGCTTGGCTCAAATCCTTCAAGGATCCAATCAAGTTTGGGTGTACTAACTTTGAGCCATAGCCGATAGGGTTTGAGGAAATGCCCGACACTTGATAACGTCGTTCACAGGCTGTAACAAGGCATTAGAGAACATCCTGACATGGTCAGCCCAATACCATCATACGCTTTTATGGTGGGAATCTTAAACTTTCTTGAGATGTGGGCATTCATGATCTCTTCAATGAATGGGGGGTTTGGATCATTAGGATCTCCTAGGGGCATCAGATCACTTAGATCAACCCTTGGGGCAACAACCCTTCTTGGTGTTGGACCTTCCAGGTCTATAATTGGAGGACAATCCCTTTGTCTCGCTGCAAGTGGAGGTCTTGGAGTCAAGTGCACCTCCAGATCATGCTTCGGTCTTTGGATCTTAGCTTCATGAGCCCTGATCCTCTCTTGTACATCTTGGGGAATCGTTCCTTGAGTGCTCCTGGGCTGTTGGTGGCCACTAGGCATGGGCTCCTTTGCAACACGCCTCCTCCGTGGGGCGACATCATTGTCCGATGATTCGGAGTCTCTAGCAGAGTAGGGTCCAGAGAATTCTTTGTTCTTAGGGATAGGAACCAAGCCACGGATGTATTGGTGCGTCCACCTTGTCCTTTGCTCCGATTAGAGTGTCCACTTCCTCCAACCTCGGGGTATAGAGGCATCCCATGAGAGGGGTTAGTGGTCATGATCGTGGAGTACTCATAACTGACAGGTTGAGGGTTCACAGGTGCATGTAGTTGCAGAAATTGGGGATTCATCCCTTGAGGAGCCGGAAGATTCGTTCCCTGTGGTTGAGCCTCAAATGCCCTTACAGGGGTTCCTCCTTGGGTGGAGGCATAGGTTGAGTGCGGTGGTATCTCTACCACTGATGCGATTATTCGCGATGGGATAGGATTGTCTATTCCACTATTATTTATGCTCCGTGTGAGTACCATTGTTGTTGTAGTCATCCCACAAACGGTGCCAAATGTTGTGGAATAAAAACTATGGTGCATTTATAATTAATGCTAGGATTTGTGAGTTTTGATTTTTAATGGCTATTCTTGCGATTAGGGTTGTCTGTCCTCGCAAGATGCCTATGTATCACTGTGTTGTAGATAATCAAGCCAAAAACGTAGTTCTAGGTTGAGGGGTAGAGCCCTTTATATAGAGATGAGTATAGGGTTAGACTTGTGTTTGGAGACTTGGTGGACAAGTCTCCAACATAGATGGTAATTAGGACTCCTGTAAGGGAAGGAATTCCAGATCCTTCCTTGTAGGAGTGTGTGTTTATTTTGGACACAAGTCTCTGTTCTTTTAGCTGTATTGGGCCTAGCCCATGAATATCTCATGTTCGTGGACCTTGACAACCTCTGCCAGTGGGCCTTGATTACTTGGGACGTCTTGAGTCTGTCACGAGCTTAGACCAGACTAGGTTTATGTTAGGCTTAGGACAAGAAGCCCAAGTGTAATTAATGTGACATTTAATGTGTTTTAGGATATATTTTCTATCAATATCAACTATCCTCTTCACACGCACTTTAATTGATGTACAAATGTTCAAATTACATAAAAAAATATATGAAATAATTAAGTTGTAAATAAATTTATATTATTTTAAAAAAAATAAGAAAATTATCATGTGTAGTATAATAATAATAATGAGTAAAAATAATAAAATTTTAATAATAGTTAATACCAAATTACAACAACACAAAGATTTATAAAAAAATAGAATGCAAGCTAAGAATAATAATTAAATACATAACATCAATATCACTTATTTTTGTTATTATAGGTTAACATATGAACACGGAATTATAATTTTTATATGTATTACTAATATTAAAATTAAATAAATTAAATCATAATACTAAATTAACAAACATAATATTTTTAAAAAGTTTAAAATTCCAAGAGAAAATTCTAATATTTAAATTCTATAAATTATACCGTGCATTGCACAATGGGTACGAAACTAGTTATATCCTTATTATATAATATGCATAAAGGAGATCTTATCCAAAATTTTTATAGTTATGGTTCATGTACTACCAATTTAATAAGGACCATTAGATCTTTAAACAAATTGATCATAGCCGTTTGATCTAAAACAAATAAATATTTTATAATCAATACTAAGTAGAAATTCTAAATTGAATAGAATATCCTAACATTTCAATGATTTAAACCAAAAAAAAGTAGGTGTCCTAAATCGAATAGAATAATAGGATAATAATGCAAAATTCGTAATAATTTTCTTTCTTCAAATTCTGGATAACATTTTTTGGATAAAATTTTTAAACTATCACTGAATTAATCATTACTTTGTGACCTAGGTGTCACAACCCTGAAATAAAACTAATAAATAACAACTGATATATATAAAGTCATTATAAACGGTTGTTTACAATAAAATCCAAGATTGCAAAGGTTCAGTGTTTGAACAATCCAACAATACAACTATTACAACTTTTACATAAGTATCGGTCCTCACACAGACGCCAACTATACTACCTGAACTCTCACATAAGCCTCAACATCTCCACCGGTATCTTACGAGCAGTTTGCTTGAATCTAACCATACTTGCTAGCTTAAATGACATGAATAAATAGCAAGAAGTGAGCCAAACGCTCAACAAGATATAACATTAGACATAAATTAACAATATAGCAATTCATAATTCGAAATTGGGGTGAATGGCATCATTATTCAAGTCAAAATCAAATCATTGCTCAAAATCATTTTATGACGCTACGGATTACAACCGGTGATCAGCCGCGAAGTAATCCCGAACCTCGCTGGGTTCCAACAAATTTTAGTTGGGATCCCTAGGCATCTTTTAAGCCTAATAAAATAAGTGTGAAAGGGAGTTGCATCTTAGTCCAATCCACCAATCTCAAGAAAACATTCTTTGTTTGAAAAGAAATTATATTTCATAAAACTGATGCTAGGGAGAAATTACAAGGATTCTAAACAATAGAGTTTAAATTAATAAGCCAAGATTTGAAACTCTTATCAGAAATGAATTAACTTCTCACTAGCCGGGTCATCGATGATGAATAACAATGGTTTATCAACCAAGGAAGAAAGTATTAAAAAGGAATCATAATGATAATCTACAAGATAGGGATCTCAAATTTGGAGGGTAATACATGGCATATATCTGGTAACAAATTTTAGGTATGATATAAAGAATAATGAAGAAGTATGAAGTTGGATTATTGATATCTCAAAGTATCAAAGGTATAGGGATATAGTATCAATTCAATAGGGGTTTTGTGATAATGGAAATTGAAATGTTGGAGATTATAAAGGTATTTTGGTATAGTACGAGCAATCAAAGGATATCAATTATAGGTACTAAGTCAAGCTATGGAAAGACGTAGATAAGCGAATGATCTTTATTAGAGCATAAATGAACTTGGAACAATTACGATAATCACAGGCATGACAATACATTTATATCAAGGTAATTGCATAAAAATAGAATTGATAAGGGAGAAACACTTGCAATATATCTTAAAAAGTTCAGAATAAACTTTCAACATATCTCAAGAAGGTTTAAGAACACTTGCAATATATCAAGAAAGTTCGGGAATACTTGGAAGGGTTATCTAGAACTCAACTTGGCTTAGGAGCAACCGGGAGCACTACTCGACCTTGACGGAAAGCTTCCTATCTTAACTTGATCCTACACAATAATAATAACTCTAATTATAAAAGACTCTTATAAGAACAATCGACCCTAATGCTAATGCCCAATTCGACTTCAAGTAGCATTTAGCGTCTTACTTTGCATAAGACCTCAAGTCAACACACATTATTATATATATAACACTATAACACCTTGGAGCATATAAGAACAGATAGTGCAATATATTATTTAGACTTGGTGCATCATTGGGTATTGAATGATCTCACTCAATTAATCTCCACAAATTGACTAGCATAGAACAACTTTACTATTCTCGAAACTCGAAGTGCCTAAACTTGGTAATCTCATTTCCTTTGACCATACCTATGGCCTTACACCCTACTGACCTTTATCTAATTGGAAACACTAAGTCTTACTTAAGCCTCGCTCATAGGATTCACAAAACTAAGTGTTAAGTCGAAGTGTTCTCACTTGCACTCTCTTAGCGATACCTTGGGTGACTTAGGGTCTTTGACACTCTTCTACTCTAGGCCTTACTCCCAAAACTTACCCACTGGATTATTAAGACCTAAATCTAATTTATGCACTTGGAATGATACCAAGGTCTAACCTAGGCCTCCCTGGGCCTACCCTCAAAGTTGACACAAATCTGCTTGGTGCCTTAAAAACTACCATGGTTTTGACTCACTTTTAACCATTGATTCTGACTCTAAACCAACATATTTTGACTTAAAAAACCTTCCTTCGACTTCCTAGTATCAGTGCTAATAAAGGACTAATGAGGGCCTACGCATAACACCACTTTATGACCTCCAACCTACACAAAACCTAAACTCTTCCCTGTTCCGACAGATTTAGTGTTTTCATGTGTGCACTCACTAAATGGTACGTTTTCTTAAATCTATTGCTTCTGGACTCAAATATATATATATTTATATATATATATATATATCAAGTCCCAACTCTCTGTAGCTCGGGCCTACCAAGGCCTAAGAAATTCCCATTCAAAACTCACATACAACTAGTGTGCAAATCTGGAAAATCAAAGTGTTATACTCTAAACCTTTCCACCTAAACTCCCACTTTAAAACCAAGAGATCAACCTTTAATCAAGCAACCGTACTATCATAATACTCTCAACTAATGCCTCAAAAAGTGTGGAGATCATTCATACCCTGTTGCACCCTCATGCAAATAAATTACCAAAAATAATGCAAGTTCTCACTCATCAACATTTCAACTAAACAAGGGAGATTACTCCTTATAAATTCGACGTTTAACACTTACCCAATAATAATAATCATTCATACTATCTTACCTTAACTAATTTTAGCAAAACAACATGGTAACAAGTCCTAATATGCACAAAAAAATTCGAAATTCAAGGATTTAAACCATACATGCATGCTTTCGAATGAACTAGTAAAATATCATAGTTTTCTTCAAAAACTCATTATAAAACTAACATGCAAGGCTAGAAATAGCTATAAGAAGAGTGATCACTAACATGAAAATAGTTTTTATCAAGTTTCCTTTACAAAAATACATATTACTTGTAATAACCCCAATTTTTGGATTTTTTTGAAACCCTTATGAATAGTGATTTTGCTGATTATGCTGAATAAGAAAACTTTTCATACCACACTATGTAGGGGTTCTTTTATTGATCTTATAAGATATTATTAGTACCCTATGTGGTATATAAGTGTATGTAAAGATCGTCAGAATCCAAATCCAAAAACTTTGATTTTTCCCAAAAATCCACCAGATACCGAAAGAATTGAGTATAAGGTAACAGGATAAAAAGGATTTAAATTCAAGGAATATAAGAGAGGATCATAAAAGGAATATAATGTATTGAGAACGTTTAAGGAAACCCAGGTAATAAGATCCCGGGTATGATCCCTCAAACGATAAACGAGAACGAAAGTTAAGCGAACCGTATAACAGATCAGCGGTCATTAGCCAAGTAATTAGGAGCTAATCAAAGAGGTTAGTGATGATGATGTCATCAAACCAATAAGAAGAGGACAAGCATGGGAAGATGACATAAGAATGATGACCTAAGCATGACCAAAAAGGAAGGAAGTGTGGTTGATTTCAAGCCACACAAAAATCACCATGGTTAAAAGGTAATTAATTAAAACAAAAGGCAAAAACAACCAACAAACAAATCATAACACCAAAAACACAAAGTTGACTTCCCATTTTCAAGCAAAAGCTCTCGGCCCCTTTCATTTTGCAAGGAAAGAAAAACCCAAATCCAAGTTCCAAGCTTCGTTAATTAGTGAGGTAATTATCTAAGGTTCCTTGTGCATAGATATAGATATCCTATAAGTTTAAGCTTCAAATTCCTTCACAATATCTTCCTAAAATTCATGGAAGAAGAGGGTGAATAGTGTTTTTGTGGCGCCCTCCAAACCCGGGTCAGAAGTTTGGGGTCCAACCCACAAACACAATATATCAACCTGTATATGAAATATTAATTGCAATGACCCTGCTTTATGTAACCATGGATCGCAACAGGTTTAAGTATGAGAACAAGCCACAACCTTAATTTTTATTACAACGTACCAAACCCCAACTAATTTAACTTACAACTGATAATAAAATTATTCTTACAATCTTCCTATCTCACTACCTCCATAAGCTTCTGCTAGCTCGATCCAACTCAATCTGGAATCCTAGCTCGTACATTGAACTGGGAAACCTCGCTATCAACCGTATTCATTTTTAACTGTAGAATACATAAAAAGATTTGCAAGAGTGAGCTAACTAGCTCAGCAAGTCATAATAATGATAACTGAGGTTAAACAATGATTAAGTGAGATGATTCTGATGAATCAAGTTTCTTTTTAACTAATCATTAGAATTGGATATTCATTTTAAGTTTTAAAAACCAAGGTTAGGTTGCTGATCAGTCACGCACTAACCCCGAGCAAAGCACAAAGCACTGCTCTAATTACTGGATCCAAGGCACACATTGGCCTAATTCAACCATGAATCTGGTCTGACCACGAATCTGGTCCACATAAGAAAACTATCCAATTCTAAAATAATTCATTGTAATAAATAATGTAATTCAATAAACAAGATCATAATCAATATTAATAAAGCATTTGTTCAAAAGCGTAATGCGATTCATGAGTATCATAAGGGTATATCAAGGTACGTACAAGAAACGGGTTTTAACCTGTAAAAGGATCAGATATTAGCCAAATAATGGCTTTCCAAGGTATAGTTCTTTGAGGTTTTAAAGAATGGTTGAAGTATAAATGTTTCTGTGTTTTCAAACAATTTTTGCTTCAGTGTCTGGTGTTTGGTAGTTATACATTTGGGAAGTAGTATCATATTTGTGTGATTTGGTATCTGAGGATCAACATAGGATGGTTTACAAAGAATAAGGCTTACGGCTCAAGATTAAGAAAATCAGGGTTCAAGGTTTAATAGTTTAAAGCACTTGCAATATAAAACAAGAGTTGTTTTAAATAATAATGACATGTTATGAAACAATTCGAAAATAATTGCCATATATCTTGAAGAAAAGTTCGGAAGTACTTGCCTTACAAGGCTTTACAACTATTACTGATCAACTCTGAGCCGACTTTGCTGCTCAGGCTCTAACGTCCACCCACTAGATCCCATTGGGTTCGATTTCGATACTCAGGTCTTCCTGTTGAAACTCTACTGAGCTCGTCGACTGACCACTAGGTTATCTTTAGTCCATCATCCACTTTCAGGTTCCCGACTATAACCTACAGGGTCAAAATTCCCTACGTTAGACGTCTAGGTATGCTTGACATATCCTCGATACTAATTCTTACCCAACAATATTCAAACCCGACTCGTAATTACTCATATTAGAATACACAGACAACAATTAAGGTTCACATTCTTGAAATCGATCTAGTGTTCGTTGTTAGAAAATACGTATACTCGTCATTTTACGAAATTAGTGTTATTGTGTTTTGGACAAAATATACAACACAACATACAATCAGGTTTTGTATAAAACATACATATATGTATTTACTTATATTCGCTCGACGTCCCGATAATCTTTGGATATGCTCCCATATTTACGTAATTCAGTTTCCGAGAATCGGGTAGCGTTTCCTCTGTTTATCGGACTACCCGTCGAAACATTAATCGACGTCAATTCAACAATAACAATCCCATTTAAAACCGATAACCAATCACAACTCGCCAATTCCAATCACCGATATAATTTAGTAATCACAACCAATTTAACCATCACGATTCGATATTTACTAATTAGCTATTTCGATCCAGAATAGAAACACAACACGACTTTTACTTTTTAAAAACTATTAGGACTCAGAATCGTGTCATCACCGTCCACCGTTGATTCACCGAAGTTCATCGTCAATGGCGGTAAAATTACAGGTAGCCGATAAATTTCGGGTTTCCAATGTAATTTCACAGATTACAAAATAAATTCCCGCACGAATTATACTATCATGAAATCAGTCAACAATATTCCTTCACAGAACAACGAAAATTTCAAAACAATCGAACCAAGCATAAACAGGATCCCACAACACAGACCCTTTCCTGCACGCGCTCACGCGCCAAAAACAGAAAGTAAAAGAACACAACCGCGAGTCGCCGGAGACAGAAACACAGAGAAGCACAACAACAGTGACACCACCACATCACTTAATTGTACCTATACACGCGTATATACACACACGCATATACGCACGATCGACCAAGAACAAAACCGAAGCTTGCACCCAGGAACTGATAGAACGGCTGGAACCTCACCAGGAATGGGTAATCGGGAAGCCACGAGAAGGGGAGCAGAAAATTGAGAGAGGAAGATAGAGAGGTAACGAGAGAAGAGAGGAGAGAGTGGAGAGGTACAGGTGATAAAAACAGGGGAGGAACTGTGTTTGCTGTTTTTTTTTGTTTTTTTTATTTTATTTTGTTCCACCAATACAGCACTGCCACGATTCACAATGGCTGAACAAAAATTGACACGTATCAGTCCATAAGCTACTAATTAGACACGTGTCCTGTCCCTTCCCGAAAATCTGGTTTTTGACTCGAAATTTGAAATATAACGAATTAAGTTGCACTTAAAACAAACTCTGAAAATCACAAAAATAATCTTAAAATGCTATAAATATCCCGAAGTAAATAAAAACGTAAATTTCGTAATTTTAAAATAATTTCTAAAATGCACTTTATACCCGCTTTTAACAAATAAACGAAACAACGCACGGGTGAAATTAATCCCGAAAATTTCCAAAATAATTTTTAAATTCTCGGAATATTCCAAACTTCAATAAATACGAGTTTCATAATTTTTGAAGAATTTTAGAATTAACTATGAATTTTACCATTAAACATACTCAGAAAATTATTTAAAGATAAATAATTAATGAAATATTGATTCCTCAATTATATAAAATCCTAAAAATAATTATTGTAATTATAAAATCATAAAAACAATTTTACAAATATTCTAAATATTTATGCAAATAAATTTGCACTAAATCCACTTTTGAAAGTGAAAACAATTCAATACAATCCCATAATTAATCGCGCGGACAACCCGATACACTATAAATCACATATGGTTAATAATCAAACAACACATAGCGGTCAAAACCAACACACATATTTTATTTATTTAATAATTTCCATAATTGCTTAATTAAATAATTCAAAAAAAACACGAGTCGTTATATCCTTCCCCCCTTAAAAAGATTCTGTCCTCAGAATCTGGTTTAGTTACATAAGTGAGGATATTTGTCAAGCATATCTGACTCTAATTCCCAAGTAGACTCTTCTACTCGAGGATTCAAACGTACTCACAATAGGTATGCACTCATTTCCAAGGACTTGCCTTTGATGATCAAGAATTTGGATTGATCACTATATGCAGAACAACTTGGACAAGAGCCCCATTGGCTTCTGATCAATTACTTAAGTTAAATCAAATACTTATCGTTTTTATCTTTAACAGACTAAACACACTATATATACACACTGTTGTGACGGTAACATCAACTCATGAACAACCTTATCTATATTTATCAATACCTCGAATGGTTCACCAATTTTTAGGACTTAACCTGTCTCTTCTACTTAGACTTATCTAGTCTTCTTCAAGATGAAACTTGTACTAACACTACTGGTCCTATTTCTATACTCATATTCTCTCTCGATATAATTTCGCCTTCTTTCTTTGTCTACTCCGAGCTGCTTCAATCCATATTACTTCGCTCTTGGTGTGCTGAATTAATTTAGAATTTGACAACTTTCTTTCTCTCACTTTATAATAAAAATGAGGATCTACACTTGCGTTCACATGAATCTTGATAAAGTAGCACTCCAAAGCTGACATCGATGATAACTATTCATTCCCGTGTTTCCTTAAAACTCAACTCCTCAACATATCTTACATTTCTTAAATCACCTCCGTACTTTGACTCTCCGTTTTAGGATGATAAGTGGTGCTCATTTTCAACTTGGTTTCCAAATATTTAAACATTTCTTACTCCTTTTTATTAGTTAAGGCTGAAAAGTAATCTCATATATTCACGTATTATCACCTTTAAGTATTTAAACTTCAAATTTCACTCTTTCCAATTCATTTATTAACTCTTCAGTAGTCTTAATTATATCCACCCTTCCTGTCGGTATAGGGCATCTGTTATTATACGGCTTTGCTTAGGTAGTTGTTAATGGATTAATTCAGAACCTTTTGTTAACCTTAGTCAAAATTTCATTCTTGAAAACTTAACGCATAGTTGCTTCCCTTCTGATCCTTGGAGAAAAATTCTTGGGCATTCCACGCAGACTTTCTTATTCTTTGAGTAGCTGAGAATGTTATCAATAAATACAGTTTGCTTATCTAAGTAATCCTTATATACCATGATCCTTAATTCCTTATAGTCACCTGATACACTTGTTATTTCACATAATATCACCAAAGCTTGCTATGCTCTTAACTCACTTCAATCGTAATCTCTGATATGTTCTCAGGTCGGATCTTAAATTAATCCCCGAGATATAACACACTTCTTGGATTAGGTTTCATAGGTAATCAATTCTTTGTAGAGTCTCACTTCTCCATATTCGTTATTTTGTTAAACTCCCGATAATCAGTACATACTCTTATACTTTCATTCCTTTTTCTCCCTTAACATCACTGGTACACTTCACGATTCGCTTCTTGTAAAATCACTACCTGGATCTGCCTTATTTACTAGGCCTCCGATATTTTGCCTTAATCCTTTGACATGTCCACACTTCCTAGTCCATCTTGAAATTTCCTTCGTATACCTGGTTACCACTATTTTTCTTTAAATTTCCGTATATCTTGGCATTTCTTCAATAACTTAAATACTTAATATTGTGAATTCCCTGTGGGATCTCGTTTCTTAATTCTTCTACTTGTAGCATCCAAGTGTTGGAAGAAAATCTGGAGATATCGTGATCGTTCTCCTGGGCGCATAAATTTCCTTTTTCTAACTACTAACATCGTGATCCATTATCTTCTCTTGACATCTTATCTTTCCCTTCACAACTTCAACTGAAAGGTTATACTATCCATCTTTCTTCCTTTTGGATCATGAACTTTAGCTTCCAATTCCAACTTTCAGAATTCTATAGTTAATTCCTCTGGTGAAGTCTCTCTGTTCTTCTCTCCTTTTTGCCTATCGCTTGCCACTACATTTGTTTTTACTCGTGAATACATACTTCAAACTCTTATGGTCCGTATAGATCTTTCATCTTTCTCCATGTTTATCATGTTTTTCCCCAATCTTTTAAAACAAATATTGGTACTGTTAGTCCCAGTTATAATTAGGATACTTTTGCTCATAAACTTTCGGTTGTCTGGATGCATATACAATAACGTTATTGTGCTACATCAGCACACATCCTACTACCTTATGAGAAGCATCACTATAACTACCATACCTCCTTGATATTCTCGAAATGATAAAGCAGGTGCTGTAAGCATTCTCTCCTTTAACTCCGCAAAAATTTCTTTACCCTTTTCCATTTCATATAAATTTCTTGCTTTTCCTGGTTAGCTTCGTCGAAAGCGTTGCAACTTTTAAGAAATCCTGAACCAATTTTCAATATTAACCAGTCCAGGGTAAAACTTTTTACTTTTATTGGATGCTTTTGGCCTTCCTTCATAGTAACTTTAATTTCTACTGGGTCTCTTTTGATCTTCTCCACATTGACTATTTATGCTAAGAACTATATTTCATACAACTTCTTTCTTCTCCAACTTCCCAGTTATCATTAAATGCTTCGCATGGTCCTCCGTTGACTTTAAGTATTACAACTATAACTTACTCGGATATTCCTTAAAGGTGTTGACCATCCCGTTCAAATATTACTAGTATATTGGTTAATCCAATTGATGATACGAGAACAATACTTAGAAATGAGAATTATCTTTGATATATTCATAGGTTTAATCTCTAGTTGGTATAATACCAAGTCTTAAATCAATCTCATAAAAGTACTTTGCTTCTTTCGTTTGATCAATCAATTCATTGGGTCGAGGTAACAGATATTTGCTTTTGATAGTAAACTTGTTGAGCTCTCGCTAATTGACGCATAATCACATACTTCCATTTTTCTTATTAACATTTAATACCGGTGCACCTTATGGGGTACACTAGGTCTAATCGCTTCTTCTTCTAGCATTTCTTGCATTTACTTTGCTAACTCTTTCACTTTAACTGGCGCCATTCTGTGCGGGGCCTTGGACACTGGCTTCATTTCAGGTGATAAGTCAGTCACAAACTCAATTTCTATATTCGAAGGAAATGTTGATAACTCATCCAAAACATATCTTGAAACTCCTTAATTACTATAAAATCTTCAAACTTTGTTTGCTTCCGACTTTTATGTATTCCATAATCACCATAATGCTCATATCTTGATCACCGTAATCATCATTAACACATTCGTTACCTTCTTTCATCTTCTGAACCTCCTCACCTTCTCATTTGGCGTTCTCAGAATTATCTTTTCATCACGACGGTCTATCTGGACATCACGCTTTAATAGTTAATTCCTTCCTTAGAATAATATCAAATCCTCTTATCTTCCATGATATCAATTCTTCACAACTTATTGCCAGGAATCTCAATTTCACCATTGGTACTCACTTGTTCAACAATTTCACGTTCTTAACTTGTTAGTCCTTTGATCCTAATCTTATCAATTCAACAGGGTAATTTATCTTATCAACAAAACCTTGAGAGATAAACAATTAAGTTTCTTTTACATCTTTTAATACTTTAACGCATAAGGCATTCACCCTAATCATCCATGTCATCACATCCGTATTCTGAATAACATATTTCACAGAAAAATCACATATTCTCGTTCTTGGAGACGTATTCCTTATTGGAGTAGATACCCTTGACTCTTAGTTCATCCCTGACTGGGCTAGTGATTTGCAATTTTCATCATATGCCTTTGTTTGCTTTCCATGCGTGAGAAGTAGATGGAACTTTGCCCGCTGGGTCCATAATTCGTTGATTTCTGTTTGAAAAATTCTTACAAAGAACAACAGTACAATGAAGCAACTAGAAGGATTCACAATTCAACAAAATTAAGAGTTGAAAAGAAAGAAGAAACAAGGATTTGAATATGAATGAGACAACCACATTGGTACTTAAGATGGCCAGTCTTTCGTATCATATGACATACAACACATGATTAGGTGGCGTCCCACCCGACTCTTCGTCATTCGGACAAAGTGTCTCATCATAACACTATTTGTCCCAATCAGAAAGCAAAACTTGAGGGAAGCAAATAAGTTTGAAAGGAATGGAATATCTTCCTTTTTGATATCATCATAAAGAATTAAGAAAAGAAGTTTATACATTTTTAGGAATTAAAAAGGAATGTACGCGGTAATATTGAAGACAAGAACGATACCACTGGTTACCATCCACATTTCACTTGTATTTATCTTTCGAGCTCGTTCGATCATATCCCAATTGTTTTATATAATAACTTTAGAAAGTACGTTGAAATGCCTTCGCAAATTAACATTATGGTAGATTCTTACTTGTCACGTCTTGCGTCTTTAACATCACACCTCTACATATAATACTTTAACAACTCGATCATAATGACGTCCCTACCAGACAACCTCGAGTTTCCTTTTTCAATTTAGAATAACCCCGAAGCATTCAACATAGCGATCCTTGTGTTAATAATATTCTGCTTTTAGAGAGGTCTGGAAATTTTTCCAATCTTCTGCGATCACGCTCCGGCTTCTGTTAAATCAATGAATTCTTCGAACTCTGATAGTCCTAGTAATTGAATGTATAGTTACTCCATACACTGATTCTGTTGTAAATTTTATCAAACAATACTTGCACTTTACTGTTAAGAATAATCAACTTCTCCATAATCATAGGTTACTTCATTCTCGAAATTAGCAATATTAAATCTGAAACAGTATCCTTCCAGGTAATCTGAGCTTTCCAAAAAACAAGAAACTCAAGTAGTAACTTGACAACCAATGTTTAAAAATCATTTTATTCGAAAAGGCTTTTAAAAATTTGTAAAGGGAAATCTTTTTAGAAAACTTGTTTAAAAAGTTTGGAAAATCATGAACCTGGTTGTCCTTACTATATGAGTTGGTTGTTGTCCTTCCGACCTATAACAAGGTACCATATTAAAGAAACAATTACATAAAAGTGCATTCACTCCAATCTACCTTTTCTCCTTTATCGGGTCCATTTGCCTTCCTTAATCGACGAAAACTTCAATTGTCGTTGCATGTTATCTTATTCGTAGCTTCACATCAAGGCGCCCATACTGGTAATACTTCTGACATTATCGTTGCAGTAGTTAAGTAGAACATGCTATCCAATAGTCAACAAGTCTATTTCATAGAACAAAGTTTGCCCGTATCACATCATATCACTACTTTACGTATCACATTTATCATATCATCATCATTCAATTTCACAAAAATCCCAGGTTTATACTTTTCTCTCTTATTCTTTCAAAATTCATCTAGTTCATCCCATAATTATTCACGGGTGGCTTAGTCACTAAGGGCTTCTTTTAACCCGATAACAGCTATCCTCTGAAACACTTAAATCTCTTCTCTAAACCTCGTCTCACCTTTATTTATAACTCAAGCACCCACCATTTACTGTAGCTCTCGAATCCATCCTCGTAGGTACAATTGCTTCATAGGACAAGTTCTAAACTAGGGATATAGAACATGATGTATGGTAAACTAAAGAGATACACTCACATCCTAATGTCCAGTGATACAAGAATAAACAGATGGAGGTTTTTGAATAGGTAATCTCAAATCAAGAGGTGGAAAATTAGCATAGAATAGCTTGAAGAAGTACAACCATTATAATAGAAGGTAATACCATTAATGCTGTTGGAGGAACAGGGCGCAAATTCAATCTGAGAGAAGATGACGATCCTCAAACAGAAAGTTCCAAATGATCAAATGACGCCGGAATCAAGATCTGCCATTGCTGTTGTCTGGAAATCACGTCGCACGCTGAGAATCCCGAATCGCAATATGAACCGTGCCGGAGACCTACTATACCATCGCACTCAACCTCACAACGTCTTATCTTTCTATTTTCTATTCCTATTCCTATTCCTAACCCTCTACCCAATCCCGACATTTCTAGGCTTGTTTCAGTGACTTATAACCTGTAGCTCTAATGCCAACCTGTGGCGCCCTCCAAACCCGGGTCAGAAGTTTGGGGTCCACAACATAAACACAATATATCAACCTGTATCTGAAATATTAATTGCAATAACCCTGCTTTATGTAACCATGGATCGCAATAGGTTTTAGTATGAAAACAAGCCACAACCTTAATTTTTATTACAACGTACCAAACCCCAACTAATTTAACTTACAACTGATAATAAAATTATTCTTACAATCTTCCTATCTCACTACCTCCATAAACTTCTGCTAGCTCGATCCAACTCAATCTGGAATTCTAGCTCGTACATTGAACTGGGAAACCTCGCTATCAACCGTATTCCTTTTTAACTGTAGAATACATAAAAATATTTGCAAGAGTGAGCTAACTAGCTCAGCAAGTCATAATAACGATAACTGAGGTTAAACAATGATTAAGTGAGATGATTCCGATGAATCAAGTTTCTTTTTAACTAATCATTAGAATTGAATATTCATTTTAAGTTTTAAAAACCAAGGTTAAGCTGCTGATCAGTCACGCACTAACCCCGAGCAAAACACACAGCACTGCTCTAATTACTGGATCCAAGGCACACATTGGCCTAATTCGACCACGAATCTGGTTTGACCACGAATCTGGTCCACATAAGAAAACTATCCAATTCTAAAACAATTCATTGTAATAAACAATGTAATTCAATAAACAAGATCATAATCAATATTAATAAAGCATTTGTACAAAAGCGTAATGCGATTCATGAGTATCATAAGGGTATATCAAGGTATGTACAAGAAACGGTTTTTAACCTGTAAAAGGATCAGATATTAGCCAAATAATGGCTTTCCAAGGTATAGTTCTTTGAGGTTTTAAAGAATGGTTGAAGTATAAATGTTTCTGTGTTTTCAAACAATTTTTGCTTCAGTGTCTGGTGTTTGGTAGTTATACATTTGGGAAGTAGTATCATATTTGTGTGATTTGGTATCTGAGGATCAACATAGGATGATTTACAAAGAATAAGGCTTACGACTCAAGATTAAGAAAATCAGGGTTCAAGGTTTAATAGTTTAAAGCACTTGCAATATAAAACAGGAGTTGTTTTAAATAATAGCGACATGTTATGAAATAATTCGAAAATAATTGCCATATATCTTGAAGAAAAGTTTGAAAGTACTTGCCTTACAAGGCTTTACAACTATTACTGATCAACTCTGAGCCGACTTTGCTGCTCAGGCTCTAACGTCCACCCACTAGATCCCATTGGATTCGATTTCGACACTCAAGTCTTCCTGTTGAAACTCTACTGAGCTCGTCGACTGACCACTAGGTTATCTTTAGTCCATCATCCACTTTCAGGTTCCCGACTATAACCTACAGGGTCGAAATTCCCTACGTTAGACGTCTAGGTATGCTTGACATATCCTCGATACTAATTCTTACCCAAAAATATTCAAACCCGACTCGTAATTACTCATATTAGAATACACAGACAACAATTAAGGTTCACATTCTTGAAATTGATCTAGTGTTCGTTGTTAGAAAATACGTATACTCGTCATTTTACGAAATTAGGGTTACTGTGTTTTGGACAAAATATACAACACAACATACAATCAGGTTTTGTATAAAACATACATATATGTATTTACTTATATTCGCTCGACGTCCCGATAATCTTTGGATATGCTCCCGTATTTACGTAATTGTTAGTCCCTTAACAATATAGCAAGAATTACAGAAGGGGGGGTTGAATGGAATTCTTGAACCTTTTTCTTGAAATAAAAATGTTCAACTCGATTATAGATATATTTGTTTTGATTAGCACAATACGGAATGAAAACTTAATTGAATCAAAACATAAGTAATTAAAAACAAGAGTCTTTAAAAACTTTCTGGTGGATTTAAACAATTCCACCAGAGATATATATAATATATTGAGAGGACTCTGTGTGCAGAAATGCTCACAGCTGCTTACAAATGGAACTACTGAGAATACAGGAAATGCTAAAGATTTTGCTTACAAAGATTTCTCTGTTTTTGTGTTTTTCAGCTATCTCAGTTTTTTTTCTATTTTGCTACTTTCTTGGTTTATATAATACCAAGATTACAAAGTCAAAAAGACTGAACAAATATAAAATCTAACAGTCTTAAGCTTTGCTGCTTTTCGTCCTCTATTACCCAGTTAATGGGCTTCCACAGTGTGTTTGTATACATCTCGACGGCTGTGTGTCAGCTTTCACTGTTCAACTGCTGTTTGAATTCTTCATATAATCATCCGTCGACTTTCAAAACATCCGTTGATGGTTTAATTGATCATCCGTCGACTGCTATATTAAACATCCGTTGATAGTCATTTGATCATCCGTCGATGGCTTTGTTAATCATCCGTCAATAGCTCTTTTGGCACTTGACTTTATTTCACTTATGCAGAATTACAAGACATCAATTATGTACAATTAATCAACCTATTCTGCATATCTAGTTAAAGTCAACATGACTTATATGCTACTACAGATTCTATACAAAGGTGCATACATAAATGTGCTACAAACTTATTATTACATAAGCTACTCACTCGATGGATAATAAGTTAATCATCCGTCGGGACTATAATGAGTTATCCGTCGGGACTATAATTCTTATCCGTCGAGTGCTACATAATTTCACTAAGTAAAATCTACTTAGATGTTTTGTTTATGAAATCATCAAGTACACAACATATGCACAACAATCTCCCCCAATTTATGTCTACTGGAATTGTAGCCATAAATTAAGAGATACTTGATGATAACAAAACATCCTGAACATATATCTTTAAAGATAAGTAGATAAACTGAAAGTGCTTCAATTAATTAAAATGTGCAAGGTTTGGCTCACAGTCAATTCAAAATGCTCCTCTAGCCTGAGCAGATTTTTCTAGTTCCTTGAAGGTCTGGATCTTCTTCCAAGCTTTCTGTTATTTTCTTCAATTTGATTCTGGAGCTGCCTGTGGAATTCTAGTTCATCAGATTCTGAGATATCTAGCTTTTCTTGCATTTCCAAGAGAGTCTCATTGCTAGAGATACTCAGTTGGTCTTCTAATCTGAAGAATCTTCTCACACCCTTGTCATCCATGAATTCCATCAGCCAGTAGGGCCTTAGATGCACTCTTCTCCCTGTGTATGGGATGATTAGAGTCTTTGGGAGTGCATCTTTAGCTCTAACACTCCTTAGCTCTTCAATCTTCTTCAATACTAGTCTTCTTGCAGTTACATTGAACCCAAAGTTTTTCTTGAAGGATGAATAGACTTTAATCAGCACAGCTTGGCTTTCTTGAAGAATCCTGTGAAGTGGCCACTGAATCTCCCTTCCTCCTTTGTACTTGAACACCAACCTTTCAGGTAGGTTTCTGTATGCATCAATTGCCCTTACTTTATCCAGTTCATCCAGATAAAGGTTTAGATCTGAAAATTCTTTGTTGTCACACAAGTACAAGTTGTCTCCCCTGTTGACCTTGGGTTGAGCTTTAACTACTGACTTGGATTTGAGAGGTGACAGCTTCACTTTCTTGACTGCCCTTGACTTTGTCCTTTTTGGCTTGCTAAGGATTGGTATGTTGAAGTCAGGAATTGGTATGTTGTCCCACTCTATTGGCCCATCCTTTGGCACAATAGGTTCACCATGTATGTTCCTGTAGGGATCCACCACCCTTATATCTTCAAATACCATAGAGGGCTTTGATGCTTGAGTTGTAGCTGGTGTGGATTCCTTAGGAAATTGATCTTCCAATTCCTTGTCAACAACATCCAGTTTCCTTTTTGTTCTTCTAGCCAATTCTTTCTTCCTTGGGGATTTCTTCTGTTCTTCAATCTTCTTCTTTGATTCAGCAGCTTCAGATGTTTGAGAGGGAATTTGTTGAGAAGAATTCACAGCCTATAGCTTGGCCAAGATAGCAATCTGTTCTTTCTTTTGTTTAGACTTCTTTGCATCTAGAGCAGCTTGCCTCTTTTTCTGCTTTAATCTGGATTTTTCTTCTTTCTTTGGTTGAGCAAACTGTGGATGTCCAGCTACCACACAAATTTCCCTTCCATTTCTGAATATCTTAGCAATTCTCCTTTTTGAAGCTGAATCAGCTGGATCTTTATAGAAGACAATAGATCTTGACAGAAGCTTCTTTTCATCAGGCTTAGGTGTCTCATACACAGTGTCCATAGGGTTCTTCCAAGATGATTTTGGATAATTTGCCCTTGGTTTAAGAATTGTTTCAGCCTTTGTAGACTTGATGCAGGAAGATTGTCCTTTTTCCAGATAGTTCATGCTCATCTCATTCACACTGATTGGCTTGACATGAGAATGATGGATGGCTGTCTGAATTGGCTCCTTGACTAGTTTAAACTTTTTCTGTATCTCCTCATTAATCTTATTCCAGTTGATCAAACTCAACTTTCCTTTTTCAGCAACTTTCAAATTTGCTGCTGCTGCATTAATTAGATCTATACCATCTGCAACTGTTGGCTTGGAGATTGTAATTGAAGGTACAATTACTTTGCTGATTTGTACTTGAAGTTTCTCCCCCTCAGTTGGTCCTTTCTCCCCCTTACTTGATTCTCTCTCCCCCTTTTTGTTATTATCAAGTTGAGGAGTTAGGCCTTGTGCTTTAGCCAGTTGCATAAGAAGATTTGTCTGAGTCTGTTGATTTTGAAGAAGGATAGCCACTGAATTCTCAATAACTTGAACTCTGTTTTTCCAGCTTGGCTAGCTTCTTTTCAGAATCTGATTCTCTCCTTAATCTCAGTAGTAGATCTTGCATGGTACCATATGGCATTACTGAATCCAGCTTCTCAGAATTGCATGTCTTCAAGTAAGCTATATCTCTTTTTAGTTCATCCACACTCATATTCTGTCTTAAGTGCTGGATCTTCATGAGATGTAGAGAGTCTAGGTGAGCTTGAAGAATAGCCTTGGTACCAGCATCTGAAGTCTCCTGAAGGGCCTTTTGAATAACCACCACTTGCATGACCAAAGATACATCAAATTGTCCTGGTGTAAATTCCTTTGTCCATGCCCATCCTGGTAAATTTAAAACAGAACTTGGGCCTTCATCTCCCCCTAAGTTCATGCTTCCATCCAAAGAAACAGAGTCATCATCATCAGAATTTACTCCAAATTCTTCAGATGGCTCACCAGCTTGAGAAGGCATCCTATTGATAGCAGCTTTATCTCTTTGAAGAGATTCTGAGGTGTGTACTAAATTCAAAGTCTGTTTTGCCTCCACATTGCCCTGAGCAGCCAACAATTGATAGGCTGACACAGGATGAGTAAAAGTGTCAGCATCCAAGGAAATGTTATCAATTTCAGCTTTGTAATGTTGCTATAATTGTCTTCCCTTTTCAGCATCATCCATAATCATTGACTCACTAGCAATGGCTGGATCCATCCTTATTTCTCCTGTACCTGCCTTTCTCTCATAATCTCTCTTTTGTTGCATCAGGGTCTCACCCTGGCTCCCCACCCTCACACCCTCACCTTCACCTACTAAGGTGGGACTCCTCTCACTCACTTTTGGCAATCCTGAATAAATGGATTGCTGAGATTCACTCTTTTCCTCTCCTTTTGCCTGAGAGCAACCCAGCCTCTCACTCAATGCACTCTCCTCTCTCAGTCCTAAGAGTGATTGTATTACCACTAAGTCTTCTGCACTAGAAATAATTGACACTCGATGGATAAGTGATATCCATCGGGTGAGTGGTAAAGCTATCCGACGGATAACTGCTGTTAAGCTTATCCGTCGGGATACAATCACTACTCGACGGATGAGCAATATCCATCGAGAGAGTAGAAATGAATGAGGTGGGAAGAGAAACTATTGTTGACTCTTTGTTGATTGAAGTTATTTGAGGCACATATGTCACAATAGTATCTGAAAGAATTGTCAAGTGAGCCAACAAATCATCTAAAAGATGATGCTCACTTGCACTAGATTTTGGCTTCCCCAACAGAGTTAAAGAAGGGGAATCAGGAATTGAAGTGTTTATCATATCCACTTCCAGAGAGTTTGTTGGTGAGTATGGTGTTTCAGAGGCTTCTATTATAAGAGATTTTGGCTGTGACTCCACATTTATTGGAGCCACATCAATCTGAATTTGAGAAAGTACAGGGACTGTGTCGTTAGCACCAGTTTGCACTGTGTGTGTTGTAACACCCCCAGATCCGGGGTCAGGGATCCGGGTCGCCACGGTCTTTCTTTCCATAATATCACTTCACTTAATTAATAATAAATAACCTCATGCTGTGACCCCACACTAACACACACCACAACCCGTTATAGTCTCAGAGATGAAATTGAAATGAGTACAAGTCGTTGAATCCATAATTTAAAAGTTATTACAACCCAAAATGATTACTTGATAAATTTACAGTTAATTGCCATTATCTGCCATAAGTTATAATTATACAATATTTGGTTCCCAAAAGTAGAATGCCTGATCTACCAATAGATCTACCTCTACAGCTATAGCAGCTACAACATCAACGGGAAGACGCGGGACGCTTCCCACGCGCTTGCGCTGGGTCTGCTTTAGTCTGGCCATCTTTCCTAACTGTTGTTGTGTGATGAAGAAATGAAGCAAGAGTGAGCATTACAGCTCGCAAGATAATATATAGTGTAAACAATAATGCAAGTATCTAAATATGTAACTTACTAGAATCCTTTATCAAGTGTAAGGTAATTACTTACTGGATATAAGTTTAAAGGAAGGTGAAGTTACCAATTACTTCACTATACTTATACCATTTTTAGAAATCTACTTGAACTACTATTGTTCAAAGTATAATAAGTTTCAAAAGGTCATCCCATAGATGAGACCACAAGTTAAGACTTGAATAGATTCAATCTTTGAAATATTTTTAAAGGAAATGAAGTTACGAGATACTTCATTCAATGGAAACACCATTATAACTGTTTGACCCTGTCAATGCTTCGGCAACCACCCATTCGTAGCCTTTCGATCGAAATGCTATGGGTAGTGTTGCAGAATTATCCAACTGGATGATGAACTCATTACGGGAGTTTGTCGCACCAGGAAGACTACTTACGATGATCAGTCGCAGTAGTACAACCCCACCATTTTCTACATGTAGAGGAGAACCTGTCGGATTTACTTGTCAACCGAACACTGGACTCCTAAGGAATGTACCGTCTTGCGGAACTTTCAGGCCATTTGGGCCAATATAATAAGGCTGGGCCGGCGCCACTCGACCACTTACGCCACTCCTAGTTCAGATGAAATCCATGACTCTGAAACGTAAAGCTCATCCCCACTTTCCCCAAGTAGAAACTTATTGATACGGCTCCACCAAGAAGTCGTATCTAGTTGGAAAGAGAAACTCACCGATATTTCCCAGGCGATGCCTGTTAATGGATTAACTTGTTCCAAGAATTTTACTTCCCGAGTGTTGGGTAAGTAATCAAAAACTCTTTTATCAGAATAGCAACCTTGTTGCGAATATAAAACACACCACAGAGCCGGATCCCTCAGGTTTTGAGTGAGTATTTAAATCCCCTTCTAAAGGAGGATCTTAAATATAAAAATGAGTTTTGGGATCCGCCCTAATCTTTAAAATCATGTTGAAGACTCGAAAACATTTTTAAGAATGTTCGGAGTGATGCTGATTTAACAAAATAAATCAGTCCCAATATATTAGAAAATATCTGAATATTATTATTTAAATAATATTCCCATAAAGAATAATCTTTATAAAAATAATTGAAGTAGAAGTTTTAAAACTTATACTTGCAATGAATATTAAATAACCAAAGATATACTTATACGAAAGTACTATCTTTATTTGAATAATCAAAAGTGAGTTTGATTATCGACACATTATTCTTTAATAAAATTAAGAATAATAATTAGTATATAATCGGAGTCATAAGTCCTCGAATGAATATTCAAAATAATATTCATTAATAAAATAAACGGAGTCATAAGTCCTCGAATGAATATTCAAAATAATATTCATTAATAAAAATAAAGTTATCGAATAAACCTTATTCGATTCATAGTTTTGAAAACTATATCTATATATATATATATACATAATTATATATAATATACTCGGGAGCATCGACTCCCGGTTTTAGAAAAAAATGTTCACCTTTGGGTTCCCTATACTAAGGGTATATGCAAATTACCGCTTATCCCTAGCATAGGTATTATCAACTGAATCAACAGATATATGTATCAAGATTATGAAATAGGCATGCATATATACCATATCACATGCTACAATATATCGCAAAAATTTGCTAAATAACCATTAGGCATCTATCACAAGATAATGCATGTACAAATGTATATATCACAACAACAGTATAACAGATAGAAAACTTGCCTGAGCGACTGGGGGTTACAAATGGCTTGGACGAGTGTGGTAACCTATAAACAACATATAAGTTGGAATTAAACCAAAGTCACTTATAAATCTATACTTTAACCAATTTAGACTCTAACGCTCGCTTTGCGCTTACTGATTCTCTTAAGTCGCTCGAGTACCCTCGGCTCCACCATTTTTAATAAATTAACCATTAAGAGTTTTAAGGCGATTCTTTCACGAGTGTCTTACCAACTGCCTAATACACTTTACATAAATGTTTCATACTCCAATTAGTCTTTTTGTTCTTTAACCTATGTTTCAAAGTAAGGCGAGGGGTAACGGTTTGTTCGCGAAATGCCGTTACTTAAAACGGTCGTTTCTCCTAAACCGTACATCGGAATCAAACGAACTACATATCAAAACGAAGCTCGTAACATGAACTATCTAATCATGGCAATGGTCAAAACCTAGCAGTGAGTTCACGGGTCCTAATGTTAAGAACAAAAACAGTCTAAAGTAAATCGGACATTACGACGACTATGTTTACGCGATTACCCAAATTTATACCACTCCAAATCAACCCACAATCAACCCACAATCACAACCCAATCAAAACTCCATCCATACTTCACCATAACAGCCCCAACAACTCAACATTAACAATTTATACTATTCTCAAACATGAATTTAAACTATACTTAAGTTCATTAATCAATACTCCAAGAATTACAACTCCAAAACATTACAACACCAACTATCCTCTACATTCACAACACACATGCCTCTCATGAACTATAACAACAAAACTAAACCTAATACTCAAGTAAAGTTAGGGTTTAGAGGGGTTATACCTTCCTTGGAGAGTGGAGAATCAAGTAATTAGCTTGGAGTCACCCTTAAAAGTCCTTATCCAAGCTTAATCTAAACAAAAACTCAAGAACAAAAATTTTAGTTCTTGAAAAACACTATTCACCATCTTATTCCATGATTTTTAGGAGGAGATTGTGAATGATTTAGGAGCTCAAACTTATAGGATAACTATATCTATGCATAAGGAGTCTGAGATAATTACCTTGCTAATTAACAAAGCTTGGAACTAAGATTTTGAATTTCTTGCTTTGAAGAAGAAGAAAAAGCCGAGAGCTTTTAGGATGAAGAAGGTGAAATAATTTTGTGTTTTTGGTGAGAATGAAATGTTTTGGCTTGGTTGGTCGTTTTTTTTGATTTGTTTTGTTTTGTTACCTTTTTACCATGGTAACTTTTGTGAGGTTCTAAATCAACCAACAACACACTTTGCTTGGTCATGCTTATGTCACCATGTGATGTCACCCTCCCACCTTTGTCCTCTTCTTATTGGTTTGATGACATCATCCCCACTAATCTCTTTGATTAGCTTCTAATTACTTGGCTAATGACCGCTGATCTGTTATACGGTTCGCTTAACTTTCGTTTTCGTTTATCGTTTGAGGGATCATACCCGGGATCTTATTACTTGGGTTTCCTTAACCTTTCTCAATACATTATATTCCTTTTATGATCCTTTCTTATAATCCTTGAATTTAAATCCTTTTTACCCTGTTACCTTATACTCAATTCTTTAGGTATCTGGTGGATTTTCGGGAAAAATCAAAGTGTTCGAATTTGGATTCTGACGATCTTTACATACACTTATATATCATATAGAGTGCTAATAAGATCTTAGAATAACAATAAAAGAACCCCTACATAGTGTGGCATGAAAAGTTTTCTTATTCAGTAACATCAGCAAAACACTATTCATAAGGGTTACAAAAAGTTCAAAATTTTGGGATTATTACATGTGTGCCCTGTGCATCCCTAGTTGTTTTGGATTTCTTCTTTCTTGTGTAAGTTTGGGGTGAGCTTGTGTCCCTAACCCTTTTAGCCTGTGCTCTTGGCTGAGAGCTTTGTTCAATAGCCACATCCTTTTGGGAGGATGCAGCTAGAAGTGAGCTTTTCTCCTTTTTAAGCACTGCAGTTTGTTGGGAAACTGCAGTGTGGCTAGGCTGGGATTCACTCAACTCTCCAACCTTATCCTTGGGGTTTCTTTGATGTTCACCCCTTCCCTCACCTAACTGACCCTCTTTCACACTCCCCTCTTTGGCTTTGGTAGATTTTTCAACTGGTACCTTTTGAGAGATACCGAGGGGGTTTTCTTTGACTTGGATTTGGAAATTACAGTTGTTTTGGCGGCTTTGGTAGGCAACTGTTTGGTCATTGTCACAGTTGCCATAGCTACTCCTGAACTCAAAGAAATTGAGGAGATTGGAATAGTTGAGGGTATGGATGAACTTACCTCACTTACCTGAGGTGTCTGCATTACAGGAAAGTAGAACATTGGCACATCCCTATGATGGTTGGCTCTGTTCAAATCTGAAATGATTCTTCTCTCTTGAACCCAACAAGCTAATTTGTTGTTTGGGTTCTCAAGTACAATCTCTTGACAAAGATGGTTAGCCAATATCATGAAAAATCTAGCATAATATACATTCTTTCCCCTTTTGGCTAACTCACCTAGTTTAAAACCCAACTCATACAAGACAAGGTCACTGAAATTATAAAATTTATCTGTAACTAGCATGTATAGCATGTTAAGCATGGAAATGTTCACAGAATCAAAATTACTGACTTTTCCAGAGAAAACTTTAGTCACAACATCACACATGAAACTCCATTCCTTCCTAAGACCTAATCTTCTAATCTCACTTAGCTTATTAGTAGGAAGTGCATAATGCATGGAATTAAGCATATTGATAATATCAGTGTCAGTGTGTGGTGAAGTTACATTATCATCAGGAATTTTGAAACATGCTTTTATCACATCACTGTTGATACAGAGCTCATTACCTTTGATAGTTAGAGTGATGGTTTTGTCAGTAGAGTTGTAGATTGCAGTGGTCCACATCTCTTCAACAACTTCACAGTAAACTGTGGGTGATTTAAGCATGGCATAACTTAACTTGCAGTTCTTCACGAAGTCCATCATCTTGTGATAGTCTTCTGATTGCTGAATATCCTTATTGACCAAAGCAGTGAAGTTGTTCTTCTCATAAATGAACCCAGTCTGAGACATGATCTTTACTACAGGTGCCATTGTTAGAGAATGGAAGCTTGAAGAGAAAGAGGATATTTGCTTGAGAGAGAATAAAATAAAAGCAGTTGAATTTGAGAATGATAAAAGAAAATAATTAGAATGAAATAAGCTTTTATACTATCTCAAAAACAACGGATGAAAATAATAAAGAAAAGTAAATTACAAAATAGAAATTGCGTAAATTAGCCGTTTAAAAATAAACTGTAAAAATTCCACCGCTTATCCGTCGTGTAATGCTTACAAACTATAAGTATACTCGATGGATAACGTTCAGGGAATTAACGGTTAAGATTTAGACACTTTGACGGATGAGGATAAACTGTTATCCGTCGAGTTTTAAAAGATTCCAGAAAAGTAATTGATTTTTATTTGCACATAGTACATCGACGGATGACTCAACTCGATGGATAATGGTCATCCGTCGAGATGCAAATTTTGACTTAGCCAAAATTTCACTCATGACTAAAAATCAGTTAGATTTCTGGCTACATATCAACTTGCAAAATAACTCAGATAGATTCAAGAGTAATTAAGCATACCTAACTCACTTACCAACCTAGAAAAGGTGGATTCATCCAGTGGCTTGGTAAATATATCTGCAAGTTGCTTCTCACTTGGAACAAAATGTAACTCTACAGTACCATTCATTACATGTTCCCTTATGAAATGGTACTTGATGTCTATGTGCTTTGTCCTTGAATGTTGCACTAGATTTTCAGTGATGGCAATTGCACTTGTGTTATCATAGAAAATAGGAATCCTCTCAACTTGCAAACCATAGTCTAGCAATTGATTTTTCATCCATAAAATATGTGCACAGCAACTGCCAGCATCAATATATTCAGCTTCAGCTGTAGAAGTAGAAACTGAATTTTGCTTTTTACTGAACCAGGACACAAGCTTGTTTCCTAGAAATTGACAAGTTCCTGTTGTGCTTTTTCTGTCAATTCTGCAACCTGCATAATCTGCATCAAAATAACCAGTTAGATCAAAACCAGAATCTCTAGGATACCAAATGCCAAGTTTTGGTGTTCCCTTGAGTTATCTGAAAATTCTCTTAATAGCTATCAAGTGAGACTCTCTAGGATCAGCCTGAAATCTAGCACATAAACATGTAGCAAACATTATATCTGGCCTACTAGCTGTTAAGTACAGAAGTGAGCCAACCATGCCTCTATAGCTTGAAATATCCATAGACTTTTCAGTAGTGTTTAGTTCAAGCTAAGTTGTAGTGGCCATGGGAGTTTTTGCAGATGTACAATCCATTAGATCAAACTTCTTTAAAAGATCAAAAATATATTTAGTTTGACTAATGAATATTCCATCACTAACTTGCTTAACTTGTAAACCAAGAAAGTAAGTTAGTTCTCCCATCATACTCATTTCATACTTACTTTGCATCAGTTTGGCAAACTTTTTACTAAGTTTCTCATCTGTAGAGCCAAAGATAATATCATCTACATAAATTTGAACAAGTATGATAGAGCCATTAACATTTCTGAAAAATAAAGTTTTATCTACAGTACCTCTTGTGAAGTGATTTTCCAAAAGGAACTTTGATAAAGTGTCATACCAGGCTCGAGGTGCTTGCTTCAGTCCATAAAGTGCTTTCAGTAGATAATAGACATACTCTGGAAAATTTGGATCTTCAAAGCCAGGAGGTTGACTAACATACACTTCTTCCTCCAAATCTCCATTCAGAAAGGCACTTTTGACATCCATTTGATAGACCTTGAAATTGGCATGGGCTGCATAGGCTAAGAAGATTCCGATGGCTTCAAGTCTTACAACAGGAGCAAATGTTTCATCAAAATCTATTCCTTCTTGCTGGAAATAGCCTTTAGCAACCAATCTGGCTTTGTTCCTTACTACCATGCCATTTTCATCCATCTTGTTTCTGAATACCCATTTGGTGTCTATTGGATTCTTTCCTTTAGGCTTGGGTACCGGCTTCCATACTTTATTCCTTTCAAATTGGTTTAGCTCCTCCTGCATAGCTAAAATCCAATCAGGATCTAACAAGGCTTCTTCTATCTTTTTTGGTTCTTCCTTTGATAGAAAGCTATTTTATAGACATTCTTCTTGAGTTGCTCTCCTGGTTTGAACTCTAGAAGAAACATCACCAATAATCAGTTCAAAGGGGTGATCTTTTGTCCATTTCCTTGGTTGAGGTAGATTAGCTATAGATGAAGAGACCTCAATGTTGTCTTGATGTGTGATTGAGTTTTGATTGCTAGAAACTCCCCCCTGAGTTTATGGATCTTTGATTTGAGAAATGGGTACTTTCTATGGGTGATCTGCCTTGACTTCCTGCTTCTTTTGATAACCCGACGGATGGTGAATTTTGAGTACCGACGGATGAGGCAGGTTGTCTACCGACGGATAATACAGATTGCCTTTCGACGGATGAAGCATTTTGTAACTCGACGGATGTTGAGTTTTGTGCTTCATTGGTGGTAGATTTGTCTGCATTATCCTTAGACACTGTTTCTTGATCACTTTCATCATCACTTCCATCACTGACCATTTCAACATTGTCGAATTTGAGGCTCTCATGGTAATCTCCATCTTTCAGTCCTTAAATCTTTTTATCATCAAACACAACATGTATAGATTCCACAACAATGTTGGTTCTTAGATTGTAGACTCTATATGTTTTACCAACAGCATATCCAACAAAAATTCCTTCATCTGCTTTAGCATCAAACTTCCCATTTTGATCAGTTGATTTCTCAAAATATAGCATTTACAGCCAAAGACATAGAGAAAGTTTAGAGTTGGCTTCTTGTTCTTGAATAATTGATAAGGAGTCATGCATCTTTCTTGATTAATCAGAGAGATGTTCTGAGTGTAGCATGCAGTGTTTATAGCTTCAGCCCAGAAATATGTTGGTAATTTTGATTCTTAAAGCATTGTCCTTGCAGCTTCAATAAGTGATCTGTTCTTCCTTTCCACTACTCCATTCTGTTGTGGAGTCCTTGTTGCTGAGAACTCATGTAAGATTCCATTTTCCTCACAAAATTCTCTCATGACATAGTTCTTGAACTCAGTTCCATTGTCACTCCTGATTCTTCTAACTTTGAAATCAGGATGATTGTTAACTTGCCTTATGTGATTGATGATGATTTCACTAGCCTCATCTTTAGACTTTAGGAAATATGTCCAAGAAAACTTTGAGAAATCATCTACAATTACTAGGCAAAATCTTTTCTTTGAAATTGACAATACATTGACTGGTCCAAACAAATCCATGTGAAGTAGTTGCAGAGGCTCTTCAATTGCTGAATCAAATTTCTTCCTGAATGATGCTTTGATCTCCTTCCCTTTTTGGCAGGCATCACACAGTCCATCCTTTGTAAACTCCACTAGAGGAATTCCTCTTACTAGATCTTTCTTTACCAGCTCATTCATGGTCTTGAAGTTTAAATGGGATAGCTTCTTGTGCCATAGCCAACTTTCATCTTGACTTGCTTTACTGAGAAGACAAGTTACAGATTCTGCTTTAGTTGAGTTGAAGTCAGCTAGGTACATATTTCCTCTTCTCACACCAGTGAGAACCACTTTTTTGTTTTGATTATTAGTCAAAACACATGCTTCTTTATTGAAGGTTACTGATTGCCTTTATCACAAAGCTGGCTGATACTCAACAGATTGTGTTTGAGACCATCCACTAAGGCAACCTCTTCAATGATGACATTGTCCTTTGAAATCAAGCCATATCCCACAGTATAACCTTTGCTGTCATTTCCAAAAGTAATACTTGGGCCAGCTCTCTCCTTAAACTCTGTGAGCAGGGTAGAATCACCAGTCATGTGTCTTGAACAGCCACTATCCAAGTACCAAAGATTCTTTTTGTTTCCCTGCACACATCAAAATCAAATCAAGTTGATTTTGGTACCCAAGTTTCCTTGGGTCCTGCCTTGTTAGCTTTCTTCTTTTGTTTCTTTGGTCTTAACTCATTTGACTTAGGAATTTCATATTCCTCCTTAGTCATTTGGGTTGGGCCTTTGAAACCATTTAATGCAACAGAATTATCATGCATATTATGGCTAACAGGAAATGACATGCTTGGTGCAAACATGTTATTCCAGTAAGGCATGCTAAATGGCATTTGAGGCATATTGTATGCAGCATAATATGGATTAGGTGCAAATGGCATATTAGCAAACTGTGCATTCATGTTCTGTGTAGGCATAGCATTAACAGGCATGGGAGGCATGGCATTCATGTTAGGGAATTGAGGCTGAACAGACATGGGAGTAGGTATGGCAGATTTGCAATTAACAAACAAATGATTTACACTACCACACTTGACACAGATTTTTCTAGGAGCATATTTATCAGGTGTGTAGTTATTGTGTTTGTTAATCCCTACTTTACCATTCCTATTGTTTTTCTTTTTAGTCTCTATTTTTACCTATATTTTCTCAAGTCTGTCACTTAACTGTTTGACAATCATGTGACCAACATTAGCCTTTTTCCCTTTCTTAGCTTGACTTGACTCTCCTGAAACAAAGTTCTTGGAAACAGACCCATACTTATCATTTAGCTTGATTAATTTGGCTTTGCTAATAGGTTTGCTTACAACCGACGGATAAGGATTTTTATCATTCGACGGATAACACTTTTTGTTATCCGACGGATAGTCCTCATCATCCGTCGAGTCTACATCTGTCAGCAACCCATCTACCAAAATAGGTTCTTGTTTCTCTTTATTCTTTTTCCAGGCTTCATCACAAAAAGACTCAATTCCTTGAACTTTGGTGATTTAAGCATGAACATCCCTGGATGTTTTCCATGCTTTAATCACCTCTTGTTCACGCTCGAGCTGCTTCTTCAAGATTTCTTCCTTTTTCAAGGACTCAGTTAATTCCTCCTTGGCAATCTTACACTCAATTTTTAGTTTCTCAAACTCAACAAACTGAGACTCAAGCACATTATTTCTCTCACTTAAAAACAAGTTGTTTTATTTGATTTTAGCATTTTCTTTAGTGAGAGACTTAAGTGTAACGAGCAAATGATACAATTCTGTAGACATGTCATTTATGGCATCATTACACTCAGCTTTAGATAAATGTGCAAGGTTTGTAGTGATTACCTGATTGCTTGAGGAACTTGTCTCTGTTTCATCAGACTTGGCCATTAGGGCTAGATTGACATAGCTGACATCTTCATCTTCATCCAAACCATCTGCTGCCCAGTCATTCTCTTGTGTAATAAAAGCCCTTTCCTTTTGTTTGAGTAGATCAAAGTATTTTTGCTTATAATCCACAGACTCAAACCTTTTCTTACTGGAATCTGACTTTCTACACTCATTTGCAAAATGCCCTGCCAAGCCACATTTAAAACATTTGAATTTTGACTTATCCACCATGTTTCTATTTGGCTTGGCTGCTCCAAAGTTCTTTTTGAACTTGAGCTTGACAAATCTCCTTGAAAGAAATACTAGGTGCTCATCAATGTCCTCCATGTCATCTTGGCTCAATGATTCTTCACTTTCTGCAGCTAGCCCCTTACCCTTATTCTCACAGACTTTTGAAGTTGATTCTACAGCTTCCATCTTCACTTCCTTCTCCTTTTCCAGATCAACAACTAGTGCAATGGATCCTCCTTTCTTCTTTCCTCTCTCCATTCTTTCATCCTGCTCTATCTCAAGCTCATAGGTCTTAAGAATGCCATACAGTCTCTCCAAAGTAAACTCCTTATAATCTTGTGAGTTTCTCAATGAGACTGTCATTGGTTTCTATTCCTTTGGAAGAGATCTGAGAAATTTCAGATTGGAGTCTTTAGTCTGATAGACTCTTCCATGCAACTTAAGAGCATTTAGTAGTTTTTGGAATCTACTAAAAATGTCAGTGAGTGACTCACTTTCTTCATTGTGAAAGTGCTCATATTGCTGAATCAGGAGCTGCATTTTATTTTCTCTTACTTGCTCAGTGCCATCACAAATTATCTGTATTGTGTCCCAAACTTCCTTGGCAGTTTTGCTGTTGATGATGTTATCAAACATGTCTGCATCAACACCATTGAACAGAATGTTCATGG
Source organism: Apium graveolens (assembly GCF_009905375.1). Classification (NCBI taxonomy): domain Eukaryota; kingdom Viridiplantae; phylum Streptophyta; class Magnoliopsida; order Apiales; family Apiaceae; genus Apium; species Apium graveolens. Next base: position 103,214,720 of record NC_133649.1, on the reverse strand, counting down.
CCTTTTTATCTTTCCTAACTTGTTCAATGTCAGGATCAGACCATTCATGCCTTGGCTTTGGAACAGATGGCTCGTTTCCTGTAGCAGCTCTCATTGGAACATGAGGGCCTCTTTCTATGCAATCCACATAGGCCTCATCTTGAGAAAACATATGAAGATGCATCTTTACCTTCCAATGATGGTAATTATCTTTATCAAGAAAAGGAATCTTGACTCCAACATCTTTCTTGTTCATCTTGCTGAATTGTTTTGATCTTTAAACTCTTTGTAGATTAAGAGCTTGCTCTGATACCAATTATTAGTCCCTTAACAATATAGCAAGAATTACAGAAGGGGGGGTTGAATGGAATTCTTGAACCTTTTTCTTGAAATAAAAATGTTCAACTCGATTATAGATATATTTATTTTGATTAGCACAATGCGGAATGAAAACTTAATTGAATCAAAACTTAAGTAATTAAAAACAAGAGTCTTTAAAAACTTTCTGGTGGATTTAAACAATTCCACCAGAGATATATATAATATATCGAGAGGACTCTGTGTGCAGAAATGCTCACAGCTGCTTATAAATGGAACTACTGAGAATACAGGAAATGCTAAAGATTCTGCTTACAAAGATTTCTCTGTTTTTGTGTTTTTCAGCTATCTCAGTTTTTTTCTATTTGCTACTCTCTTGGTTTATATAATACCAAGATTACAAATTCAAAAAGACTGAACAAATATAAAATCTAACAGTCTTAAGCTTTGCTGCTTTTCGTCCTCTATTACCCAGTTAATGGGCTTCCACAGTGTGTTTGTATACATCTCGACGGCTGTGTGTCAGCTTTCATTGTTCAACTGCTGTTTGAATTCTTCATATGATCATCCGTTGACTTTCAGAACATCCGTTAATGGTTTAATTGATCATCCGTCGACTGCTATATTAAACATCCGTTGATAGTCATTTGATCATCCGTCGATGGCTTTGTTAATCATCCGTTGGTAGCTCTTTTGGCACTTGATTCTATTTCACTTATGCAGAATTAAAAGACATCAATTATGTACAATTAATCAACCTATTCTGCATATCTAGTTAAAGTCAACATGACTTATATGCTACTATAGATTCTATACAAAGGTGCATACATAACTGTGCTACAAACTTATTATTACATAAGCTACTCACTCGATGGATAATAAGTTAATCATCCGTCGGGACTATAATGAGTTATCCGTCGGGACTATAATTCTTATCCGTCGAGTGCTACATAATTTCACTAAGTAAAATCTACTTAGATGTTTTGTTTATGAAATCATCAAGTACACAACATATGCACAACAATAATTCAGTTTCCGAGAATCGGGCAGCATTTCCTTTATTTATCGGACTACCCGTCGAAACATTAATCGACGTCAATTCAACAACAACAATCCCATTTAAAACCGATAACCAATCACAACTCGCCAATTCCAATCACCGATACAATTTAGTAATCACAACCAATTTAACCATCACGATTCAATATTTACTAATTAGCTGTTTCGATCCAGAATAGAAACACAACACGACTTTTACTTATTAAAAACTATTAGGACTCAGAATCGTGTCATCACCGTCCACCGTTGACTCACCAAAGTTCATCGTCAACGGCGGTAAAATTACGGGTACCCGATAAATTTCGGGTTTCCAACGAAATTTCACCGATTACAAAATAAATTCCCGCACGAATTATACTATCATGAAATCAGTCAACAATATTCCTGCACAGAATAACGAAAAATTCAAAACAATCGAACCAAGCATAAACAGGATCCCACAACACAGACCCTTTCCTGCACGCGCTCACGCGCCAAAAACAGAAAGTAAAAGAACACAACCGCGAGTCGCCGGAGACAGAAACACAGAGAAGCACAACAACTGTGACACCACCACATCACTTAATTGTACATATACACGCGTATATACACACACATATACGCACGATCAACCAAGAACAAAACCGAAGCTAGCACCCAGGAACTGATAGAGTGGCTGGAACCTCACCAGAAACGGGTAATCGGGAAGCCACGAGAAAGGGAGCAGAAAATTGAGAGAGGAAGATAGAGAGGTAACGAGAGAAGAGAGGAGAGAGTGGAGAGGTACAGGTGATAAAAACAGGGGAGGAACCGTGTTTGCTATTTTTTTGTTTTTTATTTTATTTTATTTTGTTCCACCAATGCAGCACTGCCACGATTCACAATGGCTGAAGAAAAATCGACACGTATCAGTCCATAAGCTACTAATTAGACACGTGTCCTACCCCTTCCCGAAAGTCTGGTTTTTGACTCGAAATTTGAAATATAACGAATTAAGTTGCACTTAAAACAGACTCTGAAAATCACAAAAATAATCTTAAAATGCTATAAATATCCCAAAGTAAATAAAAACGTAAATTTCATAATTTTAAAATAATTTCTAAAATGCAATTTATACCCGCTTTTAACAAATAAATGAAACAACGTGTGGGTGAAATTAATCCCGAAAATTTCCAAAATAATTTTTAAATTCTCGGAATATTCCAAACTTAAATAAATACGAGTTTCATAATTTTTGAAGAATTTTAGAATTAACAATGGATTTTACCATTAAACATACTCAGAAAATCATTTAAAGATAAATAATTAATGAAATATTGATTCCTCAATTTTATAAAATCCTAAAAATAATTATGGTAATTATAAAATTATAAAAACAATTTTAGAAACATTCTAAATATTTATGCAAATAAATTTGCGCTAAATCCACTTTTGAAAGTGAAAACAATTCAATACAATCCCATAATTAATCGCGCGGACAATCCGGTATACTATAAATCACATATGGATAATAATCAAACAACACGTAGCGGTCAAAACCAACACACATATTTTATTTATTTAATAATTTCCATAATTGCACAATTAAATAATTCAAAAAAAAACACGAGTCATAGTTTTTCAAGAACTTGAAATTTTGTTCTTGAGTTTTTGTTTAGATTAAGCTTGGGTAAGGACTTTCAAGGGTGATTCGAAGCTCCTTAGTTACTTTTACTCACCAAGGAAGGTATAATCTCATTCCCTAGCCCTACTTTTGTATATTTAGAGCTTTTGTGTTTGGTATGGTTCATGAGAATCTTGATTATTGTGTATTTAGAGATGGGTTAGTTTTATGATGTGTTTGGAGTTGTAAATCTTGATGATTAGTTAAAGAACTTAAATAAGCTTTTAGTTCATGATTGGGAAGTAGCATAAATTGGAAATATTGAGTTGTTGGGGTTGTTTTAGTATTGTATGGATGAGTTTGGTTGTATAGTTGAATTGTGGTTGATTTGGAGTAGGATAAAATTTGGTAATCGCGTAAATATAGCCGTCGTAATGCCCGATTTACTTTAGACTGTTTTTGTTCTTAACATCAGGACCCGAGAATTCACTGTTAGGTTTTGACCATTGCCATGATTAGATAGTTCATGTTACGAGTTTCGTTTTGATATGTGGTTCGTTTGAATCCGATATACGGTTTAGGAGAAACGACTATTTTAAGTAACGGCGCTTCGCGACCGAACCATTACCCCTCGCCTTACTTTGAAACATTGGTTAAAGACCTTAAATGACTAATTTGAGTATGAAACATTTATGTAAAGTGGATTAGGCAGTTGATAAGGTACTCGCAAAAGAATCGTCTTAAAACTCTTAATGGTTAGCCGAGGGTACTCGAGCGACTTAAGTGAATCGTTAGCGCAAAAGCGAACGTTAGGGTCTAATTGGTTAAAGTATAGATTCTTAAGCAACTTTGGTTTGATTCCAACTTATATGATGTTTATAGGTTACCAGACTCGTCCCAGGACTTTTACCACCCCCAGTCGCTCAGGCAAGTTTTCTACCCGTTATACTGTTGCTGTGATGTATATATGTATATGCATTATCTTGTGATAAGTGCATGATTGTTATTAGCAAATCTTGCGATATATTGGTACATGCTGATATGGGATATATGCATGTCTGTTTCGTAATCTTGATATCAAATTGTTGATTCAAATGCTTATAAGTTGCATAATACCTATGCTAGAGATAAGCAGTAATTGCGTATATCCTTAGTATAGGGGACCCAAAGGTGAACATTTTCTAAACCGGGAGTCGATGTTCCCGAGTATATTATATATATATATAGATATAGTTTTCAAAACTATTAATCGAATAAGGTTTATTCGATAACTTTATTTTATTTAATGAATATTATTTTGAATATTCATTCGAGGAATTCTGACTCCGCTTCTTTTATTAAATAATATTCTTTATTTTATTAAAGAATAACGTTTCGATAATCAAACTTATTTTCGATTGTTCAAATAAAGATCGTACTTTCGTATAAGTATATCTTTGGTTATTTATTATTCATTTCAAGTATGAGTCTTAAAACTTCTACTTCAATTATTTTTATAAGGATTATCCTTATGGGAATATTATTTAAATAATAATATTCAGATATCCTGCAACATATCGAGACTGATTTATTTTATTAAATCAGCATTACTCCAAACATTCTCAAAAATGTTTTCGAGTCTTCAAAATGATTTTAAAAGTTAGAGCGGATCCCAAAACTCGTTTTCAAATTTAAGATATTCCTTTCGAAGGGGACTTGAATACTCGCTCAAAAATCTAAGGGATCCGGCTCTGTGGTGTATTTTATATTCACAATGTGGTTGCTGTTTTGAGAAAACAATTTGATTACTTGCCCAATGTTCGGGAAGTAAGTCCATCTAATTGAGTCGGCATAAGCGACAGGCCGGGGTACGGTCTATGAAGGTGTAAGAGGCTGGGTGACAGTCCATCCACGCGTGAGTGGCCGGGTAACGGTCTAGCGCGAGGTCCTAATGCGGCCAGGGTGATGACCGGCGAGGAATTCATCCATCTACAGTAGAAAAGGTTACTTATTGGTATCTTTGCCTGATCAGCAAGATATCGGGTTTATGCCAAAATTCTTTTCCTTCCAAATTCATTGGATATTGCAACTCTGTTCATACTTTACATGACAGAGGTTTTCAGGAAATGTATGAGATATATATATGGATATATATATATATATATATATATATATATATATATCGGGACTTAATGAAGTATCTCGTAACTTCATTTCGTTCAATAATATTTCAAAGATTGAATCTATTCAAGTCTTATCTTGTAGTCTCATCTGTGTGATAAACTTTTAAAACTGATGATACCTTGAACGGTGGTAGTTCAAGTAGTATCCGGAAAAGATATAAGTATATTGGAGTATCTTGTAACTTCATCTTTTCAACTTATATCTGGTTAATGATTATCTTATGCATGACAAAGATTTTCACAAAAACGTTGAGACAAGGTTAGATATATGAGATCACCTTGCAACGATATTTTTATACAGTTATAAACTGGAACTCTGTGTATATTATGCATGGAAGAGGACTTCCAAGATTTTGAAAAGTATATAGACATATATACTGAATATTTTGCGACTTGGTCGCGGTAAGGTATCAAACTGGTTCATTTTTACTTGACCAAGACTTTCTTGAGTACTATGAGAATGCTCATATATTGTAAATTATTATACATATTATTTTGGTGGGCTTGTTGCTCACCCTTGCTTTCTTCTTTCATCACACAACAACAGATAGACAAGATGAACAGGATCAAACTCCCAATTCGTGAGCGGTTAGGAAACATTCCGCAGTTTCCTGTAGGCGTTGATGCCGTTGTAGCTGAGGTAGGAACTACCAATAGGCTAGGCTTTCAACTTTTGTTGTACCAGACTTATGTATATTTATGAATTGTAATAATGGCAAAGAATATGTAAATTTATTCAGAAACCCTTTTGAGGTGTAATGACTTATAATTGTGGAATAAAATGACTTGTGTTATTTTTGGTATTCATCTCTGAGACTATAACTTGTGGTGTGCGTGTATATTGTGGGGTCACGGTACGTAGTGGTTGGTTGTTTATTAAGATTAAGAGTTAAGGGAATTGGAACTCGTGACAACCCGGATCCCCGACCCCGGATTTGGGGGTGTTACAGAAATGGTATCAGAGCCAAGCGTTATAAACCTCAGAGATGATGTGACGTTAAGATAATAAGTTCACTAAGATAATAAGAACTCTTGCCAAGTTGAAAGGCATATGTCATAGCCTATTTGTTTATTCGAGGATTTAACTCAACTTAAATAAGGATGTAACAAGTAATTAGTGGTTCTCTCGTCAGAGAGATCTCTCAAAGTAACATATGTCAAAGGATTAAGTAACATTGTTCGTCTACAGACTTGAGGACTTAATTCACTGGAAGAAGCTCAAGAAATTGATCAAGCCTCGGTGATATAAATCAAGATTGTGGATTTAATCAAGTGATAGAGATCTCGTCAGGGTATCAATTGATTACAGGGATTTTATCTGAAGAAAATCAAGATATGAAGAAACATCACAGAAGTTAGTCATTCATGAACCAGACAGTACATCGAGTGTCAACATTGAAGTGGTGAAATGGATTCAGTGATTTTCAGAAGATTGTCAGAAGAGTGGTTGCTGTTCAAGATTAGTATTAATTCTCTAATTAATTATTTAAGTCATATAATTTAATTAAGAAAATAAATTATATCTGCAAAGATTAATTTATTATTAATTGGATTAATTGATTAATTAATTCTGAATTAATATTTTGGTTTTTCAGAATTGATTTTGAATTTAAATTCAAAATTAATTCAACAAGACAATCTTTTGTATTAGTATGACAATCGGTATGACAATCAATAGTCATACCGAAAGTCATGCCAGTTCATTTAGATTGTCTTGCCAAAAGTCATGCCAGTTCAATGGATTGTCCTACCGAAAGTTCTACCAGTTAAAAGGATTATCTTGCTGAGCTAAAAGGATTGTCTTGCCAATTAAAAACATAGGATTGAATATAAAGAGCAGCAGTTGTTTGTTTTTCAACAGAGCATTGAATGTCAAAAGAAAAATAGAAGAACACAGAACAAAGAAAACAGCAGAGAACTTATTGCAATTTCTCAGAACATTTATTTCTAGTATTAATTGTTAAATCTAAACCACTAGAAATACTCCTCTTGTTCTTGTGTAACTATCTAGCGGATCAAAATCCCTAGAACTTAATCTCAAATTGCATTTAGCATTTGATCCTTTTTATTACAAAAATACAAAAAGTTCATGTCGAATTTATTCTAGATTTGGAATAATTTATTTGAGATTAATCCCTTGTAAACGATATCGTTGTTGTAACACCTTTCAAGTTTAATAATAGTTTTATTTAACTTGAATTTTGTTTCACTTTTTTATTCCGCATTTTATTCGATTAAACGGTATTGTTTGTATTCAACCCCCCTTCTACAAACATATTGAGACCTAACAATTGGTATCAGAGCCTTCTGATTAACGAACAAATCAAGATCCTAGATTTTTGTGATTCTTTCACTCCTTAAATTTTTATTTACTCAAAAAATTCATAATGACTACACAAAAAGTTGGAAACGTTAAAATTCCACTATTCTATAAAGAAAATTATGTTATGTGGAAGAAGAAGATGCTATTGTTTTTACAAGTTGCAAATCCCACATATCTGGAAGTGTTAAAGAAGGGTCCAAAAATTCTGATGGTTATTGAAGCAGAGGTAATAGAAGATGATGTGGTGATTACCAAAGCTAGAACTTATGTAAAAGATCCTGAGGATTTTTCTCCTGCTGAAAAAGAAGAAGCCTCCCTGGATGCTAGCCTTCAATTAATTTTAGTAGATTCCCTTGATCCCTTGATGAATAGACATGTGATGAACTGTAAAGATTCCAAACACATCTGGAAAACTATTGAGGTGATTAATGAAGGCACAGAGGAAGTTAGGGAGAACAAGTTAGAAATCCTAACCTCTGAGTATGAATACTTTAAATCCAATCCAGGAGAAGGAATCAATGAAGTGTTTGAGAGGTACAATGCATTGATCAACAACCTGAACATTAATGGTAAAAACTATTCAATCAGGGAGGTCAACAAAAAGTTCCTTTTAACACTGCCAACTCATCTCGAACATAGAATCACTGCCATAAGAGAAGCAAGAGATTTGAGTGAGATTTCTTTGGAAAAGATCTATGGTGTGTTAAAGACCTATGAGTTGGAGCAGATTCAGCAGAAGGAAGTCTACAAGAAAGGAAGAGTGGTCAGCACGTCTACTGCTCTAGTAGCTGAAGAACAACAACATCAACAACAACAACAACAACAAAAACAACAATCTCAACAGTCAGAGAGAACGGTACAGTCTTCTAAGGCTGAAGAAAATGTGATAGTAGCAGAATTTGATCCTCCTACTTCAAATCAATCAGGAGATGATTTTTATTCCTTGGAAGAACCGGAGCAATTGGAAGATGAGTCAATGGCCCTGATTGTCAAGAGATTCTCTAATATCAGATTCAAGAGGAATCCCAAGTTCAAGTACAAGTCCAACTACAACAGATTCCAGAAAGGTGGATCTTCATCCTCTACCACCAGTAGTGGTGGGTACAAAACAGGGATGGTTGATCGAAGCACCATTCGATGCTTCAACTGCAATGAGTTGGGACACTTTGCCATAGAATGCAGGAAGCCAAAACAACTTAGGAAGAACTCTTATGATTCTAATCAGAAGAGTAAATCTGAAAGGGCTTACCTGGCAAAGGGAAGAAGCTGGGATGATACTGACAGTGAAGATGAAGAAGTTGGGAATCTTGCTCTCATGGCTAGTGATGCAAACACCTCATCGTCAAGAAAAGAGGTAAAATTTACTGATGCTGAATTACTTTATCATCTAGGAGGTTCCTTAGATTGTGCTCATCGTGATAATGAAATGTTAAATCAACAAATCAAAGACCTTGAGAAAGAGGTCAATGAATTAAGACTTGTGCACATTAATCAAGATAAATTAAAAGAAAAAGTATCTTTTCTAGAGAATAGAGTTGACTGTTATAGACAACTCGAAACTATTCTCAAAGACAAGATCACCGGTCTTGAGACTAAGGTCAAAACTTACTTTAATTCTTGCTCCAAGGGTAAAGAGTTCTACAATAAGCAAGCTATTAATCAAACATATGGAGTAGGTTATGATTATAATGTTGCTATTGGAGAATTAGGCATAAACTCCCCTCCTTATGTCTGTGCTAAAGGTAGGGAAGTACCACATGTGCTTAAGGGTGTTGATGAACCCCTCTATAAAAAATCAATTGCTGAACCATTTGATGAGACCTCATTTATTATTCAAGAAGAAATCCGTGCTGAAGATCTTGCTAATGAGAAAGTTGTTTCCAAGTCAAGTGTGTCAAAGGTTCCAGTCAAAGTTGTGAAAGCAACTGAGACTAACTCAGACACACATGAGTTGGATAACAAAAATGCCATGTTTACCATGCATAAGTTGCCTGTTGTTAATCCCTCTCATGAAGCATGTGGTGTTCCTGATTGTATGTCTTGTGCTTTTAATTTGATGTATGCTTATTTTAATGGTAAGCATGTTTCTAGTGATAAGACTACTCCTTGTCATCATGTGAATAACATGAAGCATGATAGGTCTAAGACTGCTAGTCCTCCTAAAGCTAGAAAGGAAACATTTGTGCCTAAGCCTAAACAGAAATTTGTCAAGGCTGTTTACAAGGTCAAATGTCCAGTCAGTGAGAAAGTTGAGAACATTAAAGTTAAGAATGTTGTTTTGCCTAAAAAAGGCCAATTTTACAAGTATGCCGGACCCAACCAAGCTTGGGTTCCGAAGAAGGTCTAATCCATTTGTATTGCAGGGCATTAAACAGGTACAACCGGTAGTGTGGATTCTTGACAGCGGATCGTCAAGACATATGACCGGAGATAGAGCCCTGCTATCAAATATGGTTGAGAAAGCTGGCCCAGTGGTTACCTTTGGAGATAACAGCAAAGGTTTAACTGAGGGATATGGTTGTTTGCTAGCTGGTAATGTTATCATTGAAAATGTGTATGTTGTGCAAGGACTTGAACACAATCTGCTTAGCATTAGTCAGTTCTGTGACAATGACTACAATGTTTTATTCGAAAGCTGAAGTGTCAGATTCTGCACAAGAAAAATGAAAAACCCTCCTTGATGGGAATCCGGAAAGGAAATCTGTTTGTAGCTGCATGAACTCTAGAAGCAATCCTGAAGTCAATTGTTTCTATTCAAAGGCATCGTCAGATGAGAGTTGGCTATGACACAAGAGACTTTCCCATCTCAATTTCAAAATAATTAATTCCCTTGTCAAAAGAGAATTGGTCAGAGGTCTGCCTCAGCTGGAATTATCCCCAGAAGGACTGTGTGAGGCTTGCTAGAAAGGAAAGTCAAAGAAAGCAAGTCACAGAGGCACTGACACATCCTCCATAACTGTGCAATTATTGCACATGGATTTATTTGGACCAGTTAATGTTCTTTCGATGTCAAAGAAGTGTTATTGTCTTGTGATAGTTGATGACTATTCCAAGTATACGTGGGTTTTATTCCTTCACTCTAAGGATAAAACACCACAAGTTGTGATTGATCATATCAAGTTGATTGAGTTAGATTCTAATGTCCCTGTTAGAGCAATAAGGTCAGATAATGGAACAGAATTCAAGAATTCACTTCTCAATGGATTCTGTACAGACAAAGGGATTACCCGACAATTTTCAGCTCCTAGAACCCCTCAGCAAAATGGAGTGGTAGAAAGAAAGAATCGTACATTGATTGAAGCTGCAAGAAGTATGTTAAGTGAATCAGGTCTTCCAATATACTTTTGGGCTGAAGCTGTCAACACTGCATGTTATACTCAGAATCGAACTCTAATCAACAAAGACTTCATGAAGACTCCTTATGAGATTATGAATGAACAGAAAACCTTCTATCAAATACTTTCATGTATTTGGTTCCAGATGCTTCATGCTCAAGGATGGAGATGATCGTCGTGGTAAATTCTAGGCAAAGGCATATGAGGGTATTTTTGTTGGATATGGAAGAAGATCATACAGGGTGTATATCATTGATCAACACAAAGTAACTGAAAGTGTCAATATCAGATTTGATGACACTAAACTCCCTAGTATCCAAACTGAAGATCCTTCTGAGAAACTGAAGTTTGATGATATGTCAGATTCAGAATCAGAACATGATCAAGAACCTGAGGTTGTTGCTGGTGAAGAACCTATTAATCATGATGATACTCAAGGTAATGGTGATGGAAACATTGGCAACAATGGAGATACCACTGCTACTGACGAAGAATCATCAAGTCAACCTGACAACTCAGGGGGAGATGCTGAAGGATCAACTAGTAGGACACAACATCCCAATGTGTTTCGAGGCGAATCATCAAGATCAAATCTTCCAAGACAGACTGTCTGGAATAAAGCTCATCCTTTTGAGTTGATTATTGGTGATCCAGATGTTGGAGTCAGAACTAGACGTGCTACTCAAAATGAATGTCTATTCTCAGGATTTCTTTCTGAGATGGAACCTAAGAAGATTGAAGAAGCACTGACTGATCTAGATTGGGTGATTGCTATGCAAGATGAACTCAATTAGTTTGAACATTAACAAGTCTGGAAACTGGTACCTAGACCTACACACAAGAAAGCTGTTGGTACTCGGTGGGTATTCAGGAATAAACTAGATGAAGATGGTGTGGTTACAAGAAACAAAGCAAGACTGGTAGCTAAAGGGTATTCTCAAGCTGAAGGCATTGATTATGATTAAACCTATGCTCCAGTGGCTAGACTAGAGACCATCAGGATATTTCTGGCATTCGCAGCATTCTCTAACTTTAAAGTTTATCAAATGGATGTCAAGAGTGCCTTTCTGAATGCAAAGCTGGATGCAGAGGTGTATGTAGAGCAACCTCCTGGTTTTGAAGATCCAGATCATTTGGATTTTGTCTACTTTCTTTTCAAGGCTATCTATGGACTCAAACAGTCTCCGAGAAAATGGTATGACACTCTCTCTGAATTTCTTATTGAAAATAGCTTTATTAGAGGTGTCATAGACAAAACTCTCTTTTCTAAAAAGCATAAGAATGATACTATATTAGTCCAAGTCTATGTGGATGATATAATATTTGGGTCTACTAATGATAATCTCTGTAAGAGATTTGCTAAGTTAATGCACAGCAAATTTGAAATGAGCATGATGGGAGAGCTGAAGTTCTTTCTTGGATTACAAGTAAATCAAAGGTTAGATGGAACTTTTATTTGTCAATCCAAGTATCTCAAGGAACTTCTCAAAAAATACAATCTAGAGGATTCTGCATCAGCAAGGACTCCGTCAACTACAGCTGTCAAGCTTGGACCATGTGAAAACTCCATTAAGGTAGATGTCACAAGCTACAGATTTATGATTGTCTCGTTACTCTATCTTACTGCAAGTAGACCAGATATTATGTATGCTACATGCTTATGTGCAAGGTTCCAAGTGGATCCTAGAGATATTCATCTCGTTGCTGTTAAACGAATCTTGAGATATCTTAAGGGAATACCAAATCTAGGTATTTGGTATCCTAAAGAATCTGGTTTTAACCTTGTTGGATATACAGATTCAGATTACGCAGGAAGTGTTGTTGATAGGAAAAGCACCTCAGGGAGTTTTCAATTCCTAGGTAGCAGACTAGTCTCAGGGTACAACAAGAAACAACAAACAGTTTCCAAATCAACGGCCGAGGCTGAATATATTACTGCTGGAAGCTGCTGTGCTCGGATCTTGTGGATTAGGAATCAGCTACGGGACTATGGCTCTGTATTGAACAAAATACCTATTCTATGTGACAATACAAGTGCAATATCCATCACCAACAACCCTGTGCAGCATACAAGGACCAAGCACATTGACATCAGGTATCATTTTATTAGAGAGCACGTCATGAATGGTACTGTTGAACTATTTTTTGTTCCAACAGAAGAACAAATAGCAGATATTTTCACTAAACCTCTTGATGAATCCACATTTACCAAATTAGTTGGTAAATTGGGTATGTTGAATAGCTTTAGTGATTAAACTTGTGAATATCTGAAATCTGTTCTTGAATGAATTTACAAATAAATTTTTCATAAATGAAAAATTCATTTGCAAATTTATTTTATCATATTTTCCATAATTTCTTTCTTATTTCTATGTAAGTTTTATTATCTTATCTTATTTATTTATTCTACTTGTTAATTTTAATATCTCAGAATATTTTATTTTCTCTGAAAATATTTTTCTATGAATTTTATTTGCTAAAATTCAACAGAAATCTATTTTTGGAATAAAATAAAATTATTTCTGAAATATTTCTTTTCTTTTTGTAAATTTATTCTGTAACTATAAGTATTAATTCTGTGTATAAGTTATTGTTACTAGAATGACAATCGGCAAGACAATTGAAATTGTCTTGCTGAAAGTCATTTCAGTACATATATTTGTTTAATTTTATTTTCAGTTTAATTTTATACTGGCAAGACAATCAGTATGACTATCAATAGTCTTGCCAGTAATAAAATTTATATCGGATATATTTCTTTTATTTTGTACTAGAATGACAATCGGTAAGACTATCGATTGTCTTTCTAGTTTATTCTGTTATATTCATGTATTTTATACTAGTATGACAATCGGTATGACTATCAGATTGTCATACCAGTTATATTTTTATTAGTTTTTATTATTATTACCGTTTGCCTGGTATGACAATCGGGAAGATAATCAGTATGACTTTCCTCGATTGTCATACCAGTTGTCTACTTAAGTTTTTTTTTTGTGTTTCTTTTATTTGTCATCAGTTTTTTCTTCTTCCTTTCAAATTCCAGCAATTTGTTTCTCTCTCTCTCTCTCTCTATTCGATCAAACACAAACCTCCATTGATACTTCCTTGCTCGAGTTTTTACTCAACATAACTTTTTCACTCCTGTTATATATACATACACGTATATACATACAGAAGTGCTGCCAATTTTTTTAAAAAAAACAAAAACAATATTTTCAAAATCAAAATATTTCATTGGCTGTTGTCTTGTGTGGTTGAGTTATCTGTTTGCATATCTGAGTTTGGTGGTCAAGACACATTTGTTTCTAAATTTTTTGGATATAATTGAATTAATTCAAATTATTATTAATTTTTAATTCGAATTTTCTTAATTTAATTCTTAAAATTCTGACAGTGTATGTCTTTTTGTATTTGTTTTTAAAATGGCTCTCAATTTCCAAATTGTCTCGCATAATCTTGTTGGTTATTTTAATCCAGAAAAATGTGATGTTGAAAACTTTAAGCCGTGGATTAGATTTTTAAATGACCATTCGATTGTTAGCTCTGCTATTAAAGTAAATGTGCTTTTAAATGTCGATCTGCTCAGACTGATTTGCACAACCTCTACTGTGGCCGATGATTTTAAATCTTTTTCATTCACCGTGGCAAACACACAGTATGTAGTTGATGAAACAGTCGTCAATCGAGCGTTAAATTTTCCAATGGACAATTTCTGTAATTTTCCCTCTGAAAATGATATTTCAAACTTTTTCCATGCTATTCACTATCAGGGGGTGATTAACTTAACCAAGTTGTCTAAATCCAATTTGGTTTCTGAATGGGATATTTTCTTCGATACACTTTCCAAAGTGTTTGCCAACTGCACTAAATCCAACTTTCACAACATCACTTCCACTCTGCAGTATATTGGTCTTGCGGTTGTTTTCAATCAAATGATCAATTTTGGCAAACTACTTTTACCCATTCTTCTGAGACGTCTCACTACTGCTTTACGTGATCATTCTACAAATCGTAAGGTTTCGTGCTACTACACTCGTTTTCTCATGCTCATAGCAGAACATCTTCTCTCACCTGAGCATAAAGCTCTTTTTGCTAACTCTTCAGTAACTGAACCCCCTCCAGTAAGCAAAAATATTTACACTCGCCAAGACACAACCTTTAAATTTATGCAAGTTCCAGTACTTGTATCTGCTTTCATGGCCACTTACATTCCTTTACCTATTTTCAATCTTCCCGGTCATGAACAACATGCTCAACCTCCAGTGGTTCAAACCACCCAGGCTCAAACATCAGATGCTCTTCCTCTGCAGGTAATGATTCCTCACACTCAAACTATTCGTACTTCTGTTGAAAGACCCCCAGTGGTTGATAGGGCTGACCATGAAGTTGTAGAACCGCAGCTTCAATCCCAGGTCATAGAGCCAAACACAGAGTCACAACCTATCTCAACCTCTCCCCCACTGTCTAAAATGTTGCCTAGAAGGTTAGTAGGAAGTAGTATGTTGTTGGATGTGAATGAACCCTCAGCTCTGCCTCCTCCCAAGAAAAGAAGAACATTTACTGAGACATCTGAAAGCCCATCCTTGTCCTCCCAACAGGACATGGACCTTTATATGGCCAGTGAACAGTTACTAGAGACATTCTATCAACAAGATGAATCTATTGAAATTCGCCATAGGGCCATGGCATCCTGTACTGAGTCAAGCACACTTCCATTACTCACAATGGAAGCATACAGACCAATAGATGATACTCAGGACACGAAGCGAGGAGTGCACATTGAGTCAGTTACAGTGCCTGCCATAGTTACGGCAGAAGAGCAGTCACATGCTTCTGAGGGAAAATCTGACTCTCAGCCACCGTTAATAGAGTCATTTTCTCCCCTCCCAGATCCAACACCTCTGGCTCCCTCACGGGATTCTCCACTCACAGATTTATCTGGAGAAAGTGGAGGGCAACTCGGTCAATCTATCCCTGAAGCAATTCAGACATCTATTTCACATGAAAAGATAGGTTTGACTGAGGATCGAGACTCACGAATTCCCATTGCACCACCACTGACCTCTCTTGAAGAGGCTAGGGTGATTTTAAATGCAGGTATAGAAGATCAGCATCAGGAAGACTCCTCACGAGCAATATTATTGAGAGATACACAAGCACGTGAGTTGAGTGAATCAAACAGGAGAGATATTCAGGTGAGCGCACACACAGACACAAACACTGAAAATCTGTTAGCTCAAATTGCTGAACTGAAAGAACAACTTGCAAAAAGTCAGACTGAGGCTCAATCATTCAAAGCACAAGTGGTTGAACGGTCTTCTTCTTCCACCTCTGTCAATAATCAGCTGGCTCTCATCATGACTGAAATATCAGATTTGAAGACCTCTGTTGTACCAAAGATTAACTCAATCCAGGCATTTCCAACTTTATCAGCTGAAGACATTTCAAACTTCTGCTCTCTCCATACAAGAATGACTTCTCTTGAAGACCTGGTTGAAATGAATCATTCGCTGGACTCCTCCAGATTTCTAAAGATAGAAACGGGCATGGAACAACTCAATGAAGGGATGAAGCACTTATATTTCATGATTAAAAATTGTTAGTCCCTTAACAATATAGCAAGAATTACAGAAGGGGGGTTGAATGGAATTCTTGAACCTTTTTCTTGAAATAAAAATGTTCAACTCGATTATAGATATATTTGTTTTGATTAGCACAATGCGGAATGAAAACTTAATTGAATCAAAACATAAGTAATTAAAAACAAGAGTCTTTAAAAACTTTCTGGTGGATTTAAACAATTCCACCAGTGATATATATAATATATCGAGAGGACTCTGTGTGCAGAAATGCTCACAACTGCTTACAAATGGAACTACTGAGAATACAGGAAATGCTAAAGATTATGCTTACAAAGATTTCTCTGTTTTTGTCTTTCTCAGCTATCTCAGTTCTTTTTCTATTTGCTACTCTCTTGGTTTATATAATACCAAGATTACAAAGTTAAAAAGACTGAACAAATATAAAATCTAACAGTCTTAAGCTTTGCTGCTTTTCGTCCTCTATTACCCAGTTAATGGGCTTCCACAGTGTGTTTGTATACATCTCGACAGCTGTGTGTCAGCTTTCACTGTTCAACTGCTCTTTGAATTCTTCATATGATCATCCGTTAACTTTCAGAACATCCGTTGATGGTTTAATTGATCATCCGTCGACTGCTATATTAAACATCCATTGATAGTCATTTGATCATCCGTCGATGGCTTTGTTAATCATCCGTCGGTAGCTCTTTTGGCACTTGACTCTATTTCACTTATGCAGAATTACAAGACATCAATTATGTACAATTAATCAACCTATTCTGCATATCTAGTTAAATTTAACATGACTTATATGCTACTATATATTCTATACAAAGGTGCATACATAACTGTGCTACAAACTTATTATTACATAAGCTACTCACTCGATGGATAATAAGTTAATCATCCGTCGGGACTATAATGATTTATCCGTCGGGACTATAATTCTTATCCGTCGAGTGCTACATAATTTTACTAAGTAAAATCTACTTAGATATTTTGTTTATGAAATCATCAAGTACACAACATATGCACAACAGTAATTCAGTTTCCGAGAATCGGGCAACATTTCCTTTGTTTATCGGACTACCCGTCGAAACATCAATCGACGTCAATTAAACAACAACAATCCCATTTAAAACCGATAACCAATCACAACTCGCCAATTCCAATCACCGATACAATTTAGTAATCACAACCAATTTAACCATCACGATTCAATATTTACTAATTAGCTGTTTCGATCCAGAATAGAAACACAACACGACTTTTACTTATTAAAAACTATTAGGACTCAGAATCGTGTCATCACCGTCCACCGTTGACTCACCGAAGTTCATCGTCAACGACGGTAAAATTACGGGTACCCGATAAATTTCGGGTTTCCAACGAAATTTATCTGTAACTAGCATGTATAGCATGTTAAGCATGGAAATGTTCACAGAATCAAAATTACTGATTTTTCCAGAGAAAACTTTAGTCACAACATCACACATGAAACTCCATTCCTTCCTAAGACCTAATCTTCTAATATCACTTAGCTTAGTAGTAGGAAGTGCATAATGCATGAAATTAAGCATATTGATAATATCAGTGTCATTGTGTGGTGAAGTTACATTATCATCAGGAATTTTGAAACATGCTTTTATCACATCACTGCTGATACAGAACTCATTACCTTTGATAGTTAGAGTGATGGTTTTGTCAGTAGAGTTGTAGATTGTAGTGGTCCACATCTCTTCAACAACTTCACAGTAAACTGTGGGTGATTTAAGCATGGCATAACTTAACTTGCAGTTCTTCACGAAGTCCATCATCTTGTGATAGTCTTCTGATTGCTGAATACCCTTATTGACCAAAGCAGTGAAGTTGTTCTTCTCATAAATGAACCCAGTCTGAGACATGATCTTTACTACAAGTGCCATTGTTAGAGAATAAAAGCTTGAAGAGAAAGAGGATATTTGCTTGAGAGATAATAAAATAAAAGCAGTTGAATTTGAGAATGATAAAAGAAAATAATTAGAATGAAATAAGCTTTTATACTATCTCAAAAACAACGGATGAAAATAATAGAGAAAAGTAAATTACCCAATAGAAATTGCCTAAATTAGCCGTTTAAAAATAAACTATAAAAATTCCACCCATTATCTGTCATGTAATGCTTACAAACTGTAAGTATACTCGATGGATAACGTTCAGGGAATTAACTGTTAAGATTTAGACACTTCGACGGATGAGGATAAACTGTTATCCGTCGAGTTTTAAAAGATTCCAGAAAAGTAATTGATTTTTATTTGCACATAGTACATCGACAGATGACTCAACTCGATGGATAATGGTCATCCGTCGAGATGCAAATTTTGACTTAGCCAAAATTTCACTCATGACTAAAAATCAGTTAGATTTCTGGCTACATATCAACTTGCAAAATAACTCAGATAGATTCAAGAGTAATTAAGCATACCTAACTCACTTACCAACCTAGAAAAGGTGGATTCATCCAGTGGCTTGGTAAATATATCTGCAAGTTGCTTCTCACTTGGAACAAAATGTAACTCTACAGTACCATTCATTACATGTTCCCTTATGAAATGGTACTTGATGTCTATGTGCTTTGTCCTTGAATGTTGCACTGGATTTTCAGTGATGGCAATTGCACTTGTGTTATCACAGAAAATAGGAATCCTCTCAACTTGCAAACCATAGTCTAGCAATTGATTTTTCATGCATAAAATATGTGCACAGCAACTGCCAGCAGCAATATATTCAGCTTCAGCTGTAGAAGTAGAAACTAAATTTTGATTTTTACTGAACCAGGACACAAGCTTGTTTCCTAGAAATTGACAAGTTCCTGTTGTGCTTTTTCTGTCAATTCTGCAACCTGCATAATCTGCATCTGAACAACCAGTTAGATCAAAACCAGAATCTCTAGGATACCAAATGCCAAGTTTTGGTGTTCCCTTGAGATATCTGAAAATTCTCTTAATATCTATCAAGTGAGACTCTCTAGGATCAGCCTGAAATCTAGCACATAAATATGTAGCAAACATTATATTTGGCCTACTAGCTGTTAAGTACAGAAGTGAGCCAACCATGCCTCTATAGCTTGAAATATCCACAGACTTTTCAGTAGTGTTTAGTTCAAGCTTAGTTGCAGTGGCCATGGGAGTTTTTGCAGATGTGCAATCCATTAGATCAAAATTCTTTAAAAGATCAAAAATATATTTAGTTTGACTAATGAATATTCCATCACTAACTTGCTTAACTTGTAAACCAAGAAAGTAAGTTAGTTCTCCCATCATACTCATTTCATACTTACTTTGTATCAGTTTGGCAAACTTTTTACAAAGTTTCTCATCTGTAGAGCCAAAGATAATATCATCTACATAAATTTGAACAAGTATGCTAGAGCCATTAACATTTCTGAAAAATAAAGTTTTATCTACAGTACCTCTTGTGAAGTGATTTTCCAAAAGGAACTTTGATAAAGTGTCATACCAGGCTCTAGGTGCTTGCTTCAGTCCATAAAGTGCTTTCAGTAGATAATAGACATACTCTGGAAAATTTGGATTTTCAAAGCTAGGAGGTTGACTAACATACACTTCTTCCTCCAAATTTCCATTCAGAAAGGCACTTTTGACATCCATTTGATAGACCTTGAAATTGGCATGGGCTGCATAGGCTAAGAAGATTCTGATGGCTTCAAGTCTTGCAACAGGAGCAAATGTTTCATCAAAATCTATTCCTTCTTGCTGGAAATAGCCTTTAGCAACCAATCTGGCTTTGTTCCTTACTACTATGCCATTTTCATCCATCTTGTTTCTGAATACCCATTTGGTGTCTATTGGATTCTTTCCTTTAGGCTTGGGTACCAGCTTCCATACTTTATTCCTTTCAAATTGGTTTAGCTCCTCCTGCATAGCTAAAATCTAATCAGGATCTAACAAGGCTTCTTCTACCTTCTTTGGTTCTTCCTTTGACAGAAAGCTGCTGTATAGACATTCTTCTTGAGTTGCTTTCCTGGTTTGAACTCTAGAAGAAACATCACCAATAATCAGTTCAAAGGGGTGATCTTTTGTCCATTTCCTTGGTTGAGGTAGATTAGCTCTAGATGAAGAGACCTCAATGTTGTCTTGATGTGTGATTGAGTTTTGATTGCTAGAAACTCCCCCCCTGAGTTTGTGGATCTTTGATTTGAGAAAGGGGTACTTTCTATGGGTGATCTGCCTTGACTTCCTGCTTCTTTTGATAACCCGACGGATGGTGAATTTTGAGTACCGACGGATGAGGCAGGTTGTCTACCGACGGATAACACGGATTGCCTTCCGACGGATGAAGCATTTTATAACTTGACGGATGTTGAGTTTTATGCTTCATTGGTGGTAGATTTGTCTGCATTATCCTTAGACACTGTTTCTTGATCACTTTCATCATCAATTCCATCACTGACCATTTCAACATTATCGAATTTGAGGCTCTCATGGTAATCTCCATCTTTGAGTCCTTCAATCTTTTTATCATCAAACACAACATGTATAGATTCCACAACAATATTGGTTCTTAGATTGTAGACTCTATATGCTTTACCAACAGCATATCCAACAAAAATTCCTTCATCTGCTTTAGCATCAAACTTCCCATTTTGATCAGTTTAATTTCTCAGAATATAGCATTTACAGCCAAAGACATGAAGAAAGTTTAGAGTTGGCTTCTTGTTCTTGAACAATTGATAAGGAGTCATGCATCTTGCTTGATTAATCAGAGAGATGTTCTGAGTGTAGCATGCAGTGTTTATAGCTTCAGCCCATAAATATGTTAGTAATTTTGATTCTTCAAGCATTGTCCTTGCAGCTTCAATAAGTGATCTGTTCTTCCTTTCCACTACTCCATTCTGTTGTGGAGTCCTTGCTGCTGAGAACTCATGTAAGATTCCATTTTCCTCACAAAATGCTCTCATGACATAGTTCTTGAACTCAGTTCCATTGTCACTCCTGATTCTTCTAATTTTGAAATCAGGATGATTGTTAACTTGCCTTATGTGATTGATGATGATTTCACTAGCTTCATCTTTAGACTTTAGGAAATATGTCCAAGAGAACTTTGAGAAATTGTAATATCCGGGATATATTATGTAATTATTTTTGCTATTAAATAATTATTATGTGTGTTCAGTATCTATTCTGTGAGATAATTATTAAGTGTTATATGTACTTGGATATTCAAAAATAATATTAATTGAGTATTTTAATTTTTATATGTCCAAAATAAAATATAGATAATTGTCATATCTTCCTAATGATTTTGATGTTGATTTATGGATTTATAAGAATCATACGAAATTTCTAAAATCTTTTTCCGAGTATTTAAAATCTATTTTATAAAAACGGGAACCAATTGACGTCAACTGTTGTTACGTTTTTGGAACCCGAAACTCTTCCGAGAACTCCTTCCTAACCTAATTGTAATATTCCGAGCATATTCCATGTTTCGACTTTTTCGATCCGGCGTATGGTTTATTCTGCGCGGGTCCCGGCGCAATATTTTCGATACAATATTCATTTCGGTAAATTAATAAAACCCGTATTTTCGATAAATGGGAGCTTTTTATTAAACTATCCCAATTATCACTTCGTAGTACGTGTAACCAGGCGCTGAGACCAAGACCGCAGTACAAATTGTACTGATTTGGATAATTATCCCGAAAACCGATACCGTTTGGATCAGTTTTTATAAATAAACGTACCGTTTTATTTCCGGAATGATCCAACGGGATACTAATTTTCCGTAATTATAAATAGCCTTTTTCCGTATTTTATTTCGTATCAAAATCATTTACAGATAGTTAATTCTATAATTTTCAGAGAAAAACCCTAATTACATAAACTGTTCTAAGAATCAAACAGCAAAACGAAGGCGTTACCAATCTCTGTTTTCAAAGCTTGAGTAACAAAAACGAAGGATTTGAAGTGTTCTATCAGATTCTGAGCTTCGTTTCACTGCAGAATCAAAGGTTTATTTTCTGAAAATTTATTTATTTTCGAATTAAATTTATTAAAAATATGAATTTTTGTTCGGATGATTGTTTGTATGATTTGATGATTGCATGTTGTAGAACTTGTTTTCCTGATGATTTTCATATGTCATACGTCTGATTTGGAGTTCAATAACATGTTCAAAATTGAGTTTGATTTTCGAATTTTAAAATTAGGGTTTATAACCCGTATGAATGTTCTTAAATGAAATTTAGGGGTTTCTTATTCTGAAATAGATTGATGTTGTGGTATAGTGTATTGTATTCTCTGTGAAATTTGCAATCTAGTCGTACAAGTTTCATGAATCAATGAGGTCTGTAGAGAAGGGAGTTGTGTTTTGAAGTTTACGTCGAACCCGCCGGAAACCGGCGAGTTTCTTGATCAAATTCCGGCCAAGTCTGGGGTTATTGATGAATTTTGATTGCAGATATAGGTTCCTGGTGTTGTGTAGTTTAATTCTGGAGGTGATGGTGGTGGGAGGATGTCGGAGGTGAGTTCTCCGGCCATCCCCGACTTTTCCGGCGACTGGAACTGCAAAATTGCAGTTTGGTCCCTATACTTTTGAAAACGATGAAGTTTGGTCCCCCAGGTTTTCAGACTTTGCAAAAATTAGATTCCTATTTTAAAAATGTTTAAAAATCATATTTCCTATTTATTTTTATTATAAAAATTCATTTTTAATTTTTGAAAATTCTAAAAATTAGTATTTTAATTCCGAAAATTATTTTTAATTCAGAAATAAATCCGAATTAATTAGTTAAT
This sequence comes from Apium graveolens, assembly GCF_009905375.1. NCBI lineage: Eukaryota > Viridiplantae > Streptophyta > Magnoliopsida > Apiales > Apiaceae > Apium > Apium graveolens. The sequence continues at coordinate 103,191,583 of NC_133649.1, read as the reverse complement.
TAATTTCAGTTAATTTTTAATTGATTAATCGGTCAATTAAATTGGAAATTAATTATTAATTGATTTAATTAATTATTAATTGATTTTAATTAATTATGTAATTAGATTTAATTACTTAAAAATGATTTAAAAATTCCGAAAAATAGTTTCAAGTTTTAAAATATTATTCTAAATTATTTCCAAGGCTCGATAATTAGTATAAAATTGTTTCGGAGCCAGAATTGGCCAACCGAACCCTGTTTATTAACCCGAAATTGATCCAACGACCCGTTTTAATTCTGAAAAATGTTTTAAAAATCATTTTAAATGCCCGAAAGCCTAATTATGACCCGAGACTTCTTTATAAATGATATGTCATTGATTTCGTGATGTATTATGTGTTATACGTGACTTGTTGATTGACTATCAGTCTATATATTCGGTGTTTACTTGATTATTGCATAACTTTCAATCCGTTAATCGGATTTGGGTAAAACGAAGGGTAGATAGAAGTATGTGTTGAATAGAACTCTGTGAGTCGATTATTGATAGATGCTTATGATATGTGAGCAGAAGAGGCAAGGCGTAGGAAAGGGAAACAGGTAGTTGAGGAGTAAAACGGTTGTGATTGGAAGCAAGTACAGTGTAGTAAGCTAATACCAGGCAAGTGTTTTGAACTTTCTCGAGATATTGTAGTACTTGATAATCCTGTGATATTGCAAGTGCTTTGAAGCACAGAAACCTAAACCCTGATTCCAGTTATTGATCTTGAGCCATGAACCTTATTCTTTCTAGACCATTGATTATTGTATACCCAAACACGAACCTCAATTATACGATACTACTCCACAAATACATGCAAACAAAATTCCAAACACTAAACTGAATTAATTATATACTCAAACATTGTATCCTATGCTTTGAAAGCCCAAATCTTTGAAACCCTGAAATATTATTGTTATCTTTATTATTGTTATAAGCAGGTTATAAATAAGGTGTGTGTGTGTGGACTCCAAACTTCTGACCCGGGTTTGGAGGGCGCCACAGGTTTGGTATCAGAGCTACAGGTTATAAATAAGGTTTGGGTAGAGGGTTAGGATTAGAAGTAAGGAATAGAATGATAGAATGTCGAGAGGTTGAGTGTTATGGTATAACCAGTAGTAGTATAATTCGCATCGTGGTTCGAGATTCTTATATTGCGATATGATTTCAGATAGCAGCGATGGCCGACTCTTTTATTCCCGTATCAGCTGATCACTTAGAGCCTTCAGTTGGAGTGCCGTCTTCGGATCCACGTCCTGTTGTTCCACCACTGTTAGCTATATTACCTCCACCTGTGTTGCAGCCCGTACCACTGTAGGCTATTCCACCTCCAGGCATGAGGCCACCTATCAGAGGACCCCTACCAGCTGATTCGGATTCCACTGGGCATTCAGTTGCGAGTGCCCCATTCCAGTCTACATTGCCCCCAGTTCCTTACTACCGGTATGAGGCTCTTCTATTGGAGCGTGATTCCTTGTTGGCCCAGATCAGAGAGCTACATCATATTATTAGGACTACAGATGTTGATAGTGGTGTGAGGGAGCTTCGAGAGGAGATTCATGTAACATGGAGGGTTCCTGAGGCTAGGCTACATGGAGCTACACTACCTGGCAGAGGCCCTGATGCACTGATGGGTTGGGCTACTGAGGTGATGGAGGACTTTGAGAGGCTGGCAGGACCAGAGTTTCCTTGGAGCTGAGTCAGAGATCCAGAGATGGAGATACTGAGCAGTATTGTGATGGTTATGTAGTATGTACAGTGGTGTGTAGTGTGTACCAGTAGACTTTTGAGTTGTATTTATAGACTAGCTATGTTGACTAGTGAGTAGGTTGTTGTACCTTTTTTGCTTTTAATTCCGAAGCGTCTTTACGCTTGTACTACCTAAAACTTTTGATCTATATATATCAGTACCTTTTTCCTTTCCAGCATTGTCATTTACTTTATCACACCTATTTTACTTTACCTTATTTATTGCACCAGTTATACCCTGTGAAACGATGTACCCTGTTTTCCATGACTGTTTATATTCTGTAAAGAAGCATGCAATTTACTTAGTTACAACTGTTTTCAAAAAGAGATACCTCTGTTTTACAAAACTTTTCTTTTATACAAAGATTTAATTCAAAAGCTGAATAAGTTGTTTGATTTTTTACAGGAAATGCCTTCCAGAAGAAATACCCGCATGTTAGATATATTTGATAATGTCATGGCTAATATGTTTTATGTTTAGCTTTCAGATCTTACGTGAACAGGATAAATCAATACTTAACTGTTGATCAGTACTTATACTGGAAGTCAGGACTTAAGGATATCAGTACTTATATTATCAGAAGATAATCATCAGAAGATAGATATCAGAACTTAAGTGCTGAAGGACAATCAGATAAGGACAGTAGCTGATTAAAGGAAAGAAGATTGAGATAAACATAAGAAGAGATATGCATGAAGAAGGAATTCCGTGAAGAATGGAATACTTGGAAGAAAAGATATCTGATTGATATATTTTAGGAAGCAGAATTATATTCCATATCAATTAGCGATTATCTTGTAACTGTGTAGTATATAAACACAGACATAGGGTTTACACTATAAGTGTTATCATTATTAGAAAAGATTATTCATTGTAACCCTAGCAGCTCTCGTGATATTTGTTCATCACTGAGAGGTAACAGTTCCATACTGTAACAGAGTTTATTGTTTCAATAAAGTTTGTTTTCTGTTACTTAAGTTCTTAAAGTTCGATTTGAATGTACTATACACTGCATTCACCCCCTCTACAGTGTGTGTGTGACCTAACAATTGGTATCAAAGCCTATCTGTTAACTTACATACAGTTAAAGATCCAAACACAATCATGTCAGACATAGAAACTCCAACTAAGCCTACCACAACTGAAGAACCACCAAAGACACAAATTCAGAGTCAGTATGAGACCATCAGAGTCCCCATACTGAGACCATCTGAATATCCCATATGGAAGGTAAGGATGACCATGTTCCTGGAAGCAACAGATCCAGAATACCTGGATAGAATCAAGGAAGGTCCTCACAAACCAACCAAACTCGCTGTTGCAGTTGCAGGTGAAGCAGCAATGACCGTACCAAAGGAGAAGAGTGATTATACTGCTGAGGACATAGCATCAATTGCTAAGGATGCTAAGGTACGACACTTACTGCATAGTGCCATTGATAATGTAATGTCAAACAGGGTAATCAACTGCAAGACTGCTAAGGAGATATGGGATGCTCTGGAAACAAGATGTCAGGGAACTGACACAATTAAGAAGAACAGGAAGACAATACTCACTCAAGAGTATGAACACTTTGACTCAAAGACTAATGAGTCATTGAATGATTTATATGATAGATTTGTCAAACTTTTGAATGATTTGTCATTGGTTGATAAAGAGTATGATCTTGAAGATTCAAACCTTAAGTTCCTGTTAGCTCTTCCTGAATGCTGGGATTTGAAGGCAACGACAATAAGAGATAACTACAATCTTGATGAAACAACTCTTGACGAAATCTATGGAATGCTCAAGACTCATGAGCTGGAGATGGAACAAAGAAGCAAGAGGAAAGGAGGAAAGTCAAGGACAGTTGCTCTTAAGGCTGAAGAAGAATTCCCCAAAGCAGCTTCCTCAAAGAAAGATAAGGGTAAAGCTCTTTTCATAAAGTCTGATACTGAGTCATCAAGTTCTGAGAGTGATGATGACTCAGATTCTGAAAGCTTGCCTGAGACTGATGCTGATGAGGAGATGATGAAGCTGTGTGCTCTTATAATGAAAGGAATCACCAAGATTGCATACAGGAAGTTCAGGAAGGGAAAGAAGTTTTCCAGAAAAAGCATAAGTTCTGATAAGAAGAATTTCAGAAGATCTGAAGGCAGAGGAGGAAAGTCTGACAGAGGAGATTACACCAATGTTAAATGCTATAACTGTGGTGAGAAAGGCCACATATCTCTTGACTGCAAGAAGGTAAAGGGTGACAGAGGCAAGACTCTTGTCACAAAGCAGAAAAGCTGGACAGACACTTCAGACTCTGAAAGTGAGGAGAACTATGCATTGATGGCAAATGTTGATAAAGAAAGTGCTGAGAGCAGTTCTGAAGCTGCTGAAACAAAGGGCAACAGGAAAAATATTCTAGTTCTGGACAGTGGATGTTCAGGACATATGACTGGAAATAAGGCCCTGCTATCAGACTTTGTGGAGAAAGCTGGCCCAAGTGTTTCTTATGGAGATGGCAACATTGGAAAAACATTGGGATATGGCAATATCAATCTTGGAAATGTCATAATTAAACAAGTAGCTCTGGTCTCAGGACTTAAACACAACCTACTGAGTATAAGTCAAATCTGTGACAGAGGTTATCATGTTGATTTCTTTGAAGAACGCTGTGAAGTTGTGAGTAAATCTAAAGGCAAAGTTGTTCTGAAAGGATACAGACGTGGTAACATTTATGAAGCTAAGCTTTCAACAAGTACTGATGGCTCTGCAATCTGTCTGTTAAGTAGAGCATCAATTGAAGAAAGCTGGAATTGGCATAAGAAACTCTCTCATTTAAATTTCAACAATATAAATGAACTGGTCAAGAAAGATCTTGTGAGAGGATTGCCAAACACAGTATTTGCTCCTGATGGTCTTTGTGATTCATGTCAGAAAGCCAAACAAAGAAAATCTTCATTCAAGAGCAAGACTGAATCATCAATTCTTGAGCCTTATCATCTTATACATGTTGATCTATTTGGTCCAGTAAATGTCATGTCTATTGCAAAGAAGAAGTATGCGTTGGTCATAGTGGATGAGTTCACCAGATACACATGGGTGTATTTCTTGCATACAAAAAGTGAAACTGCATCTATCTTGATTGATCATGTCAAACAGCTGGATAAAATGGTCAAAGATTCTGTGAAAATTTTAAGGAGTGATAATGGCACTGAGTTCAAGAATTTGATAATGGAAGAGTTCTGCAAAAGCCATGGAATAAAGCAGGAATTTTCTGCTCCTGGAACTCCACAGCAAAATGGAGTTGTTGAAAGGAAGAATAGAACTCTCATTGAAGCTGCACGTACAATGCTTGAAGAAGCAAAGCTTCCAACCTATTTCTGGGCTGAAGCTGTGCAGACTGCTTGTTTTACTCAAAATGCAACACTCATTAACAAGCATGGAAAAACACCATATGAGATGGTGAAGAAAAAGAAGCCAAATCTGAAATATTTTCATGTATTTGGATGCAAGTGTTTTGTTCTCAAGACTCATCCTCAACAGCTATCAAAGTTTGATCTAAAAGCTGATGAAGGAATCTTTGTTGGATATCCACTTTCCATAAAAGCCTTTAGAGTCTATAATTTGAGAACAAAAGTGGTCATGGAATCTATCAATGTCTCTTTTGATGACAAGAAGATCACTGGTCTTAAAGATTTCATTGACCATGATCAGCTGAGATTTGAAAATGAAGACTCATATTCTGATACTGAAAATCCTGACAGTCTAAGTCCTGATACTGCAAACTCTGATGGATTAAACTCTGATGTTATTGAAACTGTGGTGACTACGTTAAAGGAAGATGCACCTATGCAGGGGGAGCATACTCAAGATCCTACCACATCTCAAGAAACATCCGAACATGCATCTGGCTCTTCAAGTTCTGATTCGTCAAGTTCTGATAAGCCAAGTTCTGATAGTGCTGAAAATCTAAATACTGAAGAATCCAACTCAGAGAGCATAGTTTCAGGGGGAGCATCAGAAAATGAAAATGAAGATAGCATGGATCATGGGGGAGCATCCAGTTCTAGAGAAAACCTTCCATCTGCAAGGAAGTGGACAAAATCACATACACCTGATTTGATAATTGGAAATCCTGATGCAGGTGTCAAAACTAGAACATGTACTTCAAATGAGTGTCTTTACAATTCTTTTCTCTCTCAGACTGAGCCAAAGAAAGTGGAAGAAGCTCTTCAAGATGCTGATTGGGTGCAAGCAATGCAGGAAGAGTTGAATGAATTTGAAAGAAACAAAGTCTGGACCCTAGTACCAAGACCAAAGAATAGATCTGTTGTTGGTACAAAGTGGGTATTCAGAAACAAAACTAATAGTGATGGCATAATTACAAGGAATAAGGCAAGGCTGGTTGCAAAAGGATATTCTCAACAGGAGGGAATTGATTATGATGAAACATTTGCACCAGTTGCTAGGTTAGAAGCCATAAGGATATTTTTGGCTTATGTTGCTCACAAAAAGTTTACTGTCTTTCAAATGGATGTGAAAAGTGCTTTTCTCAATGGAGAATTGGAGGAAGAGGTATATGTTGAACAACCTCCAGGTTTTGTAGATACCAAACATCCAGAATATGTCTACAGACTTGACAAAGCACTTTATGGACTTAAGCAAGCTCCTAGAGCATGGTATGAGACTTTAGCTCAGTTTCTTCTGGAAAGTGGATTCAACAGAGGGACAATAGACAAAACACTGTTCTACCTCAACCATGGAAAGGACTTACTTCTGGTCCAGATTTATGTTGATGATATCATTTTTGGATCTACAAATGACAAACTTTGCAAGAAGTTTGCCAAACTAATGTAGTCAAGATATCAGATGAGTATGATGGGGGAACTTAGCTATTTTCTGGGCCTTCAAGTCAAGCAGAATGAGGAAGGCACTTTTATTTGTCAAACCAAGTACACCAGAAACTTGCTAAAGAAATTTGGAATGCAAGATTGTTCAAGTGCATCCACTCCAATGGCCACTGCAACAAAACTGGATAAGGATACCGGTAAATCAGTAGATATTACTGACTACAGAGGTATGATTGGCTCTCTACTCTATCTAACTGCTAGTAGACCTGATATCATGTATGCTACCTGTCTTTGTGCAAGATTTCAAGCAGATCCAAGAGAACCTCACTTAACAGCTGTAAAAAGAATCTTTAAGTATCTTAAAGGGACAACTGCTCTGGGATTATGGTATCCTAGAGAATCAGATTTTAAACTAATAGGTTACTCAGATGCAGATTTTGCAGGTTGCAAAATTGACAGGAAAAGCACAAGTGGAAGCTGCCAATTTCTTGGAGGCAGATTGGTTTCTTGGTACAGCAAGAAACAAAAGTCAATTTCCACATCAACTGCAGAAGCAGAGTATATTACTGCAGGAAGCTGTTGTGCACAGATTCTTTGGATGAAGAATCAGTTACTGGATTATGGGTTAACATATTTCAAAATCCCTATTTACTGTGATAATCAAAGTGCTATTGCTATGACAGGTAATCCAGTTCAACACTAAATGACAAAGCACATCAGCATCAGGTACCACTTCATCAGGGAACATGTGGATGAAGGTACAGTGGAATTGCATTTTGTTCCCACAGATCAACAATTGGCAGATATCTTCACAAAACCATTATGTGAAGCTACTTTTACAAGATTGGTAAATGAACTTGGAATGGTTTCAGGTTCTTTCTCTAAAACTGCTTAGACTTGTTCTGTGTTATCAGACTTTATGTTCAGTATTTACAGAATTAATCTCATTGTATATTTTGTGCTTAATTGATACATGTCTTTAAGTACTGACTGTTGTCTAATATATGTTTCTAAACTATGATAAGTGATATGTTTGTTCTAGTACCTATTCAATCCTATGAGGATAACTGTGCTAGATACTGACCTAGTAGTCTTCAATAAACAAATGATTCTATGGAAGAAGTAATTATTTCAGTGGAAATCTTATGACACTAGCAAATTCTGATAAATGAGCTTAGTTAAGTTTACTTTGTATATCTTATTACTAAGTCACAAATTAGAATAATGCTACTCATCTGTTAAGTTCTGATACTAGTAAAACTGCTGAATGTACTAAGTGCTGATAAACCTCTCTTATCAAAAGAAAAAGCAAAAAGATCAAAGATTAAAATCAGGTACTCCTTTGAGATCTAGAGTAAAAATGTGGAAGGGACGACCCAAGTGCATTGCTGGTATTAAGTAAATATGCATCAGAAAAGCAAAATATTTTCTTGGTGATTTTCACACTCTATGATTACTGGAGAAATACTCTGAAAATAGCATAAATTCTGATAAACAGTCGTGACTCACTTACACTGAGAAGCCACTGTAAAATAGAATTTCAAAAGATGCATAAAATTAGCACAAAACAGTTGAGGTGGACTCAAGCATAAACTCATTCTTCAGTAGGTTTCAGGACAATGACAGATCTTTAGCAAAATTTTAGTTATGCCTTATTTCTAAGATGTACTGAAGTGAATCAGACTTTACTCTTTGTCTGTTTTTAGCTTAATGCACACACTAATCACTCCATCTGAATGATGAAAATTTCTGTGGTGGTCTATGTTATTTTAGATAAACAGTCATTGTGTCATTATTGCAAAAACTCTGAGGACAAGTTCTCAGTTACACGTTTTGATGATTAAGTTATGACGTCTATAACTCAGAACTTGTATGAGTATTTACTAAGATGGGCATTCCTTTTTCGAGTGAAGAAATTATGTTCTGATGACTGTTAAGTTCTGGTATAGGTCTAAGTTCTGATTTCTCAGTCTAATCCTTTACTTGACTTATCTGTGAATAAAATTTGGTAACAGTCTCAGTTCGAACTAGAATATGTTGAAGTGGAAGAGTAATAGTCACTATGATTAGGATTAATGGTATTTGTCCTTGAACAGTCCACTGTTTCTTGTGTCTTGTGCGGTCTAGACCATGATTCCTCTTTCCAATGACTGTTATTCTTTTTCAAAGTCTAGGGAGACGAGGTAGAATTAATTCTACCTGTCAGCATTAAATATCTTTGCGTCTCTTGGCATTCTCTTGCCTATATAAGAAACCACTTCACATCAGTCTTTCCATCACATTCTTCTCACACACTTATCCTCCTTCTTCTATCAAAAACACAATGGTTCGATACAACATGTTTTTGAACAACCAAACCTTCACAATGGAGCTAAGTTGTGCCGACTGGCAGCAGGAGTGGCATGTAACAGCCATTCCTGAGGAGATCTGGGATTCTATCCCACAGGAGGTGCTAACTCACCTCCTATTCTTCTATATGGATTACCATCGCCATCTGGAGCGATTGGAGGAGGAAAGGCGGGAAGCTATCCGTCAGCAAGAGTGAATCATACAACTCGCCATCTTGTTCGTCGAAGATAGGAAGAGGAAGATGACTTAATCTCGTCTTCTTCATGTTCTTCTTCATCATCAGCTTTGTCAGGCTTCTTAGCTAGGACCAAAGCTGTTGACGTTAGGATTAGAAGCTTAGGGAAAATCTTGTATTGATGTAATTTCCATTTCATAAATGTATTGACTTGATATATTAATGAAAATTGTTTTTACTTCAAGATTTTGTCTCTGAGTTATTTTATCTTCTGTTGATAAATCCTGATTGATATTCTGATGACCATTTAAATTTTGTTTTTATTTAAGTTCTGATTCTCTGTCAGCACTTATTCATCGAAATTATCTCGGTCATTTTTAACATGATTTATTTTCAGAATATTAATGTTGCAGTGAAAAATAATTCAATCAGTGCTAACGGTTTAAATTTTGAATTAAAACTGTTTCTCTTGATTAATGGAACGGTTTTTCCTTGAAACAAGGCAACTGGGTAAGTAATCATTCCTGTTTTCTCGAGCCCAGTAACTATCCGTTATTACTGCATGTCTGACAGGTGTCCAACGGTAATATTTTTTTTGTATAAGTACAGCAGAGAGAAGATTTCTGTAATCTTTTTAATTTCTTGATCTTTTATCTCTCTTCTTACTTTTACTCTCCTTCACTTTATTTTTTCCGTTGTTTTCATACAGACATTATATCAAACACCTATCAGGCATACTTAATTCTCAATTTTTTTTCACATGGCACCAAATGATTTAATCATTGATGGAGCAAAGTTTGTTCCAAACAACTATGCTGCAATTCTTGATCATGCTGAAGCTCCATCTGAATTACACTTTGTGCAAGATCTTCTTGCACATAGTGAGGTTGGGTACGCCTTAACTCAGCCTGAATTATTTTCAAGTCAACAAGTTCTGAGGTTCTGGAGGACTGGCGTTTTTGATGATGGTGGTAACCGTGGAACTCCCAGTATTATCTTCCAAGTGGGTGATTCATCTTTTGTAGTCACTCCTGGTACAGTACGCAGGGCTTTACATCTTCCAGAGGATTGTACTTTCTCAGTTCCAGAGGACTCAGCCCTTCGGGAGTTAATGGCTGAATTGGGATATAAAAAGAGTCTGACGAAACTTGGACAGTTGAAACGGGCTAATATCAGAAGAGAATGGAGTTTCTTCTTTGATTGCATCACCAAAGCCTTTGGGAACAAATGTTCAAATTTTGATGCTATCCCAATTCTGAGTCAGCACATAGGGTATGCTATTATCCATCAAACTCATTTTGATTTTGCAATTGGAATAATTGGTTTTATTGGGGATAGGATGACAGAGGATCGAGATGTTGTTTATTTTTCTAGATTCTGTCAACTTATTTACACTTACTGTACTGATGAACCTCATTTAGTCAGCACTCAAACCCCACCTTTTAAGGTTGCAAAATGATACTTTAATGACCTGGTAAATGCTGATACTAAGAAGAAAGTGGTTAGACCATTACAGATTCCTAAGTCTGTAAAACAGATCCTGGTAAATGTTGATCCTGATACTTATAGATCTGTTTACTCTGATGTCCAACCACCTCCCACCACCCAAAATCCATCAACCTCAGTACCTACCTCTCATTCTACTCAACCTACCCTCAGAACTTATCTCAAATCCTATCTCTCCACTTCACAGACTGCTCAACCTTCTTCTTCAGCACCTACTGTGAAGCCTACATCCTCTAAGACAAAGAGAACAAAGACTGTTCCTCAAACACCTCAAAAGAGGAGGAGATTTACTTTGAGAGATGAATCAGATTCTGAGGAACAGATTCCTTCTTCAGAACCTGTGGTGGTTGAAGCTGAGAAAGCAACTTCTCAGAAGGATTCTGAAATTGGGGGTTCTAGGCTTCTCAAGAGGCTTAGACGTATGATAGTTCCTGAAACTCCCAAGGAATCCAAATCAACAAGGAAGTACAAGAAACAGAGGGCACAAAGGCCAGTTTCAGATGATGAGGAGGAAGCAGCTAAGGAAGGGGATCAGGAATCTCTAATCTCACAAGGCAAGGAATTTGCTCCAGTCACTTCTTCTCCATCAACTCCATCTCAGGAAGTTGTATCTGACAAGGCTAACTCACCATCTGTGTCTCTTGTTGATCCAGGCACAAGTGCTGAAATTGATATTCAGAACTTGGTTGTGCCTGTAATTCTTTTCTTAGAAGCTCCAACAGCAAATAATCCTTCCACAACACCTGTTACTGATACTGTTCAAACTCCAGAGTTATCAACAACACCTTCTCTGCATCAAGATGCTGATGATCAGATTTTAGGTGAGCATCAGGATATGGCTGTTGATCAGAACTTAGTATCAGATCAGCAATTAGAGGATGCTGAAGCCTCCATTGCTACTCACACTGTTGTCTTATCAAAAGATACTGATTCTTTAAGTTCTGATGCTGCAAATGTTGGAGATACTGGTGAAGCTGCTACAACTGTAGATGCTGATGAAGCAGGTCCTTCAGGACATACTCTTCCACCACCTCTTCCTAAGTCTGAACTGGTAAAGGAGTTTGTTATCAGGGATGCACCAGTGCCTTGGAGTGAAACTTCTGCAGGTCAGGAGTGGACTAAGGAATGGAACTCAGTTTCATGTGTTCCAAATGCTTTACATCTTGCTGAGCACTTGACTAAAGCTGATGAAATGTTAAATTCTGATGATTTTAAAACCCAGCTTAGAGTCACTGCATTGAGTACTAAACATCTACAAGGTCTTCATTCCAATACTCATGCAGAGCTACACAAGATTCAGGAGAACTTTATCAAACAGGAACAAGTTTGGAAAATTGATAAGAAAAAGTTCTTCCCACCTACCATTGACAGGGTTGCTTATATTGAGAAAACTCAAGAGAAACAACAAGCTCAGATTGATCAAATTCTGACAAATCAAGCTTCTCAACAATCGCAACTTACTGAAATCCAGACCTCAGTGGAACTACTTATCTCTCTTTTATTACCTACTGATGCCAAAAAGGGGGAGAAGGTAATTAAATCCAAATGCACAACCAACAAGACACTGCAAGGAAAGGATGATGGAAAAGATGACCAAGGAAACTCTGGAATGGGTAGTGGTCATAGTCAAGGTAGAAGGTTTACATCAAGACAAGCTAGTCACAGAACAAGTTCTGATACTGGGAAAAGAATAAGTTCTGCTGCTGGTAAAAGGATAAGTTCTGATGAACTTCTAGATCTTGATGAGGAAATGTCAGGACAGTTATTTCTTCAAGAAAATCCAGGGATGGACTTGGAAAGTTTAAAGGAAGAAGAAGCCAGACTTAAATCAGAGAAAGTCACATCTAAATCTGAAGCTTCTGGTAAAAAGTTACTTCCAAAACCTAAAGGCATTGTGATCAAAGAAAGGACACATACTGAAGCAACTTTGGCTAGATCACAACCACAGATAGATCCAAGATCCAAGGTTAAAGAAAAGGTTGGTGAACCTATCAAGCCTTATGTACCTCCTGAGGAAGAAGAAATTACTGATGGGAAAGATGATCTTGCTCTGACTACAAGAAAAGTTCTTAAAACAACCTCTGACATGGCTCAAGTTGTTCAGAGTCTAGAAATTGTAAGTTCTGATATTCAGAAGAAGCAAGTAACCTCTGACAGTGCTCAAGTTAACTTGATATCAGAAAATAGATCAAATACACTCCTACCAGGATTCACTAAAGCAAAACAGACTCAATCTTTGAAGACTACTGCAAGTGGTTTTGAAGCAAGAGTAGTTACTGGAAAGGAAGCTAGAGATAAAACTAGATTGGGAAGTGCTGATGAAAGAAGAGTACACAACACTACCAATGATCCAACTTCCTTGAGTGAACCAGGTATTGGAGCAACTCCTGAGAGATTGAATCAACTGGAATCTGTACAGATGGTTTACCATACCTACTTGAAAGAATACATCATGTTGTATTTCATGACAGATGGTAGGGTTTATCATATAAGACAAAATGCCATTCCTTTGAAGTATTTTGAAGAATTGGAGCATGCACTTTTCTTACTTCAAGTGGATGATAGAATAACAGAGATTGTTGCAAACTACTTAAAAGAACAGATTCAGAGACAGAAAAGGCTTTATTCTGTTAAGTCTGACAGCATATATGTTCTAAAGTACAGAGATCACAATGGTGATATTGTTGATATGAAGCCTAATACTGCACAGATCAGAACGTATCTTGGTATTAAGGGACTTGAATTCAATCTTGAGTCTGACAAAGCTTATGTCATAAGACTAGATCAGGAGTTGAGAAAAGCAAAGATTAATGATCTCAGAGCTGCAATCTTTCAAACTGGTGAAGATACAGCAGAGCTTAAAGGTGTTAAAAGGAGAATGATTGATGAACTAAGATATGCTGAGAAATGTTTGTTGAAGAACTATCTCAGAACAACTCCTGACATCAGAGAGATCAGAAAATGAAGAAGCCAAGTCGAAGATCTACAACTGCTTAAATTCTGATATTTATACAGATTGAAGTTGTTATCAGAAGTTGAAATTGGTAAAAACTTTAAGGACTGTAAGTTGTAGTTATCTAGTCTATTTCTCATGCATTTGTACTTAATGTTTTTGACATCATCAAATATCTGTTAAACTTGTATATTTTGTTAATTTACAAGTTAGAGGAGATTGTTAGATATATTTGATAATGTCATGGCTAATATGTTATATGTTTAGCTTTTAGATCTTACGTGAACAGGATAAATCAGTACTTAACTGTTGATCAGTACTTATACTGGAAGTCAGGACTTAAGGATATCAGTACTTATATTATCAGGAGATAATCATCAGAAGATAGATATCAGAACTTAAGTGCTGAAGGACAATCAGATAAGGACAGTAGCTGATTAAAGGAAAGAAGATCGAGATAAACATAAGAAGAGATATGCATGAAGAAGGAATTCCGTGAAGAATGGAATACTTGGAAGAAAAGATATCTGATTGATATATTTTAGGAAGCAGAATTATATTCCATATCAATTAGCGATTATCTTGTAACTGTGTAGTATATAAACACAGACATAGGGTTTACACTATAAGTGTTATCATTATTAGAAAAGATTATTCATTGTAACCCTAGCAGCTCTCGTGATATTTGTTCATCACTGAGATGTAACAGTTCCAGTTACATTCCATACTGTAACAGAGTTTATTGTTTCAATAAAGTTTGTTTTCTGTTACTTAAGTTCTTAAAGTTCGATTTGAGTGTACTATACACTGTATTCACCCCCTCTACAGTGTGTGTGTGACCTAACACCGCACCAACACCCAGAATGAAGAAACCAATAATAACAACAACCAAGATGATACAAAACCGAATGTGAACCCAGGACCCATGGACCCAGCAATAGCCTAGATTCTTCAAATCTTGGCCGAACAAACAGTTCACCTGGCACAACAACAACAAAGACAGACCAACCCCCAGGTAACTTTTAAAACTTTTCAGGCAGTAAACCCACCAGAATTTAAGGGTTCCTTAGAGCCAATTGAAGCAAATGTTTGGTTAAAGGAAATAGAGAAGGCATTTGCCTTAGTGAAAGTAAAGGAGGAACAGAAGGTTGAGTTTACAAGTTACTATCTGAAGAATGAAGCCACCTATTGGTGGGAGATGGTGAAGACATTGGAAGGTACAAATGTTATTACTTGGGAAAGGTTTAAGGAATTGTGTTTAGAAAAGTATTTTCCTCAGTTTGTTCAAGATCAAATGGAGCTGAAGTTTTTAGAATTAAAGCAAGGGAACATGTCGGTAACAGATTATGAGGGTAAGTTTGAGGAATTGTCAAGGTATGTACCGTCGTATGTGGATACTGACAGGAAGAAGGCTAAGAGATTCCAGCAAGGTTTGAAACCATGGATCAGAGGGAAGGTAGCCATTTTTGAATTGGATACCTATACAGGAGTAGTACAGAAGGCTATGATAGCAGAGACGGAGAGTGAGATGTTCCAGAAGGAAAAGGAAAGCAAGAAAAGGAAAGTTGAGGGAAGTGAGGGTCAGTCACAACCAGGGAAGTTTCCAAATTTTAAGAAGGGCAAGTTTCAGCCAGGGAGAAATTTTAATTTCAGAAGATAAAATACAGGAGACGGAGGCCAGAGCAACCGTCCAGTTAATGCAAATCAGCCAAATCAGTTGAGACTAACTTTTCCAGATTGTCAAGTATGTGGAAAGAAGTATGGAGGAGTTTGTAATAAGTTGTACGTGGTATGTTTCAAATGTAATCAGAAAGGGCACTATTCGAGGGAGTGCCGAAATCAGCCAGCAAGAGAGCCATCAAACAAGGATCAGCCTATCCGGAATCCAGCAGTAAAGGTTCCAGCCATTGGATTTACATGTTTTAAATGTGGAAAGCCAGGACATATGGCTAGGGATTGCAAGACATCAGCCCCAGTCAATAATGCATTAAGGATTATGGGATCTACCCCAACAGTGAATGAGACTTCAAGGGCTAGAGTTTTTGACATGTCGATGAAGGATGCAATCCAAGATACGGATGTCGTGGCAGGTACGCTTAATGTGAATTCTTTATGTGCCAAAGTGTTAATAGATTCGGGAGCAACTCGATCATTTGTTTCACAAGATTTTGTTAGTAAGTTAAATTGTCCAGTTGAATGTTTAAATGAAATAATGATTATGGAATTAGCAAATCAAGAACGTGTATCTGTGAATCAAGTTTGTGGGAATTGTGAGGTTGAGATTTCTGGTAGTAAGTTTTGTGTAGATTTGATACCATTTAAGTTAGGAGAGTTTGACGTTATATTAGGGATGGATTGGTTATCTAGGCACGATGCCCAGATAGATTGTCGAAATAAGAAGGTAATGGTGAAAACGCCAGACGAAAGGATAGTAACGTTCAAGGGTCAAAAATAAGTAAAGAAGTTCTTAACGATGATTCAAGCCAAGAAGTTACTATAACAAGGATGTGATCATTTCATGGCATGTGTGAGTGACAGAAGTCAAGAACCAACAAAACTTGAAGATATTCCAGTTGTGAATGAATTTCCAGACGTATTTCCCGACGAGTTACCAGGACTTCCTCCAGATAGAGAAATTGAATTTGCGATCGACTTAGCACCTGGAACAGAACCAGTATCCAAGGCCCCGTACAGAATGGTTCCTGTTGAGATGAAAGAGCTAGCGAAACAATTGCAAGAGCTGTTAGAGAAAGGAGTAATCAGACCCAGTGTATCCCCGTGGGGAGCCCCGATATTATTTGTTAAGAAGAAAGATGAAAGCATGAGACTGTGTATCGACTACGGGGAGCTCAACAAGCTTACGATCAAGAACAAGTATCCGTTACCCAGAATTGACGATCTGTTTGATCAGTTAAAGGGAGCCAAGTATTTCTCCAAAATTGATTTAAGATCAGGAGATCATCAACTAAAGATCAAGCCAGAAGATATACCAAAGACAGCTTTCACAACAAGGTATGGACATTACAAGTTTTTAGTAATTTCTTTTGGATTGACCAATGCCCCAGCAGCGTTTATGGACCTGATGAACAGAATTTTCAAGGAGTATTTGGATAAGTTTGTTATTGTATTTATAGACGATATTTTAATCTATTCAAAGACGGAAGAGGATCATGCGGAACATGTGAGAACGGCTTTGGGGATTTTAAGGAAAAATAAATTATACGCTAAATTCTCGAAGTGTGAGTTTTGGCTACAGGAAGTTCAGTTCTTAGGACACATAGTCAGTAACGAAGGGATCAAAGTGGACCCGGCAAAGATCGAGGCAATTACGAATTGGATGAGTCCGAGAACACCCACTGAGGTAAGAAGTTTCTTAGGATTGGCGGGATATTATCGACGATTTGTTCAGAATTTCTCAAGGATTGCAACACCATTGACAAAGCTTACACGCAAGAATGAAAAGTTTATATGGAACGACAAAAGCGAAGAAAGTTTTCAGAAGTTGAAGCAGAGATTAATCACAGCACCTGTTTTATCACTTCCAGACGATCAAGGGAATTTCGTAATTTATAGCGATGCTTCTCACAAAGGACTATGATGACTAGGATGTGTTTTAATGCAGCATGAAAAGGTGATTGCGTATGCGTCAAGGCAATTAAAACCACGTGAACAGAAATATCATACTCATGATTTGGAGCTAGCAGCCATAGTTTTCGCTTTGAAGATTTGGAGACATTATTTGTATGGAGAAAAGTGCGAGATTTTCACGGATGACAAAAGCTTAAAGTACATATTCACACAGAAGGAACTTAATTTGAGGCAAATGAGATGGTTAGAGTTGATCAAAGACTATGATTGCTCGATTAATTATCATACTGGTAAGGCTAACGTTGTGGCAGACGCATTGAGTCGGAAGGAAAGATTGAATATATTATCAGTACCCGAAGATATATATAAGGAATTTCAGAAATTGGAATTGGAAATTAGAGTTTGCAAGCCTGAGGAAGTGAAAGTATACAGTATGACTTTCCAGCCGGAGTTGTTGGAGAAAATAAAGAAGTGTCAGAAAAATGTAATGGATCAAGATATAAATTGTTTGGTAGGTGAGGAATTATGCACGCAGAAGGATGATCAAGGTATTCTTAGGTTTTCTTCAAGAATTTGGATTCCACCAGTGACGGAGCTGAAGAATGAAATTTTACAAGAGGCACATAGTTCAAGATATTCTATCCATCCAGGGAGTACCAAAATGTACAGAGATTTAAAGAAGAATTATTGGTGGCCAGACATGAAGAAGGAAATTGCGGAATGGGTTAGCAAATGTTATACTTGTCAGAGAGTTAAAGCAGAGCATCAGAGACCAAGTGGATTGTTACAGCCATTGGAGATTCCAGAGTGGAAGTGGGAACATATTACCATTGATTTCATAGTTGGATTACCAAGGACAAGGGCTAATCATAATGCCATTTGGGTTATAGTAGATAGACTTACCAAGTCAGCTCATTTTCTGCCTATAAATGAAAGATTTTCGCTCGACAAGTTAGTCCATATGTACCTAAAGGAAATTGTAGTTCGTCATGGAGTTCCTGTGTCTATTGTATCTGATCGAGACCCAAGGTTTAATTCAAGATTTTGGAAGAGTTTTCAAGAATGTTTGGGAACAAAACTAAATATGAGTATGGCCTATCACCCCCAGACGGATGACCAAAGTGAAAGAACGATCCAGACAATCGAGGACATGTTACGTGTTTGTGCTATTGATTTTAAAGGAAGTTGGGACGAACATTTACCTTTGGTAGAGTTTGCTTACAACAATAGTTATCATGCCAGCATTGGGATGCCACCCTATGAAGCCCTTTATGGATGCAAATGTAGATCTCCAATATATTGGGACGAAGTAGGAGAACGCAAGATACTTGGACCTGAACTAGTACAACAGACAAAGGAAATTGTTGAAATTGTCCAGAAGAGATTGATAACCACGCAAGATCGTCAGAAGAAATATGCAGATCAATCAAGGAAAGACATGGAATTTGAAGAAGGAAGCTTGATATTACTGAAAGTATCACCATGGAAAGGACTAACGAGGTTTGGAAAGAAAGGAAAGCTGAGTCCAAGATATGTCGGACCTTTTGAGATCCTAAAGCACGTTGGCAAAGTAACTTACGAGTTAGCGTTACCACCGCACATGGAGCATATTCACAATATTTTTCACGTATCGATGCTCAAGAAATATAATCCAGACTCCAGGCATGTAATAGAATATGAGCCAATAGAGCTTCAGGCAGATTTGACATATATAGAGAGTCCGATAGAGATTCTAGAGGAGAGAGAGAAAGTATTGAGAAATAAAGTGGTAAAGTTAGTAAGAGTATTGTGGAGAAACCCAAAGTTTGAAGAGTCAACCTGGGAGTTAGAAAGTGATATGAGAGAAAAGTACCCTCATTTGTTTTCTTAGGAGATTCTGAGGACAGAATCCTTTTAAGGGGGGAAGGATGTAATCCGGGATATATTGTGTAATTATTTTTGCTATTAAATAATTGTTATGTGTGTTTAGTATCTATTCTGTGAGATAATTGTTAAGTGTTATCTGTACTTGGATATTCAAAAATAATATTAATTGAGTATTTTAATTTTTATATGTCCAAAATAAAATATAGATAATTGTCATATCTTCCTAATGATTTTGATGTTGATTTATGGATTTATAAGAATCATACGAAATTTCTAAAATCTTTTTCCGAGTATTTAAAATCTATTTTATAAAAACGGGAACCAATTGACGTCAACCGTTGTTACGTTTTTGGAACCCGAAACTCTTCCGAGAACTCCTTCCTAACCTAATTGTAATATTCCGAGCATATTCCATGTTTCGACTTTTTCGATCTGGCGTATGGTTTATTTTGCGCGGGTCCCGGCGCAATATTTTCGATACAATATTCATTTCGGTAAATTAATAAAACCCGTATTTTCGATAAATGGGAGCTTTTTATTAAACTATCCCAATTATCACTTCGTAGTACGTGTAACCAGGCGCTGAGACCAAGACCGCAGTACAAATTATACTGATTTGGATAATTATCCCGAAAACCGATACCGTTTGGATCAGTTTTTATAAATAAACGTACCGTTTTATATCCGGAATGATCCAATGGGATACTAATTTTCCGTAATTATAAATAGCCTTTTTCCGTATTTTATTTCGTATCAAAATCATTTGCAGATAGTTAATTCTATAATTTTCAGAGAAAAACCCTAATTACATAAACTGTTCTAAGAATCAAACAGCAAAACGAAGGCGTTACCAATCTCTGTTTTCAAAGCTTGAGTAACAAAAACAAAGGATTTGAAGTGTTCTATCAGATTCTGAGCTTTGTTTCAGTGCAGAATCAAAGGTTTATTTTCTGAAAATTTATTTATTTTCGAATTAAATTTATTAAAAATATGAATTTTTGTTCGGATGATTGTTTGTATGATTTTATGACTGCATGTTGTAGAGCTTGTTTTCCTGATGATTTTCATATGTCATACGTCTGATTTGGAGTTCAATAACATGTTCAAAATTGAGTTTGATTTTCGAATTTTAAAATTAGGATTTATAACCCATATGAATGTTCTTAATTGAAATTTGGGGGTTTCTTATTCTGAAATAGATTGATGTTGTGGTATAGTGTATTGTATTCTCTGTGAAATTTGCAATCTAGTCGTACAAGTTTCATGAATCAATGAGGTCTGTAGAGAAGGGAGTTGTGTTTTGAAGTTTACGTCGAACCCGCCGGAAACCGGCGAGTTTCTTGATCAAATTCCGGCCAAGTCTGGGGTTATTGATGAATTTTGATTGCAGATATAGGTTCCTGGTGTTGTGTAGTTTAATTCTGGAGGTGATGGTGGTGAGAGGATGCCGGAGGTGAGTTCTCCGGCCATCCCCGACTTTTCCGGCGACTGGAACTGCAAAATTGCAGTTTGGTCCCTATACTTTTGAAAACGATGAAATTTGGTCCCCCGGGTTTCCAGACTTTGCAAAAATTGGATTCCTGTTTTAAAAATGTTTAAAAATCATATTTCCTATTTATTTTTATTATAAAAATTCATTTTTAATTTCTGAAAATTCTAAAAATTAGTATTTTAATTCCGAAAATTATTTTTAATTCAGAAATAAATCCGAATTAATTAGTTAATTAATTTCAGTTAATTTTTAATTGATTAATTGGTCAATTAAATTGGAAATTAATTGATTAATTGATTTAATTAATTATTAATTGATTTTAATTAATTATGTAATTAGATTTAATTACTTAAAAATGATTTAAAAATTCCTAAAAATAGTTTCGAGCTTTAAAATATTATTCTAAATTATTTCCAAGGCTCGATAATTAGTATAAAATTGTTTCGGAGCCAGAATTGGCCAACTGAACCCTGTTTATTAACCCGAAATTGATCCAAGGACCCGTTTTAATTCTGAAAAATGTTTTAAAAATTATTTTAAATACCCGAAAGCCTAATTATGACCCGAGACTTCTTTATAAATGATATGTCATTGATTTCGTGATGTATTATGTGTTATACGTGACTTGTTGATTGACTATCACTCTATATATTCGGTGTTTACTTGATTATTGCATAACTTTCAATCCGTTAATCGGATTTGGGTAAAATGAAGGGTATATAGAAGTATGTGTTGAATAGAACTCTATGAGTCGATTATTGATAGATGCTTATGATATGTGAGCAGAAGAGGCAATGCGTAGGAAAGGGAAACAGGTAGTTGAGGAGTAAAACGGTTGTGATTGGAAGCGAGTACAGTGTAGTAAGCTAATACCAGGCAAGTGTTTTGAACTTTCTCGAGATATTGTAGTACTTGATAATCCTGTGATATTGCAAGTGCTTTGAAGCACAGAAACTTAAACCCTGATTCCAGTTATTGATCTTGAGCCATGAACCTTATTCTTTCTTGACCATTGATTATTGTATACCCAAACACGAACCTCAAGTATACGATACTACTCCACAAATACATGCAAACAAAATTCCAAACACTAAACTGAATTAATTATATAATCAAAGATTGTATCCTATGCTTTGAAAGCCCAAATCTTTGATACCCTGAAATATTGATTCCTTGTTATACAATTCTTTCAATACCAGTATCCAAGCTTTTAAATTATCTTATTGATCCTTACAAGGATTGAAACTCTTTCATTGTTAAACACTCATTGTTGTTAATGATTCTGATTATTGGTTATTATTGCTTATTTTGTTATTACGTTAGAATTGGATTGTTTTTATAAAATTGTGGACCAGATTCGTGGTCAGACCATATAATGGTCAAGTTAGGCCAATGTGTGCCTTGGATCCAGTAGTTAGAGTAATGCTGTGTGCCTTGCTCGGGGTTAGTGTGTGACTGATCAGCAGCCTAACCTTGGTTTTTAAATTAAAAGTATAATATCCAATTCTAAATCATAAGCCATTGTTCAATTGATATCATAATCATGTTCACCTGATGATCATTATTCTCAGTTTTGTCATTATGACTTGCTGAGCTAGTTAGCTCATTTGTGCGATGTTGTTTATGTTCTTTCCAGCTAAAAAGGAACCAGTTGGTAACGAGGATCCCCAGTCCAGCGCGAGAGCTAGGGGTTCTGGTTGAGAGAGCTGAGCTAATAGGCTTCTTTTGAAATAATTTAAGTCTGTAAAAGTTTGTAATAAAGTTTAATACTCAGTTTGAGTTTGAATGGTTGAGATTTGAACGATATGTAATATAAGTAGATGTGTGGCTTGTGTGCATACTTTAACCTGTTACGATCCGTGGTAGTTGGTAAATAGGGTCACTGCATATTATTGTTATCTTTATTATTATTATAAGCAAGTTATAAATAAGGTGTGTGTGTGTGGACCCCAAACTTCTGACCCGGGTTTGGAGGGCGCCACATAAATCATCTACAATTACTAGGCAAAATCTTTCCTTTGAAATTGACAATACATTGACTGGTCCAAACAAATCCATGTGAAGCAGTTGCAGAGGCTCTTCAATTGCTGAATCAAGTTTCTTCCTGAATGATGCTTTGATCTGCTTCCCTTTTTGGCAGGCATCACACAGTCCATCCTTTGTAAACTCCACTAGAGGAATGCCTCTTACTAGATCTTTCTTTACCAGCTCATTCATGGTCTTGAAGTTTAAATGGGATAGCTTCTTGTGTCATAGCCAACTTTCATCTTGACTTGCTTTACTGAGAAGACAAGTTACAGATTCTGCTTTAGTTGAGTTGAAGTCAGCTAGGTACACATTTCCTCTTCTCACACCAGTGAGAACCACTTTGTTATTTTGATTATTAGTCAAAACACAGGCTTCTTTATTGAAGGTTACTGAGTTGCCTTTATCACAAAGCTGGCTGATACTCAACAGATTGTGTTTGAGACCATCCACAAAGGCAACCTCTTCAATGATGACATTGTCCTTTGAAATCAAGCCATATCCCATAGTATAACCTTTGCTGTCATCTCCAAAAGTAATACTTGGGCCAGCTCTCTCCTTAAACTCTGTGAGCAGGGTAGAATCACCAGTCAATTGTCTTGAACAACCACTATCCAAGTACCAAAGATTCTTTCTGTTTCCCTGCACACATCGAAATCAAATCAAGTTGATTTTGGTACCCAAGTTTCCTTGGGTCCCGCCTTGTTAGCTTTCTTCTTCTGTTTCTTATGTCTTAACTCATTTGACTTAGGAATTTCAGATTCTTCCTTAGTCATTTGGGTTGGGCCTTTGAAACTATTTAATGCAACAGAATTATCATGCATATTATGGCTAACAGGAAATGACATGCTTGGTGCAAACATGTTATTCCAGTAAGGCATGCTAAATGGCATTTGAGGCATATTGTATGCAGCATAATATGGATTAGGTGCAAATGGCATATTAGCAAACTGTGCATTCATGTTCTGTGTAGGCATAGCATTAACAGGCATGGGAGGCATGGCATTCATGTTAGGAAATTGAGGCTGAACAGACATGGGAGTAGGCATGGAAAATTTGCAATTAACAGATAAATGATTTACACTACCACACTTGACACGGATTTTTCTAGGAGCATATTTATCAGGTGTGTAGTTATTGTGTTTGTTAATCCCTACTTTACCATTCCTATTGTTTTTCTTTTTAGTCTCTGTTTTTACCTCTATTTTCTCAAGTCTGTCACTTAACTGTTTGACAGTCATGTGACCAACATTAGCCTTTTTCCCTTTCTTAGCTTGACTTGACTCTCCTGAAACAAAGTTCTTGGAAACAGACCCATACTTATCATTTAGCTTGATTAATTTGGCTTTGCTAATAGGTTTGCTTACAGCCGACGGATGGGGATTTTTATCATTCGACGAATAACACTTTTTGTTATCCGACGGATAGTCCTCATCATCCGTCGAGTCTACATCTGTCAGCAACCTATCTACCAAAATAGGTTCTAGTTTCTCTTTATTCTTTTTCCAGGCTTCATCACAAAAAGACTCAATTCCTTGAACTTTGGTGATTTGAGCATGAACATCCCTGGATGTTTTCCATGCTTTAATCACCTCTTGTTCACGCTGGAGCTGCTTCTTCAAGATTTCTTCCTTTTTCAAGGACTCAGTTAATTCCTCCTTGGCAATCTTACACTCAATTTTAAGTTTCTCAAACTCAACAAACTGAGACTTAAGCACATTATTTCTCTCACTTAAAAACAAGTTGTTTTCTTTGATTTTAGCATTTTCTTTAGTGAGAGACTTAAGTGTAACGCGCAAATGATACAATTCTGTAGACATGTCATTTATGGCATCATTACACTCAGCTTTAGATAAATGTGCAAGGTTTGTAGTGATTACCTGATTGCTTGAAAAACTTGTCTCTATTTCATCAGACTTGGCCATTAGGCTAGATTGACATAGCTGACATCTTCATCTTCATCCAAACCATCTGCTACCCAGTCATTCTCTTGTGTAATAAAAGCCCTTTCCTTTTGTTTGAGTAGATCAAAGTATTTTTGCTTATAATCCACAGACTCAAACCTTTTCTTACTGGAATCTGACTTTCTACACTCATTTGCAAAATGCCCTGCCAATCCACATTTGAAACATTTAAATTTTGACTTATCCACCATGTTTCTATTTGGCTTAGCTGCTCCAAAGTTCTTTTTGAACTTGAGCTTGGAAAATCTCCTTGAAAGAAATGGTAGGTGCTCATCAATGTCCTCCATGTCATCTTGGCTCAATGATTCTTCACTTTCTGCAGCTAGCCCCTTACCCTTATTCTCACAGACTTTTGAAGTTGATTCTACAGCTTCCATCTTCACTTCCTTCTCCTTTTCCAGATCATCAACTAATGCAATGGATCCTCCTTTCTTCTTTCCTCTCTCCATTCTTTCATCCTGCTCTATCTCAAGCTCATAGGTCTTAAGAATGCCATACAGTCTCTCCAAAGTAAACTCCTTATAATCTTGTGAGTTTCTCAATGAAACTGTCATTGGTTTCCATTCCTTTGGAAGAGATCTGAGAAAATTCAGATTGGAGTCTTTAGTCTGATAGACTCTTCCATGCAACTTAAGAGCATTTAGTAGTTTTTGGAATCTACTAAAAATGTCAGTGAGTGACTCACTTTCTTCATTGTGAAAGTGCTCATATTGCTGAATCAGGAGCTATATTTTATTTTCTCTTACTTGCTCAGTGCCATCACAAATTATCTATATTGTGTCCCAAACTTCCTTGGTAGTTTTGCAGTTGATGATGTTATCAAACATGTCTGCATCAACACCATTGAACAGAATGTTCATGGCCTTTTTATCTTTCCTGACTTGTTCAATGTCAGGATCAGGCCATTCATGCCTTGGCTTTAGAACAGATGGCTCGTTTCCTGTAGCAGCTCTCATTGGAACATGAGGGCCTCTTTCTATGCAATCCACATAGGCCTCATCTTGAGAAAGCATATGTAGATGCATCTTTACCTTCCAATGATGGTAATTATCTTTATCAAGAAAAGGAATCTTGACTCCAACATCTTTCTTGTTCATCTTGCTGAATTGTTTTGATCTTTAAACTCTTTGTAGATTAAGAGCTTGCTCTGATACCAATTGTTAGTCCCTTAACAATATAGCAAGAATTACAGAGGGGGGGGGGTTAAATGGAATTCTTGAACCTTTTTCTTGAAATAAAAATGTTCAACTCGATTATAGATATATTTGTTTTGATTAGCACAATGCGGAATGAAAACTTAATTGAATCAAAACATAAGTAATTAAAAACAAGAGGCTTTAAAAACTTTCTGGTGGATTTAAATAATTTCACTAGAGATATATATAATATATCGAGAGGACTCTGTGTGCAGAAATGCTCACAGCTGCTTACAAATGGAACTACTGAGAATACAGGAAATGCTAAAAATTATGCTTACAAAGATTTCTCTGTTTTTGTGTTTCTCAGCTATCTTAGTTCTTTTTCTATTTGCTACTCTCTTGGTTTATATAATACCAAGATTACAAAGTCAAAAAGACTGAAAAAATATAAAATCTAACAGTCTTAAGCTTTGCTGCTTTTCGTCCTCTATTACCCAGTTAATGGGCTTCCACAGTGTGTTTGTATACATCTCGACGGCTGTGTGTCAGCTTTCACTGTTCAACTACTGTTTGAATTCTTCATATGATCATCCGTCGACTTTCAGAACATCCGTTGATGGTTTAATTGATCATCCGTCGACTGCTATATTAAACATCCGTTGATAGTCATTTGATCATCCGTCGATGGCTTTGTTAATCATCCGTCGGTAGCTCTTTTGGCACTTGACTCTATTTCACTTATGCAGAATTACAAGACATCAATTATGTACAATTAATCTACCTATTCTGCATATCTAGTTAAAGTCAACATGACTTATATGCTACTACAGATTCTATACAAAGGTGCATACATAAATGTGCTACAAACTTATTATTACATAAGCTACTCATTCGATGGATAATAAGTTAATCATCCGTCGGGACTATAATGAGTTATCCGTCGGGACTATAATTCTTATCCGTCGAGTGCTACATAATTTCACTAAGTAAAATCTACTTAGATGTTTTGTTTATGAAATCATCAAGTACACAATATATGCACAACAAAAATTCTCACTGCCCTAATGAAGAATAAAGGACTTTTTTTGAAGGGCCGTCTGGTGGAGGCTCAGGCTCTGGAGGTGATGGAAGTCATGGAGGATCTAGAGGAAAGTCTGTAGAGGATTCCTCAACTAAGGGGGAGAAGAAAGGGAGAAGTGAAAAGGGAAAAGAAAAAGATTTGTCTGCTGGAGGCATAGGGAAGGCTGATGATGTCTACTATAGTGGAGAACAGGATGACTTTGATATTTTTGACATTCCCACTGAACCAGTCTTGGAAGATAAAGATGGTTTCTTTGAAGCTGAGGAGGAAAGTGATTTTGGAGAATGGGAAGAGGAAGCTCAAGTGGATCCTGTTTTTGAGAAAGAGTTTCAGCAGCAGCAGTCAGAGTTGAAAATAAAAGAAGCTGAACTAAAAAAGGTATCCCAGATCATTGATATGAGGATAAACATTGAACGAACAGAAACTCTTGAAAAGCAACATCTTCATGACATTAAAGCTAAAGAAAAGAGAAGAGATGTCAGACTGAAGATTGGTGAAAAATGGGATGAAGCTAGGAGAGTACTTGATATGCCTCAGCTGAGCACAAACAATGATAGGCAGTTTCTACATCTTCTGGACAAGCTGGAGATCTCTAATCCAAACAATGACGTGTACATGAATGCTATAAAGACTGAAGTCTCAAGGATCACAGCTGCCTTTGACAGATCTCTAAATGAAATGAGCATATTTGTATATTGTCAGAGCGAAGGATCTTTCAAGGTATCACTTCATCTGTTTGAGAATCATTCTTTATCAGAGATTTGGGTTCTTCTCAACAAAGTCAAAAGAAGCTCAGAATTGAATGAAGTTCTTCGAGAAAGGCTCAAAGAGTTTGCCAGCAGGGCTAGTCCTCAAGTGGTCAACAATTCTCATTAGGTAAGATTCTTTAAGTCTGACTGTCTTCAAATCTTCCAGCTCGATTCACAATCTCTTAAAGACTACTCAGCTAAGCATCTTGTCTGGATGGAACATCACTTAAGAACTGCTGGATATTCATCCATGTTGAAAACTCAAGCAGCTGATCTGATTCAAGCTAATTGTGAAAAGAATATTAAAAGGTATAATCAGTTCAAGAATAAGATAAAGTCAGTTGGAGTTCAACCAGTCAGACCAGCCAACTTCACTTCTGAAAAGGATCGTGTCTTTGACAAGGAGTTGCTTTAAGATTTGGAAGAAGGTGAATTCGGAAGGGAAGACAACTGAATTCAATTAGCTCAAAACTTAATGTAATATGATTAGAGCTTTATGAATCAAGATAGACTAATGTAGTTATATGTTCAGTCTAGAGGAACATCTATCTTGTATTCACTTGTAAATTTCTTTTGAAATCTGGAAAATATTAAATATAATCCAGAACTTTTCTGCTATTTACTTTGCATTACTGTTTATATCTTTTTCTTATTTGTTAGTTGAGTTATCCTCTAGGTATTTGTTGTTATTGTCTAACAAACAAATAGGGGGAGATTGAAAGGCATATGTCATAGCCTATTTGTGTATTCGAGGATTTAACTCAACTCAAATAAGGATGTAACAAGTAATTAGTGGTTCTATCGTCATAGAGATCTCTCAAAGTAACATATGTCAAAGGATTAAGTAACATTGTTCGTCTACAGACTTGAGGACTTAATTC
This sequence comes from Apium graveolens, assembly GCF_009905375.1. Lineage (NCBI taxonomy): Eukaryota > Viridiplantae > Streptophyta > Magnoliopsida > Apiales > Apiaceae > Apium > Apium graveolens. The sequence goes on along the minus strand of NC_133649.1, from coordinate 103,163,221 downwards.
ACTGGAAGAAGCTCAAAAAATTGATCAAGCCTCAGTGATATAAATCAAGATTGTGGATTTAATCAAGTGACAAAGATCTCGTCAGGGTATCAATTGATTACAGGGATTTTATCTTAAGAAAATCAAGATATGAAGAAACATCACAAAAGTTAGTCATTCATGAACCAGACAGTACATCGAGTGTCAACATTGAAGTGGTGAAATAGATTCAGTGATTTTCAGAAGATTGTCAGAAGAGTGGTTGCTGTTCAAGATTAGTATTAATTCTCTAATTAATTAATTAAGTCATATAATTTAATTAAGAAAATAAATTATATCTGCAAAGATTAATTTATTGATTAATTGGATTAATTAATTATGAATTAATATTTTGGTTTTTCAGAATTGATTTTGAATTTAAATTCAAAATTAATTCAGCAAGACAATCTTTTGTATTAGTATGACAATTGGTATGACAATCAATAGTCATACCGAAAGTCATGCCAGTTCATTTAGATTGTCTTGCCGAAAGTCATGCCAGTTCAATGGATTGTCCTACCGAAAGTTCTACCAGTTAAAAGGATTATTTTGCTGAGCTAAAATGATTGTCTTGCCAATTAAAAACATATGATTGAATATAAAGAGCAGCAACTGTTTTTTTTTCAACAGAGCATTGAATATCAAAAGAAAAACAGAAGAACACAGAACAAAGAAAACAGCAGAGAACTTATTGCAATTTCTCAGAACATTTATTTCTAGTATTAATTATTAAATCTAAACCACTAGAAATACTCCTCTTGTTCTTGTGTAACTATCTAGCGGATCAAAATCCCTAGAACTTAATCTCAAATTGCATTTAGCATTTGATCCTTTTTATTACAAAAATAGAAAAAGTTCATGTCGAATTTATTCTAGATTTGGAATAATTTATTTGAGATTAATCCCTTGTAAACGATACCGTTGTTGTAACACCTTTCAAGTTTAATAATAGTTTTATTTAACTTGAATTTTGTTTCACTTTTTTATTCCGCATTTTATTCTATTAAACGGTATTGTATGTATTCAACCCCCCTTCTACAAACATATTGAGACCTAACACAAGTTCATAGTCGGGCTACCTAACGTAGTACTGACAGTTAAAACCCTTACGGGAACCCTTATAAATATTATGATAGTAACATAGTTCGTTCTCGTATAGGGCAGCGGGGCACCGAACCTTGAGGTTCAGGAGCATCAGTATGAGGATGTTTTATTACATATTGGAGATCAAATTATGAATCCAATAGAGTACCCTAGCAAGGGACTGGATGAGATTCATATTGAGAATGTTGCGGTTGAGGATGTTATCCTAGAAGGGATTATTGCTGAGGAGGATCTCGTGGAGGATCCTGACGAGAATGAAGAGATGACCACTGAGGAATTGATGACCGTAGTCAGGGCGACTACCCGAGCTAGAATGGCCGCGAGGGTGGCACTAGAGGATGAAGAGTTACCAAGGGCACAAAGGATAATGAGGGCAGAAGGAGTGGGGCCTTCCACGGAACCAATTATACCAGTATTAGACCCTCTTCCAGAGGTTCCTGTAAACATCCATGAGGTTCCACTTATTCCTGTTCCCTCCCCTGTACAGAGCCCATCACCTACTGAGGAAATGCCACCTTTATCTCCTGCACCATTGTCACCTGATACCGTGCTTGGTTATCCATTTGGATCCCCTGGGTCTGCACCACCTGCACCCCATGGACTGCTAGATGCTACCACTCAGGCTTCTCTTATCGCCAATTATCATATGACTTTGGGTGGCCTGTCTGAGGCCCGTAATGTTCGGAGTGATCTATTGGATTGACTTACTGCACCAAGGATTGAGGGCAGGGTACTTCCGGCAGGATTAGCTTATAGCATGGACAGGATTGAGGCTACCACCTGAATTACAGCTAGAGGCCATCTTGAGGGTCAGGTTGATCCAGCTCTACTTGCGACTATCTTAGACCTCATCACCGCCTTAATGGAGCAGGTTAGGGATGTCGTGTGTGCTTGCATTTCTTGATCCAGAATAGTGTGCAGGGTCTGGGCAATCAGACAAGGATTACATGCAGCACCACTTTTGGAGGATTAGCCTAAGTTATGAATGATTAGTTTTTAATGACTAGATGATTATTTGTGATAGTCCTTTTGGGATAGAAGCGATCAGGCCAAATGATGTAATTCTCTTTCAGGTGTTTAGTTGTTGTACCCTCGAACAAATGGTTATGTATATATTCATTCCTTTCAGTTCAGATCAGTTTGTGGTGAATAAGTTCATATTGTTAATTGCACTATTAACACTTAAGAGTGTCATGAAGTTATAGAACTTTAGAATTCATAATTTACGATCATGTAAGGACTGAACGAGGGAAAAAATTAAGCAAAGTAAGTAAGACAAATATAAAGAGATTCTCAAAAATTTTCCAAGCATTATGCCCCCCACGAAGAATAAGAATTGGGGCAAACCCTGAATGTGATAATCAGGAAGATCGCAATTAAGAGATAAGGAAACCAGAACATAATAAAGTGGAAAATGAGGATTTTAAAATATAAGATGACCCCGATTATGGGGAGCAGGAAGAAATATTTAGACTGAGAAAACAGAACTCGAGCAAGGAAGGGAGCACCAAGACGGTACTCCTATGAGGCAATTCATGGACCTGCCTAAACAAAACTAATACTTTTTCCCCCAAACACCACCCTGAGGAAATAATATGGTGTGAAATTCTTTCAGGACCTTTAAGTCGCTAAGCTCTCAGAATTCCAAGTAACAAGCTGACCCAGTTGAGGCAAGATCCTGGCTAAAGGAAATTGAGGAATCATTTGAGATTCTAAATGATTGACGAATCACAAAAGACTATTTTTGTCACTTACCCTCCTAAGAGTGAGACCACCCACTGGTGAAAGACCAAGAAAGGCACGGAGCCAGAGGTTAGAATAAACTGATTAAAGTTCAGTCAATTGTTTTTGGGAAAGTACTTCCCAAGGTTGTGGAGATAGTGTAAAAGCTTTAGAGCCAGAACAAAGGTAGACGAGTATGATGAATTATGAATCTAAGTTGTAAAAGTTGTGAAGATTCGTTCTGAGGACACGAATCCAGAATGACGGGATGTTTGAAATCAATGCTTATGTTGTGTTGGTTCATGAAATAATGATAAGAGAAAGGAAAATAAAAAGAAACTGAAGTGGAAAGGAATATAAAGGCAATAGAGTTTGAGGAATGATAAGGGAGTTGGGTATGAGGAAACCCTAAAGACTCGTAGCAATAGAAATAGAAAAGTATGTAACCGTCAGGATGAGGGTGATTCACCATGAGTTAAAATTGATGGTTGAAGGCATAAGAGATACATATATTTTATCCCCTGTAAGTTGGGAGGATTCGAGGAAACCTTGAGATAGTTCGAAGGATAAATAATGAGACGCAGATAGACTGAGGAGACAAGAAAGTAAGAAATTAGGAAAATTGGATGAAGGAAGTGACCTTCAAGAATGTGAAGTGTAAGACCAGTGGCTTGATGCCCAAAAAGGGAGACACCAAGTATAGAAGATATCTCAACATTGAGATGACTGTTGAGATAAACAACAAAAGTAAATGAGGATTTAGTAAAAAGAAGTTCACGTTGAACACGACCAATATCTTCCAGAACATCCCTGTTATCATTACCAAATCAGGCAAGAAAAGTGGATAACCGTTGTTATCTTTTGGAGGCCATATGGATTGAACTTATTTTGAATAAGGATGCTATCGTGAAATTGGTATAGACTATCGAGGTGAGAATGATTGAATAAGATAATCTATCAAAGATATATGACTTGATTTATCCATGGAAGGATGCAAGTACCTTTTTAAAGGTGGAATTAAGGATATAACTTCGATAACTTAAGATGAACCCTAGGGGAATGCATAAAGGTTGACATTTCACCCTTAATAGGGACAGTATGAGTTTTGACAGTATGAATTGGAAAGGATTAAGGTAATAACAACCTTTAAGGATCAGTGGAGAAATTTTTCAGAAGTATATAGACAATGATTCTGGTATTAATAAATGGTATCTTGATATGCCCTGTATCTAGGGAATATAGGAGGAACGATTCAAGGATAACCTTAGAGGTTTTACAAAGAGAAAGGTAATATTCAAAATTCTCAAGAATAGAAATTTTGATAAAGGAAATATGACGTAATTATAATGATGCCAAGTGGGGCACGTGTTAAACCACGAGAAAGTATGGATCGAACCAGTAAAGGTCGAAATTGTTCAGGGCAATTATGACCTAAGATAAAAGATGTCCTAAGTATGATTGAGAGTCAGTCGTGACAGTGATTAACCTCTAAAGACTGAGGCAATAACTTATGGAAAAATGGTGATATTTTTTTTTACTCATCAGATTTTAAGGAAAACATCTTCACATAAGCAGTGGTTGAAATGAGGTAGAAAATTTAGTTGGAGGTGGTTAAAATGACATTGATTGTAAGGAAATTTTACTATCAGGAAAGGCCAAAGAGGTGGCCGACACTCTAGGTGTAAGAGAGCAGTTATAGGCGCTTGTGCCAGAGGAATACAATGATAATGGTTAAAGTCGTGAAGTTTGTATTATGGTGTAAAAGGTTAAAATTCCTTCTGATGATTGTGCGATACTCAACCGTGATAGTAGTTTGGTAAAGATTTAATTTATAAAATTGCCTGTGAGCGGGCTATCTATCTTATAAGGTCATATCTTGAGATAAGCCAGGACCATGTTACGAAAGGACTAAATGAACTTTTGAGCTTCATGTCTCCTAATAAAGACATATGGTTAATAATGGTATTAACCTGCTATTGTTGCTTTTATTGAAATTCTTCTGCAATTTTATCTGCTTCATGTCATATGTACGCCAAGTTCAGGAGTGTTCTTCATGAATCATGGAATGGTGATTATGTTGCCTCCTTAGAAGAATTCGATACGACATGTATGGACTCCGTATGGTTAGCTATTAAGATTTCATAGAAAATGAATGACTACAGTAGGTCAGTGGTGGACCATAGTAATGCAACAATGATTCTGCGAGTAATGAGCCGATTACAACCGTGAGAGTTGTATTGGAATGGATGTTGAGATTGAGTACCCCTAGTGGGGTCTTGTTGATATGTAAGTTATCATTGATAGACTACCTAGTGGAGTATTTACATATTATATATTTATTCCCTCTTATAAATAGAGAGTCGTATTACTATACGAGGAAGGTTGCGGTGCAAGCATAGAATTCTAGTAACGATGATGTCTAGAATGAGATCCCAGATTCGATTTTCGATGTCAAGGGAGTTTCAAAGGTGATTGTGTATAAGCTCGAGGAAGAGCATGGGTCCATAGAATGGACGGAATATAAAAAATATTTAAACATGTGAAATGCGATACGATAATACTGGATATTGATATAGATACATATGTTTTGTTCTTCTATGACAAACCTCTATAGTTCAGAGGTAGATTCCAAGCCAGATATTTGTGGCAGTATTATTTCATATACAATTCTCTTCAATTCGTTCTTTTCTCTCCTTTTCATTTTGTATAAGATGAGAAGAACAACCCTTCCGGAAAGGGGAGGTATCGCCAAATGACTATCTATCTGTGTGATAGAAGGCTAGTAGGATACCACATGTTGTTCAATTGTTTGTCAAGTACTAAAGGCTGGCCACCTTCTGTACTAATTATGCAATAGAACAAGTGTTCACTATCATAGTGATCTCTTAATAAAATATTTTACTTCTATACGATAGATCAAGCTTTCGAAGATGGAAGCAGCTAAAGGAAGTAGTATCAGTGTGGTGGTATTCCGAATCTAACGCGTTCATGATACTAAGGTTGACGCAATTATTAAAAGGTGATAGAATGCTAACGAGAAAAAGTATAACCAGTATAATATTAGGAATGGAAGATAGTAAAGATTACGAACTGGAAAAGAATGGGTATTAAGAAGCAAAAGTTATAATGCTAGAAGCTATGATGAGATTCTGTGCAATAGACTTGAAAGAATTTGGAATGGTCACTTAGCACGGATTGAGTTTTCTTACGAAAATAGCTCGTATGTCAGTATCGGGATATCGCCTTATGAGATCCTTAAGGGAAGACAATGTCGATCTCCATTATATTAGGATGATGTTGCAGAGCGCAAGATGCTCGGACCAGCAGTGGTCCAAAGGACCAAGGATATAATAGATCTAATTAGAGGACGACTGGTAGTAGCCCAAGATGGACATAAGAAGTATATTGATTTGACACGAAAGGACAAGGAATAGGAAGTAGGGGACCTAGTGCTGTCATAGGTATTCCCTTGGAAAGGATGGATGAGGTTCGGAAAGAAAGGAAAGCTAAGCCCACGAATTGTTGGACCCTTGGATATATTAAGAAGTATTGGAAAGTTAGCATATGAGCTATCCCTACCCCCGAACATGTAGCAAGTTCATAACGTGTTCCACGTATCAATGTTAAGAAAGTATAATTTGGATGCCAGACAAATAGGGGCATATGAGCGCATAGGCATGCAACCAAACGTAACCTATATGGAGCAACCGGAAAGGGTTATAGATCGAAAAGGAACAAGTGCTTAGGAGAAGGGTTATTAAACTAGGCAGAGTTTGGTGGTAGAACCACAATGTGAGAAAATTGACTTGAGAGTTAGAAAGTGCAATGCTAAGAGAGTATCCCTATTCTTTTTCTATCTGATTTCGGGACGGAATCCTTTTAAGGAGGGGAGACTGTAATAACCCCAATTTTTGGATTTTTTTTGAAACCCTTATGAATAGTGATTTTGCTGATTATGCTGAATAAGAAAACTTTTCATACCACACTATGTAGGGGTTCTTTTATTGATCTTCTGAGATAATATTAGTACCCTATGTGGTATATAAGTGTATGTAAAGATCGTTAGAATCCAAATCCGAACACTTTGATTTTTCCCGAAAATCCACCAGATACCGAAAGAATTGAGTATAAGGTAACAGGATAAAAAGGATTTAAATTCAAGGAATATAAGAGAGGATCATAAAAGGAATATAATGTATTGAGAAAGGTTAAGGAAACCCAAGTAATAAGATCCCGAGTATGATCCCTCAAACGATAAACGAGAACGAAAGTTAAGCGAACCGTATAACAGATCAGCGGTCATTAGCCAAGTAATTAGGGGCTAATCAAAGAGGTTAGTGATGATGATGTCATCCAACCAATAAGAAGAGGACAAGAATGGGAAGATGACATAAGAATGATGACCTAAGCATGACCAAAAAGGAAGGAAGTGTGGTTGATTTCAAGCCACACAAAAATCACCATGGTTAAAAGGTAAATTATTAAAACAAAAGGCAAAAACAACCAACAAACAAATCATAACACCAAAAACACAAAGTTGACTTCCCATTTTCAAGCAAAAGCTCTCGGCCCCTTTCATTTTGCAAGGAAAGAAAAACCCAAATCCAAGTTCTAAGCTTCGTTAATTAGTGAGATAATTATCTAAGGTTCCTTGTACATAGATATAGATATCCTATAAGTTTAAGCTTCAAATTCCTTCACAATCTCTTCCTAAAATTCATGGAAGAAGAGGGTGAATAGTGTTTTTCAAGAACTTGAAATTTTGTTCTTGAGTTTTTGTTTAGATTAAGCTTTGGTAAGGACTTTCAAGGGTGATTCCAAGCTCCTTAGTTACTTTTACTCACCAAGGAAGGTATAATCTCATACCCTAGCCCTACTTTTGTATATTTAGAGTTTTTGTGTTTGATATGGTTCATGAGAAGCTTGATTATTGTGTATTTAGAGATGGGTTGGTTTTATGATGTGTTTGGAGTTGTAAATCTTGATGATTAGTTAAAGAACTTAAGTAAGCTTTTAGTTCATGATTGGGAAGTAGTATAAATTGGAAATATTGAGTTGTTGGGGCTGTTGTAGTATTGTATGGATGGAGTTTGGTTGTATGGTTGAATTGTGGTTGATTTGTGGTTGATTTGGAGTAGGATAAAATTTGGTAATCGCGTAAACATAGCCGTTGTAATGCCCGATTTACTTTAGACTGTTTTTGTTCTTAACATCAGGACCCGAGAATTCACTGTTAGGTTTTGACCATTGCCATGATTAGATAGTTCATGTTACGAGCTTCATTTTGATATGTGGTTCGTTTGAATCCGATGTACGGTTTAGGAGAAACGACCGTTTTAAGTAACGGCACTCGCGACCAAACCATTACCCCTCACCTTACTTTGAAACATTGGTTAAAGATCTTAAATGACTAATTGGAGTATGAAACATTTATGTAAAGTGGATTAGGCAGTTGGTAAGGTACTCGCGAAAGAATTGCCTTAAAACTCTTAATGGTTAATTTATTAAAAATGGTGGAGCCGAGGGTAATCGAGCGACTTAAGTGAATCGTTAGCGCAAAAGCGAACGTTAGGGTCTAATTGGTTAAAGTATAGATTCTTAAGCGACTTTGGTTTGATTCCAACTTATATGATGTTTATAGGTTACCAGACTCGTCCCAAGACTTTTACCACCCCCAGTCGCTCAGGCAAGTTTTCTACCCGTTATACTGTTATTGTGATGTATATATGTATATGCATTATCTTGTGATAAGTGCATGATTGTTATTAGCAAATCTTGCGATATATTGGAGCATGCTGATATGTGATATATGCATGTCTGTTTCGTAATCTTGATATCAAATTGTTGATTCAAATGTTTATAAGTTGCATAATACCTATGCTAGAGATAAGCAGTAATTGCGTATACCCTTAGTATAGGGGACCCAAAGGTGAACATTTTCTAAACCGGGAGTCGATGTTCCCGAGTATATTATATATATATATATATATTTATATATATATATAGATATAGTTTTCAAAACTATTAATCGAATAAGGTTTATTCGATAACTTTATTTTATTTAATGAATATTATTTTGAATATTCATTCGAGGAATTATGACTTCGCTTCTTTTATTAAATAATATTCTTTATTTTATTAAAGAATAATGTTTCAATAATCATACTTATTTTCGATTATTCAAATAAAAATCGTACTTTCGTATAAGTATATCTTTGGTTATTTATTATTCATTTCAAGTATGAGTCTTAAAACTTCTACTTCAATTATTTTTATAAGGATTATCCTTATGGGAATATTATTTAAATAATAATATTCAGATATCCTGCAACATATCGGGACTGATTTATTTTAATAAATCAGCATTACTCCAAACATTCTCAAAAATGTTTTCGAGTCTTCAAAATGATTTTAAAAGTTAGAGCGGATCCCAAAACTCGTTTTCAAATTTAAGATCTTCCTTTCGAAGGGGACTTGAATACTCACACAAAAATCTAAGGGATCCGGCTCTGTGGTGTATTTTATATTCGCAACGTGGTTGCTATTTTGAGAAAACAATTTGATTACTTGCCCAATGTTCGGGAAGTAAGTCCATCTAATTGTTTCGGCATAAACGACAGGTCGGGGTACGGTCTATGAAGGTGTAAGAGGCTGGGTGACAGTCCATCCACGCGTGAGTGGCCGGGTAACGGTCTAGCGCGAGGTCCTAATGCGGCCAGGGTGATGGCAGGCGAGGAATTCATCCATCTACAGTAGAAAAGGTTACTTATTGGTATCTTTGCCTGATCAGCAAGATATCGAGTTTATGCCAAAATTCATTTCCTTCCAAATTCATTGGATATTGTAACTCTGTTCATACTTTACATGACAGAGGTTTTCAGGAAATGCATGAGAGATATATATGGATATATATATATATATATATTGGGATTTAATGAAGTATCTCGTAACTTCATTTCGTTCAATAATATTTCAAAGATTGAATCTATTCAAGTCTTATCTTGTAGTCTCATCTGTGTGATGAACTTTTGAAACTGATGATACCTTGAACGGTGGTAGTTCAAGTAGTATCCGGAAAAGATATAAGTATATTGGAGTATCTTGTAACTTCATCTTTTCAACTTATATCCGGTTAATGATTATCTTATGCATGACAAAGATTTTCACAAAAACGTTGAGACAAGGTTAGATATATGAGATCACCTTGCAACGATATTTTTATACAGTTATAAACTGGAACTCTGTATATATTATGCATGGAAGAGGACTTCCAAGATTTTGAAAAGTATATATACATATATACTGAATATTTTGCGACTTGGTCGCGGTAAGGTATCAAACTGGTTCATTTTTACTTGACCAAAACTTTCTTGAGTACTAGGAGAATGCTCATATATTGTAAATTATTATACATATTATTTTGGTGGGCTTGTTACTCACCCTTGCTTTCTTCTTTCATCACACAACAACAGATAGACAAGATGAACAGGATCAAGCTCCCAATTCGTGAGTGGTTAGGAAACATTCCGCAGTTTCCTGTAGGCGTTGATGTCGTTGTAGCTGAGGTAGGAACTACCAATAGGCTAGGCTTTCAACTTTTGTTGTACCAGACTTATGTATATTTATGAATTGTAATAATGGCAAAGAATATGTAAATTTATTCAGAAACCCTTTTGAGGTGTAATGACTTATAATAGTGGAATAAAATGACTTGTGTTATTTTTGGTATTCATCTCTGAGACTATAACTTGTGGTGTGTGTGTATATTGTGGGGTCCCGGTACGCAGTGGTTGGTTGTTTATTAAGATTAAGAGTTGTTAAGGGAATTGGAACTCGTGACAACCCGGATCCCCGACCCCGGATTTGGGGGTGTTACATTACTAGCACATAAGTAATGTATATCATGAAGAACCCTTGGATTCACAAGAATCAAAGGTTTTCTCTTTGAGTTTAAACATAAACATCACATGCAACCATAAATCATCAACTTTTAAATATAAGAATCATTGGGAAGTGAGTAAGCTAGGCATGGGAAGTGAAATTACACTAAAAGAAGGTGGGAAATTGAATGAAAAATGGAAGGGAATGGGGGAGGGGGGCTTCGGCCGAGAGAAGAGAGGGAGAAGGGAGAAGAGAGAAAAAAATTGAGTGAAGTGGAGTGTGGTGTGTTGGAGTGTTGGAATGGTTTTGACCATTTTATTATATCTTTACCCACATGAAAAAGTGAGTGGGCTATGCATTTACCAAACTCTCCCTCTCCTTTTTAAAAGCAAAGTTTGTAGGAAAGGTTATCTTGGTAATTTGGCTAGTACAGAAGTAGTTAGTGGGGCTAAGAATTCCCATTGTGCCCTTGGCTTTGAATTGGGGGTAGAATGCATGCATGGGTAGTGAGGTAATTTGCTAATTAATAATCAAATTAGTTATAAAGAATAAATTTTATAAATAAAAATATAAATCTATAAATTACAAGAGTAGTATCATAAAATATCTTAGAATTTTGAGAAATTTTATAAAATCACTTTTGAAATTTATTGATAAAAATATTTTTAAAATTACTTTTCTCAAAATAAGAAATACACTCTATAAATCACATATAAGAACAAATAATATATTTCTTGCTTTCAATTTTTTTTAAATAATTAACACAATTATTATGCACCAATACCATCACACAAGCACATCTCCATATAATTTTATAAATGACTCCATTACAATTATATAATACTCAATTACAGATTAAATGGAATACTGGTCGTAACATCCTCTCCCCCTTAAAGGATTCTATCCTCAGAATCTAAGAGAACACGTGAGGATACCGGGATCGCATTTCATACTCTAGCTCCCATGTTGAGTCTTCAACTTTGAAATTCCTCCATAGCACTCTTACCAACCTTACTAACTTATTTTTAAGACTTTTCTCTTTCCAGTCGAGTATTTTAACAGGTTGCTCCATATATTACAAATCTGCCTGAATTTCTATCGGCTCATACTCTATCGCATGATTGACATCCAGATTATACTTTTTAAGCAAAGACACATGGAATACATTATGAACATGCTGATATTGAGGCGGCAGAGCTAATTCGTAAGCCACATTCCTGACTTAATTCAAAACTTGAAAAGGACCTATATATCGAGGTGCTAATTTCCCTTTCTTCCCAAACCTAGACAACCCTTTCCATGGTGACACTTTTAACAAAATAGCTTCTCCTAATTGGAAACTCACATCCTTCCGAGAAGGGTTTGCGTACTTTCATTGCCTATCCTGAGCAACAAGCAATCTTTTCTGGATCAGTTTGACTGCCTCTTTCATTTGTTGGACCAATTCGGGACCTAGAATCTTTCCTTCTCCAACTTCATCCCAAAAAGTTGGTGATCTGCATTTTCTTCCATATAAGGCTTCGTACGGCGACATGCCAATACTAGAGTGATGACTATTATTGTAGGAGAATTCCACCAGTGGTAAATGATCGTCCCAACTTCCCGAAAAATCAATAGCGCAACTTCGTAACATGTCTTCAATTATTTGTATGGTCCGCTCGCTTTGACCGTCCGTTTGCGGATGATATGACGTGCTCATGTTCAACTTGGTGCCAAGACTTTCTTGGAATTGTCTCCAAAATCTTGAGTTGAATCACGGATCTCGATCTGAAACTATCGATACAGGTATGTCGTGACGTAACACAATTTTGCGCACATATATGTGAACCAACCTATCTAATGAAGTCCTATCATTGATTGGTAGAAAATGCGTCGATTTTGTAAGGAGATCGACTATAACCCATATGGCGTTGTGTCTGGATTTTGTTCGAGGTAAACCTACTATAAAATTCATAGAAATATTTTCCTACTTCCATTTTGGAATCTTTAATGGCGGGATTAAACCGGTCGATCTTTGGTGTTTTGCTTTTACCCGTTAAAATGTATAGCATTTTGTGACCCATTCTGCAATTTCTCTTTTCATGTTCGGCCACCAAAACTTATTTCTCAAAACTTCGTACATTTTAGTGCTTCCTGGATGGATCGAAAGTCTCGAGTTGTTGGCTTCTGGCAGTATCTCATTTTTCAGTTCAGTTACTTGAGGAATCCAAATTCTTGATGAAAATATTAATATACCTTGTTCGTCTCTTTGCGTACATATTTCCTCTCTTGTCAATTGGTTATTCTCCTGTCTTAACAGTTCTTCTTGACATTTCCTTATCTTCTCTATCAGTTCTGGATGAAAGGTCATAGCATGACAAATCTCTTCTAGCCTTCCGTGAGCTCAAAGTTCTAAGTCGAATCTTTCAATCTCTTCATATAACTCTTTTGGCAACGTGATCAGATTCATTCTTTCCTTTCTACTGAGAGCGTCGGCTACTACATTCGCCTTCCCTGGATGGTAATGCATCAAATAGTCGTAATCCTCCAACCATCTCCATTGTCTCATGTTGAGTTCTTTCTGGGTAAATATATACTTCAAGCTCTTATGATCCATGTAGATTTCACACTTCGCTCTGTATAAGTAATGTCTCCATATCTTGAGTGCGAACACTATGGCGGCTAGTTCCAGATCATGAGTCGAATATTTCAGTTCATGAGGTTTAAGCTGTCTGGATGAATATGCAATCACCTTATTGTGTTGCATTAGCACACAGCCCAATCCTTTATATGAAGCATCACTATATATCACAAATTCTCCTTTATTGTCTGGTAGCACCAACACTGGGGCGGTAACCAATTTCTGCTTTAACTCTTAGAAACTTCCTTCACATTCTTCATTCCATTCAAACTTGTGATTTTTCCTTGATATCTTGGTCAGTGGCGTGGAAATATTTGAGAAATCCTTAACAAATCTTTTGTAGTATCCATCCAATCCTAGAAAACTTACTTCCATAGGAGTCTTTGGTCTTTCCCAACTCAAAACTGCTTCAATTTTTGCAGGGTCCACTCTAATTCCTTCACTTCCGATTATATGTCCCAAAAATTGAATTTATCACAACCAAAACTCGCACTTTGAAAATTTAGCGTACATCTTCTCTTGTCTAAGAATTTCTAATGATATCCATAAATGTTGCTCATGTTCTTCTTCCGACTTTGAATATATCAGAATGTCATTGATATGTACCATGACGAACTTATCCAAATATTTTTTGAAAACTCTATTCATTAGATCCATGAAAGTTTCAGGGGCGTTCGTTAACCCAAATGGCACTACTAAAACTCGTAATGTCCGTATCTTGTCTTGAATGTCGTCTTCGGGATATCCTATGGTTTCATCTTCAACTGATGGTATCCTGACCTTAAATCAATCTTGGATAAACACTTAGCTCCTTTTAATTGGTCGAATATATCATCTATCCTTGGTAACAGATATTTGTTGTTAATCGTCAACTTGTTGAGCTCCCGATAATCTATACAGAGTCTCATGCTTCCGTCCTTCTTCTTTACAAACAGAACTGGTGCTCCCCATGGCGACGTACTTGGCCTTATGACTCCTTTGTCCAAAAGTTCATGTAACCGACTCACTAACTCCTTCATCTCTGTTGGTGCCATTGTATGGTGCCTTCGAAACGGGTTAGGCTCCTGGAGCAAGGTTAATCTCAAACTCAATCTGTCAGTCTGGCAGTAGTGGTGGTAGTTCTTCTGAAAATACATCTGGAAACTCTTTCACCATCGGAATCTCCTCTATACTAGGAACTTTCTTTTCCGTATTCACTACAGAAGCTAGGAATGCCTCACAACCCTTCCTAAGTAACTTGTTAGCCTGGACAACTGAAAGAAATATTTGTCCTTGTTTTTTTCCTTTAAACATCACTTTCTTCCCGTTCCTTGTCCTTAAATAAACCCTTTTAGATCTACAATTTATAGGAGTATTATTCTTCCCTAACCAATCCATTCCTAAGATTATGTCAAACTCTCCTAGCTTGAAAAATATCAAGTCAACTGAGAACTTGTGCCCGGAGATACCAATCTCACACTCTGGGCAGAATTGACTCACATGTACCTTTTCTTGGTTAGCAATTACTATGTTCATTAATTCACTCATACTTTTCTTATCACAATTTAGTCTAACAACAAAAGTTTCTGATATAAAAGATCTTGTAGCTCCTAAAATAATTAATACTTTAGCTTCAACATTGTTCACAGAAATCTTACCCGCTATCACCTCTGAATTCTGAACAGCGTCCTTCATTTTCAAATTAAAAGTTCTTGTTGATGCTTGTGGAACTGGTTCTCATGGTGGAGGTAAGGGTAATACCTCAGCTGGTACAGTCGAACTGGTCATTGCTATGCTCATCATACTTCTGATTGGTCATGCCAATTTGCACTCTCTAGCCATGTGTTCTGGCTTCACATACTTGAAACACGTAACTCCCGTCTTCTGAGCTTTACATCATTTTCCAAGTGCCCCTTTTGATTGCATCGATAACAAGTCATGTTAATCTTGTTGCAAATTTGATAAGTGGATTTTATATCTACTTGGAACACTTCATTACAGGCTTAATTTGGTGTTTTGGACTCAAGTTGTTGGTATTTTTTATGTGTTTTTGCGTTATTACATTGCAGGCACTAGTTGGATGAAGAAAGAAGCTTTTTATTGAAATATGCTGAAAAGAGATCAGAATTGGAAGCCTAGGCCATTCCAAGTTGTATAGAATCTCGTTATCTTCACGTGGGCAGTTGAATCGCCTAATTCTGACGAGTAGAACTCAAGATATGGTCAAAAGAAGAATCAGCAGAAAAATCCAGAAAGCAAGCGCAGCCCCAAAACTAGCGCGCCCGCCCCGACTTTCTGCCAAAAAAACAGAGCGCCCGCGTTGATTTGAGCGCGGCCGTCACGCCTTCTTGCCCCAGAATCCTGATTTTAGTAGAATTTGATGATTTTGAGGGTCCAGGTCCACTAGGGGCTTATATATAGAGATAAAAAGACGTTTTCTGACAACAAGGAGCGGGGGAGAGCCATAAGAAGACCTAGAAAGCACGAGAAGGCTACGAAGATGAAAACTTTTGTATTCTTCAATATAGTTGATACTTGGATGCTTTTTTCGATTTGTCTTTGAACCCTAGTTGTAATATCCCGTATTTTTAGAATTATTATAAATATTATTTGAATATATATATATGTGCTTTTATGATTTATAAGAAATAAAATTGTGGATATTTTATTCCTGTTTGACGAGTTGGTATTATTAAATGGTAATGTGCTAATTGTTAAGTGTTATATCGATCCTTATTAATTTCTGAAAATATTTACTTAAATGTATTATTTTCAAAAGTTTATTTGAAAACCGATCATTTTATTGATATTGGTAAATTGGGTTCGTTTAGTAATATTAGGGACTGGATGGATATTCGGTCTGCTATGTGTTGTATGTAATATTAATTGTGTGGGACTCAGTTGTGGTTGAGGATTATTTGTATTATTAATTACTGAGTTGTATCGTTTTGTTTTTGTCTTTAAAAGTGATTTTATTGAAAATTTAATTTCATAAATATTTAAATTATCTTTAAAATTATTTTTATGACTTTATAATTACAATAATTATTTTTGGGATTTTATAAAATTTAGAAATTAATATTTCATCAATTATTTAGCTCTGTATGATTTTCTGATTTCATTTATTTATAAAATCCGTATTTAATTCCAAAATCCTTCAAAAATTACGAAACTCATATTTAATGAAGTTTGAAATATTCTGAGAATTTTAAAATTATTTTGGGAATTTTTGGGATTAATTTTACCCGCGCGTTGAATCATTTAATTGTTAAAAGCGGGTATAAATTATGTTTCAAAAATTATTTTAAAATTACGAAATTTATGTTTTTATAAACTTCGGGATATTTGTAACATTTTAAGACTATTTTTGTGATTTTCTGAATTTGTTTCAAGTGCAGCTCGGTTCGTTAATTGTAAAATGCGGGTATAGCGCGCGAGTTAAAAATATTTTAAAATTTATGAAAATTTTATTTTATTAGCTTTTAAATATTCCTGAAATTTTAGAAGTATTTCAGTAATTTTTCAAGTTAGTTTCACTCGCAAGTTTGTTCCTTATATCATGAAATATGGGTATTAGTTGCGATTCAAAAATGGTTTAAAAATTATGAAAATTTTATTTTATTAGTTTTTAATTATTCCTGAAATTTTAAAATTATTTTTATAATTTTCGGGTCATTTTCATTCGCAAGTTAATTCGTTAAAAGGTAAAATGCGGGATAAAATCAGGTTTGCAGGCATACATCGGACACTTGTAAGATTCCTGTTACTCCAGTTATACGTGGCAATTACTCCCTCCTTCTATTTTCTGCGTGTTGTGTTAAATAAAAAAGAGATAAACAAAAGCCTCACCGACTCACTTCTCTTTCCCCTCCCCTCATTCTCTCATTTCCCTCACGCGCGCCAGCCCTCCCCCTTCCCCTTCTGTTTCCCTCTTCTCCCCCTCCCCTCTCCCTCTCTCTTCTACGTATATTTAATTACTTTTAATTTTCATAAATTCATATCTTCTCAACCGTCCGTCCAAATTTCAATTGGTATATAAATAAACGATCAGCGTTTCGATACCTACGCATAGGTATATATTTTTCAAGATTTTGAGGAGATAATTTGTGGGGCATATTTCCGTTAAATTTCCGTTTTAATTTATTTTCGGGACATTAAAAAGGAGTATGACAGTGTTGATTACTCCACATGGCATCTCAACGTGTATATGTCTATGACTATTAATTTCGGATTTTTAAGGAGATATTTTCCAGACATCAGATATTCTCCTCGGGGTGACCAAAATTTATTGTGGGTAAGGATTCCGAGATTCTGCTTTTATATTTTGGGTATATTATAGCATATTAGTGTTTATATATTTATTTCGTAATTTTAAGAATTGGTTGTAGAAGTCATTTTTGACCATGTTATTCATTTCTGGAGTGTTTATACGCGTAAATATAAATTATGGTGTTGATTGTTGTTGGTTGTGACGATATGATATCGACTGGCAATCCGAGAAATAGAGGAGTTGCTGTCCGATTTCCAAGAAAATATTATTTTTACTTCTGAAGATTACTATTTTTATTATTATTCGAAAATAAATCTAAATTATTTAGTTAATAAATTTTAATTAATTATTTAATTAGAGTTAATTATTTCTTATAATTTAAAAATTCCGAAAAATAGTTTCGAGCTTTAAAATATTATTAAAGCTCGATAAATATTATTAAATGATTTATTCTTATTTTATTTGTATTAAATAAACCTTTCATCCGTTTAATACGAAACGAACGCATAGAGATTCAGAAAAACATTACGCTTTCAATAAAAATACTTTCGAGACCCAAATTCTTTTGTTTCGAAAGGTCGCTTATTTTGCAAGTCAGTTCTGATTCGTTTATTTATCTAAAAGTCATATTTTTGACCCGATTTCAGTTTTAAACGTACCGAGTCAAATCTTTTGACAAACCGAATCATGTGTTATATGAATTATATGATATGTGAGTTATGTGTTTACGTGCTATGTGAATTACGTGCATACGTGGGTCAAAAGTCTTGTGGTTGACCATTTTATTTATGTGTGGGCTATCGTATGGGTAGACGATAGGGTTTTGACGCGCAACTCATTGAGTAATTATCGTTTAGACGATTAAAGTTATATCTTTTAATTATATATGCGGATCATTCGAGTTGATCAGGACAAGACGTTGGATAAAGAGTGAGATGGAATGGTATTGGATATCTGGCTTTCTGGCTTTCTGCAATCGCAGGAGCAGCCTATCAGTAAAGTGTTGAAAAGAAAGACGGAGATGTTTTGAGACAGAATGCCAGACTAAGATAATTGTGTTTTTGCGAGTGTGACTAACTGCTAAAAACCCAAAGGCAAGTATCCCTATCATCACTTATTGTTCAAGTGATATTATTTTAAATCTTCTTATGCAAGTATTGCTTTCCCTATTCTCAATTCTCAATAGATAAATATTTTACATATCACTGAAATAAATGATCCTGTTTATGCAAGTATTTATATGCTATTCTATGTTCAGCATAGTCAAGTATTTTACTTATCCAACTATCAGATTTATAAATGTTTTGGATTTTGAGAAAGATGACGTTGTTTTGGTTTTTCTGCCCAAGTAAATGGGCGAATAAAAGTTTATAAGGGTGTCGAGTATTATGACCCCTTTCAATAAAATGTTTTAAGATTAGATGGTTGCGTAAGAGGCCATGGCGGAGGTCCAGTGGAGATTTAGGTATTATACTAATACCTTTAGGCCGATATGTGCCTTGGTGCCCCATTTATTTAGTTGGATCTGCTTCGGCATACCGGTGTTGCTCCGCGGCTGATCACCGGCGGCAACACACCGTCGTTCGAGGATTCCAATCTAAATTATTATATTGCTTTTGATAATCTTATAAGGAATGATTTATCAACTGTTTTGGTTTTGAATAAAGGTGGAATACAGTTTTAATTCAGTTGCTGATTGATGTTGATATTTAAGTTGTTGTTAAATATTAAAGGTGGTATTTGTTAGTCCCAAAGTATCGTAAAAGGGGGGGGGGGTTGAATACGATACCTACAATCTTTTTTGATTCATTTCAAGTTCTTCGTTAAAAGTACGGAATCAAAAATAACAGAAAACAATTCGAGGAATATATTGTTTTATTAATATAAACCTTGAGGTTGCTACAATCTAATCAGAGTATTGATTAGCTACAATAAATTCAGCAACATAACATTCTGTTTATAAGGATAATAAATGTGAAGCTTTAATGGAGCTCTCATAAACTTTCTATGTTTGCTGAAGAAGATAACCAACTGAATTGAATTACATTCAATTGCTACTTTGTAGTCTTTCAAAATTAAATAGACAGCTGGCCAATTATTGTCCACATAAATCATTTAACTTTGCTGCACATTGAATCAGTGAACAACACCTATGTGGTGACATATCTATGGCGACAAGCTTTCTCTGTGTATTCTCTACGGCGACAGCTCTGTGGCGACAGAGTTGTCTTGTTATTCTCTGTGGTGACAAGCTCTGTGGTGACATGCTTTTGTGGCGACAGCCTTTATGGTGACAGTTGCCTTGAGCAATTGTTCCAACACTTCTGTGGCGACAAGAGCTTCTGTGGAGACAGAGTTGACTTAGAGCAATATCTCTGCGGTTACATCTCATGTGGCGACATGGGTGCCTTGGTGCCATTTCTCTGTGGTTACATCTCATGTGGCGACAGGTAGAGAGAGCTGTCTTTTACTTAGAATATTTTTGGTTCTTGGTCAAACCATTATTCAATGTATCAATCATTTTTCTTCTGTTAATTGAATCAAAATACTTCCTTGAATGCTGATGTTTGGTGCACTAGTCTGGTTCACAAACAACTAGTACTGAGAGGATCCTGATTCAATTTATCTTTTGATTCTGAGTTGATACATACTAATGTTTATCCATTGCTTCTTTCACTAACCCTTGATCTGTAACATTTGAAGTCAATACAAGCAACTGATACTTAAGGCCCCTTGATGTCTTATTCTTCATGGCTGCTTGAACATAGTAATGAACTTTTCCCATGATCTGTAGGAGGACTTATTGAATCAATCACATCGTTTGGTTCTTTGTGTTTATCCTGTCTTCATCTGAAGGGTTCCTGTGCTTCACAGTTTAATAATGTTTATTTGTTTATATTTTCATGTTGAGTTATAAATCCTCGATTACATGTTACATTACATTATGCTTTACAATCTCCCCCTATTTGATTGTTAGAGTTCGACAAGCAAATCATTAAGGATAATTCAACTGATAATAATAAAAAGTACGAACTGTAAAATAGATAAAGATATTAAATACATTCTGGATTACATATTCATTTCCAGAGTTCTTATGATATAAATTACAAAGAAGTGTTCCTCTAGACTGAACATATACTCTATGTCTTCTTTGTCTTTGTCTTCTTCTGCTTCCTGCTTCCTTCTTCTTCTTGAGGCTGAACGGATTTTCTCTTAGAGAATTTCTTCTTAGGAGGAGATTCCTTCAGCTCATTCAATCTAGCTTGAACACAATCACGAGCTTCTATTTCAAGTGCATTGACCGGAGGTGGATTGTTTAGCTCATGAAACATTATCTCAAGATACTTGACTTTAGAACATTTAAGAACCAGATCAAACAATAGAGAGGATTTTCTGGACATTACGAAGACTGTTATCCTTTTTGGATGTCCTCTTACTCTTCTAGTGTTATTGATCGACTCTTCTTCCATTAATTCATCAAGAATCTTTATGATAGGGATGAGAGCAACCTTGTCATCTTTACAAGTAGATAGTTTGACATCCCTCAAGACCTGCTGAATTGAGCTTGATTCACTTGTCCTAAAGTCTTTGATTCTGATTCTGCATTTGTTGATTCTAAAGACTAACTCTCCTTCACTGTCAATGCTGATTATGGGTTCAGTGTCTTTGAGAAGATTAATTTCTGCTTCTCCATTAATGAACACCATCTCATGATATTCTCTAGTGATTGCCCTCATATCCTTCTCCGTGTCTCTATTCATCTTGTCATTGAGCCTATAAGCATATAGAACTTCAGCAGCTTTGACATCTGCTTCAGATCTCTTGACACCTGGAGCTGTCAGCTTAGCTCTTTTTCTCCTTAGTTGACTTTCCAGAAAGGTAAGTTGTAGATACCGAATGGTTCTTATGTGTTGGTCAGACATGGTCATATTCTGCAATCTACCACCTGCAACAAGTTTGATCACAAATGGATACATAAATGCTTGAGGAGATACATCCATCATCATTCTACAAAGTCTGTCTCTGAAGTATTAATTTTCATTCGATTTAAACCATGGGATCTTTGAGGCTAAGACAAACAGTTCAATAATGTTCAACTTCTTTAGTACACTTGTAGACACTTTCATCTGTAGACCATCTCTGTGATTGATAGTGATCTTCTATCCATTCTTCAGAATGTTCACAGTAGTTCCAGTAATTACTTTGCTGAACTGATCATAGAACTCATGGATGTTTACATATGTCTCTCTGTAGTGCTCCATAGTTCTCAACATATTAGAGTTTCCAGGGTCTGAATAGTGATATGTTTCTGGTTTGTCCATTTTTTTCTTTGTTTCTTCCCATTTACTTCCTTTCCTGTTAGCTCGAAGATATGCTTCTCTCTCCTCTCTGTTCCTTTTTCTTTTAATAGCTCTTTGAATTCTTGCTCTAGATCTTTCTATTTCTTATTGAATTTCCATATAAGAGCGATTGATTTTCTCTGTGATTCCATAGGATAGACAGTCATCTGAGAAAGCATCTTCGTCTTCAAATTCTTCATCCTCTGTGATGATCATTCTTTCTTCCGTAGCCACTTTTTCAAATCTTGGCTCACACCCAATCGGAACATCACTTTCATCTATTTTACCTTCTTCTAGTTCTTCTTCAGAAAATAAGGGTGTCGGAGCATATATTTGAGACAACAAATTTCTCTGAGTTGTAATAATTCTGCTCAGATGCCCTGATTGCTCCCTCTGAGATGTTGCACTTTCCTTAGAGAATCTTTCCTTTAGGAGCACCCTTTCATCAATTCTCTCCTCTAAATCTTCCTTCATGTCTACTTCAAATTCATCATACGTACCAGTTTTCTGAAAGACATCTTGAAGTAGATTAACAGCAGTATCCACTTTTCTTGTTCTACTACTCTTTTCTCCCCCTCAGTTGGGTTATCCTTCAGAGCTGGTGTTGATTGAACATGTAAGGTCGAGACAGGGATCTCAAGAGAAGCAGGCAGTTGCTTGCTGACTGAGGTATTTGGCCAAGTACTGGCAAGAGCTACTTCAGATGAGACTGGTATTGGCGCCTGCTTGCTAACTGAGATCTTTGGCTCAGTGTTGGCAGTTGCTTTTCCTTTTCCTGTATGAGAGAGAGATCGCTCAACGAATTCCCGCAAACTGGCGAATGCTGCTTGTTGATGTTCAAGTTGATCGGAAAGACTGGCGATCTGATGATCTCGGAGAGATAGTTCTTTCTGAAGGTGTTGATCTTTAAAAGCCATCTGTTCCTTGAGATAGCTGTCTTTGAATGCTAGCTGCTCTTTGAGATTATCTTTAGTGACGTAGTTTTATATATCTATAGGTGTAGTTTGGATGGTAGGTGGCTCACAGGCTTCTCTCAGTGTATCGCTCAACACTCTATCACTCGGTTTAGGGTCATGTGTATCACTCGTTCTCACAAGTTTACTCCTCTCAAAGCTCCGAGTTCCAGGTGTACCTGCAGAAGACACTGGAACCATCCTTAAGGAGGTCAGCAGTGGTGCAATGGGAGTTCGCAAATCCCCATCCTTGTCTGAGATAAGTTTCCTATCATCAGGAGATGATTCGTCCAGAGTTTGAATCTCTGGAGGGAGCACTGGGGCCTTCATATCTGGCATCTGATCCCCAGCTTCCCCTTGTATCTGTGAAGATATATTCCCTTTAGGCTCACCAGTTAAATCCGGTTCATCTCCAATGGGTTTATTAGTCTTGGGGAGGTAAGTGTTGTGCTAGATTTCGCAGCGATTACAACACTCTCTCCTAACACATGTGAATGTAGTTGATCCATTGAAGGACCTTAAACATGATATTCTAACCGTAAAATGGTTGAATTTCCTGTTACCGTCAATACTTCCTCACCAAATAGTACTCTTCTAATTGACTCATTTAAAGCTTCAAGAGCTGGAATATTGGATAAGGTGTTTGACTCATTACAGGATGTCGTGGCTGACGGGCGAATTTTAATAGATCTACCTTGTTGAGAAGATAGATCTAGGAACTGTGTAGTTGCCTTTTTAGCCAGAGAATCCTTTTGAGAAGATACCTGGAGGTTTACAATTGTCTCGGGATGTTCACTACTTTGCTTCATAGGAGACAGAGCTGCGGGTTCACTCAAAGTACCTTCCTTATTTGCTGCATTTAGTGCAGTTTCTCCCTCTATTTGCATAGGGTCCTTATACTCCAGGGTTTGAGCTAGGAGAGATGACGGTGTTTGGTTTGGCTCTAGAGGGTGGTTATGAATTTGTGGCATGCCAAATTCACTCCATAGCCTATCTAGTTGTTCAACAAGTATCTGTGTGTGCTGAGAATTAAGGTGTAATTCATCTATGCTAATAAAATCAGAGCATGCTTCAAAAGTACGACTCATAGCAGAAGTACCCATACCTGAGAAGGCTGGTCTATAGACAGAGGTATTAGAATGAGTAGACTCAGCAGCTTGATATGGTGGACTAGCAGCTTCAGGTTGAGGTTGAGGGGAATCTTTAGGTTCAGCTTCTTGTTTTTATTCAACTTCAGCCTCTGCTTGGTCACCATGCTCAGAAATAGGTTGATCTGCTTCTACATTCACATCTCCTTCAGGTTCATGATCAATGTTTTCTTGTGGGTAATTTTTAGCTTGAGGTTTATCTGCAGCTATAGATGCATCTTCAGCTTCTTCTTCTTCTTCTTCATATTGAGCATTGATAGTGGCAAAGGTATCTATCATGTGGTCTGTTAGGAAAGCAACCTCTGAGTTTGGATAGTTCCCTTTCTTGTGTAGCTTTGTTACTACCAGTTGAGACAAGACAGGAGGATCTTGCATTAAGTTACTATAAGTGGATGTCTTTTGGGCTTCTGACAGTTTTCCATTTAGCACTATATGAAGAAACGTTGCATATAGGATAAAGTTTTGATGATTTGATTGGTTCTCCAAAATGTGCTCCATGAATAACCTCCCAAAGTTGATGTGAAGATTATTCGCGACAGCAACCCCAACAACTTGATTGAAGATAGTGAGTCCATGAAATCCAGCTGTCTTGGGAGACAAGCAATGAGACAGTATATTGAAGAATAGATTCCATTCCTTCGGAAGATGACTTTTGTTGAAATACCTTGGTAAATCATCATTCGCTGTCATTATGCTCCTGATTGCTCTGAAGAAGCTGAGTAGTTCCCAGTCTTCTGGAGTGTCATCAAAGTTATCTCGAGGTAACTGAAGATGTTCATTGATATCATCCTCTATAATTCTGATTGTAATAACTCGAATTTTTGAGACCTTGTAAAATGTATAATGAATAGTAACCCTGACAGACGGGAGAAACTTTTGAGCCCACACTAGGTAGTGCATAAGAAAATGAATTTCGGAATTGATATTACGACTATATGTACCAAATGAGTGTATGTAAACGCTATTAGTTTTCGAAGAAAACGAACTTTGAAAAATGACCGTATTTACGACTTATCGAGGATTACGGGAATCACAATATAATTACGAGATTAAAATCCTACGGATTTATATTCAAGTAGGATAAATAAAAATATAAGGAATAAATACGAAAGGAATTACATCGCGAACCAATTACGAGTAAGTATTACGGAGAACGTTTAAGTAACCGAGCGAACGCGTAAACGATTAAATAAACGTAACGCACTAACTAAACCATGGTAAGGAAGTGTAACACCCCCAAATCCGGGGTCGGGGATCTGGGTTGTCACGAGTTCCATTTCCCTTAATAACACCCAATCTTAATAAACAATCAACTACTCTGTACTGTGACCCCACAATAAACACACACACCACAAGTTATAGTCTCAGAGATGAATATCCAAAAGTAACATGAATCATTTTATTCCAAAATTATATGCCATTACTCCTTAAAAGGGTTTCTGAATAGATTTACATTTCTTTGCCATTATTACAAATGATAAAGATACATAAGTCTGGTACATCAAAAGTTGAAAGCCTAGCCTATTGGTAGTTCTTACCTCAGCTACAGCGATATCAACGCCTATAGGAAACTGCGGAACGTTTCCTATCCGCTCACGAATTGGGAGCTTGGTCCTGTTCATCTTTTCTATCTGTTGTTGTGTGATGAAAGAAGAAAGCAAGGGTGAGCAGCAAGCCCACCAAAATAATATGTATAATGATTAACTATATATGAGCCTTCTCATAGTACTCATGAAAGTCTTGGTCAAAAGAAATGGACCAAGTTTGATACCTTAATGCGATGAAGTCGCAAAATATTCAGTATATGTACATATATACTTTTCAAAATCTTGGAAGTCCTCTTCCATGCATAATATACACAGAGTTCTAGTTTATAACTGTATAAAACTATCGTTGCAAGGTGATCTCATATATCTAACCTTGTCTCAACGTTTTTCTGAAAATCTTTGACATGCATAAGATAATCATTTGCTAGATATAAGTTTAAAAGATGAAGTTACAAGATACTCCAATATACTTATATATTTTCCAAATACTACTTGAACTACCACCATTCAAGTTATAATTAGTTTCAAAAGTTCATCACATAGATGAGACTACAAGACAAGATTTGAATAGATTCAATCTTTGTACTTCATTAAGTCCCGATATATATATACACCTATATATATATATACATTTCATACACTCCTTGAAAACCTCTGTTATGAAAATTATAAACAGAGTTGCAATATCCAATGAATTTGGAAAGGAGAAAACCTTGGCATAAACCTGATATCTTGCTGATCAGGCAAAGATACCAATAAGTAACCTTTTCTACTAGTAGATGGACGAATTCCCCACTGGTCATCACCCTGGGCGCAATAGGACCTTATGCTGGACTGCCACTCAGCCATTTACGCATTTGATGGACTCCCACTGAGCCACTTACACTTTCATGGACGCCCACTGAGCCCATGTTGCTTATGCCAACTCAATAGATGGACTTACTTTCCGAACCTTGGGTAAGTAATCAATTCATTTATCAAAACAGTAACCTCGTTGCGAATATAAAATACACCACAGAGCCGGATCCCTCTGGTTTTGAGCGAGTATTTAAATCCCCTTTAAAATGAAGATCTTAAATATATAAAAATGAGTTTTGGGATCCGCTCTAACTTTTAAAAATCATTTTAAAGACTCGAAAATACTTTAAAGAGTGTTTGGAGTAATGCTGATTTAATAAAGTAAATCAGTCCCAATATATTAGAAAATATCTGAATATTATTATTTAAATAATATTCCCATAAAGAATAATCTTTATACAAATAATTGAGGTAGAAGTTGTAAAACTTATACTTGAAATGAGTATTAAATAACCAAAGATATACTTATACGAAAGTACTATCTTTCTTTGAATAATCAAGATAAGTTTGATTATCGACACCTTATTCTTTAATAAAATAAAGAATATATCTCAGCAAATAATCGGAGTCATAGATCCTCAAATGAATATTCAAATAATATTCATTAAATAATATAAACTGAGTCATAAGCCCTCGAATGAATATTCAAATAATATTCAATAAATAAAATAAAAAGAGTCATAAACCCTCAAATGAATATTCGTAATAATATTCATTAAATAAAATAAAAGGAGTCATAAGCCCTCGAATGAATATTCGTAATAATATTCATTAAATAAAATAACAGGAGTCATAAGCCCTCGAATGAATATTCGTAATAATATTCATTAAATAAAATAAAAGTTATCGAATAAACCTTATTCGATTAATAGTTTTGAAAACTATATCAATATATATATAAATAAATATATATATATAATATACTCGGGAACATCGACTCCCGGTTTTAGAAAATATTCACCTTTGGGTCCCCTATACTAAGGGTATACGCAACTACTGCTTATCTCTAGCATAGGTATTATGCAACTTATAAGCAATTGAATCAACAGATATATATCAAGATTACGAAATAGACATGCATATATACCATATCAGCATGCTCCAATATATCACAAAATTTGCTAATAACAATCATGCACTTATCACAAGATAATGCATATACATATATTTACATCACAACAACAGTATAACGGGTAGAAAACTTGCCTGAGTGCTCCCGAATAGACTTAAGCTTAGAGTGGGTCCGATAACCTATGAACAACAACATAAGTTGGAATTAAACCCCGGTCGCTTAAGAAACTAGACTTTAACCAATTGAACCCTAACGTTCGCTTATGGTCACTCCTACGCTTAACGAATCACCTAAGTCGTTCGAGTACCCCCGGCTCCACCATTTTTAATAAATTAACCATTAAGAGTTTTAAGGCGATTCTCTCTCGAGTACCTTACCAACTGCCTAATCCACTTTAAATAATTGTTTCTTACCTCAATTAGTCATTTAAGGTCCTTAACCAAGGTTTCAAAGTAAGGCGAGGGGTAATGGTTCGGTCGCGAAACGCCGTTACTTAAAACGGTCATTTCTCCTAAACCGTACATCGGAATCAAACAAACTACATATCAAAACGAAGCTCGTAACATGAAATATCTAATCATGGCAATGGTCAAAACCTAGCAGTGAGTTCACGGGTCCTAATGTTAAGAACAAAGACAGCCTAAAGTAAATCGGACATTACGAGGGCTATGTTTACGCGATTTCCCAAAATTTTACCAACCAATTCAACACCAAACCATCACCAATCAATCCCAATACAACCATATGACCATATCACTAATCAACCACTTTAAACCATTTAAACCAATCTCAAATCATACCATGAATCATCAAGAACAACTAGTGCTACTTTTTAACTCCAAAATCAACAAAAGCACTTAACCACTAAGATCTCAACATGACAAAACAACTACTACACTTAATCTATCATTCCATCATCATAATCATTTATATCAAACAATATTAATACTAAGATCATGAAGAGTTATACCTTCCTTGAAGCTTTTAATCAAAGAAAGATCCTTGGAATGTCCATGGAAGCCTTAATATATGCTTAAGCTACCTGGACCTTGCAAATAAAATCAAGAATCAAAAATTTGTTCTTGAAAGTTACTATTCACCCTAAACTAAAATGATTTGTTTGAGATAGAAAACCTTTGATTCAAGCACTCAAACTACTTGCTCTTCTTAGTTATGAAATATAGGATCCAAAGAAACAAACCTTATAATTTTCCATGGAGTATAGCTTGTGTTTTGAATTTCTAATTCACCATTTTGGTGAAAAAATTGAAATGAAGAAGATGAAAAGGGGGGGGAGAGAAGCTTGCTTTGTTTTATTGGTCTTTGTGCATAAAAGGCTTGGTTGATATCCTTTTGTTTTGTTAATTACCTTTTAACCATGGTAAAATTTGTGTGGCTTGAAATCAACCAACAATACCTTCCCTTTGGTCATGCTTATGTCATCCTCCTATGTCATCTTCCCACACTTGTCATCTTCTTGTTGGTGTGGTGACATCATCATCACTAACCTCTTTGATTAGCTCTTAATTACTTGGCTAATGACCGCTGATCTGTTATACGGTTCACTTAACTTTCGTTCTCGTTTATCGTTTGAGGGATCATACCCGGGATCTTATTACTTGGGTTCCCTTAACCTTTCTTAATACATTATATTCCTTTTATGATCCTCTCTTATAATCCTTGAATTTAAATCCTTTTAATCATGTTACCTTATACTCAATTCTTTCGGTATCTGGTGGATTTTCGGGAAAAATCAAAGTGTTCGAATTTGGATTCTGACGATCTTTACATACACTTATATCTCATATAAAGTACTAATAAGATCTCAGAATAACAATAGAAGAACCCCTACATAGTGTGGCATGAAAAGTTTTCTTATTCAGCATAATCAGCAAAATCACTATTCATAAGGGTTTCAAAAAAAAAATTTCAAAAAAATTGGGGTTATTACAGTCTCCCCTCCTTAAAAGGATTCCATCCCGGAATTAGATATAAAATGAATAGGGATACTCTCTTAGCATTGCACTTTCTAACTCTCAAGTAATTTTCCCACATTGTGGTTCTACCATTAAACTCTGACTAGTTTGATAACCCTTCTCCTAAGCACTTGTCCCTTTTCAATCTATAACCCTTCCTGGTTGCTCCATATAGGTTACGTCGGGTTGCTTGTCTATGCGCTCATATGCCCCTATTTATCTGGCATCCGAATTACACTTCCTTAACATTGATACGTGGAACACGTTATGAACTTGTTACAGGTTCGGGGGTAGGGCTAGCTCGTATGCTAACTTCCCAATATGTTTTAGTATATCCAAGGGTCCAATAATTCGTGGACTTAAACTTTCTTTTCTTTCCAACCCTCATCAATCCTTTCCAAGGGATACCTATAACATCACTAGGTCCCCTATTTCATACTCTTTGTCCTTTCGAGTCAAATCAGCATACCTCTTATGTCCATCTTGGGTTACTACCAGCCGTCCTCTGATTAGATCTATTATATCCCTGGTCCTTTGGACTACTACGGGTCCGAGCATCTTGCGCTCTATAACTTCATCCTAACATAAGGGAGATCGACATTGTCTTCCCTCAAGGATCTCATAAGGCGATATCTCAATACTGACATATGATCTATTGTCGTAAGAAAACTCAATCCGTGTTAAGTGATCATTCCAAATTCTTCCAAGTCTATTGCATAGACTCTTATTATAGCTTTTTGCGCTATAGGTTTTGCTTCTCAATACCCACTCTTTTCCAGTTCGTAATCGCTACTACCTTCCGTTCCTAATATTATACTGGTTATACTTTTGCTCGTTAACATTCTATAACCTTTTAATAACCACGTCAACCTTAGTATCACTAACGCGTTAGAATCGGAATACCACCATACTTGGTACCACTTCCTTTCTAGCTGCCTCCATCTTCGAAAGCTTGATCCATCATATAGTAGTAAAGGAATTTGTTGAGAGATCACTATGATCATGAACACTTGTTATATTGCATCGTTAGTACAGAAGGTGGCCAACCTTTAGTACTTGACAAGCAATTAAACAACAGCTGGTATCCTACTCGGCTTCTATCACACATATAGAAAGTCATTCGGCAATACCTCCCCTTCTGGAAGGGTTGTTCTTCTCAGTTTATATGAAATGAAAAGAAGAGAAAAGAACGAATTGAAGATAATTGTATATATGAAAAAAAATATACTGCCACAAAATATCTGGCTTGGAACCTACCTCTGAACTATAGAGGTTTGTCATAGGAGAATAAAACATATGTGTATATATATCAAGTATTATCGCATCGCATTTCACATGCCTAAATATTTTTGCTATTCCGTCCATCGTTCTATGGACCCATGCTCTTCCTCGAGCTTGTACACAATCACCTTTGAAACTCCCTCGATATCGAAAATCGAATCTGGGATCTCATTCTAGACATCATCGTTACTAGAATTCTATGCTTGCACCGCAACCTTCCTCATATAGTAATACGACTCTCTTTTCATAAGAGGGAATAAATATTCAATAGGTAGATACTCTACTTAATTAGTCTATCAATGATAACTTATACACTACCACGACCCGATTAGTGATACTCAATCTCAACATCCATTCCAATACAACTCTCACGGTTGTAATCAGCTCATTACTCGCAGAATCATTGCTGCATTACTATGGTCCACCACTGACCTACTGTCGTCATTCACTTTCCATGAAATCTTAATATCTAACCATACGGAGTCTATACATGTCATATAGAATACTTCTAAGGAGTTAACATAATCACCAATCATAATTCATGAAGAACACTCCAAACTCTGACGTACTTTCATGACATGAAGTAGAAAAAATTGCAGAAGAGTTTCAGTCAAAGCAACGATAGCAGGTTAATACCATTCTTAATCGTATGCCTTAAATAGAAGACTTAACTCAAGGGTTCGTCTAGTCCTTTTTGAAACATGGTCCTGGCTTATCTCAAGATAGTATCTTCTGAGATAGATAGCCCGCTCATGGCGATTACACGAATTAAACCTTTACCAACTACTATTACGGTTGGGTATTGCACAGTCATCAGAAGGAATGTCAATCTTCCAAACCATAATACAACCTTCTTAGCTTTAACCATCATCACTGTATTCCTTTGGCACAAGCGCCTATAATTATCCTCTTACCTTTAAAGTGTCGGCCACCTCTTTGGCCTTTCCTGATAGTAAAATTTCCTTACAGTCAATGTCATTTTAACCACCTCCAAATAAATTTTCTACCTCATTTCAATCACAGCTTATGTGAAGATGTTTTCCTTAAAATCTGATGAGTAAAAAAAATATCACCATTTTTCCATAAGTTATTGCCTCAGTCTTTAGAGGTTAATCACTGTCACGACTGACTCTCAATCATACTTAGAACATCTTTTATCTTAAGTCCTAATTGCCCTGAACAATTTCGACCATTACTGGTTCGATCCATACTTTCTCGTGGTTTAACACGTGCCCCACTTGGCATCATTATAATTACGTCATATTTCCTTTATCAACATTTCTATTCTTGAGAATTTTGAATATTACCTTTCTTTCTTGTAAAACCTCTTAGGTTATTTTTGAATCGTTCCTCCTGTATTCCCTAGATACAGGGCATATCAAGATACCGTTTATTAATACCAGAATCATTGTCTATATACTTCGGAAAAATTTCTCCACTGATTCTTAAAGGTTGTTATTACCTTAATTCTTTCCAATTCATACTGTCAAAACTCATACTATCCCTATTAAGGGTGAAATGCCAACCTTTATGCATTCCCCTAGGATTCATTTTAAGTTACTGATGTTTTATCCTTAATTCCACCTTTAAAAAGGTACATGCATCCTTCCATGGATAAATTAAATCATATATCCCTGATAAGGGTGTCTTATTCAATTATTCCCGCCTCGATAGTATATCCCGAATTTCACAATAACATCTGTATTCAAAATGAGGTCAATCAATATGGCCTCCAAAAGATAACAATGGTTATCCGCTTTTATTGCCTAAATTGGGTAACGATAACAAGGGTGTTCTGGAAGATATTGGTCGTGTTCAACGTGAACTTCTTCTTAATAATTCCTTATTTACTTTTGTTGTTTATCTCAACAGTCATCTCAATGTTAGGATATCTTTCATACCTGGCGTCTCCCTTTATGGGTATCAAGCCACCGGTCTTACACTTCATATTCTTGAAGGTCACTTCCTTCATCCAATTTTCCTAATTTCTTACTTTCTTGACTCCTCAGTCCATCTGCGTTTCCTTATTAATCAATCGATCTATTTCAAAGTTTCATCGAATACTGTCAACTTCAAGGGAATTAACTATACGTATCACTTACGCCTTCAAACCTTGAATTTATCTCATGATCAGTCACCATCGCGCTGATGATGACACACTTCTCTATATTTATTGCAAGGGTTTCTTAGGGTTTCCCATACCTAACTCCCTTATCACTTCTCAACTCTATTTCCTTTATATCCCTTTATACTCCTACCCTTTTCAGTCTTTTATTTTCGTTTCCATTACAACCACAACATAAGCATTGATTTCAAACATCCCGTCATTCTAGATTCGTGTCCTCAGAACGAATCTTGACAACTTTTACAACTTAAATTCATAATTCCTCATACTTGTCCGCTTTTGTTCTGGTTCTAAAGTTTTTTATACTACCTTCATAATCTTGGGAGTTACTTTCCCGAAAACAATTGACTGAACTTTAATCAGTTTATTCTAACCTCTGGCTCCGTGCCTTCCTTGGCCTTTCACCAGCGGGTGGCCTCTCTCTTAGGAGGGTAAGTGACAAAACAGTCTTTTGTGATTCATCAATCATTTAAAATCTCAAATGATTCCTATATTTCCTTTAGCCAGGCTCTTGCCTCGACTGGGTCAACCTGTTCCTTGGAACTCTGAGAGCTTAGCGATTTAAAGGTCATGAAAGAATTTCCTACCCCATTGTTTCCTCAAGGTGGTGGTTGGGGATAATAGTCTAAGTTCTTTTTAGACAGGTCCATGAATTGCTATATAGGAGTACCGTCTCGGGTCTCCTTTCCTAACTCGACTTTCTGTTTCCTTAGTATGAAATGTTTCATCCTTCTCCCATACTTGGGGTTATTTTATACGTTAAAATCCTCATTTTCCACTTCATTATGTTATGGGTTCCTTCTATCTTGATGGCGACCTCCCTGACTATCACGTTCAGGGTTTGCTCTAAATCTTATTCCTCAAACTAGCTTTCATCTAAGATTTCATCTTTAGGCTCTTGAACATTTGGAACCCAAATTCTGTAGGAATACCTCATTATTCCCTTATCATCTTTCTTGGTATTAATCTTTTATCTAATTGTTGGCTCTCTGCCTTCATTTATCACTTTTTCTGGCACAATATGTTCTTTTCCGATAATTCAGATTGTATTGCAATCTCAAACATCTTTTCGATACCGGCTCCGGTTACCTTCACTTCTATTTCCATTTTCTCAAAATCTCTTGTAAACTCTCTCAAAGACATTATCATCTTGAGTCTCTCCTCTTTACTAAGGGCATCAGCCACCACATTGGCTTTCCCCGAATGATAAAGAATCTCATAATCGTAATCCTTGATTAGCTCTAACCACCTCATTTGGCGCATGTTGAGCTCTTTTCTGCGTGAAAATGTACTAGAGCACTTATGGCTTAGGTAATTCTCGCACTTCTCTCCATACAAGTAATGCCTCCAATCTTTAGGGCAAAACTATTGCCATGAGCCCAAGCTCATAGGTGGGGATATCGAATTTTATATTCCCTTAATTTTCTTGACGCGTACGCGAGTACCTTGTTGTGCTGTATAAGAGCACCCTAATTCCTTATGCGAAGCGTCAATACAAACAACAAAATCTCCTTTTTCCATCCGGCAATGCCAACATAGGGGCCATCACCAATCTTTGCTTCAGTTCTTGAAAGTTGTTCTCGTATTTCTCTGTCCATTCGAACTTCTCAGTCTTACGAGTAAGCCGCGTTAAAGGGGCTACTATCTTTAGGAACTTGAACGAACCTCTGGTAGTAACCGGCCAATCCTACCTCTGGTAGTCGCCCTAACCATAGTCATCAATTCCTCAGTGGTCCTTTATTCATTCTTGTCAGGATCCTCCACGGGATTCTTCTCAGCAATAATCCCTTCTAGGATAACATCCTCAACCGCTACATCCTCAATATGAACATCATCCGGTCCCGCGTTAGGACGCTCTATCGGATCCATAATCTGATCTCCAATAAGTAATAAAACATCATCGCGTTGTTGTTCATCAACCTCAGGGTTCGGAGTCCCGCTACCATATACGATAATGAACTACGCTTCTATCACGATATTTATAAGGGTTCCCATAAGGGTTTTAACTGTCAGTACTACGTTAGGTAGTCCGACTATGAACTTGGCAAGAGTTCTTATTATCTTAGTGAACTTATTATCTTAACGTCACATCATCTCTGAGGTTTATAACGCTTAGCTCTGATACCATTTCTGTAACACCCCTAAATCCGGGGTCGGGGATCCTGGTTGTCACGAGTTCCATTTCCCTTAATAACACCCAATCTTAATAAACAATCAACTACTCTGTACTGTGACCCCACAATAAACACACACACACCACAAGTTATAGTCTCAGAGATGAATATCCAAAAGTAACACGAATCATTTTATTCCAAAATTATATGCCATTACACCTTAAAAGGGTTTCTGAATAGATTTACATTTCTTTTCCATTATTACAATTGATAAAGATACATAAATCTGGTACATCAAAAGTTGAAAGCCTAGCCTATTGGTAGTTCCTACCTCAGCTACAGCGACATCAATGCCTATAGGAAATTGTGGAACGTTTCCTATCCGCTCACGAATTGGGAGCTTGGTCCTGTTCATCTTTTCTATCTGTTGTTGTGTGATAAAAGAAGAAAGCAAGGGTGAGCAGCAAGCCCACCAAAATAATATGTATAATGATTAACTATATATGAGCCTTCTCATAGTACTCATGAAAGTCTTGGTCAAAAGAAATGGACCAAGTTTGATATCTTAATGCGATGAAGTCACAAAATATTCAGTATATGTACATATATACTTTTCAAAATCTTGGAAGTCCTCTTCCATGCATAATATACACAGAGTTCCAGTTTATAACTGTATAAAACTATCGTTGCAAGGTGATCTCATATATCTAACCTTGTCTCAACGTTTTTCTGAAAATCTTTGACATACATAAGATAATCATTTGCTAGATATAAGTTTAAAAGATGAAGTTACAAGATACTCCAATATACTTATATATTTTCCAAATACTACTTGAACTACCACCGTTCAAGTTATAATTAGTTTCAAAAGTTCATCACATGGATGAGACTACAAGACAAGATTTGAATAGATTCAATCTTTGAACATCATTATAAATAATGAAGTTACGAGATACTTCATTAAGTCCCGATATATATATACACCTATATATATATATACATTTCATACACTCCTTGAAAACCTCTGTTATAAAAATTATAAACAGAGTTGCAATATCCAATGAATTTGGAAAGGAGAAAACCTTGGCATAAATCTGATATCTTGCTGATCAGGCAAAGATACCAATAAGTAACCTTTTCTACTAGTAGATGGACGAATTCCCCACTGGTCTTCACCCTGGGCGCAATAGGACCTTATGCTGGACTGCCACTCAGCCACTTACGCATTTGATGGACTCCCACTGAGCCACTTACACTTTCATGGACGCCCACTGAGCCCATGTTGCTTATACCGACTCAATAGATGGACTTACTTCCCGAACCTTGGGTAAGTAATCAATTCATTTATCAAAACAGCAACCTCGTTGCGAATATAAAATACACCACAGAGCCGGATCCCTCTGGTTTTGAGCGAGTATTTAAATCCCCTTTAAAATGAAGATCTTAAATATATAAAAATGAGTTTTGGGATCCGCTCTAACTTTTAAAAATCATTTTAAAGACTCGAAAACACTTTAAAGAGTATTTGGAGTAATGCTGATTTAATAAAGTAAATCAGTCTCAATATATTAGAAAATATCTGAATATTATTATTTAAATAATATTCCCATAAAGAATAATCTTTATACAAATAAATGAGGTAGAAGTTGTAAAACTTATACTTGAAATGAGTATAAATAACCAAAGATATACTTATACGAAAGTACTATCTTTCTTTGAATAATCAAGATAAGTTTGATTATCGACACCTTATTCTTTAATAAAATAAAGAATATATCTCAGCAAATAATCGGAGTCATAGATCCTCAAATGAATATTCAAATAATATTCATTAAATAATATAAACTAAGTCATAAGCCCTCGAATGAATATTCAAATAATATTCAATAAATAAAATAAAAGGAGTCATAAGCCCTCAAATGAATATTCGTAATAATATTCATTAAATAAAATAAAAGGAGTCATAAGCCCTCGAATGAATATTCGTAATAATATTCATTAAATAAAATAACAGGAGTCATAAGCCCTCGAATGAATATTCGTAATAATATTCATTAAATAAAATAAAAGTTATCGAATAAACCTTATTCAATTAATAGTTTTGAAAACTATATCAATATATATATATATTTATATATATATATAATATACTCGGGAACATCGACTCCCGGTTTTAGAAAATGTTCACCTTTGGGTCCCCTATACTAAGGGTATACGCAACTACTGCTTATCTCTAGCATAGGTATTATGCAACTTATAAGCAATTGAATCAACAGATATATATCAAGATTACGAAACAGACATGCATATATACCATATCAGCATGCTCCAATATATCACAAAATTTGCTAATAACAATCATGCACTTATCACAAGATAATGCATATACATATATTTACATCACAACAACAGTATAACGGGTAGAAAACTTGCCTGAGTGCTCCCGGATAGACTTAAGCTTAGAGTGGGTCCGATAACCTATGAACAACAACATAAGTTGGAATTAAACCCCGGTCGCTTAAGAAACTAGACTTTAACCAATTGAACCCTAACGTTCGCTTATGGTCACTCCTACGCTTAACGAATCACCTAAGTCGTTCGAGTACCCTCGGCTCCACCATTTTTAATAAATTAACCATTAAGAGTTTTAAGGCGATTCTTTCGCGAGTACCTTACCAACTGCCTAATCCACTTTACATAATTGTTTCTTACCTCAATTAGTCATTTAAGGTCCTTAACCAAGGTTTCAAAGTAAGGCGAGGGGTAATGGTTCGGTCGCGAAACGCCGTTACTTAAAACGGTCGTTTCTCCTAAACCGTACATCGGAATCAAACGAACTACATATCAAAACGAAGCTCGTAACATGAACTATCTAATCATGGCAATGGTCAAAACCTAGCAGTGAGTTAACGGGTCCTAATGTTACGAACAAAAACAGCCTAAAGTAAATCGGACATTATGACGGCTATGTTTACGCGATTTCCCAAAATTTTACCAACCAATTCAACACCAAACCATCACCAATCAATCCCAATACAACCATATGACCATATCACTCATCAACCACTTTAAACCATTTAAACCAATCTCAAATCATACCATGAATCATCAAGAACAACTAGTGCTACTTTTTAACTCCAAAATCAACAAAAGCACTTAACCACTAAGATCTCAACATGACAAAACAACTACTACACTTAATCTATCATTCCATCATCATAATCATTTATATCAAACAATATTAATACTAAGATCATGAAGAGTTATACCTTCCTTGAAGCTTTTAATCAAAGAAAGATCCTTGTAATGTCCATGGAAGCCTTAATATATGCTTAAGCTACCTTGACCTTGCAAATAAAATCAAGAATCAAAAATTTGTTCTTGAAAGTTACTATTCACCCTAAACTAAAATGATTTGTTTGAGATAGAAAACCTTTGATTCAAGCACTCAAACTACTTGCTCTTCTTAGTTATGAAATATAGGATCCAAAGAAACAAACCTTATAATTTTCCATGGAGTATAGCTTGTGTTTTGAATTTCTAATTCACCATTTTGGTGAAAAATTTGAAATGAAGAAGATGAAAAGGGGGGGAGAGAAGCTTGCTTTGTTTTATTGATCTTTGTGCATAAAAGGCTTGGTTGATATCCTTTTGTTTTGTTAATTACCTTTTATCCATGGTAAAATTTGTGTGGCTTGAAATCAACCAACAATACCTTCCCTTTGGTCATGCTTATGTCATCCTCTTATGTCATCTTCCCACACTTGTCATCTTCTTGTTGGTGTGGTGACATCATCATCACTAACCTCTTTGATTAGCTCTTAATTACTTGGCTAATGACCGCTGATCTGTTATACGGTTCGCTTAACTTTTGTTCTCGTTTATCGTTTGAGGGATCATACCCGTGATCTTATTACTTGGGTTCCCTTAACCTTTCTCAATACATTATATTCCTTTTATGATCCTCTCTTATAATCCTTGAATTTAAATCCTTTTAATCATGTTACCTTATACTCAATTCTTTCGGTATCTGGTGGATTTTCGGGAAAAATCAAAGTGTTCGAATTTGGATTCTGACGATCTTTACATACACTTATATCTCATATAAAGTACTAATAAGATCTCAGAATAACAATAGAAGAACCCCTACATAGTGTGGCATGAAAAGTTTTCTTATTCAGCATAATCAGCAAAATCACTATTCATAAGGGTTTCAAAAAAAAAAATTCAAAAAAATTGGGGTTATTACAGGAAGTAACCATGGTTACTTCATCAAATAGTGAGCTAACCATAGGATGACCAAGCTAGCTAGCAAATAGTGTGCTAATGAAGCTAACCTTGTAGTTAGCTTGTAAGCTAGCAAGCTA
Organism: Apium graveolens; assembly: GCF_009905375.1. Lineage (NCBI taxonomy): Eukaryota > Viridiplantae > Streptophyta > Magnoliopsida > Apiales > Apiaceae > Apium > Apium graveolens. The sequence goes on along the minus strand of NC_133649.1, from coordinate 103,123,846 downwards.
CAAATATATATCCATGGATTTGGAAACAAAGAATAAACCTAGAATTCTATACTAGGAAGAATAACATCAAGTTGCAAGATATCAAGTCACCTTCCAAGAAGCAACCTATCCAAAACATCCATTAGAAGCAACCAAGTAGTATAAATACCCCCCATCCCCATTTATTCCATTCGACCCTAAGGAAGCAAGATATCAAGTCACCTTCCAAGAAGCAACCTATCCAAAGCATCCATGAGAAGAAACCAAGTAGTATAAATACCCCCCCCCCCACCATCCCCATTTGTTCTATTCGGCCCTAAGGAAGAAAAATGGGGAATTCAAAATCCAAACTCCAAGTTCAAGCTCTGGTAAAATCACCCAATTAATTCCCAAGCCTCCTAGCAACTAAACTAAGGTAAGAAAATTCTTTCATCTCTTTTTATCAAGGTTTGATGGGTGGAATAAATTCAAGAAACTCAGTAGTGAATAGTGTGAATAGTAACCTCTCTTTGGTTTCTTGATTTCAATGGTGGTTTTAGGTTCTAAAATTCATACCAAGCACTTCCAAGCCTCCACCATCCTCAAGAACACATCTCAAGATTTAAATAAAGGTAAAAATCTTTGGCCCAACTTTATTTAAGGTTCACTTTTAAGATCCATTTAGTATGTGGTAGTAAACCTAGTTTACTAAGTAGTATTGATAAAATCTTGGTGTTTAAGTTAAGTAGATTAAAGTTGGTTGTTGTTGCCTCAAGAACATGATGTTCTTGAGAGAAGTTTGTGTGTTGATGATGATATGATGATTGTTGGTGGTTGTGTTGATAGTTAGGGCGTAAACGAAACCCCGATCGTAAACGTAACTTCGTTAAAACCAACAAACCGTAACTTTAAGTTTCTGCAGAAAGTCCCGAAGTTGTAAACTGTAGATTCTTGAAAATAACCTTTATTTAGGATATAAAATTTTATAAGGATCGTTTAGGCACTTGAATCGCTTGATTCCGATTTACGGATCAAAAGTTATGGTCGTTTTAGTAAAAGTGATTTACGCGACAAAAACTGCTACGAATTACGAACTTTGAAAATATAAAGGATAGACTTAAAGTGTTCATAAATCATGAAATTTTTACAAAGAGTAATATATTGAGTTTCTTAACTGTCATAAAAATTTTAAGTGATAATAATGATTTCTCAATTTTATAAAAATGTCGGAGCCGAGACCGCACGAGTAGAAACCGTAAGAATCCTTAAGCGGAGCCGACGACGATAATGAGAATGAACCCGAGATACTTAGGAAAATGAAGTGACCATAACGTGAATATGAACTAAAGCAATGTTAAGGGTAGTATGAGTTGAGAGGGTGCATAATAAGTAGCACATAAGTGTGAGTTGCCATAAATTAGAATGGAACCTAACGAAATAAAATGTGTTTATGGTTATAGATTTCCGAGCGGAACCTAGAGCATCCTCCACCTCGAGATACCCAGGAAAGTTTACAAACCCAACTCCATTTTACTGTTGTGTTGTGAAAGGATTTTTTTACTATCATCGCTTAAATACCATGTTTGCCATGATACGTAGTTGTTGAATTTTCGCATAATGTAGCGATGTTGTACGATAAGTATATATCGTGAAATATTTATTTCGCTTTAAGCATGACATATTATATAAGACCGAGAATCGGTCGGGATTTAAGATAAAACCCGGGAATCATTCCGGAGATATTATAGGATGGGTATAAGTCCATAGTAGTATGTTTTAAAGGGACTCATCGTCCATTTACGAAACATTAAAACACCTTGAACTTTTATTAAAACGATTTTCCAACGAGCATATTCCCTCAACTATATTTTATTGTTTGGATAATAAATTTTATATACATATTCCTTTGTTATGAGAGTAGTATACTCCAACATTTAATTACTTCAAACCCGATTAATCACTGTAGATTATTAATTATGTAGACACAAACTAGTTGAGGAATATTATTTAAATAAATCTTTTAGAGAGTAAACTCATTCGAGGTATGGTTAATATCAATTGTCATTTAATTATTTATAGACTATTGTTATGCCCAAAATTTGGTATAAACAATATTCAGATTAAGATTAATAAAATGAGTAGAATCAAAGGAGAAGCGCTTGAAATCTAGGAAAAAGATAAGATTGACTTTCCATAAATAGAAGGCGCGCCCAAAGATTGCGCCACATTGACTGAGTAGCTGATTAACGGTTGTGATTATCATGTATTAAAGGCGCGCCCTCAAATATGGTAGAGGAGGCGTGCCCAATTATCGAAAAGAAGGAGAGAAATTTCTTAATTGAAACCTGTTATGTGGTGAGACTTAGGGCGCGCCTTGGGAAAGGAAGGCTCCTTGGACGGATTGCTTGGACATGATTGCTTTGACAGACCTACACTTTGGCCTGGACAGAATTGGAGCGAGCCCTAACGATGAATAATTTAGGGCGCGCCCTATGATGTAGAATGATATAGGAAGAGACCAAAGGCTGATGACACAGGGTGGCGCCAACATACAGGAATGTAAGGGCGCACCCTTAACTTCTACTTGACATATAAATGCAACTTTGATATGCTGCTTGGATGGATTCTCTGGAAGATTCAAGGAAGATGGAGAATGTTATTACTAACCTATTTGATGCAGGTACTCTATTGAAGAACTCCTTCCTGTAGCACATCTACAGGAAAGGCGGTGTCCGTGGTCAGAGACCTCCAGGGGTATGCCTGGACTGAAGACCTCCTCCTGTAGTCAATGGGTGTCCTCATTGGGGATGTGAGGTGAAACCTGGTGTGTGCTTTGGGAGCTCTGTCTCTGTAGTCAACGGGTGTCCTCGTTGGGAGACTTTGGAGTATCTTGCACTTTGCACCCAAAAGCTTGGGATCACTTGTCCTGCAATCTGGTAGGGGCTCCTTATCGGGGGACAAGAATGCGTTCAATATTTGGGGTGAACCACGACTATACCTGCGTCCGCGGACTAGAGAAACAGCTGGTAGCGGAGGGTTATCCTTGGCCAGGGAGATGCCTTATCCGTGAAGTTTCGAAGCCGCGGACGAGCCTTGGGCCTTTGTGGTTGGGCCTCATCGGCGTACATTCCTAAAGCTAGTAGAAGACGGTTTCCAGTAGGTTTCCTACTAGGCCTCGGGATAAGAAATCTAAGTCCATTAGGTTTCTTGTTCCCCAAGAACTACGTGGGCTTGATCCCCTATAAATAGGGGTACGTAGGCATATTGTAAGGGGTCAGAAGCGAGAGCACAAAGGAGCCACCACTAACCCTAAGTAATCTCAGCCCCCAATAATCATCACCACCAAACACTGTTCATCTTTTCCGACGAATACTGTTCGTCGGATTCATCGGTTACTGTTCACATTTCCGACGAAGAACTGCCATCACAGATCTTGTTTCCGGCTACTAACCTCAAGTTTTGTTGTTCCCAAATTCCTCCGTCAACAAATTGGCGCTAGAAGGAGGGGCTAATCAAGCCACCGGTGCCGTATTGGTAAAAGAAGAAGCAAGCCACCAGTGGCCTGTATACTATGTAAGCAAAAGGTTGTTGGACGCGGAAACCAGGTATACCAACATGGAAAAACTAGTATACGCTCTTATTCTTGCGGCACGAAAGCTAAGACCGTGTTTTCAGGCTCACCGAATAGAAGTTCGCACCGCTTATCCGCTTCGGCATATTCTACATAAACCCGAATCGTCAGGGAGAATGTTAAAATGGGCCGTGGAGCTAGGGCAGTTCGATTTGGAATATTGTCCTCGCACGGCAATCAAAGGACAAACATTGGCCGATTTCGTACTTGAGTTCGATGAAGAAGTTGATGATAAGGCCATAGTGCTGGCAGGACCAACCTCGCAAGAGAGTCATCAGGATGAAAAGAAGCAGGAACTCCCCCACCCTTGGTGGACATTACATGTGGACGGGGCCGTAAACAACAACGGGTCAGGTGTCGGGATTGTCTTGATCACTCCGGAGGGGCACCGCTTGATGAGTGCTATCCATTTCAAGTTTTATGCTACCAACAATGATTTTGAGTATGAAACCTTGATCAACGGTCTGAAATTAGCTCTGGAGGTAGGGGCCGTGAATTTGATAGTTCGGAGTGATTCCGAATTAGTTGTGAACCAGGTCAATGGAGGATTCCAAGCCCGGGGACCGCGGACGGAGCTATATATGAGATGTGCAAAATGCCTACTGGAAAAATTTTCAAATGCCAGACTAGAAAGTGTTCCGCGAGAAGAAAATAGTAATGCGGATGCTTTGGCCAAGATGGGTTCACAAATGGACAACGTTCAACTTGGACAAATCCCTTTGGGAATCCAGGAAATTCCAAGTATTCCGGAGGTGGAAGTGCTTCAAATGCAAGAAATCCCACAAGAAAACTGGATGACTCCCATCCATAACTATATTCAGACAGGAGCTGTACCAGAGGACAAACTACAGGCTCGACGCCTTCGGTACCAGGCCGCAAAGTATGTCGAATATGACGGGGTACTATACAAGAGGGGATTTAACCAGCCACTATTACGTTGTGTGGACATGGAAGAAGGAAATTATATTCTCAGAGAGGTGCACGAAGGGATTTGCGGAAATCACTCGGGGGGTGGTTCTTTAGCATTAAAAGTGCTCAGGCAAGGATACTACTGGCCGACTATGAGGGAAGATGCTTTCAATTTTGTTCGGGCTTGTGATCCTTGCCAGCGGTTCGCCAACTATTCCAACACCCCGACATCCAACATTACCTCATTGACAAGCCCCTGGCCTTTTGTCATGTGGGGAATTGATCTCATTGGAGAGTTACCCAAAGGAAAGGGGGTGTGAAATACGCCGTGGTGGCTGTGGACTACTTCACCAAATGGGCAGAGGCTATGCCACTATCCATGATCATGGCAAAGAAGATAAGAGATTTTGTGTTCAATTCCATAGTATGCAAGTTCGGCATCCCCTACAAACTCATCTCAGAAAATGGGAAGCAATTTGATAGTAAAGAGTTAAGGAAGCTTTGTGAGGACTTAAAGATTATGTTGATGGAGGAATTTGGGAACAACAAAACTTGAGGTTAGTAGCCGGAAACAAGATCTGTGATGGCAGTTCTTCGTCGGAAACGTGAACAGTAACCGATGAATCCGACGAACAGTATTCGTCGGAAAAGATGAACAGTGTTTGGTGGTGATGATTATTGGGGGCTGAGATTGCTTAGGGTTAGTGGTGGCTCCTTTATGCTCTCGCTTTTGACCCCTTACAATTTGCCTACGTACCCCTATTTATAGGGGATGAAGCCCACGTAGTTCTTGGGGAACAAGAACCTAATGGGCTTAGATTTCTTATCCCGAGGCCCAGTAGGAAACCTACTGGAAACCGTCTTCTACTAGCTTTAGGAATGTCCGACGATGAGGCCCAACCACAAACGCCCAAGGCTCGTCCGCGGCTTCGAGACTTCACGAATAAGGCATCTCCCTGGCCAAGGATAAGCCTCCGCTACAAGCTGTTTCTCTTGTCCGCGGACGTAGGTATAGCCGTGATTCACCCCAAATGTTGGACGCATTCTTGTCCCCCGATATGGAGCCCCTACCATATTGCAGGACAAGTGATCCCAAGCTTTTGGGTGCAAAGTACAGGATACTCCAAAGTCTCCCAACGAGGACACCCGTTGACTACAGAGACAGAGCTCGCAAAGCACACACCAGGTTTCACTTCACATCCCCAATGAGGACACCCATTGACTACAGGAGGAGGTCTTCAGTCCAGGCATACCCCTGGAGGTCTCTGACCACGGATACCGCCTTTCCTGTAGATGTGCTACAGGAAGGAGTTCTTCAATAGAGTACCTGCATCAAATGGGTTAGTAATAACATTCTCCATCTTCTTTGAATCTTCCAAAGAATCCATCCAAGCAGCATATCGAAGTTGCATTTATATATCAAGTAGAAGTTAAGGGCGCGCCCTTATATTCCTGTATGTTGGCGCCACCCTGTGTCATCAGCCTTTGGTCTCTTCCTATATCATTCTACATCATAGGGCGCGCCCTAAATTATTCATCGTTAGGGCTCACTCCAATTCTGTCCAGGCCAAAGTGTAGGTCTGTCAAAGCAATCATGTCCAAACAATCCGTCCAAGGAGTCTTCCTTGCCCAAGGCGCGCCCTAAGGCTCACCACAGAACAGGTTTCAACTAAGAAATTTCTCTCCTCTTTTTTGATAATTGGGCGCGCCTCCTCTATCATGTTTGAGGGCACGCCTTTAATACATGATAATCACAATCGTTAATCAGCTACTCAGTCAATGGGGCGCAATCTTTGTGCGCGCCTTCTATTTATGGAAAGTCAATCTTATCCTTTTTCCAAGATTTCAGGCGCTTCTCCTTTGATTCTGCTCATTTTATTAATCTTAATCTGAATATTGTTTATACCAAATTTTGGGCATAACAACTACCCCCCCAAATTCCATAAGCTATTTAAAATGGGATTGGAATTTCTCTTCATCTTTATCGAAATTCGTATAAACAAATCTTCCAATATATATATTTTTATTATAGGGTGCGCCCTAGTCAGGGCGGATCTTACAATTATTCTTTTTAAAGTTTCAATGATTATATAATAAGGCGCGCCTTGAATAGGGCGCGTCCTAGAAGTTTAAACGATTTAGAAGCAGTCCTCCTCAGTATTTAAGGATTCATAATTGATGTGACCGTTTTGACAGTTGTCACCCTTTTACTATAAATACTAGTCTCAATCAGTCATTTTTCTTTTACTTTTACTCTCCCCCTTTTTCTTACTTTCTCTCTCCTCCCAAAGGTTCCAAAAACCAACGACATTGTTTCACTCGGAACCAGTCTTCTCTGTTACCATTCTCCAAATCTTTTACAGCCAACTTCTTCCCCATTCGAAATGGTATAACTAGCTTCTCGTATTTCTGAATTTCATTAAGTAAATCACTCTGCATGTCATGTTCCTATTTCTGTTCATGATAATGTACATAAAATGGTGTATGTATATGTGTATGTATATGTGTATGTATATGCGTAATTTCAAATTTTATTGCTTTAGATCCAAAATCAATGGGTCTAACTTTTAAATTTTGTTTTTTTGAGAATTTCAATCGTTACTGACAATTTGTACATAACCATCTATGCTTTTAGAATCCACCAGCAACTTAGGACGTGCCCTATCTTTGGCTTATAATCTGTTCATGACCAGAATAGGGCGTGCCTGTTGTAATAAAAAAGACTCTTATTAATAGGCTAAGATTTTCTTGATGGCGCGCCCCTTGTTAGAAGGCTTATCTTAGAAGGGAGTTGACATAGATCATAGAAAGTACTCTTCTCTTACACCCCCCACCTATCTATCCCATTTCCTTTACACTTTTGTATCTCATTCTTTCGTATGGGGCGCGCCCTCAAAATTTCTTTTGGTTTTCTTGACAGCTGGAAGACGAGGGCGCGTCCTCTCCTTTTCACCCTTTCAAGGATTTCCTTACCAATTTGGGGATCTACTCTCCCCCAAACGCTTACTTCGACCCCCAGCCTCCAGATGCTCACCACACTCCCGCATTCCTGAACCGGGTGGCGTGCCTTCTTCAAGATTCTAAAAAGGGTTTCTTAATGGCAGATTTTTCAGACAGCTTGTCCATGGACAACATTCCTTTATCTCGTAGACACGGGAAACAGAAACTAGTCCAAAAAGAGAGGTCTCAAGCCCCTATTAGTACAGAACTAGACGATGACGATTGGTATGAGAATTTAAATGCCGACATATATAGAGGCGTTGAGAGGGGTGTCAACTTAGGTGCAGGACCTTCCAAAGTATCCTACAAAGCTGTATCCCCAAGCCCATCTCCTCAACAAACAGAAGGCGTGCCTACTTCTCTCGTCCCCGAGGGCGCGCCTGAAGTAAGTGTGTCACCTCTACGTGATGAAGAAAATTTCTTTGATGAGGACTCCTTCCAATTTTCTACCTCTCCTGAGCCTTCTCCAATTCCCTTCCAACACTGGGAAGTTTCTGATAGTGAATTAGACTTTGATTGGGACGAATTCGAGCCATGCAATGAAGCTGTGAAGAAACATTTCAGGAAGGAGCACGGGAAGCTTTTCTGCGTGGACCTGTCCTCAGCTTGTTCAGATGAGCAACTGGGATGGCTCATGGAATTTTATGACATAGAGGGCATATGGACGCGCCCTTTAAGCATGATGCGGCCCCATATCTTCAATTATGGGAGAAACTTTAAAATTCCCAGAATGGTGACCAGCCCCAAGCTGGTATCTTTGGGTATAGGCGCGCCCTTACATCCCTACCTTAGGGAAGTGATAGAACTGTACGACGTGGCTCCACTCCAACTTTCTCCCAACAGCTATAAATTTATCCTGGCTCTATTCATCCTCTACATGGACTTGGGTTTTCCTCAACCGTCAATGGCAGAAGTTGCTTATTTTTTCAATCTAAGAAAATCTGACCATGGGTACTACTATTTGGTGGTGGACAAGCAGCACAACAAGAAGGGTTTTTCCTAAGGCAAGCTTAGCCATGAAAAAGGTTGGAAGGAAAACTACTTTTATCTGTACGACGTTCCCAGAATAAGGATAAGATTTAATAAGTCACCAATTAAGGGCGCGCCCTTTTGTTTCTTTCATTGCGTTATATCTATGTTTTTTCTTTCTTTTCTCATCGTTATACTTTTTCAGACAGACAAGTGGCCAAACCTCTTAAGGGCGAGCCCAAAAAATGAGCTGAAGCCCTCCTTAGAGTGGCTGCTGACAGGTGGAACTTAAAAACCTTAGTCACCCGGACCAACTTGATGCGAGTAGGAATCATTTCTGATCAAGTAGGAATAAAGTGTAAATATGTAAAATTTAGGAAGGGTGCTCCTGTTTCTCGCGTTGTTGATTTAGACAGTGAAGAAGAAGCTGAAGAAGAAGAAGAAGAGACAGAGGATGGCTCCTTACAAGGCCAAGATCCTTCAGGTTCATTAATCGTAGAATCTAACGGCGCGCCCTTCTACTATTGGCGCATCCTACTTTTCTTCTGTCAGCTTTTTAATTATCACACTGGATATAAGTTTTTGTTTATTTAATCTCTCCACCTTTCAGGGCGCGCCCTTTTAGTGTAGGCGTAGCATTTTATACATGTTTATCAATATTGCCTTTATCCATTGCTTTCATTTATTGCCCTGTTCAACATACTTAACTGTCATGCTTAACTAATGTGTTCCATGTTTTGTGCAGAAATGGCCCCTCCTAGAATCCCTAAATCTTTTGGGGCGCGTCCTGGTGATAAGCCTAGGCCTAAGTCAAAGAAAGATGCTCCTGCAGCACAGACATCCATCCCAACTTCTGCTCACATTCCTCAAACAACACCTGCTCCAAAAAGGCGCACAATTGATCTTACAGAGAAACAGGGCGCGCCTAAGAGGCATAGAGCAGAGGGCGCGCCTTCTGGCTCTTCTTCTGCCTTGAATGCTCTTGGCCCCATGGGTTCCCTTCATGTTTCGGATGAAGAAGTGGAGCAGTGGCAAGCCATGGATTTGGGAGATGCCGCTCATGCTTCAATAAAGGCATCTTGCCAATTGTTCATCCATTCCACTCGAGTGGTGGACAAGCTACTGGAAGAGGGGGCGCGCCTGGAGAGGCTGCATGGTGACAACAAAATTTTGAGGAATATCCTCAAAGACGAGGACTTTTTGCATGCTAAGGACATCAAGGCCAAGGATTCTGAAATTTTCTTCCTCAAGGACGAGGTGGCCAATCTCACTTCTCAGCTAGAGATTGCCAACAAAAAGGCTATATCTCTCCATACTGAGCTTGGTGCAGCCAACTTGAGGATTGAGTATCTGGAGGAGCAGCAGAAACTAGGCTGGCCTGATGAGAAGAGGGAAATATCTGATGAGGCATTTGCCAATGGTTTTCACTTCTACAGAGTTGGTTTTGTGGCCAATGATCCTGATTATTCCTTTGAGAAGTTTGGGGAAGAGACTGTTTCTGAGATGGTGGAGTTTAAGAAAGAGCATGCTGCTAAAATCAAGGCGAGGAGGATAAAACTTGGGTTGGAGGAGGAAGAAGGTGAGGGCGCGCCACCAGAGGAAGTCTCCAAGGACGCGCCTGAAGTTGATCCCACTATCCCTCTTCAATCTATTCCTCCAACAGACCAGTCTCAAGGCGCGCCTTGATTTATTTTAGCTTAAATTTCAAATACTTCTGAGGAGCCAACCCTCTTTTGATGCAGTGCAAAGTTGTATGACTTATTTTTCTGTTACTCTTTTACTCTTGCATGTATGAATCATCGTTAATTTTATCTTTTCTTGTACTCATAAAAATCTGTTTAAGGCACTTTGATTTTTCCCTTGGCTATTATATGTTTCCATGGACTATGTTACTATAGGGCGCGCCCTTTGACATATTTTCGAGTGTAATTTCTTTTTATGTGATCTCAAAGTTGTCATTGTGTCATTTAGATCTATCGTCTCTTTCTTCGTAGTGTTTAGATATAAGGGCGCGCCATATGGCAAATAATATGTACTTTTTCTTACCAGTAGTACCTTTGCAATATTTTAATTTACTTAGTAGTCCAAAGGCGCGCCTTAATTTTGGGGAGCTTTTACCTTAGCTTATTTTGCTGGCCATGTGCATTTATTCCTTTCATCATTGTCTACTATGTCTATCTTGATTATGAAGCAAAAGTTATCAGATAGGGCGCGCCTCAACATACGGCGCGCCTTTGATGTTTTTCAAATGAGAATTTTCATGTCAAGCAAATATAGTAATTTGAAGTAACTTTTCTCTTTTATTGATAATGCGCTCTAGTGTGTAAATTACACCAGTCCCATGGCTACTATGCTCTATGGGGAAATTATTTGAAAATTTTTTCTTCCTTCTGCTAGTTCCAAGGTTCGCAGTCATATGTACTACCCCCTAGGCAAGGAGGAATTTATTTGCTACTAGCCTATTACATAAGAATCAAAATAAGAAAATAAGGGGGACACAGCCACACCCTACTGATAATACTTCCGCAAATGTTCTGCATTCCATGCTTGAGGAATAAGTTTACCATCCAGATCTTCTAAGCGATAAGTCCATTTCCAGAGTATAGCTTTAACTTTGTACGGTCCTTCCCAATTAGCTCCAAGCACCCCGTGCTGAGCTATCTTAGTGTTAGGCATAACCTTTCGCAACACGAGATCTCCAACCTTGAACGGTACGGATTTTACCTTTTTATTGAAATACCTTGCGACTCTCTGGTGATACGCATAGAGCTTCAATTGAGCGTTCGCCCGGGCTTCATCTAACAGATCCAAGTGGAGCCTCTGGTTAACTTCCGCATCTTCCTCGATGAACGCATCTCTCCATAGAGATCCTGCTCCTACCTCCACGGGAACCATGGCCTCATACCCATAGGTCAGCAGAAAAGGGGTTTCACCTGTGGTCAACCTAGGTGTCGTGTTGTAAGACCAAAGGACCATGGGCATTTCTTCTGGCCAATCCCCTTTTTTCTCTTCTAATTTTGCCTTCAAGGTATATTTTATGATTTTGTTTATGGCTTCTGTCTGACCATTACTCTGCGGATGATAAACCGCGGCGAAGTCTTTTTTAATCTTTAAGTCCTCACAAAGCTTCCTTAACTCTTTACTATCAAATTGTTTCCCATTGTCTGAGATGAGTTTGTAGGGGATGCCGAACCTGCATACTATGGAATTGAACACAAAATCTCTTATCTTCTTTGCCGTGATCGTGGCTAGTGGCATAGCCTCTGCCCATTTGGTGAAGTAGTCCACAGCCACCACGGCGTATTTCACACCCCCCTTTGCTTTGGGTAACTCTCCAATGAGATCAATTCCTCACATGGCAAAAGGCCAGGGGCTTGTCAATGAGGTAATGGTGGATGTCGGGGTGTTGGAATAGTTGGCGAACCGCTGGCAAGGATCACAAGCCCGAACAAAATTGAAAGCATCTTCCCTCATAGTCGGCCAGTAGTATCCTTGTCTGAGCACTTTTAATGCTAAAGAACCACCCCCCGAGTGATTGCCGCAAATCCCTTCGTGCACCTCTCTAAGAATATAATTTCCTTCTTCCATGTCCACACAACGTAACAGTGGCTGGTTAAATCCCCTCTTGTATAGTACCCCGTCATATTCGACGTACTTTGCGGCCTGGTATCGAAGGCGTCGAGCCTGTAGTTTGTCCTCTAGTATAACTCCTTCCTGAATATAGTTATGGATGGGAGTCATCCAGTTTTCTTGTGGGATTTCTTGCATTTGAAGCCCTTCCACCTCCGGAATACTTGGAATTTCCTAGATTCCCAAAGGGATTTGTCCAAGTTGAACGCTGTCCATTTGTGAACCCATCTTGGCCAAAGCATCCGCATTACTATTTTCTTCTCGCGGAACACTTTCTAGTCTGGCATTTGAAATTTTTTCCAATAGGTGTTTTGCACATCTCATATATAGCTCCGTCCGCGGTCCCCGGGCTTGGAATCCTCCATTGACCTGGTTCACAACTAATTCGGAATCACTCCGAACTATCAAATTCACGGCCCCTACCTCCAGAGCTAATTTCAGACCATTGATTAAGGCTTCATACTCAGCATCATTGTTGGTAGCATAAAACTTGAAATGGATAGCACTCATCAAGCGGTGCCCCTCCGGAGTGAAAAAGACAATCCCGGCATCTGGCCCGTTGTTGTTTACGGCCCGGTCCACATGTAATATCCACCAAGGGTGGGGGAGTTCCTGCTTCTTTTCATCCTGATGACTCTCTTGCGAGGTTGGTCCTGCCAGCACTATGGCCTTATCATCAACTTCTTCATCGAACTCAAGTACGAAATCGGCCAATGCTTGTCCTTTGATTGCCGTACGAGGACAATATTCCAAATCGTAACTTCTCTAGCTCCATGACCTATTTCAACATTCTCCCTGACGATTCGGGTTTATGTAGAATATGCCGAAGAGGATAAGCGGTGCGAACTTCTATTCGGTGAGCCTGAAAATACGGTCTTAGCTTTCGTGCCGCAAGAATAAGAGCGTATACTAGTTTTTCCATGTTGGTATACCTGGTTTCCGCGTCCAACAACCTTTTGCTTACATAGTATACAGGCCACCGGTGGCTTGCTTCTTCCTTTACCAATATGGAACTGACGGAATATTCAGACACCGCCAAGTACAGAATCAAAGTTTCTCCATCTTCTGGCTTGGCCAACATCGGAGGATTCCCAATTATTCTTTGATTTTCAGAAAAGCTTCTTCACAGTCAGGAGTCCACAGAAAATCCTTCCCTCTCCCTTTGATTGCTTTGAAGAATTCTTTGCACCTATCCGACGACTTCGACATAAATCGATTTAGGGTCGCGATCCTTCCTGTCAGACTCTGTACCTGTTTTACGCTGGTGGGATATTTCATGTCTAGCAGAGCTTTTATTTTCGCCGGGTTAGCCTCAGTCCCCCGGTGGTTGACCATGAACCCCAAGAATTTCCCCGACTCCACGCCGAACACGCACTTCTGCGGGTTTAGTTTCATCCTATATTTTCTCAGAATATGGAAAATTTCAGTTAAGTCGGCGATGTGATCTTCTGCTCTTTTTTCACGAGCATGTCATCCACATACACTTCCATAGCCTTCCCAATCTGCATCTTGAACATTTTGTTTACCAACCTTTGATAAGTGGCACCGGCCTTGATCAGACCAAATGGCATTCCGATATAGCAGTAGAGCCCTCTATCAGTGATGAAAGAGGTGTGCTCCTGGTCAGGCTCATACATAAGGATCTGGTTATACCCGGAGTATGCATCCATGAAGTTGAGCAGAGCATGTCCTGCCGTAGCGTTGACCAACTGATCAATTCTTGGTAGGGGAAAACTATCTTTCGGGCATGCTTTATTCAGGTCGATGAAGTCCACGCACGTTCTCCATTTTCCGTTGGGCTTTTTTACCAACAACGGGTTTGCTAGCCATTCTGGGTAGAAAGATTCTCGAATTAGTCCGACATCTAGGAGCCTCTCTACTTCCTCTGCCAGGGCTATAGCTCTCTCTCCGCTTACGGCCATTCGTTTTTATCGAACCACCTTATGCTTGGAGTCGATATTCAATCGGTGGCACATTATTTCTGGATCAATTCCCACCATATCAGAATGGCTCCATGCAAATACATCAAGGTTCACCAACAGAAATATTGAAAGACCTTCCTTTAACTTTGGTGCCAACTGGGACCCTATTCTCAGAACCTTACTCGGGTCTTTTTCATCAACAGGGATTTCAATCGTATCTTCTGCTGGCCCCATCTTTTCCATTGGTATTGGTATCCGGGGATCCAAGTCAGGCGAATCATAGATCTCCTTGTCTTGTAGAGAGGATGCATCCCCTTTAGGAGGTGCGCCTTGCGTAGTAGAGGCATCAACTTCTTCAGTAGGTTTTGCGGGCAAGGGTGCTCCTGCAGGGGGAAGGGCATCACCCTGTTCGAGGCTTTGCAAGACATCAAATCTCCCTTCTAAACATTCCCCATGAAAATCTGTTTGGACTATGGTATCCATCGCCTCCTCTTCTTCCAACATCTCAATTCCGATCTACTTCCGGAGTATCTTTGGCATGAGAGTCTTTTCTAAAGCCTTTCATAGCTTGCCTGTAGCACTCCCGAGAGTAATACTGGGAACCCTTTATACTCCCCACCCCATTTGGCGTTGGAAATTTGATAGTCAGGTGATGGATTGAAGTGATGACTCTCATCTCCCGCAGAAAAGGTCATCCCAATAACACGTTGTGGGACGATTCCTGATTCAAGACCTTAAATTCTAGCATCTTTGTTACCGACAATGGGCTTTCCCCCAATGTACATGGTAGCCGAATCGACCCCATGACTCTAACTCCTGCACCTGAAAAACCATAGACCCACGAGTCTTCCCCCGACATATCCTGATCAGGTAGTCCCATCTTTTTGAAGGTATTATAATAGATGATGTTTGCTGAGCTTCCATTATCCACGAAGGCTCTATGGACATTCTTTGTTCTGATTTGGATGGAAATAACTAGCGCATTATTGTGGGGATGATGTACCCATCGGGCATCTGCTTCTCTGAAGGTGATATCCATGGACTCACCCTTAAACACCTTGGGTGGCCGAGTTTCCTCCCTATGAATATCTGTGAGAGGCCTGAACCGGGCTTCCCTAGCATATTTTGCCAAGGCTCGGTTGCTGCATTCCATTCCGGGATCTCCCTCGTAGATTGTTCGGATACTGCCATCCCTGACAAATTTATTTTCCTCCAGGGTATCATTGTTTGTCCCGCGCGGGGCTCGTCTTTCCTCTTCCCTTGTTCTGTCATCCTTGTGCTTCCTTACTTCCTTGACTACCCATTCTCCGAGGTGTCCTTCCTTGATAAGCGCTTCGATTTCATCCTTTAAATGTCGGCACTCATGCGTGTTATGTCCAGATGATTCATGGTATTCGCAATATTTTTTCTTGTCTTTGCTTTGCCATGACGATAAAGCTTCGGGTTTTCTAAATAGCCCTTTATTCTTGTTTACTTCATAGATATGATCGCTAGATGCGACCAAAGGTGTGTACCGGCTTGTCCTGTAGTCATAGTTTGAGGGAGGACTCCATCCCCTCCTTGTGCTTGCTGTATTCACCCGGTTCGAGTTCCGACTATCTCTTCAGTACCTCGGGCTTGGTGACCTATTCCTCTTCCTTCCTTTGCTTCTCTGACTTGATTGTGTAGTCAGTTGTATCTCTGCCAGGGATTTTTCTATAGCTTTAAAAGATTCTGCCAAAGCGAAGACGTCTACCAGAGTAGCCGGGTCTTTCCCTTGCAAATGCTTCCAAAAGTCCGAGCCAACCCTTAATCCTGTGATCAAGAAGCTTTTCAGAGCTTCGTATGATGCCCCCCTCACGCTAGTAGACTCAGCGTTGAACCTCTTGAAGTACGATATCAAGCTTTCATTTTCTCTTTGCCTAACATTGGCAAGAGTTGTGACAGAGGGCGCGTATCTCACCGCGGCTTGGAACTTGGTCAAGAACAGAGTTTTCATTTGATCCCATGAGGTGATCACTCTTGGCCCGAGCTTTTGAAACTACTGGTGGGTGCTTTCTCTAAAGGTCGCCGCCAAAAGGCGGCATCGAGCCAGGTCCGGGACTTAATATACG
Source organism: Apium graveolens (assembly GCF_009905375.1). Taxonomy (NCBI): domain Eukaryota; kingdom Viridiplantae; phylum Streptophyta; class Magnoliopsida; order Apiales; family Apiaceae; genus Apium; species Apium graveolens. The sequence continues at coordinate 103,107,734 of NC_133649.1, read as the reverse complement.
TCAATCTCTATATTAAAACGACCCAGGAATTCTACCGGATCTGAGTTTCTGTGGAAACGGAGATCGCTAGTGGTGTTGCGATACCCGGCTGGCAATTGTGCCTCTCTTACCGCCACCGAGAATGGGGAAGGGATTTGAGTTGTAGCCGTCACCCAACCTTCAAGATGGTTAAGTAGCCTTTTTAGATTTCCCACATTGAAAGTTCCCACGCCTGGAATGGTCTGTATTTGAGGCTGCGGACCTTGGGGTTGCAATGGAGGTATCTCCACTCGATTCCCCCCGGGAGGGGCTTGCTGCTGGTTCGTATTCTGGGCGTCTTCGGGTATTATAATTATTTCAGGATTTCGTTTTTGGTTTCTCCCTTGATTCTCTTCTCCACCTTGGCCGCGGCCCCTAGCCGTACCGTGATCATAGTTTTCTATATTTCTGTGATCATCATGTTCCGCATAATCATAGCCATCTGCTTGGTTATTCTAGCGGGAATCAAGGTGACCGCGGTAATTGCCACGACAGTATCCCTCTAAATATCTACCTCGGCCTCCACCTCTTCCTCTCCATTGAGGCCTTCTCCAATGATCGTTTCCATATCCATGCCCATATCGATCCAGCGATCTGCGGGGAGGAGCTCTCTCATGATCGCGGTGCCGCTCCCGATTTTCCTGGAAATTCAGGGGCACACGCGTTGGATCGCGGTGCCGCTCCTGATTTTCCAGGGAATTCAGGGGCACACGCGTTGGATCGCGGTACCGCTCCCGATGTTCCTTGGAATTCAGGGGCACACGTGTTGTATCATGGGGCGTCATATCACCACGATCAGCTTCTTTCTGCCATTCAAGTAACACCATTCTCAAATCATCATCACCCAAGCGAATCCCCAAGCGATCTTTCAAAGCTGCGAAGCCTCGTTGCTGATTCTCCGGCATCGACTCCGCCTGTCGGCGTTCCTCGAGACTAGGTCCAGAGCGGTGCGGATGGGTGGCTCCCCGGGTGTCTGTCCGCAGAATTTCCCATCCATCAGCATCTTCTTCCACTAGCTCGATGATTGGGGATGTGTCATTTGAATAGTCCAGGCGTCGCGGGGTTATCGGCACACGCCCTCCTTCAGTGCGGCCATGGCCGGCTGAGACATCCCTATCCGTCATGGGTGCTTTTCCAGGTGCATGAGCCGCTCGTTTGTGGCGAAGACCCCTCCTGGCCTTGCATCGTTCCACAGTGCTCAACCTTGAATCGAAACCATTCAAAGCATCGCCCATGCGATACAGTTGTTCCAACAAGTCGTCGTTGCTGATGAGCACAGGTTGCTGTCCTCCAACGTCCGGTGTGGGACGATCAGTCATTGGCGGAACGTAGGGTTCATATTCATAGCCATGATCAGAATCTTCTTCAGAACTTCCATCATACAAACTTCCATCATGATATTGAGACATCCTTCCTCCCAGATGTAGATCTTAATTAGCCCCTCCTTCTAGCGCCAATTTGTTGACGGAGTAATGGTCAGACAGAAGCCATAAACAAAATCATAAAACATACCTTGAAGGCAAAATTAGAAGAGAAAAAAGGGGATTGGCCAGAAGAAATGCCCATGGTCCTTTGGTCTTACAACACGACACCTAGGTCGACCACAGGTGAAACCCCTTTTCTACTGACCTATGGGTATGAGGCCATGGTTCCCGTGGAGGTAGGAGCAGGATCTCTACGGAGAGATGCGTTCATCGAGGAAGATGCGGAAGTTAACCAGAGGCTCCACTTGGATCTGTTAGATGAAGCCCGGGCGAACGCTCAATTGAAGCTCACTGCATATCAGCAGAGGGTCGCAAGGTATTTCAATAAAAAGGTAAAATCTGTACCGTTCAAGGTTGGAGATCTCGTGTTGCGAAAGGTTATGCCTAACACTAAGATAGCTCAGCACGGGGTGCTTGGAGCTAATTGGGAAGGACCGTACAAAGTTAAAGCTATACTCTGGAAAGGGACTTATCGCTTAGAAGATCTGGATGGTAAACTTATTCCTCGATCATGGAATGCAGAACATTTGCGGATGTATTATCAGTAGGGTGTGGCTGTGTCCCCCTTATTTTCTTATTTTGATTCTTATATAATAGGCTAGTAGCAAATAAATTCCTCCTAGCCTAGGAGGGTAGTACATATGACTGCGAACCTTGGAACTAGCAGAAGGAAGAAAATATTTTCAATTAATTTCCCCATAGAGCATAGTAGCCATGGGACTGGTGTAATTTACACACTAGAGCGCATTATCAATAAAAGAGAAAAGTTACTTCAAATTACTATATTTGCTTGACATGAAAATTCTCATTTGAAAAACATCAAAGGCGCGCCCTATGTTGAGGCGCGCCCTATCTGATAACTTCTGCTTCATAATCAAGATAGACATAGTAGACAATGATGAAAGAAATAAATGCACATGGCCAGCAAAATAAGCTAAGGCAAAAGCTCCCCAAATTAAGGCGCGCCTTTGGACTAATAAGTAAATTAAAATATTACAAAGGTACTACTGGTAAGAAAAAGTACATATTATTTGCCATATGGCGCGCCCTTATATCTAAACACTACGAAGAAAGAGACGATAGATCTAAATGACACAATGACAGCTTTAAGATCACATAAAAAGAAATTACACTCGAAAATATGTCAAAGGGCGCGCCCTATAGTAACATACTCCATGGAAACATATAATAGCCAAGGGAAAAATCAAAGTGCCTTAAACAGATTTTTATGAGTACAAGAAAAGATAAAATTAACGACGAGTCATACATGCAAGAGTAAAAGAGTAACAGAAAAATAAGTCATACAACTTTGCACAGCATCAAAAGAGGGCTGGCTCCTCAGAAGTATTTGAAATTTAAGCTAAAATAAATCAAGGCGCGCCTTGAGACTGGTCTGTTGGAGGAATAGATTGAAGAGGGACAGTGGGATCTGTTATATTTTAATCGCAGCGGAGGCATGGTAAAACACTTTTACACATATAAAATCTAAATAAAAGCATATAAATCATGGTAAAAACTTAGGGATCGATTACTAACCTTTAATATGCGATCCAAAAGCAACGATCGGAGATCCTTAGCAGCTGCTCCTCAAACGTGAAGCACTCCACCGGTATCCACCAAGAAAATGACGTTAAGGAGGAGGAGGAGGTGGAGAGAATTAGGTTTTATAAAATTTTGGGGTTAGAATAAAAATAGGGTTTATAATAGTATATTTATAGGCAAAATTTTCAGCTGAAATTTTCCCATAAATATTATTATTATTATCCCATTTATTATTCTCATTAATAATTAAAACACCTTTTAATTATTAATCCTTTTTCTAAATACTTTAGAAATAATTCTCTCTCTTGATTTAATTTCCAAAAATTAAATCCTTAATTAATAATATTAAGAACTTTTCTAAATTAATTTATAATCAATTAAATCTCATTTAATCAATTATTAAATTTGCCAATTAATTATTTATTTCACAAATAAATAATTATTAGCCATTATTAATTAATTCCTCCACCATTAAATCATTCTCTTTTTATGGTCTGACCCTGTAGGTTCAATATTAAGCCGGTAGTAGAAATAAATAATAATAAAACTATTTTATCATTATTTATATAAATTCTCTAATTTATTAAATATGATTAATTAATTAATCACATTTATTCTACATCGTGAGGGATACTTCTCAATATATCGCGACTATCCGGATAATATGAATTCACTGCTTAGAATACCAAGAACCTATTCAGTGAATAGTTACCGTACAATAAACTCCTTCTACCCTACAATGTCCCGATTAAATACAAGGCATGGATCTCGTGTCAAGCCTATCTAATTTAATCACTTGCTTACCATTTACTATGCTTAGTTCTATGCAAATTAGAAACTCCTTTCTAATTTTATTCACTCTGGCCAGAGATTCCTGAACTAGCATAAGTGGATTAGCCTTGGACATTCGCTTCCTTCACTGGAAGGGGTAGATCATTTATTGATCATACACTATCTTCGTGTACAAATTCCTATACCCAGTAGAGCCCTAATAATTGTCCCTGGAGACTAAGAACTAAACCAAAGGATAGTTCAGTGTACACAAGATGACTATGATGACCTCAAGTCTAAGGATACTTGTACAACTATCACTATGTGAACAACTGCTGACACGTGAGTGAACTCCATCAGTTGTTCAGCTGGGCGAGTCATGTTCAGTGAACTTATTCTATAATAAGCACCTACATACTAGCTATAGTGTCACCACACAAATGTCTATGAGAACAGACATCCTTCATAATGAAGCAAGCATAGTATGTACCGATCTCTGCGGATTATTAATTACCAGTTAGTAATCCTACGACCAGGAACTATTTAAGTTTAGAGTTATCATCTTTTAGGTCTCACTATTATGATCTCATCATAATCCATAAAAAGCTTTACTCTAAACTATGGTATATCTTATTTAAACACTTAAATAGATAAAGCCCGTAATAAAAACAAAACAAGTTTTTTATTAATATCAATGAAACCAAAACAGATAAAAGTTACTCATAAATCCTAATACATGATTGGACTTAGGACATATTCCTTTCAATCTCCCACTTGTACTAAAGCCAATCACTCTGGTATCTAATACCCATCTTGTCTTTATGACGATTAAAGTGACTTTCATAAAGTAGCTTTGTGAGTGGGTCTGCTGTAACACCCCCAAATCCGGGGTCAGGGATTTGGGTTGTCACGGTTCCATTTCCCTTATCCATACTTAATCTTAACAGTCAACCAATTACTGCGTACTGTGACCCCATAATATACACACACACACCATAAGTTATAGTCTCAGAGATGAATACCAAAATAACACAAGTCATTTTATTCCACAATTAAAAACCATTTCACCTTAAAAAGGGTTTCTGAATAAATTTACATATTATTTGCCAATATTATAATTCATAAATATACATAAGTCTGGTACACCAAAAGTTGAAAGCCTAGCCTATTGGTAGTTCCTACCTCTGCTACAACGACATCAATGCCTATAGGAAACTACGGAACGTTTCCTATCCGCTCACGAATTGGGAGATTGATCATGCTCATCTTGTCTATCTGTTGTTGTGTGATGAAAGAAGAAAGCAAGGGTGAGCAACAAGCCCACGGAAATAATATGTATAATAATTTACAATATATGAACATTCTCATAGTACTCATGAAAGTCTTGGTCAAGCAGATATGAACCAAGTTTGATCTCTTAATGCGACCAAGTCGCAAAATATTTAGTATATATGTATATATACTTTTCAAGATCTTTGGAATCCTCTGCCATGTATAACATACACAGAGTTCCAGTTTATAACTGTATAAAAATATCGTTACAAGGTGATGTCATATATCTAACCTTGTCTCAACGTTTTTCTGAAAATCTTTGTCATGTATAAGATAATCATTAACTAGATATAAGTTGAAAAGATAAAGTTACAAGATACTCCAATATACTTATATCTTTTCGGAATACTACTTGAACTACCACCGTTCAAGGTATAATCAGTTTTCGAAGGTTCATCACATAGATGAGACTACAAGATAAGATTTGAATAGATTCAATATTTAAAATATCATTCAAAAGAAATGAAGTTACGAGATACTTCATTAAGTCCTGATATATACATCCATATATATCTCTCGTACATTTCCTGAAAACCTCTGTCATATAAAGTATGAACAGAGTTGTAATATCCAATGAATTTGGAAAGAAAAGAATTTTGGCATAAACCTGATATCTTGCTGATCAGGCAAAGATACCAATAAGTAACCTTTTCTAAAAAAATAATTGAAGTAGAAGTTTTAAAACTCATACTTGAAATGAATAATAAATAACCAAAGATATACTTATATGAAAGTACAATTTTTTATTTGAATAATCGAAAATAAGTTTGATTATCGAAACATTATTCTTTAATAAAATAAAGAATATTATTTAATAAAATAAGCGGAGTCATAAGTTCTCGAATGAATAATCAAAATAATATTCATTAAATAAAATAAGCGGAGTCATAAGTCCTCGAATGAATATCCAAAATAATATTCATTAAATAAAATAAGCGGAGTCATAAGTCCTCGAATGAATATTCAAAATAATATTCATTAAATAAAATAAAGTTATCGAATAAACCTTATTCGATTAATAGTTTTGAAAACTATATCTATATATATATATATATATATATATTATACTCGGAAACATCGACTCCCGGTTTAGAAAATGTTCACCTTCGGGTCCCCTATACTAAGAGTATACGCAACTACTGCTTATCTCTAGCATAGGTATTATGCAGTTTATAAGCATTTGAATTGATAATAAAATATTAATATTTCACAACATGCATATATATACCATATCAACATGCTCCAATATATCGCAAGATTTGCTAATAACAGTCATGCACTTATCTCAAGATAATGCATCAATATATTTACATCACAACAACAATATAACGGGTAGAAAACTTGCCTGAGTGTTCCCGGATAGACTTAAGCTTAGAGTGGGTCCGATAACCTATGAACAATAACATAAGTCGGAATTAAAACCCGGTCGCTTAAGAAACTAGACTTTAACCAATTGAACCCTAACGTTCGCTTATGGTCACTTCTACGCTTAACGAATCACATAAGTCGTTCGAGTACCCTCGGCTTCACCATTTTTAATAAATTAACCATTAAGAATTTTAAGGCAAATCTTTCGCGAGTACCCTACCAACTGCCTAATACACTTTACATAATTGTTTCATAGTCCAATTAGTCATTTAAGGCCTTAACCAAGGTTTCAAAGTAAGGCGAGGGGTAAAGGTTCGTTCGCGAAACGCCGTTACTTAAAACGGTCGTTTCTCCTAAACCGTACATCGGATTCAAGCAAACCACATATCAAAACGAAGCTTGAAACATAACCTATCTAAGAATGGAAGTGATTAGTTTATAGAAGTGGGTTTTCGGGTCCAACAGTTAATCACAAAACAGTTTATAGAAAATCGGGCACTACGACGGCTATAACCTAACGATTTCCAAAGTTTAAACTACACCAAATCATCACCAATTCAACAACAATCCAATATCCATCAACATCAAACTAAACCCATTCATCTAAGCACTATTATCATCCAAACAAACCAAACTTTAAACTAAGGGTTCAAGAGTTTATACCTTCCTTGGAGAGTGGGTAGTCACTAACAAGCCTCTAGGAACCTTGATCTATGCTTAATCAACCTTAAGCTTTCATGAAAATCAAGAAAATCAAATTAAGTTACTATTCACTACTATTCATCATTATCTTTGATGAGTGGATTAGCTAAGAAAACCATGGAATCTTGATCTTAAACTCATGGTATAACTAAGTTATGAAAATATAGGATCCAAGGAAACAAACCTTGTAATTTTCCATGGCCTAGAACTTGAGTTTTGAAAATCTATTTCTTCATTTCTTGAAAAGGCCGAATGGAAGAAGAAAGAAATGGGGGAGAGCTTTTGCTTGCTTGTCTTTCCTTGATATTTGTGCAAATAATGCATGGTTGTGGTTAATTATTGGTTAAATATCTTGTTTTCACTTGCTTATGTCATTGCTTGCATCACTACTTTGCCACATATCTCATTCTTGTGGTGTGATGATGTCACCTTGCTTCTAACCACATGTTTTAGCTTATCTTAGAAGCTTCCTTCTCATGTTACTTTCATGTGCTTTCCCCTTGGACGTTTATTTGTTTTACGATTCGCTTAACTCTCGTTCTCGTTGATCGTTTGAGGGATCATATCCGGGATCTTATTACTTGGGCTTCCTTAACCCTCTCTTAATATTTTATAGTCCTTTAATGATCCTTGCTTATAATCCTTGAATTTAAATGCTTTTAATCATGTTACCTTATACTCAATTATTTCGGTATCTGGTGGATTTTCGGGAAAAATCAAAGTGTTCGAATTTGGATTCTGACGATCTTTACATACACTCATATACGTTATGGAGTACTAATAAGATCTCAGAATATCAATAAAAGAATTCCTACATAGTGTGGCATGAAAAATTTCCTTAATCAGCATAATCAGTAAAATCACTATTCATAAGGGTTACAAAAAGTCCAAAATTTTTGGGGTTATTACAGTCTCCCCTCCTTAAAAGGATTCCGTCCCGGAATCAGATAGAAAATGAATATGGATACTCTCTTAGCATTGCACTTTCTAACTCTCAAGTAAATTTTCCCACATTGTGGTTCTACCATCAAACTCTGACTAGTTTGATAACCCTTCTCCTAACCACTTGTTCCTTTTCAATCTATAACCCTTCCTGGTTGCTCCATATAGGTTACGTCTGGTTGCATGTCTATGCGCTCATATGCCCCTATTTGTCTGGCATCCAAATTACACTTCATTAACATTGATATGTGGAACACGTTATGAACTTGCTACATGTTCGGGGGTAGGGCTAGCTCATATGCTAACTTCCCAATACGTCTTAATATATCCAAGGGTCCAACAATTCGTGGGCTTAGCTTTCCTTTCTTTCCGAACCTCATCCATCATTTCCAAGGCTTTCCAAGGGAATACCTTTAACAACAATAGGTCCCCTACTTCATACTCTGTCCTTTCGTTGTCAAATCAGCATACTTCTTATGTCCATCTTGGGCTACTACCAGCCGTCCTCTGATTAGATCTATTATATCCTTGGTCCTTTGGACTACTACGGGTCCGAGGATCTTGCGTTCTACAACTTCATCCTAACATAAGGGAGATCGACATTGTCTTCCCTCAAGGATCTCATAAGGCGATATCTCGATACTGACATACGATCTATTATCGTAAGAAAACTCAATCTGCGTTAAGCGATCATTCCAAATTCTTTCAAGTCTATTGCACAAAATCTCATCATAGCTTCTAGCATTATAGCTTTTGTTTCTCAATACCCATTCTTTTCCAGTTCGTAATCGCTACTATCTTCCGTTCCTAATATTATACTGGTTATACTTTTGCTCGTTAGCGTTCTATAACCTTTTAATAACCATGTCAACCTTAGTATCACGAACGCGTTAGAATCAGAATACCACCGTACTTGGTACCACTTCATCTCAAGCTACCTCCATCTTCGAAAGCTTGGTCCTTCGTATTGAAGTAAAAGAATATATTGAGAGATCACTATGATCATGAACACTTGTTCTATTGCATAGTTAGTACAGAAGGTGGCTAGCCTTTAGTACTTGACAAGCAATTAAACAACATGTGGTATCCTACTAGGCTTCTATCACATAGATAGATAGTCATTCGACAATACCTCCCCTTCTGGAAGGGTTGTTCTTCTCAGCTTATACAAAATGAAAATGAGAGAAAAGAACGAATTGAAGAGAATTGTATACATAAAAAAATATACTGCCACAAAATATCTGGCTTGGAATCTACCTCTGAACTATAGAGGTTTATCATAGGAGAACAAAACATATGTGTATATATATCAACATCAAGTATTATAGCATCGCATTTCACGTGCCAGAATATTTACTATTCCGTCCATCATTCCATGGATCCATGCTCTTGCTCGAGCTCATACACAATCACCTTTGAAACTCCCTCGACATCGAAAATCGAATCTGGGATCTCATTCTAGACATCATCGTTACTAGAATTCTATGCTTGCACCGCAACCTTCCTCGTATAGTAATACGACTCTCTATTCATAAGAGGGAATAAATATATAATATATAAATACTCCACTAGGTAGTCTATCAATGATAACTTATATATCAACACGACCCCATTAGGGGTACTCAATCTCAACATCCATTCCAATACAACTCTCACGACTGTAATCAGCTCATTACTTGCAGAATCATTGTTGCATTACTATGGTCCACCACTGACCTACTGTAGTCATTCATTTTCCATGAAGTCTTAATAGCTAACCATACGAAGTCCGTACATATCGTATCGAATTCTTCTAAGGAGGTAACATGATGACCTTTCATGATTCATGAAGAACACTCCTGAACTTGACGTACATATGACATGAAGCAGATAAAATTGCAGAAGAGTTTCAATGAAAGCAACGATAGCAGGTTAATACCATTCTTATTCATATGCCTTCAATAAAAGACTTAACTCAAAGGTTTATTTAGTCCTTTTTGAAACATGGTCCTGCTTATTCTCAAGATAGGACCTTCTAAGATAGATAGCCCGCTCACGGCGATTAACCTGAATTCAATTTTTTTTACCAAACTACTATTATGGTTAAGTATCACACAACCATCAGAAGGAATGTCAATCTTCCAAACCACAATATAATCTTCATGGCTTTAACCATCATCACTGTATTCCTCTGGCACAAGCGCCTATAATTGTCCTCTTACACTTAAAGTGTCGGCCACCTCTTCGGTCTTTCCTGATAGTAAAATTTCCTTACAATCAGTGTCATTTTAACCACCTCCAAATAAATTTTTACCTCATTTCAAATCACTGCTTGTGTGAAAATACTCTTCCTTAAGCTTTGGTGAGAAAAAAAATATATATATCACCATTTTTCCATAAGTTATTGCCTCGGTCTTTTAGAGGTTAACATTGTCACGACTGACTCTCGATCATACTTAGGACGTCTCTTATCTTGGGTCCTACTTGTTTTCACCAATCTCGACCCTCATTGGGTCAATCTATATTTTCTTATGGTTCATACGTGCCCACCTAGAATTATTATAATTACGTCATATTTCCTTTATCAAAATTTCTATTCTTCAGAACTTCGAATATTACCTTCCTCCTTATAAAACATCTAAGGTTATCCTTAAATCGTTCCTCCTGTATTCCCTAGATACAGGTCATATCAAAATACCATTTACTAATACTAGAACCATTGTCTATGTACTTCTGAAAACTTTCTCCCCTGATCTTTGAAGGTTGTTGTTACCTTAGTCCTTCCAATTTGTACTGTCAAAACTCATATTGTCCCTATTAAGGGTGAAAGGCCAACCCTTATACATTCCCCTAGGGTTCATCTCAAGTTATTGAGATTATATCCTTAATTCCACCTTTTAAAAAGGTACTTGCATCCTTGCATGAATAAATAAAGTCATATATCCCTGATAAGGGTACCTTATTCAATCATTTCTACCTCAATAGTTTATACCAAATTTCACAATAGCATCCTTATTCAAGTTGAGGTCAATCCATATGGCCTCCAAAAGATAAAAATGGTTATCCGCTTTTCTTTCCTGATTTGGTAATAATCACATGGATGTTCTGGAAGATATTGGTCGTGTTCAATGTGAACTTCTTCTTAATAAATCCTTATTACTTTTGTTGTTTATCTCAACAGTCATCTCAATGTGGGCATATCTTTCATACCTGGCGTCTCCCTTTCTGGGTATCATGCCACCGGTCTTACACTTCACATTCTTGAAGGTCACTTCCTTCATCCAATTTTCCTAATTTCTTACTTTCTTGTCTCCTCAGTCTATCCGCGTCTCATTATTTATCCTTCGAACTATCTCAAGGTTTCCTCGAATCCTCCCAACTTACAGGGGATAAAATATATGTATCTCTTATGCCTTTATATTCCTTTCCACTTCAGTTTCTTTTTATTTACCTCTCTCTTACAATCATTTCACGAACCCACTAATCATTGACTTCAATCATCACGTTGTTCTGGGATTCTTGTCATCAGAACGAATCTTGACAACTTTTACAATCTTAGATTCATAATTTATCATACTCGTCCGCCTTTGTTTCGGCTCTAAAGCTTTTATACTATCTCCATAACCTTGGGAATTACTTTCCTGAAAATAATTGTCTGAACTTTAATCAGTTTATTATAACCTCTGGCTCCGTGCCTTTCTTGGCCTTTTACCAACGGGTGGCCTCTCTCTTAGGAAGGTAAGTGACAAAAATAGTCTTTTGCGCTTCGTCAGTCATTTAGAATCTCAAATGATTCCTATATTTCCTTTAGCCAAGCTCTTGCCTCGACTGGGTCAACCTGTTCCTTGGAACTCTGAGAGCTTAGCGACTTAAAGGTCATGAAAGGATTTCCTACCGCATTTTTTCCTCAAGGTGGTGGTTGGGAATAAGAGTATAAGTTCTGTTTAGACAGGTCAATAAATTTCCGTATAGGAGTACCGTCTCGGGTTTCCTTATCTTGCTCGACTTCTGTTTTCTCAGTATGAAATGTTTCATCCTTCTCCCATAATCAGGGTTATCTTATATGTTAAAATCCTTGTTTTTCATTTCACTATGTTATGGTTCCTTCTATCTTGATGGCGACCTCCCTGACTATCACATTCAGGGTTTGCCCTAAATCTTATTCCTCGAACTATGACTTTCGTCTAAGATCTCGTCCTTAAGCTCTTGAACGTTTGGAACCAAAATTCTGTAGGAACACCTCATTATTCCATTATCATCTTTCTCGGTATTAATCTCTTCTCTATTTGTTGGCTCCCCGCCTTCATTCATCACTTTTTCTTGGCACAATATGATCTTTTCCAAGAATTCGGGTTGTATTGCAATCTCAAACAGCTTTTCGGTACCGGCTCCGTTACCTTCATCCTATTTCCATTTTCTCAAAATCTCTTATCAACTCTTCAGAAGACATTATCATCTTGAGTCTCTCCTCTCTACTAAGGGTGTTAGCCACCACATTGGCTTTACCTGGCTGATAAATAATCTCATAATCATAATCCTTGATTAGCTCTAACCACCTCCTCTGGCGCATGTTGAGCTCTTTCCGCGTAAAATATACTTGAGCTCTTGGGGTTTGTGTAAACTTCGCACTTCTCTCTATACAAGTAGTGCCTCCAATCTTTAGGGTAAAACTATTGCCGCGAGCTCAAGATCATGGGGGGGGATATCGAATTTTATATTCCCTTAATTATCTTGATGTGTACATGATTACCTTAACGTGTTGCATAAGCACTCACCCTAATCCCTTGTGCAAAACATCACTATAAATCACAAAATCTCCTTTTTCCCTCCGGCAACGCCAACACAGGGGCCGTCACCAATCTTTTCTTCAGTTCTTGGAAGTTGTTCTCACATTTCTCTGTCCATTCAAACTTCTCAGTCTTACGAGTAAGCCGCGTTAAAGGGGCTACTATCTTTACAAACTTGAACGAACCTCCGGTAGTGACCAGCCAATCCTATCTCTAGAAGTTTCCCTAACCATGGTCATCAATTCCTCAGTGGTCATTTATTCATTCTTGTCAGGATCCTCCACGGGATCCTCCTCAGCAACAATCCCTTCTTGGACAACATCCTCAACCGCTACATCCTCAATATGAACATCATCCGGTCCTGCGTTAGGACACTCTATCAGATCCACAATCCGATCTCCAATTAGTAATAAAACATCATCGCGCTGTTGCTCCTCAACCTCAGGGTTCAGAGTTCCGCTACCATATACGATAACGAACTACGCTTCTATCACGAAATTTATAAGGGTTCCCATAAGGGTTTTAACTGTCATTACTACGTTAGGTAGTTCGACTATGAACTTGGCAAGAGTCCTTATTATCTTAGTGAACTTATTATTTTAACGTCACATCATCACTGAGGTTTACAACACTTAGCTCTGATACCATTTCTGTAACACCCCCAAATCCGGGGTCAGGGATTTGGGTTGTCACGGTTCCATTTCCCTTATCCATACTTAATCTTAACAGTCAACCAATTATTGCGTACTGTGACCCCATAATATACACACACACACCGTAAGTTATAGTCTCAGAGATGAATACCAAAATAACACAAGTCATTTTATTCCACAATTAAAAACCATTTCACCTTAAAAAGGGTTTCTGAATAAATTTACATATTATTTGCCATTATTATAATTCATAAATATACATAAGTCTGGTACACCAAAAGTTGAAAGCCTAGCCTATTGGTAGTTCCTACCTCTGCTACAACGACATCAATGCCTATAGGAAACTGCGGAACGTTTTCTATCCGCTCACGAATTGGGAGATTGATCATGTTCATCTTGTCTATCTATTGTTGTGTGATAAAAGAAGAAAGCAAGGGTGAGCAACAAGCCCACGGAAATAATATGTATAATAATTTACAATATATGAACATTCTCATAGTACTCATGAAAGTCTTGGTCAAGCAGATATGAACCAAGTTTGATCTCTTAATGCGACCAAGTCGCAAAATATTTAGTATATATGTATATATACTTTTCAAGATCTTTGGAATCCTCTGCCATGTATAACATACACAGAGTTCCAGTTTATAACTGTATAAAAATATCGTTACAAGGTGATCTCATATATCTAACCTTGTCTCAACGTTTTTCTGAAAATCTTTGTCATGTATAAGATAATCATTAACTAGATATAAGTTGAAAAGATGAAGTTACAAGATACTCCAATATACTTATATCTTTTCGGAATACTACTTGAACTACCACCGTTCAAGGTATAATCAGTTTTCGAAGGTTCATCACATAGATGAGACTACAAGATAAGATTTGAATAGATTCAATATTTAAAATATCATTCAAAAGAAATGAAGTTACGAGATACTTCATTAAGTCCTGATATATACATCCATATATATCTCTCGTACATTTCCTGAAAACCTCTGTCATATAAAGTATGAACAGAGTTGTAATATCCAATGAATTTGGAAAGAAAAGAATTTTGGCATAAACCTGATATCTTGCTGATCAGGAAAAGATACCAATAAGTAACCTTTTCTAAAAAAATAATTGAAGTAGAAGTTTTAAAACTCATACTTGAAATGAATAATAAATAACCAAAGATATACTTATACGAAAGTACGATCTTTATTTGAATAATCGAAAATAAGTTTGATTATCGAAACATTATTCTTTAATAAAATAAAGAATATTATTTAATAAAATAAGCGGAGTCATATGTTCTCGAATGAATAATCAAAATAATATTCATTAAATAAAATAAGCGGAGTAATAAGTCCTCGAATGAATATTCAAAATAATATTCATTAAATAAAATAAGCGGAGTCATAAGTCCTCGAATGAATATTCAAAATAATATTCATTAAATAAAATAAAGTTATCGAATAAACCTTATTCGATTAATAGTTTTGAAAACTATATCTATATATATATAAATATATATAGATATATTATACTCGGGAACATCGACTCCCGGTTTAGAAAATGTTCACCTTCGGGTCCCCTATACTAAGAGTATACGCAACTACTGCTTATCTCTAGCATAGGTATTATGCAGTTTACAAGCATTTGAATTGATAATAAAATATCAATATTTCACAACATACATATATATACCATATCAACATGCTCCAATATATCGCATGATTTGCTAATAACAGTCATGCACTTATCTCAAGATAATGCATCAATATATTTACATCACAACAACAATATAACGGGTAGAAAACTTGCCTGAGTGTTCCCGGATAGACTTAAGCTTAGAGTGGGTCCGATAACCTATGAACAACAACATAAGTCGGAATTAAAACCCGGTCGCTTAAGAAACTAGACTTTAACCAATTGAACCCTAACGTTCGCTTATGGTCACTTCTATGCTTAACGAATCACATAAGTCGTTCGAGTACCCTCGGCTTCACCATTTTTAATAAATTAACTATTAAGAATTTTAAGGAGATTCTTTCGCGAGTACCCTACCAACTGCCTAATACACTTTACATAATTGTTTCATAGTCCAATTAGTCATTTAAGGCCTTAACCAAGGTTTCAAAGTAAGGAGAGGGGTAAAGGTTCGTTCGCGAAACACCGTTACTTAAAACGGTCGTTTCTCCTAAACCGTACATCGGATTCAAGCAAACCACATATCAAAACGAATCTTGAAACATAACCTATCTAAGAATGGAAGTGATTAGTTTATAGAAGTGGGTTTTCGGGTCGAACAGTTAATCACAAAACAGTTTATAGAAAATCGGGCACTATGACGGCTATAACCTAACGATTTCCAAAGTTTAAACTACACCAAATCATCACCAATTCAACAACAATCCAATATCCATCAACATCAAACTAAACCCATTCATCTAAGCACTATTATCATCCAAACAAACCAAACTTTAAACTAAGGGTTCAAGAGTTTATACCTTCCTTGGAGAGTGGGTAGTCACTAACAAGCCTCTAGGAACCTTGATCTATGCTTAATCAACCTTAAGCTTTCATGAAAATCAAGAAAATCAAAGTAAGTTACTATTCACTACTATTCATCATCATCTTTGATGAGTGGATTAGCTAAGAAAACCATGGAATCTTGATCTTAAACTCATGGTATAACTAAGTTATGAAAATATAGGATCCAAGGAAACAAACCTTGTAATTTTCCATGGCCTAGAACTTGAATTTTGAAAATCTATTTCTTCATTTCTTGAAAAGGCCGAATGGAAGAAGAAAGAAATGGGGGAGAGCTTTTGCTTGCTTGTCTTGCCTTGATATTTGTGAAAATAATGCATGGTTGTGGTTAATTATTGGCTAAATATCTTGTTTTCACTTGCTTATGTCATTGCTTACATCACTACTTTGCCACATATCTCATTCTTGTGGTGTGATGATGTCACCTTGCTTCTAACCACATGTTTTAGCTTATCTTAGAAGCTTCCTTCTCATGTTACTTTCATGTGCTTGCCCCTTGGACGTTTATTTGTTTTACGATTCGCTTAACTCTCGTTCTCGTTGATCGTTTGAGGGATCATATCCGGGATCTTATTACTTGGGCTTCCTTAACCCTCTCTTAATATTTTATAGTCCTTTAATGATCCTTGCTTATAATCCTTGAATTTAAATGCTTTTAATCATGTTACCTTATACTCAATTATTTCGGTATCTGGTGGATTTTCGGGAAAAATCAAAGTGCTCGAATTTGGATTCTGACGATCTTTACATACACTCATATACGTTATGGAGTACTAATAAGATCTCAGAATATCAATAAAAGAATTCCTACATAGTGTGGCATGAAAAATTTCCTTAATCAGCATAATCAGTAAAATCACTATTCATAAGGGTTACAAAAAGTCCAAAATTTTTGGGGTTATTACATCTGCTATGTTGTTATGTGTGTCAACTCTAATTCAATACAACACAAGAAATGTTATCGCGCTCCCACTAACCCTTTTGTAGACATATGGTTCATCTACGTTTTTCATAAAACCAAACTCTTTGATTGTCTCATCAAAACGGATGTTCCATCTACGAGAAGCTTGCTTTAAACCACATATGGTTCGCAACAGCTTACACACTAGGTTTTCATTTCTCTTGGAAAGAAAACCATCTGGCTAATTGCCAGATCTCATAGTCGTAGTAAGCAGCAATCGCAAGCAAAATCCGAACTGATTTTAACAGGGCTATAGGTAAAAGGTTTCATCAAAGTCAATCCATTGCCTTTGTTTGAATCCTTTTGCCAAAAGCCTGGCCTTATAGGTCTCCACCTGGCCATCTGCTATAATCTATCTTTTGTATACCGTATACATAGATTCCATTCTGGATTTCATGGCACTATGCCATTTCTTTGAGTCAACACAACTCATAGCCTCATTATAGGTCACAGGGTCGTCATCATCAATGATCGACAACTCATTGTCATTCTCAATGACAAGGCCATATTACCTCTCAGGTTGGCGAGATACTCTCCCTGACCTATGTATGGGCTGTTCCACAAAAGGTTGTTCAGTCAGAACAGGTGTTTCCACTTGATCCGTAGCAGTTTGTGCTTCTTGAACTTCATCAAGTTCAATTTTGCTCCCACTGTTTCCTTCAAGGATAAACTCCTTTTTCCAAGAAGGTAGCATGTCTGGAGACAAACACCCGATGATCGGTGTAAAAGTAATACCCTAAACTCTCTTTAGGATATCCCACAAAACTACATTTTACGAATCGATATTCCAGCTTATCTGGGTCAACTTACTTGACATAAGCTGGACATCTCCAAATCTTAATGTGTTTAAGACTCGGTTTCCTTTCTTTCCATATCTCATACGGAGTTTGAGGAACAGATTTGGAAGGCACCTTATTCAGTAAGTATGCTGAGGTTTCCAATGCATAACCCCATAGGAATACTGGAAGATTCTCATAGCTCATCAAGGACCGAACTATGTCTAACAAAGTTCGATTTCTCCTTTCAGATACCAATCTGGAGGAGTCCAATGGGAGACTATACCATTTACTTTGAGATAATCTAGAAACACTCCTTTAAAGTATTCACCACCTCGATCTGATCGAAGAGTTATAATACTATGTTTGGTTGTTTCTCCACTTCATACTTATACTCTTTGAACTTTTCAAAGGCTTTAGACTTGTGTTTCATCAAACACATATCCGAATCTAGATCTATTATCCATGAAAGTAATAAAGTATGAAAATCCACCCATGGCTTGCTTAGACATTGGTCCACATACATCTGTGTGTACCATTCCTAGCAAATTTGCAGTCCTTTTTCCATGTCTACTAAATGGAGACTGCAGTGCCACAATAAAGTGAGATTTTCATCATCCCTTTTCTTTTATTAGTTTGTTCAATCTGAAGTAAATTATGTCACATATATACAGACCATTATTTAAAGCACCACGTCCATAAAGAATATTATCTCTAAGAATAGAACATTCATTATTCTCAATAATAAATGAAAATCCAGCCAAGTCTAACATGGGAATAATATTCCTCACAATCGAGGGAACAAAATAACAATTATTTAAAACAATAGTCTTGCCCGTAGGCATATGTAAATGAAATGATTCTACATCTACAGCAGCAACTCTTGCTCCATTTCCCATCAGTAGAATCACCTCCTCTTCTTCAAGAGTCCTACTTCTCCTTAGTCCCTACAACAAATTGCAGATTTGAGAACCACAGGAGGTATCTAATACCCAAGTAGAAATTTGATTTAATGACATATTCACTTCTATCATGAACATACCTGAATCAGAAGCGGTAGTCTCACTACCCTTCTTCTTCTTTAATTCTGCAAGGTAAACCTTGCAGTTCCTCTTCCAGTGCCCCACCTTGTTACAGTGAAAGCAAACAACTTTGCTCTTGGGGTCTTCAGCTTTTGGTGGAACCGGCATTTTCTCACCTACTTTTTTCTTCTTGGAAGGGTTCCTCTTCCTTTTCTTAGGATTGGAACCTTCACCAATTAGAAAAACAGAACTCTTCTTAGGGGGAAATTCGATTCCGCAGTCTTCAACATGTTCACAACAAACTGCGAGAATGAACTCGGAAGCGATTGCAAGACCAAGTCTTGGCTCAGCTCCCCATCCATGGCAAAACCAAGTTGTCCAAGATGTTCAATCAAATTGATCATCTTAAGTACATGGTCATTCACAGATGATCCCTCAGATATCCTACAACCGAATAGCTCCTTCGATATCTCATATCGAGCTGTCCTCCCTGCCACATCATACAACTCTTGTAGATGCATGAGGATAGTGTGAACATCCATATGCTCATGTTGCTTCTGTAGCTCAATGTTCATGGAAGCTAGCATGATGCATTGAGCAATATTGGCATCATCTATCCACCTACGATACACAACATGTTCATCATTATGTGCATCACTAACAGGTTCAGTAGGCTTAGGTGAGTCAATCACGTATTCCAGCTTCTCAATCCTGAGAACAATTCTCAAGTTTCGAAGCCAGTCAGCATAATTAGGACCAGTCAATTTGTGAGCATCCAGTATGCTCCTGAGTGATAGTGCAGAAGACGTAATGTATATTGTAAATCTGTAAATGATAAACACATAACAACACTTAGCAAATATTCGATTTCATTTTAAAACACTATATGAATCGGGTCTTTATTCATAAGTGGCTCCCACTAGTTTACCTAATTTATTCAACCCCCTACGTGAAAAATTAAGCATTCATAATGCTAGTGGGAATAGGGATCCTACATTCCATTACACAACCCCGGCTGTGGCACGAAACACCATGTAATGTTCAATAGGCAGACAACTCTTGTCAATTATATCTAATGTTATTCCCTAATCAAACTTTATCCTCTTGAATAATTGAGTCACGGCTGTGGCACGACAAACTCAATATTCTAAGTCAAGTCTAACCCAACATTCCGTACAATTGAATCAGTCCCCAAAGGCCCACGGCTGTGGCACGTAACGACCTTTAGATTCTTATTCAATGTACACATCTCTATGTAATAGACAAGTATTTCTTATTTTGAAATCAAAGCCCTCGGCTGTGGCACGAAACGACAATGATTTAAAAATAAGAACTACTTTCTATCATGTTGGAAGGCTATGACCGACACAAGCCCGTTGTGTCATTGGCCAATTACTACTTGATATTATTTAATTTTAGAGGGGTTATATTACGTTACAATCATAATCATATTATAAAGAGATTCTTCCTCTTAAATTAAATATTTCAAATCAATAATCAATAATCAATAATCAGATGATTCCCAGATCGGGTGGAGCATTGTCATGAGGCGTCACTTAATAACCCTTTCTTACAGATAGAAATATGTTGTTGACAGAATCATCCTTTCTCTCATATCGAAAATTCATATTCAATTACGTGTTTCATAAACACAAGAATCTCATGATTGTATTCATAATATTATTATTAAGGTTATGAAACAATTTCACTATACTAGGTTGTCTAACAAACGCCTTATGTTCATTTAAGTTCACCTAAATCTATCATCACATGATAAACTAAGCATATATCACATATATAAACATGAATAAACATCAAGGTAGGCATGTTACATCATCTAGCACTTTAGTCTAAGCATTATACATCTCTATGTATCACATGAAGCATTTAAAAGCAGTTAAAACAGTCAAACACAGCTTTAAAACACTTCTGTTAGCTATAAACAGTTCGAAACAATTTCATAAAATATCATATAATATACCATTAGAAGCGTCTCGAAAAGACGAATCCAACGGCACCAAAATCGCCCAATTCTGAGCTGCCACGCTCCCGCACGCGCCGAAAGAAATCTCCCACGCGCCCCCACGCGCACACGCGCTGTCAGGCGCGTGTGTGACTGTTCCCCACGCGCCCCCACGCACACACGCGCGTCACGCGCCTGAACCCCTGTGCTGACATTAGCATGACGTCATCTGATGACGTCAGCATGATGTCATCAGCGCGTGTCTTCCATGCGCCGCGCGTGGCACGCCAGGGCGTGAGCCCCACGCGTGCAGTGGTCGACGTGCGGTCTTCCGTTCTGTTTTTCAGGAGTCGCCGCCGCCTTTGTACAGAAAACGAGCCTCTCTCTTTTCTGTTACTGACAGCCGTACCTGACTTTTATTTCTCCGTGCAAACACTAGTACAACAACAGACAAACAGCAGATGTACAAATATATATACATACTTACAACTCATATATATATATATATTTATTTATGGTGTGACCCTGTAGGTTCAATATTAACCCGGTAGTAGAAATAAATAATAATAAAACTATTTTATCATTATTTATATAAATTCTCTAATTTATTAAATATGATTAATTAATTAATCACATTTATTCTACATCGTGAGGGATAGTTCTCAGCATATCACGACTATCCGGATAATATGAATTCACTGCTTAGAATACCAAGAACCTATTCAGTGAATAGTTACCGTACAATAAACTCCTTCTACCCTACAATGTCCCGATTAAATACAAGGCATGGATCTCGTATCAAGCCTATCTAATTTAATCACTTGCTTACCATTTACTATGCTTAGTTCTATGCAAATTAGAAACTCCTTTCTAATTTCATTCACTCTGGCCAGAGATTCCTGAACTAGCAAAAGTGGATCAGCCTTGGACATTCGCTTCCTTCACTGGAAGGGGTAGATCCTTTATTGATCATACACTATCTTCGTGTACAAATTCCTATACCCAGTAGAGCCCTAATAATTGTCCCTGGAGACTAAGAACTAAACTAAAGCATAGTTCAGTGTACACAAGATGACTATGATGACCTCAAGTCTAAGGATACTTGTACAACTATCACTATGTGAACAACTGCTGACACGTGAGTGAACTCCATCAGTTGTTCAGCTGGGCGAGTCATGTTCAGTGAACTTATTCTATAATAAGCACCTACATATTAGTTATAGTGTCACCACACAAATGTCTATAAGAACAGACATCCTTCATAATGAAGCAAGCATAGTATGTACCGATCTCTGCGGATTATTAATTACCAGTTAGTAATCCTACGACCAGGAACTATTTAAGTTTAGAGTTATCATCTTTTAGGTCTCACTATTATGATCTCATCATAATCCATAAAAAGCTTTACTCTAAACTATGGTATATCTTATTTAAACACTTAAATAGATAAAGCCCGTAATAAAAACAAAACAAGTCTTTTATTAATATCAATGAAACCAAAACAGATAAAAGTTACTTCTAAATCCTAATACATGATTGGACTTAGGACATATTCCTTTCAGGATCAACTTCAGGCGCGTCCTTGGAGACTTCCTCTGGTGGCGCGCCCTCATCTTCTTCCTCCTCCAACCCAAGTTCTATCGTCCCCGCCTTGATTTCAGCAGCATGCTCTTTCTTAAACTCCACCATCTCAGCAACAGTCTCTTCCCCAAACTTCTCAAAGGAATAATCAGGATCATTGGCCACAAAACCAACTCTGTAGAAGTGAAAACCATTTGCAAATGCCTCATCAGATATTTCCCTCTTCTCATCAGGCCAGCCTAGTTTCTGCTGCTCCTCCAAATACTCAATCCTCAAGTTGGTGCACCAAGCTCAGTATGGAGAGAGGTAGCTTTTTTGTTGGCAATCTCTAGCTGAGAAGTGATATTGGCCACCTCGTCCTTGAAGAAGGAAATTTCAGAATCCTTGGCCTTGATGTCCTTAGCATGCAAAAAGTCCTTGTCTTTGAGGGTGTTCCTCAAAATGTTGTTGTCGCCCTGCAGCCTCTCCAGGCGCGCCCCCTCTTCCAGTAACTTGCCCATCACTCGAGTGGAGTGGATGAACAATTGGGAAGATGCCTTTATTGAAGCACGAGCGGCATCTCCCAAATCCATGGCTTGCCACTGCTCCACTTCTTCATCTGAAATATGAAGGGAACCCATGGGGCCAAGAGCATTCAAGGAAGCAGAAGAGCCAGAAGGCGCTCCCTTTGCTCTATGCCTCTTAGGCGCGCCCTATTTCTCTGTAAGAGCAATTGTGGGCCTTTTTGGAGCAGGTGCTGTTTGAGGAATGGGAGCAGAAGTTGGGATGGATGTCTGTGCTGCAGGAGCATCTTTCTTTGACTTAGGCCTAGGCTTGTCACCAGGACGCGCCCCAAAAGATTTAGGGATTCTAGGAGGGGCCATTTCTGCACAAAACATGGAACATATTAGTTAAGCATGACAGTTAAGTATGTTGAACAGGGCAATAAATGAAAGCAATAGATAAAGGCAATATTGATAAACATGTATAAAATGATACGGCTACACTAAAAGGGCGCTGCCCTGAAAGGTGGAGAGATTAAATAAACAAAAATTTATATCCAGTATGATAATTAAAAAGCTGACATAAGAGAAGTAGGACGCGCCAATAGTAGAAGGGCGCACCGTTAGATTCTACGATTAATGAACCTGAAGGATCTTGACCTTGTAAGGAGCCATCCTCTGTCTCTTCTTCTTCTTCTTCTTCTTCAGCTTCTTCTTCACTGTCTAAATCAATAATGTGAGAAACAAGAGCACCCTTCCTAAATTTTACATATTTACACTTCATTCGTACTTGATCAGAAAGGATTCCTACTCGCATCAAGTTGGTCCGGGTGACTAAGGTTTTTAAGTTCCACCTGTCAGCAGCCACTCTAAGGAGGGCTTCGGCTCATTTTTTGGGCTCGCCCTTAAGAGGTTTGGCCACTGGTCTGTCTGAAAAAGTATAAGGATGAGAAAAGAAAGAAAAATCATAGATATAACGCAAGGAAAGAAACGAAAGGGCGCGCCCTTCTTGGTGACTTGTTAAATCTTATCCTTATTCTGGGAACGTGGTACAGATAAAAGTAGTTTTCCTTCCAACCTTTTTCATGGCTAAGCTTGCCTTAGGAAAAACCCTTCTTGTTGTGCTGCTTGTCCACCACCAAATAGTAGTACCCATGGTCAGATTTTCTTAGATTGAAAAAATAAGCAACTTCTGCCATTTACGGTTGAGGAAAACCCAAGTCCATGTAGAGGATGAATAGAGCCAGGATAAACTTATAGCTGTTGGGAGAAAGTTGGAGTGGAGCCACGTCGTACAGTTCTATCACTTCCCTAAGGTAGGGATGTAAGGGCGCGCCTATACCCAAAGATACCAGCTTGGGGCTGGTCACCATTCTGGGAATTTTAAAGTTTCTCCCATAATTGAAGATATGGGGCCGCATCATGCTTAAAGGGCGTGCCCATATGCCCTCCATTTCATAAAATTCCATGAGCCATCCCAGTTGCTCATCTGAACAAGCTGAGAACAGACCTACGCAGAAAAGCTTCCCGTGCTCCTTCCTGAAACGTTTCTTCATAGCTTCATTGCATGGCTCGAATTCGTCCCAATCAAAGTCTAATTCACTATCAGAAACTTCCCAGTGTTGGAAGGGAATTGGAGAAGGCTCAGGAGAGGTAGAAAATTGGAAGGAGTCCTCGTCAAAGAAATTTTCTTCATCACGTAGAGGTGACACACTTACTTCAGGCGCGCCCTCGGGGACGGGAGAAGTAGGCGCGCCTTCTATTTGTTGAGGAGATGGGCTTAGGGATGCAGCTTTGTAGGATACTTTGGAAGGTCCTACACCTACGTTGACACCCCTCTCAACGCCTCTATATCTGTCGGTATTTAAACTCTCAAACCAATCATCATCGTCTAGTTCTGTACTAATAGGGGCTGGAGACCTCTCTTTTTGGACTAGTTTCTGTTTCCCGTGTCTACGAGATAAAGGAGTGTTGTCCATGGACAAGCTGTCTGAAAAATCTGCCATTAAGAAACCCTTTTTAGAATCTTGAAGAAGGCGTGCCACCCGGTTCAGGAATGCGGGAGTGTGGTGAGCGTCTGGAGGCTGGGGGTCGAAGTAAGCGTTTGGGGGAGAGTAGATCCCCAAATTGGTAAGGAAATCCTTGAAAGGGTGAAAAGGAGAGGACGCGCCCTCGTCTTCCAACTGTCAAGAAAACCAAAAGAAATTTTGAGGGCGCGCCCCATACGAAAGAATGAGATACAAAAGTGTAAAGGAAATGGGATACATAGGTGGGGGGTGTAAGAGAATAGTACTTTCTATGATCTATGTCAACTCCCTTCTAAGATAAGCCTTCTAACAAGGGGCGCGCCATTAAGAAAATCTTAGCCTATTAATAAGAGTCTTTTTTATTACAATAGGCACGCCCTATTCTGGTCATGAACAGATTATAAGCCAAAGATAGGGCGCGTCTTAAGTTGCTGGTGGATTCTAAAAGCACAGATGGTTATGTGCAAATTGTCAGTAACGATTGAAATTCTCAAAAACACAAATTTAGAAGTTAGACCCGTTGATTTTGGATCTAAAGCAATAAAATTTGAAATTACGCATATACATACACATATACATACACCATTTTATGTACATTATCAAGAACAGAAATAAGAACATGACATGTAGAGTGATTTACTTAATGAAATTCAGAAATTCGAGAAGCTAGTTATACCTTTTTGAATGGGGAAGAAGTTGGATGGAAAAGATTTGGAGAATGGTAACAGAGAAGACTGGTTCCGAGTGAAACAATGCCGTTGGTTTTTGGAACCTTCGGGAGGAGAGAGAAAGTAAGAAAAAGGGGGGGGGGAGTAAAAGTAAAAGAAAAATGACTGATTGAGACTAGTATTTATAGTAAAAGGGTGACAGCTGTCAAAATGGTCACATCAATTATGAATCCCTAAATACTGAGGAGGACTACTTCTAAATCGTTTAAACTTCTAGGACGCGCCCTATTCAAGGCGCGCCTTATTATATAATCATTGAAACTCTAAAGGGAAAAATTGTAAGATCCGCCCTGACTAGGGCGCGCCTTATAATAAAAATATATATATTGGAAGATTTATTTATACGAATTTCGATAAAGATGAAGAGAAATTCCAATCCTATTTTCAATAGCATGTGGAATTTGGGGGGTAGTTGTTATGCCCAAAATTTGGTATAAACAATATTCAGATTAAGATTAATAAAATGAGCAGAATCAAAGGAGAAGCGCCTGAAATCTAGGAAAAAGATAAGATTGACTTTCTATAAATAGAAGGCGCGCCCAAAGATTGCGCCCCATTGACTGAGTAGCTGATTAAAGGTTGTGATTATCATGTATTAAAGGCGCGCCTTCAAACATGGTAGAGGAGGCGCGCCCAATTATCGAAAAGGAGGAGAGAAATTTCTTAATTGAAACCTGTTATGTGGTGAGCCTTAGGGCGCGCCTTGGGCAAGGAAGGCTCCTTGGACGGATTGCTTGGACATGATTGCTTTGACAGACCTACACTTTGGCCTGGACAGAATTGGAGCGAGCCCTAATGATGAATAATTTAGGGCGCGCCCTATGATGTAGAATGATATAGGAAGACACCAAAGGCTGATGACACAGGCTGGCGCCAATATACAGGAATGTAAGGGAGTGCCCTTAACTTCTACTTGACATATAAATGCAACTTTGATATGCTGCTTGGATGGATTCTCTGGAAGATTCAAGGAAGCTGGAGAATGTTATTACTAACCTATTTGATGCAGGTACTCTATTGAAGAACTCCTTCCTGTAGCACATCTACAGGAAAGGCGGTGTCCGTGGTCAAAGACCTCCAGGGGTATGCGTGGACTGAAGACCTCCTCCTGCAGTCAATGGGTGTCCTTATTGGGGATGTGAGGTGAAACCTGGTGTATGCTTTGGGAGCTCTGTCTCTGCAGTCAACGGGTGCCTCGTTGGGAGACTTTGGAGTATCCTGCACTTTGCACCCAAAAGCTTGGGATCACTTGTCCTGTAATCTGGTAGGGGCTCCTTATCGGGGGACAAGAATGTGTCCAATATTTGGGGTGAACCACGGCTATACCTGCGTCCGCGGACTAGAGAAACAGCCGGTAGCGGAGGTTATCCTTGGCCAGGGAGATGCCTTATCCGTGAAGTCTCGAAGCCGCGGACGATCCTTGGGCCTTTGTGGTTGGGCCTCATCGGCGGACATTCCTAAAGCTAGTAGAAGACGGTTTCCAGTAGGTTTCCTACTGGGCTTCGAGATAAGAAATCTAAGCCCATTAGGTTTCTTGTTCCCCAAGAACTATGTGGGCTTGATCCCCAATAAATAGGGGTACGTAGGCAAATTGTAAGGGGTCAGAAGCGAGAGCACAAAGGAGCCACCACTAACCCTAAGGAATCTCAGCCCCCAATAATCATCACCACCAAACACTGTTCATCTTTTCCGACGAATACTGTTCATCGGATTCATCGGTTACTGTTCACGTTTCCGACGAAGAACTGCCATCACAGATCTTGTTTCCGGCTACTAACCTCAAGTTTTATTGTTCCCAAATTCCTCCGTCACCAACTATTATTAATTAAATATTATTTATTAAAGGGTTTATTATCGATTTAAAAATCATAGATCCTGATATAAAATATACTTTCTGATTTAGGAGTATCATTCGAATAATTTCAGATCATCGGTGAATATTATCTCGACTTATTACTATTTTGAATATAGTTTTAAGGAGAAAATTTTCCCCCTTATTGATTATCTGTTGACAACGGTCAACTCACATCCTTAGTACTTCCTCCAAAACTTTCGGAAGTACATATATACATATATATACAGTAAAGCTATGCCTATCAATAAGCAAAACGCTTGGAGGAAGTTCGATGTGGTTCGAGTTCTCGAGACATGATAGGATTTCCTAAAGGACAAGGGAGGGGTAGAATCCAAGTACTTCGTGTATTAAATAGACTACTGGTACCGTAGGAGATGGTACAATATGTACCTATGGACCTGCGAAGTGTGTGTATACCCGAAATGAGGACACATAGCCCGTATGCGGCAAGGGTGATACCCGAGAGATGACGGTTTCGTCCTTCTACTAGTAGAAAAGGTTACTATTTCCATAGTACGACTGATCATCGTATGCGGTGGCTCCAGTGAATGTCCTAATTTTTCCAATTGGAATTGAGATGTAATACCGTAACCCAAGCCTAGGTGTTGGGATTACTATTAAGGTATTCGCAGGTTATTACAACCCCCCTTAAAGAATTATTTTCGTAAGAAGGTGTGTAACACCAAGGAAAACTATTTTCGAATAAAACGTATATATAATAGATGATGTTATCATACAGTCATTTCCATACTGTACATTTTTATGCTAGCTCACACTTGTTTTCTTAAATTGACACAACACAACAGTGAATCAAGATGCCTGCCATGAGAACCACAGCCAGGAAATGGGTAGGAAATGGCCAGCTGTTCCGTAGATTATTTGGTGTTGTACCACAGTTAGTCAGAATAAGCTGGATTAGTTTTCAGTTGTTTATAGTTCGGCTTATTTATAAGTATGATTTATGTAAGATAAGAAACAAGAAACGTATATTTGGCCGGCGGACTAACCTTACCTAAAGGTCACTCCCCGGTAAGACTAATTATATCTTGGTTGTAATAAAATTACTCTAGTGATGATGGTTCATTTCCAAGACAATAACCTGTAAGTGTGTGTGTGATAAGTGTGGGGTCGTGAAGCGTGAATATTTACATATTGTAGTGTGAGTTGTGTGAGTTTAGATGACGTGACTCCTGACCCCGGGTTTTGGGGCGCCACAGAAATTGTATCAGAGCCTTAGGTTATCAAATCTTCGAAACGATAGGATATAACATACGTAGACATAAGAATAATAAAATAATCAATTAGAGCTCAAGTCAAGTTCGTCGTCGGGCTATACGGGTAGTCTTGACTCTTTTACCCTCAAAGGAATTCCAACTCTAAGTTAGTAACACCTTGCCTATTGTGTCAGGTACCAGTGGAGCCTAGGAGGGAGGTTGATCATGTTGATGATGTCATGATTCCTGAGCGTGACCCTATTCCCGAGCCAGAGAGGCCACCCATTGATGATTCAGACGATGACCCTACTGAGGATATTGTAGAGGAGGAGACTGAGCTTCCTGTCCCCATAGCTAATGGCGTAGTATGGAGAGATGTAGATATGTACCCTCACCAGGCTATTCGCTACCCTACACCACCCCCAGGGATCCAGAGCCCTATGTCCTATACTGATGATGATGATGAGGAGGCAATATGCGCACAGTTCTATGAGGTCCATAACATATCCTCTAGTGACCCAGATTCACCTCTACCACCACCGGCGACCATGCATGTAGCCGTACACGACTGGATAGTGAGTCAGCTTAACGTTGAGATAACTGCGGCATCTGCTCGCATTATGGAGTTATGCCAGGCACTGACAGCTGAGAGAGCCACCCGACTAGGATACCCAGGAGATTTTAGAGCTGCTTCCCCAGCCATAGCCCGCAGGGAGATCGATGGGATCGAGCTCCGTACCAGAGTTCAGATGAGGATGACATCAGTGGGAGGATACATCCCGGTAGTTGATGTAGAGCTGATGATTGCAGGAGCGATGAGGAGGGTGCGTGACCTCAATCGCAGTGATAGTGACTGAGAGACTAGTGACTAGATGTAGACCTTGAAGGAGGCTGGGTGACTTGTCACCAATTTTGATAGGATAGCTAGTAGTAGATAGCGTTTCTAGCCCTTCAGGGTACACGGCTTATATATTTTCATTTCAGTATTCAGAACTAGTAGTGATAGATTATAATCAGGCATGTATGAACTCGGCTAGTTATTTCATCCCCAAGATATAAATGGTAGATCTTATTAATATATATCTAAGCAGTTATTAAGAAATGATGTCTATATTATTGCACTTTATAAAACCTGTTAGATAATAAATGACATGCTTACATATGAATAAAATAACCCAACTGTTATAATTATAATTATGTTGACCATTTTTCATTTTCAGAATAATGCCACCCCGTAGAAGAGGAACCAGGGCACAGTCCGCAGAATCTGTTAACCAACAACGAGTTGACCCAGTAGTAAATGAGGAAAGTGAAGAAGACCTAGACTATAATGAATATGACGAGGAAGAATATATAGAAGAAGAGGCTGAGCCTACCCATCAGGGAGGGAACCCCATGAATGAATTTATGGAACTGCTAAGAGCAAATCTGAACCAACAGCCTATTCCACCACAACCCCATGCTGCCCAACAGACTGCAGCTACTGCCTTTAGAGCCTTCAAATCTCTCAAACCCCAGAGTTTCTAGGATCTGTCGACCCCATTGAAGCACGGGCCTGGC
This sequence comes from Apium graveolens, assembly GCF_009905375.1. Classification (NCBI taxonomy): domain Eukaryota; kingdom Viridiplantae; phylum Streptophyta; class Magnoliopsida; order Apiales; family Apiaceae; genus Apium; species Apium graveolens. Next base: position 103,077,449 of record NC_133649.1, on the reverse strand, counting down.
TTAAAGAAATAGAAAAATCCTTCGAGATACTAGGTGTTGAGGAACGACATAAGACCATTTTCGCTTCTTACATGCTAAAAGAAGAAGCTAACTACTGGTGGGAGTCCAAACGAAACCTAGAAACTGATGTTGTGATTCCATGGGATAGATTTACCCGACTTTTCTTAGATAAGTACTTCCCTAGGTTTATGGAAACCCAGATGGAGATTAGGTTTCTGGAGTTGAAACAGGATAAGATGACTGTGGCAGAATATGAGGCCAAATTCACTGAGTTGTCGAGATTTGTGCCTGAATTTGTGAATACCAAAGAAAAGAAAGCACGAAGGTTTCAACTTGGTCTGAAATAGTGGATACAGAACCGAGTAGCAGTGTTAGAGCTAACAGACTATGCCACCTTAGTACAGAAAGCCTCGATTGTTGAAGCTGGCAGTGAGCAGATTGTGAAAGAAAAGGAAAATAGGAAGAGGAAGATAGGAAGTCAAGGGATAGGAACCGGGAACAGGAGCCTTCCAAGCAGGTTCGTCAGGGGAGCAGTGTCCCAACCTGCACGAGGCCCCAGATTTAGAAAAGCCCCGAGTGAGAGCGTTGGCTAAGACGGCGGACAATCTAGGGCAACATTTCATAGCCAACCACGTGCCCCAATCCCAGAGTGTCAAACCTGTAGGAAGAGACACCTTGGAGTGTGTACCCAGACAAGAGCCCCTCTGAGATGTTACCGGTGTGACCAAATCGGACATCTTGCTAACAGCTGCACCCGGTCTATTGTAACATGTTTCCAATGTGGAAAGGTAGGACACATGAAGAAGGATTGCCCAACGTTAAAGCCCCCAGCCTCAGGGATGAGCAAAGCTGCATCCAACCGACCCCCAGCTGCTAAGACCTTCAACATGACTGTTCAGGATGCTGTCTGAAATACTGACGTGATAGCAGGTACCCTTTTGTTAAATTCCGAACATGCAAATGTCCTATTTGATTCTGGAGCAACCAAGTCGTTTATATATCAATATTTTGCTAAAAAGTTAAAACTTAATGACATACCCTTACGTGAGGTATTACGAGTGGAAATAGCAAGCAGAGAAATAATCCCTGTAAATCAAGTACACCCTAAGTGCAAGCTGAAATTAGAAGGGAAGATCTTCGAGGTCGACCTAATCCCATTCGCGTTAGGAGAATTTGATGTAATCTTAGGAATGGATTGGTTATCCAGTAACGGAGCGCAAATAGATTGTGAATGGAAGAAAGTAAAGATAAGAGTGCAGAATGAAAAAGAAGTAGTGTTTAAAGGTCAATGATAGAATCAGAAATTTCTGACCATGCTTCAGGCAAAAAGATTTTTAAGGAAAGGTAGCGAGGCCTATTTGGCTTATGTGATAGATACCAAGAAGGAAGTCCCCAATATATAGGACATACCCATAGTAAACGAATTCGAGGATGTATTTCCAGAAAACTTACCAGGATTACCAGTTGACCGAGAAATAGAGTTCGTTATAGAGTTAGCACCAGGAACGACACCAGTATCCAAGGCCCCATATAGGCTATCCCCAGTTGAGATGAAGGAACTAGCTTCTCAACTACAAGAGTTATTAGATAATGGAATGATAAGGCCCAGTGTGTCGCCATGGGGAGCGCCAGTACTATTCATAAAGAAAAAGGATGGCAGTATGAGATTATGTATAGACTATCGAGAGCTGAATAAGCTGACTATTAAGAATAGGTACTCTCTCCCCAGAATTGATGACCTATTCGACCAACTCAAAGGAGCTGTACATTTTTCCAAAATAGATTTAAGAACAGGATATCACCAGTTGAAAATCAAAACGGAAGATATACCGAAGACTGCTTTTCGCACTAGGTATGGACACTATGAGTTCTTAGTTATGTCGTTTGGACTAACCAATGCACCCGCAGCCTTTATGGATTTGATGAACAGAGTGTTCAAAAAGTACCTGGATATATGTGTGATAGTTTTTATCGATGATATTCTGATCTACTCAAAGACAGAGCAAGAACACGCAGAACATTTGAGAATAGTCTTAGAAATCTTGAGGAATGAGAAATTGTATGCCAAGTTCTCGAAGTGCGAATTTTGGTTGAGAGAAGTTCAGTTTATAGGACATGTGGTGAGTAGCAAAGGAGTTTTAGTTCACCCTGCCAAGATAGAGGCGGTATCCAATTGGGAAAGACCAACTACCCCAACGGAGGTTAGAAGTTTTGTGGGTTTAACAGGATATTACCGAAGATTCGTGCAAGACTTTGCTAAGATAGACGGTCCACTGACTAGACTTACCCGGAAGACAGAAAAGTTTGTATGGACAGAGAAATGTGAGGAGAGTTTTCAAGAACTGAAAAGGAGACGGGTGTCAGCACCAGTGCTCGCTTCCCGATGGAAAGGGAGAGTTTGTGATATACAGCGAGGCATCGCTTAAAAGATTAGGATGTGTACTAATGCAGCACGACAAAGTCATAGTGTATGCCTCTCGATAATTGAAGGAATATGAGAGCAGATACCCTATGCATGATCTAGAATTAACAGCCATAGTGTTTGCCCTAAAAATTTGGAGACACTACCTATACGGTGAGAAATGCGAGATCTACACTGACCATAAAAGCCTCAAATATATTTTTACTCAAAAGGAACTGAACATGAGACAGAGGAGATGGTTAGAGTTGATAAAAGACTACGACTGTGAAATTTTGTATCACATGGGTAAAGCCAATGTGGTGGCTGACGCCCTTAGTAGGAAGGAAAGACTCAAGATGATAGTGACATCGGAGGAGTTGATTAAGGAATTTGAGAAGATGGAAATTGACGTGAGAGTGACCGGTAAGGGAACGGAAGGATTATTTGAGATTAAGCTAGTACCAGAACTGACTGAAAAGATACGAGTATGTCAGGAAAAGAAGATGAGTGAGGAAAAAGGGACATTGACCGGTGAAGAAGTGAGATGTGAGAAGGATGAGAAAGGGATCATGAGGTATGCGTCCCAGATTTGGATTCCCAATGTGCAAGAATGAAAGGATGAACTGTTGCACGAAGGGCACAACTCTAGGTATTCAATCCACCCACGAAGTACGAAAATGTACCGTGACCATAAGGAATATTATTGATGGCCTAACATGAAGAGAAAAGTAGCAGATTGGGTCAGCAAGTGCTTGACATGACATAGAGTGAAGGCGGAACATCAGCGACCTAGTGGACTATTACGACCCCTAGAGATTCCGGAATGGAAATGGGAGCATATAGCCATGGATTTTGTGACAGGCTTACCAAGGACAAAGACCAATCACGATGCCATATGGGTTATCATTGATAGACTGACCAAGTCCGCATACTTCCTACCAATCAACGAAAGGTACAACGTAGACAAGTTGGTGGATATTTACTTAAAGGAAATAGTAGTTAGATACGGCGTTCCGGTAGCCATAGTGTTAGATAGAGACCTGAGGTTTAATTCCCGATTTTGGAGAAGCTTCCAGGAATGTGTAGGCACCATACTAAACATGAGTACCGCTTACCACCCCCAGACTGATGGACAAAGTGAAAGGACTATTCAGACCCTAGAAGATATGCTACGAGTGTGTGCCATTGACTTCAAAGGAAATTGGGATGACCACTTACCCCTGGTCGAATTTGCTTACAATAATAGCTATCACGCTAGCATAGGAATGCCCCCGTATGAAGCCCTCTACGGGACAAGATGTCGTTCTCCCCTGTGTTGGGACGAAGTCGGAGAACACAAGATATTAGGACCAGAGTTAGTCCAGCAGACCAGAGAAATGGTAGGACTCATCAGAAAAAGACTGGTAGCAGCCCAAGACAGACAAAAGAAGTACGCCGACCAGACCAGGAAGGATAGGGAATATGAAGTAGGAGATATTTTGCTATTAAAGGTATCCCTGTAATAACCCCAATTTTTGGAATTTTTGAAACCCTTATAAATAGTGTTTTGCTGATTATGCTGAATAAGAAAACTTTTCATGACACACTATGTAGGGGTTCTTCTATTGTTATTCTGAGATCTTATTAGTGCTTTATATGGGATATAAGTGTATGTAAAGATCGTCAGAATCCAAATTCGAACACTTTGATTTTTCTCGAAAATCCACCAGATATCGAAAGAGTTGAGTATAAGGTAACAGGATAAAAATGATTTAAATTCAAGGATTTTAAGAGAGGATCATAAAAGGAATATAATGTATTGTGAAAGGTTAAGGGAACCCAAGTAATAAGATCTCGGGTATGATCCCTCAAACGATAAACGAAAACGAAAACGAAAGTTAAGCGAACCGTATAACAGATCAGCGGTCATTAGCCAAGTAATTAGAAGCTAATCAAAGAGATTAGTGGGGATGATGTCATCAAACCAATAAGAAGAGGACAAAGGTGGGAGGGTGACATCACATGGTGACATAAGCATGACAAAAGCAAGTGTGTTGTTGGTTGATTTAGAACCACACAAAAGTTACCATGGTAAAAGGTAATAAAACAAAACAAAACAAATCAAAATCAACCAACCAACAAATCATTTCACCAAAACACAAAGTTATTTCACAATTCTTCATCTTTGCTCTCGCCTTTCAAGGAAAAAGCAAGGAAGAAAAATCCAAAGTCCAAGCTCCACTCAAGCATAAATTCCATGGTTTGTTTTATGGATTCTATATTTCATAACTTAGCTTGGGTATGATTTTAAGCTCTTGATCAAATGGATTCATAGCTAATTAATTCACCAAAGATTAGGGTGAATAGTGTTTTCAAATTTTAACTTTGTGTTTCTTGATTTCATTTGCAAGATCAAGATTATATAAGGATAGATCAAGGTTCTTTGAGGCTCCCTAGTAACTTTCCACCCTCCAAGAAAGGTATAAATCTTCACACCCTTTAGTAATAAGTTTGAATGTTGAAGTTTGGAGATGGTTTGGATGGATGAGTAGTAATTTGAATGATAAGCATGATTCGAGCTTAATTGTTAAGTAGTTTAGTTGAATTTAGAGGTGTTATAATATGATTGGATTGAGATCCTTGAGCTTATTATGACTGAAATCAGTAGCATTGATGTGTATCTTGAGTTGTTATTGATTGGTAGTTGGATTGATATGATTTGGAATGGTAAAAAATTTGGGAAATCGCGTAAACATAGCCGTCGTAATGTCCGATTTACTTTAGACTGTTTTTGCTCTTAACATGAGGACCCTAGAACTCACTATTAGGTTTTGACCCTAGAGCTTCGTTTTGATATATGGTACGTTTGAATCCGATGTACGGTTTAGGAGAAACGACCGTTTTAAGTAACGGTGTTTCGCGACCGAACCATTACCCCTCGCCTTACTTTGAAACCTTGGTTAAGAACTTTAAATGACTAATCGGGGTATGAAGCAATTATGTAAAGTGTATTAGACAGTTGGTAAGGCACTCGCGAAAGAATCGCCTTAAAACTCTTAATGGTTAATTTATTAAAAATGGTGGAGCCGAGGGTACTCGAGCGACTTAAGTGAATCGTTAAGCGCGAAAGCGAACGTTAGGACTCTAAATGGTTAAAGTCTAGTTTCTTAAGCGACCGGGGTTTAATTCCGACTTATGTTGTTGTTGATAGGTTATCGGACCTACTCTAAGCTTAAGTCTATCCGGGAGCACTCAGGCAAGTTTTCTACCCGTTATACTGTTGTTGTGATGTATACATATGTATATGCATTATCTTGTGATAGATGCATGATGGTTAATGAGAAAATTCTTGCGATATATTGTAGCATGTGATATGGTATATATGCATGTCTGTTTCGTATTCTTGATACATATATCTGTTGATTCAGTTGATAATACCTATGCTAGAGATAAGCGGTAATTTGCATATACCCTTAGTATAGGGGACCCAAAGGTGAACATTTTTCTAAAACCGGGAGTCGATGTTCCCGAGTATAATATCTATATATATTTATATATATATATATATGAATAGTTTTCAAAACTATTATTCGAATAAGGTTTATTCGATAACTTTATTTTATTAATGAATATTATTTTGAATATTCATTCGAGGGCTTATGACTTCGTTTATTTTATTAATGAATATTATCTTGAATATTCATTCGAGGACTTATGACTCCGATTATTTACTAATTATTATTCTTAATTTTATTAAAGAATAATGTGTCGATAATTAAACTCACTTTTGATTATTCAAATAAAGATAGTACTTTCGTATAAGTATATCTTTGGTCATTTAATATTCATTGCAAGTATAAGTTTTGAAACTTCTACTTCAATTATTTTTATAAAGATTATTCTTTATGGGAATATTATTTAAATAATAATATTCAGATATTTTCTAATATATTGGGACTGATTTATTTTATTAAATCAGCATTACTCCAAAAATTCTTAAAAATGTTTTGGGAGTCTTCAAAATGATTTTAAAAGTTAGAGCGGATCCCAAAACTCATTTTATATTTAAGATCCTCCTTTCGAAGGGGATTTAAATACTCGCTCAAAACCTGAGGGATCCGGCTCTGTGGTGTGTTTTATATTCGCAACAAGGTTGTTGTCTTGATAAAAGAATTTTTGATTACTTACCCAATACTCGGGAAGTAAAATTCTTGGAACAAGTTAATCCATTAACAAGCATCGCCTGGGAAATATCGGTGAGTTTTTCTTTCCAACTAGATACGACTTCTTGGTGGAGCCGTATCAACAAGTTTCTACTTGGGGAAAGTGGGGACGAGCTTTTCGTTTCAGAGTCATGGATTTCATCTGAACTAGGAGTGGCGTAAGTGGTCGAGTGGCGCCGGCCCAGCCTTATATTATGGGCCCAAATGGCCTGGAAGTTCCGCAAGACGGTACATTCCTTAGGAGTCCAGTGTTCGGTTGACAAGTAAATCCGACAGGTTCTCCTCTACATGTAGAAAATGGTGGGGTTGTACTACTGCGACTGATCATCGTAAGTGGTCTTCCTGGCGCGACAAAACTCCCGTAATGAGTTCATCATCCAATTGGATATTTCTGCAACACTACCCAGAGCACTTCGATAGGAAGGCTACGGTTGGGCGATTGTTGAGTGTTGGCAGGGAACAGTTTTCAAAATGATGTTTGCATCAAATGAAGTATCTCATAACTTCATTTTATTTTGATGATATTTTAAAGATTGATTATATACAAGTTTTGTCTTGTAGCTTAATCTATGGGATGAACTACTTATACATTGAACGGTGGTAGTTCAAGTAGTATTCAGAAAAGATATAAGTATATTGAAGTATCTTGTAACTTCATCCTTTAAATTTATATCTAGTTAATGATTGTCTTATGAATGACAAAGGTTTCAGGAAAACGTTGAGACAAGGTCAGATATATTAGATCACCTTGCAACGATATTTTTATACAGTTATAAACTGGAACTCTGTGTATATTATACATGTCAGAGGATTTCAAAGATTGTGAAAAGTATATATGTATATATATACTGAATATTTTGCGACTTGGTCGCGTTAAGATATCAGCTTGGTTCATTTCCTCTTGACCAAGACTTTCATGAGTACTATGAGAATGCTCATATATTGTTAATCATTATACATATTATTTTGGTGGGCTTGTTGCTCACCTTTGTTTTCTTCTTTCATCACACAACAACAGATAGAAAAGATGAGCAGGACCAAGCTCCCGATTCACAAGCGGTTAGGAAACGTTCCGCAGTTTCCTGTAGGCGTTGATGCCGTTATAGCCGAGGTAGGATCTACCAATAGGCTAGGCTTTCAACTTCTGATGTACCAGATTTATGTATATTTATGAATTGTAATAATGGCAAAGAAGTGTAAATTTATTTAGAAACCCTTTTGAGGTGTAATGGCTTATAATTGTGGAATAAAACGACTTGTGTTATTTTTGGTATTCATCTCTGAGACTATAACTTGTGGTGTGTGTGTGTATATTGTGGGGTCACGGTACGTAGTAGTTCGTTGTTTATTAAGATTAAGTGTTATTAAGGGAAATAGAACTCGTGACAACCCGGATCCCCGACCCCAGATTTGGGGGTGTTACAGAAATGGTATCAGAGCCAAGCGTTATAAACCTCAGAGATGATGTGACATTAAGATAATAAGTTCACTCAGATAATAAGAACTCTTGCCAAGTTTATAGTCGGGCTACCTAACGTAGTACTGACAGTTAAAACCCTTACGGGAACCCTTATAAATATTATGATAGTAACATAGTTCGTTCTCGTATAGTGCAGCGGGGCACCGAACCCTGAGATTCAGGAGCATCAGCATTAGGATGTTTTATTACATGTTGGAGATCAAATTGTGAATCCGATAGAGTACCCTAACGAGGGACCGGATGAGATTCATATTGAGAATGTTACGGTTGAGGATGTTATCCCAGAAGGGATTGTTGCTGAGGAGGATCTCGTGGAGGATCCTGGCGAGAATGAAGAGAGGACCGCTGAGGAATTGATGACCGTAGTCAGGGCGACTACCAGAGAAAGAATGGCCGCGAGGGTGGCACTAGAGGATGAAGAGTTACCAAGGGCACAAAGGTTAATGAGGGCAGGAGGAGTGGGGCCTTCCACGACACCAATTACACCAGTATCAGACCCTCTTCCAGAGGTTCCTGAAGACATCAATGAGGTTCCACCAATTCCTGTTCCCTCCCCTGTACAGAGCCCAGCACCTACTGAGGAAATGCCACCTTTATCTCCTACACCATTGTCACCTGATACCGTGCTTGGTTATCCATTTGGATCCCCTAGGCCTGCACCACCTGCCCCCCATGGACTGCTAGATGCAACCACTCAGGCTTCTCTTATCGCCGATTATTACATGACTTTGGGTAGCCTGTCTGAGGCCCGTAATGTTAGGAGTGATCTGTTGGATCGACTTACTGCACCGAGGATTGAGGGTGGGGTACTTTCGGCAGGATTAGCTTATAGCATGGAAAGGATTGAGGCTACCACCCGTGTTATAGCTAGAGGCCATCTTGAGGGTCAGATTGATCCAACTCTACTTGCAACTATCCTAGACCTCATCACCGCTTTAATGGAGCAGGTTAAGGATGTCGTGCGTGCCCGCATTTCTTGATCCATAATAGTGTGCAGAGTCTGAGCAATCTGACAAGAATTTCATGTAGCATCGCTTTTGGAGGATTAGCCTAAGTTATGAATGATTAGTTTTTAATGACTAGATGATTATCTATGGTAGTACTTTTGGGATAGAAGCGATCAGATCAAATGATGTAATTCTCTTTAATGTGTTCAGTTGTTGTACCCTCGAACAAATGGTTATGTATATATTCGTTAATTTCAGTTCAGATCAGTCTGTGTGTGATAAGTTCATATTGTTAATTGCACTATTAACACTTAAGAGAGTGTCATGAAGTTTATAGAACTTGAGAATTCATAATTTGCAATCATGCAAGGATAGAATGAGGGAAAGACTTAAGCAAAGTAAATAAGACAAATATCCAGAGATTCTCAAAATTTTTACAAGCATTATGCCCCCATGAGGAATAAGATTAGGGGAAAAATTTGAATATGATAATCAGGGAGGTCGTAATTAAGATATAAGGAACCCAGAATATAATGAAGTGGAAAATGAGGATTTTAAATTAAAAGATGACCCCAATTATGGGGAGTAGGAAGAAATATTTAGACTGAGAAAATAGAAGTCGAGCAAGATATGAAGAACCAGGATGGTACTCCTATTGGGCAATCCATGGACCTGCCTAAAACAAAACTTATACTTTTACCCCTAAACACCAACTTGAGGAAACAATGTGGTGTGAAATTCTTTCAGGACCTTTAAGTCGCTAAGCTCTCAGAGTTCCAAGGAAATAGCTGACCCAGTCGAGGAAAGAGCCTGGCTAAAGGAAATACAGGAATCATTTGAGATTCTAAATGATTGACGAATCATAAAAGACTGTTTCTGTCACTTAACCTCCTAAGAGAGAGACCACCCACTGGTGAAAGACCAAGAAAGGCACGGAGCCAGAGGTCATAATAAATTGATTAAAGTTCAGACAATTGTTTTCTGGAAAGTACTTCCCAAGGTTATGGAGGTAGTGTAAAAGCTTTAGAGCCAGAACAAAAGCGGACGAGTATGATGAATTATGAACCTAAGTTGTAAAAGTTGTCAAGATTCGTTCTGAGGACACGAATCCAGAATGACGGGATGTTTGAAATGAATGCTTATGTTGTGTTGGTTCTTGAAATAATGATAAGAGAAAGGAAAATAAAAAGGAATTGAAGTGGAAAGGAATATAAAGGCAATAGAGTTTGAGGAATGATAAGGGAGTTGGGTATGAGGAAACCCTAAAGACTCGTAGCAATAGAAATAGAAAAGTATGTAATCGTCAGGATGAGGGTGATTCACCATGAGTTAAAAATTGATGGTTGAAGGCATAAGAGATACATATATTTTATTCCCTGTAAGTTGGGAGGATCCGAGGAAACCTTGAGATAGTTCGAAGGATAAATAATGAGACGCAGATAGACTAAGGAGACAAGAAAGTAAGAAATTAGGAAAATTGGATGAAGGAAGTGACCTTCAAGAATGTGAAGTGTAAGACTGGTGGCTTGATGCCCAGAAAGGGAGACGTCAGGTATGAAAGATATCCCAACATTGAGATGACTGTTGAGATAAACAACAAAAGTAAATAAGGAATTATTAAGAAGAAGTTCATTTTGAACACGACCAATATCTTCCAGAACATCCTTGTTATCGTTACCAAATTAGGCAAGAAAAGCGGATAACCGTTGTTATCTTTTGGAGGCCATATTGATTGACCTCATTTTGAATACATATGTTATTGTGAAATTAGGCATATACTATCGAGGTGGGAATGATTGAATAAGACACCCTTATCAGGGATATATGACTTGATTATCCATGGAAGGATGCATGTACCTTTTTAAAGGTGGAATTAAGGATAGAACATCGGTAACTTAAAATGAATCCTAGGGGAATGCATAAAGGTTGGCATTTCACCCTTAATAGGGATAGTATGAGTTTTGACAGTATGAATTGGAAAGGATTAAGGTAATAACAACCTTTAAAGATCAGTAGAGAAATTTTTTCAGAAGTACATAGACAATGGTTCTAGTATTAGTATATGGTATTTTGATATGCCCTGTATCTAGGAAATACAGGAGGAACGATTCAAGGATAACCTTAGAGGTTTTACAAGGAGAAAGGTAATATTCAAAATTCTCAAGAATAGAAATATTGATAAAGGAAATATGACGTAATTATAATGATGCCAAATGGGGCACGTGTTAAACCACGAGAAAGTATGGATCGAACCAGTAAAGGTCGAAATTGTTCCAGGCAATTAGGACCTAAGATAAAAGATGTTCTAAGTATGATTGAGAGTCAGTCGTGACAGTGATTAACCTCTAAAGACTGAGGCAATAACTTATGGAAAAATGGTGATATTTTTTTTTTACTCATCAGATTTTAAGGAAAACATCTTCACATAAGCAGTGATTGAAATGAGGTAGAAAATTTATTTGGAGGTGGTTAAAATAACATTGATTGTAAGGACATTTTACTATCAGGAAAAGCCAAAGAGGTGGCCGATACTTTAAAGGTAAGACGATAATTATAGGCTCTTGTGCCAAAGGAATACTGTGATGATGGTTAAAGCTGTGATGGTTGTATTATGGTTTGGAAGATTGACATTCCTTCTGATGACTGTGAAATACCCAACCGTAATAGTAGTTGGTAAAGGTTTAATTCGTGTAATCGCCATGAGCGGGCTATCTATCTCAAAAGGAACTATCCTGGGAATAATCCAGGACCATGTTTTAAAAAGGACTAGACGAACCTTTGAGTTAAGTCTTCTATTTAGGGCGTATGATTAAGAATGGTATTAACCTGCTATCGTTGCTTTGATTGAAACTCTTCTGCAATTTTATCTGCTTCATATCATGAAAGTACGTCAGAATTTGGAGTGTTCTTCATGAATCATGAACGGTGATCATGTTAACTCCTTAGAAGAATTGTATACGACATGTATGAACTCCGTATGGTTAGATACTAAGATTTCATGGAAAGTGAATGACGATAGTAGGTCAGTGGTGGACCATATTAATGCAGCAATGATTCTGCGAGTAATGAGCTGATCACAACCGTAAGAGTTGTATTGGAATGGATGTTGAGATTGAGTACCACTAATCAGGTCGTGTGACGTATAAGTTATCTTTGATAGAAACTAGGTCGATTATTTACCTATTGAATATTTATTCCTTCTATCAATAGAGAGTTGTATTACTATAAGAGGAAGGTTGCAGTGCAAGCATAGAATTCTAGTAACGATGATGTATAAATGGAGATTCCAGATTCGATTTTCGATGTTGAGGGAGTTTCAAAGGTGATTAGGTATAAGCTCGAGAAAGAGCATGGGTCCATAGAATGATGGACGGAATAGCAAAAATTGTTAAGCATGCGAAATGTGATGCTATAATAATTGATGTTGATATATATACATATATGTTTTGTTCTCCTATGACAAACCTCTATAGTTCAGAGGTAGACTCCAAGCCAGATATTTTGTGGCAGTATATTTTTTTCATATATACAATTCTCTTCAATTCGTTCTTCTCTTTTCATTTTGTATAAGCTGAGAAGAACAACCCTTCCAGAAGGGGAGGTATTGCCGAATGACTATCTATCTGTGTAATAGAAGCCTAGTAGGATACCACATGTTGTTTAATTGCTTATCAAGTACTAAAGGCTGGCCACCTTCTGTACTAACTATGCAATAGAACAAGTGTTCATGATCATAGTGATCTCTCAACAAATTCCTTTACTTCTATATGATTGATCAAACTTTGGAAAATAGAAACAGCTGAAAAAGGAGTAGTAAAGTTATGGTGGTATTCGGAATGGAAACACATTCGTGTTACTAAGGTTGACGTGGTTATGAAAAGGTTATAGAACGCTAACGAGCAAAAGTATAACCAGTATAATATTAGGAACGAAAGGTAGTAGCGATTATGAACTGGAAAAGAATGGGTATTGAGAAGCAAAAGCTCTAATGCTAAAAGCTATAATGAGAGTCTGTGCAATATACTTGAAAGAATTTGGAATGATCACTAAACGCGGATTAAGTTATCTCACGATAATCGATCGTATGTCAGTATCGAGGTATCTCCTTATGAGATCCTTGAGGGAAGATAATGTCGATCTCCCTTATGTTAGGATGAAGTTGTAGAGCGCAAGATGCTCGGACCCGCAGCAGTCCAAAGGACCAAGGATATAATAGATCTAATCAGAGGACGGCTGGTAGTAGCCCAAGATGGACATAAAATATATGTTGATTTGACACGAAAGGACAAAGAATAGGAAATAGGGGACCTAGTAATGTTAAAGGTATCCCTTGGAAATGATTGATGAGGTTCAAAAAGAAAGGAAAGCTAAGCCTACGAATTGTTGGGCCCTTTGAGGTATTAAGACGTATTGGGAAGTTAGCATACGAGCTAGCCCTAGCCCCGAACATGTAGTAAGTTCATAACGTGTTCCACGTATCAATGTTAAGGAAGTGTAATTCGGATGCCAGACAAATAGGGGCATATGAGCGCATAGACATGCAACTAGACGTAACCTACATGGAGCAACCAGGAAGGGTTATAGATCAAAAATGGACAAATGCTTAGGAGAAGAGTTATCAAAATAGTCAAAGTTTGATGGTAGAACCACAATATGGGAAAATTACATAAGAGCTAGAAAGTGCAATGCTAAGAAAGTATCCCTACTCATTTTCTATCTGATTCCGGGACGGAATCCTTTTAAGGAGGGGAGACCGTAATAACCCCAATTTTTGGAATTTTTGAAACCCTTATGAACAGTGTTTTGCTGATTATGCTGAATAAGAAAACTTTTCATGCCACACTATGTAGGGGTTCTTCTATTGTTATTCTGAGATCTTATTAGTACTTTATATGGGATATAAGTGTATGTAAAGATTGTCAGAATCCAAATTCGAACACTTTGATTTTTCCCGAAAATCCACCAGATATCGAAAGAATTGAGTATAAGGTAACAGGATAAAAAAGATTTAAATTCAAGGATTTTAAGAGAGGATCATAAAAGGAATATAATGTATTGAGAAAGGTTAAGGGAACCCAAGTAATAAGATCCCGGGTATGATCCCTCAAACGATAAACGAAAACGAAAATTAAGCGAACCGTATAACAGATCAGCGGTCATTAGCCAAGTAATTAGAAGCTAATCAAAGAGATTAGTGGGGATGATGTCATCAAACCAATAAGAAGAGGACAAAGGTGGGAAGGTGACATCACATGGTGACATAAGCATGACCAAAGCAAGTGTGTTGTTGGTTGATTTAGAACCACACAAAAGTTACCATGGTAAAAGGTAATAAAACAAAACAAAACAAATCAAAATCAACCAACCAACAAATCATTTCACCAAAACACAAAGTTATTTCACCATTCTTCATTTTTGCTCTCGGCTTTCAAGGAAAAAGCAAGGAAGAAAAATCCAAAGTCCAAGCTCCACTCAAGCATAAATTCCATAGTTTATTTTATGGATTCTATATTTCATAATTTAGCTTGGGTATGATTTTAAGCTCTTGATTCAAATGGATTCATAGCTAATTAATTCACCAAAGATTAGGGTGAATAGTGTTTTCAAATTTTAACTTTGTGTTTCTTGATTTCATTTGCAAGATCAAGGTTATATAAGGATAAATCAAGGTTCTTTGAGGCTCCCTAGTAACTTTCCACCCTCCAAGAAAGGTATAAATCTTCACACCCTTTAGTAATAAGTTTGAATGTTGAAGTTTGGAGATGGTTTGGATGGATGAGTAGTAATTTGAATGATAAGCATGATTCGAGCTTAATTGTTAAGTAGTTTAGTTAAATTTAGAGGTGTTATAATATATGATTGGATTGAGATCCTTGAGCTTATTATGACTGAAATCAGTAGAATTGATGTGTATCTTGAGTTGTTATTGATTGGTAGTTGGATTGATATGATTTGGAATGGTAAAAAATTTGGGAAATCGCGTAAACATAGCCGTCGTAATGTCCGATTTACTTTAGACTGTTTTTGCTCTTAACATCAGGACCCTAGAACTCACTGTTAGGTTTTGACCATTGCCATGATTAGATATTTCATGTTACGAGCTTCGTTTTGATATATGGTACGTTTGAATCCGATGTACGGTTTAGGAGAAACGACCGTTTTAAGTAACGACGTTTCGCGACCGAACCATTACCCCTCGCCTTACTTTGAAACCTTGGTTAAGAACTCTAAATGACTAATCGGGGTATGAAACAATTATGTAAAGTGTATTAGGCAGTTGGTAAGGCACTCACGAAAGAATCGCCTTAAAACTCTTAATGGTTAATTTATTAAAAATGGTGGAGCCGAGGGTACTCGAGCGACTTAAGTGAATCGTTAAGCGCGAAAGCGAACGTTAGGACTCTAAATGGTTAAAGTCTAGTTTCTTAAGCGACCGGGGTTTAATTCTGACTTATGTTGTTGTTCATAGGTTATCGGACCAAGTCTAAGCTTAAGTCTATCCGGGAGCACTCAAGCAAGTTTTCTACCCGTTATACAGTTGTTGTGATGTATACATATGTATATGTATTATCTTCTGATAGATGCATGATGGTTAATTAGCAAATTCTTGTGATATATTGTAGCATGTGATATGGTATATATGCATGCCTGTTTCGTATTCTTGATACATATATCTGTTGATTCAGTTGATGATACCTATGCTAGAGATAAGCGGTAATTTGCATATACCCTTAGTATAGGGGACCCAAAGGTGAATATTTTTCTAAAACCGGGAGTCGATGTTCCCGAGTATAATATATATATATATATATATATTTATATATATATGAATAGTTTTCAAAACTATTATTCGAATAAGGTTTATTCGATAACTTTATTTTATTAATGAATATTAATTTGAATATTCATTCGAGGGCTTATGACTCTGTTTATTTTATTAATGAATATTATCTTGAATATTCATTCGAGGACTTATGACTCCGATTATTTACTAATTATTATTCTTAATTTTATTAAAGAATAATGTGTCGATAAAACTCACTTTTGATTATAGTACTTTCGTATAAGTATATTTTGGTCATTTAATATTCATTGCAAGTATAAGTTTTAAAACTTCTACTTCAATTATTTTTATAAAGATTATTCTTTATGGGAATATTATTTAAATAATAATATTCAGATATTTTCTAATATATTGGGACTGATTTATTTTATTAAATCAGCATTACTCCAAACATTCTTAAAAATGTTTTGCGAGTCTTCAAAATGATTTTAAAAGTTAAAGCGGATCCCAAAAATCATTTTATATTTAAGATCCTCCTTTCGAAAGGGATTTAAATACTCGCACAAAACCTGAGGGATCCGGCTCTGTGGTGTATTTTATATTCGCAACAAGGTTATTATCTTGATAAAAGAGTTTTTGATTACTTACCCAATACTCGGGAAGTAAAATTCTTGGAACAAGTTAATCCAGTAACAAGCATCGCCTGGGTAATATCGGTGAGTTTTCCTTTCCAACTAGATACGACTTCTTGGTGGAGCCGTATCAACAAGTTTCTACTTTGGGAAAGTGGGGACGAGCTTTACGTTTCAGAGTCATGGATTTCATCTGAACTAGGAGTGGCGTAAGTGGTCGAGTGGCGCCGGCCCAGCCTTATATTATGGGCCCAAATGGCCTGGAAGTTCCGCAAGACGGTACATTCCTTAGGAGTCCAGTGTTTGGTTGACAAGTAAATCCGACAGGTTCTCCTCTACATGTAGAAAATGGTGGGGTTGTACTACTACGACTGATCATCGTAAGTGGTCTTCCTGGCGCGACAAAACTCCCGTAATGAGTTCATCATCCAATTGGATATTTCTGCAACACTACCCAGAGCACTTCGATAGGAAGGCTACGGTTGGACAATTGTTGAGTGTTGGCAGGGAACAGTTTTCAAAATGATGTTTGCATCAAATGAAGTATCTCGTAACTTCATTTTATTTTGATGATATTTTAAAGATTGATTCTATACAAGTTTTGTCTTGTAGCTTAATCTATGGGATGAACTATTTATACATTGAACGGTGGTAGTTCAAGTAGTATTCGGAAAATATATAAGTATATTGGAGTATCTTGTAACTTCATCCTTTAAACTTATATCTAGTTAATGATTGTCTTATGAATAACAAAGGTTTCAGGAAAACGTTGAGACAAGGTCAGATATATTAGATCACCTTGCAACGATATTTTTATACAGTTATAAACTGGAACTCTGTGTATATTATACATGTCAGAGGATTTCAAAGATTGTGAAAAGTATATATGTATATATATACTGAATATTTTGCGACTTGGTCGCGTTAAGATATCAGCTTGGTTCATTTCCTCTTGACCAAGACTTTCATGAGTACTATGAGAATGCTCATATATTGTTAATCATTATACATATTATTTTGGTGGGCTTGTTGCTCACCCTTGCTTTCTTCTTTCATCACACAACAACAGATAGAAAAGATGAGCAGGACCAAGCTCCCGATTCGCAAACGGTTAGGAAACGTTCCGCAGTTTCCTGTAGGCGTTGATGCCGTTATAGCCGAGGTAGGATCTACCAATAGGCTAGGCTTTCAACTTCTGATGTACCAGATTTATGTATATTTATAAATTGTAATAATGGCAAAGAAGTGTAAATTTATTTAGAAACCCTTTTGAGGTGTAATGGCTTATAATTGTGGAATAAAACGACTTGTGTTATTTTTGGTATTCATCTCTGAGACTATAACTTGTGGTGTGTGTGTGTATTGTGGGGTCACAGTACGTAGTAGTTCGTTGTTTATTAAGATTAAGTGTTATTAAGGGAAATAGAACTCGTGACAACCCGGATCCCCGACCCCAGATTTGGGGGTGTTACAATCCCCGTGGAAAGGAGTGATGAGATTTGGAAAGAAAGGGAAGCTGAGTCCCAGGTTCATAGGACCCTTTGAAATTTTGAGGAGAATAGGACATCTAGCTTACGATCTCGCCTTGCCTCCTAATTTGCAACAAGTACATAACGTGTTCCACGTGTCCATATTGAGAAAGTACCATGCCGATGCACGACATATAATAGAGTACGAGCAGGTAGACTTACAACTAGACCTGACCTACATCGAGCAGCCAGTAAGGATAATGGACCAGAAAGAACAAGTGCTGAGGAACAAAATGGTGAAGCTAGTTAGGATCTTGTGGAGAAATCAAAATGTTAAGGAATCAACTTGGGAACTTGAAGACGCAATTAGGAATAGATATCCCCACTTATTTTCTGATTGATTCCGGGACGAAATCCTTGTTAGAGGGGAAGACTGTAATAACTCAAATTTTTGAGACCTTGTAAAATGTTTAATGAATAGTAACCCTGACATACGAGAAAGGTTTTTGAGCCCACACTAGGTATTGCATAAGAAAATGAGTTTCGGAATTGATATTACGACTATACATACCAAATGAGTGTATGCAAACGCTATTAGTTTTCGAAGAAAACGGACTTTAAAAAATGACCGTATTTACGACTTATCGAGGATTACGGGAATCACAATATAATTACGAGATTAAATTTTACGGATTTATATTCAAGTAGGATAAATAAAAATATAAGGAATAAATATGAAAGGAATTACATCGCGAACGAATTACGAGTAAGTATTACGGAGAATGTTTAAGTAACCGAGCGAATGCGTAAACGATTAAATAAACGTAACGCACTAACTAAACCATGGTAAGGAAGTAACCATGGTTACTTCATCAAATAGTGAGCTAACCATAGGATGACCAAGCTATCTAGCAAATAGTGTGCTAAGGAAGCTAACCTTGTAGTTAGCTTGTAAGCTAGCAAGCTACAAAGATATGTCCATGGATTTGGCAACAAAGAATAAACTTAGAATGCTATACTAGGAAGAATAAAATCAAGTTGCAAGATATCAAGTCACCTTCCAAGAGGAAACCTATCAAAAGCATCCATGAGAAGCAACCAAGTAGTATAAATACCCCCCCCCCCATCCCCATTTGTTCCATTCGGCCCTAAGGAAGAAAAAGGGGGAATTCAAAATCCAAACTCCAAGTTCAAGCTCTTGTAAAATCACCCAATTAATTCCAAAGCCTCCTAACAACTAAAATAAGGTAAGAAAGTTCTTTCATCTATTTTTATCAAGGTTTGATGGGTGGAATAAATTCAAGAAACTAACTAATGAATAGTGTGAATAGTAACCTCTTTTTGGTTTCTTGATTTCAATGGTGGTTTTAGGTTCTAAAATTCATACCAAGCACTTCCAAGCCTCCACCATCCTCAAGAACACATCTCAAGCTTTCAAGAAAGGTAAAAATCTTTGCCCCAACTTTATTTAAGGTTCACTTTTAAGATCCATTTAGTATGTGGTAGTAAACCTAGTTTACTAAGTAGTATTGATGAAATCTTGGTGTTTAAGTTAAGTAGATTAAAGTTGGTTATCGTTGCCTCAAGAACATGATGTTCTTGAGAGGAGTTTGTGTGTTGATGATGATAAGATGATTGTTGGTGGTTGTGTTGATAGTTAGGGCATAAACGAAACCCCGATCGTAAACGTAACTTTGTTAAAACCAACAAACCGTAACTTTACGTTTTTGTAGAAAGTCCTGAAGTTTTAAACTGTAGATTCTTGAAAAATAACCTTTTTTTAGGATATAAAATGTTATAAGGATCGTTTAGGCGCTTTAATCGCTTGATTCCGATTTACGGATCAAAAGTTATGGTCATTTTAGTAAAAGTGATTTACGCGACAAAAACTACTACGAATTACGAACTTTGAAAATATAAAGGATAGACTTAAAAGTGTTCATAAATCATGAAATTTTTACAGAGAGTAAAATATTGAGTTTCCTAACTGTTATAAAAATTTCAAGTGATAATAATGATTTCTCAATTTTATAAAAATATCGGAGCCGAGACCGCGGGAGTAGAAACCGTAAGAATCCTTAAGCGGAGCCGACGACGATAATGAGAATGAACCCGAGATACTTAGGAAAATGAAGTGATCATAACGTGAATATGAACTAAAGGAATGTTAAGGGTAGTATGAGTTGAGAGGGTGCATAATAAGTAGCACATAAGTGCGAGTTGCCGTAAATTAGAACGGAATCTAACGAAATAAAATGTGTTTATGGTTATAGATTTCCGAGCGGAACCTAGAGCATCCTCCACCTCGAGATACCCAGGCAAGTTTACAAACCCAACTCCATTTTACTGTTGTGTTGTGAAAGGATTTTTTTACTATCATCGCTTAAATACCATGTTTGCCATGATACGTAGTTGTTGAATTTTCGCATAATGTAGTGATGTTGTACGATAAGTATATATCGTGAAATGTTTATTTCGCTTTAAGCATGACGTATTATATAAGACCGAGAATCGGTCGGGATTTAAGATAAAACCCGGGAATCATTCCGGAGATATTATAGGATGGGTATAAGTGCATAGTAGTACATTTTAAAGGGACTCATCGTCCATTTACGAAACATTAAAACACCTCGAACTTTTATTAAAACGATTTTCCAACGAGCATATTCCCTCAACTATATTTTATTGTTCGGATAATAAATTTTATATACGTATTCCTTTATTATGGGAGTAGTATACTCCAACATTTAATTACTTCAAACCCGATTAATCACTCTAGATTATTAATTATGTAAACACAAACTAGTTGAGGAATATTATTTAAATAAATCTTTTAGAGAGTAAACTCATTCGAGGTATGATTAATATCAATTATCATTTAATTATTTATAGACTATTATTAATTAATTATTATTTATTAAAAGGTTTATTATCGATTTAAAAATCATAGATCCTGATATAAAACATACTTTCTTATTTAGGAGTATCATTCGAATAATTTCAGATCGTCGGTGAATATTATCTCGACTTATTACTATTTTGAATATAGTTTCAAGGAGAAACTTTTCCCCCTTATTGATTATCTGTTGACAACGGTCAACTCACATCCTTAGTACTTCCTTCGAAACTTTCGGAAGTACATATATACATATATATACAGTAAAGCTATGTCTATCAACAAGCAAAACGCTTGGAGGAACTTCGATGTGGTCCGAGTTCTCGAGACATGATAGGATTTCCTAAAGGACAAGGGAGGGGTAGAATCCAAGTACCTCGTGTATTGGATAGACTACTGGTATCGTAGGAGACGGTACAATATGTACCTATAGACCTGCGAAGTGTGTGTATACCCGAAATGAGGACACATAGCCCGTATGCGGCAAGGGTGATACCCGAGAGATGACGGTTTCGTCCTTCTACTAATAGAAAAGGTTACTATTTTCGTAGTACGACTGATCATCGTATGCGGTGGCTCCAGTGAATGTCCTAATTCTTCCAATTGGAATTGAAATGCAATACCGTAACCCAAGCCTAGGTGTTGGGATTACTATTAAGGTATTCGCAGGTTATTACAACCCCCCTTAAAGAATTGTTTTCGTAAGAAGGTGTGTAACACCAAGGAAAACTATTTTCGAATAAAATGTATATATAATATATGATGTTATCATACAATCATTTCCATACTGTACATTATTATGCTGGGAATTATAGCTCACACTTGTTTTCTTAAATTGACACAACACAACAGTGAATCAAGATGCCTGCCATGAGAACCACAGCCAGGAAACGGGTAGGAAATGGCCAGTTGTTCCGTAGATTGTTTGGTGTTGTACCACAGGTAGTCAGAATAAGCTGGATTAGTTTTCAGTTGTTTATAGTTCGGCTTATTTATAAGTATGATTTATGTAAGATAAGAAACAAGAAACGTATATTTGACCGGCGGACTAACCTTACCTAAAGGTCACTCCCCGGTAAGACTAATAATATTTGGGTTGTAATAAAATTACTCTAGTGATGATGGTTCGTTTCCAAGACAATAACATGTAAGTGTGTGTGTGATATGTGTGGGGTCGTGATGCGTGAGTATTTACATATTGTAGTGTGAGTTTAGATGACGTGGCTTTCAAGACTCCTGACCCCGGGTTTTGGGGCGCCACACTGATGGTCTCATCATCAATGTTAAAAGAAAAAGCTAATTTGTCATCTGCAGAAGAGTTGATAGTTGTTGTGTGTACATGCCTGAGAAGCTAACCATTCAATTTCACATTAGTCGTTAATGCGAAGTGCACAATTGAATGTTCGTTTAAGAAACGGATCCAAGTTTCAAAGTGTACCATATTCACGGGATCACGTTCAATAATAGAAACAAAATTTGTTTTTGAAATCTGAATATTATTCGCCATTTAAATAAAATGAGAATAAAATTTAGATTTAAAACAAATTAAATTGAGCACTTTAAATTATTAAAAGAAATAAATAGACTCTAATTTAACACACTTTAGTTCTAAAGAATTAACCAAACAATGTCTTAAGGAAGAAATTTAATTGAGATTAAAACCCTTAATGGAGTAACCAAACAAAGCCTTAAACAGTTAAAAGACAAATATTTCGATTTGCAAAATTAACCGGTGAAATTGAGTGATTTTGATATCAAACTACTCCTGATTAACTTGGCTTTTCAAAACTGTAAAAATTATAAATTTCGACAGCACTTAGTTAGGGTTTTGATCAACAAAAAAAAAATTTCCTCTCCTGCGATTGTAATGCTGTGTGTATAATGAGGATAACCAAACCCGACCGTGTTTATATATTAACAGCAATACAAATAAAATCAACCAAGGGGTTGTGTTGCGACCCCTCTCTATGGCGACCACTCTCTGTGGTGACACAGAGTACTGGACTTAGAGAAATTTCTAAGTCAGGTCTCTGTGGCGACAGAGTCTGTGGCGATACAGAGTACTGGACTTAAAGAAATTTCTAAGTCAAGTCTTTATGGTGACACAGTCTGTGGTGACACAGAGTACAGTACTTAGAGAAATTCCTAAGTCAAGTCTCTGTGGCGACACAGTCTGTGGCGACACAGAGTACTATACTTAGAGAAATTTCTAAGTCAAGTCTCTGTGGCGACACAGTCTGTGGCGACATAGAGTACTGTACTTAGAAAAATTTCTAAGTCACAATCCTTTGCTACTGATTTATTTTAAACATCTTTTAAATATTAAATCATTAAAAAGAATGTTACACATAATAAATCACAATTATTTTTCACTACTTCTATAAATATTATCATTACATTGATAACACTATATTTTTGTGAAAAATGATTATGCTGCAATATATTTAATTTTAATTTCAATGAACCCCTTTAAATATTAATTATTTAAAGTCCACTAAGATCAAATTAAATAGCTTTATCAATATGAATTTGCTCAGCCATATATATAATTTGTATGTAAGAACAAAAATGATTGAATTATGAGAAATAGTTAATGGTATGTAAATTCAGATGTCCTTAAAATATTGAGTTTAAACAAGTGAATTTAACCAGACCAAATTGCAGGTATTGACTTCTAAAGTTAATTAGAAATATTTAACATCCCAAGTTCACTAACCAACTTAGAGAAAGTGTTTTCATCAAGTGGTTTGGTGAAGATGTCTGTAATTTGATCCTCTGTGGGTACAAAATGTAACTCTACAGTGCCATTTGTGACATGCTCTCTGATAAAGTGATACCTGATATCAATGTGCTTTGTCCTTGAGTGCTGAACTGGATTGTTTGAGATTGCTATTGACCTTGTATTGTCACATAATATTGGAATCTTTGACACCAATAGACCATAATCCCGGAGTTGGTTCCTCATCCACAAGATTTGAGCGCAGCAGCTTCCAGCAGCTATGTATTCAGCTTTAGCAGTTGATGTGGATACTAAGTGCTGCTTCTTGCTATGCCAGGATACCAATCTTCTTCTAAAAAACTGACAGCTTCCTGATGTACTTTTCCGGTCAATCTTACAACCTGCAAAATCTGAATCTGTATAGCCAACTAGGTCAAAACCTGTACCTTTAGGGTACCAAATTCTAAGATTTGAAGTTCCCTTAAGGTACCTAAATATTCTTTTAACAACTATTAGATGAGATTCTTTTAGTTCAGCTTGAAATCTAGCATATAAGCATGTTACAAACATTATATCTGATCTACTTGTTGTGAGATAAAGTAATGAGCCTATCATACCTCTGTAGCTTGTGATGTCAACTTTCTTACCAGTTTTGTCCTGATCAAGCTTGGAGGCTGTTGGCATGGGAGTCTTTGCTGGAGCTGAATCTTCCAGATTATACTTCTTAAGAAGTTCTCTGATGTACTTAGATTGACAAATGAATATTCCATCTTTCCTTTGACTCACTTGTAATCCAAGAAAGTAGTTCAACTCTCCCATCATACTCATCTCGTACTTACTCTGCATTAGCTTAGAGAATCTCTTACAAAGATCATCATTAGTAGAACCAAATATAATATCATCAACATATACTTGAACTAATATCATATCAGATTTATGCACTTTATGAAACAGAGTTTTATCTATGACACCTCTAGTAAAACCATTTTCAAGTAAAAACTCAGAGAGAGTGCCATACCATGTTCTTGGAGCTTGCTTAAGACCATAGAGAGCTTTGAATAGAAAGTATACAAAATCAGCCAGATTTGGATCTTCGAAACCAGGTGGTTGTTCGACATACACTTCTTCTTCTAGCTCTCCATTCAGGAATGCACTCTTCACGTCCATTTGATAAACTTTGAATTTTGAATGTGCTGCGAATGCCAGAAACATCCTGATTGCCTCAAGTCTAGCTACTGGTGCATAGGTTTCATCATAATCAATACCCTCTTCTTGAGGGTAACCTTTAGCTACCAGTCTGGCTTTGTTCCTCGTTACAGTGCCATCTTCATCTAGCTTGTTCCCGAATACCTATTTAATGTCTATCACTGACTTGTTCTTTGGTCAGGGTACCAGCTTCCATACTTTCTGCCTCTCAAACTGATTGAGTTCTTCTTGCATTGTAATAACCCAATCTGGATCTTCTAGTGCCTCATCCACTTTCTTAGGTTCCATTTCTAAAAGAAACCCTGAGAAGTGGCATTCATTCTGAGTGGCATGTCTAGTTGTTACTCCTGTGTCAGGATCACCAATGATCAATTCAAAGGGATGGTCTCTGTTCCAAACCCTTTGACGAGGCAGATAAGATCTTGATGTTCCCCTTGTTCAGCCTGATGTTGAGTGTGAACTGTAGATCCTCTTCCTGCTCCCCCTAAGTTGCAGTCACCATGACTGGATGATTCTAATCTATTTGTAGTGGTTCTTGATGGAGTTCCTGAATGATTATCATGATCATTATTTCCACCATTATCACCATTTGATCCTGAATCAGCATTGCCCTAAACTACAGGCACAGTTCTAGTAATTTCAGGTTCTATTATATCCAAAGGATCATCTGATAGATTCTCAATTTCCAGATCTTCTCTCTGCAGGCTTGACAACTTGGTGTCATCGAATATTACATTAAGGCTTTCAATCACCTTCTGATCAAAGATCACATAAACCCTGTAAGCTTTAGATTCCAGAAAGTAGCCAAGAAATATGCTTTCTTCTGCTTTAGCATCAAACTTTCCTAGATGTTCATTTCCTTCCTTTAGCACAAAGCATTTAGTACCAAAGACATGAAAGTATTTTAGTGTTGGTTTCTTGTCAGCCATAATCTCATAAGGAGTCTTGTCATGATCTTTGTTAATCAGGGTACGATTTTGAGTGTAATACGCTGTGTTGACAGCTTCAGCCCAGAAGTAGGTGGGAAGTCTTGATTCACTTAGCATAGTCCTTGCTGCTTCAACCAAGGTACGATTCTTCCTTTCTACTACCCCGTTTTGTTGTGGGATCCTTGGGGCTGAGTACTGTCTCGAAATACCTTTCTCCGTACAAAATTCATTTAGAAATGCATTCTTAAATTCTGTCCCATTATCTGATCTGATCTTTCTAACAGGTAATTTCGCTTCCATCTCAATCTTCTTTATATGATCCACTATTAGCTGAGGTGCTTCATCCTTGGATTGTAAAACCAACACCCATGTGTACTTGGAGAAATCATCAACCATTACTAAAGCATATCTTTTCCTTGATGGTGACAATACGTTCACTGGACCAAATAAATCCATGTGAATCAATTGAAGAGGTTCAGTTATACTTGTCATTTCCTTGCTTCTGTGTGATGTTTTCTTTTATTTCCCTTTTTCACATGCTTTACAGAGTCCTTCTTGATGGAATTCTATATGTGGTAACCCTCTCACTAGTTCTCTCTTGATCAGAGAGTT